>NC_135806.1:9130453-10330453 GCF_964213995.1 Mustelus asterias
TGGAGGTTTACAGCATGGAAACAGGCCCTTCGGCCCAACTTGTCCATGGCGTCCTTTTTTAAACCCCTAAGCTAGTCCCAGTTGCCCGCGTTCGGCCCATATCCCTCTATACCCATCTTCCCCATGTAACTGTCTAAATGCTTGTTAAAAGACAAAATTGTACCCTAAATATACGACAAGATTGTCCCTTTATTCTCTCACACCCTCCACACACAGGGTCCAAGTGAAGTGACCATCTTGCTGGAACAGTTGTTCAGTTTAGCAAAGCCCAGCAACACCCCCCCCCCCCCCCCGCCTTCCTCCCTCTCAGGAGTGAAGGGAAGATTTCATTTCACAAGTTGATGACCTCTTGATATTTCATTTCCTGTGTGGGACTGGGCCTTGGGGGGGGAGTTGGTGACATTTTAACAGAAACAGACGTTGCCTGCCGGTGATGTGATCCTGGCTCGGTGACAGTGTCCTCAGAGCGGGACCCGGGCGGCTGCCAAGAAAGGGTAGGCCCAACGTCAGAGTTAACACACAAGCTTTGTCTGTCAAACGTGCGGATTGGACACGATTGACGGGGCAAAGACTGCCGACTGACTGAGCGCAGCAAAACAAACGCCAAGGTTAAAGTTTATATCGAGGGTGATGTTGGTTATCTGAGGAAGCACCTTGGAGGAGATTCCGCACAAATTCTCCTGAATTCTACCTATCGTGAGGCCTGGTTTCAAAGACCAGGTGTATCATTCTATCTGGGCCCAACTATCAGTAGCATTTATAGATGGAAAATAAACCCCTTTTGTATTGTCTGGAATACAGCAGACTGAGGGAGGATCCAATTGAGGAACTGTGAATCATAGAATCCTACAATGCAGAATGAGTCCATTCAGCCTATCAATTCTACACTGACTCTCTAACAGAGCATCTCAGCCAGGTTCTATCCCCATAACCCTACGTATTTACCCCCTAACCTACACATTGTGGGACACTAAGGGGCAATTTAGCCTGGCCAATCCACCTAACCTGCACATCTTTGGAGTGTGGGAGGAAACCGGAGCACCCGGAGGAAACCCACGCAGACACGGGGAGAACGTGCAGACTCCACACAGAGAGTGACCCAAGCCGGGAATTAAACCCGGGTCCCCGGCACTGTGAGGCAGCAGCGCTAACCACTGTGCCACCGTGCCGCCACGATCTTCATAGAATCCCTACACTGCAGAAGGAGGCCATTTGGCCCATCAAGTCTGCACTGACAACAATCCCACCCAAGCCCGATCTCCGTAATCCCAAGTATTTATCCCGCCAATCCCCCTAACCTACACATCTTGGGACTCTAAGGAGCAATTTAACATGGTCAATCCCACCTAACCCGCACATCTTTGGACTGTGGGAGGAAACCGGGGCACCCGGAGGAAACCCACGCAGACACGGGGAGAACGTGCAGACTCCACACAGTGACCCAAGCTGGGAAGCAGACCCGGGTTCCTGGCGCTGTGAGGCAGCAGTGCTAACCACTGTGCCACCGTGCTGCCCCAATCTTCATGAATGACTGAACAGGCTTGAGGAGTCAAGAAGGTTGTACCTCCAGTAGTGCAGCATTCCTTCAGCACTACACCGGAGAGCCAATCTTTATTTTGTGCTGAGGATCTGACAGTGGGACTTGATTCCTTTACCTGACAGGGACATGATAGGGAGGGTTATCTCGTGAGGAGAGGTTGAAAAGGCTGGTCCAAAACACTCAAGTTCCTCATCCTCTGGCACCTTCTAAATCATAGCATCACAGAACCCCAAAATCCAGAAGGAGGCCGTTCGGCCCATCAAGTCTGCACCAACCTCCAACAGAGCATCCCACCCAGGCCCCAACCCTGTAACCTCATGTATTTACCCTGCTAATCCAACTAACCTCCACAGTCTAAGGGGCAATTTAGCACGGCCAATCAACATACCCTGCACATCTTTGGACCAAAACCTCTTTTAAAATTTATTTAAGAATTAACTTCCAGGTCAAACATTCCAGTTCCTGACAACTCTAGGGAATAAAAAAAATCTCCTAGATCTTTTGCCAGTCGATGCCCACTTGCCAGACTCCTGAATGCCAGGCTGTGATTTTGGTTCAAGGCCTACTTCACAGGTTAGCCATGGGGTTTTGGGTCAGTATTTTTTCCGCTAAACTCTCTCGTAATCCCTGGAAGAGAAGAGGTCAGGGGACTAACCCAATAGATATCGTTAAGATTCAGAAAGGGTTTGGGGCAGCACGGTGGCACAGTGGTTAGCACTGCTGCCTCACAGCCCCAGGGATCCGGGTTCGATTCCTGGCTTGGGTGACTGTCTGTGTGGAGCCTGCATATTCTCCCCATGTCTGAATGGGTTTCCACTAGGTGCTCTGGTAGGAATTTGGATTCAATAAAAAATATCTGGAATTTAGAATCTACTGATGACCATGAAACCATTGTCGATTGTCGGAAAAACCCATCTGGTTCACTGATGTCCTTTAGGGAAGGAAATCTGCCATCCTTACCCGGTCTGGCCTACATGTGACTCCAGAGCCACAGCAATGTGGTTGACTCTCAACTGCCCTCCAAGGGCAACTAGGGATGGGCAATAAATGCTGGCCCAGCCAGCGATGCCCATGTCCCATGAATGAATAAAAAAAATTCTATGCAATCTATTGAAACATACAATAAGGGTGGCACAATGGTTAGCACTGCTGCCTCACAGCACCAGGGACCCGGGTTCAATTCCAGCCTCGGGTTACGTTCTCCCGTGTCTGCGTGGGTTTCTTCCGGATGCTCCGGTTTCCTTCCACAGTCCCCAAAGATTAGCGGGTTAGGTGGATTGGCCACGCTAAATTGCCCCTTAGTGTCAGGGGCATAGAGTATAAAAGTTGGGGTCTGATGTTGCAGTCGTATCGAACGTTGGTTCGGCCGCATTTGGAATACTGCGCCCAGTTCTGGTCGCCACACTACCGGAAGGACGTGGAGGCTTTAGAGAGAGTGCAGAGGAGGTTTACCAGGATGTTGCCTGGTATGGAAGGGCTTAGTTATGAGGAGAGATTGGGTAAACTGGGGTTGTTCTCCCTGGAAAGACGGAGGATGAGGGGTGACCTAATAGAGGTGTATAAAATTATGAAAGGCATAGATAGGGTGAAAGGTGGGAAGGTTTTTCCCAGGTCGGTGGTGACGTTCACGAGGGGTCATAGGTTCAAGGTGAGGTCGGGGGGAGGTTTAACACGGATATCAGAAGGACGTATTTTACACAGAGGGTGGTGGGGGCCTGGAATGCGCTGCCGGGCAAGGTGGTGGAGGCGGACACACTGGGAACGTTTAAGACTTATCTAGATAGCCACATGAACGGAGTGGGAATGGAGGGATACAAAAGAATGGTCTAGTTTGGACCAGGGAGCGGCGCGGGCTTGGAGGGCCGAAGGGCCTGTTCCTGTGCTGTATTGTTCTTTGTTCTTTGATTAGCAGGGTATATATGTGGGGTTATGGGGACAGAGTCTGGATGGGATTGTGGTTGGTGCAGGCTCGATGGGCCCAATGGCCTGTTGCACTGTAGGATTCTATGAACAGGGAAGGTCTTTTGGCCCATCGTAGCTGTGCTGACTCTTTGAAAGAGCCAATTAGTTCTGGCCCCCTGCACTTGCCTGCAAATTCTCCCATTTATATCCATTGGAACAAAGTGGGCACGAGCTAACTGCTGGCACCCCCACATCCAATTCCCCTCAGTGGTTGGGTGCATGAATTCAAATTGAGGGTGCGGTGCATGCTAAAGAACTGAGTCTCCTGCCTGGAAAGATGGAGAGCAACGTCTACAAAAAGGTTTCAGGGTCTTACCGGGAGCCGTTGTTCTGGGGGAGGGGCTCTGTGTTGGGCGCGGAGGTTGGCTGAATTTGCTGGGTCTTTGCACTGTCCTGAGGACCTCCCTCTGGCGCCGCAGCTCCTCCTCTCGGTCCTGGGCTGCTCGGATGTCCTGTTCGATCATCGACAGAGTCTTCTGTTTGCGGGAGCGCAGTTTGAAGGGTCCCGTCTGGGCAATGACCTCGGGCTCCTGCGAGTGACTGGCAAAGACGTTGTTGCGGGAGTAATCCGTCGGCTCCAGGTAGTTGGCACTGTCGCTAAAGGGGCTGAACTCGGGCTTGTACAGGGAAGGAGGGGACCCAGCGCGGGGGTCATCGGTGCTGCTGCACGGCCTGCCCACCGCTGACGGGAAGCTCTCCCCCTTGTGGCTCTCCGTCTCGCCGGTAGGGGAACCCTTTGGCACAGAGGGTCGCCGTTCCTGCGCCGAAGGTGGCAATGCCTGCGATGGTTCCAGCACCACCGCCTGCGGTTTCAACAGAGACGGAGGAGGGTCGGTGCCCGCTTGCTTGCGGTCCAGTGCTGTTGGCTGCTGCGATGCCATTTGACCAGCGTCGCCCGTCGCAGTGTCCGTGCCGCTCTGCTGAGCCAGTGCAAGTTGGATGGCGTTCTGCACCAACATCTCAGCTCGATACTGCAACTCCCGCTCGGAGTCCGACAGCCCTGGATACGTTAGCTGGTACAGCTCATCGTCGCTGAGTGAGCTCAAGGCTCCGTCTCTCTTGTGAGAGCTTTCGTCTCGCTCTCGGTCGACGGGTGTTAACGCGTGGGGGGTCTGAGGCTGGGAAAATTCCTGAGACCCCCCTAGGGAGTAGTCCAGGGAAACGTTCGTGGTCTCGTTCGAGGCTCCGCTGTCACTCACGTTGTCAATACTGAAGTCATTGGAAAGGGTCTCCATCACTGTGGTGTCCTGGGACCGGAGGGACAACTCATCCAGGCCAGAATCCAGTTCCTCTGACGTGGTGGGCAGGCCAATGCATTTGAAATACTGCTCTGAAACATCGCTGTCCCCATCTTCGTTCAACACTGCCAGCACCGCTCTGACCCGGGTGAACCCTTCCTCGTCCACACAGGCCTTGTGGTTCATCTCGGCTTTCGTGCCGTCGCCGATATGTTGGTCGGGGGATGGTTGCCGGGGCGACGCCAGGCCCGAGGCCTCTTTCTGATGATCGGCCCGCAGTGCTGGGGGTGTCCCCGGCATGGTGGCCATTGGTCCTCCCTCTGGCACGAAGCTGACTTTGGAAGCTTTGACAACAGCCACCTCACTGGCCCCCACATGCACCGTCTGCCCCTGGACCTCCGCTGGCTCAGTCACTACCACCGAGGCTGCCGGGCCCTCCCTTTTAGGTGCCTCGGCCATCTTTAATCCCGGCCTCGGGGTGACCCCTCTGGTGGCAGCCGGCCGCTTGTGTCCGGACCGGGTGCCAGGTTCGGATCTGTTCTCCATTTTTAAAAACTGCTGCCTCGCCGTGGAAAAATCTATCTGCTCCGTGACGACATCTTCTCTGCTTACGATGGCGGGCTCTGGCGTTACGAAAACGTGGGCTTTCTGCCTGGGGGAGACTGGGGAGAGACCCCCACTCTGCTTCTTCTGCTTCCGTTCTGCGTATTTCTTGTGCGACTCCAGCTTGTCTGGGTCCAACTGCTCTTCGATAGACTTCTCTTGTGGTGGCTTCCATTTCTCTGCGATGCTGGGGTTCTTCTTTACCACCTGGCTTTTGATCACCTCCTGCCTCGCTCTCTCCAGTTCTGCTATTTCATTGGACGCTCGCATCTTCTTAATCCTGTAGGCTTCATTTGTGTCATCGTCCACAAAAAGTCTGGAGGGTTTTTTGTCCTTATGGGAGGCCCGGAGTTCAAATTTGGCCTCTTTCTTCAGAGGGACAATGGCAGCTTCTCCGTCCTGCGAGGACCTCCTGGAATTTGACCCCTGTTGCTGTTCGCCCCCCACGTTGTTCTGATTGGGACCGTGTTCCGCCGCGGCATTGCCCAGCGAATGGCCATTCAGCTTCACCTCATCCTTCCTTGCATCGCCAGCTTCCTGTTGCTCAATGAGAGGCGACTCTTCCCTCGTCACGGTTACGGCGGGATTGGCAGGAGGGACTGCAGTGTCGGGCGCCGTGGCAACAGCTGGGCTTGGCTCAACCACCGTCACGGCGCACGGCACGGGAGAAGTCGGCACATTTGATCCGTTCTCCAGATTGGAATCGCAACAGTTGGCTTCCAGAACCTCATCGAGATACCTGATCTCCTTCGCAACGTCGCTGTCCAGTGATTCGTGCCGACTCTGGACGCCGTTCTGGCCTCTCCCACCCAGGTGATTGAGCTGACCGTCCACTGCAGCCGATTCTGAGACCGCCACCTTTGGCATCACCGTGCTGCTGGTCTTTGTACCGTCTATTTCCATCCTCCTTTCTTGTCCAGGAGACAAATGGGCAGGGCTGGACGAATCAGTCCTTTTTCTGCATTTTCCCTCCGTCCGTTCGCTCTCGTCCTCCAGGGGGCTGGGAGGGGGTTTCTGCACAACATAAAAAGGCAAAAACCATTAAAGTCTCAAACATCCAAACAGCATGAAAAATACATCACATTACAGTTGCTGGACACTTCACCCTTGGCCATTTGGAGAACAACTTATGGTCATTCAAGAGCTGCCTGGGTGCGTCCCCCTCAACAAGGGACCTATGGGAGCAGGGCACACAACTTGGTGTCTCCTCAACCAATCAGAAGGCTTACAGAACTAAGGCTAGTAGATGGAATTAAGATACGGATGATCGAATTGAAAGGTGGAGAAGGTTTGAGGGGCTGGAGAAGGTTTGAGGGGCTGAATGGCTCCTCCCTTTCCTTTGTTCCTTCCTCTCACGTCCTGGACTGTCTCCTAATTAGACAGAGCCTTCCTACATTTGCCCCTTTTGTTCCAGAAGGTGTCTTAGTCCCAATGGCCCATACTTCCATCAGCTAGCCACCAACACACTTTGCCCTCGCCCATTCAACACAACAGGAATCACTGAGGAGGAGGCGGTGGCCTAGTGGTATTATCGCTAGACTATTAATCCAAAAACTCAGCTAATGTTCTGAGGATCTGGGTTTGAATCCCACCACGGCAGATGGTGGAATTTGAATTCAATTAAAAAAATATCTGGAATGAAGAATCTACTGATGACCATGAAACCATTGTAGATTGTCGGAAAAACCCATCTGGTTCACTAATGTCCTTTCGGGAAGGAAATCTGCTGCCCTTACCTGGTCTGGCCTGTGTGTGACTCCAGAGCCACAGCAATGTGGTTGACTCTCAACTGCCCTCCAAGAGCTACTTAGCATGGGGAATCAATGTTAGGTTGATTGGCCATGCTAAGTTGACCCTAATGTCAGGGGGATTAGTAGGGTAAATATGAGAGGTTTCGGGAATAGGGTCTGGGTGAGATTGTGTTCGGTGCAGATGGGCCAAATGGCCTCCTTCTGCACTGTAGGAATTCTATACTAGCCCAGCCAGCGACGCCCATGTCCCATGAATGAATGTTTTAAAAACTGAGACGCCTTCTAGATCTGGCAAGTACCTTTTACCCACTCAGTTCCCCAGCCGACCATTCACGACAGGGTGGGCGGAATTTTACGCCAGTGGGATTTTACAGTCCCGCCGCAGTCAGTGGAGTTTTGAATGGCGCTCCCATTCATTTACCCCCTCCCATCACCACCGCCACGGGGCTGTGACACTCCGGCGGGTAACACTTCTGCCAGAGGAGCGGCGGTGGGGAATTATGGCCACGGAGAGATTAAGCTAGCATGTTCAATTCCAACGAGGGACATGACAACAAACTGAGTCTTTAAATACAGCACCTTGGAGAGGTTATTCGGGTTTATTTATAGCAGTCAATAAGAACATTAGCTTTGGCTTTATCAGTGTGCATTGTCAGACCATGGTTAAGAGCTGCATAGATTTTGTTTTGACAGATTATATTTTGCCACATCGTTTTCTCTCGGTGTCATTTCCCCCCCCCCCCCAAGATTAAGTTTACCACATTTCCTCTCATCGTTGCTTCAAACTATTAAACTCTGTGTTTTGATCGGGTACTAGCAGACTGAGTGGAGAACCACAGCGAGGATGACCTTATTAGGTCCACCACTCTTGCATATTTAAGCTTGCTGACACCAAGCCTTGTTGCTTTAATCCAGATTTAGCAGTGGAGCAGTTAAAGAGTTGCCTTGTGTGGAGCTGTCTTGCTTGCCTTCCCAATTCTCGGTGGAATAGACCCAAGGTTATTTATCGTTTACCTCACAGCACAGAGGAGACCACCCAGCCCATCGTGTTCGGGATATCCCCCTGGATTTAGATGCCTGCCTGAGGAGCCTCGACAATCAGCCTGCCATTCCCCTGCCCTATTGAGGCCGCCTCTACCCCCCCCCCCCCCCCCCAACTCCCCCTCCCCCACCAACCCAAGGCTGAGGGTTGTCAACTGTGATTGGAAGTATTCCTGGAGGTTTCTTCACATGACATGCTCCCCCATGTTTTTCTTTTATTCATTCGTGGGACATGGGCGTCGCTGGCTGGGCCAGCATTTATTGCCCATCCCTAGTTGCCCTTGAGAAGGTGGTGGTGAGCTGCCTTCTTGAATCGCTGCAGTCCACATGCTGTGGGTTGACCCAGAGTGCCGTTAGGGAGGGTATTCCAGGATTTTGAGCCAGCGACTGTGAAGGAAAGGTGATATATTTCCAAATCAGGATGGTGAGTGGCTTGGAGGGGAACTTGCAGGCAGTGGTGTTCCCATATGTCCGCTGCCCTTGTCCTTCTAGATGGAAAAGGTGGTGGGTTTGGAAGGTGCTGTCTAAGGATCTTTGGTGAATTGGTGAATGTTCTAGCCATTAAGTCAGCCTACACAGCCACCCGCTCTGTTGAGGGGAGTTGGTGGTGTCGTGGTAATGTCAGTGAGCTCGAGATCCAGGTTGATGCACTGAAGACATGGGTTCAAATCCCACCATGGTAGCTGGTAAAATTCAAATTCAATTAATCTCTGCTAGCCCCATGAGGAGCTAACTGATTGGTACCTCTCTGCATGCGCAAACTTTTCCCTTTCAAGTATTTATCCAACTCTCCTTTGAAAGTTACTCTTGAGCGTGTTTCATCTCCATTTCAGGCGGTGCAGTGCAGCTTATAAACAGAGCATTGATGTACACTGAAAAAAAATTCTCACGTTCCATCCAATCCCTTAACTGATTACCTGAAATTACCTGAAATGTCTGCAAAATGCCACAAATCTGAAAATACAAGAAAGTGCTGGAAATTAATAAAATCTCAGCAGGTTTGGCAGCAGCTGTGGAGCGAGGGAGAAACAGTTAATGTTTCGAGTCCAGCTCTCCAAAAGAGCTGGTGCAGACATTATGGGCCAAATGGCTTCCTTCTCTGCTGTAACAGTTCTGGTGATTCAGAGGAAGAGTCATAATGGAATCGAAACGCTAACTCCAGACACTGTGCAAGCAGCCAAATGTTTCCGGCATTTTCTGTTTTTTTTTACCTCAGATATGTGTTTTTTTATTCATTCGTGGGACATGGGCGTCGCCGGCTGGGCCAGCATTTATCCCCCATCCCTAGTTGCCCGAGGGCAATTGAGAGTCAACCACATTGCTGTGGCTCTGGAGCCACATGTAGGCCAGACCAGATAAGGACGGCAGATTTCCTTACCCATAGGACATTAGTGACCCAGATGGGTTTTTCCGACAATCGACAAAGGTTTCACGGTCATCAGTAGATTCTTAATTCCAGATTTTTTCATTGAATTCAAATTCCACCATCTGCCGTGGCGGGATTCGAACCCGGGTCCCCAGAACATTAGCTGAGTTTCTGGATTAATAGTCTAGCGATAATACCACTAGGACGTCTCCTGGTTTTGAGTGAGGCATTGTGAACATGCACACGGTGATGCTAATCCATGCAGATGAACTCATTGTATCAACTCCACTGGTCGATCTGGGAGTGGTTTTCAACAATATTTTGTATGGGAGGTTGTCTTGCAAACACTGATAAACTCCAGGGTATCCTGACCACACTCCCCTGTCTACATCAACAGGAACTAAGTAGAAACGGTTGAGAGCTTCAAGTTTTTAGGCGTCCAGATCACCAACAACCTGTCCTGGCTCCCCCCCATGCCGACTCTATCGTTAAGGAAGCCCACCAACACCTCTACTTTCTCAGAAGTCTAAGGAAATTTGGCATCTCAGCTACGACTCTCACCAACTTTTACAGATATGCCATAGAAAGCATTCTTTCTGGTTGTATCACAGCTTGGTGTGGCTCCTGCTCTGCCCAAGACCGCAAGAAACGACAAAAGGTCGTGAATATAGCCCAATCCATCACTCAAACCAGCCTCCCATCCATTGTGGTGAAGAAGGCATATGGCATGCTTGCCTTTATAGGACGGGGCATAGAATATAAAAGTTGGGGTCTGATGTTGCAGATGTACAGAACGTTGGTTCGGCCGCATTTGGAATACTGCGTCCAGTTCTGGTCGCCACACTACCAGAAGGACGTGGAGGCTTTGGAGAGAGTACAGAGGAGGTTTACCAGGATGTTGCCTGGTATGGAGGGGCTTGGTTATGAGGAGAGATTGGGGAAACTGGGGTTGTTCTCCTTGGAAAGACGGAGGATGAGGGGAGACTTAATAGAGGTGTATAAAATTATGAAAGGCATAGATAGGGTGAACGGTGGGAAGCTTTTCCCCGGGTCGGTGGTGACGTTCACGAGGGGGTCATAGGTTCAAGGTGAAGGGGGGGAGGTTTAACACAGATATCAGAAGGACATATTTTACACAGAGGGTCGTGGGGGCCTGGAATGGGTTGCCGGGCAAGGTGGTGGAGGCGGACACACTGGGAACGTTTAAGACTTATCTAGACAGCTATATGAATGGAGTGGGAATGGAGGGATACAAAAGAGTCGTCTAGTTTGGACCAGGGAGCGGCGCGGGCTAATTGTTCCTGGTTTCTCGTTTCAAGGCTTCATTCTATGATCATCTTGCTGGTGCCAGTACAGAGCGAGACTGCGGATAGTTGGGAACCTGTCTCGGGGGCAGGGAATTCATATGGTGTTCGTGGAAGTGGAAATGAATAGGGTTGGGAAGCATTTTCTGATCAGGGCCAGTGTGATCTCCTGGACTCGTTTCGATCGCCTCAGGGGGTCGGAGAGGAATTTCCCAGATTTTTTTTTCCCCATATTGGCCCTGGGGTTTTCACCCTGGGTTTTCGCCCCTCCCTGGAGATCACATGGTCTGGAATGGGGGGGTGGGGGTGAGTTAATAGGTTGTGATGAACAAAGCATCATAGCTGTGAGGGACAGCTCGGTGGATAGGATATTAGTATGTAGATAGGCTGGAAAATTGGGCGGGGATCCTGGATTCAGGATTCAATCCTGGACCGGGGAGCGGCGCGGGCTTGGAGGGCCGAAGGGCCTGTTCCTGTGCTGTATTGTTCTTTGTTCTTTTGTTCTTTGACTCTGTCTACACTTCCCGCTCCCTCGGCAAAGCAGCCAGCATAATCAAGGACCCCACGCAATCGGACATTCTCTCTTCCATCTTCTTCCGTTGGGAAAAAGATACAAAAGTCTGAGGTCACGTACCAACCGACTCAAGAACAGCTTCTTTCCTGCTGCTGTCAGACTTTTGAATGGACCCACCTCGCATTAAGTTGATCTTTCTCGACACCCTAGCTGTGACTGTAACACTACATCCTGTACTCTCTCGTTTCCTTCTCTATGAACAGTATGCTTTGTCTGTATAGCGCGCAAGAAACAATGACTTTTCACTCTATGCAAGTACATGTGACAATAATAAATCAAATCAAGAGTGCAATGTCCCAATCTCATCGGCCAAGGGACAAAATGAGCAACTGAACGGATAACAGCGATGAGATTGCAGTGAACTAATTTGTACACACACGTCATACTCCAGAGCTACGGAAAACAGGAGATAACAAATTGAAAGGAATTGTGTAGAGTTCCTGGAGTTAGTTTAGAAGCAGGCTGGGAAGCCAAGTTAGGAGGCTCTGACTCAATGGTGTTAAAGACGTTGCCAACCCTCCATGATTAATTTCTGGAGATTATAAGGTAAAGATAAATCTCCTGCAGGCAACCCGGGGAGAAAAACCCAAAGGGCATTAAGGAAAACGGAGGAGCCCTTTACACTTTCTTTGAACAGATTCTTTTATTAGTTAAAAAAATAGCGGCAATGGGAGGAAATAATGCTGTTTGACTGCAGGGTGGCACAGTGGTTAGCGCTGCTGTCTCACAGCTCCAGGGAACTGGGTTCGATTCCCGGCTCCGGTCACTGTCTGTGTGGAGTTTGCACATTCTCCCCGTGTCTGCGTGGGTTTCCTCCGGGTGCTCCGGTTTCCTCCCACAGCCCAAAGACGTGCGGGTTAGGTGGATTGGCCATGCTAAAAATTGCCCCTTAGCGAGCTGAGATGCATAGGTTAGAGGGATTAGCAGGTAAAATATGTAGGGATATGGGGATAGGGCCTGGGTGGGATTGTGGTCGGTGCAGACTCGATGGGCCGAATGGCCTCTTTCTGCACTGTAGGGTTTCTATGAATTCTATGAATTCCAGCCTCGGGTCACTCTCCGGATGTGGAGTTTGCACATTCTCCCGGTGTCAGCGTGGGTTTCCTCCAGGTGCTCCGGTTTCCTCCCACAGTCCAAAGGTGTGTGGGTTAGGTTGATTGGCCATGCTAAAATTGCCCCTTAATGTCAGGGGGATTAGCAGGGTAAATATGTGGGGTTACGGGGCAACGGCCTGGGTGGGATTGTGATCGGTGCAGACTTGATGGGCCGAATGGTCTCCTTCTGCACTGTAGGGATTCTATAGTTCTGTGATTCTATGACTGGGTGGGGTTGTGGGAATTGGTGGGGGGGAGGGAGTGGGGGGAGAGGGGGCGAGCGTGGGGGGCACCTCCGGGGATATTTCCCACTAAAATTGGCAACCAACAGGGCATGTGATGTCTGGTCAACTTGCCTGCTTTATAAACAATGGCCAGGATCTTGAGCCCAGACCCTCCGTGCGTGGGATCACCAGCAGTGTGTGGGGGGTTGCAAAATCCGGAGAAAAACCCGAAATTGCCAATCTCGCTGGCGATGTAATCAGGATCGCGTTCATAATGGGTGGCCTTTAAAGATGGCGGCCATGGAGACTGTTGCTGGTTCTAAGAGTCTCCGCCCCCCCCCAAAGTAAACCACACCCACTTATTCCCTTCTCTTTAAAGAGGCTCAAACTCTCGGGGGAAAAAACTGGTGTGTGCAATGAGAGAGCTTTTATTTTAATTCAATTGTGGAACATGGGCATCACTGGCTGGTCAGCATTTATTGCCCATCCCTAGTTAGACGCCAGTTTTCTGACTGAGCCTGATGCTTTGACAAATTCTGATAAGGTTGCCCCTCCCAATATTCTCTCAAATATGAAACGTCTGCCCTAAAGCGGTGTGGCACGTATTAAAGGACGATAATGAATAGACTTTATGACTATAGGAGCTGATAAATTGGCTTGTGAAGATTGTACTTTGAAATGTTGAGACCAAGTTGTAAATATGACTATCAGATGCTCCAGTGAACCTCTTCCATCAGAGTGGTGTTCCTTAATATGGTGATAACATAAAGCACACACACACACTGGACACATCATCTGACTGACTTGCTCCTGTGCCTAATAACGCATTTCTGAATTGTAAGCTTCGCGAAAGTTCTGATGGCAAAGCTCTTCCATCACAGTTGCTTAATTTACATTTCAGACCGTACCTCTTGCCTGTTCCGGTGTTACACTGAGTCAATGGCTGGAGAAGTGTTTGTAAATGTCCAGCCCTCACAGAACCTTTTCCTTGTGGATAGTCAGAAGCTTTTTCCCAGGGTGGAAGAGTCAATTACTAGGGGGCACAGGTTTAAGGTGCGAGAGGCAATGTTTAAAGGAGATGCACGAGGCAAGTTTTTTTACAGAGGGTGGTGGGTGCCTGGAACTCGCTGCCGGGGGAGGTAGTGGAAGCAGATACGCTAGTGAGTTTTAAGGGGTGTCTGGACAAATACATGAATAGGATGGGAATAGAGGGATATGGTCCCCAGAAGGGTAGGGGGTTTTAGTTCAGTCGGGCAGCATGGTTGATGCAGGCTCGGAGGACCGAAGGGCCTGTTCCTGTGCTGTAATTTTCTTTGTTCTTTGTTCAGAGTCCAAAACTCCATGGAAGGGATTTTCCATCCTCGTCCCAAAACCGGAAAATACTGCCCAAGTTAACGGACCTTTGCATGGTCCGCCCCCCCGCCCGCTACGATTCCCATGACGGGTGAGACGGGAAAATTACCCCCCCATAAGCGCTGAGCTTTATAAGCCTTGGATAGTCAAAGCAATGGAGCCAGTTCAGGTATATCTCAATATACCCTGTTCCATGTTTGGATGAACAACACTGTGTTGTAGAGGGTTGCCAACCCTCCAGTAGGGAACTGCTTTGTATATGTTTAAGGCAGAGGGAGAGTGATTGTTGGCCAGCTAAGGAGTCGAAGGTTATCAGGAGTAAGTAGGCTTAATGTGGAGTTGAGGTCAGCTCAGATCAGATCAGTCATGATCTTACTGAATGGCGGAGCAGGCTTAAGGGGCCGAATGGCCTATTCCCGCTCCCAATTCATATATTCATATTTAGAATCATAGAAACAACACTGTAAATAAATATCCAATAAAAAAATCCATAATTAATAAGGACTTAGAGGAGAAAAAAAAGAGCCATCCCAAATGGAAACCCTCTTTGACATCTGGGGGACGATGGGCTGGAGAAGGTTTGTTTATATTGTGTGAACTTCTTTGGATTTGGAAACTGTTCCAAAGAATTTTGGGGGGGGCGGGGGGAGGGGGTGGGGTGGTGACAAATGCCTCACCCTTATTTTTAAACCCAGTAAGATCTCCCTCCATTCCAGACACAATCATAGAATCCCTGCGGTGTAGAATGAGGCTATTCGGCCCATTGAGTCTGTGCCAACTCTCTCTGGCACTGTACCTTATTCAGGCCCTTTCCCCCACCCTACCCCCCGTAACCCCGTGCATTTCCCATGGCTAATCCATCTAACCTACACATCTTGGGACACTAAGGGGCAATTTAGCATGGCCAATCCACCTAACCTGTGTTTCCTCAGAAGGAACTCTTCAAAGATGTAGAAATGAAAATGCAACAAAACTTATTCCAACTTATAAATCAAAGAAAGGGTTTAATAAAGAAACTTCATTATTCCAAACTTGGGGCCTCGCCCTGGTCCACTCCAAGCTTCCCACAATTCTACATTGTTCCTTATTTATACTGAGTCAGCTGACCCTAACATCTTGTTCCCATTGGCCACATTACATCCAATACAAAGTTGTCACCGTTTACACTCTAACAACCTGCACATCTTTGGACTGTGGGAGGAAACCAGAGCACCCGGAGGAAACCCACGCTGACCTGGGGAGAATCCAGACAGACAGTCACCTAAGGCCGGAATTGAACCTGGGTTCCTGGCACTGTGAGGCGGCAGTGCTAACCATTGTGCCACTGTGTCACCTCAGTTCATTGCAGGAGTGTTATGCTATGGAGGTATATAAGTTCGTTCAAGGCTTCAGGTTGACACAAGCACCTCACAGAATCCCGACAGAATCCATAGAATCCCTATAGTGCAGAAGGAGGCCATTTGGCCCATTGGGTCTGCACTGACTTTCCAACAGAGCATGCCCGATGAGTTCCTTTTGAAGGGTTATTCTTGTTGTTATGCAGATAAACATGGTGGGTGGGTGGTGGGGGGGGGGGGGGGGGGGGGGGGGGGTAGCACTGCTGGTTAGCACTGCTGTCTCACAGCGCCAGGGACCCGGGTTCGATCCCCGGCTTGGGTCACTGTGAGAAGTCTGCGCATTCTCCCTGCGCGGGTTTCCTCCGGGTGCTCTGGTTTCCTCCTACAGTCCGAAAGACGTGCGGGTTAGGTGGATTGGCCATGCTAAATTGCCCCTTAGTGTCAGGGGGGGCTAGCTAGGGTAAATGCATAGGCATGATGTGGAGATTCCGGCGTTGACTCACCTGATGAAGGAGCAGTGCTCCGAAAGCTCGTGATACCAAATAAACCTATTGGACTTTAACCCGGTGTTGTGAGACTTCTAAATACATGGGATTATGGGGATAGGGCCTGGGTGGGATTGTGGTCAGTGCAGACTTGACGGGCTGAATGGCCTCCTTCTGACTGTAGGGATCCTATGATTCGACAAGAAAAGACATCCGTTGACCCAAGAGGACTGGACGGTGACCTTGTGGCCTTGAGCTACACGGAATAACAGCCTGGTTTAGTAATGCCGCGCTGAGTTGCGATAAGTCTGTGCAGCGAGACTCTGGCTCACTGTCAGGGAATTTGAGAAAGTGAGTTGTTGTCACACTGCTGTGCAGGAAACCGAAAGTCAGTTAGCGGGATGTTAAAAGTGGCCTTTCTGAGAAGGAGATACATATTTCTGGAAAAGAAAGTCAACAGGATTCTTAGAAATGGTTGAAGGAGGACAAAGGTGGGAAATAAACAAAAAGAATCAAGGTAAGAATGTTCACACAGCGTGCGGAATTTTTCAAGGGAATGTTGCTAATAGTTTAGAT
This sequence comes from Mustelus asterias, assembly GCF_964213995.1. Lineage (NCBI taxonomy): Eukaryota > Metazoa > Chordata > Chondrichthyes > Carcharhiniformes > Triakidae > Mustelus > Mustelus asterias. Next base: position 9,146,902 of record NC_135806.1, read on the forward strand.
CCCGGACAAGGATTTCTGAAACGCAGCTAAACTTAATTTTGCTTTAAGTGAGGGCTGAGGAGAAAGGAGAGTTAGAAGCAGCTGGAGACAGTAGAGTTGACATTCTGATTTATGTCAACAGGAAACGAATGCTCCAACCATTATTTGGATTGCAATATGCCCTTCGATCACAATGTGAAGTTTGATATCGCCCCCATCCATCATTTAGTCATCGTTCAAGACTTTTTACGCCCCGGGCTAGAACTGCCTGAAGTCCGGAGTGATTTACTCCTATTTTTGACAGTATAGTCTCATTTAAAAAATGCTACAATTTTCTTCCAAGGTTGCGGTATTGATGAAGTGTTTGGATTACAATTTCAGTTGTCTTTTCCATTAACTACCTCCACATGCAGTAGCGTCACAAGTTGGTTTACTTCATGGAATAACATTCTGTGGCAGCGTCACTGACCAGGCAACACAGAATGTGTTTGTTGGCAGCTTTGTAAGCAAACTAACTCCATGCCACAGTTACCCCCAGATGTGATGCTTTCCCCGATGGCCTCCCATCTCCCACTCTCTATAAACCTCCACCTCACCCAAATTTCTGCGGCCTGTATCCTAACTCACACCCAAGTCTCATCCTTGTGTTCAAACAATCCTTGTTTCCTTCAACCCATAACCTTATCCACCTCACAACCCTCTGAGAACTATGAGTTTCTCCAATTCTGGCCTCTTCCTAACTGAATTTGGTCACTCGACCATTTGCAGGCCCTGCAATTAGCTGCCTAGGCCCAAAGCTCTGAAACTCCTTCCCTACACCTTCTCCCCTGTGACTGGATCCTAGACTTCCTAACCCACAGACTGCAATCAGTAAGGATAGGCAGCGACACCTCCTCCACGATCATCCTCAACACCGGTGCCCCACAAGGCTGTGTCCTCAGCTCCTTACTATACTCCTTACACACCTCTGACTGTGTGGCCAAATTCCCCTTCAACTTGATTTTCAAGTTTGCTGATGACACCACCGTAGTGGGTTGGATCTCAAACAATGATGAGATGGAGTACAGGAATGAGTTAGAGAATCTGGTAAACTGGTATGACCATAATGATCTCTCCCTCAATGTCAAGAAAACAAAGGAGATAGTCCTCGACCTCAGGAAGCATAGTGGAGGACATGCCCCTGTCTACATCAACGGGGACGAAGTGGAAATGGTCGAGAGCTTCAAGTTTCTTGGTGTTCAGGCCACCAACAACCTGTCCTGGGCTCTCCGTGCTGATGCTATAGATAAGAAAGCCCACCAACACCTCTACTTTCTCAGGAGGCTAAGGAAATTCGGCAGGTCCGAATTTGGCACGACTCTTCCCAACTTTTACAGATGCACCGAGAAAGCATTCTTTCTGGTTGTATCACAGCTGGGTATGGCTCCTGCTCTGACCAAGACCGCAAGAAACTACAAAAGGATTATGAATATAGCTCAATCCATCACGCAAACCAGCCTCCCATCCATTGACTCTGTCTGTATTTCCCGCTGCCTCAGAAAAGCAGCCAGCATAATCAAGGACCCCACACACCCTGGACATTCTCTCTCCCATCTTCTTCCATCGGAAAAAAGATACTGAAATCTGAGGTCACGTACCAACCAAGTCAAGAACAACTTCTTCCCTGCTGCTGTCAGACTTTTGAATGGACCTGCCTCAAATTAAGTTTCTTTTCACCCTAGCTGTGATGTAACACTACATTCTGCACCCTCTACCTTCCTTTTCTATGAACGGTATGCTTTGTCTGTATAGCGCGCAAGAAACAATACTTTTCACTCTGTCCTAATACAGGAGACAATAATGAATCAATTCAAATCCCTTCCTTTTAGATGCTCCTTAGAATGTAATGTGTTAACATTTGGTCACTGGCTCTAATAGCTTACGTGGCTCTTGTGTCAACTTTTGTCTGATCACCTTCCTGTGAAGCTCCTTGGGAGATTTCACTTAGTTATGGGATTTCCAGCTCCAGCTGGACATGGCGGCACAGTGGTTAGCGCTGCTGCCTCACAGCGCCAGGGACTTGGGTTCGATTCCCGGCTTGGGTCACTGTCTGTATGGAGTTTGCACGTTCTCCCCGTGTCTACATGGGTTTCCCAATTTAATCCAGATAAATGCGAAGTGATGCATTTTGGAAGAAATAATGTAGGGAGGAGTTATACAATAAATGGCAGAGCTATCAAGAGTATAAAAACACAGAGGGACCTAGGTGTGCAAGTCCACAAATCCTTGAAGGTGGCAACACAGGTGGAGAAGGTGGTGAAGAAGGCATGTGGTATGCTTGCCTTTATAGGACGGGGTATAGAGTATAAAAGCTGGAGTCTGATGATGCAGCTGTATAGAACGCTGGTTAGGCCACATTTGGAGTACTGCGTCCAGTTCTGGTCGCCGCACTACCAGAAGGACGTGGAGGCAGTAGAGAGAGTGCAGAGAAGGTTTACCAGGATGTTGCCTGGTATGGACGGTCTTAGCTATGAGGAGAGATTGGGTAAACTGGGCTTGTTCTCCCTGGAAAGACGGAGAATGAGGGGAGATCTAATAGAGGTGTACAAGATTATGAAGGGGATAGATAGGGTGAATGGTGGGAAGCTTTTTCCCAGATCAGAAGTGACGATCACGCGGGTTCACGGGCTCAAGGGGCGAGGTATAACTCAGATATTAGAGGGATGTTATTTACACAGAGTGTGGTGGGGGCCTGGAATGCGCTGCCAAGTAGGGTGGTGGAGGCAGTCACGTTGACATCGTTTAAGACTTACCTGGATAGTCACATGAGCAGCCTGGGAATGGAAGGATACAAACGATTAGTCGAGTTGGATCAAGGAGCGGCACAGGCTTGGAGGGCCGAAGGGCCTGTTTCCTGTGCTGTACTGTTCTTTGTTCTTTGTTTCCTCTGGGTGCTCCGGTTTCCTCCCACACTCCAAAGATGTGCAGGTTAGGTTGATTTTCCATGGTAAATTGCCCCTTAGTATCAGGGGGATTAGGAAGGTAAATACTTGAGGTAACGGAGATAGAGCCTGCATGGGATTGTGGTCGGTACAGGTTCAAAGGGCTGAATGGCCTCCTTCTGCACTGTAGGGATTCTATGATTCTGGGAGATGTCACGTGACCAAGCTACCTGTCCCCCACCCACCTTCCCCCACATATTCTCCCGCCATTGGGTCTCTCAGCCAGGCCGAGAGCCACGGAATTTGGGACCGCCCGACTTCCCCAGGCCCAGACCCTCACTGCATTGCAGGCTGAGGAACCCGCACCCGCCCCCTCCCGCTTCTGCCTGGCACCCCCTCCGGGAATGGGCGGCCTCTTGGAGAGAACTAACCCACCTGCACTTCCTCTGTCTCAGAAGTGAGGAATGAGGGTGGTGAGAAGATCCAAACTACCAATCCCCAGGCCCCACAGATAGGCCGAGGGCATCAACACTTCTTTGGGGTCCACCATCTTTACTGGAAGGAGAGCCAATGCTCTGCAAATGTCTGGCTACCACCCCCACTCCCCACCCCCCCCCACCAACCTTCCCCTCCCCCGAGACCAAAGTTACAGCTGTCTGCCACTCCCTCGCTCACTCAACATCCATCCTGTGCACCCTGTTAAAATCTTTTAGCTTGCTTTTAATAATCACCAGGAGATAGATGGTGCCGATTCTGGTAGACTCCCTTCCAATTTCGGAGGGTTGGCGACTGTACTTCATTGAAGGGGCTTTATAAATGGAGGTTGTTGTTGCAATGAAAGAGAGATGCATGCTACTGTTGCCTGCTCTGATCCATTCTTCCCTCGAAGCCACTGGTTCCTTGCTTTGCCCAGATTTTTCTTTCTAAAGCTTAAAGTTTATTTGTTAGTGTCGCAAGTAGGCTTACATTAATGCTGCAAGGAAGTTACTGTGAAAATCCCCTAGTCACCACACTCCGGCGCCTGTTCGGGAGAATTTAGCATGGCCAATTCACCTAACCAGCACATCTTTCGGACTGTGGGAGGAAACCGGAGCACCCGGAGGAAACCCACGCAGACACGGGGAGAACGTGCGAACTCCACACAGACAGTGACCCAAACTGGGAAGTGAACCTGGCGCAGTGAAGCAGTAGTGCTAACCTCTGTGCCATTGTGCCACCACTTGCACCAATAATTGCTAATTCTCGATTCACCCGATCGCCAGCCTTACTCCCTTTCGCCCTCACTCGTGTCCCTCAGTGTGAGATCTGACACTTCAGTTCCATTAAAAATAAAAATAAAACACATTAAGCATGACCTTTGGTAATCTGGTTGGTATGAACTTTAAGGATTAACTATATAAACCCTTCAAAATTGAAATATATATATATATTTAGCCTGCTGCCTGAGGTGGAATTCTGAGACTTCTGCAATGGAACGTTCTGGGGGCAGAGTAAGAATAATTTTCCATTGGAGAACAATTTAATATGTTAAGTACCAGCAGTTGCCCTCATCTACCCTGTTTTTCCCAAAACTGGAACAGTAGCTTGACTTTGACTGATATAGACTCTCCAAGCAGGAGAGAATTAAGCCATTCAGCCCATCCTACTTGCACTAGCTCTTTGAAAAAGGAAACGGTTAGAATCATAGAATCCCTACAGTGCAGAAGGAGGCCATTCGGTCCATTGAGAGTGCACCGACCACAATTCCACCCAGGCCCTATCCCCATAACCCCATGCATTTACCCTAGCTAGTCCCCCTGACACTAAGGGGCAATTTAGCATGGCCAATCCACCTAACCCGCACATCTTTGGACTGTGGGAGGAAACCGGAGCACCCGGAGGCAACCCATAGAAGAACGTGCAGACTCCACACAGATAGTGACCCAAGCTGGGAATCGAACCCGGGTAACTGGCGCTGTGAGGCAGCAGTGCTAACCATTGTGCCACTGTACCACCCATTCCCCACTCCCTTGTTACCTGTCTCCACTCCAACAAAACCCCTGAAACTTGTTTCCCGTTTGGAAGTCACTATTGAAACTGCTCCCATTGCTTTTTCAGGCAGCGCATCCCAGATAACTATTCACTAGATCAAAAATATTTCCCTCATCTCACCTTTGTCGCTTCTGCCAAGATCTTATTTTTATCTGTGTCGCTTGGTTACCTTCAGCCAATGAAAACAGCTTTACCCCATAGATAATTGGAGCAGAAGTAGGCCATTCAGCCCCTTGAGCTCTTCCACCATTCAATGATATAATGGTTGATCTGTACCTCAATGTCACCTACCCAACTTGGCTCCTTATCCTCATTAAACAAAAATCATTCAATTTCAGGTTTAATATTATTAATTGAGCTTGCATCTACTGCTTTTTGTGGGAAAAGTTTCTTAATCCTATCATCCCTTGTTTAAGTTTAAAGTTTATTTATTAGTGTCACAAGTAGGCTGACGTGATCGTGAATGTAGCCCAATCCATCACGCAAAGCTGCCTCCCATCCACTGACTTTCTACACTTCCCGCTGCCTCGGCAAAGCAGCCAGCATAATTAAGGACCCCACGCACCCCGGACATTCCCTTTTCCACCTTCTTCCATTGGGAAAAAGATACAAAAGTCTGAGGTCACATACGAACTGACTCAAGAACAGCTTCTTCCCTGCTGCTGTCAGACTTTTGAATGGACTTACCTTGCATTAAGCTGATCTTTCTCTACACCCTAGCTATGACTGTAACACTACATTCTGCACTCTCTCGTTTCCTTCTCTATGAATGGTATGCTTTGGCTGTATAGTGTGCAAGAAGCAATACTTTTCATTGGATGTTAATACATGTGACAATAATAAATTTTAAAAGTCAAAATCAAACATTAACACTGCAATGAAGTTACTATGAAAATCCCCTAGTTGCCACACTCCGGCGCCTGTTCAGATACACTGAGGGAGAATTTAGCATGGGCAGTGCACCTAACCAGCACGTCTTTTGGACTGTGTGGAGCAGTGTTACCTAACTTCTTTCCTGAAAGCCTTGGCTCTGATTTTAAGGTGATGTTCCCTTGCCCTACACTCACCCATCAGCAGAAAAGGCATTCCTCTATCGTATCTAATTTCCTCAAAAACCTGAAGACCTCATCAAACTGGGAGACACGCACAACCACATCACTTCCAAAAGTGCCTTTGATGTTCAGCTGTTGTTGTGATGCTGGGAGCACGGCAGCCAATTTGCACACAGGAAATTCCTCATAGAAACATAGAAGATAGCAGCAGGAGGAGGCCATTCGGCCCTTCGAGCCTGCCCCGTCATTCATCACGATCATGGCTGACCGTCCAACTCAATAGCCTAATCCTGCTTTCTCCCCATGACCTTTGATCCCATTCGCCCCAAGTGTGTGTTATGTAATCCCACAAACAGCAATGTGGCAAATCTTAATAATCTGTTCATTGAGGGATGAATGTTGGCCAGGACACTGAGGAGAATTCCCCCACTCTCCTTCAGATAGTGCCATGGGATTTTTTATACGCTCCAAAACAGGCAGACAGGGTCTCAGTTGAATAGCTCACCCAAAAGACAGTGCCTCAGGCCGTGTGACACCCCCTCAGCACTGCACAGGATTGTCAGATTGATTTTTGAGCTGAATCCTGGTGTGGGATTTGAACCGGAACGCTGCAGCTCAGATGTGACAGTGTTACCTACCAACTGAGACACAGTTGACACGCAAGCGTTCCTTTCCCATCTATATTTGAGGGAATTGGAACCTAGTGTGTGCAACCTCTCCTCATCATCGAACTCTTGGAACCTCTGACAACATTCTCACAGCCCTTGCCCGCAGCTGGCATTCTCCGCTGCCGTTGCAGTGAATGGAGTTTTGGTTGAGTTCCCAATTCCCCGTTCCTGTTGGTAGTGGTGGCAGGAACAGATGAGAGCCGAGAACGTCAACATGGGATGTCTTCCAATTAACCCTGATTGCAACACCAATCCCAAGGACCAGGAGGGCAGAAGGCTGGGTTCTTTCAGTGTCGATTGATTCTCGGGTGTTGGAAGTTTCAAAGGGTTAATGAGCGGGGAGTACAGCATTGCATCACAAAGCTATGCCCCTTTACTTTTGAAAATATTAGCCGGGGTTTTTCGGCTGTTCGTGGCGGTGGGATCTTTGGTCTCGCCACTGATGGTGGTTTCCTCGTGGTATGGGGTGCAGTCAATGGGAAAGCCCATTAATAGTGGCGGGAACAGAAGATCCCGCCATGGGCGAACGATGCACGGCTTCCCACCATGGGAAACACATCGCAGGGAGGCCAGAACACCCCCTCATGACTTTTAAACTTTCAACCGTCAGCTCAAATAGCTAATTTGGAAATTAGTGTAGCATGGTGGGATCTTAGGCTTTGTACTTAAAGGTATTGAGTAGGGCAGCACGGTGGCACAGTGGTTAGCACTGCTGCCTCACAGCGCCAGGGACCTGGGTTTGAATCCTGGCTTGGGTCAGTGTGGACTTTGCACGTTCTCCCCGTGTCTGCGTGGGTTTCCTCCGGGTGCTCCGGTTTCCTCCCACAGTCCGATAAGACATGCTGGTTAGGTGTGTTGTCCATGCTAAATTCTCCCTTAGTGTACCCAAACAGGCGCCGGAGTGTGGCAACTAGGGGAGTTTCACAGTAACTTCATAGCAGCGTTAAGGTAAGACGACTTGTGACACTAATGAATAAACTTTACTTCAAATATATTCTGATTTGGAAAATTCATTCCCTCGTGGAAAAGATTCTTGAAGCTTTGTTACGACCGATCGAGGTGGCTGAATAGAGGGGAACCAGTTCACCCCCTTCTCACCTGGTCCTAACAAATGATTAAACACTCTTAACTTTGCTCAGGGAAGGACAGTCCTGGAGAACGAAGCAGACTCGATCGGAAAAGGACTTGAACTTGATCCAGTCAGAAGAGTAATCCCTGCCAAGTCAAGAGTTGATGAGTTTTGCTTCTGTAATGCTTTACGGGAAAGGGAGGGCGTAACCATGGCATTGAAGCATCAGATCGAACTTAGTGGGTGTGGAATCAAACAGGAAAATCCAGGGATTTTAACGGAAAAGGACCATGGCAGTGGGCCGGAGACGGAAAGTCCGGGAAGTTTGCTCCAGTCTTTTTTTCTTTTGACCCTGACTCTTTTCACCATGGGACTTTGAAATAAATTATGAAGTAATCCTGGCCCAAAGATAATTGTGTATTCCATCTCACAACCTACATGCCGATCCTATGTCCTCATTCAGAATTGTCAGCCCAGTGTGTGAATGGATTCTCCATCAGGCAATTTGCAGCACTGACATCAACAACTGGGAAAATATACAGTGTCGGTGCCAGGCCAGTGAGACTAAAGAGTAATTAATACCCTAACAATGGACTCCACATTTCACAACACAATGCAGAGATCACACTCCACAACCACATTGAAACCAAAAGTTACAAGTCAGCGAGAAACTATCCAGCTTGGATTAGTTTTGAACCAATGCATTTTTGATCTGATTTGATTTATTATTGTCACATGTATTAGTACACAGTGAAAAGTATTGTTTCTTGCGCGCTATACAGACAAAGCATACCGTTCATAGAGAAGGAAAGGAGAGAGTGCAGAAAGGGTGACACAGTGGCACCGTGGTTAGCACTGCTGCCTCACAGCGCCAGAGACCCGGGTTCGATTCCCGGCTTGGGTCACCGCCTGTGCGGAGTCTGCGTGTTCTCCCCGTGTCTGTGTGGGCTTTCTCCGGGTGCTCCAGTTTCCTCCCACAGTCTGAAAGACGTGCTGGTTAGGTGCATTGGCCGTGCTAAATTTTCCCTCAGTGTACCCGAACAGGTGCCAGAGTGCGGCAACCAGGGGATTTTCACAGTAACTTCAGTGCAGTGTTAATGTAAGCCTATTTGTGACTAGTAAATAAACTTTACTTTACTTTAAATACATTCTGATTTGAAAAATCCATTCCCTCATGAAAAGGATGTGTGAGCTAGGCTTAATTGGCCATGCTAAGTTGATCCTTAGTGTCAGGGGGGACGAACAGGGTAAATAGATGGGGCTATGGGGATAGGTGCTGGGTAGGATTGTGGTCGGTGCAGACTCAATGGGCTGAATGGCCTCCTTCTGCACTGTAGGGTTTCTATATAGTGTTACAGTCATTTAAAGTTTATTTATTAGTCACAAGTAAGTGATGGATTGAGCTTCATTCACGACCCTTTGTAATTCCTTGCGGTCTTGGGCAGAGCAGGAGCCATACCAAGCTGTGATACAACCAGGAAGGATGCTTTCTATGGTGCATCTGTAAAGATTGTGCCTTAATTTGCACTCTTCACTTCAGGAGCAGTTGAGAAGAGGTCTCTCCGGCTGAAGTGAATCAATCATCAAGCTCTTAAAGGGCTGAGATTATGTAGCATCTTTCACCACCTCCCTTTACAGCCAAGTATTCTTGTATTGTGCCATGGGATCTTTTACATCCGTTTGAGTTGGTCTATCAGGTCTTGGTTCCATACCTGGGGAGGCAGTGGAATAGTGGTATTGTCACTGAGCTAGTAATCTAGAGACCCAGGGTATTGATCTGGGGACCCAAGTTTGAATCCCACCACGGCAGGTGGTGAAATTTGAATTCAATAAAAAAAAACTGGAATGAAGAATCTATTGGTGACCATAAACCAATGTCAGGAAAAACCTATCTGGTTCTCTAATGTCCTTTAGGGAAGGAAATCTGTTGTCCTTACCTAGTCTGGCCTACATGTGACTCCAGAGCCACAGCAATGTGGGTTGACTCTTAATTTCCTTCAGGGATGGGAAATAAATGCCCACATCCCATGAACAAATAAAAATTTATTTCGAAAGACTGCTTCTCATACTCCTATCAGTACCATGCTGGAGTGTCAGCCTAGACTTGTCCTCAGATCTCTGGAGTGAGATTTGAACCCACAACCTTCAACCTCAGAGGGTGGAATCTTATATTTCTGGCGGGTGTCTCGCGCGCTGCCTGAAACAAAATGGCGAGACACCCGTGCTGACTTTTAGGAATGTGGTCTACTGTACTTTCTGCCCATCAGGCACTCGAGAGGACAGTGGTGGGCCTTCCTCCCCGACTGAAGACCTCAGAATATGGCGCCCTGCCCACCTACAGCTGCTGGCCAATTAGATGAAGGAGCCTGAGACTCCGAAAGCGAGTGCCAAATAAACCTGTTGGACTTTAACCTGGTGCTGTGAGACTTCTCACTGTGTTCACAGAAAGTCAGGTCAGAGCAGGAAAGAAAATCATTCCTCTGGTATATCAATCGCAACTTACTGAGATTTGCCTTCAAAATAAAGGATTGAGTCGGAACCCTGCATGGCCACATTAAAATGGAAAAGATTCCTCGATAGAATCCTACAGTGCAGAAGGAGGCCATTCGGCCCAACGAGTCTGCACTGACCACAACCCCATCCAGACCCTATCTCCATAACCCCATTAATTTAACCTAGCTAGTCCCCCTGACATCAAGTGTCAATTTAGTATGGCTCATCCACCTAACCTCCACATCTTTGGAGTGTGGGAGGACAATGGAGCACCCGAAACCCACGCAGACACGGGGAGAACGTGCAAACTCCACACAGACAGAGACCCAAGCCGGGACTCGAACCTGGGTCTCTGGCGCTGTGAGGCAGCAGTGCTAACCACTGTGCCACTGATGAATGATGGCTTCAGAGAATTGATACTTTAATCTTCACACAATTCATTTACATTGCAGGCAAGGCCAATAATTATTGCCCTTGAATGCTGATAAGATGCTGATACTTGTGCTATATTTGTTCACGGGATGTGGGCATCACTGGCTGGGCCAACATTTATTACCCATCCCTGAGTGCAGTTAAGAGTCAACCACGTTGCAGTGGGTCTGGAGTCACATGTGGGCCAGGCCGGGTAAGGATGGCAGATTTCCCTCCCTAAAGGACATTAGGAACCAAATGGGTTTTTACATCAATGGTCATAATTAGACTTTTAATTCCAGATTTTTATTGAATTCAAATCTCACCATCTGCCATGATAGGATTCGAACCCGGGCCCCCAGTGCATTCCAACCCAGGTCATTGCGAATTAAGGGAAAATCTCTCCATGGGTTGGAGTCATAGCTAGCACAAAGGAGAGCTTGTTGGAATTCAATTATATCAACCCAAGAACATCATTGGACAAGTTCTTCCGGGAGTGTCTTGGGCCCAACTATCTTCAACTGCTTCATCAATAACCCTCCCTCCACCAGAAGGTTCAAAGTGGGAATGTTCACTGTTGATTGCACAATGTTCAGGTACCATTTGCTACTCTTCAGATACTGATGCGGGTTGTGAATCATAGAATCCCGACAGTGCAGACGGAGGCCATTCGGCCCATCGAGTCTGCACCAACCACAATCCCACCCAGGCCCTATTCCCATAACCCCTCATATTTACCCTGCTAATCCCCTGACACTAGGGTCAATCCACTTAACCCACACATCTTGGAGTGCGGGAGGAAACTGGAGCACCTGGAGGAAACCCACGCAGACATGGAGAGAATGTGCAAACTCCACACAGAGAGCGACCCCGAGGCAGGAATTGAACCGGGGTCCCTGGTGCTGTGAGGCAGCAGTGCTAACCACTGTGCCGCCCAGCAAGACCTGGACAACGTTCAGGCTTGGGCTGATAAGTGGCAAATAACACTCACGCTACACAGGTGCCAGGCAATGACCATCTCCAAGAGAGAATCTAATCATCTCCCTTTGACATTCAATAGCATTACCATCGCTGAGCCACCACTACCATCCTGACGGGATTGCTACTGACCAGAAACTGCATTGAATACCGCAGTTACTAGAGCAGATCAGAGGCTGGGAATCCTACGGCGAGTAACTCACCTCCTGACTCCCCAAAGCCTGTCCACCACCTACAAGGCACAGATCGGGACTGTGACGGAATACTCTCCACTTGCCTGGATGGGTGCGGCTCCAACAACACTCAAGAAGCTCCACACCATCCAGGACAAAGCAACCATTCTGATTGGCACCCCAGCCTTTTCTGGCCACGCCTGTAGATCTTTCTGCACCGAATGCTTGATGATTGGACGAAAAGAGCCGGGCTGTGCAGCACTATCATAGAATCCTCCGGTGCAGAAGGAGGCCATTCAGCCCATCGAGTCTGCACCGACCACCCAGGCGAGCTGGGCACCAGTTTTCCCACCTTGGTGCAGGAATGGGGAAAATTCTGCCAAGTGGACGGGCTGCAAGGCGACGGCTCACCCTCTCGGGGTCAGTCAGGGACACTCACATCCTCAGAACAAGTGAAAGAAAAGTCATGCTGAACGAACTCGAGTTTGCTGGGGTTGCTATAGCCAGCCAACAATCCCTGCCTGTCAAATACCCAGCTGATGAGTAAAGCCCCAAAAAATGTTGCACTTTTGGCTGCGTTGCTGCCAGCTGCTGTCTATAAGACAAACGGACAGCGAGCAGACAAACGCGAGCAGCAGATGTATTTGTTGGCCAGGTAGAGAATCATGCACGATTAATGATTTTCACCAAGCAAATAAATAGTCTCATCAGCCTCGCTGTTGCTCATATTAATCAGAGCTAGAATTGACGTCCCTGCAGTATAACAAACCAGGATCAGCAAATGCATAAACCTGTATCACATTACAGAGCCACATGCTCATTATGATGTAAAAGCATTATGTTAATCCAGGCTTTAAAGTGACATTAGGCAGCGGGAAACAACTTGAAAGCTCCATTTGCTCTGCCTGTCTTTCCTCTTAATTCACAACAGATGAAGATTCCATAGCCCCTCTTCAACCGAGGAGAAAGGACTCAGAAACAGTCGGAGATTAAGTCTGATTCGTGACTCCAAATGGCAGTCGAATCTATCTTCGCCCGAATGCTCGCTCGACTAATTGCAGAGGTTTTCTTACGTGGAAGGGTTGGACAGGTTGGGCCTGTCTCCGTCGGAGTTTAGAGGCTTATGCGGTGACCTTATTGGAAGAAGATCCTGAGGGGAATTGACAACGTGAAAGGAGGTTTCCCCGTGTGGGAGTGACCAGAACTACGGGACGCAGGTTAAAAATAAGAGGTCTCCCATTTAAGATGGAGACAAGTATTCATCCAGTAGAAGGTACTCTTTAGTCACAAGCAACGAAATGAAACAAAACTTACTCCAAACAGATAAATCAAAGATAAAGGTTTAATAAAGAAACTTCATTACTCCAACACTTGAGGCCTCACCCTGGGCCATTCCAAACTCCCCCCAGTTCCCAACAGGTTCTTATTTATACTGAGTCAGCTGATCATCACATCATTCTGTCATTGGTTACATTGTTTATTAGGTCAGCTGACCCTTACAGCTTGCTACCATTGGTCACACTACAACAGATCCAATGTCATCATCGGTTACATTCTAACAATAAGCAGAGATTTTTTTTTCTGTCAGAGGGTTGCGAGTCTTTGGAACCCCCTTCCCCAGAGAGTGCTGGAGGCAGAAGGTGGGATTTTCCAGCCGCGCTCAACTCAAGACTGGAAAATCCCACCCAAGGTTCAGTAGACCTTTGCATGGTCCGTCCCTTGCCCGCTGCAATTCCCATGGCGGGCGGGATGGGAAAATTCTGCCCAGAGTCTTTGAATATTTTTAAGGCAGATGTAGATAGGTTCTTGATTAACAAGGGAGTCAAAGGATACGGTGGGGGGAGGGCAAGCGGGAATGTGGAGTGAGGCAACAGTCAGAGAAGCTGTGATCATATTGAACGGCGGAGCAGGCCAGAGGGGCTGAATGGCTACCTCATGCTCTTGATTCATATGTTTGTATATTGACAAGATGACTTTTGACCTTCTTGCTTGAATTGGCACAATAAGTTGCATTTATATAGCACCATTAGCATCATGAACCGTCCCAAGGCACTTTACAGGAGTCCCAACAGACACAATGTGACATTGAACCTCGTAAGGAGATATTGGGACCAAAAGCTTGGTAGGTTTTAAACAGCATCATAAAGGAGAAGAGAGAGGCAGACATGTTTATCATCATAGGATCCCTAGTGCAGAAAGAGGCCACTCGGCCCATCGAGTCTGCAGCGACTCTTCGACAGAGCATCTTACCAGGCCCTCTCCTCTGTCCTACCCTTGTAACCCCACACATTTCCCGTGACAAATCCCCTGACCTACAAATCTTGGGACACTAAAGGGGCAATTTAGCACGGCCAATCCACCTAACCTGCTCATCTTTGGACACCAAGGCACAATTTAGCATGGCCAATCCACCTAACCTGCCCATCTTTGGACACTAAGGCACAATTTAGTATGGCCAATCCACCTAACCTGCCCATCTTTGGACACTAAGGCACAATTTAGTATGGCCAATCCACCTAACCTGCCCATCTTTGGACACTAAGGCACAATTTAGCATGGCCAATCCACCTAACCTGCACATCTTTGGACTGTGGGAGGAAACCGGAGCACCCGGAGGAAACTCACACAGACACAGAGACATGGAGAATGTGTGTCGGGTTACGGAGATAGAGCCAGGGTTGGGCCTGGGTAAATGACACAGAAAGTCTCTGCAGACCCATTGGGCCAAATGGCCGCCTTCTTCACTGTTGGGATTCTTTGATTCTATTAATGTGCAAAGTCCATACAAACACTCAGCCAAGGCTGGAATTGAACCTGGGTCCCTGGCGCTGTGAGGCAGCAGTGCTAACCACTGTGCCACCGTGCCGCCAATCGGGAACATATTCCAGAGCATGGGGTTGAGGCAAATGAGGACACGGCCACCAATGGTGAAGCGTTGAGATTTGGGGATGGGCAAAAGATTAGAATTGGCGAAGGTCAGAGATCTCAGAGTGTGGTGAGGCTGGAGGAGGAGACAAGGATAGGGAGGAGTGGGACCATGGAGGGCAGCTGTGGAAACACATTTCACCATTGCCTCCTGAGAGAATAGTCTGCACCAACTCTCCCATTTAATGGCAGATTTGGGGAGGCACGGAGAGCTGTTTTGGAGAAGTCAACACACCAGGCTGCAGGATTAAGATGGAATTCTGGCAGCTAGAGATTTGGAATCAAATAAAGAGATCACTTTTTTATAAAATATGTTGGAGGCAATGAGAATCCCACACTTCTGAGCAAGTTCAAGTGGCAACTAACGCTTACCCTGACAACGATTCTGACGTCAAAGTGTTTGCAATCAAGGTCTCTGCTTCCAAAATGCTACACAAAAACAAAATCTTCCCAGGACCATGCCACTGAAACTCCTGCCACAAGAATCCTCCCTCATCTGACTTGACATTCTAAGTCACATTTTGGCCACAGTAATAATTATTCGAGACTTTTGTGTTTGAATGCAAACATTGAAAAGGAGAAAATGGATAACCCAAGATAAATCCATGACTTCGCTCCTCCCTCTCAGTGTAACTTCCTCCAGCCCCACAACTCTCCCATGCCCTTAGAACAGTAAGAAGTCTCACAACACCAGGTTGAAGTCCAACAGGTTTATTTGGAATCATGAGTTTTTGGAGCGCTGCTCCTTCATCAGGTGAGTCTCGGGTTGACTCACCTGAGGAAGGAGCAGTGCTCTGAAAGCTCATGATTCTAATTAAGCCTGTTGGACTTTAACCTGGTGTTGTGAGACTTCTTACTGTGCCCATCCCAGTCCAACGCCGGCATCTCCACATCAAGGCCTCAAAACACCTCTAATTCTAGCCTCCTGAACATCCTGATTTTCATTGTTCCAGTGTTGGTGGCCACGTCTTCAGTGCCTATCCCTCAAGCACCAGAATTCCCTCCCTTAACATTTCTGCATCTCTCCCTACCCCAAAGACTTTCCTTCAAACCTACCTATTCGATTGATTGTCCAAGCATCTCCCTCCGTCACCTGGCACTAAATTTGGGTTGATATTTAAAGTTTATTTATTAGTGTCCCAAGTAGGCTTACATTAACACTGCAATGAAGTTACTGTGAAAATCCCCAAGTCGCCACACTCTGGCACCTGTTTGGTACACTGAGGGAGAATTTAGCACAGCCAATGCATCAAACCAGCACGTCTTTCAGACTGTGGGAGGAAACCGGAGCACCCGGAGGAAAACCACGCAGACATGGGGAGAACGTGCAGACTCTGCACAGACAGTGACGCAAGCTGGGAATCAAACACAGGTCCCTGGCACTGTGAGGCAGCAGTGCCAACTACTGTGCCATCGTGCTGCCCTACTCAATACCTGTAAAATGTCTTGGGATATTTTACTAGGTTCTAGGCACTAAGCAAATGCAAGTTGTTACTTTAACACCTTATAATGTCCTTCTCACCAATCTTTACAGATGCACCATAGAAAGCATTCTTTCTGGATGTATCACAGCTTGGTATGGCTCCTGCTCTGAGCAAGACCGCAAGAAACTACAAACTTGAATGCAGCCCAGTCAATTGCACAAACACCAGTCTCCCATCCATTGACTCTGTCTACACTTCCCGCTGCCTCGGAAAAGCAGCCGGCATAATCAAGGACCCAGCGCACCCCGGACATTCTCTCTTCCATCTTCTTTTCTCAGGGAAAAAGATACAAAAGTCTGAGGACATGTATTAACTGACTCAAGAACAGCTTCTTCCCTGCTGCCATCAGAATTTTGAATGGACCTACCAGATATTAAGCTGATCTTTCTCTACACCCGAGCTATGACTGTAACATCACCCTCTCCTTTCCTTCCCCAATGTGCTCTATGAACAGTATGCTTTGTCTGTATAGTGCAAGAAACAATACTCCTCACTATATATCAATCAATAATAAATGGCAATAATAAATCAAATCAAATCAAATGGGGGCTTTCATGTTAATACCCTCCCCTCTTTAGGTAATTCATGCAATAACACCAATATAGAAAATACTTATTTGGTTTGTGTACCAGAGTTGAGAATCCAAACCAGCTATCACTATGTTTACATCAGTTTGCTCTAACAATACACCTTCCTTTCATTTGCCCACCCCCCACTTATACTTGTCTGACTTCCCTTTAAATGCACCGCAGCTTTTCACACGCCACGCCAAGTAACTACTCCACGTGATTGCGAGTTCCTCAATGTCGGTACCTTGGAAGGCATGCTCAGAGTGCAAATATGTTTGCCAATCAGGGAACATTCTGCTCCCATTCTGCTTCCTTTAAGTCTGAACTGATTTATGCATCAGCAAATTGAGGTTATATTGCTCTTTGCTGCTTTTTATCTCCCCTTCCTCCTGTGTGCCAGAGCTATGAGCTATCTTGAATGTTGGAGCACAGCTTGGAATACTGAAGAGGCATTCATGATGTGGAGACCAGTGCCTCTCAGTGAGCTTACTAAAATTATACATGACATAGTCGACCCTGCTCTTTTATGAACTTTAATAACTGGATTTCCATCCCCAAAGGGATTCATTTGAAATATATATTGGAATTTCTTTCAACAGCATGATTGATGACTCAGTCGTCAGTCGCAATCTGGGCTTCTGTTCTTTCTGTTCACATGGTGCTCATGGCCGGTGCAGACACAATGGGCCAAAGGGCCTCTTTCTGTGCTGTAAAATTCTATGGGTGGGATTTTCCGCTGCGCTCGCCCCAAGACTGGAAAATCCTGCCCTAGGTCAACCTTTGCATGGTTGGCCCCTCCCACTACGATTCCCATGGCGGGCGGGACGGGAAAATTCCACCCAATGACTCATGTTCAGACCCATGTCCATCTTCGTTTCGATATTCTCCTGCCTCTCTCTTTGCCTCTCCGATGACTCTCTCTCCTGTCATCGTGCCTCTTTTCGTTATCCCCCACATGGTTATTCGCCCCCCCCCCCCCCCCCCCCCCCCGCCCCACCAAAAAAGACCTCTGTAAACCTCTCACTGCCTCTCTCACCCGCCTCGCTTCCAATAAGACGCCCTACAGGTCAGACCAAGCTTATGACAGGAGAAGCAGTTGGCTGGGGACGTTGGGGTGGGGTGCCTGCCCCATGGAATGCGGGGGTGGATCGTGGATGGAGGGGGAGAATGGCAGCAGGCAGCACCGCGTGTGAGAAAATGAAACCCAGTTCCTTCTCCTGACCAGAATAAAAACAGAAAATGCTGGAAAAACGGAGCTGGTCTGGCAGCGTCAGTGGAGGGAGAAACTAGAGTTAACGTTTCGTGTGACTCATCCACTTTCTTCCGTCGGGAAAAAGATACAAAAGTCTACGGTCACGTACCAACCGACTCTAGAACAGCTTCTTCCCTGCTGCTGTCTGACTTTTGAATGGACCTACCTCTCATTAAGTTGATCTTTCGCTACACCCTAGCTATGACTGTAACACTATATTCTGCACTCTCTGTTTTCCTTCTCTATGAACGGTATGCTTTGTGTAATAAGTCCTCGGAGGCAGAAGTCCCTTCACCAAAATCACTTTATTTACAAGTCTGACAACAGCATACTGAGTGCTTTCAGTCAGCAGTTTACACTCAGAGTCCCAGAGGAACTGACACGCCTGGTTAAGTACAAAGCAAGAGGCTCCCTGATTGGCCCATCAATTTGGTCCTTAATCAGGGAGTTTATAGTCTAACAGGCCCACCTCAATTGCCTGATTAAAGTCGTTACTGCATAGCGCGCAAGAAAAGATACTTTTCACTGTATACCAAAACATGTAACAATAATAAATCAAATCAAATCAAATTCTTCAGAGTTCCTGACCCTCCAGCTTCTGACTGCTATGTGGTTCCCCTCCTACTGGAGAAGATGTATGTGACGGCATTGGGCACAGGTTGGATGAAGCTGAGCTGCGATGCCTCCTCTGGTGGAATGGCCATTGACACTAATTATCTTGGTCCACACAGTGTAGATCATGTCTGATTGGCATAGTGATGACACTGCTGCCTCACAGCGCCAGGGACCCGTGTCTGCGTGGGTTTCTTCCGGGTGCTCCAGTTTCCTCCCACAGTCCAAAGACATGTGGGTTAGGTGGATTGGTCATGCTAAAATTGCCCCTTAGTGTCAGGGAGTCTAGCTAGGGTAAATGCGTGAGGTTATGGGGATAGGGCCTGGATGGGATTGTGGTCAGTGCAGGCTTGATGGGCTGAATGGCTTCCTTCTGCATTGTATGATTCCATGATTAACCCGGTTGAACATTTTTGAGGAAGCGAAGGTGATGGTGGAGAGGAGACTGTGGGGATTGTCTTTGGATATCCGTGGGGCATGTTCCGCCCAAGTGACTCTCGCTTGGAATGGGATGACATGGAACTAGAGGTAATCCTATGACATGTCTCAGTAATTGTTGGGAATCGGAGACAGAGAGTAGGGACAAAGGTTTGGTTTCCGATTGCCAAGATGCACCATGTGGTGTTCCCCTGGGAACTGTATTGCATCGCAGCTTATTAGCATTCGTGGCAACAATTTGGCTGAAGGCGCGGAGAGTTACATAAGCAAGTTAGTAGGAGCTTGCAGAAAAGTAGGGGAGGGGATGGCCTGGTGGTAGTATTGTTGACTGGTATTATGCAGAAACTCAGTTAATGTTCTGGGGACCTGGGTTCAAATCCCGCCACGGCAGATGGTGAAATTTGGATTTAATTTTAAAAATCTGGAATTAAGAATCTACTGATGACCATGAAACCATTGTTGATTATCGGAAAAACCCATCTGGTTCACTAATGTCCCTTTAGGGAAGGAAATCTGCCGTCCTTACCCGGTCTGGTCTACATGTGACTCCAGAGTCACAGCAATGTGGTTGATTCTGAAATGGCCTAAGAAGCCACACAGGTTCAAGGGCAACTAGGGATGGGCAATAAATGCTGGCCAGCCAACGACGCCCATGTCCCACAAATGATTAAAAAGAAAGGTCACAGACAGATTAGGTGAGTGGGCAGAACAGCGAGCGATTGGAGCTGAAGATGGGGAAGTGTAAGTTCAGCCACTCTGGATCTGGCAGAGACAAATCACAATATTTTCTCAATGGTGAGGAATGAGGATTGGCGGAGAAGGTATTGGGTGCCTCCGTGTGCACAATTAGCAATAGTCACAGGGCAGGATTTTCCGGCCACGCTCGCCCCAAGACCGGAAAATCCCGCCCGAGGTCAATGGACCTTTGCATGGTCCGTGTCCCGCCGGCTACAATTCCCATGGTGGGCGGGATGGGAAAATTCCGCCCATAGAGTTTTACAGCACAGAAAGAGGCCCTTCGGCCCATCATGTCTACACTGGCCATCAAGCACCTATCAATTCTAATCCCATTTTCCAGCACTTGGTCCATAGTCTTGTTTGCTCTGGTGTTTCAAGTGCTCATCTAAATGCTTCTTAAATGTTGTGAGGGTTCCCATCTCCTTTCTGGCAATGATTCCCAACACCCTCTCGGTGAAGGTTTTCCTCAAATCCCTTCTAAATCTCTTGCCCCTTATCTTAAATCAAAGCCCCCTGGTTTTTGACACCTCTGCTGAGGGGAAAGGTTTCTTCCTATCCACCTTAGGAAGATAGGAAACAGAGGGTGGTGGTTGATAGTAAATATTCATCATGGAGTGCGGTTACAAGTGGTGTACCTCAGGGATCTGTTTTGGGGCCACTGCTGTTTGTAATATTTATTAATGATCTGGATGAGGGTATAGTTGGGTGGATTAGCAAATTTGCTGATGACACCAAAGTCGGTGGTGTGGTAGACAGTGAGGAAGGGTGTCGTAGTTTGCAGGAAGACTTAGACAGGTTGCAAAGTTGGGCCGAGAGGTGGCGGATGGAGTTTAATGCGGAGAAGTGTGAGGTAATTCACTTTGGTAGGAATAACAGATGTGTTGAGTATAGGGCTAACGGGAGGACTTTGAATAGTGTGGAGGAGCAGAGGGATCTAGGTGTATGTGTGCATAGATCCCTGAAAGTTGGGAATCAAGTAGATAAGGTTGTTAAGAAGGCATATGGTGTCTTGGCGTTTATTGGTAGGGGGATTGAATTTAGGAGTCGTAGCGTTATGTTGCAACTGTACACAACTCTGGTGCGGCCGCACTTGGAGTACTGTGTGCAGTTCTGGTCCCCACATTACAGGAAGGATGTGGAGGCTTTGGAGAGGGTGCAGAGGAGGTTTACCAGGATGTTGCCTGGTATGGAGGGGAGATCCTATGAGGAGAGGCTGAGGGATTTGGGATTGTTTTCGCTGGAAAGGCGGCGGCTAAGAGGGGATCTTATTGAAACATATAAGATGATTAGAGGTTTAGATAGGGTGGATAGTGATAGCCTTTTTCCTCTGATGGAGAAATCCAGCACGAGGGGGCATGGCTTTAAATTGAGGGGGGGTAGTTATAGAACCGATGTCAGGGGTAGGTTCTTTACCCAGAGGGTGGTGAGGGATTGGAATGCCCTGCCGGCATCAGTAGTAAATGCGCCTAGTTTGGGGGCGTTTAAGAGATCCGTGGATAGGTTCATGGACGAAAAGAAATTGGTTTAGGTTGGAGGGTCACAGTTTTTTTTTTAACTGGTCGGTGCAACATCGTGGGCCGAAGGGCCTGTTCTGCGCTGTAGTGTTCTATGTTCTATGTTCTACCTTATCGCTGTCCCTCATATTTTTGTACACCTCAAATCTGGTGGTTCCCCTCCATCCCGGCTTTCTCTGCTCTAAGGAAAGCAACCCCAGTCTAACTGGCCTCTCTTCGTAGCTGAAACGCTCCATCCCAGGCAGCATCCTGGTGAATCTCCTCTGCACCCTCTCTAGTGCAATCACATCCTTCCTATAGTGTGGCAACAAGTGGATATGTGTAGAAAGTTATCAAGAAGGTTAATGGAGTGTTGGCCATTACCTCAAGAGTGTTGGAATTCAATAGGTGAGGAGATGATACTGTTGGTGGACCCAGGTTTGGTGACACCCCCACCTGGAATATTGCCCTCAGCTTTGGACAGCCAACTTCAAGAAAGGAGATCTCAGTCGTGGGAGAAATCCAGCGCAAATTCACCCTCATAATCCCAGAGTTTAAAGAGCTAAAGTATGAGGAGCGGATGCATGAACTTGGTCTGTGTTCCCTTGAGTTCAGAAAGTTGAGGGCTGAACTAATGGGAATGGTTAACATGATGAAACGATTTGATAGGGTAGATACCTTCCCCTCCTTATATCATGCCCCATGGTTACACTGGCGACCATGGACTTTCACTGGATTGGTCCATGATTGTGTTCAACTGGGGCACCACGGTGACAGAGTGGTTAGCTCTGCTGCCTCACAACACCAGGGACCCAGGTTCGAGTCCCAGCTTGGGTCACTGTCTGTGTGGAGTCTGCACGTTCTCCCCGTTTCTATGTGGGTTTCCTCCAGGTGCTCCGCTTTCCTTCCACAGCCCAAAGATGTGCAGGTTAGGTGGATTGGCCATGCTAAATTCTCCCTCAGTGTACCCGAACAGGCGCCGGAGTGTGGCGACCAGAGGATTTTCACAGTAACTTCATTTCAGTGCTAATGTAAGCCTACTTGTGACACTAATAAATAAAACTTTAAACTTAAACAAAGTCTTGCAGTGGTTTGCTGTTGCCTTCTGTTTATTTATTAGTGTCTCAAGTAGGCTTACATTAACACTGCAATGAAGTTACTGTGAAAATCTCCCAGTCGCCACACTCCGGCGCCTGTTTGGGTACACTGAGGGAGAATTTAGCATGGCCAATGCACCTAACCAGCACATCTTTCGGACTGTGGGAGGAAACCGGAGCACCCGGAGGAAGTCCACACAGACACAGGCAGAGTGTGCAGACTCCGCACAGACAGTGACCCAAGCTGGGAATCGAACCGGGGTCCCTGGCGCTGTGAGGCAGCAGTGCTAATCATTGTGAGAAGTGTGACTGTCCAGGAAACTCCCGCATTCTTATTGCCTACTATCAGGCATATTGGAAGGATTTACAGGCTGATAATCAACCTGTCTGGCCTATGCGCTTCCCATGGCCATCAAGTCCTGAAGTGAGATTTGAACCCAGAACATCGGGCCCAGAGGTAGGGAAGACCTCCTCCCGTTAGACACAGAGGAACTATCTTCTCCAATGGAGGGAAGCCTAGATCAAGGAGCAACAATCTTAAAAATTACAGCTTAGCCATTCAGGAATTCTGGAAAACCTCCTTCCACATAACAGGAATAGGAAATCTGGAACTCTCTCTCCCAAAGACCACCAGGGGGGAATCACTTGTGTTGTTCAAGACTGAGATTGATAAAATAAAAAAAAACAGAATCCATTCGTAGAATCCCTACAGTGCAGAAGGAGGCCATTCGGCCCATTGAGTCTGCACCAACAACAATCCCACGTAACCTATCCCCGTAACCCCACATATTTACCCTACTAATCCCCTGAAACTCGGATCAATTTAGCATGGCCAATCAATCTCACCCGCACATCTTTGGACTGTGGGAGGAAACCGGAGCACCCGGAGGAAACCCACGCAGACACGGGGAGAATGTGCAAACTCCACACAGACAATGACCTGAGGCTGGAATCGAGGGTCCCTGGTGTTGTGAGGCAGCAGTGCTAAATGTTTGTTGAGTATGGGTATCAAAGGCTATGGAGCAAAGACTGGTAAATGGAGTTAAGACGCAAATCAGCCATGATCTAATTTAACAGCAGGTTTGGCTCAAGGGGCTGAATGGCCTCAATTCGTATGCCTACAGTAAACAGCCATTTCCTCTGCTCTAATGTGCTGGGAGTCGTGGTAACCAAGCTAAATATTTAACAGGGGGAGTTTATTATCATTTCACAGTTGCATAGACAAAACCAAACTGAAGCATAGTTCATTAAGCCCAAATGTGTTTAGAAAATACAGCCCGGCCAATGATATAAGATAGTGATATCACGGTCAGGCAAAGGCACTTCTGAAAACTAGGCCAATTAAGCTGTCGATGCAGGACTGGAAAGAGGAACAGAGTTAACATTTTAGGTCAATGACTAATTGTCAGAAAGGACAAAACCAAAAGAGAAAATGCTGGAAAATCTCAGCAGGTCTGGCAGCATCTGTAAGGAGAGAAAAGAGCTGACGTTTCGAGTCCAGATGATCCTTTATCAAAGCAGGATCTTTGAGGATCTATCTGGATGCTTTGACAAAGAGTCATCTGGACTCGAAACATCAGCTCTTTTCTCTCCTTACAGATGCTGCCAGACCTGCTGAGATTTTCCAGCATTTTCTCTTTTGGTTTCAGATTCCAGCATCCGCAGTAATTTGGTTTTACTTTAGTCAGAAAAGACAATTCTGCTTTTCCCGATAAACCTTCTCCAAACTCATTTTCTGTTTCTTTATTCATCATCATCATCTCCTGTTACTCTGCACCATGGTTCCTTTCACTATTTAATCTCTCCTGCCTTCCACCCTATCACACGCCTTTTCTCCCCTCCCCTCACTTTGGTTATATCTCTTAATTGTTTTTTGCCAGTTCTGATAGCGAGCAGACACGTTTACTCTTGTTTTTCTCTCCGCAGATGCTGAATGTTTCCAGCATTTTTCTGTCTTTATTTCAGGTTTCCAGTATCTGCAGTACTTTGTGTTTGTATTGTTTGACACATTGGAGTTTGGAAAAAACACCACGCGGTGTTGCCGTGTTTTAGTGGCGTTGCCTGTACAATGAGGCACTGAGGGCGGTTCAATGTGATTTGCAACCTGTAGTTGGTTAAATTTGTATTTTTTTAAAGGGACTGCCCCTCTTATTGACTTGGAGTACACAATATGACAGCATAGCCCAGTGAGTGGGATAGTTGACCAATGATTCAGACCAGATAGTTCAGTACACACTGCACACAGACAATAGTGTTTCCTCATTCTTTGGCCTCTGATGACTGATGATCTTGGCGCGCTTAAACACGGAGTTGTACATTTGATCTGAATAGAACCAGGTACCTAAACCAACAACATCTCCCCTCAGCACCTGCATTCACTCTGCGATAAGCCAGTCTCTATATAAACACACACACACACACATACACACGCACATACATACACGCACACACACACACACGCATACACACACACACACATACATACACACACACTCGCACCCACGGATGTACACATGCATGCACGCACGCACACATGCACATACACGCACACACACACACGCATGGACATGCACACACACATACATGCATATGCATGCACACGCATACACACATGCACACGCATGCACACACACACGTGTGCACACACACATGCACAGGCATGCACACATACACACACATACACACACACACACCTCATGGGGAGGCGGTGCATAGTGGCATTGCCATTGCACTAGTAATCAAAAGACCCAGGGTAATGCGCTGGGACCCGGGTTCAAATCCCATCTCGACAGATGGTGAAATTTGTATTCAATAAAACTCTAGAATTAAGAATCTATTGATGACCATGAAACCATTGTTGATTGTTGTAAAAACCCATCTGGTTCACTAATGTCCTTTAGGGAAGGAAATCTGTTGTCCTTACCCAGTCTGGCCTACATGTGACTCCAGAGCCACAGGGAATGAATTTCACAGTAACTTCATTGCAGTGTTAATGTAAGCCTTACTTGTGACTAATAAATAAACTTCAATTTCAATGAGGTTGGCTCTCAAGGGCAATTAGGGATGGGCAATAAATGTTGGCCGAGCCAGTGATGCCTGCATCCCATGAAAAAAAACACACTCAGACTATTAAACGGGAGAGCTTCCTGAACTCATTGGGATATGCAGCCTCTGAGCGTGCTCCAATACGTGAAGCAGATGTGACCTTGCACCCTCACAGCCTTTGCTGTGGATGGACTGTCCTGTTCGTTAACAGTGAGACAGTTTCAGCCGCTGAGCGAGAGAGTCTCAACAAGAATACAGCGCCACTCACTTCAGATTCACGATGTGTCACAGCTCTCCTGTGCCCTGAACTAAGACGCATTCAGTGAGTGGACTGCGGAAAGTTAGTCACAGGCTTTCAAAACCAGTTCAATTCTCATACTTCTGACCCTCCCTGCGTTAGTTGAGGGCTGCCGCACTGGCTTGGAATGACAGCCTCACTGACAATCTACGAAGAACCCCAATTGCTTTAACCCCCGTCACAATTTACATTCACGAAAAACACATTTAGCTCCACATTCGGAGAGTTAGCCTTCATCCGTGACTACTCACTGACACACAGCAGAAAGAAATCCTCACCAGGGTTCCAATGAGCTATGGGGGAGCAGTCCCACTCTGCCGTTCCTCCAGCCTGATGGCAGAGATCTGTGCCACAATGCTCTCTCTCTCTCTCTCCTCACACATTCCTTTCCTGCCTTCTGGAGTGAGTGATGTCAGCGAGCTGGGATTGTGTGACGGAACCCAGTCCTCCTCCCACTTTATTCACACAAAGAATCTCTTGAGCCTTTTGTGGCGTTACTCCACAAACTATCGCAAACCCCCCTCAGATTGACAGCACCGAGACCACACCTCATTTGCCCCTCCTATCCTCCCCCCTCTGTACAATGATTCTATTTTAATGTTACCAGCATTAGGCTGCCACTGATGGATTTTGTTTACGTTACTCGAAATTTAAGCATTGAATTCCACCCCCCCCCCCCACCCCCACCCCCCAACCTCTGTACTTTATAGAATCCCTGGTACTTTATCTTTTAAACACCATTATTCTTACTGAATGAACACAAAAATGTCCAAAGATGTGTGGGTTGGGTTGATTGGCTGCGCTTAATTGCCCGTTAGTGTCAGGGGGGGTCTAGTAGGGTAAATACTTGGGGGTTAAGGGATACGGCATGGGTGGGATAGTTGTCGGCACAGGCTTGACGGATTGAATGGCCTCCTTCTGCACTGTAGGGATTCTATATCCCTAAATTCCTGATGCTAGTTTTTAATAAGTTCGTAAGTTCATAAGATATTGGAGCAGAATTGGGCCATTCGGCCCATCGAGTCTGCTCCGCCATTCGATCATGGCTGAGATGCTCCTCATCCCCATTTTCCTGCCTTCTCCCCATAACCCTTCAACCCATTACCGATTAAAAATCTGTCTAACTCCTCCTTAAATTTACTCACTGTCCCAGCATCCGCCGCACTTTGGGTTGCGAATTCCACAGATTCACAACCCTTTGGGAGAAGTAGTTTCACCTCAACTCTGTTTTAAATTTGCTACCCCTTACCCTAAGACTATGACCTCTTGTCCTAGAATGCCCCACAAGAGGAAGCATCAACTCCACATCTACTTTATCCAAACCTTTTATCATCTTGTATACCTCAATTTGATCTTCCCTCATTCTTCTAAATTCCAGAGAGTGTCGGCCTAGACTGTTCAATCTCTCTTCATACGACAAACTCCTCATCTCTGGAATCAATCCAGTGAACCTCCTCTGAACTGCCTCCAATGCCACTACATCTTTCCTCAAATAAGGGGACCAAAACTGTGCGCAATACTCCAGGTGCGGCCTGTTGTGAGGGAATCGGTCTTTTTGGGCTTTGTGTGTTTTCGGGGTGGAGGCTAAGGACCATAACTCCCAGCATTCCCTGGGCTCTGGTGCAAAGTATGCCAAGGTGTGTATGTGGGGTGGGGGTGGTGATGGTGGGGGTGGGGGGAAGGTGGGGAAGGGTTGGGGGATGGTCATAAATGTTTGGTTCTGGGTTTCCGTTGTCAGGACTTGGGAAGCTGACCAGGTGAGCGGGGTTTTGGCATGAAAGTAAGGCCATGTGATCAGATTAGTCCAATCTGGAGAAGCGACAGGACCGGCGGGGGAAGTCTCTGGACTAACCGTGGGAGCGCGAGGACATAGGGCAGTGGTTGCTTGGAACCGCCTGGGAGTTGGGGCAGAGAAATGCCCATCAGAAGATAGGTGGCAACAGTCATTGGCACCAGAGCAGTTGTGGACCTTGAACTGTGCCTGCTTATGTAGACCCTGACGTGCAGCCCGCAATAATACCATGGGATGAAGCGATTGAGCAGCTGGGAGGTTTAGCCATCGTTGGTGCATTCTGAGTCGGAGTCCAGTTGCCTGGCAACTCATTGCTGGCAGAAGTAGTAAGAGGACTTTGAAGGCGGCACAGTGGCACAGTGGTTAGCATTCCTGCCTCATAGCTCCAGGGACCTGGGTTCGATTCCCGGCTTGGGTCACTGTCTGTGCGGAGTCTGCACATTCTCCCCGTGTCTATGTGGATTTCCTCCAGGTGCTCCGGTTTCCTCCCACAGTCCGAAAGACGTGCGGTTAGGTGCATTGGCCATGCTAAATTCTCCCTCAGTGTACCCGAACAGGCGCCGCAGTGTGGCGACCAGAGGATTTTCACTGTAACTTAATTGCAGTGTTAGTGTCAGCCGACTTGTGACACTAATGCACTGTAGGGATTCTATGATTCTATGTTATCTCAGAGGGCTGCAAGAGGTTAAAGAGACAACGAGGGGTGAGGCCTTGGCGGGAGTTGAACACAAGGACGAGAATTTTAAATTTGAGGCATTGCTAGGTGAGGGGTTTATGAGTGAACGGGAAGTGATGCAACCTGGGGCATGGGCAGCAAAATCTTGGAATGTGGAAGATGGGAAAGTGGACTGGAGAGCATCGGAATAGTCAAGTTTGGAGTTAACAAAAGCACAGGGAACTGACTTATGCTGCCTTGGGTGACAGCAAGTCACCTCCAAAGGCCCAAACCTTTCTGACTATGGTCTCCTGTTGTAGCCATTTTATCCTCATTCTGCTAATGGTGGTGAGGGAGAGGGAGAGAGTTAAAGGAACTTGAACCAATGCCCCGTCTGCTCTCCCAGGTGGACATGAAGGATCCCATATGAAGAAGAGAAGGAAAATATACCTGGTGTCCTGGCCAATATTTATTCCCCAATAAACATTGATTAAAAATAATGATCTGACCATCACATCGCTATTCCTAAGACCTCGCAATGTGCAATTAGGCTACTGTCTTTTTTCCCCTATTTACAACAGTGACTGTAACTCCTTCTCTCGCGGCAGCGAGCAGAATCACGATGAGGTGGTAAAAGGTGCTATATAAATGCACATCTTTCTTATAGAATCCCTACAGTACAGAAGGAGGCCATTCGACCCATTGAGTCTGCAGCAACCACAATGCTACCCAAACCCATTCCCGTAACCCCACATATTTACCCTGCTAATCCCCCTGACACTAGGGTCAATTTAGCATGGCCAATCAACCTAACCCGCGCATCTTTGGACTGTGGGAGAAAACCGGAGCACCCCGAGGAACGCCACGAAGACACAGGGAGAACGTGCAAACTCCACACAGACAGTGACCCGAGGCTGGAATCGAACCCGGGACCCTGGTGCTGTGAGGCAGCGGTGCTAACCACCGCGCTGCTGTGCCTAACTGTGCTTTAGCCGACTCGTGTGTTTGATGCAGAAACTGGTTCAACAAATGGTTCCGTTCTCCAGCACTGATGTTGCAAGAATTCCCTGTGAGGTGTCAGAATGTTCAGCATTTGAATATTATTCATCTCAGTGTGGTGGTGGTATTTTACAGCTCTGTCAGAGAGGCTGAGTTGCTGAGGCAACGTGCACTTTGAAATGCATGTTGCAGTCTAGAGCTATGTATAGAATCATAGAATCCCTGCAGTACAAAAGGAGGCCATTTGGCCCATCGAGTCTGTACCAACCAGAATCCCACTCAGGCCCTATTCCCATAACCCTCATTTACCCTGCTAATGCCCCTGACACTAGGGTCAATTTAGCATGGCCAATCAACCTAACCTGCACATCTTTGGACTGTGGGAGGAAACCACAGCACCTGGAGAAAACCCATGCAGACACGGGGAGAACATGCAAACTCCACACAGACAGCGACCCAAGCCGGGAATCGAACCCGGGTCCCTGGTGCTGTGAGGCAGCAGTGCTAACCACTGTGCCACCGTGCCGCCCCAGTGATGGTCGAGGCTCTGGTGTCTTCCCACCACACAGCTGACCAGGAATCTCTCCCGCTCTTACTGTCATTGGCGTGTTTGGAAGGATTTGCTCAAGCTGTTTGATCGCGTTGCGAATGCACCTTCCATGGTCATCAAGTCCTGGGGTGGGATTTGAACCTGAGCCTCCTGGCTCAGAGGCAGGGATGCTACCCACTGCGCCACAAGACCTCCACAATTACATTAAATAAAAATAAATCAGAATTACTGCTGTAGAGCCTCTCACACCCTGGAAAACTCATTTTATATTTGTGTGATGTCAAAATTTTCCATTATGATAAAAATTCTAGAGTCTTTTTACTATTTATTTTAAATTTATGATATTTTAGCTTTCAACATCGATGTCCCAATCGTTATTTCACTCCCTCTAAACCTATTAAAAGATGAAGGATGATCAGTGTTTTTTACTTAATGGTTTCCGGTCTGTGGGAATACTTTAATGTGATTGGCTGCTTACCATGCTGATGACAACATTGATGCAGGATTCCTGCAGAACCCCTGGATCTAACAAAAGATTCAAATTAACATCAGGGCAGGAACAGGGGAAATCAACAATGCAAAGATCACTAGATCTCTGAGGGCAACTTCCTCTGAGGTCAGTGGTGGGTACAGTCACATTGCCACTGACTGCAAATCCAGGACACAGTGATGTATATAAGGAGCAAAACTATCCTATCTGCTTTTCCCTGTCTTCTCTGGCTGCCCCACCTCCTTCGGTCTCCCCTCATTCCTCTGTTCTGAGGGAAATAAGGGTCAAATGAGTTAAATTAGTGCAAACCAATAATCTCCCTCAAAGAAAGAAATGAGTTTGAGTTTTTCTTTATTCCTTTACGGATGTGGGTATTGCTGACTGGGCCCGTCCCTAACTCCCCTCCATTTCAGAGGGCATTTGAGAGTCAGCCACATTGCTGTGGATCCAGGTCTGACCAAGACCGCGAAAAAAAACTACGAAGAGTTGTGGACCTGGCCCATCCATCACGCAAACCACACTCTGTCTACAACTCCCGCTGCCTCGGAAAAGCAGCCACCATAATCAAGGACCCCATGGACTCCGGACATATTCTCTTTCACCTTCTTCCATCAGGAAAAAGGTACAAAAGTCTGAGGTCAACTAACTCAAGAACAGCCTCTTCCCTGCTGCCATCAGACATTTGAATGGATCTACCTTACGTTAAGTTGATCTTTCTCTACACCCTGGCTATGGCTGTAATACTATATTATGCACACACTCCTTTCCTTCTCCCCTATGTACTCGATGAATGGTATGCTTTGTCGGTATAGTGCGCAAGAAACAATACTTTTCACTGTATACCAATACATGTGACAATAATAAATCAAATCAAATCAAATCTGGTACCATATGTAGGTCAGGCCAGGTAAGGATAGCAGATTTCTTTCCCTAAAGGACATTTGGTTAGCAATGTTAATTATAATTAATTAGTGGGCATCAACTGGAGATTCACTTGTGCTCCTATAAGTAAGAGCAAACAGAAACTGCAGTTGTTGGGTTTGGAGGTGCATGTTTGTAATGTTTGTCTCTGCAAATAAATATTAATAAAAGTGTTGAAATATTAGAGTCCAGTTTGATCCTTCACCATTTGCCCTTCTGAAATCTAACAAACAATGCCGTTTCTTCACCACATGACACATGACTTTGAATCTTGGATATCTCACTGCTGGCTCTGAATGATCTAAAGTCAATGATTTTGGACAATCTAAAGCGGCTGAAGTGTAAAGTTCCCTCGAAAACACCTGGTAAGATGTGCACCCAATTTATCCAACACGGGGGTGGCACAGTGACACAGTGGTTAGCATTGCTGCCTCACAGCGCCAGAGACCCGGGTTCATTTCCAGCATCAGGTCACTGTCTGTGTGGAGTTTGCACTTTCTTCCCCGTGTCTGCCTGGGTTTCCTCCCAAAGTCCAAAAGATGAGCGGTTGGGTGGATTGGCCACGCTAAATTGACCCTTAGGCTGGAATTTTACCGGCACGCCCTCCCCGATCCCAGGAGCGGGCGAGGCTCGGAGAACGGCATTCTCCTTTGGTCTCGGGTGGGATCGTACGAATCTCCGGCGGACGTGCTGGTAAAATTCTGCCCGTAGTGTCCCAAGATGCATTGGTTAGGGGAATTAGTGGTGTAGATACATGGGGTTATGGGGATGGGGCCTGTCGGAGAGTCAGTGCAGATGCATTGGGTCGAATAGCCTCCTTCTTCACTGTCGGGATTCTATGGTCCTAAACTTGGCAACACAAGTAGAACTTTGCAACTTTTTCAACCTGGGGTTTTATCCACTTTCCGCAACATTATTATTTCGCTAACTGAGTGCTTTGGATTGGTGTCACTCTCAGAGTAGTAGTGTTGAGGCTGTCCCAAGTCACTGCCAAGTCATAGAGAGGCCTCAGTGTTAGCAGAAAAAGGAGGTTTTCATTTCATCAGTACCAGATTCAAACCTAGACCCTCATCAATGAAAGGACGGTGTGTTGGCCCGTCGTACCACCACATGCCCTCCCCCACCATACCTTAAAAAAAAATAACATCAG
Source organism: Mustelus asterias (assembly GCF_964213995.1). NCBI lineage: Eukaryota > Metazoa > Chordata > Chondrichthyes > Carcharhiniformes > Triakidae > Mustelus > Mustelus asterias. Next base: position 9,179,185 of record NC_135806.1, read on the forward strand.
CAGTCGCTGAGAAATAACACGCTATGTTTCACAGAGGGGACAATCCTTCTATGGATATTACAGCGTAGCGTCGCCACTAAATTTTACAAAGGGCTGGATGCATGCAGGACGGTCAAACAGGAGAGTGTGCCGTCATGTTTAACTTCAGGCATCAAGAGACTGTACCGATACGGGAGCGCAGTAATCAAGCCTTCAACTCACCTCTTGTCTGAGGGCTGAACCTTATTGAATTGCATATGTGCAGCTCTAATTCCTGACCTTTGACTTATTTTTCCATTCTAGCATATGGAAGGACACAATGGGGGCCAGTGTCCCTTCATGTTCTTGTTTTTTAGTTAGCGCTGCTTGGCTGGAGTTTCTGAGCACGATCCTGAAATGTTTCTCAATGGCTCATTACAGAGAGCTGTCCCGTTACGATTCTAGCTAGGCTTTTTCTGAAAGGAACCATTTCGACTCACACCAACATTTACAGATGCACCGTAGAAAGCATTCTTTCTGGTTGTATCACAGCTTGGTACGGCTCCTGCCCTGCCCAAGACCGCAAGGAACTACAAAGGGTCGTGAACGAAGTCCAGTCCATCACTCAAACCTCCCACCTATTGACACTGTCTATGTCCTCGGAAAAGCAGCCACCATAATTAAGGACCACACACACCCCGGACATTCTCTCTTCCACCTTCTTCCATCAGGAAAGAGATACAAATGTCTGAGGTCACATTCCAACCGACTCAAGAATAGCTTCTTCCCTGCTGCCATCAGACTTTAGAATGGACCTACCTCGCATTAAATTTATCTTTCTCTACGCCATAGCTATGACTGTAACATTACATTCTGCACCTTCTCCTTTCCTTCTCTATGAACGGTATGTTTTGTTTGTATAGTGCGCAAGAAACAATACTTTTCACTGTATACTAATACATGTGACAATAATAAATCAAATCAAGTCAAATAGGATATTTATGTTCCTCAAGTAACTGTTGGGATGGAATGTGGTTGAAAATGTGCTTTAAGCCCATAGCCATGAGTCACCTGACCTGAGCACATGACCCCAGGCAGCGACACGATTGGTCATGAAGCAGAAGGGACATGCTGACTCACAATCCTTTCCTAATTTCTCCAGCTGAATGAATGTCCAGGGCTTAACTGGGCCAGTGAAAAATGTATAAACTTGTTCCACATGGCCAATGTTGAGGAACCAAAGAAGCAGCTTGCCCTCAGATGTGACTTCAATGTGAATAGCTACATGGTACAAGGTAGGCAGGATCATTTGTAATGGTTTCCAGATGGAACTAGTCCAGAGAGGCTCCCTTATTAACCTTCATTACGGCAGAACAAAACAACTCAGAGATTCAGAGGGTGTTTGCCTTCGTGAAAACTGTCATGCAAAAAAACTTGTGTTAGGATCGTGCCTTGAGAAGTGAGAGGGGAGAGATACGAAAGGGTCTTTGGAGCAATATTTTCACACAGAGGGTGGTGAGTGTCTGGAACGAGCCGCCAGAGGTAGTAGTAGAGGCGGGTACAAATTTTTCTTTTAAAAAGCATTTAGACAGTTACATGGGTAAGATGGGTATAGAGGGACATGGGCAAAATGCAGGCAATTGGGACTGGTTTAGTGGTAGAAACTGGGTGGCATGGACAAGTTGGGCCAAAGGGCCTGTTTCCATGCTATAAACCTCTATGACTCAAAGCTTGGTCAAAGAGGTAGGTTTTAAGGAATCATAGAATCCTTCAGTGCAGAAGGAGGCCATTTGGCCCATCGAGTCTGCACTGGCCACAATCCCACCTAGGCCCTATCCCCATAACCCTACGCATTTATCCTAACCAGCCCCTTGGCACTAAGGGGCAATTTAACATGGCCAATCCACCTAACCCGCACATCTTTGGAGTGTGGGAGGAAACCGGAGCACCCGGAAAAAACCCACGCAGACATGGGGAGAATGTGCAAACTCCACAAAGACAGTGACCCAAGCCAGGATTCGAACACGGGCCCCTGGCGCTGTGAGTCAGCAGTGCTAACCACTGTGCCACCGTGCTGCCCGTGGGTGTGTGGTCTTAAAGGAGGAGAGAGGTAGATGAGTAGACCCCTGCAGACTGACCAGTGACCCATTAACTGAAAACTCAAATCTGTCAGCATTTACCTGGTGACTTATTCTCAAATGACGTGCCAAAGAGCAGAAGACCAGGTTGGTACCTCACCGCACTCGAGTGTTAATGGAGAATCACCTCATCCTTTGGCCCTCCCAGTAGGGGGCGACATGGTGGCACAGTGGTTAGCACTGCTGCCTCACAGCACCAGGGAGCTGAGTTCAATTCCCACTTGCGTCACTGTCTCAGAAAGAAATCATTCACACGACAACAAACAAACAAACAAACGGGCACTGATTTTGCACCCCTCAGTGTGGTAAAGATATCCCAGATCACTCTAAAGGAGTGCGATCGAGGAAAGGACTTATCACTGAATCATATAAGGAGATGTCAGGATCGGTGACCAAATGCCAAGGTCGCGGGTTCGATCCCCGTACTGGCCAGTGATCTTTCGTATGGGCAGCACGGTGACACAGTGGTTGGCACAGTGGTTAGCACTGCTGTATCACAGCGCCTGGGATCCGGGTTCAATTCCGACCTCGGGTGACTATGTGGAGTTTGCACGTTCTCCCCGTGTCTGTGTGGGTTTCCTCCCACGGTTTGAAAGGCATGCTGGTTAGATGGATTGTCCAAGCACAGGTTAAAGAGTTGTGTATTATCTCCAGCCAGCCAGGCCTCAACCAGGATCTTGGGTTCATGTCACACTATCTGTCACCCCCACGACTTGCCTGGGCTTGCAAAATCTCACGAACTGTCCTGGCTGGAGACAATACACGTCTCTTTAACCTGTGCTTGGCCCTCTCTCCACTCACATTGTCTGTACCTTTAAGACTTGATTACCTGTAAAGACTTGCATTCCAACCATTATCTTGTAAATCGAGTTTGTGTCTGTATATGCCCTGTTTGTGAACACAAGTCCTCACTCACCTGATGAAGGAGCCTGAGACTCCGAAAACTGGTGCTGCCAAATACACCTGTTGGACTTAAACCTGGTGTTGTGAGACTTCTTACTGTGCTTACCCGAGTCCAACGCCGGCACTTCCACATCATAGGTGGATTGGCCATACTAAATTCTCTCTCTATGTACCCGAACAGGCGCCGGAGTGTGGCAACTAGGGGATTTCCACAGTAACTTATTGCGGTGTTAATGTAAGCCTACTTGTGACACTATTAAATAAACTTAAAACAGTAAGTATTGACAAAAGAAATAGCATCAAAAGTGAACTTGATGAAACCCATTAAAAAAGGAGAGAGCTTCATTATCTTAAAAAATAGACACACTTGAAAAGAACTATGATTAGTATTATCTGTCTGATTTCCTGTTTACTTGGGCTGATTTATACATAATTTATATCAATTTGCATACTTTAAAAGAATGCTGTGCTGGCCTGATCTGTACGGTTAACTAGCAGGAGGTAATCATCCTGATGCTGGGGTGTATTTCAATGAGAACTCACACAATTGCAATGTCTGGAAACTTTTCATGCAACAGATTCACTGCAGATGATTTTGATCGCAAAACCTTATAAAAAATCTCAAACCTGACCCCAACCTGCCTTCAACATTCCCACTTTCATGTTTGACAGGATTGGATGACCAATCTGCTCCCAGGGAGCAGGCGGCAAGTGAGGTTGTATTTGATTTAATTGCATCTAATCGGATCCAATCTGCCTTCCGGGTTTCACCTGCACCAGCTGGGTTTCCGAGGCCTCAGGAAACTGGGCAGCGAAAGGCAGGCAAGGGTTTCCACCTGGGAAAGGTAAGTAAGTGCCTTTACAGCACTGCTTGTGGGGAGGTGATGGCCTAGTGGTATTATCGCTAGGCTATTAATCCAGAAACTCAGCTAATGTTCTGGGGGCCTGAGTTCGAATCCCGCCACAGCAACTGGTGGAATTTGAATTTGATTTAAAAAAAATCTGGAATTAAGAATCTCCTGGTGACCATGAAACCAATATGGCGATTGTCGGAAAAACCCATCTGGTTCACTAATGTCCTTTAGGGAAGGAAATCTGCCATCCTTACCTGGTCTGGCCTACATGTGACTCTAGAGCCACATCAAAGTGGTTGACTCTCAACAGCCCTCAGGCAACTAGGGATGGGCAATAAATCCTGATGTGGAGATGCCGGCGTTGGACTGGGGTAAACACAGTAAGAAGTTTAACAACACCAGGTTAAAGTCCAACAGGTTTATTTGGTAGCAAAAGCCACACAAGCTTTCGAGGCTCTGAGCCCCTTCTTCAGGTGAGTGGGAATTCTGTTCACAAACAGAACTTATAAGACACAGACTCAATTTACATGAATAATGGTTGGAATGCGAATACTTACAACTAATCCAGTCTTTAAGAAACAAAACAATGGGAGTGGAGAGAGCATCAAGACAGGCTAAAAAGTCTTGTCAAGATGTGTCTTGTCTGGAGACAATACACATCTTTTTAGCCTGTCTTGATGCTCTCTCCACTCCCATTGTTTTGTTTCTTAAAGACTGGATTAGTTGTAAGTATTCGCATTCCAACCATTATTCATGTAAATTGAGTCTGTGTCTTATAAGTTCTGTTTGTGAACAGAATTCCCACTCACCTGAAGAAGGGGCTCAGAGCCTCGAAAGCTTGAATAAATCCTGGCCAGCCAGCGACGCCCATGGCCCACGAATGAATAAAAGAAAGAGGAATAGGAGTACTTCTTCCACCCCCCCCTCCCCCGACCTCCCAACAGCCCATCTAGCTGATCTTTTCCTCTGCCTGTTAATAATTTGCTAATTGTTAAGATAGGGCAGTATTTAATCAAGTACCTAGAGCATTTATAAAGAGAGACTGCTGAAACACTGGGACGGTAGGTAGAAGGCAGACATATATAACATCGCGCTCTGTAAATAAACCTATTATCAGGACCAGGATTAGCATCTAGATTTATACTTCATCATCCGGCTCAGGATCCATTTAACTCCCTGTTTTCAGAACCCCTCCCTACCCCCACCTTCTACTCAACCATTGATAAAAAGTTAAAGTTAATTTATCAGTCACAAGTAAGTCTTACATTAACACTGCAATGAAGTTACTGTGAAATTCCCCTAGTCGCCACACTCCGGCACCTGTTTGGGTCAATGCACCCTAACCAGCACGTCCTTCAGAATGTGCGAGGAAACCGGAGCGTCTGGAGGAAACCCACACAGACACGGGGAGAATGAGCAGACTCCGGACTGACAGTGAACCAAGTCGGGAATCGAACCTAGGTCCCTGGCGCTGTGAGGTAAAGTGCTAACCACTGTGCCATCGTGCCGCCCAAGGATCTAGGATTGGATCTCCTCCCTTCCCTTGAGATGAGAATCAGACAGTTTCCCGGGATCTGACACTCCTTTCATCAGGGGCTGGAACCAACCCCACCCCATACCTCCCCATCCACTCCACTCCCACTCCCCTACCTTACTTATCAAAATCTGGACCCTTCCCCAACAAGCTCAGACTTACACAGCTGCAGACTCGCTGAGGTTTGATGTTGATAATGTTTGGGCACCATTTGCATGCGAGTCCAACTTCAGGAGACTTTAAAACCAACATCTTTGATGGGCTTTGCGGTGTTGCTGCCTATTTTACCCCCATAGTTGTGCGGCAAACAATTCGTCCCCCCAGACCATTTCCTGTGATGGGGGCAATGGAACAGGGGGTACAGATCGCTCCTGCCATCTACCTCCCTGGCCCACGGGCTCCCTGCTACTTTCACTGACAGCTGAATGACGCAAAACCATCTTCTTTCATAAAGGAATCATTCACACAACAAACAAATGGGCACTGATTTAGCACCCCTCAGCGTGGCAAAGATACCCAGAGCACTCTAAAGGAGCGCAATCGAGGAAAGGACTTGTCACTGAATCATATAAGGAGATGTCAGGATCAGCGACCAAATGCCAATGTCATGGGTTCGATCCCCGTACTGCCCAGTGATCTTTCTCATGGGCAGCACGGTGGCACAGTGGTTAACACCGCTGTCTCACAGCGCCAGCGACCCAGGTTCAATTCCCAGCTTGGGTCACTGTCTGTGTGGAGTTTGCACGGTTTCCCCGTGTCTGCGTGGGATTCCACCGGGTGCTCCGGTTTCCTCCCACAGTCCAAAGATGTGCAGGTTAGGTGGATTGGTCATGCCAAATTGCCCCTTAGTGCCCAAAGATGTGTGGGTTAGGTGGATGAGCCGTGCTAAATTGCCCCTTAGTGCCCAAAGATGTGTGGGTTAGGTGGATTAGCCGTACTAAATTGCCCCTTAGTGCCCAAAGATGTGTGGGTTAGGTGGATTAGCCATGCTAAATTGCCCCGCAAGATTTGTAGATTGGGGGATTAGCAGGATAAATGTGTGGGGTAACGGGGATGGGGCGGGGGTTGGGCCTGAGTAAGATGCTCTGTCAGTGCAAACCTGATGGGCAGAATGGCCTCCTTCTGCACTGTAGGGATTCTATGAACACATGGACAAAGAAGTAGGTTTTAAGGAGCATCTTAAAAGAGGAGAGAGAAAGGTAGTGAGATAGAAAGGTTCAGAGAGGGAATTCCAAAGATACACCGCTTCTCTTTAAAACAAACTGCATTTTCTTTAGGGATCCTTCTCCAATCACGTCTCCCTTCCAACATTTTGAAAGTGGAGACTCACGAGAGAGAGAAAGCGCGCACGCCCACTTTATACCGACTGTGCCACAACATGGCAGGGTGGCAGCATCTTCCTTATCTATTTGTGCTTGGTTACTTAATTACATGTATATCCTGAATCAAGGTTCTGAATCGCCAAAGAAACCTCAGAACAGGGTTTTGTGACCAGCATGAATAATGAGGAAATATTGCAGTGAAACAATGATTTACATTCAGAGCAGCGAAAAGGAAGTCATCATTTACCAAGTGACAAGTTGTGTGGGTTAGTCGTAGAAACTTGTTCGCAAAATTGACCGGTTAACTAACTAACTGTTAAGGCAAGTCAGTTGGTTTTGAGTTCTAGTGTTTAATTCATGTCATTTTTCCTTTGTCACTTTAACCTTGTTCACCTTCACTGCTTCCAGTTTCCTTGAAGTTTATTAATTAGTGTCACAAGTAGGCTTACATTCACACTGCAATGAAGTTACTGTGAAAATCCCCTAGCCGCCACACTCCGGCGCCTGTTCGGGTACACTGAGGGAGAATTTAGCATGGCTAATGCACCCAACCAGCACGTCTTTCGGACTGCGGGCGGAAACCGGAGGACCCGGAGGAAACCCACGTAGACACGTGGGTGTGTGGGGGAGGGGCAGGGTGGGGGGAGTGGGAGAGGGGCAGGATGGAGGAGGGGCAGGGTGGATGTGAGTGGAGGAGGGGCAGGGGAGGGGGGTCTGTAGGGGAGAGGTGGAGTGAGGGAGATGTAGGGAAGGAGCTGGGTGGGGTGGAGGATGTAGGGGAGGAGTGGGATGGGGGAGAATATGCAAACCCTGCACAGTGACCCAAGCCGGGAATCGAACCCGGTCCCTGGTGCTGTGAGGCAGCAGTGCTAGCCACTGTGCCACCGTGCCGCCCTCACGTTTCCCTGCAGAGAAACTCACTTACTCAGTCTTTCACATCTCCTTCCTCCACAGCTGTCTCTGGTTCTAACTTATTCCAATTTAAATTCCACCCTGCGATCTGCATTATAGTCCACATTACCAGCATGGATTTCCCCTTTAGTTCTTTCCTGTCCACCCCAGCCCTCCATTTGTCTCTCCGTTAAACCACTGACTTCATCTGAACACAGGTCACCGTCCTGCCACATTAGCTTGATTTCCCTCACCGCAGACACTGCCGGATTTGGTGAGTATCTTCCAGCACTTTCCATTTTGATTCAAGATGGTTGGCTTGTGTTGCTGATAATGAAGCATCTGGACACAAAAGGGTGACCCCCTGTCCCCTCCCCCCTACTCCCCTACAGCCTCCCACCCTTCCCCCACACCCACCCCACCCTTCCACCACACATACCCCACCCCTCCCCTATACCCACCCAACCCCTCCCCCACTGCTACCCCACACCCACCCTATCCCTCACCTACACCCACCCAATCCCCCCTACACCCACGCAACCCCTCCCCTACACCCTTCCGCCACTCCCCCAAGCACCCCACCCCTCCCTCACACATTCCCCCACCCCTCCCCTCCCCCACACGCCCCCACTCCTCCCCCACACCCACCCCACCCTTCCCCCACATCCACCCAACCCCTCCCCCAACCCCACACCCACCCAACTCTTCCCCTGCACCCTCCTGCCGCTCCCCCAAGCACCCCACCCTCTCTCACACATTCCTCCACCCTTCCCCCACACCTCTCCCCTCCCACCCACCCTTCCCCCACACCCACCCACCCTCCCATACATCCACCCAACCCCTCCCCCACACCTCCCCCACACCCACCCAACCCCTCCCCATACCCTCCTGCCACTCCCCCAAGCACCCCACCCCTCCCTCACACATTTCCCCACCCCTCCCCCACACACCCCCACCCCTCCCCTCCCCTACACCCACCCCACCCTTCCCCCACACCCACGCCACCTCTCCCCTACACCCACCCACCCCTCCCCCACACCCACCCCACCCCTCCCCTCCACCCACCCAACCCCTCCCCCACACCCACCCCACCCCTCCACGCTCCCACCCCTCCCCCAAGCACCCCACCCATCCCCCATACACCCCACCTCTCCCCCACACAACCCCCACCCCTCCCCCACCCACCCCCCCCCACCTTGCCCCCCTCCCAAACACCCCCCACCCCAGCCTGCCTCTCTCCCAAACACCTCCCTCTCCCGTACAGCCTGCCGACCCACCCCGCCCCTCCACCACATGCCCATGCCTGCCCTTCCCCTACACTCCCCCATCCCACCCCTCCCTTACATCCCCCACCCCACCCCGCTCCTTCCCTACATCTCCCTCACTCCACCTCTCCCCTACTGAACCCTTCCCCTGCCCCTCCTCCACGCATACCCACCCTGCTCCTCCTCCACCCCGCCCCTCCCCCACTCCCTGCCCCTCTCCCAAACACCCACCCACCCCAACTTTAGCAAATAGGAGTTTCCAGCAATCAGAGGGGAATGACTGGAACAGAAATAATTCTGTGACCAATTGGACTTTCTTCCTCAACTTCATCATTTTATTTTGCTGCGTTCCAAGCGAGTCTGACAGCGGGCAAAATGAACGACTGAGAAGGCTGAACTAAGTTATCATATATTGGTAAGAGTTTAGTTTCGAAATCCAACAGCAAATAGGTTCCCATTATCCATGGCAACTTCTCCAATAGCTATTTATGAGTTTATAAATATATTAATTCTCTTACCCTGGATTCTTGTTCCATTGAATGACAAAGCACCTGCCATGGTGACGTGTATCTAAACATCATCAGCAACAATGAACAATGAAGAAAATCCTGCGTTGAGGCCTTTATTTCCAATATGTTCATAAAGCATTCGAGACTGATTGTTGGTACTGTTAGCTGAAGGCTCTCTGTGTATAACCAATGCATTGAAGCACAAAGCTGCTTGTAAGAAGCTTTCTTCCATTAGGGATAAGCCTTCCATCAAACTCAATTAGGTGAGCATGGAATTACATTGAATGTACAGCACAGAATCAGACCATTCAGCCCATCTAGTCACTGCTGGTGTTTATACTCCTCACATCCAGTACAAAGCAGCCCCCCGCACCGCCCCATTAGACATCCAATCCTCCACCATCGATGCACAGCAGTGTCTACCATCCACCAACTCACCAAGGCTCCTTCGACTGCCCTTTCCAAATCTGTGATCTCTATCACCTAGAAGGACAAGGGCATCGGACAAATGGGAACACCAGCTCCTTCAAGTTACCCTTCCAGTCACTCACTATCTGGGCTTAGAACAATATCACACGTGGGTGGCACGGTGATACAGTGGTTAGCACTGCTGCCTCACAGGCACCCGGATTCGATTCCCGGCTTGGGTCACTGTCTGGTGGAGTTTGCATGTTATCCCCGTGTCTGCATGGGTTTACTCCGGGTGCTCCGGTTTCCTCCCACAGTCCGAAAGGCGTGCTGGTTAGGGTGCATTGGCCGTGCTAAATTCTCCCTCAGTGTACCCAAACAGGCACCGGAGTGTGGCGACTAGGGATTTTCACAGTAACTTCATTGCAGTGTTAATGTAAACTGATTTGTGACCCTAATAAATAAACTTTAGGTCTTTGCTATTCTTGAGAAAAAGCCCCAATCTTTCCTGACAGCTGTAATCTTTCAGTCTGGTACTGTTCTGGTAAATCTTTCTCTTAGAGCTTCTATGTTGTTTTTATAGATTCTTTGATTCTGTCCACTCCTCACTGCCCATTAATGGGTCCGGCCTCTCTCCTTGTGTTCCTCACTTGCTCCAATGGATTGAGGCCAATCACCCAAGCAGAAGCAAGGCAGGCCGAGTCCTTTTGTTGTGCAACTAAATGTAATGTCTGGTTGCCACAGGCTGTACTCCTGCTGCCTTTGATGTTTGTTCACTAAGAAATAGATAAAAGGCACAGGATGAATGGTGTGTGGGATCCACTGACGAGGATTCTCAACCACTGGCCCAGCTGACTGCACCGCATTCAGAAGGTACAATAATGAGCCATTGCGGAGGATTAGCTTGGTGTAAGACTATAAGATATAAGAGCAGAATCAGGCCATTTGGCCCATTGAGTCTGCTCTGCTATTCAATCATGGCCGATATGATTCTGATCCCATTCTCCTGCCTTCTCCCCATAACCCTTGATCAAGAACCTATCTATCTCTGTCTTAAAGACACTCAATGACCTGGCCTCCCTCTGTGGCAATGAGTTCCACAGATTCACCACCTTCTGGCTGAAGAAATTCCTCCTCATCTCAGTTTTAAAGGAGCGTCCCTTCACTCTGAAGTTGTGCCCTCGAGTTCTAGTCTCTCCCACTAGTGGAAACATCCTCTCCATGTCCACTCTATCCAGGCCTCTCAGTATTCTGTAAGTTTCAGTTAGATCCCCTCTCATCCATCGAAACTCCATCGAATTTAGACCCAGACTCCTCAACCGCTTCTCATGTGACAAAGCCTTCATTCCTGGGATCATTCTTGTATAGGAACTGACAGAGTCATTCACTTCCCAAACATCAGCTCCCTCTGGAATTCCTTCCAGAGGGAGCCTCTCTCTCCCCCCCCACTCCTAAGGTACTCCTATTTGGTCATGCTACTGGATGGCTGTCCTAATACCGCCTCATGTGGCTAGGCACCCAATTGTGTTTGGTTGCGCTCCTCTGTGGCAACTTGAGATTTGTCTTCCTGCAGTCTAGGGCCTAACTAAATGCAAGTTGTTTTGTCACCAGAGGTTGGCACTTCTCAAAGTTCAATTCCCTCAGTCTGTATTACATACTGACTGATCTGAGGGCACAGACTCAGAGTAAAGGGACGACACTTTAGAACTGAGATGAGGAGGAAGTTCTTCAGCCAGAGGGTGGTGAATCTGTGGAATTCATTGCCACAGAAGGCTGTGGAGGCCAGGTCATTGAGAATCTTTAAGACAAAGATAGATAGGTTCTTGATTGGTAAGTGGATCAAAGGTTATGGGGAAAAGACGGGAGAATGGGGTTGAGAAACTTATCAGCCATGATTGAATGGTGGAGCAGACTCGATGGGCCGAGTGGCCTAATTCTGCTCCTACATCTTATGGTCTTATGTTAATCCTACAGTCCAAAGATGTGCAGGTGAGGTGGATTGGCTATGGCAAATGTATGGGGCTACGGGGATAGAGTGGGGGAAGGGCCTGGGAGGGGTGCTCTGTCAGAGAGAGTCAGCACAGTAAGAAGTCTCACAACACCAGGTTAGCACCCAGTCCAACGCCGGCATCTCCACATCAGAGAGAGTCGGCGCAGGCTCAATAGGTCAAATGGCCACCTTCTGCACTGGAGGGATTCTATGATTCTATTTGGTGGACGCATTCTCTACCGGAGCTCAGTGATTCTCACCTCTGGCAGCTTTTTCACAATGAACTCATTATTGAATTGGCTGAGGTTATGGCTCACGGCATATGTAACAGTTGTTAAATCCAAGATCCTCTCTGTTCATTATTTTTGTGGTTTTTATTCACTAAGCACCTGGGCAAATTCAATGTGGGTGGCGGGCAACGAAGTCGGGGGTTGGGGTGGGCGGGGAGACTCACCAAACCGGTGGGAGGCTTGACGTTGATGCATTCGGGCACATCTGAATGGTGCCCAGTGAGCCAACCGAACATTTAGTTTCATTCATTTGCTGGCTCGGATCTTCTGAGCAGGCAGTGCTGATAGTTGGACTACTGGTGGAAACACTCCCCACTCGACCCTGCTGCTCATTCCTACCGGGACCTTTCGAACCCAGCTTCTCGAGAAACGCGCGGCCTCCCTCGGAGAACTCCATCCAAGCGGAGTCGAGTCAGAGGAAGACAGGACACCACACCCCCCCTCCCCATTGTCCCCCTTTTTACAGCACTAGCGCGTGGTAAGTTTAAATGCTAGTGGATGTTAGTTTCATTGGTCAGAACATTGAATACAGGAGTTGAGACGTCTTGTTGAAATTGTACGGGACATTGGTAAGGCCACACTTGGAATACTGTGTACAGTTCTGGTCACCTTATTATAGAAAGGATATTATTAAACTGGAAAGAGTGCAGAAAAGATTTACTAGGATGTTATCAGGACTTAATGGTTTGAGTTATAAGGAGTGGCTGGATAGACTGGGACCTTTTTCCCCCTGGAGTGTAGGAGGCTTAGGGGTGATCTTATAGAGGTCTATAAAATAATGAGAGGCATAGATCAGCTAGATAGTCAACATATTTTCCCAAAGGTAGGGGAACCTAAAACTAGAGGGCATAGGTTTAAGGTGAGAGGGGAGAGATACAAAATTGCCCAGAGGGGCAATTTTTTCACTCAAAGGGGGTAAGTGTCTGGAATGAGCGGCCAGAGGCAGTAATGGGGCAGGTACAATTTTGTCTTTTGAAAAGCATTCAGACAGTTACATGGATAAGATGGGTATAGAGGGAAATGGGCCAAACGCAGGCAATTGGGACTAGCTTAGTGGTAAAAATAAAGGAGGGTATGGACAAGTTGGGCTGAAGGGCCTGTTTCCATGCTGTAAACCTCTATAACTCTATGAATATTAGTGGATAGGTGAACAATTGAATGGAGAGGTGGGTGACGCAGGTCTAGTGTGTCTGTGGACAGGAGGAGGGTGAGTGAGGTGGCGGGTGGGTGAGTGTGTGGGCCGGTCTGGAGCATAGTCGGGTGGTCGGTGGGGGTGACAGGAAGTCAATTCCCGGAGGGGGCGGGGGGGGGGGGGGGGCGCTGTGGGGGGTAGTCAGGGTTGGTTGGGTAGGGTTGGGAGGGGAGTTGGGTCGGGTTGGGCGTAGGGGGATGTAGTCAGCTCGGGGTGGGGGGGGCGGGGGGCAGTTGGGATGGGTTGGGTAGAGTTGGGAAGGTATTTGGGTTAGGTTGGCAGCATGGTTGTGTTGGTTTGGGAGGGTCATCAGACCAGCTGGCAGTTGGGTGGTCCATGTGAGTGGGGATAGTTGGGTCAAGTTGGGGGGTGTGGATTAGTCAGGTGGTCATGGAGGTGATTAGGGGGATAATTGTTTAATTACACAGACATTAAGACGCGGTTTTAACATCTAACATTCTAACATTCCCTGGGTAACTATCCAGATAAGTACATCACAACTTTACAAAGTCTCTGATTCTAACTTAGAATTGACGACATTAGTGGAGGGACTTTGGGAGCAGGAAGATTGCAAATCGGAAATTCAAATTTCCTGGGTAATTCCCACATCCTCAACACTGGTGCCCCACAAGGCTGTGTCCCCAGCCCCTTACTATACTCCTTATACACCTATGACTGTGTGGCCAAATTCCCCTCCAACTCGATTTTCAAGTTTGCTGATGACACCACCGTAGTGGGTCAGATCTCAAACAATGACCAGACGGAGTACAGGAAAGAGATAAAGAATCTGGTGAACTGGTGCGATGACAATATTATTTCCCTCCCTCAATGTCAACAAAACAAAGAAGATTGTCATCAACTTCAGGAAGCGTAGTGGAGAACATGCCCCTGTCTACATCAATGGGGATGAAGTAGAAATGGTCGAAAGCTTCACATTTTTAGGTGTCCAGATCACCAACAACCTGTCCTGGTCCCCCCATGCCGACATTATAGTTAAGAAATCCCACCAACGCCTCTGCTTTCTCAGAAGACTAAGGAAATTTGGCATGTCACAGCTATAACTCTCACCAACTTTTATAGATGCACCATAGAAAGCATCCTTCCTGGTTGTATCACAGCTTGGCTCCTGCTCTGCCCAAGACCGCAATAAACTACAAAAGGTCATGAATGTAGCCCAATCCATCACACTAACCAGCCTCCCATCCATTGATTCCCGTTGCCTCAGAAAAGCAGCCAGCATAATTAAGGACCCCACGCACCCCGGACATTCTCTCTTCCACCTTCTTCCATCGGGAAAAAGATACAAAAATCTGAGGTTACGTACCAACCGACTCAAGAACAGCTTCTTCCCTGTGCTGCCGTCAGACATTTGAATGGACCTACCTTGCATTAAGTTGATCTTTCTCTACACCCTAGCTATGACTGTAACACTACATTCTGCACTCTCTCCTTTCCTTCTCTATGAATGGTATGCTTTGTCTGTATAGCACGCAAGAAACAATACTTTTCACTGTATACTAATACATGTGACAATAATAAATCAAACCAAATCAAATAAGTTCATGCATCAGGACTTCCACAAGGTCCCAACATGCATCTCCAGTCAGACATCCAGTCTCCGAGGATCCGGATGCGGGAAGACTGCTCCATATGGAATCAGCCTCTGGCACTGCAGCACTCTCTTAATACTGCACTTGAGTGTCAGCCCAGATAATGCACTCACGTCCTGGAGTGGGGACTTGAATCAACAATATTAAAGCTCCTAAAACTCATTGAACTGTGTGCCAGCACTTGGTTGACTAAAGCACTTTGTGGATCTTTTACAGCACTGGGCAAGCTTAAGAATGTAAGCACAATAAAAATGTGCTTGGAACACAAAATCTTAATGATGCCCTTGAGTTTTAAGGACAGAAAAATCAATAGATTTGTGGCTACTGAGGGAATTGAGGGATCTGGAGTTAGGGCAGGAAAGCGGAAATGAGGTAGCAATCCAGCCACGATCTTACTGAATGGCAGAAGAGACTTCACTGACCAAAGGGCCTACTCTTGTTATGTTCTCAAAGGTTTGGGTTTTGATTGTACATTTTTAACTTACAGCAGGAGAGACAAGGTTTCAAAGTTTTATGTTAGCACTCTGACTGCGCGTTGTGGAATTTCTCAGTGTGCAATCTGTGTGTGAGCAGCTGTAAAAGGGGAAGAATGTTTATCCCTTCATCTTGTGTGGCTTTGCTCTCCCTATCCCAAAAGCCTTTGAGCAAAAAGACCTGGGCTTTGATTTTCTTGGTGGGTTCCCCCGGCAGCAAGGCCGGTGAGCCTGGAAAATGCCATTGCCTTCGGCGGGACAGGAAAACCTGCTGCTGGCCAATGTCGTGTTGGGGGAGTGGGGGTGGAAAATCCTGGCCCTGGTGACTGAGGTCCCATGCACACCCCTCCTTCCTCTAAGCCATCAAGCTAAACTCCCCCCCCCCCCCATCCCCACCAGGGTTCCAGCAGCACCCCTACCCGAGCCATCCTCTTCTAGTTTCTCTCTTGTCTACCTCGGCAGGGGAGGGGGGTCGAGTTTGTCTCTGTGACCCATCTCCTGGCCCTTGAGCACACCTTGAGCAGCAACACGGTGGGCACAGTGGTTAGCACTGCTGCCTCGCAGCGTCAGGGACCCGGGTTCGATTCCCGGCTTGGGTCACTGTCTGTGTGGAGTCTGCACGTTCTCCCCGTGTCTGCGTGGGTTTCCTCCGGGTGCTCCGGTTTCCTCCCACAGTCTGAAAGACGTGCTGGTTAGGTGCTTTGGCCATGCTAAATCCTCCCTCAGTGTACCCGAACAGGCACTAGAGTGTGGTGACTAGGGGATTTTCACAGTAACTTCATTGCAGTGTTAATGTAAGCCTATTTGTGACACTAATACTAAAACAAAACAACTATGTACAAATGAAGAACAAGGTGTGGCATGGTGGCACAGTGGTTAGCATTGCTGCCTCACAGCACCAAGGACCCAGGTTCGATTTCTGGCTTGGGTCACTGTCTGTGTGGAGTCTGCACATTCTCCCCGTGTTTGCGTGGGTTTCCTCCGGGTGCTCCGGTTTCCTCCCACAGTCTCAAGGTGTGTGGGCCAGGTTGATTGGCCATGCTAAATTGCCCCTTAGTGTCAGGGGGTTGGCAGGGTGAATGCATGGGGTTACAGGAGTAGGACCTCGGTGGGGTTATAAGTGCAGGCTCGATGGGCCAAATGGCCTCCTTCTGCGCAGTCGAGATTCTATGATTCTAAATGGACCAGCCCAGGCTGTGACCTTGCATGAACGGTAGAATATTAGAAACTTGTGACTTTGGCATTGAGTCTATTGGTGAGGATCAGTTACGGTCACTTGTTGATTCCTCTCGTGTCCAGTGAGCAGCACTCTCACCACTTTGAGTCAGAAAGCTGTGACTTCAAGCCCCAAACCGACAGTTGCGGTGAGCATAGAAATCTAGGCTGACTCCCCTCAGTGTGGTACTCTGGGAGTGCTACCCTGGTAGAGGCGCCATCTTTCAAATGAGGCATTTAGCCACGGCCATGTTTGCTCTGTTGGGTGGGCCCAATGGCACTATTCTGAAGAAGGACAGGAGAACACTCCCCCATGTCCTCAGTCTACGGGACGATCAGTCATTGTCATGGTGTTGTTGTAGAAACTTGCTGTGCACAAATTCATTGCTATATTTCCTCTGCCCTTCAGATGAAACCTGGGTCCCTTGTGAGGCAGCAGTGCTAACCACTGCGCCATCGTGCCACCCCACTTGTTATTTTATTCATTCGTGGGACATAGCCATCGCTGGCTGGTCAGCATTTATTGCCCACCCCTAGTTGCCCGAGGGCAGTTGAGAGTCAACCACATTGCTGTGGCTCTGGAGTCACATGTAGGCCAGACCAGGTAAGGATGGCAGATTTCCTTCCCTAGAGGACATCAGTGAACAAGATGGGTTTTTCTGACAATTGACAATAGTTTCACGGTCTTCAGTAAATTCTTAATTCCAGATATTTTATATTGAATTCAAATTCCACCATCTGCTGTGGTGGGATTCGAACCCGGGTTCCTCGAACATTAGCTGAGTTTCTGGATTAATCATAGAATCCTGACAGTGCAGAAGGAGGCTATTTGGCCCATCAGGTCTGCACCGACCACAATCCCACCTCGGCCCTATCCCCGTAAGCCCACATATTTATCCTGCTAATCCCTCTAACCTACGCATCCTGGGACACTAAGGGGCAATTTAGCATGGCTAATGCACCTAACACGCACATCTTTGCACTGTGGGAGGAAACTGGAGCACCCGGAGGAAACCCACACAGACACGGGAAGAATGTGCAAACTCCGCACAGTCACCCAAGCTGGGAATCGAACCCAGGTCCCTGGAAGTGTGAGGCAGAAGTGCTAACCACTGTGCCACCATGCTGCCCTAATACATACATGTGTATATGTGTATGTGCATTATATATACCTTATCCCCGTAACCCCACATATCTACCCTGTTGTCTCCCAATTTTCCATGGCCAATCAACCTAACCCACACATCTTTGGACTGTGGGAAGAAACTGGAGCACCCGGAGGAAACCCACGCAGACACAGGGAGAAAGTACAAACTCTAGTCTAGCAATAATACCACTCGGCCATCGCCTCCTCTCACTAGCGAGAACTATCTAAATTAAGTTAAAGGAGATGTATGAGGCAGATTTTTTACACAGAGAGTAGTGGGTGCCTGGAACTCGTTGCCGGGAGAGGTAGTGGAAGCGGATATGGTGGTGACTTTTAAGGGGCGTCTTGACAAATACATGAATAGGGATGGGAATAGAGGGATACGGTCCCCGGAAGGGTAGGGGGTTTTAGTTCAGTCGGGCAGCATGGTCGGTGCAGGCTTGGAGGGCCGAAGGGCCTGTTCCTGTGCTGTAATTTTCTTTGTTCTAAGTGATCTCTACCATCACTTCCGCTGTCCTCCCAATGGGTTCCACTGATGCAACAAATGCTCTCCCAGGCCAGCGGAATCCTCTTGCACTTTTCAGTAGAAAATAGTAACGAAGTCGCATTGAGTCATTTCCCCTGAGCCCACAGCTGGCTTCAGTCTGGGAACAATTACAGTGAATCACTGTAAATTCCTCCACATCACTTCCATTAAGGAAACTGTGCAGTAAGGCAGCTCTGAAAAGCCCGACAGAAACGAGTCTTTGCATTTGTTTGGTCGGCAGCTCTCCATTTACTGCTTTACTGTTCACTTTGGTGTGAGGTGTTGAGAGAAGCCACTGACATGTTCCCTGCGTAACTCTGGAGCCTGCCTCGGGTAATACCTCAGCACACTGTCTCCGCCCCACACTCCCAGAATTGTTGTAAACAACATCGCTCGCTAAGGTTTTGTAATTTTTGGGGACAGCAGTCGCAAACACTACTTTGCTCAATCTGCAATTTCGCCAAAGCTCCAACAAACACTCTCCGGATCAGGAAGACTTGCATCTCCACGTCATCTCCTATGTGGTTAGCACTGCTGCCTCACAGCGCCAGGGACCCCGGTTCGATTCCCGGCTTGGGTCACTGCCCGTGCAAAGTTTGCACGTTCTCCCCGTGTCTGCGTGGGTTTCCTCCGGGTGCTCCGGTTTCCTCCCACAGTCCAAAGATGTGTGGGTTAGGTGGATTGGCCGTGTTAAATTGCCCCTTAGTGTCCAATGACGTGTAGGTTAGGGGGATTAGTGGGTAAATGCATGGTGTTATGGGGAGAAGGCCTGGGCAAGATGCTTTGTTGAAGGGTCAGTGCAGACTCGATGGACCGAATGGCCTCATTCTGCACTCTAAGGATTTTATGACACCACTGGAGTTTATTAGACGGCTAAAGAGGAAAGGCAAGTTTCACATTTGTACAGTGCCTTTCATAGCCAATGACATACCCAAGTACGGACATTGCTGCAATGTTGCCTGGTGCAATGCTTCCTCTAGTGGCCATCTATGGAATGACACTGGCAGTCCATTCTCTCAGATGGTGAAGATATATAGTCATTAGGGTATACAGCACAGAAGAAGGCCCTTCGGCCCATCGCGTCTGCGTCATCAAAGGCAAACCCATAGCTTAGCATGCCTTGGCATTGCAAGTGCACATCTAAATGCTTCTTAAATGTTATGAGGGTCTCTGTCTCCACCATCCTTTCAGACAGTGAGTTCCAGACTCCCATCACTCTCTGGGTGAAAAAGTTTTTCCTCACATCCCCCCTAAACCTCCTGCCCCTTACCTTAAATCTCTGCCCTCTGGAAAAGTTACTTCCTGTCTACTCTATCTATGCCCTTCATAATTTTATACATCTCAATCATGTCTCCTCTCAGTCTCCTCTGCTCCAAGGAAAACAATAAGAGTTTTAACAACACCAGGTTAAAGTCCAACAGGTTTATTTGGTAGCAAACACCATTAGCTTTCGGAGCGCTGCTCCTTCGTCAGATGGAGTGGAAATGTGCTCTCAAACAGGGCACAGAGACATAAAAATCAAGTTACAGAATACTGATTAGAATGCGAATCCCGACAGCCAGCCAGATCTTAAAGATACAGACAATGAGAGGGTGGAGGGAGCATTAAGCACAGGTTAAAGAGATGTGTATTGTCTCCCAACAATGGGGTGGGGGGGGCGGGGGAGGGGGGAACGTGCAGACTCCGCACAGACAGTGACCCAAGCCAGGAATTGAACCGGGGTTCCTGATGTTATGAGGCAGCAGTGCTAACCACTGTGCCACCATGCCACCCGCATGATGACCATGAAATCATTGTCGATTGTCGGAAAAACCCATCTGGTTCACTAATGTCCTTTAGGGAAGGAAATCTGCCGTCCTTACCCGGTCTGGCCTACATGTGGCTCCAGAGCCACAGCAATGTGGTTGACTCTCAACTACCCTCTGACATGGAGGGCAGTTAGGATGGGCAATAAATGCTGGCCCAGCCAGTGATGCCCTCATCCCATTAAATGCATAAAAAAGTGTGGAGCAAAAACAGAAAATGCCAGGAAGACTTAGCAAGACAGGAAGCACTGTGGAAGAGAATGGATCAGTTAACATTCTGGGTTTGAACCTTTCATCAACATAAACCAAAGAATCTGATCTTTCTGGATCTGTATGGATCTGCTAGTTATGGAAAAATAAATATTAAAAGGTAGACATTAAAAAAGCCAGTGGAGGTTTACAAGAATGTTCAGGGCGATGCGCTATGAGGAGAGATTGGGGCGATTGGGGTTATTTTCCTTGAAACAAAGAAGGCTGAGGAGTGATTTGATTGAGGGGTACAGAATTATGAGGGGAAGAGATAAGAGTGGACAGGATAAAATTGTTTCCCTCGGTGGAGAATTCTAGAACCCGGGGACATTGATTCATGATAAGTGGCAGTAGGTGAAGAGGGGACATGAGGAAGAATGCTTTCAGCAGAGGGTGGTGGGTGTCTGGAATTCGCTGCCTGTGTTGGTGGTGGAGACAGAGACCCTAAACTCTTTTAAAAAGTACCTGGATCTGCTCCTTATGTGCTGTAAGCCACAGGGCTATGGGCCGGGTGCAGGAAGGTGGGATTAGAAAAGCCACTTAGCTGTCCTCGGGCTGGGATGGACAAGATGGGCTGAATGGCCTCCTTCTGTGCTGTAACCTTTCTATGGTTCTGATTGTAAAAGCTTTACAAAAGGCTCACACAGAATTTTACAGTAAGAAGTCCCACAACACCAGGTTAAAGTCCAACAGGTTTATTTGGAATCACGAGCTTTTGGAGTGCTGCGCCTTCATCAGGTGAGTGGCACTCACCTGATGAAGGCGCAGCACTCCGAAAGCTCGTGATTCCAAATAAACCTGTTGGACTTTAACCTGGTGTTGTGGGACTTCTTACTGTGCCCACCCCAGTCCAACGCCGGCATCTCCACAGAATTTTATAGCATAGAAATAGGCTACTCGACCCAATGGATCAATGCTGGAGTTTTATACACCATATGGGCCTTTGCCCAGCCCCCCTCACCATAATTCACCTAATCCTAAGAGTACAAAATTTCTGGCTGAACATTCTAGTGTGGTACTGTGGGAGTGCTACACTGTTGGAGGTGCTGTCTTTCGGATGAGAAGATAAACTGGATGGCACAGTGGCACAGTGGTTAGCACTGCTGCCTCACAGTGCCAGGGACCTGGGTTCGATTCCCGGCTTGGGTCATTGTCTGTGTGGGAGTTTGCACGTTCTCCCTGTGTCTGCGTGGGTTTCCTCCGGGTGCTCCGGTTTCCTCCCACATTCTGAAAGACGTGCTGGTTAGGGTGCATTGACCCGAACAGGCTCTGGAATGTGGCGACTAGGGGAATTTCACAGTAACTTCATTGCAGTGTTAACGTAAGCCTTACTTGTGACTAATAAATAAACTTTATGAAAACTGAGGCCCCGTCGGACAGAAGTAAAAAAGGATCCCGTGGCGCTATCTCGAAGAAGGGCAGAGGTGCTCCCCCAGCGGTCCTGGACAATATTCATCCCTGAGCTAACACGACTAAAACATTAGTCATTATTACAGCTTCGGCTGCTGCATTTCCTGCATTGCAACAGCGACTGCTATTTCTTTGGCTGAAAAGTACTTTCAGATGTCTGGTGATACAGCTTCGTAAGTGAAAGGCTTTCGTTTCTACTGAACATATCCTGCTGTGCTTTTCTACCCCATGTGCACATTTGGTTTCCCCATCAATGCATCTATATTTTTCACATCAACTAATGTCCTTCAGTGAAGGAAATCTGCCATCCTTACCTGGTCTGGCCTACATGTGATTCCAGAGCCACAGCAATGTGGTTGACTCTCAACTTCCCTCGGACAACTAGGGATGGGTAATAAATGCCATAAGAGTTTTAACAACACCAGGTTAAAGTCCAACAGGTTTATTTGGTAGCAAATGCCATTAGCTTTCGGAGCGCTGCTCCTTCGTCAGATGGAGTGGATATCTGCTCTCAAACAGGGCACAGAGACACAAAATCAAGTTACAGAATACTGATTAGAATGCGAATCTCTACAGCCAACCAGACCTGGTATCAGTATTCTGTAACTTGATTTTGCGCCTCTGTGCCCTGTTTGAGAGCAGATTTCCACTCCAACTGACGAAGGAGCAGCGCTCCGAAAGCTAATGGCATTTGCTACCAAATAAACCTGTTGGACTTTAACCTGGTGTTGTTAAAACACTGGCATCTCCACAACATAATAAATGCCAGCCAGCCAGCGATGCCCATGTCCCATGAATGAATGAAAAAAAACTCCTTCACATGGCAGGGAGTACCACAATCTAGCCTATCTCTGGAGTAAAGATATTTCTGCTGAATTCCTCACAGAATTTATTGGTGACTATTTTATGTCAATGACCATCAGTTTTTGATTTGCTTTGATTTGATTTATTATTCTCACAACACCAGGTTAATGTCCCACAGGTTTATATGGAATCACGAGCTTTTGGAGCGCTGCTCCTTCATCAGGTGAATGCCACTCACCTAATGAAGGGACAGTGCTCCGAAAGCTCGTGCTACCAAATAAACCTGTTGGACTTTAACCTGGTGTTGTGAGACTTCTTACTGTGCCCACCCCAGTCCAACATCGGCATCTCCACATCTTGATTTATTATTGTCACTTGTATTAGTACACAGTGAAAAGTATTGTTTCTTGCGCCCTATACAGACAAAACATACCGTTCACAGAGAAGGAAAAGAGAGAGTGCAGAATGTAGTGTTACAGTCATAGCCAGGGTGTAGAGAAAGATCAACTTAATGCGAAGTAGGTCCATTCAAAAGTCTGATGGCAGCAGGGAAGAAGCTATTTTTGAGTCAGTTCGTGACCTCAGACGTCTGTATTTTTTTCCCGACGGAAGAAGGTGGAAGAGAGAATGTCCGGGGTGCGTGGGGTCCTTAATTATGCTGACTGCTTTGCCGAGGCAGCGGGAAGTGTAGACAGAGTCAATGGATGGGAAGCTGGTTTGCGTGATGGACTTGCCCACAAGTAGAAAGGTCTTCTCTACATTGACCCTCTCGAATCCTTCCTTGACAGGGCGTACCGCGCTTTTTCAGCCCAATCTTCACCAGACGCTTGTCGAACAACTGATGCAAATAAGGGGGAACAGATTTAGGACTGAGTTGAGGGGAAACTTCTTCACCCAAAGAGTTGTGAATCTGTGGAATTCCCTGCCCAGTGAAGCAGTTGAGGCTACCTCGTTGAATGTTTTTAAGGCAAGGATAGATAGATTTTTGAACAGTAAAGGAATTAAGGGTTATGGTGAGTGGGCGGGTAAGTGGAGCTGAGTCCAAGAAAAGATCAGCTATGGTCTTATTGAATGGTGGAGCAGACTCGAGGGGCCAAATGGCCTACTCCTGCTCCTAGTTCTTATTGAAATTAACAATTGCTGCACCAAAATAATCTTTTCCTGTAGGATAGAGCACAGCTGTGAATGTAGACAAGGAAAAGGCCAGAGGGAGAAGATACCAAATTTGGATATGCTGCTTGGGTTTTTTTTTAAAATAGAAAAGAAATCATAACACATACAGTTTGCAGAATGTCTGGAAAGCAAAGTTTGCACGTTGCTGCCTGTGGCTTTGTACCATCTGTGCACAATGTGTCTGAGGAAATTGAGGATTGTTGCAAAGCATGGGCTACATGCCTGACTTAACTGCGCAGTATAAGAAATAACACTGCTATAAGCAAATCTGGCACAGTGTGCCTGAGCTTACATTTTCTCCCCTCCCAATCCAATGCTATAGTTACGAAAGCCCACCAACGCCTCTACTCTCTCAGAAGACTAAGGAAATTTGGCATGTCCACCACGACTCTCACCAACTTTTACAGATGCACCATAGAAAGCATTCTTTCTGGTTGTATCACAGCTTGGTATGGGCTCCTGCTCTGCCCAAGACTGCGAGAAACTACAAAGGGTTGTGAAAGTAGCCCAATCCATCACGCAAACCAGCCTCCCATCCATCGACTCCGTCTACACTTTCTGCTGCCTCGGAAAAGCAGCCAGCATAATCAAGGACCCCACCCACTCTGGACATATCCTGGAATTGTACCGCCTCGCCTGCCCGAGGCTCATAGAATCCCGCCCGAGGCCAACGGGGAATGCCGTTCCGCGAGCCTCGCGTGCCCCGATTCTGAGGAGGGTGTGCCGGTAAAATTCTGGCCATTCTCTCTTCCACCTTCTTCCATCGGGTAAAAGATACAAAGTCTGAGGACACGTACCAACCGACTCAAGAATAGCTTCTTCCCTGCTGCCGTCAGACTTTTGAATGGACTTACCTTGCATTAAGTTGATCTTTCTCTACACCCTAGCTATGACTGTCACACTACATTCTGTACTCTCTCCTTTCCTTCTTTATGAACGGTATGCTTTGTCTGTGTAGTCGCAAGAAACAATACTTTTCACTGTATGTTAATACATGTGACAATAATAAATCGCAGGAAATCAAATTCCTCCCCCTGCCTACTCCCGCCAATGCCCCCCCTTGTCTCGCTTTACTAACAGTGCATGCTGAAACGTTATTCCCCAACAGACCTTGTCAGAACGGAGCAGTTACTTTGCTTCACAACAGGGGTCATCTGACGATGCACAAGAATAATAGGTTCGGTCCGACTTACAACCAATTTACATCGACATTGCATTCACATTGACTGAAAAATGAAATGTCTGTCCAGCCCCTTCTCTTATACATTTTAACATAAATCTTACTGTCTAGAAAGAAGGCCTTGCATTTATATAGTGCTTTTGGTGGCTTTGAGACATTCCAAAGCATTTTACAGCCAACGCTTTTTTAAAAGCATAGTCACTGCTTAATTGCAGGCAATGTGATTGCCAGTTTGCACCCAGTAACTCCCAAAAATGCGGTGGGATAATGGCCAGGACTTGTTCAAGTGCTGCAATGGAGGGATACATATTGGAAGTCGGTGGCATGGTGGCACAGTGGGTTAGCACTGCTGCCTCACAGCGCCAGGGACCTGGGTTCAATTCCCAGCTTGGGTCACTGTCTGTGTGGAGTCCGCACGTTCTCCCCATGTCTGCATGGGTTTCCTCCGGATGCTCCGGTTTCCTCCCACAGTCCGAAAGATGTGTGGGTTAGGTGGATTGGCCATGCTGAATTGACCCTATTGTTGGGGGCACTAGCTAGGGTAAATGTGTGGGATTACGGGAATGGTGCCTGGGTGGGATTGTGGTCGGTACAGACATGATGGGCCAAATGACCTCCTTCTGTACTGTAGGGATTCTATTCTATGAACCGCCCCCCCACCACCACCACCACAGCCTCTTCCACAGAAGAGTGTTGTAGGATCATTCACATCCACTTGAGAAGACAGACAGGCCTTTCAATTAAAAGACAGCATTGTTGTGTAGTTTTGGTCACCATGTTACAGGAAGGATGCAATTGCTCTGGAGAGAGTGCAGAAGAGGTTCACAAGAACGTTGCCAGGGTTGGAAAAGTGTTGCTATGAGGAGAGATTGGGTAGGTTGGGGTTTGTTTTCTTGGAACAAAGAAGGCTGAGGGGTGACTTCATTGAGATGTACAAAATTATGAGGGGAAGAGATAAAGTGGACAGGATAAAATTGTTGCCCTTGGTGGAGAATTCTAGAACCAGGGGACATAGATTGAAGGTAAGTGGCAGAGGGTGTCGAGGGGACATGAGGAAGAACTTTTTTATGCAGGGGGTGGTGGGTGGCTGGGATTCGCTGCTCGAGTTGGTGGTGGAGGCAGAGACCCTAAACTCTTTTAAAAAGTACCTGGATCTGCACCTTGAGTGCTGTAAACTACCGGGCTATGGGCCGGGTGCAGGAAGTTAAAGTTAGAGTTTATTTATTAGTGTCACAAGTCGGCTTACATTCACACTGCAATGAAATTACTGTGAAAATCCCCGAGTCGCCACACTCCGGTGCCTGTTCGGGTACACTGAGGGAGAATTTCGCATGGCCAACGCACCTAACCAGCACATCTTTCGGACTGTGGGAGGAAACCGGAGCACCCGGAGGAAACCCACGCAGACACGGGGAGAATGTGCAGACTCCACACAGACAGTGACCCAAGCCGGGAATTGAACCTGGGTCTCTGACGCTGTGAGGCAGCAGTGCTAACCACTGTGCCACCATGCCGCCCCTAAAAGGGTGTCCTGAGGCAGGGATGGATAAGATGGGCCAATTACAGCTTCTGTGCTGTAACTTTTCTGTGGTTCTTTCTCCAACACCCTCAACTCTGCACTGGGGTGTCAGTCTAGACTGTGTGCTCAAGTCCCTGTGGCAGATACGATCTCACAGCCTTCAGATGGAGAGATGAGAGTGCTACTCACTGCCTTCCACACACAAGCATCGACTCTGGTCCTACATTTTTATAGCATGTTATTCCTATTAGAATTTGGAAGCTTTGGTGATTTTAATTCTCTCTCCTTAGCCCAGTAGGGCTCTGGTCATCTGTCACAGTTCCAACTGCTGCTCCAGCAATAACAGACAAGCTGTTTTGCAACCTTCCTGCCCTTTCTAACTGTCATTTCCTTACAATGCACACAGCTACATTCATGGGACGGAGACTCGAGACAAAGTCACAAAGAAGAAAGCAATTATTTTCCCAAGACAGGGAGAGGAGACACTCCGTAGCAGCAGAGTTGGCTGGGGTTCCTTATTCTATGGAGCATTCCTAGTGTCTAAGTACAAAACACAAGGAGGCCATTTGGCCCATCGAGTCTGTGCTTTCCTTTCAAAGTTGGTCCCACTCCCTGGCTGTTTGTCCGTGTTCCTGTAGCTTTTTCCTCCTTCAACTATTTCCTCAATCCCTATTCTTGAATCCATACTCGCATTTGAAAATGCCGTGAGATTGTTTACATGCTTAAGAAGAAGGTGCTTGGACCTCAGAAGACAAAAAAAAAGTAAATTCATCAAGAACAGAAAAGAGGTGAACCTGCATTTCTATACCACTACTTATGATCTCAAGGTGTGCGAGTTAGGTTGATTGGCCAAGCTTTTAATTAGCGTTCAAAGATGTGTAGGCTAGGGGATTAGTGGGGTAAATACGTGGGGTTACGGGGATCATAGAAATCCTACAGTGCAGAAGGAGGTCATTCGGCCCATCGAGTCTACACCGACAACAATCCCAGCTAGGCCCTATTCCCTTAACCCTACATACCTAATCCCTCTATCCTGCGGATCCCGGGACACCAAGGAGCAATTTAGCACGGCCAATGCACCTAACCTGCACATCTTTGGATTCAGGACCTGAGTAAGATGTTCTGTTGGAGAGTCGGTACAGACTCGCTGGGCCGAATGGCCTCCTTCTGCACTGTAGGGATTCTGTGACTCTATGTACCAAAGTGTTTCATGGCCATTGAAGTAAGTATTCCTGGCTGTAATGTCAGAGTAAGGAGTCTAACAACACCAGGTTAAAGTCCAACAGGTTTATTTGGTAGCAAACGCCACTATCTTTCGGAGCGCTGCTCCTTCGTCAGATCAGCGCTCCAAAAGCTAGTGGCGTTTGCTACCAAATAAACCTGTTGGACTTTAACCTGGTGTTGTTAGACTCCTTACTGTGTTTACCCCAGTCCAGCGCCGGCATCTCCACATCATGCAATGTCAGAGACCAGTGCTGCCAATTCTGTTTGATCCTCTTTCTTCACACAGTCTTTCTGAAGGAACTCTGAGATTCCCAACAGACACCGAGCTATAAAAAGCTGGTACTCTTCACCTTCGCAGAGAAATTAATGAGCACTGTCGTCTTTTCCACAGTGTCTCGTTCATAACGCAAGAAGTGTGTCACCAAAGTGCTTTGATTTACGGCGCTGGAACTTTAGTTGAATGATACTTTGGGGCTTTGGTTTTCCTGAGGGCTTGATAAGACCGGACTTGCGGCCCTCTCTGCCTTTTGAAATGTGCGCCCGACCCGTGTGTCACTTTGCTTGGGGTTCCTATGCAGCTTGCGTGTGTGTGTGCGTGAGGAGCGTGGGCGCAGAGACGGGTTAGTGAGAAGGACCGCCTTGGTTCTTCAATATAGCAGCCCAGCTCCCAACATTAATTAAAGGCCCCCAAAACCTCAATGTAAGGGACAACATGGGCAGAGCTTTCTGGCCATTCACACCGGCGGGATTTTTTTGGTTCTGCTGGAGTGAACAGAGATTTGGCTGAGCGCCAAATTCTCTGTCCTCACTTGCAGTGGTGATGGGGCGTGAACAGCTGGAAAATTGCGGCCCTTCCTTTGCAGGACAGATGTGGATGGTGAATACAGCACCTACGAATGACATCAGGGGAGATAGTAGTGGCATTGGAACTGCACTAACAATCCAGAGGTCCAGACTAATGGCCTGGAGACATGGGTTCCTTCACAGTCATTGTGGAGACTGGGCGACACAGTGGCACAGTGGTTAGCACTGCTGCCTCACAGCACTCGGGACCTTGGTTCGATTCCCGGCTTGGGTCATGTCCGCGCGGAGTCTGCATGTTCTCACTGTGTCTGCATGGGTTTCCTCTGGGTGCTCCGGTTTCCTCCCACTGTCCAAAGATGTGCAGGTTAGGCTAAATTCGCCCTTAGTGTCAGGGGGACTAACTAAATGCACAGGGTTATGGGGATAGGGCCTGCATGGGATGGTGGTCAGTGCAGACTCGATGGGCTGAATGGCCTCTTTCTGCACTGTATGGATTCTATGATTCTATTCTAATTGATTGGTAAAAAAAATCTGGAATTGAAATTTAGTCTCAGTAATGGAGGCATCGATTGATGTAAAAACCCATCTGGTTCACTAATGTCCTTTAGGGAAGGAAATCTGCCGTCCTTACCCGGTCTGGCCTACATGTGACTCCATACCCTAACAGAATCATACCGTACAACCTGATGAAGGGTCACTGACCTGAAACGTTAACTCTGTTTCTCTCTCCGTACATGCTGTCTGACCACCATCATCATCCCTAGGGCCTATGTCCTCTCCCAGCACCGGGACAAATCCAGCAGGGGTTGCGGCACAGTGATATGCAGTTGGGTGGAGGTTGCCTGGGAATCATTAACATTTGACTCCAGACCCCATGAAGTCTCATGGCATCAGATGAAACATGAGCAAAGAAACGTCCTGCTGGTTATCATGTGCCATCCTGCCTCTCTGATGAACCAGCATCTCTCCTTATTGAACACCACTTACAGGAAGCACTGAGAGTGACATGGGCGCACAATGTGCTCTAGAGAGTGACTCGGTAGCTGAGTCAGGACCCAGAGTCCTGAAGCACATAGCTGTTAGACTGGGCCTGTGGCAGGTGGTGGGGGAACCAATAGGAGGCAAAAAACCTACTGGACCTTGTCCTCACCAATCTACCTGCTGCAGGTGCGTCTGTCCATGACAGTATCGGCAGGAGTGACCACTGCACAGCCATTGTGGAGACAAAGTCCCATCTTCACATTGAGGACACCCTCTGTTGTATTGTGTGGCACTGCCACCGTGCTAAATGGGACAGAACTCAAACAGATCTAGCAACTCAAGACTGGGTTTCCATTAACAGCAGCGGAATTGTACTCAGCCACAATCTATAAATTCATGGCCCGGCATATCCCCCAATCTACCATTACCACTAAACCAGAGGATCAACCCTGGTTCAATGAAGGATGTAGGAGAGAATGCCAGGAGCAGCACTGGGCATACCAGGGGTCAACCTGGTGAAGCGCCAACACAGTGTACCAAACAGTGGAAGCAACACGTGATAGGCAGGGCGAAGCGATCCCACAACCAATGGATCAGATCCAACCCCTGCAGTCCTGCCACATCCATTCAGGAATGGTGGTGGACAATTAAACAACAAACATGAGGAAGAGGCTCCACAAATATCCTCATTCTCGACGAATGGAGGAGCCCTGCACATCAGTGCAAAAGGTGAGGCTGAAGTATTTGCAACAATCTTCAGACAGGAATGTTGAGTGAGTGATCCATCTCGGCCTTCTCTGGAGGTCCCCAGTGTCACAGATGTCACAGAATCCCTACAGTGCAGAAGGAGGCCATTCGGCCCATCGAGTCTGCACTGACCACAATCCCACCCGGGCCTGATTCTTGTAACCCCTCCCATTTGCCCTGCTAATCCCCCTCACACTGGGGTCAATTTAGCACGGCCAATTTACCTAACCCGCACATCTTTGGACTGTGGGAGGAAACCAGAGCATGCGGAGGAAACCCACGCAGACATGGGGAGAAGGTGCAAACTCCACACAGACAGAGACGTGAGGCCGGAATTGAACCTGGGTCCCTGGCGCTGTGAGGCGGCAGTGCTAACCACTGTGCCACCGAGGTGCCAGTCATCAGCCAATTGGATGCACTCCATGTGATATCAATAAGACGTGCTGGTTAGGTGTATTGACCCGAACAGGTGCCGGAATGTGGCGACTAGATTTTCACAGTAACTTCATTGCAATGTTAATATAAGCCTACTTTGTGACTAATAAATAAACTTAACTGGAATGGCTGAAGGCACTGGATACTTCAAAGGCAATGGGACCTGACAATATTGCTGTGATAATACTGAGGACTTGTGCTCTAGAACTAGCTGTGCCCCTAGCCAAGCTGTTCCAGTACAGCTACAACACTGGCATCTACCCGGCAATGTGGAACATACTGTGAATATGGTTCAATCATTTTGAAGGGGGCGCGATGGTGCAGTGGCACTTGTTTTTAAAAAGCTGTGGTAATGGGACAAGTTGCAGAAATTCTACCCCCCCTCCCTCCCCGCTCAGCTCTCTGTAACATTTCTCTGTGTAATTGGACAAGGTATTTGCAGCCCCAAGGCAGGCATGTGGGAAGGTGGAGAGAAAATTAATAGCGCAAAATGTCCTTGTCAGCCTCAGCTTTATTTCCTCCGAGAGGCACTGACATACTTTCCACTCCTCTTGCTGACCTTCACGCAGCACTGCGCCACGTTGTGTGGTTCTGCTGTCCTCTTTTCAACATCATTGGGCTTTTTTTAAAAAACATTGTGCTTTATAGATCTCCGAAACAAAGTAAAGTTTATTTATTCGTCACAAGTAAGGCTTACATTAACACTGCAGTGAAGTTACTGTGAAAATCCCCTGGTCGCCACACTCCGGCGCCTGTTCGGGGACACTGAGGGAGAATTTAGCACGGCCAATGCACCTAACCAGCACGTCTTTGGAGTGTGGGAGGAAACCAAAGCACCCGGAGGAAACCCACGCAGACACGGGGGAGAATGTGCAAACTCCACACAGCCAATGACCCAAGCTGGGAATCGAACCCGGGTCCCTCACGTTGTGGGGCAGTGCTAACCACTGTGCCGCCCCAAAGATTTTTTTTTCAGTTTTGTAATTACAGTTTTTTTTAAAGTTTATTTATTATTGTCACAAGTAGGCTTACATTAACACTGCAATGAAATTACTGTGAAAATCCCCTGGTTGCCACACTCCAGTGCCTGTTCGGGTACAGTGAGGGGCAATTTAGCATGGCCAATGCACCTAACCAGCATATCTTTCGGACTGGGGGAGGAAACTGGAGCACCCGGTGGAAACCCATGCAGACATGGGGAGAACGTGCAGATTCTGCACAGACAGTGACCCAAGCCAGGAATTGAACCTGGATCCCTGGCACTGTGAGGCAGCAGTACTAACCGCTGTGCCACCGTGCCGCTCAGTGCAGGCAGTCAGAGACATTGCAGAATGGAACAACCAGGGAGAGAGTGGGCTCCAAGGTTTCCAGATGCCCACTAGAGCACTGAATGGAGGAGGATTGGAAAGGAGGAGCAGTGACCCTCCAGACACATGGTCAGAAGGCAGTGGGAGCGTGCTGCTGTGGAGGTCACTGCCAAGGAGTCACGCACCCCGAGCCCCAGAATGCAGGGCCGAAAGAAGTTCAATGACCTCGCACGAGCGTTCAAGGTCGGTGAATGCATCTTCAAGAACCAACTGCAACGCCAATCTCAGGCACTGCTGAATTTACCAGAGCACCATCGCTCAACTACCAACAATCTCTGTTAAATTAGGACTCATACCTGGCATTCATTTGCTTCCGCTCACCCTCTCAGAGTTAGCATTGCTGCAAGCCTCACACCCACATCGCACAGGCTCACCCACTGCCAGCTATCCCTCTATAACCACCGCATCAACTTCACAGATTGCACAACACTCAGCGACAAACTTCCCCTTTCCTCTCTTGCAGGACGAGGCAGTGTAGAGCCGGAGGAAGGTAGAGCTAACCAGAGAGGGACAGGACATGCGCATGTTTATCCTGACTCTCATGGGGGTGATAGCACTGACCATTGTTTGGAGTGATCTACTCAAATTCCCTCATAACTCTCTATTCTTCCACCTCAAATAGTTAACTGCAAGGGAGATGAGAGGATATTGTGCCCATTGGCGAAGAGAGGCAATCGGTCTCCAAAAGGACACAGAGTGGAGTTGAGGAGAATCTTGTTTTATTTGGAATGTGGATGCCATTTTGGTCCCCAACCAGTCCAAACAATGAGTGCTGCTGAGCCCAGTTCCTGGCGTCTGCCTGCCTCCCAGTAAAGCGAGCTTGATTATCTTCCCGCATGATACACAGCGATTTCTCCCAATCCTCCCAAATTCATAGAATCATAGAATCCCTACAGCGCAGAAGGAGGCCATTTGGCCCATCGAGCCTGTACCAACAACAATCCCACCCAGGCCCTATCCCCATCACATGTATGTATGCTGCTAGCACCACCCCCCCCAACACTAAGGGCAATTTATCATGGCCAATCCACCTAACCCACACACCTTTGGAGTGTGGGCAGCATGGTGGCACAGTGGTTAGCACTGCTGCCTCACAGCTCCAGAGACCCAGGTTCAATTCCGGCCTCGGGTCACTGTCTGTGTGGAGTCTGCACATTCTCCCCGTGTCTGCATGGGTTTCCTCCGGATGCTCCAGTTTCCTCCCAAACTCCAAAGCTGTGCGGGTTAGATTGATTGGCTATGCTAAATTGACCCCAGTTCAGGGGGACTAGCAGGGTAACTGTGTGGGGTTACAGGAATAGGGCCTGGGTGGGATGTGGTCGGTACAGAATCAATGGGCCGAATGGCCTCCTTCTGCACTGTAGGCGTTCCGTGATTCTATGAAACCGGAGCACCCAGAGGAAACCCACGCAGACATGGGGAGAATGTGAAAACTTCACACAGACAGTGACCCAAGCTGGGAACTGAACCTAGGTCCCTGGCACTGTGAGGCAGCAGTGCTAACCACTGTGCCACCGTGCTGCCAAATTGTGCTGAGGACTCCAGGAATTAAAGACCAACCTTGCGGCAACCCAACAGAAGACTTGGAGGGATGTGAAAAGCATATATGCTTTCTTTCCTCCTCATTTTGTTTTTGAACACTTCTCTTTCCAAGTCACATTGATCTGCAAGGGTCCGTGCTTGGACCCCAGCCATTCACAATCTAAATCAATGATTTGGATGCGGGGACTGAATGGAATATTTCCAGGTTTGTGGAAGTCACAAAACTAGACGGGAATGTGAGTTGTGAGGAGAACGCAAAGAGGCTTCAAGGGGATTTGGACCGGTTCAGTGAGTGGGTCGGAACATGGTTGATGGAATCTAATGTGCATAATGTGAAGTTTTCCACTTTGGCAGGAGGACTGAAGGTGCAGGTTATTTCTTAACCAGTGAGAGATTGGGAAGGGTTGCTGTCCAAAGGTTCCTGGGTGTCTGTGTTCATGAGTCACTGAAAGCTGACGTGCAGGTGCAGCAAACTATTGTGAAGCATATCAGGGCTTGGGTTCAATTCCCGGCTCGGGTCACTGTCTGTGTGAAGTCTGCACGTTCTCCCTGTGTCTGTGAGGGTTTCTTCCGGGTGCTCCCGTTTCCTCCCACAATCTGAAAGACGCGCTGGTTAGATGCATTGGCCGTGCTAACTTCTCCCTCAACTGGCGCCGGAGTGTGGCGACTAATGGATTTTCACAGTAATTTCATTGCAGTGTTAATGTAAGCCTACTTGTGACACTAATAAATAAACTTAAACATAAACATGCAATGTTGGCCTTTACCAAAAGAGAATTTGAGTACAGGAGTAAAGATAACTTGCTTCAATTGTATAGAACTTTGGTGACTCCACACCTGGAGTATTGTGTTCAGTTTTGATCTCCTTACCTAACATAGAACATAGAACAGTACAGCACAGAACAGGCCCTTCGGCCCACGATGTTGTGCCGAGCTTTATCTGAAACCAAGATCAAGCTATCCCACTCCCTATCATCCTGGTGTGCTCCATGTGCCTATCCAATAACCGCTTAAATGTTCCTAAAGTGTCTGACTCCACTATCACTGCAGGCAGTCCATTCCACACCCCAACCACTCTCTGCGTAAAGAACCTACCTCTGATATTCTTCCTATGTCTCCCACCATGAACCCTATAGTTATGCCCCCTTGTAATAGCTCCATCCACCCGAGGAAATAGTCTTTGAACATTCACTCTATCTATCCCCTTCATCATTTTATAAACCTCTATTAAGTCTCCCCTCAGCCTCCTCCGCTCCAGAGAGAACAGCCCTAGCTCCCTCAACCTTTCCTCATAAGACCTACCCTCCAAGCCAGGCAGCATCCTGGTAAATCTCCTCTGCACTCTTTCCATCACTTCCCCATCCGTCTTATAGTGAGGTGACCAGAACTGCACACAATATTCCAAATGTGGTCTCACCAAGGTCCTGTACAGTTGCAGCATAACCCCACGGCTCTTAAACTCCAACCTCCTGTTAATAAGGAAGGATATATTTGCCATAGAAGGAGAGCAACGGTGGTTCACCAAACGAATTCCTGGAATGGTGGGTCTATCTTACGTGGAGAGATTGAGGAGACTGTCCCCTGTATTCTTGAAGGTTTAGACGAATGAGAAGTGCTCTCATTGAAAGGTACACAATTCATAAGAGGCGAGATAGGGTAGATACAGGAAGGATGTTTCCCCTGGCTCAGGGGGTGTAGACCCAGGGGACACAGTCCCAGAATTAGGGGCAGGCCATTTCGCACCTTCATTCAGAGGATGGTGAATCTCTGGAATTCTCTATTCCAGAGGGGTACGGAAGCTCAGTCATTGAGTCTGTTCAAGACAGAGACAGAGATTTCTAGACACTTATGACATCAAGGGCTCGCGCAGGAAAGTGGTGATGAGGTAGATGATCAGCCATGATCTATCCAATGGCAAAACATGCTCGATGGGCTGAAT
The DNA here is from genome assembly GCF_964213995.1 of Mustelus asterias. Taxonomy (NCBI): domain Eukaryota; kingdom Metazoa; phylum Chordata; class Chondrichthyes; order Carcharhiniformes; family Triakidae; genus Mustelus; species Mustelus asterias. Next base: position 9,214,589 of record NC_135806.1, read on the forward strand.
GGTCTCCTGCTGCTCCTGCGTTCCGAAGGATATTGGGCATGTGATAACAAGGCTGTTTGACAGGAGGTGCTGTGTTGTGTGATGACACCTTCAGGAATATATTCAACAGAGAGGCAATTCCAGTACAGACAAATAAATAAAGGGAAATTGATGCTGAACAAGCAAAACCAACAAAGGGCTAAATTGTTTCCTTCTGTGTTGTACTATCCTATTGGTTAGTGATGCAGAGCGATGCCAACAGCGTGGGTTCAATTCCCATACCGGTTGAGTTTATTCATGTTTAGTCACTCTATTACAGAAAGGATATTACTAAACTAGAAAGAGTTCAGAAAACATTTACTAGGATGTTACTGGGATTTGATGGTTTGAGTTAAAAGGAGAGGCTGGATAGACTGGGATATTTTTTCCCTGGAGCGTAGGAGACTTAGGGGTGATCTTATAGAGTCTATAAAATAATGAGGGGCACAGATCAGCTAGATAGTCAACATCTTTTCCCAAAGGTAGGGGAGTCTAAAACTAGAGGGTGTAGGTTCAAGGTGAGAGGGGAGAGATACAAAAGGGTCCAGAGGGGCAATTTCTTCACACAGAGGGTGGTGAGTGTCTGGAACAAGCTGCCAGAGGTAGTAGTAGAGGCGGGTACAATTTTGTTTTTTAAAAAGCATTTAGACAGTTACATGGGTAAGATGGGTATAGAGGGATATGGGCCAAATGTGGGCAACTGGGACTAGCTTAGTGGTTAAAAATAAGGGGCGGCATGGACAAGTTGGGCCAAAGGGTCTGTTTCCATGCTGTAAACCTCTATGACTCTATGAAGGCCCCACCTTCTCAACCTTGCCCCTTGCCTGAGGTGTGGTGATCCTCAGGTTAAATCACCACCAGTCAGTTCTCCCCCATCAAAGGGGAGAGCAGCCTATTGTCATCTGGGACCATCCTGACTTTACTATCCTATTAGAATAAAACGAAAGGGGACCTGGATGAGCACTTGGCACGTCACAACATTCAAGGCTATGGACCGAGTGCTGGTAGATGGGATTAGGTGGGAGTTCAGGTGTTTCTCGTGTGTCGGAGCAGACTCGATGGGCTGAAGGGCCTTTTCTGCACTGCATGAATCTATTTTTTAAAAGTTTAAAGTTTATTTATTAGTCACAAGTAAGGCTTACATTAACACTACAATGAAGTTACTGTGAAATTCCCCAAGTCGCCACAGTCCGGCACCTTTTCGGGTCAATGCACCCTAACCAGGGCATCTTTCAGAATGTGGGAGGAAACCGGAGCACCCGGAGGAAACCCACGCAGACACGAGGAGAACATGCAGACTCCACACAGACACTGACCCAAGCCGGGAATCGAACCCAGGTCCCTGGCGCTGTGAAGCAGCAGTGCGAACCACTGTGCCACTGTGCCGCCCAGAAAAAAGGTAGCACATTCTATGAATTCTATTTTCGGTAGCACCATTCTGGAATCCGATGATTCTAACTTGCATTTAAATAGCACCTTTCACAATCTCAGCACGAGATTCACAGCTAATTGAGTGCTTGTGGAGTGTGGCTACTGCTGTAGGAAATACAGCAGACAATTTGTGCACAGCAAGCTCCCACTAAAAGCAATTTGATAATCTCCTTTGCTGAGGTTTGGATGAGAGGTAAATGTTGACTGGGACACGGTGGAGAGCTGCCTAACTCTTTTTCAAATGGTGCAGTGGGATCTTTTACATTCACCTGAGAGAGCAGTGGATCCATCGATGGGGTGACGTCTCCTACGGAGTCGCACTCCCCTCAGCATTGCACAGAATGGACCACATTGCAAAAGATTCTGGCGGTTACCCACTGGGACTATGTGCAGCCATAGGGAAGTGGGCAGTCTGCAGTGAGTAAGCCATAATTCAGTTGAAAGGCTCATTAAACCAGCAGTGTGAAGATTAGGCAGTTTATGGACATCGGCCAAACACTGAGGTTGAATTACTGCTTTCAGCTGACTCAGTTATTTATTAATTTTTTTTGTCAATTGTTTTCAGATTCTGCATTGGGCAAAGCCATCGCAGTGGAGGTGATACAAAGCGAATGAAATTATAGTAAGACGATAATGAAGGTAATCTTGCATTAATGGCTGTCACTACAGTAATAGCAATTCCCACACCAAATTCACGTTTACCACACAAAGTACGTTACAGTCATATACAAGGCAGAGAACACATATTATGGGTGGCACAGTGGTTAGCACTGCTGCCTCACAGCGCCAGGGACCCGGTTTCGATTCCTGGCTTGGGTCACTGTCTGTGTGGAGTCTGCACGTTCTCCCCATTGTCTGCATGGGTTTCCTCCGGGTGCTCCGGTTTCCTCCCACAGTCCAAAGATGTGCGGGTTGGGTGGATTGGCCGTGCTAAATTGACCCTTAGTGTCAGTGGGATTGGCAGGGTAAATACATGGGGTTACAGGGGTAGGGTGTGGGTGGGATTGTGGTCGGTGCAGACTCGATGGGCCAAATGGCCTCCTTCTGCACTGCAGGGATTCTATGATTCTAATTCTGTGGCAAACAAGTTCCCACAATATGGCATTAAAAAATCTGAGAAAACTTGCAATTTCGTAGATCGTGTATTGAATTTGATGATCAGCCATGAATGGCCTACTCCTGCTTCTATTTTCTATGTATGTCTCGATGTATTTTACGCTGAACTATCTCATCGATGACTGCAACACAAACAGTCCAGTATTGCTATACTCGAAATCAATACCTCTCCGCCGTGCTTGACTCTACCACGAGATACTCAATTGGCAATGGCAATAATTACAATCGATCATAAACTACACTCTGTGCAGTCGCTATAGCCTTGAGCTATCACATCGGACAACAGCCCGGCAGAATTAACTGCACAGCATCAAACACAGCAACAGTCACAAAACCATAGGCCTCACAGCCTTGCAGCAGGGGGGGAATCCATTCCAGCCTGGTCTGGCGGGTTGTAGGTATGAGGAGAGGTTGGATAAACTCGGATTGTTTTCACTGGAAAGACGGAGGTTGAGGGGAGACCTGATAGAGATCTGCAAAATTATGAGAGGCATAGACAGGGTGGATAGTCAGAAGCTTTTTACCCAGGGTCACCTACAAGTAGATTCATCAATAACTTTGAAAGAGGATTGAATTGGAGAATGAAAAGATTTACCAGGTTATGTGGAAGGAGCAAGGGAGCAGGGTTTAACAGGCAACTCTTTCAAGGAGCTGGCAGAGCTAGGATGGGCCCAATGGCCTCTTCTGTGCTGTATCATTCTCTGATCTTAATGGTTCTCTGATCTTAATGGAATTAATCATTCTTTATTAACACCTCAACACCTCTCTGAACCTTGAAAACATCTACTGGGGCCCTCTGTTACTGTCTGTGTTCTAATGGGAAACCTTCTTGTGAAACCTTCTTCATTCCTGGCATTGGCAGAATGATTCTTCATTGGACCCATTCCATCATTTTAATAACCTTCTCCCGCAGATGAGTTCTTCAACTGTGGCCCTGCGTTTCCATCTGCAAAGGGCAACATTTCCACAGAATGGTCCCCAGCGATGAGGAACTTCAGTCCTGAAGATAGATTGGAGAAGTTGGGAGGGACTCTTTTCCCCGGAGCAGAGAAGGGCGAGAGGAGATTGGATGGAGGTGTTCAAAATCCTGAAGGGCCTGCGCAGAATAGATCGGGAGAAACTGTTCCCACTTGCGAAAAGATAAGAGAATGAGAGGGCACAGATTTGAAACAATTGGCATAAAAAATAAAAGAATGACATGAGGGAAACTCTTTTCACGCAGCGAGTGGCTGGGGTTTGGAATGCACTGCCTGAGAGTGCAGTGGTGGCAGGTTCAGTCGAGGCGCTCAAAGGGGAATTAGATAATTATTAGCAAAGAGACAACCGCAGTGCTTTGGGGGAGAAGACAGGAGAATGGCTCATTGTGAAATGCTCATTTGAAGAGCTGGTGTAGACACGGATGGGCCAAAAGGCCTCCTACTGCATTGTAACAATTCTGTGGTTATGTGATCCCTCTCCCTTCCTACAGTTACTCACAACAAATGGCTGTGATGGAAAAATCAATCCAGACAGACCTTTTAGGTCAAGCTGGTTCATTGTCAGACACTTCCTCAGTGCTACTAGCCTACAAGTAGCTCTCCCCTCAAGTGTTTCAGCTGTCTCTATTTATAGGACAATCAATGCCACATGTTTAACTAGCAATTGACTTAACAAGGTAACTGTGACTAATACATTGACACCTATGTCAATGCAATCCTACAGCTCTACAACACTCCAAGAACTCTGCGACTTTCCATTGCTGGCCCCTTGTGCATCCCTGAATTCCTTCGGTTCCTCTTTTGTGGCTTGAGGGTATTTGTTGCTCGCTGTTAAAAGATTCCCTGCAATCACTTTGAGTTATGCACGCTTCCCACTGCAGAGTATGAATCACTCACCAAGCCAATCCTCTCGAAGATCACTTACTTTCGACCGCAATTAGTAAATACAAAAATTGGGTTGGAAAACATCTCTGTCCCTGTCTCATTTGCCTTGTAAGAAGTCTCACAACACATCAACTTCTTACTGTGCTTACCCCAGTCCAACGCCGGCATCTCCACATCATTTGCCTTGCCAGGGCATAACAACGACTCAAAAAGATTGCATCTTTAGCCCAAGGAGCAGTTAATGCCTTGAAACTTTGCCTAACGTCTCACAGCTATTTTTAGCCTACATACCAGCAAAATATATAAACTTGAAGATGGTACACCAGTTGAGAGGAACGATAGTACCAAATAAGTTAGATAGAAAGAGGGTTGAAGGCGACTTTGAACAGATAGTGGCGAATAACAGAAGTGAGAACCTCAATAATAATTGATAAAGACTTTATCTAAAAGTGAAACTTCAGCAGTTACACCATGGCACAGCAGTTGGCAGCTATTGATATTTGGGTGACAAATTTCCACTGGGTTTTCCCCGATCTTCTGGAGTTACTTCAGCAGAATCCCCAGGGGAATACCGGAAGCTGATGTTTATTAAGCCATTTACGCCATTTCTCCAGAATCCTGCTGAGCCCTTGTTGGAGTCTTTTGTAAGCAATTCTTTTGTCAAATTTATCTCGGGTGAGTTGCCAAAAAAAAATCTTTTATGTATACATGGAAAAAAATGTTTTTTAAATTTGCTACTCTAAATCCCAGACCACAAGGTGGGCACAGTGGCTAACACTGTCGCTTCACAGCACCAAGGACCCGGGTTCAATTCCTGGCTTAGGTCACTGAATGTGTAGAGTTTGCACGTTCTCCCCATGTCTGCGTGGGTTTCCTCCGGGTGCTCCGGCTTCCTCCCACAATCTGAAAGATGTGCTGGTTAGATGCATTGACCCGAACAGGCACTGGAGTGTGGTGACTAGGGGAATTTCACAGTAACTTCATTGCAGTGTTAATATAAGCCTACTCGTGACTAATAAATAAACTTTAACTTTCATTGTGAGTACTCCCCATCCAGTTGGCTGATAAATGTATTCCTTCCCTATCTGAAACTGATTCAGCAGTGTGAAGGGTTGCGGCGTCGGCTAGTTTAGGCGTACACTGGCAGGCGAACATCAATGAGAGTTTATTTATTAATTTTTATTTATTTATTCGTGTCACAAGTAGGCTTACATTAACACTGCAATGAAGGTACTGTGAAAATCCCCCAGTCACCACATTCTGGCGCCTGTTTGGGGACACTGAGGGAGAATTTAGCATGGCTGATGCACCTAACCAGCATGTCATTCAGACTGTGGGAGGAAACCGGAGCACCCGGAGGAAACCCGTGCAGACATGGGGAGAACGCGCAGACTCCGCACAGACAGTGACCCAAGCTGGGAATTGAACCCGGGTCCCTGGCACTGTGAGGCAGCAGTGCTAACCACTGTGCCATCGAAAAATCATCAACAATCAGCTTTCATTTATGGAACATCTTGAGCAGCATCCTGATACGATTCTCCGGAGAGATTATCAAACAAAACCTGACACTAAGAAAGATAAGGGGTAGTCAGGAAAGAGAACCACAAGCTTGGTCAAATAGGTAGGTATTAATTAGTGTCTTGGAAGTAGAAAAGAGAGGTGGAGAGGTTTAGGGAGAGAATTCCAGAGTTAGGGCCTTGGCAGTGGAAGTATGTATGCCAAGGATGGTGGCGATTAAAATTTGGACTGTGCTGGAGTCAAAATAACAGCGGACGCGTATGGAACTAACACAACTACTTCACAGTAACTTCATTGCAGTGTTAATGTAAGCCTACTTGTGACACTCATAAATAAGCTAAATTTTCAACAACTCCCAATCGATTTTAGGTATGTTTCAAAAATCCATTTCCTCTCCTATTTCAGCTAGCTGAAGATAATCTTTTTTTTGTGGCAGGCACTTACTAATCCCCCCCCGCCAGTACTATATTATGCAGCAGTAGGCCGAAGGTTTGTGCTTTTTTCTTCCACGTACTCGGTTCCCAACATCACTATAGGCATTTGAGAGAATTAAGATAAATGCAAAATATGCGGATGCTGGAATCTGAAACAAAGTGCTGGAAGATCTCAGCAGGTCTGACGACATCTGTGGAGAGAGAGTAGAACCAACGTTTCAAGTCTGGATGACCCTTCATCAGAGCTGATCTGGACCCTGTGCTTGATTCTTGAAGAGGGGTTTAAGTCTATGAGGAATATTGCTTAAATTGGAGCTAATAGAGATAGGTGAGCAGTTAAGAATTGTATCTGTGCTCTGACAAAGGGTCATCTAAACTCAAAACGTTGGCTCTATTCTCTCTCCACAGATGCTGTGAGACTTGCTGAGATTTTCCAGCATTTTTCTGTTTTTGGTTCATTTGAGAGAATTATTCCACAAGGCCGAATGGAGTGAATAGAGAGGAGGTGTGCAGAAACATGACAGTAAATAGTCACTGTTGGCTACTTGCCGGGAATTGGTAGGCTTGGGAATCATTCTTGGTGTAGTGGGTGCTGTGACGATACTGTGACTTTAAGAAATGTATTTATATCATGGTTCTTGTGAAGGGGTATGTTTAAGAGCCCACTCTGTTTAAATGGTGCCAATCTATCAGCTCCAGGTAGCCCACATGCTGAGAATGCAGAAGAATAATTGATCTAAGATATTGGGGTGTTTGGTTTAATCTGAGCCAATGCATTTTTGTTTATTTTTGGTTTTTCCCCTGGGGTTTCAGAGTAGGGACTAATTAGGATGATTGACAGGAGGAAGAGTCATGTGCTAATGGGAGGAACTAGGCTTACAGAGAAAAGCAGGCAGATTCTGCCTGGGTCTGTAAGAAGTAAACTTGTTTCTCTCGCTCTCCCTCTGGAGTCTGCTGTTTGGGGCATGCTAGAAAATAGGTCTCTCTCTCCAAAGATGTTCTGGAGGCTTGAGGACTGGTAGCCCATGTAAGCCTGTGTGTGTTTGCTAACTGATTCTGAAGAGGAATGTAAGTCCTCCACCATGCGCGGCACGGTGGCACAGTAGTTAGCACTGATGCCTCACAGCACCAGGGACCTGGGTACGATTCCAGCCTTGGGTCTCTGTCTGTGTGGAGTTTGCACATTCCCCTGTGTCTGCGTGGGTTTCCTCCAGGTGCTCCCACAGGTTTCCTCCCACAGTCCAAATACGTGCGGCATAGATTGATTGGCCATGCTAAATTGACCCCAGTATCAGGGGATTAGCAGGGTAAATATGTCAGGTTAGTGGAATATGGCCTGGGTGGGATTGTGGTCAGTGCAGACTCAATGGGCCAAATGGCCTCCTTCTGTACTATAGGGATTTTAAGTCTATGAGGAATATTGCTTAAATTGGAACTAATAGAGATAGATTAGCAGTTAAAAATTGTATCTTGTCATGTTTAAGTATTCCAATTGGTAGAAGTTAAGCTAATTCATCTGTTGTATTTAAACTGTATTGTTAAAAATAAAGTTTGTTTTGATCAAAGCTCCCTAGTTTGTCAATAGAATCACACCTGGAGTGAAACATCTTATCCTAATACTAATGCCAAAATAGAAAATTGTTGGGATCGAGGCATACTTTAACGTACTTTGGGGTTTCGGATCTGAACCCTGAGAGTGAGAAAAAAACGTTCAGACAACGTCAGCACCTTGACTGGGTCCAGAGCTGGAGTGACTGAAGGACAAATAATCGTAAAGAATTTAGCTGAGCTCATGATCAGAAATGACTTTGTGATAAGTGTAATTGAATGCAGATGTACCATAACTACGTGATAAGCTGGTATTTATAAGTGTGATTAATTGGTATTAAATGGAAATGCATTGTGCAGGCTGATATTAGACACAAATATCCTGCACCAGCTGACATTGAACAGAAGTATATATATGATGGCATTTGAGATATTAGGTGGAATCATAGAATCCCTACAATGCGGAAGGAGGCCAGTCAGCCCATCAGGCCTGTACTGACCACATTCCCATCCAGGCACTATCCCCGTAACCCCACGTATTTACCCTAGCTAGTCCCCCCCTGACACTAAGGGGCAATTTAGCCAATCCACCTAACCCACATGTCTTTTGGACTGTGGGAGGAAACCCACGCAGACACGGGGAGAACGTGCAGACTCCACACAGACAGTGACCCAAGGCCGGAATCGAACCCGGGTCCCTGGCGCTGTGAAGCAGCAGTGCTAACCACTGGGCTGCCCTTGTGGAGGCGACACAGGTCTCCACTGCCCCTTGTGGGAGAGTCAGCAAGGCCGCTGCGTCACCTCTTTCTAGGGAGGTCTGCCACACCTTGAGACACTCAGGCACTTATCTGGCCAGCAGCAGGCCTTTCCCTAGGATCAAAGACCCCAGCGACAGAGGTCCTGCCCACCGAGAGCTGCCGCCAACCAGGGAGGGGGCGGCTGTTGCCGACTGCACACCCACTTGAGGCCTCAGGTCAAAGAGGGACCCAGTCATCGGTGAGTGATGGCGGGAAGCAGGGTTGCGGGAAGTGGGTGATGGCCATTAGTTGCCCACTTAAAGACCTCAAATGGCAGCAGAGTGGGAAGGCTGTCCATGGGCCTATCCATCCCAAAATAATTAGGGTGGAGGCAGGGTCCCTACCGTACCTGATTAAATGGCCCACCCCTCTGGCCAACAAACTCTCAAGGGGAATGGCACAAGATTTTATGAAGGAATCCCTATAATGGAGAAGGAGGCCATTCGGCCCATCAAGTCTGCACCGACAACATTCCCACCCAGGCCCTATCCCCATAACCCTCATGTATTTACCTTGCGAATCCCCCTGACACCAAGGGGCAATTGAGCATGGCCAATCTACCTAATGTGCACATCTCTGGAAATTCTGCCTAATGAACCGGCTGACAATACAGACACATCACCCAGGCTGGTATTAGAGAGGAACGTCACAAGCCAGCCAGCATTAAATCCAATCATCTCACACCAGCAAGCTTCAAATAGAATTACTTTGCAGCAGCAGACATGAAACATGGATACACAAGCTCTTCCAAAAATTCAGTGTGGTATTCCAGTGTGTGGAATGGTACCAACCTGTACAGCACTGACAGGTACCCAGTGTCAGTCATTGCTGAACAAGCAGACACACAAAGAGGTGCCGAAGCTCCACAATTGGCCTCATTCTTGGAGCTTGGGAGGAACAGGGGATTCCTCCTGTTAGCTTTAATATGCATGTGTTGACATGCAGACCGGTCACCTGGGGAAGGTACCAAGGAACTGCACCATCGATCCTTCAGGCAAGGAGAGAGGACGACTAGGGAAGGGCACACACCTTGCGCACGTTGTCATTGATTAAACTGGGGGCATCGAATAGAAGAGCAACGAGAAGCAAGAAAGACCAGTCGACACCTCAATATTGTCCCAAAGCACTTCACAGCCAATGAAGTACTTTCTGAAGTGTGGTCATTGCCGTAATGTAGGAAATGCAGCAGCCAATTTCCGCATAGCACGATCCCACAAATAGCAAAAAAATAATGTCCAGGTCATCGGTTTTTAAACGTCGGCTGAGGGATAAAAACAAAACTTTCAAAGGAAAGTTTTCAAATTGAGATGGTGTTCCCCAGGCTGATGATGCACCCCAGCCGCTGCGGCACCCACTGGGCATGGAAAGCCTCAAGCATACTCGTAGACACCAAGCATACTCATGGGCACCAAGTGTACTCGTGGACAGCAAGTGTACTCGTAGACATCATGTGCTCCTGTCCAGGGACATCCAAGTGTGAATGTACCACGGAAGAGGGGCAGTCGGGCCGGATGACCCCTTCAACCACCCACTACCTGGACCTGTTAATGATGAGCTTGGCCAAGTCCAGGATCGGGATAAGAAGAAGGAAGTATCTCTCTGTAGATATACACAAATAATGAATGTCCTCCACCTATTTGTCCTTACCCTTAATTTATACAGTGAACAATTTCTTGATTCAGAGGCGGACGAGCTATCGACAGAGCTGCTTAAAGGGTGACGATATATTGATATGAGCCAGTGGTCACATTGTGTGGTTTTGTTCTTCTGTCCTGGTGCTAAACAGCAGCAGCAGAGACTGGGTGGGAATAACTTCCCAAAGGTCTTTGCGGTCTTGCCGACATTAGAGGGATCGCTGAACTGACACTCGAGGGCATTGCGATCCTCCCATTTCTGAAAGGGATGGGAACATTTTCGAAAGAAGGAAGCATCTGCCTCGCGTGACCCAGAGGACAATGAAGCCAATCTGCGCCAAAGAGGAAAGGGTTTTTTTTAAAAAACTCCTATCTGAAGTGGAAAGACTGATATAAACAAAGCATCGCTCGAAGAGATCATTCTGCATCTGAGCACGTACGGTACTTGATGCAATTTCGACAACCATTCCTTCAGAGTAACCAAGTCAAGGTTACGATCTTTTTAAATCCTTCAGGAAAATCAAAGATTCTTCCAGCTCCCCTCACTCTTTGGGCCAATGCACGAGTATGGGGAGGTGATTGTCTAGTGGTATTATCGTTAGACTAGGTTAGGTGTATTGGCCATGCGAAATTCTCTCTCAGTGTATCCTGAACAGGTGCCGGAGTGTGATGACTAGGGGATTTTCACAGTAACTTCATTGCAGTGTTAACGTAGCCGACTTGTGACATTAATAAATGAACTTTTACTTTAACTTTCTATTAATCCAGAAACTCAGCTAATGTTCTGGGGACCGGGGCTCGAATCCCGCCAAGGCAGAAGGTGGAATTTGAATTCAATAATAAAAGAAAAATCTGGAATTAAGAATCTACTGATGACCATGAAACCATTGTCGATTGTCAGAAAAACCCATCACTTATGCCATTTTAGAGAAGGAAATCTGCCGTCCTTACCTGGTCTGGCCTACATGTGACTCCAGAGCCACAGCAATGTGGTTGACTCTCAACTGCCCTCGGGCAACGAGGGATGGGCAATAAATGCTGGCCAGCCAGCGACGCCCATGTCCCACAAATGATTTTTTAAAAAAAGAATACAAAGCAAAAGGTAGTTGAAAAATCGCAGTCACAGCGATTCACAGCTAGTCAGGCCAGATGCTGTCCTCTATTCATACTGAGTGTGTCGATTTCACTGAAATAAACCCATATACTGTCGGACATGCAGCCTTGCCTTCTGCTTACAGTTTTCTGGGCTTAACTCCTTTGTACAGAATGCCATCATTGACTCAAACCTGACTTATTTATAATTATTCCCCCCCCACCCCCCCCAATACTGCTCCTTTACATGGGGACGGGGGGGGGGAAGATTCGCATTAATGGGAAACATTTCACAACCTCAGGATGTCTCAAAGTGCTTTCTAACCAACGAAGCACTGTTTAAATATAGCCACTCGGGTGAGGTGGGACATTAACCAGTTTCCCATTAATAGATGGAAAAGCTGTCCCGTGTGAGTCCCAGCCAGAGATCCCAAATTTCATTATGAATGCGTGCACTGAGTGTTGGGGGAGAGAACTGTTAACTAATGTCCCAAACAAGAAATAGGTCAAGAGATGAAGTTAATGATGATAAGGCAACCAGCAGCCCAATTTCTTTGTTCATGCTCTTAGCTGTTCAGTCAATAAAAATAAGGTCACTGAACGGACTGAACACTGCTGCTTCACAGCTCCAGGGACCCGGGTTCGATTCCCGGACTTGGGTCACTGTCTGTGTGCAGTTTGCACATTCTCCCCGTGTCTGCGTGGGTGTCCTCCCACAGTCCAAAGATGTGCAGGTTGGGGTGGATTGGCCATGCTAAATTTCCCCTTAGGTGTCCCAGGATGTGTAGGTTAGAGGGATTAGCGGGGTAAATATGTGGGGATGTGGCGATAGGGCCTGGGTGGGACTGTTGTCAGTGTAGACTCGATGGGCCAAATGGCCTCCTTCTGTACTGCAGGGTTTCTATGATTTCTATAAGACACCAGAAATGTGAAACTTAGCTGGGATTCTCCAATGTCGTTCACCCTGCCACCACTCCCAGTGGGAATGGGGAATTTGGCGCTCAGCCAAATTCCCCATTCACTGCAGCGGGACCGGAGAATCACAGCCCTGGACGATGTCGGAGAATGCCAGCTGCGGGCAAGGTCGAAGAATCCCAGCCCCGAAGCAAGGTTGGAGAATCCCAGCCATGGGCGAGGTTGGAGAATCCCAGCGCGGAGGAAGGTCGGAGAATCCCGGGCGAGGTCGGAGAATCCCAGCCACAGGCAAGTTCGGAGAATCCCAGCCCCGAAGCAAGGTTGGAGAATCCCAGCCGTGGGTGACGTCGGAGAATCCCAGCCAGGGGTGAGGTCGGAGAATCCCAGCCACGGGACAAGTCGGAGAATCCCAGGCCTTGTCTTGTGGTCAGTGATTTTTGGATCAGCGTCAAGCACCCCGGTTCGAAATGGGAATGAGGTGAGGTTACTCCTGAGATTTCAACTTCCTTTTCCTAATCTAGCAGTCAATGATTAAACACGTATCCAATAAAAACATTTACATTTGTCTCTATTTGGTTGTTATGTAGATAACCAGCAGCCGATATCCACCAGCAACAGAGTGCAAATTACACTGAGCCAGTGTTCAGGTGGAGAAAGCAACCTCGCAGTGCCCAGAACTGCCGGCAATGCTCCAGATGTGGTCCAAATGGGACATTATCATCATAGAATCACTACAGTGCAGAAGGAGGCCATTCGGCCCATCAAATCTGCATCAACAGCAATCCCACCCAGGCCCCACTCCCGCAACCCCACATATTTACCCTCTGATACTTCCAACCTACACATCCTGACCCTAAGGGGAAATTTAACATGGCCAATGCACCTAACCTGTACATCTTTCGAGTGTGGGAGGAAACCGGAGCACCCGGTGGAAACCCACGCAGACACGGGGAGAACGTGCAAACTCCACACAGACAGTGACCCAAGCCAGGAATTGAACCCGGGGGTCCCTGGCGCTATGAGGCAGCAGTGCCACCAGGCCACCTGTGCCACACAACTGGAGCATAAGTTGCACCCCAGTACATTCCCCTCGCTGATGTGGGGTTTGAACCTACAACCTCCCCTTCCTCCTGAACCAAGTTGATGCACTGAGGAGCTAATGCCATTGTCAACAAGCTGAAGGACCGCCGTGCTGCCCTTGTCTACACTTAACAGTCAAGCATCACCTGACTCCAGCAGGAAATATCCACCACACTAATGCAGCCACTCTGACAAACCCAACTACCTCATTGTCCATACAGCCAAGTGCTTTCCAAGACATATCTTCAAGGCAATAACGCTCTCCCATACGGGTAAGTGCTTTGTCATATTTGCTGAGTATGATGTATTGGCGAGTATGGGCCAGTTGGGCCGAGTGGCCTGTTTCTATGCTGTGTAACTGGGCTAGGTTTTGCAGTCAGCAGCAAAGAAATGGCACTCGCCACTGGCGTCAAAGAAAGGTGCCCAGAGAGCTGTAACAATCTCTAGGGTATAGATGTCTCCTCCCTCCACAGAGTGTTAAATCTGGTGCCAACTCATGCCGGCAGGAGCAGTGATGTGAGAACATAAAGAATTGGAGCAGGAGTAGGCCATTCGGCCCCTCGACCCTGCTCGGCCCTTCAATAAGATCATGGCTGATCTCTTGCCTCGATACACTTGCTTGCCATCTCCTCTGGGGTAGAGAATTCCAAAGATTCACAGGCCTCTCAGAGAGGACATTTCTCCTCATCTCAGTCCTCAACGATCGGCCCTCCAGCCTGAGGCTGTGCCCCCTTGTTCCAGATTTCCCAGGAAGCAGGGATGAACAGCCAATCACATTGAAGCAGTTTCACAGACAGCAAGCCAATAATCAAAACGCAGCGATGATCATCTTCCAGTTTTAAAATCAGTTGGTAGAGCGGGGGGCGAACTAGGCGATTAAGATTGGATTTGCAGTTTGTAATAAGTCTTCTGAGGCAGAAGTCCCTTCACCAAAATCCCTTTATTTGAAGCAGCACGGTGCACAGTGGTTAGCTGCCTCACAGCGCCAGGAACCTGAGTTCAATTCCCGGCTTGGGTCACTGTCTGTGCGGAGTCTGCACATTCTCCCCGTGTCTGCGTGGGTTTCCTCCGGGTGCACCGGTTTCCTCCCACAGTCTGAAAGACGTGCTGGGTAGGTGCATTGCCCATGCTAAATTCTCCCGCAGTGTACCCGAACAGGCGCTGGAATGTGGCGACTAGGGGGTTTCACAGTAACTCCACTGCAGTGTTAATGTAAGCCTTATTTGTGACTAATAAATAAACCTTCCTCTACTTTTTATTTGCAACTCTAACAGCAGTACACAGAGTGCTATCAATCAGCAGTCGACCTCCGTGGGGTGTCAGAGGAACTGACACTCCCAGTTAAGGACCAGGCAAAGACTCCCTGATTGGCCCATCAATTGGATCCTTAAGCAGGGGGTTCATATTCCAATAGACCAATCTCAACGGCCTGATTGAAGTCATCACAAAGTTAAAAAATACCAATATAAACAAACCTTAAAAAAAAATGACCTTGAAAGTACGTGGAACTTTAGCACCATGGAAAAATTTGGTACAAATATAAAATTAGCTTTCTAGCCAGTGAGGGTGTTTAGCGTTAATTATGTAAAGACACTTCAAATCTTGCCATTTCTCTTCCAGAACATTCAGTGACTTTGCGCGGTTTAAAATAAAGCCCACTCAAGTACATTCACCTCATGACAGCCCGTTAAAACCATCTACTAGGCGGCTTGAGTCAATCGACAACTTTACGTACCGTGAGTAAAGAGTACAGGAGCAACCAGGAAATCATGGTGCCGAGTTCCCTCACAAGTGTCAGAATGAAGGACAATCCTTTGTCTTTCCAGTAAACCCTGCAAGCAATTGCTTTCTTCCTTTTTCCCTCGCTGCCAATTCCTGTGGAACAGAATCCCACTCCAAACAAACCTCCTTTTAAATGTTTGTTTATCTTCAGGTGGTGACGGAATTCCACGTCTGCAATGCTCCTCCCCACCTCTCCTCTCCTGTGACCCCCCCCCCCCCCTGAGCTTGTGGACCAGGTAATCGCACACCCTGCCTCCCTCCTCAGTAACTCTCCAGCCGAACAGCTGGCTTCCAGTTGGTCAGGTGCTTCCAATCAGTCAGCAATCTTGTGCAGGGGTGAAGTTGCTCACTTAGAAAACACGCACACACACTTCGTCGAAAGGTCACTCCCCCAGCATGACCTTGGATGTTTTATCTTGGGGACATATTCCTGCTTCAACCGGTTCTCGTAACGGCAAGCACAGACTGGACACGGGAGAGAGGAGCAAGAACTAAAACAAACAGCAAATTCTCGGTACGGCCTTTAAGATTTCTGCCTCTTTGCAAGAGGCCCCCAATTCGACGCGACATTCGCGGCGCTGTAACAGAAATGTTCACGAAAGACATGAGGCAAGATTCTCCAGCCTCCCAACCGTGTGTTTCCCACCGGTGGGAGGTGGCGCGTTGTTTGCCAGTGGCGGGATTCTCTGGTCCCGCCGCTGTCAACAGGAATTCCCATTTGATGTCACCGCACACCGGCGGGAAACCCGTGAGCGGGGGTGCACTACCGGCAGGACTGGAGAATCCCACCGGCAACGGAAAATTCTGGCCATGCATTTATATAGCACCTTGGACGACTGCAGGACTCCCTCAGTACTGCACTGGGAGTGCACAGGGATTTGGTGCTCAGGTCTGTGTCGGGGGATTTGAACCTCCAACTTTCTGACTCAGAAAATCCCTCTGATAATACTTGGTGTGGCTGGAAACCCGTCTTGTGTCAGGAGGTAGTCGGACTCTCAGCAGCTTTGGAGCAACTGGCTGGAGACCAAAGATGTGCGGGTTAGGTGGATTGGCCATGCTAAATTGCCCCTTAGTGTCAGGGGGACCAGCTAGGGGAAATGCATGGGGTTAAGGGGATGGGATTGTGGTCGGTGCAGACTCGATGGGCCGAATGGCCTCCTTCTGCACTGTAGGATTCTATGATTCTATGAGGCAGAATCATACACACCTGAACATGCATCGGTACAAATGAAAAGTTAGAAGTTCTATACTGGTGACATTGCAAAATGTAAAAGGATCAGGTTTACTGACATTCCATCAAGCAGGCATTCCGAATTGCTCAGATAAACACTGCGAAGCGATATCTCCACTAGTCTCATATGCAGCCAATGCCACACATTAGAAAACGGCGATGTGCATGGCTAAGTCTCATTAAGTACCATGGGGGGCACCAAGCAGAATTTAACCTCTTGTCCTTCTTGGGTGCATGGTGGCATCTCAGTGAGCAGTGGTCTCAAATAGACAGGCCCTAGCTTTGAACATGAGATGGTACCATGCCTTTAAGAAATGTAATTGAGTCATGTTTCTGTGCAGGGGTTTTTTTTAAACAATCTGTTCTAACATCGGTGCCGCTGGGTCTGTAACCGACAGCCTCTGTTGTTCCTGCAGCAGCATAATTGCCCTAATTGCTACAATGCAGGGTTGTTATTTTAGTGTTTTCCCCCGAAGGTTTTCAGAGTGGGGTTTGATTAGATTGATTGACAAGTAAGGTCATGTGACTGGGTGGAGCTAGGCTCACAGAGAGAAATCTGTATCTGGACAGAAAGGTTAAAAGGCTGGAAATGTAGCATCCACATGAGCATATCTGTATTGTGCTGATTTCTATGATTTCTATGATTTCTATGATTCTGAAGAGGGATTTATGTCTATGAGGATACTGCTTACATTGGAACTATAGAGATAGCTAGTTGTTAAGACACGTTTAAGTATTTCCAATTGGTAAAAGTTATCACAATTCTTTTTGTTATATTTTAACTATGCTATTAAAAGTAAAGTTTGTTCTAATAAAAGGTTCCTAGTGGGTTAATAGAATCACACCTGGAGTGAAACATCTGATGCTCAGATGATTGACTGACAAGTAAGGTCATGTGACTGGGTGGAGCTAGGCTCACAGAGAGAAATCTGTATCTGGACAGAAAGGTTAAAAGGCTGGAAATGTAGCATCCACATCAGCATATCTGTATTGTGCTGATTCTGAAGAGGGATTTATGTCTATGAGGATACTGCTTACATTGGAACTATAGAGATAGCTATTTGTTAAGACACGTTTAAGTATTTCCAATTGGTAAAAGTTATCACAATTCTTTTTGTTATATTTTAACTATGCTATTAAAAGTAAAGTTTGTTCTAATAAAAGGTTCCTAGTGGGTTAATAGAATCACACCTGGAGTGAAACATCTGATGCTCGCACTAATGCCAAAAAAAAAGTCAGGGTCTAAGCTAACATTATAATGTACCTTGGAGTTTCTGATTTGGTCCCTAACAAACGCAAATCTCTTTTAGCAGTTAAACATCACGACTGTGGCCCTGCCCCCACTCCACCAATGAGCAGTTCTACAAGATTATGAGAGGCATGGACAGAGTGGATAGTCAGAAGCTTTTTCCCAGGGTGGAAGAGTCAATTACAAGGGGGCACAGGTTTACGGTGCGAGGGGCAAGGTTTAAAGGAGATGTACGAGGCAGATATTTTACACAGAGAGTAGTGGGTGCCTGGAACTCATTGCCGGGGGAGGTAGTGGAAGCGGATACGGTAGTGACTTTTAAGGGGTGTCTTGACAAGTACATGAATAGGATGGGAATAGAGGGATATGGTCCCCAGAAGGGTAGGGGGTTTTAGTTCAGTCGGGCAGCATGGTCGGTGCAGGCTTGGAGGGCCGAAGGGCCTGTTCCTGTGCTGTAATTTTCTTTGTTTTTGTTCTTTGTTCTTCCCGTGTCTGCGTGGGTTTCCTCCAAATGCTCCGGTTTCCTCCCACAGTCCAAAGATGTGCTGGTTAGGTGGATTGGCCATGCTAAATTGCCCCTTAGTGTCCTGGGATGCGTAGGTTAGAGGGATTAGTGGGGTGAATATGTGGGGCTACGGGGATAGGTGGGATTGTTGTCGGTGCAGACCCGATGGGCCGAATGGCCTCCATCTGCACTGTAGGGATTCTATGAGCAATACCTTCGGATATCGTTGATCACTTGGCATGATCCTTCACACTGAAGTCGGATAACTTGTGCCACACAAGTGACAGGCAACGATCATCTTCAATAAGAGAGCGTCTAACCATGACATTACCATCACTAATCCCTCATAATCAACATCCTTGCAGGGTTAACATTGACAAGAAACGGTGGCACAGCGGTTAGCACTGCTGCCTCACAGCGCCAGGGACCCAAGTTCAATTCTGGCCTGGCGTTATTGTCTGTGTGGAGTTTGCACATTCTCCCCGTGTCTGCGTGGGTTTCCTCCGGGTGCTCTGGTTTCCTCCCACAGTCCAAAGATGTGACGGTTAGGTTGATTGGCCATGCTAAATTGCCCCATAGTGTGAGGGGGATGAGGAGGGTAAATATATGGGGATAGGACCTGGGTGGGATTGTTGTCGGTTCAGTTTTGATGGACCAAGTGGCCTCCTTCTGCACTGTAGATTCTAGATTCTATGAAATACCATCCTGGACAAAGCAGTCTGCTTGATTGGTCTCTCATCCATCACCTTAATCATCAATTCTCTCCATCAGCTTTTCATGTTACACAATCTATGGTAGGTTTCTTTCTACTTCCCTAATCTGCATCATTAACTGCCTTCAGCGCCTTATCGAACCTTCCCCTAACCCTCCTTCAGAAGGAACAATTGCCCAATGCCATTGAACGGTCAGTTCGTTATTACAGAAATGCAACAAAACAGTAATCCACGTGTCTCTTTTGGAATAAGCCACATTTCCACATTGCGCTGTTATCACTTTACAGCACAGGGGGTGGCCATTCAGCCCTTCATGGCCACAATGGCTTTTAGAACAAGTTTTCCACCTGACCCCCATCCCACTGTTTTTGCCCCACAGCTGCTAAAATGTTTCTTTCTCAAATATCTTTCCTAGCTTGTCAGTGAAAACTATTTTGGATTCTGCCATCGCCCATTATTGCAGGCCAGGAATTTCATAAACAGACTGCTTTCTGCTTCAGAAATGGTTCTCCACCTCTCCCTTCTGCTATGGTCGTAAACTGATTCCTTTAGCAACAAACTCATGAAGGGCTTGTGGCGCAGTGGATAGCAGCTCTGCCTCTCAGCCCGAGGCTCCAGGTTCAAGTCTCACTCCAGGAATTATTGGCCAAGGAAGGTGCATTCATAACACGGCCAAACAGTTGTTTATCAACCTGTAAATCCTTCCAATAGCAGGCGGTAAGAGAGGGAGGGATTCCTGGTCAGCCGTGTGATGGAAAGTTGGAGCCTCTACCATTGCTCTAGGCTGTAACATGCACGACTGTTACCAACTCACCCACCAATGGATATAGTTCCCCACCCTGCACCCTACTTCCAACAAACCTCCTCAGAACTCTGAAGCATTTACAACAACAGCTTGCTGCTATATATAGCACCTTCAGTGTGGCTAAACATCCCAAATTGCTTTGCACGAATGTTATCAGAAGGAATCTGACAGGTGACCAAAAGCTGAGTTAAAGATATGGGATTAACAGAGCATCCTAAAGGAGCAGTGGTAGAGACAGAGAGGGAGAGTGAAAGACAGAGAGAAAGAATGAGACAGAGAGAGAGAGAGAAAAATAGAGACAGAGAGAAGAGAAATCTGGAGCTTTAGGCCCAAGCTGATGATGGCACGGCTGCCAATGGTAGAGCAATGAAAATTAACGTCTGGAAGTCCAGTGTTGGAAGGATCCAAAATTGAAATAAGGGATCTGGAGACAGGAGAACAGAGAAAATGTGAGGTTGCCCACTTTGGCAGGAAGAGTAGAAAAGCAGACTATTATTTAAGTGGAGAGAGACTGCAGAACGCTGCAGTCCAGAGTTTTCTGGCTGTCTTTGTCCATGAATCACAAAACGTTAACATGTAAGTACAGCAAGTGACTAAGAAGGCAAATGGAATGTTGGCATTTATTGCAAGGGGAATGGTGTACAAAAGTAGTGAACTCATGTCACAGCCGCACAGGGAATTGATAAGATGGCACCAGGGAGTGTACTGGTTTGGTCGGCTTACATAAGGAAGGATACAGATGTACTGGGGGCAGTTCAGAGAAGGCTCACTTGACTGATTCCTGGGATGAAGGGGTTGTCCTCTGAGGAGAGGTTGAGCAAGTTGGGCCCTGCTAGTCTGGACAAACCTTACTGAAACATACAGAATTCTGAGGGGGCTTCACTGAGTGGATGCTGAGAGGGTGCTTTCCCTCATGGGAAAATCTGGAACTGAGGTTGGGGCACAGTTTCAAATGAAGGGGTCTCCCATTTAAGAAGGACATGAGGAGGAACTCCTTCTCTCAGAGGGTCAGTAGTGCGGTGTTTGCAGGATTGACTTTAGGAGACTCTGAAGTTCGACAAAACTAAGATTGTTATTCAGGGAGTGTTAACACTACAGACTGCGGTCTTACACTGCACCGTTACCCACGGAAATGGTTGATGAGGGTCACGCAAGCATCTTCTTAAAGTGCCTCTGTTCAGTTGCAATGCTGCAATGGTAAGGAATCACTAAAAATACTAGAAATATACACAAATTAGTCTTTGGAATTCTCTTCCAGAGGGAGCAGTGGAGGCTGGGTCATTGAATATATTCAAGGCTGAGTTGGACAGACCTTTGATCTACACGGGGTCAAGAGTAGGCAGGAAAGTGGAGTTAAGGCCACAATTTTATCAGCCATTTTCATATTAAATTGTGGAGTGGGTTTGATGGATCCAGTGGCTGATTTCTGCTCCCATTTCTGATGTTCCCATTGACAGGAGGTTCAAGAACCAAGGGACACAGATTTAAGGCGGTTGGCAACATAATGAGAAGCTTCACGAGGAAAACATGTTTCACACCACAAGTGGTTAGAGTCTGGAATGCACAGCCTGAGATTGTAGTGGAGGGAGATTCAATCGCAGCTTTTAAATAGGCGCAGTTGTTAGCATTGCTGCCTCACAGCGCCAGGGACCTGGGTTCAATTCCCGGCTTGGGTCACTGTCTGTGCGGAGTCTGCACATTCTCCCCATGTCTGCGTGGGTTTCCTTCGGGTGCTCCTGATTCCTCCCACAGTCCAAAAGACGTGTTGGTTAGGTGCATTGGCCATGCTAAATTCTCCCTCAGTGTACCCGAACAGGCACCGGAGTGTGGTGACTAGGGGATTTACACAGTAGCTTCATTGCCGTGTTAATGTAAGCCTACTTGTGACACTAATAAATAAACTTTAAACTGGACATCCCCAATGCTCGCTACCCCTTGTTCATCCTCCAGTTGTCCCCCGGCCTCTGCACCCCATCCTATCCTCAAGGAAGAGACCGTTCTTTGGGGGTAAACTCCATGCCACTCTTGGAGCGTGGACTCCACTCGTGGGACCCTCATGTGCCCCATCCCACACCCGTTTACCCCTGCACTCATTTAGCTGCCAGCTCAGGCCAAACTTGCACTCGGCTGAAGGAGCGGGTAGTCGAGGCAGGGGCCAACTTCCAACTCTGACCCCGTCTGCTTTTCACCCCCTTAAAGGTGCAAAGGGGAGGTTTATCCGTTTGGAATACAAGCAGGAAATTCCCGCAAAGGCCAAGATTCCTGGGATGGGAGCCTTGGCCGAGGGATTTCCTGGACTTTGACCTAATGAAATGGGGATTTGGGAAGAGAAAGCACTTTGACCTACAGAGCACTAAGGTGAAGTTTATTTTAATCATTCACGGGATGCGGGCTTCACTGATGAGGCCAGCGTTCATTGCCCATTCCTGAGGGCTGGTCAGTACTGGGTAATGTGCTGTACCAATTGAAATGGTGGAAGCAACTTGAATTGGTTTGAATCGACCGGATTGAGGTGTTCAAGATTATGAGGGGCACGGACAGGGTGGATAGGGAGCAGCTGTTCCCCTTAGTTGAAGGGTCAGTTAAAAAACAGTTAAAAAGCATTTATATTTCACTTGAGTTTTGCCTTTGACCTTGAGAAACTGCTGGTTTTCTAAATTAGGTTGTGCATTGTGCTGGCTGTTGATAGGCCAGACCCGGAGCTGTTTGGATAGGAGTCTAAGGTTGGCTTTGGGCCCAGCTCAGAAATTCCCTACTGCAGCGACTCCATCCATGTTTGTTCTGAAGTATTCCAAGGAGGCCTGGTCTCCTCACTGGCCCGGACACTGCTATGTAAACTCTTTAAATCCCCTGGATAAAATTCATGAAACATTAGCTCTCCAGCAAGCACTTTTCAAACAATCAATCGCAGCTCCACTTTATATACTCCCAGCTGGAGTGACGCTGATCTCTGCAACAGGGCCCGATTTATAAAGGAGAGCGCAACAGAATCACAGGATGCTACAATGCAGAAGAGGCCCTTCGGCCCATCGAGTCTGCACCAACGCATGCTCTGGCCTGCCCACCTAATCCCACTTGCCAGCACTTGGCCTATTGCCTTGAATGTTATGATGTGCCAAGTACTCATCCAGGTACTTTTTAAAGGATGTGAGGCATCCCGCCTCCACCGCCCTCCCAGGTAGCGCATTCCAGACCCTCACCACCCTCTGAGTAAAAACGCTTTTCCTCAAATTCCTCCTAAACCTCCCACCCCTCACTTTTAACTTGTGTCCCCTCGTAACTGGCCTTTCAACTAAGGGGAACAGCTGCTCCCTATCCACCCTGTCCATGCCCCTCATAATCTTGAACACCTCAATCAGGTCGCCCCTCAGTCTTCTCTGCTCCAGAGAAAACAACCCAAGCCTATCCAAGCTCTTTTCATAACTTAAATGTTCCATCCCAGGTAGCATCCAGGTGAATCGCCCCTGCATCCCCTCCAGTGCATTCACGTCCTTCCTATAATGTGGTGACCAGAACTGCACACAGTACTCCAGCTGTGGCCTCACCAAAGTTCTATACATGACCTCTCTGCTTCTGTGATCTATACCCCAATTGATAAAGACGAGTGTGCCATATGTACCTGGAGCAAGGCCTGTACAACACTATTAACATCATTCTAATCTTTCCTTACAAGCTTCGACTTTTTATTCATTCGTGGAACATGGACCTCGCTGGCTGGTCACCATTTATTGCCCATCCCTAGTTGTCCTTGTTCAGAAGGCAGTTGAGAGTCAACCACTTTGCTGTGGCTCTGGAGTCACATGTAGGCCAGACCGGGTAAGGACGGCAGATTTCTTTCCTTAAAGGACATTAGTGAACCAGATGGGTTTTTCCGACAATCGACAATGGTTTCATGGTCATCAGTAGATCCTTGATTCCAGATTTTTAAAATTGAATTCAAATTCCACCATCCGCCATGGTGGGATTCAAACCCAGGTCCCCAGAACATTAGCTGAGTTTCTGGATGAATAGTCCAGTGATAATACCACTAGGCCATCGCCTCCCTGACGAGGGAGCCATCTGCAACAAATTAGAAATCACGGAATCATACAACACAGGAGGCCATTCAGCCCACATTCCTGTACTGGATCTCCCATTAGTCCCACTCCCTCCGCTTTCCCCCACAACTTTGAATTTGTTTTTGCCTTTTCAAATAAAGGGGCTGGTGGTTGTGGGGTGGGTGGGGGCTTAAGGTTAGGGTTGGGGTGTTGGGAGGAGGGAAGGGAAGGGGTCGATAGTTGGAGGGAGGTGTGGAAGGAGCTGGTGATTGAGGGGAAGGGGACCAATAACCGGGGACTGTGGGGATGAAGGGAAGGTGCCAATAGTCGTGGGGCTGGGTGGAGTAGGGGCTGATGATTGGATGGGTGAACGGGGGGAGAGGGGCCAATAATGAGGGAGGGGGGAAAGAAAAGTGCCAATTCCAATCAGTGGTGGGCAGGGGTGGGAGGGATTTAGTCAGGTTCTGATCAGAGCGCCAAATAAAGATGGCGCCCCGATCTTTGTGCAACCTCATTTTACCAGCCTGTTGGGGCCCCGCCACCCTGTATGACAGAGTGAATCTTCCCGGGAGAGAAACACGCTGGTTTTCTCGCCAGAAACAGCACTCTGCCATTTTTTGATGGTAAGATTTAGCCCATAATTTCCGTGTGAAAACAATGATCAGAATTTCCACAAAAGAAGTGAGGCACACGTATGTGGGTGCCTTGTCATGTTCGAGAAATCCCGATTCATCCTCCTGATCCACATTCCCTGGGTTGAACTTTCACCTTGATAGGACAATCCATTTCCCTCACCCACCACGATTCCCAATGCCGGCAGGACCGGAAAATTCTGCCCCTAGAGTGTCTGTCGGACATTTTCATTTCCATTTTGGTAGATTGAACCAGGGCAGGACTTACTCAGTTAATGGTAGGGCGTTGGGGAGAGTTATAGAGCAAAAAGATCTAGGGGTACAGGTTCATAGCTCCTTGAAAGTGGAGTCAAAGGTGGACAGAGTGGTGAAGAAGGCATTCGGCATGCTTGGTTTCATCGGTCAGAACATTGAATACAGGAGTTGGGATGTCTTGTTGAAGTTGTACAAGATATTGGTAAGGCCACACTTGGAATATTGTGTACAGTTCTGGTCACCCTATTATTGAAAGGATATCATTAAACTAGAAAGAGTGCCGAAAAGATTTACTAGGATGCCACTGGGACTTGATGATTTGAGTTTTAAGGAGAGGCTGGATAGACTGGGACTATTTTCCCTGGAGCGTAGGAGACTTATCGAGGTCTTGTGTTGGGGGTGGGGGGTTGCCCTCTTATTTTGGCATTCTTTGGGCCTCAGAACCCCGTTCACTATTTCTGTGACCCCAGTTGGGTGTCGTGACCCACAGTTTGGGAACTAGTGTTCTGTTTGATTCTCCCTCAGGCATTTACCTAGCTTCTCCTTTACATACATCTACATGTTCCACCCCAACAATCCCGATGTGGCAGCAGGTTTTCACCGCCCTCTGGATAAGGGAGCCCTCCCTTCTGCAAATGTAGTTTTGTTGGCAGGACCCATTGTTTGTCTTTTCTCTTCATTAAGTCTTTACTGGAAAGATTGTTTCCTCAGACGCAGTTTGAAACACAAACTCTTGAGTCTAAAGGTTCCAAACGTGCAACGTCTGAAAGGCAAAGTGACAGACTTCCATGTAAATGCCAAATTAGTATTTGTCTTGGGTGTTGTATTGAAAAACAAGTACCTACTTTGCAAAATGTGTTACAGGAGAGACAATGTGTGGTTTTGCATCCTAATTTGGTGAAAAGCTCTGTCTGGGAAGTGAGTGTGAATCCACCCTTTCCGACATGCTTAGATTGTGTTGAAAATCAGTCTTCTACGGGGATAGAATCATAGAGGTTTACAGCATGGAAACAGGCCCTTCGGCCCAACTTGTCCATGCCGCCCTTTTTTTAAACCACTAAGCTCGTCCCAATTGCCCACATTTGGCCCATATCCCTCTATACCCATCTTATCCATGTAACTGTCTAAATGCTTTTTAAAAGACAAAATTGTACCCACCTCTACTATTGCCTCTGGCAGCTCGGTCCAGACACTCACCACCCTCTGTGTGAAAAAATTACCCCTCTGGACACTTTTGTATCTCTCCCCTCTCACCTAAAACCTCTAGTTTTAGACTCCCCTACCTTTGGGAAAAGATGTTGACTATCTAGCTGATCTATGTCCCTCATTATTTTATAGACCTCTATAAGATCACCCCTAAGCCTCCTATGCTCCAGGGAAAGCCTATCCAGCCTCTCCTTATAACTCAGACCATCAAGTCCCGGTAACATCCTAGTAAATCTTTTCTGCACTCACTGGAAGCACCCCGGACATACTCCCTTCCAGCTTCTTCCATCGGGAAAAAGATACAAAAGTCTGAGGTCATGTACCAATCGACTCAAGAATAGCTTCTTCCCTGCTGCCATCAGACTTTTGAATGGACCTACCACGCATTAAGTTGATCTTTCTCTACACCCTAGCTATGACTGTAACACTGTATTCTGCACTCTCTCCTTTCCTTTTCTATGAACGGTAATGCCTTGTCTGTGTAATGCGCAAGAAACAATACTTTTCACTGTATCCCAATACATGTGACAATAATAAATCAAATCAAATATCACTGTAGGCTCACCCACTTGAGTCACAAGGCTCCAGGTTCAAACCCCACTCCTGCGACTTGGCACAATATCCGGGTTGACACATCAGGGCAGTACAAAGAGAGAACTGCGCTGTCTCTCAGGTGAGATCTTAAACTGAGGCCTCACCTGCGAGCTTGGGTGAATGTCAAAGATCCCGTGGCAGTATCTTGCAGAAGAGCTGCAGCATTTTCCCAGAGTGCGTTGGCCAATATTTATCCCTCCACCAACATTACGAAAAACAGATTGTCTGGCCATCATCACACGGCTGTTCGCGGGATCTTGCTGTGCGCAAACGGGCTGCCATGTTTCCTACATTACAATAGTGACTTCGGTTCAAAGTACTTCAATGAGGGAGGCGATGGCCTAGTGGTATTATCGCTAGACTATTAATCCAAAAACTCAGCTAATGTTCTGGGGATCCGGGTTCGAATCCCACCATGGCAGATGGTGGAATTTGAATTCAATAAAAAAAAATCTGGAATTAAGAATCTACTGATGACCATGGAACCATTGTCGATTGTTGGAAAAACCCATCTGGTTCACTGATGTCCTTTAGGGAAGGGAATCTGCCGTCCTTACCTGGTCAGGTCCACATGTGACTCCAGAGCCACAGCAATGTGGTTGACTCTCAACTGCCCTCCAAGAGCAACTAGGGACGGGCAATAAATGTTGGCCAACCAGTGACGCCCATTGCCAGCCACACCAGGGATGGCCAGAGAGCTCTTCACGTCTTTCTTGAAAAGAGGCCGGAACACTTCCCATCCACCACCACTCTCCTCCTCCTGGCTGAACTCGTTCTCTCTCTCAACAACTTCTCCCATAACTCATCCCACTTTCTCCAAAAACAAACTTAGCGACACCCATGCCCCACGAATGAATTTTTTAAAAATTGGCACTTTGAACATAGAACATAGAACATTACAGCACAGAACAGGCCCTTCGGCCCACGATGTTGTGCCGACCTTCATCTGAAACCAAGATCAAGCTATCCCACTCCCTACCATCCTGGTGTGCTCCATGTGCCTATCCAATAACCGCTTAAATGTTCCTAAAGTGTCTGACTCCACTATCACTGCAGGCAGTCCATTCCACACCCCAACCACTCTCTGCGTGAAGAACCTACCTCTGATATCCTTCCTATATCTCCCACCATGAACCCTATAGTTATGCCCCCTTGTAATAGCTCCATCCACCCGAGGAAATAGTCTTTGAACGTTCACTCGATCTATCCCCTTCATCATTTTATAAACCTCTATTAAGTCTCCCCTCAATCTCCTCCGCTCCAGAGAGAACAGCCCCAGCTCCCTCAACCTTTCCTCATAAGACCGACACTCCAAACCAGGCAGCATCCTGGTAAATCTCCTCTGCACTCTTTCCAGCGCTTCCACATCCTTCTTATAGTGAGGTGACCAGAACTGCACGCAATATTCCAAATGCGGTCTCACCAAGGTCCTGTACAGTTGCAGCATAACCCCACGGCTCTTAAACTCCAACCCCCTGTTAATAAAAGCTAACACACTATATGCCTTCTTCACAGCTCTATCCACTTGAGTGGCAACCTTTAGAGATCTGTGGATATGGACCCCAAGATCTCTCTGTTCCTCCACAGTCTTCAGAACCCTACCTTTGACCCTGTAATCCACAGTTAAATTAGTCCTACCAAAATGAATCACCTCACATTTATCAGGGTTAAACTCCATTTGCCATTTTTCAGCCCAGCTTTGCATCCTATCTATGTCTCTTTGCAGCCTACAACAGCCCTCCACCTCATCCACTACTCCACCAATCTTGGTGTCATCAGCAAATTTACTGATCCACCCTTCAGCCCCCTCCTCTAAGTCATTAATAAAAATCACAAAGAGCAGAGGACCAAGCACCGATCCCTGCGGCACTCCGCTAGCAACCTGCCTCCAGTCCGAAAATTTTCCATCCACCACCACCCTCTGTCTTCGATCAGATAGCCAGTTACCTATCCAATCGGCCAACTTTCCCTCTATCCCACACCTCCTTACTTTCATCATAAGCCGACCATGGGGGACCTTATCAAACGCCTTACTAAAATCCATGTATATGACATCAACCGCCCTACCTTCATCAACACACCTAGTTACCTCCTCAAAAAATTCTATCAAATTTGTGAGGCACGATTTGCCCTTCACAAATCTGTGCTGACTATCCCGGATTAATCCGCATCTTTCTAAATGGTCGTAAATCCCATCCCTAAGGACCTTTTCCATCAATTTACCAACCACCGAAGTCAGACTAACCGGTCTATAATTACCAGGGTCATTTCTATTCCCTTTCTTAAACAGAGGAACAACATTCGCCACTCTCCAGTCCTCTGGCACCATCCCCGTGGACAGCGAGGACCCAAAGATCAAAGCCAAAGGCTCTGCAATCTCATCCCTCGCCTCCCAAAGAATCCTAGGATACATTTCATCAGGCCCAGGGGACTTATCGACCTTCAGTTTATTCAAAACTGCCAATACATCCTCCCTCCGAACATCTATTTCCTCCAGCCTATTAGCCTGTAACACCTTCTCTTCCTGAAAAACATGGCCCCTCTCCTTGGTGAACACTGAAGAAAAGTATTCATTCATCACCTCGCCTATCTCTACTGATTCCATACACAAGTTCCCACCACTGTCCTTGACCGGCCCTAACCTCACCCTGGTCATTCTTTTATTCCTCACATAAGAGTAAAAAGCCTTGGGGTTTTCCTTGATCCGACCCGCCAAGGACTTCTCATGTCCCCTCCTAGCTCTCCTCAGCCCCTTTTTCAGCTCATTCCTTGCTAACTTGTAACCCTCAATCGAGCCATCTGAACCTTGTTTCCTCATCCCTACATAAGCTTCCCTCTTCCTTTTCACAAGACATTCCACCTCTTTTGTGAACCACGGTTCCCTCACTCGGCCATTTCCTCCCTGCCTGACAGGGACATACCTATCAAGGACACCCAGTATTTGTTCCTTGAAAAAGTTCCACTTTTCATCAGTGCCTTTCCCTGACAGTTTCTGTTCCCATCTTATGCCCCCTAATTCTTGCCTAATCGCATCATAATTACCTCTCCCCCAATTGTAAGCCTTGCCCTGCCGTCCGGCCCTATCCCTCTCCATTGCAATAACAAAAGACACCGAATTGTGGTCACTATCTCCAAAGTTCTCTCCCACAACCAAATCTAACACTTGGCCCGGTTCATTTCCCAGTACCAAATCCAATGTGGCCTCACCCCTTGTCGGCCTATCCACATATTGTGTCAGGAAACCCTCCTGCACACACTGCACAAAAAGTGCCCCATCCAAACTATTCGACCTACAAAGGTTCCAATCAATATTTGGAAAGTTAAAGTCCCCCATGACAACTACCCTGTGACCCCCACACGTATCCATAATCTGCTTAGCAATTTCTTCCTCCACATCTCTATTACTATTTGGGGGCCTATAGTAAACTCCTAGCAACGTGACCGCTCCTTTCCTGTTTCTAACTGCAGCCCATATTACCTCAGTGTGCATATCCCCCTCAAAGTGCTTTTCCGCAGCCGTTAAACTATCCTTGATTAACAATGCTACTCCTCCACCTCTTTTACCAGCTTCCCTACACTTACTGAAACATCTATACCCCGGAACGTCCAACAACCATTCCTGTCCTTGTTCTACCCACGTCTCCGTAATGGCCACAACATCGTAGTCCCAAGTAGCAATCCACGCCCCAAGTTCATCCACCTTGTTCCGGATGCTCCTTGCATTGAAGTAGACACACTTCAACCCATCTTCCTGTCTACCGGTACCCACCCTTGACCTTGATACCTTCCCCAATATCTCACCACCCTCAACACTGACTTCCGGACTACAACTCCTTTTCCCACTCCCCTGACAAATTAGTTTAAATCCCCCTGAAGAGCCGTAGCAAATTTCCCTCCGAGGATATTGGTGCCCCTCTGGTTCAGGTGCACCCCGTCCTGTTTGTAGAGGTCCCACCTTCCCCAGAACGTGTTCCAATTATCCACGTATCTGAAACCCTCCCTCCTGCACCATCCCTGCAACCACATGTTTAAGTGCACTCTCTCCCTGTTCCTCAACTCGCTATCACGTGGCACCGGTAGCGTACCAGAGATGACCACATGTTTTGTCTTTGCTCTCAGCTTCCAGCCCAGCTCCCGAAATTCCTGTTTTAAATCCCCGTCCCTTCTCTTACCTATGTCGTTGGTACCAATGTGTACCACGACTTGTGACTGTTTCCCCTCCCCCTTAAGAATCCGGAAAACACGGTCCGAGATGTCACGGACCCTGGCATCCGCTAGGCAACAAACCATCCTCGAGTCTCTTTTGCTGCCACAGAACCTCCTATCTATCCCTCTAACTAACGAGTCCCCAATAACTATTGCCCTCCCGCTCTCCTCCTTACCCTCCTGAGCCACAGGGACGGACTCAGTGCCGGAGATCCTCTCACTGCGGCTCACCACTGGTATGTCGTCCCCCTCAACCGTATCCAAAGCGGAATACTTATTGCTAAGGGGAACGACCACAGGGGATCCCTGCACCGACTGCTTCTTCCCAGCCCCTCTCACCGTCACCCATCTATTTTCATTCCTCGGAGTAACTGTATCCCTGAAGCTTCTGTCTATGGCCATCTCTGCATCCCTAATGATCCTAAGTTCCTCCAACTCCAGCTCCAGTTCCCTTACACGGTTTTGGAGGAGCTGCAGATGGATGCACTTCTCACAGGTGTAATCAGCAGGGACACTGTCGTCGTCCCTCACCTCGAACATAGTGCAAGAGGAACATTGCACTGCCTTCACACCCATCCTCTCTAGATACCTTGCCAGTACCAGGTAGAAACAGCAAAAAATGAATTAACTCACCCCTGCTCGCCCTTTCTGCCCAAGCCCTGTGAGCCAAAGCCCTACTGCTTTCACTCTGCCTCCTGCTCACTCTGCTGCCCGCTAACGACGCTGCCCGCTCAAAAGTGCGGCCTACTTTTAAACCCTCCAAAAACCTTCCCAGACTCCTGCTGGGCCCACTTCCTGTTTTAAAAAAAACCTCCGATTTTTTACACAAATTTAACTTAAAATAAATAAATAAATGTAGTGAACAAACCAACTGCCTTCTCCTCAGACTTTGAGATGCCCAGTGGCTATGAAAAATGTTTTGAAGGGATTAATCTTGGCAGGACCAATGACTTAACGTCAGTTAAGAACGCAAATGCAATGTTAGCATTCATATCAAGAGGGCTAGAATACAAGAGCAGGGATGTACTTCTGAGGCTGTATAAGGCTCTAGTCAGACCCCATTCGGAGTATAGTGAGCAGTTTTGGGCCCCCTATCTAAGGAAGGATGTGCTGGCCTTGGAAAGGGTCCAGAGGAGGTTCACAAAAATGATCCCTGGAATTAAGAGCTTGTCATATGAGGAACGGTTGAGGACTCTGGGTCTGCACTCGTTGGAGTTTAGAAGGATGAGGTGGGATCTTATTGAAACTTACAGGATACTGCGAGGCCTGGATAGAGTGAACGTGGAGAGGATGTTTCCACTAGTAGAAAAAACTAGAACCAGAGGGCACAACCTCAGGCTAAAGGGACGATCCTTTAAAACAGAGATGAGGAGGAATTTCCTCAGCCAGAGAGTGGTGAATCTGTGGAACTCTTTGCCGCAGAAGGCTGTGTAGGCCAGTTCATTGAGTGTCTTTAAGACAGAGATAGATAGGTTCTTGATTAATAAGGGGATCAAGGGTTATGGGGAAAAGGCAGGAGAATGGGGATGAGAAAAAAAAGTCAGCCATGATTGAATAGCGGAACAGACTTGATGGGCCGAGTGGCCTAATTCTGCCCTTATGTCTTATGTCTTATGGACTTGAGCAGGTAACTTCATTGATATTCTTTTTCTTTACTCATTCATGGGATGTGGGCATCTCTGTCTCGGCGAACATTTATTGCCCATCCCTAATTGCCCTTTTCAAGGTGGTGGTGGTGAGTTGCCATCTTGGCTGATTAACAAAGCGAAGCTGCCAACTCCTGACACTAATAAATAGGCGGTGCTGCCTCCTCCTGGAAGGAGGGGAAATGCAAGAGGGAATAAATTGTAGTCCCAGTGAGAATTTTAGACTTAACCTCACATTGGATCTAAATCAGAGCCAGGCTGCTCACTCCATTGCTCTACCATATTGGACTCGAAAGGTTAACGCTGTTTTCTCTCTCCACTGATGCTGCCAGACCTGCTGAGGTTTTCCAGCATTTTCTGCTTTTTATATCAAATAGAAAAAAGTTGTCACGACCTTTCACCTTCCCTTTATAAACCAAACACTGAAGGAAAATCCATAAGCTGCATTTAAGTGGCATTTAGTGACAAATCACCGAACAATCGTCACAAAATTGGAGATTAATCAGTTATTCGGAGCAGCCGGAAATGATTGCTGCATGAAAGGGCGACAAGAGGGGAGAACTTATCAAACCCAGGGAAATGGGACATTGCCCCTGAGACAGGAATGAAGCAAACCAGATAACAAAAATATCACCTGGGATCCATTTGAAACAACTTGTGAAACCACTGAATCCCTACAGTGCGGAGAAGACCATTTGGCCCATCAGGTCCGCACTAAGTTTCCAAAAGAGTTTCTTACTCAGACACACCACGCCCCCCGCACCCAACCCCCCCACTGTGGCCTATCCCTGTAACTCCGCACTTTTACCACAGCCAATCCTTTGGACACGAAGGGGCAATTTAATATGGTCAATCCATCTAACTTACACATCATGGGACACCAAGGGACAATTTAACATGGCCAGTCCACCTAACATGCACATCTTGGGACACTAAGGGGCAATTTAACATAGTCAATCCATCTAACCTGCACATCTTGGACACTAAGGAACAATTTAACATAGTCAATCCATCTAACCTTGCACATCTTGGGACACTAAGGGGCAATTTAACATAGTCAATCCATCTAACCTGTACATCTATAGCCTCTCAAACATGGTGAAACATCCTACAAGACTATTTTTCAAGAAAGGTCGACAGAATCACGAGGAAATATTAGGACGAGGAAGACTTCGTCAAAGGGCGGGGGTAGGTGTTTAGGTTAATGGCTGGAATTTTATCGGCCCGCCCGCCATGGGAATTGGAGCGGGTGAAGGACGGAGCATGGGAAGGTCCATTGACCTCAGGTGAGCGAGGCCATAATATCCCACCCAATGTCTCATAAGGACATAAGAAATAGGAGCAGGAGTAGACCAGATGGCCTGTCGATTCTGCTTCGCCCTGCAATACAATCGTGGCTGATCTTGGGCTTCAACTCCATTTTCCTGCTCGCTCCCTATATCCCTTAACTCCCTGACAGACCAAAAATCTGTCTGTCCCAGCCTTAAATGTATTCAACGATGGAGCACCCACAATCCTCTGGGGGAGAGAATTCCAAAGATACACAGCGTAAAGAAATTTCTTCTCATCTCCAGTCTCTTATCCTGAGACTGTGCCCCCCTTCTTCCCCCGCCCCCGTGGTTTAGGTTCCCAACCCGGGGAAACAATCTCTTGCTGTCCATCCTATTAAGCCCCACTCCTGGGAGGGAGACAGAGAGTGGGAGAGATTTAGAGAGGGAATTTCAGAGCTGAGGGCCGAGGCAGTTGAACACAAAGCTGCCTCGGACAGAAGAGGTTCTCTTTTTCAAAATGGGGGCTGCACAGGAATTGGAGGAGTGGGGATGTTTCAAGAGGGTTATGGGGCTGGAGGAGGTTATGAGGATCGGCAGGAATCATTGAGATAGGGGGAAAAAAGCAATCGGCAACACCAGCAGAGGTTTGAGACTGTAACAGGAGGCTGAAGAAAGGAGCTTCCTCCAGGGCAAAGAGAAACAAAGTGAAACCACACAACCTCGAGAAGAAAATCAATTCAATTTCCAAAACATTCCTCACCTGTAATGCTCCGGTGGGGAAAATAGCAATTTTTATTTTGCGCACGTGAAGCAGTTTGAAGGAGATCGTTGGAAGAGTTCTGCGGCTGCAAACAGTACACGACCACCGCTAACTAATGTTAGCCCTGTGGCTTGCGATTGTGAAATGAGGAAACGGTGTCGCAACATGGTCCTGGCCGCTGCTTGGCACTCACTGAACTGTGACTCTCAGTGAAAGATGCACAACATGGTCAAAACCTGGAATACTGCATTTAAATACCAGTGGTTAGCACTGCTGCCTCACAGCGCCAGGGACACGTGTTTGATTCCCGGCTTGGGTCACTGTCTGTGTGGAGTCTGCACATTCTTCCCCGTGACTGTGTGGGTTTCCTCCGGGTGCTCCGGTTTCCTCCCACTCTCCAAAGATGTGCGGGTTAGGTGGATTGGCCATGCTAAATTGCCCCTTAGTATCAGAGGGACTAGCTAGGGTAAATACATGGGGTTATGGGGATAGGGTCTGGGTGAGATTGTTGTCGGTGCAGACTCGATGGGCCAAATGGCCTCCTTCTGCACTGTAGGATTCTATGATTCTATGAAATGGGTTTACATCATAAATATTTTATTTCACTTTTTTTTATTACTGTCACAAGTAAGGCTTACATTAACACTGCAATGAAGTTACTGTGAAAATCCCCTAGTCGCCATACTCCGGCCCCTGTTCAGGTACACTGAGGGAGAATTTAGCATGGCCAATGCACCCAACCACCACATCTTTTGGACTGTGGGAGGAAACCAGAGCACCCGGAGGAAACCCACACAGACATGGGGAGAATGTGCAGACTCCGTACAGAAAGTGACACAAGCCGGGAATTGAACCCGGGTCCCTGGTGCTGTGAGGCAGCAGTACTAACCATTGTGCCACCATGCCGCCGTTATTGGCCAGGCATTCAGCTGCCTAAGCTGCGGAATTTCCCCACCCTTAAAGCTCTCCATCTTCTTTCGGATGCTTCTTAAAACCTATCGGATCAATGAAGATTTTGACATCTCCTTAAGTGGCTCCGAGCTTAAAAGAATGAGAGGCAATCTCATTGATTCTGAAGGGGCTTGTTAGGGTGGCTGCTGCGAGATTGCTGCCCTTGGTTGGAGAATCTAAAACATTGGGGCACAGTCTCAGGATAAGGGGCTGAGATGAAGAGAAGGGGTTGTGAATCTTTGGAATTCTCTAGCCCACAGAGTTGTGGATGCTCCATTGTTCAATATATTTCAGGCTGGGATAGATAGATGTTTGGTCTCTCTGGGAATTGGGAGATATGAGGAGCAGGCAGGAAAGTGGGGATCAGCCAAGATGGTATTGAGAGGCAGGGCCGGTTTGACAGGCCGTCTGGTCTACCCTTGCTCTTACTTCTTGTGTCCTAGTGGTGTCACATTTGGTTTGATCACTGTAGCACCTCGGCTGTTATTAATGGCGCTATATAAATGCAAGCTGTTGTTGCCACCACCCTGGTGACAACAGGCCACAGTAACTGATGTGAGTCCCATCTCCGCAATGCCAAAAGCTGCTCTGTCTCTCTCACATCCAGTGAAAATGTTCTCCCACAAAATATCTCACCTCAACATGTGCTAGATCTACGCCTGTGATTCTCCACAAGGTGTTACTGTTCTAATTGGTCGGAACTTGGTGATAATGCAACGTCATCTGCCAATGCTTCACCACCTATCTTTGTCGGCTTGTAATGGGCAATACTGCTCCGTGAGGTTTAACGTTTGTGCTTTATAAAAAGATTGGCTTCTTCTAACCCTTGGAATAGCAGAAATGAATTGTTTCATCTGATGAAGTCCTGGGCTGAAGGGCAGTTGCCTGGACAAGTATTCGCTTATGATTTTTGCTCCAATATAAAATGGTGAGTGATTGGTTGCGCCTCAGTTAAAATTAAAATGGAGACCTCATTTTCAGTATAGCAATATCAGGGGAGAAGATGACATTTCCGTAATCAAAGAATCCTACAGTGCAGAAGGAGGCCATTTGGCCCATCGAGTCAGTACCGACCACAATCCCACCCAGGCCCTATTCCTGTAACCCCACATATTTACCCTGCTAATCCCCAGACACTAAGTGTCAATTTAGCACGGCCAAGCAACCTAACCTGCACATCTTTGGACTGTGGGAGGAAACCAGAACACCCGGAGGAAACCCACGCAGACACGGGGAGAACGTGCAAACTCCACACAGACAGTGACCCGAGGCCGGAAATTGAACCCGGGTCCCTGGAGCTTTGAGGCAGCAGTGCGAACCACTGTGCCACCGTGCCGCCCCTGGACTATCACTAGACTAGTAATCCAGAGGCTAAAACTCAGGGGACAGCAGTTCAAATCCCACCTCTGGTGGAATTTGAATTTGATGAATAAAATTTGGAATTGAAAAAAGAAAGCTTGCACCAATAATAAGATCACAAGACGTAGGAGCAGGAGTAAGCCATTCGGCCCATCGTGTCTGCTCTGCTATTCGATGAGATCATGACTGCTCTGATTTGATAATCCTCAACTCCACTTTCCCGCCTTATCCCCATAACCCTTGATTCCCTTACTGAATAAAAATCTCTCTATCTCAGCCTTGAACATACTTAACGACCTGGCCTCTACAGCCTTCTGCGGTGAAGAATTCTATAGATTCACTGCCCTCTGAGTGAAAACATTCCTCCTCATCTCCATCTTAAATGGACAACCACTTATTCGGAGGCTTTGCCCTTTGGTCCTAAATTCTCCCACAAGGGGAGACAATCTCTCAGTATCTACCCTGTCAAGCTCCCTGAGAATCATAGAAAAAATCATAGAAACCCTACAGTGCAGAAGGAGGCCATTCGGCCCATCGAGTCTGCACCGACCACAATCCCACCCAGGCCCTACCCCCACATATTTACCCGCTAATCCCTCTAACCTACGCATTTTAGGACTCTAAGGGGCAATTTTTAACCTGGCCAATCAACCTAACCCGCACATCTTTGGACTGTGGGAGGAAACCGGAGCACCCGGAGGAAACCCACGCAGGCACGAGGAGAATGTGCAAACTCCACACAGACAGTGACCCAAGCCGGGAATTGAACCCAGACCCCTGGAGCTGTGAAGCAGCAGTGCTAACCACTGTGCTACCGTGCCGCCCAATCTGATATATCTCAATAAAGTCACCTCTCGTTCTTCTTAACTCCAATGAGTACGGGCCCAACCTGCTCAACCTTTACTTATAAGAAAATCCCTCCATCCCCAGGATCAAGCTGGTGAACCTTCTCTAGACTGCCTTCAATACCAGTATATATTTCCTTAGATAAGGTGACCAATATTGTTCACAGTATTCCAGGTGTGGTCTAACTAGTGCCTTGTATAGTTTTAGCAAGACTTCCCTATTTTTATATTCCATTCCTTTTGAAATAAAGGCCAACATTCCATTTGTCTTCCCAATTACCTTTGACTTGCATGCTAGATTTTTATGAAGAACTATGCACGAGGACCCCAAATCCCTCTGTGCTGCAGCTTTCTGCAGTCTTTCTCCATTTAAATAATATTCACCTCCTTTACTCTTCCTACCAAAGTGCATAACTTCACATTTTCCTACATTATAGTCCACCTGCCAAGTTTTTGCCCACTCGCCTAACCTCCTAACCTGTCTACATCCTTCTGTAGACTCTGTGTCATCCTTAGCCCATTGCATTTGCCTTCGCATTTATTTTTCTGTCATCCGCAAACTTGGCAATAGTACATTAATTTCCTTTGTCCCAGTCATTAATATAGATTTTAAATAATTGTGGCCCTAGCATTGATCCCTGTGGCAATCCACTGGTTACACGTTGCCAACCTGAAAATATCCCTTTTATCCTAACTCTCTGTCTTAGCCAATCCTCTGTCCAAACTAATATACTGCCCCCAACATAGAAGTCTCTTATCTTATTAAGTAACCTTTTGTGCGTACTTTATCAAAGATTTTTGGAAATCCAAGTATATTACATCTACAGGTTCCCCTTTATCTATCCTGCTTCGTTACCACTGCACAATTATTCTAATAAATTTGTCAGGCATGGTTTCCCCTTCATGAAGCCAAGCTGACTCTGCTTGGTTATACTCTGTATTTCTACATTAAGTGATTGTAAGCATGAAACTATCCTTGTATGCTGTATAAAAAAATGGATGATGCCCTTTTCAGGAAGGATATCTGTTGAAGTAAACCACTTTGAGATGTCCTGAGGTTGTGAAAGAATGATCAGGTCATCTATTTTACATGTTGTTTGAGGAATAATGTTGGCCTTGATAGGGATGAACACCCTTGCTCTTCCACAAAATACTGCTACGAGATGTTTTGTGCTCATGTGCATGGGGTGGAATGGTGACACAGTGGTTAGCCGTGCTGCCTCACAGCACCAGGGACCCAGGTTCGATTCCCAGCCTCAAAAACTCTGTGTGGAGTTTGCACATTCTCCCCGTGTCTGCGTGGGTTTCCTCCGGATGCTCCGATTTCCTCACACAGTCCAAATATATGCAGGTTGGGTGGATTGGCCATGCTAAATTGTCCCTTAGTGTCAGGGGGACTAGCTAGGGTAAATGCATATGGTCATGGGGAAAGGGCCTGGGTGGGATTGTGGTCGGTGCAGACTTGATGGGCCGAATGGCCTCCTTCTGCACTGTAGGGATTTTATGATTCTATGTGAGAGGCTAAGCAGAACTTCAGTTTAACATCACATTTAAAAAACGACATCTCCAACAGTGGCGCACTCCCTCAGGACTGCAATGGGAACATGAGCTGAGATCTCATGTTATCTTGTGCTCAAGTCAATGGAGCGCCTTCTTTTCTCCAAGGAAAGCCTTTCTGATCTCTCCAATCCACCCTCATAGCTACAGTTCTTCATCCCTGGAATCATTCTTGTGGATCTCCTCTGTGATGTCTCCAATGTCTTCCAAGAGTATGGCACCTAGAACTGGCAGCAGTACTCCAGTTAAGGTCTAACTACTGTCTTATACAAGTTCAACATGATCTCCTCACTCTTGTATTCAAAGCCCCTATTGATAAAACCTAGGTTACCATATGCTTTATTAACTGCTCTCTCAACATGCCACATGTCTGCCCAATCCATCAATATGTCTATGTCCTTTTGAAGTTCAAGGCTATCCTCACTGTGGTTGACACTGCTTCCAATCTTCATATCATCCGCAAATTTTAAAATCATGCCCTGCACACCATTGTCTCAGTCACTTTGACGAC
This sequence comes from Mustelus asterias, assembly GCF_964213995.1. Lineage (NCBI taxonomy): Eukaryota > Metazoa > Chordata > Chondrichthyes > Carcharhiniformes > Triakidae > Mustelus > Mustelus asterias. Next base: position 9,254,149 of record NC_135806.1, read on the forward strand.
TGTTTCAATAAATAGTCTGTTCCCCTTACAATGTGAATACTGTAACTTCTTGTTATGATCTGCGATACACTGACTGAATGGGTGTTGGGAACAGGTTCAATAATATCTTTCCAAAAGGGAATCACATTTATCCTTAACGTGGAGAAATTTGCTGGGGTTGGGGGTATAGATCAGGGGATTGGAACTAACTAGGTGATGTGTTCAAAGAATCAGCGCAGGCACAATGGGCTGAATGGCCTGTATCATTGTGCTGTTTTCATTTGTCACAATTATGTTGATTGGCCATGCTAAATTGCCCCTGAGTGTCCCAAGATGTGTAGGTTAGGGGGACTAGCAGAGTAAATGCGTGGGGTTACGGGAATAGAGGCTGGGTGGGATTGTTATTGGTGCAGGCTCGATGGGCCGAATGGCCTTCTTCTGCGCTGTGGGGATTCTATGATTGCCCCCTTTGGAGATTTTTTTTTATTCGTTCATGGGCGTCACTGGCTGGCCAGCATTTATTGCACATCCCAAGTTGCCCTTGTTCAGAGGGCAGTTGAAAGTCAACCACATTGCTGTGCCTCTGGAGTCACACGCAGGCCAGACCAGGTAAAGATGGTCGATTTCCTTCCCCAGAGGAAATTAGTTGAGCCAGATGGGCTTTTCTGACAATCGACAATGGTTTCACGGTCATCATTAAACTTTTCATTCCAGATTTTTACTGAATTCAAATTTCAACATCTGCTGTGGTGGGATTCGAACCCGGGTCCCCAGAGCATTACCCTGGGTCTCTGGATTAATAGTCCAGCGACAATACCACTACTTCACTGCCTTCCCAAAAAACTTGGATCAGCCACAACTGGTTATGGTATAAAGCACGCTGGAATTGATGTTAAGAGTCCCACTAGTTATCCACATAGCAGAATATATCACACATTATGCCTACAAGCTAAAAGTATTCATCTAATTTACTGACCTTTAAAAATAGAGAGGATATTATGCTACAAAGCACAAGTCAACTGTGAGCATGCAAATTCTCTAACGATCGAATACAGCTGTTTCCTTCAAAGCCGTCAGCAGCCCTCCTCGCTAAAGTTAGAACAGTGTCACAATCTCAGGACATTCCAAAGTGCATCACAGCCGACAAAGTACTTTTTGAAGGTGGTTACTGTTGCCCCGTAGGAAATGCAGCTGCTAATTTCTGCACAGTAAACTCCCCCAAGCAGAAACCTGCTCATGTCCGGGTCATCCGGTTTCAGCGATGCGAATTCAGGGATAAATTTGAGCCTGGGCACTGGGGAGAACACCCTCAGAATAGGGGCATGGGATCTCTTACACCCCCTTGAGAGCACAGATGGGGCCTTGGACTAACGTCACACCTAGAAGATCTGAACTATTGGAACCGAGCCCCCAACAGAAAGCTTCATGTGAAATATATAAAGCAAACTCTCACTCAAGACTATCGGAATCTGAACTGAGTCTCAAGAAACTTCACACTGGAGGAATTAGAGAAGTGTGGGGGCGTGTAAGTTAAAATGTTCCGCTCTTGTCAACTCTCTCAGTTGCCTGGAAGTCCATCACTAAGATTTCAAAACACCAATTATGATGATCCTTTTCAAACCACTGTCTGTTTTATCAGACAGATTAAAGAGGTTGTTTAATTTTGGTGACTTATCACTTCTTTATATCTGTCCATCTCCCTGTGTTAGAACCCCGCAAAGGTGGCCAATGGAAGCAAAGTCTTTACAGGAGTGCTGGTGAGAACCAGGCTGGACGTCTCGAATAGCTAAGAGCTTGCAGCGAGGGATCTGCCGAGGGAAGGTCAAAAGGGAACACCATTGTGAAGTTTCCAGCAACACAAGGAGGGGAAAAGCACTGGCTGTGCTGGCATCCGTTGAAGTGAATGAAATTCTACTTCTGTGATTGTGGTGGATTAACAGATGGACATTAAACAATGCAGCCTGTGTCATTAACCTTTTTTCGCACTGACCTTTCTCTCCACACGGGTTGCCCTCCCAGAAAGATTCCTAGGCAAAACTTTTTTTTCTGTTCGACAATGTTAGAACCGTGAGTATTCAGCAGTGAGATGATCACACCAAGCCTCTGTTAACTAACGAAGATATATCCTGTAACGACTTTAATCAGACAATTGAGGTTGGCCTTCTTGAATATGAACTCCCTGATTAAGGGCCAAATTGATAGTCCAATCAGGCAGCCCCATGCTCTGCACTTAAACAGGAGTGTCAGTTCCTCTGGCACTCCGGATGTAGGCTGCTGACTGAGAGCGCTCTGTGTAGTGTCATTGAATCTTGTAAAGGTTGAGAGGCGGTAGATTTAAAACTGAGAGGAGGAGGAACTACATCCCGCAGAGGGTGGCGAATTTGTGAAATTCGCTGCCCCATAGCGTGGTGGAGTCTGACTCATTAAAGTTTTAAAGCTTATTTATTAGTGTCAGAAGTAGGCTTTGGAGGGGAGACGATGGCCTAGTGGTGTTATCACTAGACTATTAACCCAGAAACTCAGCTAATGTTCTGGGAACACGCGCTCGAATTCAAAGTCCACCATCTACCGTGGCGGGATTCGAACGCGTGTTCCCAGAACATAAGCTGAGTTTCTGGGTTATTAGTCTAGTGATAACACCACTAGGCCATTGTGTCTCCTCCTAAGCCTACTTCTGACACTAATAAATAAACTTTAATAAGTCAGACTCCATCACGCGATGGGGCAGCGAATTTCACAAATTTGCCAACTTCTGTGAGAAGTAGTTCCTCCTCATCTCAGTTTTAAATCTACCGCCTCTCAACCTATACCTGTGACCTCTTGTTCGAGATTGCCCCACAAGAGGAAACATTTGGTCCACATTTATTTTATCAATCCCTTTTAGAATTTTATATACCTCGATCAGATCCCCTCTCATCCTTCTAAACTCCAGCGAGTAAAGCCCAAACTGTTTAATCTCTCCTCATACGTCAACCCTTTCACCCCCGCAGTCAATCTGATGAACCTCCTCTGAACCTTTTTTGGCAGGAGGATGAATGCCCATTTCAGCCATCTGACTGATGAAGAAAGCTCATTGTCTATATCCTGGCACTGATTTTCTCACCAGATGCTTGTCCAGCCTCAATTGCCCCCTTCGGTTTTTCAACCACCCTTTCGCCATATTTTGTTTGAAAATGGTTATATCCGATCAATCAGTGTAGCCTGACTCCTCTGAGGATCAGGCTGTGCCCCCTTCCATGGCTTTGTTGGCTCTTCCCTATCTCTGTAACCTTCTACAGTCCTGCAACCCTCCAAGATCCCTTGCATTCCTCCGATTCTCTTGCCCATCACCAATTTCCCTTGCTTCACCTTTGGCCACATATTCAGGCCCGAAACACTGGAATTCCCTCCTTAACCCACTCCCCGTCTCTCTCTTCCTTTCACATGCTGATTCAGGCCGACCTCTTTGACCAAGCTTTCATCAACCTTGTGATGTAGCTCGGTGTCAAATTTTGCTTGATAATCGTGCCCAAGTGATTTGATTTACATTGTTAAAGGATCAAGCTGCGAATGCAAGTTCTTATTCCTTGCCACGAGTGAGAGTGTGACCGAAGTCAGCCTCTGTTGTCTCTTAGAAACTTGGAAGCAGGAGGAGGCCATTCGGCCCTTCAAGTCTGCTCCGCCGTTCATTATGATTATGGCTGATCATCAAATTTAATATCCCGATCCTGCCTTTTCCTCCATTTTCTTTGATCCCTTTAGCCCCAAGAACGATACCTAATTTCTTCTTGAAGTCACACAATGTTTTGGCCTCAATTATTTTCTGTGGTAGTGAATTCCACACATTCACCAACCTCTGGGTGAAGAAATTTCTCCTCACCTCAGTCCGAAAAGGTTTACCCCTTATCCTCAAACTATGACCCCATTTTTTTTTCTGACAGCACATGCTGGCATTAATTCTGCTGTTGCCATTCACACCTCCCCTCGAGGCATCTTACAGAACCATAGAGTCCCTACAGTGCAGAAGAAGGCCATTCGGCCCATTGAGTCTGCACCGACTCTCCGAAAGAGCATCTTACCCAGGTCCACATCCCCCCACCACATGCTATCCCCATAACCCTGCGCATTTACCATGGCTAATCCAAGTAACCTGCACATCCTGGGACACTAAAGGGCAATTTAAATTGACTAATCCACATAATCTACACATTTTGGGACACTAAAGGACAATTTACCATGGCTAATCCACCTAGCCTGCACATCTTGGGACACTAAGGAACAATTTACCATGGCTAATCACCTAATTTACATATCCTTGGACAATAAGGAAAAATTTACCATGGCTAATCCACCTAACTTGCACATCTTGGGACACTTGCCTGGATGGGTGCAGCTTCAATATCACTTAAAAAGCTTGACACCATCCAGGACAAAGTAGGTCACTTGATTGGCACCACATCTACAAACATTCCATCTCTCCACCACCGACGCTCAGTAGCAGCAGTGTGTACTATCTACAAGATGCACTGCAGCAATTCATCAAAGATCCTTAGACAACACCTTCCAAACCCATGACCACTTCCACCTAGAAGGAAAAGGGCAGCAGGTACATGGGAACACCACCACCTGCAAGTTCCCCTCCAAGCCACTGACCATCCTGACTTGGAAATATATCGCCGTTCCTTCACAGTGGCTGGGTCAAAATCCTGGAATTCCCTCCCTAACGGCATTGTGGGTCAACCCACAGCACATGGACTGCAGCGATTCAAGAAGGCAGCTCACCACCACCTTCTCAAGGGCAACTAGGGATGGGCAATAAATGCTGGCCCAGCCAGCGACGCCCATGTCCCATGAATGAATTTTTAAAAAAGGAACAATTTACCATGACTAATCCACCTAATTTACACATCTTTGGACACTAAGGGACAATTTAGAATGGCTAATCCATCTAATTTGCACACCTTGAAACACTAAGGAAGAATTTACCATGGCTAATCCATCTAATTTACGCATCAATTTATGCAGACACGGGCAGCATGATGGCACAGTGGTTAGCACTGCTGCCTCACAGCGCCAGGGACCTGGGTTCAATTCCGGCCTCAGGTCGCTGTTTGTGTGGAGTCTGCACGTTCTCCCTGTGCCTGTGTGAGTTTCCTCCGGTTTCCTCCCATAGTCCGAAAGATGTGCTAATTAGGTGCATTGGCCATGCTAAATTCTCCCTCAGTGTACCCGAACAGGAGCTAGAGTGTGGCGATGAGGGGATTTTCACAGTAACTTCATTGCAGTGTTAATGTAAGCCTACTTGTTACACTAATAAATAAACTTTAAACGTGTCACATGGCATATACTGTACAGATACAGACCATTCTGTCTCCTCCCATTGAATCCACCTCACTGCAGCACACCTTTCTAATCCTTTCTCCCTCTTGTACTTGTCTCATTTCCTTTTGAAAGCATCCAAGCTACTTGCCTCAACCACACCCTGCATTTCTCATTCTAACCACTCTCCCGGTTAGGAAATGTCTCCGCATTTCCCTCCTGGGCTTTAATAAGAACTATTTTGTACTGACAGCCTCTGGTTTTGTATCCTCCCACAAGTGGAAACAATTCCTCCATATTGTCCCTTTCCCAACCCGTTTGCAATTTTAAAAACCTTGAATCGAGCGACTTTTCAATCTTCTATTTTCCAAAGAATATATGCCCCAACCTGGTCAACCTTTCAAGTTCAGTTAAAATTATTTTTTAATCTCCACTGGCAAATATCTGATCTCAGCAGAAAGGTTCAATTGGCCTGAACAGGTCCTTTTCCTAACTGGAACTTTGAGTGGAATACCCTCGACTGATTTTGAATTTAATTTGTTTTGCCCATGGGACACGGCATCGCTGGCTGGGCCAATATTTCTGGCCCATTTCTCATTGCCCTTGAGGGAGCAGTTAAGAGTAAACCACATTGTAGTGGGTCTGGAGTCACATGTAGGCCAGACCAGGTAAGGACGGCAGATTTCCTTCCCTAAAGGACATTAGTGAATCAGATGAGTTTTTACAACAATCGATTCATGGTCATCTTTAGAGCTTTTGAATTCCAGATTTTTATTGAATTCAATTTTAACATTCTCCGTGGTGGGATTTGAACCTGGGTCCCCAGAGCATTACTCTGGGTCTCTGGGCTAGTAGCCGAGTGACAATACCACTATGCCACTGCCTCCTCACAAATGAACAGCTGGTGTTGACAACTGAGTTGGAATTATCCTCACACTAGACACTTTCCCTGATATAAAATAATTCCTTGATATACTCTGCCCGGCTAGCTCAGTCGTTAGAGACTCTTAATCCCATGGTCGTGGGTTCGAGCCCCACATTGGACGCTGTTATTTAGGGGCAGCACAGTGGTTAGCACTGCTGCCTCACAGCTCCAGGGACCTGGGTTCAATTCTGGCCTCGGGTCACTGTCTGTGTGGAGTTTGCACATTCTCCCCGTGTCTGCGTGGGTTTTCTCCGGGTGCTCCATTTGCCAGCCACACTCCAAAGATGTGCAGGTTGGGTTGATTGGCCATGCTAAATTGACCCTAGTGTCAGGGAGATTAGCAGGGTAAATATGTGGGGTTGCGGGAAAAGGGCCAGGGGTAGGATTGTGGTTGGTGCAGACTCCTTCTGCACTGTAGGGATTCTATGATTCTATTTTAATCTGGGAGTTTGTTCTAATCGAGTGCAATAGCTAATGGTATGATGGCATTCATGAACAAGACACTCCTAAGGGTTAATAACAAAATAATTAGCTTGAAGGGGGGGGGGGAACTTCTTCCACTTCTCAAAAACATCCCGTGTGTTTTCCTGACTGTTCCTTTCTTATCGACACCCCCACCCAGCTTTAGCTCCATCCAGCAGTGCTTCCTGTATTCCTTCCTGCCTCGGGTTCAAGATACAATTGCGAGCAGTTCCTTTCACTTTTTATGGAATGCTAGCTTCTCACGACCTACACCCGTTGGAGCAGCGTGCAAACTCTCTGCACTCAACATGTGTCGGAGCTTTTAGTGGGAGCGACCAGGGAATTTTCCCAGATTCAGCTGCCTGCACCCCTCCCACCCGCCTCTGGAGGCGAGGAAATGGGAGCAGTGGGTGGATGCGTGGGTGGAGGAACATGGAGTAGAAAAAAAAATCAGTAAAAGAGACAATCTATGCGGAGTTTGCATGTTCTCCCCATGTCTGAGTGGGTTTCCTCCGGGTGCTCCGGTTTCCTCCCACAGTCCAAAGATGTGCGGGTTAGGTTGATTGGTTATGCTAAATTAACTCTTGGTGTCAGGGAGATGAGCAGGGTAAATACGTGGGGTTGCGGGAATATGACCTGGGTGGGATTGTGGTCGGTGCAGACTCGATGGGCTGAATGGCCTCCTTCTGCACTGTAGGGATTCTATGAAACAAGCAACATTCACTCTTGACTTTTGAGAAGATTGGGGATGTGGGAAGGTGCAGTGTGGATGCTGTTGTGAGTAATCGGGATGAGCAGTGATTGCGAATATTGTGTGATGGGTTGTTTACCCAGTTTTTGCTGTGATGTCAATGGGTGGGTCGGATTGGTACACCAGAGGCTGCCCTCCCGTAGTTAAGGACAACTCAAACTCGCATTTATACATTTAATCTTGCAAGAGGCGTGTCACAGAAGCATCATTGAATAACTGAACCAAAGTGAGAGATGTTAAGGGTGACGGTGAAACAGAAATTTGGTTAAAGAGGGAACAGTTTACATTTATATAGCACCTTTAATGTTGTAAAGCATTGCAAAGTGCTTCACTGGAGCATAATAGGACAAATAGGTGGCACAGTGGTTAGCACTGCTGCCTCACAGCCCCAGGGACCCAGGTTCAATTCTTGGCTGCGTGGAGTTTGCACGTTCTGTCCATGTCTGCGTGGGTTTCCTCCGGGTGCTCCGGTTTCCTCCCACGGTCCAAAGATATGTAGGTTAGGGTAATTGGCCATGCTAAATTGCCCCTAAGTGTCCCAGGATGCCCAGGTTAGAGGGATTAGTGGGGTAAACATGTGGGGATACGGGGATAGGGCCGAGGTAGGATTGTTGTCAGTGCAGACCTGATGGGCCGAATGGCCTCCTTCGGCACTGTAGGGTTTCTATGAAAAAAATGTATGACGCCTTGCTTTCATATCTTACCTGAAGGATAAAGCACCTGACAGTGCAGCACTCCCTCAGTATTCCTGCACTGTGGGGAGGAGGAGGGGGGGGCGGTCAGTTGAGATTTTGGGTTCCAGTCTCTTGACTTGAAGCTGAGACAGAATGGAGAGAGCTGCCCACAGAGTCACAACTCACAGCCATTTGGAAACAGCATCGCGAGATTCACAATGGCGTTCACCAGAGGGAGAGCGTACCCTCAGCACCCTTCAAGAAAAGTGACGGATTCTGATTACCACACTTGTGTTTTTTTAAAAGTTTATTTATTAGTGTCACAAGTAGGCTCACATTAACACTGCAATGAAGTTACTGTGAAAATCCCCTAGTCGCCACACTCCGATGCCTGTCCGGGTACACTGTGGGAGAATTTATCATGGCCGATGCACCCTAACCAGCACGTCTTTCAGACTGTGGGAGGAGACCGGAGCACCTGGAGGAAACCCACGTAGACACGGGGAGAATGTGCAGACTCCGCACAGACAGTGACCCAAGCTGGGAATCGAACCCAGGTCCCTGGCGCTGTGAGGCATCAGTGCCAACCACTGTGCCGCCGTGCCACCCCATGTTTGGGGAGGATGGGGGTGGGTTGGAGTATTGCTGATTCCAGCTGCACCAGCAGAAACTCCTCTCTACGCAGCAAAGGCTGTTCATTTACCCCCCCGCAGGTTCATCATGGCAATCGGAGCTTGTGTTAAGTGGCAGCTGTCCAATGCAAAAGCTCAACCAAGGATCTAGTTCATCTCATCGCTTCATTTTCCTTGGCAAAAAAAAACGTTGAGACACTTTGGGATACAAATTGTAAGTAGGTCGCAGATTGCCCTGGTTTTCCCTCACACTTGTATCAGCACTGATAACTCTCCACCTTCAACAGCCTCACAGGGAGGGGGGGATGGCTAAATCCTGCTGATTATTGGATGAAAACCAGGTTAAATCGAATAATTATTCCCCCAAATATTTTACATAGGATTCACAGCACAGAAACAGGCCATTTTGCCCGACTGTTTTATGCTGCCATTTATGCTCCACACAAGCTGCCTCCTAATTAATTCTACATAACCACCCTTCAAGCTCAGTGTTGGCCACTGGTGTCACAGTTGCAAATCTTGCGGGAGGTGATGGAATCTGGAAGAATCCTGGTCAGTTCATTTCAACCTTTGAACCCGACAACACGGTCTGTGGTGGTGTAACGGAGTAAAGGTGAAGGGTAAAGTCGCCACACCACACCTCAGGCAAGGTTGAGATGATGGGGCTTTCATGACTTACATCAGCCGGTACGGGAATTGAACCCACGTTGTTGGTGTCGCTCTGCGCCACGAACAAGCCGTCCAGCCAAGTGGGCTAACCGACTCATGGGCGGTGCTACATTGTTGTAGGTGCTGTCTTTTGGATGAAATGTTAAACTGAGGCCCTATTTACCCTCTCAGGTGAGAATACAAGATCCCACGGCCACTGTTTTGATGACGAGTAATGGGGGGGGGGGGGGGGGGGGAGAGGGGGGTGGTTCGGGGGGGGCGGGGGGCAGAGGGGGGTTGGTGGGGAGGGTGGTGGGGAGGTAATAAGATCCAGTGGAACTGCTTTGGAACATAGGAATTAGGAGCGAGAGTGGACAATCCAGCCATTCTAGCCCACTCCGCCATTTAACATGGCTGACCTTATCCTGGTCTCAACTCCACTTTCCTGCCTGCTCCCCATAGCCCTTTATCCTGCTTTTCATCAGAAACATAGCCATCTCTTTCTTGAATCTGTTGGCTGATTCTGCCTCCACCGCACTCTGGGACAGTGAGTTCCACAGATTCACAACCCTCTGGGAGAAGTAGTTTCTCCTCATCTCAGTTTCGAACCTTTCCAAGATGCTTCATTGGTTGTAAAGTGCTTTGGAACATCTTGAGATTCATAGAATCCCTACAGTGCAGAAGGAGGCCATTCAGCCCATCGGGCCTGCACCGACAACAATCCCACCTAAGCCCTATCTCCTTCACCCTACATATTTACCCTGCCAGTCCCCCAGACTCTAAGGGGCAATTTTGCATGACCAATCCACCGAACCCGCACATCTTTGGATTGTGGGAGGAAACCCATGCAGACACGGGGAGAACGTGCAACTCCACACAGACAGTCACGCGAGGCCAGATTCGAACCCGGGTCCCTGGTGCTGTGAGGCAGCAGTGCTAACCACTGTGCCACCGTGCTGCCATGTGAAAGATGCGTTAACAATAAGAGGTTTTTTTTTAACCCGCCTTCAGAGGAAAAAATAAATCCCAAAAATAAGGCAGCCTACACATAACCCAGTCTGAATGTTGGATCTTGGGACAAAGCCTTAGGATGGCACAGTGGTTAGCACTGCTGCCTCACAGCTCCGGGGACCTGGGTTCAATTCCCGGCTTGGGTCACTGTCTCTGTGGAGTCTGCACATTCTCTCCGTGCCTGTGTGGGTTTTCCCCGGGTGCTCCAAATTCCTTCCACAGTCCAAAGATGTGCGGGCTAGGTGCATTGGCCAAGCTAAATTGCCCCTTAGTGTCGCAAGATGTGTAGGTTAGAGGGATTGGCTGGGTAAATGTGTGGGGTTACGGAAATAGGGCCTGACTGGGATTGTTGTTGGTGCAGACTCGACGGGCTGAATGGCCTCCTTCTGCACTGTAGGGATTCTATGGATTCTAAGATCAACACACACATTGAGTATCAGTGTGGGAGTGTGATACCGGAACTCCCTCCACACTGCACCGCAAGTGTCAGCTTCGATAGAGTGGCCAAGTCTCCGAGCGGCAGGATTTCAATCTGACACCTTCCAGCTCCCGAGGCAGTACTGCGATGGGGCTGTGACATGGTTGGCGACAGCACCCACATCCCGGGCAACAATGGCACACATCACGAGTGAAATGGTGAACAGCCTAACGCAGACTTCCACCAGCTTCCAGTGGCTGCTGTAAGAATGTGTTTGTATTTGCAGTTAATTTGCTGACTAGAATTGGCTGGTCTGATTGCGACGCAGGCTAAAATTGAATCTGTAATTGGGGTCACCTTGGCTGGTGTTGTTAAAAAGCAGAATCAGCTCAAAACAGAATGATTTTCCACGATATATATAAATGCTGAAATAAATAAACATTTGGTGGTTTACACCCCTCTCCAGTTTTATCCTGAGCTCTCCCTTTCAAAGGTACTGATTCACATTGTGGACAGTTCCACTCTCATTGACAACTCTCCCAAAATGGCCATTCTAACTGCAGAAAACTTTGTGGGTTTTTCAGCAGTGGAGATCAAACACGTCTGTGACTGACAACCCTTTCCAGCCAGGAGGTCGCTGGATCATAAAATCACAGCGTCACGCAACCATTACAGGAGGCAATTCGGCCCATTGAGTCCATGCTGGATCTCTGCAAGGGCAAAATAGCTAAACCAATACCCCAAATGCTTCCACACAGCAGACCTGCAAACTTTCCCCCTTCCAAGACCTTTTGGGCAGCACAGTGGTTAGCACTGCTGTCTCACAGCGCCAGGGACTCAGTTCAATTCCCAGCTTGGGTCACTGCGTGGAGTTTGCATGTTCTCCACGTGTTTACCGGCGTTCCCTCCATGTGCTCCAGTTTCCTCCCACACTGTAAAGATGTGTCGGCTAGGTGGATTGGCCATGGTAAATGCAAAAGTTTAGCTTATTTTATTAGTGTGGTTGAGGCAGATACATTAACATTATGTGGTTGGTCTAGGTCGGACAACATGATCGGCACAGGCTTGGTGGGCCGAAGGGCCTGTTCCTGTGCTGTGCTGCTCTTTGTCACAAATAGGCTTACATTAACACTGCAATGAAGTTACTGTGAAAATCTTCTAGTCGCTACACTCCGGCGCCTGTTCGGGTACACCGAGGGAGAACTTAGCATGGTCAATGCACCTAACCAGCACGTCTTTTGGACTGTGGGAGGAAACTGGAGCATCCGGAGGAAACCCGCGCAGACACGGGGAGAACGTGCAAACTCCTCACAGACAGTGACCCAAGCCGGGAATCGAACCCGGGTCCCTGGCGCTGTGAGGCAGCAGTGCTCACCACCGTGCCGTGAGAGTACAAGATAGGGTGTGGAGGAGTAGGCCTGGCTACCACCTGGCTAAGATGCTCTTTCAAAAAGTCAGTGCAGACATGAGGGGCTGAATGGCCTCCTGTACCATAGGGGTTCTATGGAACTTATAATTCCCTTTTGAAAGCCACAATTGAATCAGCCTCCAGCATTGCCTCAGGTAGTACATTCCAGATCCCAATCACTCACTATGTAAAAAAGATTTTTTCCCATGTCCTCTTTGGATCTTTTCGCCATTTGCCTTAAATCATTGCCCGAGGGTGCTCTATCCTTTCTCCAACAGGAAGAGTTTCACTCTATCCACTCGCCTCATGATTCTCCACACAATTCTCCGCTCAACCTTCCGTCCTTGAAAGAGGACGACCCCAGCTTTGCTAATCCGTCAGGCAACCGAACTCCCTTGTCCCGGGAGGCTAAGGAAATTTGGCATGTCTGCTACGATGCTCACTAATTTTTACAGGTGCGCCACAGAAAGCATCCTTTCCGGGTGTATCACAGCTTGGTATGGCTCCTGCTCCCACCAAGGCCGCAAGAAACTTCAAAGGGTTGTGGAAACCGCTCAGTCCATCACGCAAACCAGCCTCCCATCTGTCTATGCTTCCCGCTGCCTGGGAAAAGCAGCCAGCACAATTAAAGACCCCGTGCACCCGGACATACTTTCTTCCACCATCTTCCAATGGGAAACATTGGTTGGTCCCCTGGCTTGGTGCAAATGGTAGAGTGAGGAATATGCCAGGCCCCAAGGTTACAGATTGTGGTTAAATACAATTTTGCTGCTGCAGATGATTGAGAACACCTCATAAACACCCAGCCTTAAGCTCCAAGATCTGTTCTAAATGTAACACATTTAGCATGGCGGCGGTGCCACACAACAATGGAGGGATCCTCAATGTGAAGATGCGACATCGTCTCCACAAGGACTGTACGATGGCCATTCTTACCAATGATGTCTTGGACAGAGGCTTTTCTGACTTGTATATGGGGGAGAATGAGGCCAAGTTGATTCTTCCATTGTGTTGGCTCTGGCTGCACTGTCACAGGCTCAGACCAGAAACTATGTCCCTGAGGCAGTTCGGTAGTGATGCTACCCAGCCACTGTTGGGGATGGACATTAAAGTCCCCACCCAGAGTAATTCTGTGTCCTTGCAACCCTCAGTGCTTCTTCAGTGCTCCAACATGGAGGAGTACTGATTCATCACTGGAGCTGGGTACAGGAGGCATTAATCAGCAGGAGGTTTTGTGGCCTGTGTTTGACCTATTTGCTCACATTTGGCTTGAAAGTGATGATGTTCCCAAACACAAACTGCCCTTGCCCTTCTAGTTGGTGCAGCCCGTGTGTTTGGGAGGTGCCATTTTGTCCCTATATTTGCCTACGCAGCAAATCAACTGGACAATGTCACTTATTCTGCAAAGTGCGCTGGAGTGATTCTGAGAAGGGTCAGCACTACATAAACACAAGTTCCGCTTTATGTATGATGATCATAAAATCGTAGGATCCCTACAGTGCAGGAGAAGGCCATGCGGTCCATTAAGCCTGCACCAGCAACAACAATAATACCCAGACTCTATCCCTGTAACCCCACACATTTACCCTGCTAGTCCCTTTGACACGAAGGGGCAATTTAGCATGGCCAGTCCGCCTAACCTGCACATCTTTGGATTGTGGGAGGAAACTGGAGCACCCAGATGAAACTCACACAGACACGGGGAGAACATGCAGAATCCACACAGACAGTGACCCGAGGCTGGAATTGAACCTGGGTCCCTGGCGCTGTGAGGCAACAGTGCTAACCACGGTGCCACCGTGCCATGATCTGTGGGTGCGGGAAATTAGGAGGATAGGAAAGGAGTAGCCTATTCTGCTGAATTCTAAATGTGCCTCTGTAAGTGGAAACAACGTGTAAAGTGCTTTTGCTGTTATTATGTACGTGCAAATATTTTGGATTGTTACAGGATGTTAGGGGTGCAGCAATCACAGATCCTGAATCTTGGCACAAACATTAGAGGGATTGAAACATGGGGTGTGTGAACCACTTCCTAACTTCCTGTAACTACCCAAAACATTAATGTTTGTGTGTCACTTAGTTTTCCAAATATTTGCAGTCGAACACTGCTCCTTTAATGTAGGAAAATGTCCCAAGATGCTTCACTAGAGCGTTAGAATACAGCATTTGACACAGAGACAGAAGGAGATATTGGGATAAAACTCTCGTTCACAGAGTTAGGGTTTTGGTATTGTCTTGAAGGAGGAAAGAGACAATTAGGGAGGGAATTTCAGAACTTACGACCAAAGTAGATAAAGGTGCGGCCACCAGCGGTGAAGCGATTTAAATCAGGGGTGTGAACAAGGCCAAATATAGAGGATTTGATCTGATTTATTGTTACATGTATTGGGATACAGTGAAAAGTGTTGTTTCTTGCATTGCTATACAGGAATGCAGCATAGAGGAAAATGCAAGGCCCATAATAAAAATGAGGCATGGAACATTAGGAAGGATGTCTTTGATTTGATGTATTATTGTTACGTGTATTGGGGTACAGTGAAAAGTATTGTTTATTGTGCACTATACAGACAAAGCATACTGTTCATAGAGTACATAGGGAAGAAGGAAAGGAGAGAGTGCAGAATGTAGTGTTACAGTCATTGCTAGGGTGTAGAGAAAGGTCAACTTAATATAATGTAAGTCCATTCAAAAGCAGCAGGGAAGAAGCTGTTCTTGAGTCAGCTGACACGTGATCTCAGACTTTTGTATCTTTTTCTCGACGGAAGAAGGTGGAAGAGAGAATGTCCGGGGTGCGTGGGGTCCTTCATTATGCTGGCTGCTTTTCCGAGGCAGCAGGAAGTGTAGACAGAGTCAGTCTATGGATGGGAGGCTGGCTTGTGTGATGGACAGTGTTCACAACCCTTTGTAGTTTCTTGCGGTCTTGGACAGAGCAGGAGCCATACCAAGCTGTGATAGAACCGGAAAGGATGCTTTCTATGGTGCATCTGTAAAATTTGGTGAGAGCCGTAGCGGACATGCCGAATTTCTTTAAGTCTCTTGAGAAAGTAGAGGAGCTGGTGGGAGGAGGGGAGAGGTGGCCAAGGAGATTTACCAGAATGTTCATTGGGAATGGGGGACTTCAGTCGGATGGAGGGACTGGAGAAGCTGGGTATGTTCTCCTCAGAGCCGAGGGGCTAAGGTGCAATTTGACAGAGGTGTTACAAATCTTGAAATGTTTTGATAGAATAAATAAGGAGGAAGTGGCAGAAGGGATAGTATCCAGAGGGCACAGGGCTAGGATGATTGACAAAACAGAGGCAATATGGAGAAAGGTTTTTTAAATGTTGTGATTTGGAATGTACTGCCCCTAAAAGGATGATTGAAACAAATTCAGAAGTAGCTTTCAAAAGGGAGGTGATGGCCTCGTGGTATTGTCGCTAGATTATTAATCCACAAACTCAGCGAATGTTCTGGGGACCCGGGTTCGAATCCCGCCCCGGCAGATGGTGGAATTTGAATTCAATAAAAAAAAAATCTGGAATTAAGAATCTACTGATGACCGTGAAACCTTTGTCGATTGTCGGAAAAACCCATCTGGTTCACTAATGTCCTTTAGGGAAGGAAATCTGTCGTCTTTACCTGGTTCGGCCTACATGTGACTCCAGAGCCACAGCAATGTGGTTGACTCTCAACTGCCCTTGGGAAACTAGGGATGGGCAATAAATGCTGGCCAGCCAGTGATGCCCATGTCCCATGAATGAAAAAAAGGGAACTAGATAAATATTTAAAGGGCAAGTTTTTTTTACAGGGCCCTGGGGATGCAGTAAGGGAGTAAAATTAATTTGATGGCTCCATTAAAGAGCCAGTACAGAAAGAGTGGGCCAAATGGCCAGATTAAACAAACAGTAATGTGATAATGGTGGTTGAATCTGTGTTTATTGATGTTAGTTGAGGGATGAATATTAGACCGGGCAATTAGGGAGAAGTCCCCTTCTCTCCGTTAGATAGTGCCATGGTATCCTTCACATCCATTTGAGAGGAAAGACAGCGCATCAGTTTTCCATCTCCTCCATTAGGCAATGCAGCACTTACTCAATCCTGCGCTGCCAAGTCAGCCTAGACACTGTGCTCAAGAGCCTGGGCCAGGGACTTGGAACCCACAACCATCTGACTCAGAGTGTTACCCACTGATACACACGTGACAATCTGGAAATCGTAAAAAAAAACCTCTAGCAAGAAAATGAATCAAATATAAAATAAAATGATTGACTCATTTTCTGCTCAGGTCCGCAATGCTTCATGGTTACATTTGGGGTTGGAAGTTCCCCTGTCTCAGGGAGTCCACCTTCACCTGTTGGCCCTCATTGCCATCAGGATTCACCAAAGCTGGGATCCTTACGGTGCCTAAACCCTTCACATTTGTCCACATGGATATCTGCCTAATTTCCCTCCCCATCCTCTGTCTATTATTTCTTATTCAACTGCATTAAAGATTTCAACTGCACAGCAGCACAGTGGTTAGCCCTGCTGCCTCACAGCACCAGAGACCCGGGTTCTATTCCAGCCTTGGGTCACTGTCTGTGTGCACATTCTCCCCATGTCTGCGTGGGTTTCCTCCAGGGTGCTCCGGTTTCCTCCCACACTCCAAGGATGTGCACGTTAGGTAATTTGATGCTAAATTGCCCCTTAGTGTCCCAAAATGTTTTAAAGTTTATTTATTAGTGTCACAAGTGGGCTTACATTAACACTACAATGAAGTTAATCTGAAAATCCCCTAGTCGCCACACTCCGGCGCCTGTTCGGGTACACTGAGGGAGAATCCACCTAACTAGCAGGTCTTTCAGAATGTGGGAGGAAACCGGAGGGAGCCCACGCAGACACGGAGAGAACGTGCAGACTCCGCACAGACAGTGACCCAAGCTGGGAATCGAACCCGGGTCCCTGGCGCTGTGAGGCAGCAGTGCTAACCACTGTGGGACCGAGCCGAACCTGTGCAGGTTAGGGGGATTAGCAGGGTAATTACATGGGGTTACGGGGATAGGGCCTGGGTAAGATTATAAAAGGTGGGTCGGTGAGGGCTCGATGGGCTGACTGGTCTCCTGCACTGTAGGTATTCTATGACTCCTTTCTGAGTTCCTGCCCCATCAGCACGGATTATTCTCCATTTAAACAAATTAATGACTTTCCAAGTGAACAGTTTTCTGAATTGCTGCACGGGCAACTCAACTTATGAATTAATTACCATAATTAACCCTCCTTGATTTGAAAATTAAACTCACTTTGGAAATTTCCAGGGCGTTTTACCCAACAGGCGGTGTGACTGCAACTCACGATTAACAGACACCCAGCTAACAATCTGCAAACGGTGTCTATCAAAGTTACATTGAGTCTACAGCACAGGGACAGGCCATTCAGCCCAACTGCTCCATGCCAGCCTTTATTGCCCATTTTATTTTAATTTAAAGTAAAGTTTATTTATTAGTATCACAACTAGGCTTACATTAACACTGCAATGAAGATACTGTGAAAATCCCCTAGTTGCCACACTCCAGCGCCTGTTCGGGTATGCTGAGGGAGAATTTAGCTTGGCCAGTGCAACTAACCTGTACATCTTTGGACTTTGGGAGGAAACCAGAGCACCCGGAGGAAACCCACGCAGACATGGGGAAAATGTGCAAACTCCACACAGACAGTGACCCAAGCTGGGAATCAAACCCAGGTCCCTGGTGCTATGGGACAGCAGTGCTAACCACTGTGCCACCAACTGCTGCGCCAGTTTATTTTATTCCACCCTATCCTTCCATTTCCCCCTTCACTGGGCCTCTGACGCAAATCTTTGTCTCGTCGCTGGACACAGGTGAGGTCCCAGAGGAATGGAGGATAGCTAATGTGGTCCCGTTATTTAAGAAGGGTAGGAAGGATAACCCAGGTAATTATAGGCCGGTGAGCTTGACGTCCGTGGTAGGGAAGTTGTTGGAGAGGATTCTTAGAGATAGGATGTATGCGCATTTAGAAAGGAATAAACTCATTAACGATAGTCAGCATGGTTTTGTGAGAGGGAGGTCATGCCCCACTAACCTGGTGGAGTTTTTTGAAGAAGTGACTAGAATGGTTGACGAGGGAAGGGCCGTGGATGTCGTCTATATGGACTTTAGTAAAGCGTTTGACAAAGTACCTCATGGTAGGTTGGTGCAAAAGGTTGGATTTCATGGGATAAAGGGGGAGGTGGCTAGATGGGTGGAGAACTGGCTTGGTGCTACCAAATAAACCTGTTGGACTTTAACCTGGTGTTGTTAAACTTCTTACTTGGTCACAGAAGACAGAGGGTGGTAGTGGAAGGGTCTTTTTCCGGCTGGAGGCCTGTGACTAGTGGTGTTCCGCAGGGCTCTGTATTGGGACCTCTGCTGTTTGTGATTTATATAAATGATCTGGAAGAAGGTGTAACTGGGGTGATCAGTAAGTTTGCAGACGATACGAAATTGGCTGGACTTGCAGATAGTGAGGAACATTGTCAGAGGCTACAGAACATTGTCAGAGGCTACAGATGGATATAGATAGGCTGGAAATTTGGGCAAAGAAATGGCAGATGGAGTTCAATCCAGATAAATGCGAAGTGATGCATTTTGGTAGAGCTAACGTAGGGGGGAGCTATACGATAAATGGCAGAACCATAAAGGGTGTAGATACGCAGAGGGACCTGGGTCTGCAAGTCCACAGATCCTTGAAGGTGACGTCACAGGTGGAGAAGGTGGTGAAGAAGGCATATGGCATGCTTGCCTTTATAGGACGGGGCATAGAGTATAAAAGTTGGGGTCTGATGTTGCAGATGTATAGAACGTTGGTTCGGCCGCATTTGGAATACTGCGTCCAGTTCTGGTCGCCACACTACCAGAAGGACGTGGAGGCTTTAGAGAGACTGCAGAGGAGGTTTACCAGGATGTTGCCTGGTATGGAAGGGCTTAGTTATGAGGAGAGATTGGGTAAACTGGGGTTGTTCTCCCTGGAAAGACGGAGGATGAGGGGAGACTTAATAGAGGTGTATAAAATTATGAAAGGCATAGATAGGGTGAACGGTGGGAAGCTTTTTCCCAGGTCGGTGGTGATGTTCACGAGGGGTCATAGGTTCAAGGTGAGGGGGGGGGGCGGTTTAACACGGATATCAGAAGGACATATTTTACACAAAGGGTGGTGGGGGCCTGGAATGCGCTGCCAGGCAAGGTGGTGGAGGCGGGCACACTGGGAACATTTAAGACTTATCTAGATAGCAACATGAATGGAGTGGGAATGGAGGGATACAAAAGAATGGTCTAGTTTGGACCAGGGAGCGGCGCGGGCTTCGAGGGCCGAAGGGCCTGTTCCTGTGCTTGTTCTTTGTTCACTCTGGGTGGTACAATGGCACAGTGGTTCTACTGCTGCCTCACTGCGCCAGGCACCTGGGTCCAATTCCAGCCTCGCGTGACTGTCTGTGTGGAGTTTGCACGTTCTCCCCGCCTCTGCGTGGGTTTCCTTCAGGTGCTCCGGTTTCCTCCCACACTCCAAAGATGTGCGGGTTAGGTGGATTGGGCATGCTAAATTGACCCTTAGTATCAGGGGGATTAGCAGGGTAAATATGTGGGGTTATGGGGATAGTGCCTGGGTGGGATTGTTGTTGGTGCAGACTCGATGGGCCAAATGGCCTCCTCCTGCACTGTAGGGATTTGATGATTCTATGATTATTCCTAACACAAACCAGCCGGGTGAATGGTCTAATACTGTAAACTGGAGTTAAGGAAGCCGTAGAAAGGCCAATAAAATTCCTGGTGCAATAGACAGTGCAAAGCGCAGTGAAGGCAAATGTGTTTATATAAATATATCGAAATTGAATCTTACAGAGGGAAGGAATGAATAACCACTCTATCATTTTTCACAGAACAGGGGTGACATACATGTGTGAAGAGGCAATTAACAGAGACAATAGTAAATGAGCTTGCTACTGTGGAAGATTCTTCTCTGCATATTGTTCAACCTCTATCTTGTATTACAGTCGACATGAAACACAAACTCCCTCAGCTGCTCTGGCCCTTTCTAATACAGTCATCCCTTCCCCATAAACCCTAATACATACAAAAGCCAGCGGATCATATTAGAATAGGAGAGCCTAGTTTATTCAGGGCCCATGCTGGATCACTATTCCAAAGCCCTTCTATTCATTTATTCTGTGATTGGATTATATCCCAATGTCATCAACAGGAGCAGGGTCTTGTATTTGAATTGGCTTCTGCTGATTTCCTGTCAGAACATCAGCTTGGAGCTCAATAAAGCAACAACAACAACAACTTGCATTTGTATAGCACTTTAACATAGAAGAATGTTAAGGAAGCAGAATGAGACATTGGAATACAAGTAAGCCATTCAGCCCCTCGAGCCTGTTCTGCTGCTCCATTAGCTCATTGTTGATCTGCGTCTTAACTCCAGCTACCTACCTGTCACCCTTAATATTAAAGTTTATTTATTAGTCGCAAGTAGGCTTACATTAACACTGTAATGAAGTTACTTGAAAATCCCCTAGTCGCCACACTCCAGCGCCTGTTCGGGTACACTGAGGGAAAATTTAGCATGGCCAATGCATCTAATACAGGTGGTTGGTCTAGGTAGGACAACATGATCGGCACAGGCTTGGTGGGCCGAAGGGCCTGTTCCTGTGCTGTACTGTTCTTTGTCACAATAGGCTTACATTAACACTGCAATGAAGTTACTGTGAAAATCTCCTAGTCGCTACACTCCGGCGCCTGTTCGGGTACACTGAGGGAGAATTTAGCATGGCCAATGCACCTAACCAGCACGTCTTTCGGACTGTGGGAGGAAACCAGAGCACCCATGCAGACACAATTGAGTTGACACCGCCTTATAAATATTATGGCAATATCATAGAACCCTAAAGTGCAGAAGGAGGCCATTCGGCCCATCGAGTCTGCACCGACCACAATCCCACCCAGGCCCTATTCCCGTAACCCCACGTATTTACCCTGCTAATCCCCGGCACTAGGGTCAATTTATCATGGCCAATCAACCTAACCCGCACATCTTTGGAGTGTGGGAGAAAACCGGAGCACCCGGAGGAAACCCACGCAGACACGGTGAGAACGTGCAAACTCCACACAGACAGTGACCCGAGGCCGGAATTGAACCTGGGTCCCTGGTGCTGTGAGGCAGCAGTGCTAACCACTGTGCTACTGTGCCGCGCTATAGGAGCAAGTCAAAGGCTGGGAATTCTCTGATCAGTAACTCAATCTCTTGACCCCCCCCCCAAAAGCCTTTCCACCATCGATAAGGCACAAGTCAGAAGTGTGACGGAATACTCTCCACTTGCCTGGATGAGTGCGGCGTCAACAACACTCACAAAGCTCGACACCATCCAGGACAAAGCAGCCTGCTTGATCGGCACCCCATCTTCAACACCTTCAACATTCACCCCCCCCACCCACTAACAACACACAGTGGCAGCAGTGAGCACGATATACAAGATGTGCTGCAGCAACTCCCCAATGCTCCTTCGACAGCACCTTCTAAACACGCAATCTCCAGCACCTTGTAGGACAAGGGCAGCAGGCAGACTGGAAAACCACCACCTGCAAGTTCCCCTCCATGCCATCCTGACTTGGAAGCATATCGCCGTTCCTGCACTGGCTGGGGTCAAAATGCTGGAACTTCCTAAAAGCATTGTGAATGTGTCTACAACACATGTCCTGCAGCGGTTCAAGGTGGCAGCTCACTATCCCCTTGTCAAGGGCAATTAGAGATGGGCAATAAATGCTGGTCTTGCCATTGATTTTCAAATTCAATGAATTACTTTTTTAAAAAAGCTAGCACATGCATGAAGGGCCGAATGGTGATGTGTGATTCCATGATATATATGCATGTGTGGGTATATATAATGCACATACACATATACACATTGGTGGCACAGTGGTTAGCACTGCTGCCTCACAACCCAAGGGACCCGGGTTCGATGCTCGGGTCACTGTCTGTGCGGAGTTTGCACATTCTCCCCGTGTCTGCGTGCGTTTCCTCCGGGTGCTCCGCTTTCCTCCCACAGTCCAAAGTTGTGCGGGTTAGGTGCATTGGCCATGCTAAATTGTCCCTTAGTGTCCCGGGATGTGTAGGTTAGAGGGATTAGCAGGGTAAATATGTGGAGTTATGGGGATAGGGCCGAGGTGAGATTGCTGTCAGTCCAGACTCGATGGGCCGAACGGCCTCTTTCTGCACTGTAGGGTTTCTATGAATTCTATACACACGCTTTTACATATATATATACACACACACACACATACATGTATTATACACACACATGTATTATACACATACATCACACACACACATATATATCAGCAGACACCCAATGCTGTGTTAATTATCTTCTCACTCTCACCTTATTACAGATCAGCCCTCACACAACGAAACTCCCCACTCCAAAGCCCAGGATCACATTTCAATGCAAACCGCGGAAGATTGGAAACCCCCTTTGTAAGAGCTCTCCTCACAGCGCCCACCCACCCACTCCCATCCACATCCCACTCACCCACCAAAAACCACCCCACCCACCCAGGCTCACCTTCTGATTCAAACAAGGAGTCAAGACAGAGCCCCCATTGACCTCCCCTCCTGTCTGTCCAGGGGGATGGGTTGGGGGGATGATCTGGAGCCCACCTCCCTCCCCCCCCCAGCTCTCTCTTGTCCTTGCTGGGGCAGGATGCAGGACAAATCCCCAAACGCCCGAGTCTGCTGCAGTAGCGGCTCCTCCAGAAATCGAATACTTAACCGCAGTGGAGGTCGAGCGGGGGGAGGAGAGGGAGACAGAGAGAGAGAGAGAGTCTGCAGGCTGCATTTTAATTTACATTTAATTCCGAGTAAAGCCCCATCAATATCTCTCTCCTCCCTCCTCATCCTTTCTTTCAGAGCAATTAGTCCACCTTCTGTGTCCCGTCTGAGTCCCCCCAAAACACACACACACACACACACAAACACTTACCTGATTGTACCTGGCAACTTTATTCCCAGCTCCTGAGAGTCGGAGATGCAATGGGCTCTTTGCAGTGAAGTTTGTTGATGTTTCCAAACTGAGAAAGGGAATTGGCCACTGCAATCCACTCGTTCTATTTCCGATCCTGTGTGTGTGTGTCTCTCTGTGTTTCCCCTTTGAATAATAAATGAATTCCAGGCAGTGTGTGTGTGTGAATGTGCAGTTTCGTTCTCTCTCGGATCACTCAACGCACACACCAGGGGGAGAGAGATCAGTACAAAGGGGTGGAGTGGGGGAAGACAGACCGCACAGTCGATGCACACTCCTCAGTCTGACTCACTGCATCTCAGTCACATCAACCACCCACCCCACACCCCCCCTCCTCCTCCCTGCACAGGAGACCCAGAACTAAGCACCGGTCCAATCAGAACTGAGTCCACAGTTTTTAAAAAGCAAGTCATGCTTTAGGAATTCCACTTAACCCCTTCAAACCCCCTCCCCATACAGTGGATTGCAGATCCCCTGTTATGATGCAAAGAATTTGACAGCTCAGCCACAGCCCATTCGGCCCCAATGTTAGGGTGGGTGCTGCTTATGTCATAGTGTCAGGGTGACCAGCTAGGGCAAATGCATGGGGTTATGGGGATAGGGCCTGGGTAGGATTGTGGTCGGTGCAGATTCGATGGACTGAATGGCCTCTTCTGTACTGTAGGATTTTATGATTCTTCTATGATCATAGAATTATAGAAGCCCGACAGAGCAGAAGGCCATTCGGCCAATCGAGCCTGCACTGACAACAATCCCACCCAGGACCTATCCTCTTAACCCCACATACTTACCCTGCTAATCCCCCTGACGCTAAGGGGCAATTTAGCATGGCCAATCCACCCAACCCGCACATCTTTTACTGTGGGAGGAAACCGGAGCACCCGGAGGAAACCCACGCAGACACGAGGAGAATGTACAAAACCCACACAGATAGTGACCCAAGGCTGAAATCGAACTGGGGTCCCTGGTGCTGTGAGGCAGCAGTGCGAACCACTGTGCCGCCCATTCCATTCCGCCCAATCACCACCAAAAATGCCTTGCATTTATATAGCACCTTTAGCTTCCCACAGGTTAAAACGCCCCCAGGGGCTTCACAAGAGCATTGCAAGTGTGACGCTGAGTGACAGAAAGAGATACTAGAGCAGGCAGTCAAAAAATTATTTACTTATTTATTAGTGTCACAAGTAGGCTCACATTAACACTGCAATGAAGTTACTGTGAAAATCCCCTAGTCGCCACACTCCGGTGCCTGTTCGGGTACACTGAGGGGGAATTTAACATGGCCAATGCACCCTAACCAGCACGTCTTTCGGCCTGTGGGAGGAAACCAGAGCATTGAGCCCATTAAGTCTGCACCGACAACAGTTCCAACCAAGCCCTATCCCTGTAACCTTACGTATTTACCCTAGCTAGTCCCCCTGACAATAAGGGGCAATTTAGCATGGCCAATTCCCCTTAACCTGCACATCTTTGGACTGTGGGAGGAAACTGGAGCACCTGGAGGAAACCCACGCAGCCACAGACAGTGACCCGAGCCGGGAATTGAACCCAGGTCCCTGGCGCTGTGAGGCAGCAGTGCTAACCACTGTGCCGCCCCCACCTGCTTGGTCAATGGGAGGGTCTTAAAGAAGGCCAGAGAGAGAGAGAGAGGAGAGGTTCAGGGAGGGAATTCCGGAGATTTGGGCCCCCCCCAAGACAGCTGGCAGCATGGCCGCTAATGGTGGAGAGATGGGAATGGGGCATGGCCAGAACTAGGTGAGCACGGATATCTCTGAGGAGTGTGAGGTTGGAGGAGATTACAGAGATAGGAGGAACGATTTGAAAATAAGGATGAGAATTTTACAATCGAGGCGTTGCTGATTTTCTCCTTCATACACTGCTAACTTCCCCTTAAATGAATCTATTAACCTCTTAGGGTGGCACAGTGGCACAGTGGTTAGCACTGCTGCCTCACAGCGCCAGAGACCTGGGTTTGATTCCTGACTTGGGTCACTGTCTGTGCGGAGTCTGCACGTTCTCTCCGTGTCTGCGTGGGTTTCCGTCGGGTGCTCTGATTTCATCCCACAGTCCGAAAGACATGCTGGCTAGGTGCGTTGGCCATGCTCCCTCAGTGTACCCGAACAGACGCCGGAGTGTGGTGACTAGGGGATTTCATTAACTTTAATTTTACTCCATGTGGTAGTGAACTCCACATTCTCGCCACTCTCTGGGTAAAGATGTTTCTCCTGAATTCTCGACTGGATTTATTAGAAACTATCTTTTATTTGTGACCCCTAGTTTTGGTCTCCCATACAAGTGAAAACATTTTTAATTCTAGCCTTTCAAACCCCTTTGTTATTTTAAGAATCTGGCGTAGCTCACCCTGAGGTTTTCTCTCTTGCAGAGAAAGCAGCCCAAGCCTATTCAATCTTTCAAAGAGATTAGTTAGGAACAAAGATAGATTGATCTTGCATTTTGTTCCATTCCTTTTTTCTCTTTCACAGGATCTGGGCATCCCTGGCGAGGCCAGCACTTATTGTTCATCTTGAACTACCCTTGAGAAAGTGGTGGTAAGCTGACTTCTTGAACCTCTGCAGTCCATGTGATGTAGGTACACCCACAGTACTGTTAGGGAGGGAGTTCCAGGATTTTGATCCAGCGACAGTGAAGGAACGGTGATATATTCCGAAGTCAGGATGGTGAGCAGTTTGGAGGGGAACTTGCAGGTGGTGGTGTTCCCATGTGTCTGCTGCCCTTGTCCTTCTAGATGGCAGAGATTAGGGTTTCACCGAATCCCTACAGTGCAGAAGGAGGCCACCGACCACAATCCCACCCAGGCCCTGCTCCCACAGCCCCACGTATTTACCCTGCTAATCCCCTAACACTAGGGCCAATTTAGCATGGCCTATCAACCTAACCTGCACATCTTTGGAGTGTGGGAGGAAACCAGAGCAGCCGGAGGAAACCCACGCAGACACGGGGAGAAAGTGCAAACTTCACAGACAGTGACCCGAGGCCAGAATTGAACCCAGGTCCCTGGTGCTGTGGGGCAGCAGTGCTAACCACTGTGCCATGGCGTTGGTTTGGAAAGTGCTTCAGTGCATCTTGTATATAGTACACCCTGCTGCCATTGGGTGTCGGTGGCGAAGGGAGTGAATCTTTAAGATGGTGGATGGAGTACTGATCTAATGTGCTGTTCTGACCTGGATGGAGTGAACTCTTAAGTATTGGAGCTGCACTCATCCAGGCCAATGAAGAGTATTCCATCACACTCCTGACTT
Organism: Mustelus asterias; assembly: GCF_964213995.1. Taxonomy (NCBI): domain Eukaryota; kingdom Metazoa; phylum Chordata; class Chondrichthyes; order Carcharhiniformes; family Triakidae; genus Mustelus; species Mustelus asterias. The sequence goes on from NC_135806.1 coordinate 9,280,641, forward strand.
GTGCTTGGTGGACAGAACTTGGGGAGTCAGGAGGTGAGCTACTTGTCTCAGAAATCTCAGCCTCTGACCTGCTGTTGTAACCGAAGTATTTATTCGGCTAGTCCAGTTCAATTTGCGGTCAATGGTAACCCTCTGGATGTTGATAGTGGGCAATGAAGCAACGGTAATGCCATTGAATGTCAATGTCATTGGGTATTAACATTTCACAACGTTGCATTTCAAAACTTTGTCACATTTTGTTATAAAATGCATGTTAATGTAACAATGAGAAAGTGCATGAGCAGATTATGAATCTTTTTCAAGGGTTCTTGCTGTCCAAACTGCCTCTGAAGGCTATTAGTTACTCTTTTCACTCCTCGGTTTCGGGTCATTACTGTGCTCACCCCAGTTCAACGCCGGCATCTCCACATCACAATTAGAACATAGCTGATCTGTATATCTTAAATCTACCTCTACTCCTTGATACCATAATCTTTAATAACTTTGCCTAACAAAAACCTATGTTTTTTAACAGTCCCTTGAGGCCTGAGCCAGAATAGCTTTCTAGGGAGATTTCCATGCCATAAAGCTTTGACAAAGGGTCATGTGGACTTGAAACGTCAGCTCTTTTCTCTCCTTACAGATGCTGCCAGACCTGTTGAGATTTTCCAGTATTTTCTCTCCTGACATTTCCATGCCAATTCACTCGTTCTTCATAGAATCACTACGAGTGGAGAAAGAGGCCATTCAGCCCACCGGCAGAACATCTGATCTCTATCTTCTGACACTGCCTTGTATGCTATTTGTCTGAACTTTCCTCTCTCATCTCTTCTCTGCTCCAATCACCATGTTCACTGCAATTCCTTCTCACAAGCGCAGCATACTATTGCCTCCATATTGGAATCATAGAATCCCTACAGAGCAGGAGGAGGCCATTGGGCCCATCGAGCCCGCACTGACAACAATCCCACCCAGGCCCTATCCCCGTAACCCCACATATTTACCCTGCTAGTCCCCCTGAAACAAAGGGTGAAGTTAGCATGCCCAATCAACCTAACTCGCACGTCTTCGGACTGTGGGAGGAAACCAGAGCATCCGGAGGAAACCCACGCAGACACGGGGAGAACGTGCAGACTCCATACAGATAGTGACCCAAGCTGGGAATTGAACCCAGGTCCCTGGCGCTGTGAGGCAGCAGTGCTAACCGCTGTTCTACCGCGCCGCCCAAGATCAGCCATCCTTTCAGAGAAATCCTAAAGTCTGATGCGGCACGGTGGCACAGTGGTTACCTGGGTTCAATGCCAGCCTTGGGTGACCGTCTGTGCAGAGTCTGCACATTCTCCCTGTGTCTGTGTGGGTTCCCTTCAGTTACCTCCCACACTCCAAAGATGTGCGGGTTAGGTTGATTGGCCATGCTAAATTGCCCCTAGTATCAGGGGGATTAGGAGGGTAAACATGTGGCGTTACAGGGATAGGGCCTGGGTGGGATTGTGGTCGGTGCAGGCTCGATGGGCCAAATGGCCTCCTCCTGCACTGTAGGGATTCTATGATTCCCCAGTTGCGGATGGCAATTATTCCTTAAATCATTCTAGGGTTTTTCACTTGCTTCACCCAACCTGGAAGCCTTCACCTCCCTATAGATCCCACTTCCCATCAAGAAGAACTTTCTGACAATAGTCTGTGATTTCTTCCGCAATTCACTTGCTTTAATTGTACCGTCTGTTCTTTGTCTTGAAGATCATGTTGATCATTCTGAGGTTCCATAGCTCCAACTTTCAGTTTCTGGACATTGTTTGGTTCATTATCAAATACCAGGCCAAGGTAAACATTGCTTTTCACCGAAGATACCGCACAGAAATTGGTCCATTGTCCCAGCGGGCCGATACAGGTATTTATATTGCCCATGAGAATTCTCACATCCCGTTTCAACTCACGCTATCCGCACACCCTTTTAGTCCTTTCACTCCCACGTGCTGATCGAGCTTCACCCTAAATGCATCCACGCTCAAATGTTTCTCATTGCTTCCTTGACAGATGGATCATTAACCAGCCAAATGTTACATTTATCAGCATTTGCCTTGGGGGTCTAACAAGATGCTGAGATCGTCAACAACTTAGTTCAGACTAAAACAGTGGCCACTGTGAGAGGGGGCAGGTAAAGTCAGTGACGAGAGTACCATTCAGGTTGACCTGATAGACCGACAAATATTGGTTTCACGGACATATACGAGACACTAGCAATAAAGGCAAAATACTGTGGACGCTGGAATCTGAAACAAAAACAGAAAACGCTGGAGAAACTCAGCAGGTCTGCGGGTTTCTCTGGCATGTTCTGTTTTTGTTGTGTGTACATGAGACACTAGTTTGGCCCCAGCTGAAGCCCTGTGTCCATTCTGGGCACCCCACACTTTAGGAAGAACATGAAGGCTCCACAGAGGTTGGGCACAGAAGTGATTTGTTTTGGCATGATCTGTGATGAGGGATTGCTGTCAACATGGAGAGACTGAAGAGGCTGGGTTTACTCTCCTTTGAGCAGAGATGATTAAGAGAAGATTTGATAGAACGGCCAGAACTCTACCACCTCTCCAGCCATGGAATCGGCGCGGGCGAGTGTCCGACAACGGAAATCTCCGCTGACCTCGGGCGGGAATTTCCAGTCTCGCCCGAGCGAGGCCGTAAATTCCTGCCCAAAGTGTTTCAAATCATGAAGTGAATACTCAGAGTTAGAAAAGAGAAATTGTACGATCACGAGGGGTCACGGGCTCAATGTGAGAGGGGCGAGGTATAACTCAGATATCAGAGGGACGTTTTTTACACAGAGTGATGGGGGCCTGGAATGCGCTGCCAAGTAGGGTGGTGGAGGCAGACACGCTGACGTCGTTTAAGACTTACCTGGATAGTCACATGAGCAGTCTGGGAATGGAGGGATACAAACGAATGGTCTAGTTGGACCAATGAGCGGCACAGGCTTGGAGGGCCGAAGGGCCTGTTTCCTGTGCTGTACTGTATTGTTCTTTGTTTCCAATGGCTGAAGATCGATATACAGAGGACACAGATTAAAGATGTTTGGCAAAAGAATGAGAGGTGACAGGAGGAAAATCTTTACACTTTTTTCAAAGTTTATTTATTAGTGTCACAAGTAGGCTTATATTAACATCGCAATGAAGTTACTGTGAAAATCCCCTAGTCGCCACACTCCAGCACCTGTTCGGGTACACTGAGGGAGAGTTTAGCACGGCCAATGCACCTAACCAGCACGTCTTTCAGACTGTGGGAGGAAACCTGCGCAGATAGGGGAAAACGTGCAGATTCCACATAGACAGTGACCCAAGCCGGGAATCGAACCTGGGTCGCTGGCGCTGTGAGGCAGCAGTGCTAATCACTGTGCCACTAATATGCATGACTGGTTAGACTCTGGAATGGATTGCCTGATAGGGCAATTGATAGAATCAATTGTAGCTTTTTGAACAGAATTGGATAAATATCTGAAAGAGAAAAGTGACAGTGACCTGGGGCAAGAACAGAATAGTGGGATTAACATGATTGCTCCTCGAGAAATCTGGTGCAGACTCAATCGGCTGAATGGCCTCTTTCTGTGCGGCGCTATTAAATAATTCCCTTAAAATTGTACAGCTTGTCTATTTTGCTAATTACAGTTCTGGTGTTATTCTGACAATTGCGTGCAATCCAAATTTTATCACATGTATTCTGTGGAGTTCGAGTTTTGATGGGCATCACTTACAGCTTGATTTTAAGAACATAGAAACATTAGAACATAAGAACTAGGAGCAGGAGTAGGCCATTTGGCCCCTCGAGTCTGCTCCACCATTCAATAAGGGCAGCATAGTGGCACAGTGGTTAGCACTGCTGCCTCACAGTGCCAGGGACCCGGGTTCAATTCCCAGCTTGGGTCACTGTCTGTACGGAGTCTGCACGTTCTCCCCCGTCTATGTGTGTTTCCTCCGGGTGCTCCGGTTTCCTCCCACAGTCTGAAAGACATGCTGGTTAGATGCATTGACCATGCTAAATTCTCCCTCAGCGTACCCGTACAGGCGCTGGAGTGTGGCGACTAAGGGAATTTCACAGTAACTTCATTGCAGTGTGAATGTAAGCCTACTTGTGACTAATAAAACTTTAAAACTTTTCCAATTTGTGTGTGGTTTGAGTTTTATTCAGGAATGCGTGCGGAGCCCCAGCTTTTCAATCTGGCTTGTGTGTTACCCCCGTTGAACCCTCCATCAATCTGCCGGCTTGCTGATTTTCATTTCAGATTAGCCTATCTCACTGACAGATATTTCTAAAGCTATCAGTTCAACGCTTCCAACGTTGCTCCCTCAAGAATGGGCTGTGGGTGTCAGCACCAGCTGACATCATGAATATTTCAGAGGAAACTAGCAGGCCTTTTGGCAGGAGGGGAATGAATAAATAATATTAATTTCAATTTATGGTGTGAGACTCAGTATACGACAGTGCCACTGAACTTTAACTGAACTCAGACGAGCGCTTATATTTTCAAATTGTCGGACATGCCATAAAATGTTCTGAAACTTTCAGTGTGGAATTTTGCCAATTGGAAGCCCAAGCACTTCCAATTAAGTCACTTGGTCCTGACAGAATGTGAATATTACTGAAAAGATACGTCTTGTCAAAACTTTTCATCTCACACTCATCAGGACACACACTAAGAATGCCAAATTTCATACTCTCATAACAATATTATATCCAGTGCTCGAGGTGTAGCCCTGTATAACTACCGTACGACTTCTTCCACCTTTATACTCCAGTTCCTTTGACCCTTTGCTTTCCTAATTGCTTGCCGTGTTAGCTTCCTGTGATTAGAGTTGCCAACCCTCCAGGATTGGCCTGGAGCCTCAAGGAATTGAAGATCAAACTCCAGGGCGCTGCTGTCTGTCTGGTTGTATCACAGCTTGGTATGGGCTTCTGCTCTGCCCAAGCCGCAAGAAACTACAAAGTGTCGTGAATGAAGCCCAGTACATCGCTCAAACCAGCCCACCAGCCCCCCCATCCACTGACATTGTCAATACTTCTCACTGCCTCAGAAAAGCAGCCAGCATAATTAAGGACCCCACTCACCTCAGACATACTCTCTTCCACCTTCTTCCGTCAGGAAAAAGGTACAAAAGTCTGAGGACACGTACCAACTGACTGAAGAACAGCTTCTTCCCTGTGCTGCCATCAGACTTTTGAATAGAACTACCTCGCATTAAGTTTATCTTTCTCTACATTCTAGCTATGACTGTAACACTACATTCTGCACTCTCTTCTTTCCTTCTCAGCCTTGTGGGGCACCGATGTTGAGGATGATTGTGGAGGAGGTGTTGTTGCCTATTCTTACTGATTGTGGTCAGTGAGTTAGGAAGTTCAGGATCCAGTCACAGAGGGAGGAGCCGAGCCCCAGGCCACGGAGTTTGGAGATGAGTTTCACTGGAATAACGGTGTTGAAGGCTGAGCTGTCATCAATAAATAGAAGTCTGACATAGGTGTCTTTGTTATCTAGGGGTTCCAGGGTTGAATGTAGGGCCAGGGGGATGACATTTGATGTGGAGCTGTTGAGGATAAGCCAGCGACGCCCACATCTCAAAAGCTTTTTGTAAAAAAAGTAATCAATATTCCCACACAATTTGCACCAAGTTTTTTTAAAGTTTATTTATTAGTGTCACAAGTAGGCTTACATTAACACTGCAATGAAGTTACTGTGAAAATCCCAGAGTCGCCACACTCTGGCGCATGTTTTGTGTACACTGAGGGAGAACTTAGCATGGCCAATGCACCTAACCAGTATGTCTTTCGGACTGTGGGAGGGAACCAGAGCACCCGAAGGAAACCCATGCAGACACGGGGAGAACATGCAGATTCCACACAGACAATGACCCAAGCCAGGAATTGGACCCAAGTCCCTGGCGCTGTGAGGCTGCAGTGCTAACCACTGTGCCATCCTTGGTCACGATGGTCATGATGCTGGTGTTTAATAAGAGATCACATTTAATAGACAAGGAAACTTAATTGATATGCATTCAATATACAAAAATACAGATTCTTTTTATCATATTTCCCAAGCAATGATAATTCAACAATCATGATGTATATCTAAATCCATTCATTATATGTGGGTCTGAGTACAAACTACTTTATTGGAAAGATTATCCTGCCTGACCTATTTCATATAGCATAATTTGTGCGTGGTGGTATTTTTAGTGTCCCAGTGGTTTTACATTGCTTATCCCAAGTACATTGCATTGTCACATTATGCTCAAATTCTATGAGCTGCTGCACTCTTCAAAGATTAAAAGGCTGAGCTGTGGGATGGCTTAAAAGGACAATACACTTCTGAACTCAAATCAGCTGGCAAACTGGGTCCAACCTTTACGGAATAAGGATCAATCCCCATCAGTTAAAGAATCACAGAATCTCCACAGTGCAGAAGGAGGTCATTCGGCCCATCGAGCCTGCACTGACAACAATCCCACTCGGGCTCTATCCCCTTACCATCACATATCCACCCTGATTTGATTTGATTTGATTTATTATTGTCACATCATAGAAATCATAGAAATCATAGAAACCCTACAGTGCAGAAAGAGGCCATTCGGCCCATCGAGTCTGCACCGACCACAATCCCACCCAGGTCCTACTCTCATATCCCTACATATTTACCCACTAATCCCTCTAACCTATGCATCTCAGGACACTAAGGGGCAATTTTAGCTTGGCCAATCAACCTAACCCGCACATCTTTGGACTGTGGGAGGAAACCGGAGCACCCGGAGGAAACCCACGCAGACACGAGGAGAATGTGCAAACTCCACACAGACAGTGACCCAAGCCGGGAATCGAACCCAGGTCCCTGGAGCTGTGAAGCAGCAGTGCTAACCACTGTGCTACTGTGCCGCCCAAATGTATTAACATACAGTGAAAAGTATTGTTTCTTGTGCACTATACAGACAAAGCATACCGTTCATAGAGAAGGAAATGAGAGAGTGCAGAATGTAGTGTTGCAGTCATAGCTAGGGTATAGAGAAAGATCAACGTAATGCGAGGTAGGTCCATTCAAAAGTCTGATGGCAGCAGGGAAGAAGCTGTTCTTGAGTCGGTCGATACGTGACCTCAGATTTTTGTATCTTTTTCCTGACAGAAGAAGGTGGAAGAGAGAATGTCAGGGGTGTGTGGGGGGTCCTTAATTATGCTGGCTGCTTTGCTGAGGCAGCGGGAAGTGTAGACAGTCAATGGAGGGGAGGCTGGTTTGCGTGATGTATTGGGCTACATTCACGACCTTCCGTAGTTCCTTGTGGTCTTGGGCAGAGCAGGAGCCATACCAAGCTGTGATACAACCAGAAAGAATGCTTTCTATGTTTCATCTGTTAAAGTTGGGTGAGAGTCGTATCTGACATGCCAAATTTCCTTAGTCTTCTGAGAAAGTAGATCCACGCAGACACGGGGAGAATGTGCAAACTCCACACAGACAGTGACGCAAGCTGGGAATCGAACCCGGGTCCCTGGCGCTGTGAGGCAGCAGTGTCATCCGCTGTGCCGCCGTGCATGAATGATTCACTAAATGGCTTCTTATTGAATTAAAATCAAATAATATTATCTTCAGTGCTCCAGATTGATTCATTTTGTTCCATCTAATTTTAACAAAAGCTGGGATTAAATTGTCCGATAGTCCCATTGGAAAAAGATGTGCTGCACCAGATATATGAAGGTATCCAGAGCAGGTTGTCTCTCTTCGAGTAGAAGCTGAGAATCATACAGCACACAGTTAAGGAGGCCATTTGGCCCATTGCACTTATGCTGGCCCTGAGAATGAGCTCTTCAAACAGTCGCATCCCCCGACTTTATCCACATGATTTGTCCTTATAAATAGACATCCAATCCCCTTTGGAAAGCTGCTGTTAAATCTGTTTCCAGCTTCTTTTCAGGCAGCACCTTCTAAATCACATCAAATTGTGAAACAAGTGGAAAAATTCTGCTCATCTCCCCCCCACTGTATCTTTTTTTGCCAATTATCGTAGGGTCGAGAGCTTCAGGTTTTTAGGTGTCCAGATCACCAACAACCTGTCTTGGTCCCCCCCATGCCGACACTATAGTTAAGAAAGCCCCACCAATGCCTCTACTTTCTCAGAAGACTAAGGAAATTTGACATGTCAGCTACGACTCTCACCAACGTTTACAGATGCACCATGGAAAGCATTCTTTCTGGTTGTATCACAGCTTGGTCTGGGCTCCTGCTCTGCCCAAGACCGCAAGGAACTACAAAAGATCATGAACGCAAACCAGCCTCCCATCCATTGACTCTGTCTACACTTCCCACTGCCTCAGCAAAGCAGCCGGCATAATTAAGGACCCTACGCACTCCAGACAAACTCTCTTCCAGCTTCTTCCATCGGGAAAAAGATACAAAAGTCTGAGGTCACGTACCAACCGACTCAAGAACAGCTTCTTCTCTGCTGCCGTCACACTTTTGAATGCACCTACCTCGTATTAAGTTGATCTTTCTCTACGTCTTAGCTATGACTGTAACACTACATTCTGCACTCTCTCCTTTCCTTCTCTATGAATGGTATGCTTTGCCTGTAGAGCGCGCAAGAAACGATACTTTTCACTGTATACTAATACATGTGACAATAATAAATCAAATCAAATCAAATAAATCTGCGTCCTTTGGTTACTGACCTTCTTGCCGGTGGAAACTCCTCCACTACCAATACTGCATAATTCTAAATATCTCGATTAAATCACCTCTTAATCTTCTCTGGGTCGTAAGGTTTTAAGGAGAAAAGATCTTAAAGCTCATACTCAATGAGATGTTTGCTCTGCGTCATATTAAATAATGAAATGGAAAGCGTATTCTTTGCCAGTGGACTTATGATTTTGTTGTACAGAACACAGGGGGCAAATCTTCCATTGCAATTTTTGAAAAAAATATATAACTCAATTTTGGCATCCCAACAAAACAAAATGTTGACTTGAGCCTGAATTTTCTGGATGGTGAGCGCTCGGTGCCCGTTATCCTGAGAGTCGTGGGGAATGCACCCTCAGCAGTTCTGAAAGCCCCGCTACCATTTAGTGTTTAATTGAGCATTGATTGGCAGCAAGCAGGACTTCCATATAAGGGGCGGATGGGAGTCTCACCTTGGAGAGCAGTCGGTCCATCAGTTTGGCCGACAACTCTCCAGCCCCTGCGGGCACAGCGCTGAAGTGGTCGGAAGAGGTACTGCACTGCTGTGCCTGAGTCTATGCCCTGGGACTGCACTTTAGTCAAGCATCAGGGGTCACCGTGGCTGGAGGGTAGGGGATATGCTGGGGAGGCGGGAGCACAATTTTGGTGTTTATTAGTGTCACAAGTAGGCTTACATTAACACCGCAATGAAGTTACTTGAAAATCTCCTAGTTGTCACACTCCGACGCCTGTTCGGGTACACTGAGGGAGAATTTAGCATGGCCAATACACCTAACCAGCTCGGCTTTTGGATTTTGGGAGGAAACCGGAGCACCCGGAGGAAAGCCACACAGACACGGGGAGAACGTTCAGACTCCGCACAGTCACCCAAAGCTGGAATTGAACCCGGGTCCCTGGCACTATGAGACAGCAGTGCTAACCACTGTGCCACCGTGGTGGGGGAGGGGGCAGATCAAAGGGGGGGAGAGTTCTGGAGTTTCCAGATTCCTGTGGGAGGGCATCCCAAGTCAGAAGCGGTCCTTCAAATTGAGGCCCACTGCCCTGTCCGCACCCTCCTCTCCTTCCCATCCTAAATTGAGGATGAAGACCTTTTCAGTTTGGCATCCTGATACAACTTAAAAATTGAGGCTGAGTGGATGAAGCTCCTTAACTGGCTGCTGGGTGGCCACTGAAGGGGCTTAATTGGGGTATGGGCGGGCTTCCTAATGGAGGCCCTGCCCGTCCCATTGGAAAATGGCACCTGGATCAGGGCGGGTGAGTTCCCAGAGGGAATCCTGGCCATAAAGTTTCCCATTTCCCCACCCACCTCCGCAGCCCCTGCCCTCTGAGAACCTGCCGGTGGAGGGTTGAGGGGAGGTGACGCGGGAGGGGGTGGCAGAATGGCAGGGGTGTGGCTGCGGGGGGGGGGGAGGACAGTGAGCGTCAAATTCTGACCTTGATTTTTAAGCAGCAGATACAAATCCCAAAAGGGATACAACTTACGGCTAATATCGGAAGCGGAAGAGCCAGTGGGTAGAGAATATCTGTCACAGAAGTTGTGGGATTAAACATAGACTGTGGGAAGGCTGAAAATTGGATGATGGAAGGTCAGAGGGGTCATAGAATCCCTACAATGCAGAAGGAGGCCATTCGACCCATCGAGTCTGCACCGACCACAATCCCACCCAAGCCTACTCTACAACCAACCCCCTCTTTTTAACCTGCTAATCCCTCTAACCTACACATCCTGGGACATTAAGGGGCAGTTTAGCACGGCCAATCAACCAAATGCACACATTTTTGGACTGTGGGAGGAAACGGGAGCACTCGCAGGAAACCCACACAGACACAGAGAGAATGTGCAAATGCTACACAGACCCAAACCGAGAATTGAACCCGGGTCCCTGGAGCTGTGAGGCAGCAGTGCTAACCACTGTGCCACTGTGTCACCTCAGGTGAGCGACCTGAAATGTTTAACTCTCATTTTCTTTCTCCCCAGATGAGAACGGAAAACGTCGGCAAAATTCAGCAGGTGAGGCAGCATTGGTGGAGGGAGAAACTGAGTTAACGTTTCAGGTCGATGACATTTCACTGGGAGTGCAGACAGATAGAAAGGCAAGGGATGAAATCCGAAGGAGGTCTACAATAGCTTGCAGGGCTGGAGAGATGCAATAGCCAAAGGGAGTGATAATGGGTATCGTGAAGAAACAAAGATTGTGTCTAAATGAGGTGTGAGTGGCTACATAACAATCATCGGAATTCAGCATGTAAAGTTTATTTATTAATCACAAGTCAGCTTACATTAACACTGCAATGAAGTTACTCTGAAATTCCCCTAGTCGCCACACTTTGGCGCCTGTTCAGGTCAATGCACCTAACCAGCACGTCTTTCAGACTGTGGGAAGAAACCAGAGCACTCAGAGGAAACCCATGCAGACACGGGGACAACGTGTAAACTCCACACAGAGAGTGACCCAAGCCGGGAATCGAACCCGAGTCCCTGGCGCTGTGAGGCAGCAGTGCTAACCACTGCGCCACCGTGTAGCCCCTCATGAAAGGATAAGGAAAGAAACAAGACAAATGTCAACCCAGCAATAGAAAATAGAACATCTCTGATGCTCCCAAACATGGGACAAGGTCTTTCCTCTTCTTCTGTACCAATCTAGATGTATCGGTTCCCTGTTATATCTGACATTCAAAAACTGTGACCAGCTAGACAGGACACAAATGCTACGAGCCATGCCAAGTTGCCCCTGTCTCCCTTGGCCCTTACAAAGGCTTTAGCTGACAAGATTTTCAGGTAGTGTATTGGATAGGAAGTGACTTACCATTGTGCTGTACTCTGCTCCAGCGATGCCACACACGGTCGATTGAACTGGCTCTCTATGTTGGAATGTGTTGTCTATTTCCTCCCCTAGAAGGCAACAATCAGAACTTACAAACTAAAATACATTGTTCCTGGCAGAAATCAGGTCACTTGCTTTTTCTGAGGATTCTGAGAAATAACATTCGCGCCACCTAAGTGCCAGCCAATGACCACCTTCAACAAGAGAGAGTCTAACCATCTCCCCATGACATTCAATGGCATTGCTATCACTGAAAAACATTCTGGGGACTTCCATAGACCAGAAACTGAACTGGACCAGCCATATACATACTGTGGTTATAAGAGCAGGTCAGAGGCTGGGAGTTCTGTCACGGGTAACTCACCTCCTGACTCCCCAAAGCCTGTCCATCATCTACACGGCACAAATCAGGAGTGTGATGGAATACTCCCCACTTGCCTGGATGAGTGCGGCTCCAACAACACTCAAGAAGCTCAACACCATCCAGGACAAAACAGCTGACTTGATTGGCAGCCCAATGACAAAATATCACTCCCTCCACCACCGACACACAGTGGCAGCAGTGTGTATCATCTACAAGATGCACTGCAGCAACTCACCAAGGCACCTTAGACAGCACCTTCCAAACCCACAACCTTTACCTTCAAAAGCAGCAGATACATGGAAACACCACCACCTGCAGGTTCTTCTTCAAGCCACTCACCATCCTGACTTGGAAATATATTGCAGTTCCTTCACTGTTTACAGATGCACCATAGAAAGCATTCTTTCTGGTTGGTATCACAGCTTGGTATGGGCTCCTGCTCTGCCCAAGACCACAGGAAACTACAAAATGTTGTGAATGTAGCCCAATCCATCACGCAAACCAGCCTCCCATCCATCGACTCTGTCTACACTTCCCGCTGCCTCGGCAAAGCAGCCAGCATAATTAAGGACTCCACGCACCCCGGACATACTCTCTTCCACCTTCTTCCATCGGGAAAAAGATACAAAATTCTGAGGTCACGTACCAACCGACTCAAGAACAGCTTCTTCCCTGCTGCCATCAGACTTTTGAATGGACCTACCTCGGACTAAGTTGATCTTTCTCTACACCCTAGCTATGACTGTAACTCTATATTCTGTACTCTCTCCTTTCCTTCTCTATGAACGGTATGTTTTGTCTGTATAGCATGCAATATACGATACTTTTCACTGTATACTAATACATGTGACAATAATAAATCAAATCAAATCAAATTAAAATCCTGGAACTGCCTCCCTATCAGTGTTGTGGATGTACCTACAACACATGGACTGCAGCAGTTCAAGAAGGCAGCTCACCACCACCTTCTCAAGGGCAATTAAGGATGGGCACTAAATGTTGATTTAGCTAGCGATGCCCACATCCTGTAAAATACTTAAAAAATATATATTGGTCACTTATGTCTCTCTGCCTTCAATGTTTTCCCTGTGTTGAAGAAGGAAAGTAAAAAACAAAATTCTGAGTCCTGCAAGGCTGTTGAGGAGAAAATCCAGGGGTGATTCACCTGCTAGACTCTCCTTCCTATGGCTGAGGCACAGTAGACTGAGGGTATCAATCTGTAACCCGTCTCTCTGTGTGTTGACTGCCACTGCCCCAACCCAATCAGCAGGAGACTCGCCATTGTGTCGAATCAGTGGTCATTCTTCATGTCTGAGTTTTCGCTGTTATCCCCAGTGTCCTGGGAATTGTCTCTGAGCCAGGAGCTCTGTGTTCGAGTCCCACAACAGGATTTGATGGCCAAGGAAGGTGCGGTTATAATGCCGTCAAACAGGTTGAATATCGACCTGTAAACACTTCCAACACACATCAATGACAGGCAGTAGGAGTGGGAGAGACTCCTTGTCAGCTGTGTGGAGCCTCTATCATCACTCATAGCTCCAGAGCACAACAAGCACGTTGCCACGGCAACTTGGACTCCCTGAGTGAAGTGTAACGCATTGTCATCACCACGCCATGAGTAACTTGGGGCACAATATGACGCATGACTTCAAAACTCTCTACAGCGCGGTGGCACAGTGGTTAGCACTGCTGCCTCACAGCATCAGGGATGGGATTCGATTCCTGTCTTGGGTGACTGTCTGTGTGGAGTTCGCACGTTCTCCCCCTGTCTACGTGGGTTTCCTCCGGGTGCTTCTGTTTCCCCTCACACTCCAAAGATGTGCGGGTTAGGTGGATTGGCCATGGTAAATTGCCCCTTAGTGTCTGGGGGACTAGCTAGGGTAAATGCATGTGGTTATGAGAATAGGGCCTGGGTGGGATTGTGGTTGGTGCAGACTCGATGGGCTGAATGGCCTTCTTCTGCACTGTAGCGATTCTATGAATTCTATGTGCAGGTGAGGTGGATTGGCCAAGCTAACTGCACAGGGTTATAGGGATAGGGCAAAGGGGAGGGTCTGAGTGGGATGCTCTTTTGGAGGGTCGGTGCAGACACAGTGGGCCGAATGGCCTCTTTCTGCACTTTTGAGGCCCCATGGTGCTGTTGGGATTTTCCTCAGGTCTGGATCTGTTGTAGGCTGACAGAATACTTATTCCTCAGTCAACACCCAAAGTGATGAGTATCACATTGCTGTTTGTGTTGCGGGCAAATTGATTGCTGCAATTCTGACATATTAACAGTGACTCCACTTCAAGGAAGAAAGAACAAAGAACAGTACAGCACAGGAACAGGCCCTTTGGCCCACCAAGTCTGTGCTGACACAGGTGCCCCTCTAATCTAATATTTTCTTGCCTCCACATAGTCCATATCTCTCTATTTCCTGCCTATTCATGTATCTATCCAGATGCCTCTTGAATGTTGTTATAAGAACATAAGAACATAAGAAATAGGAGCAGGAGTAGGCCATCTAGCCCCTCGAGCCTGCCCCGCCATTCAATAAGATCATGGCTGATCTGACTTGGATCAGTACCACTTACCCGCCTGATCCCCATAACCCTTAATTCCCTTACCGCTCAGGAATCCATCCATCCGCGCTTTAAACATATTCAGCGAGGTAGCCTCCACCACCTCAGTGGGCAGAGAATTCCAGAGATTCACCACCCTCTGGGAGAAGAAGTTCCTCCTCAACTCTGTCTTAAACCGACCCCCCTTTATTTTGAGGCTGTGTCCTCTAGTTTTAACTTCCTTACTAAGTGGAAAGAATCTCTCCGCCTCCACCCTATTCAGCCCCCGCATTATCTTATAAGTCTCCATAAGATCCCCCCTCATCCTTCTAAACTCCAACGAGTACAAACCCAATCTCCTCAGCCTCTCCTCATAATCCAAACCCCTCATCTCCGGTATCAACCTGGTGAACCTTCTCTGCACTCCCTCCAATGCCAATATATCCTTCCTCATATAAGGGGACCAATACTGCACACAGTATTCCAGCTGCGGCCTCACCAATGCCCTGTACAGGTGCATCAAGACATCCCTGCTTTTATATTCTATCCCCCTCGCAATATAGGCCAACATCCCATTTGCCTTCTTGATCACCTGTTGTACCTGCAGACTGGGCTTTTGCGTCTCATGCACAAGGACCCCCAGGTCCCTTTGCACGGTAGCATGTTTTAATTTGTTTCCATTGAGATAGTAATCCCATTTGTTATTATTTCCTCCAAAGTGTATAACCTCGCATTTCTCAACGTTATACTCCATTTGCCATATCCTCGCCCACTCACTCAGCCTGTCCAAATCTCTCTGCAGATCTTCTCCGTCCTCCACACGATTCACTTTTCCACTTATCTTTGTGTCGTCTGCAAACTTCGTTACCCTACACTCCGTCCCCTCCTCCAGATCATCTATATAAATGGTAAACAGTTGCGGCCCGAGTACCGATCCCTGCGGCATGCCACTAATTACCTTCCTCCAACCAGAAAAACACCCATTTATAGAATCTGCTTCCACCACCTCCTCCAGCAGCGCGTTCCAGGCATTCGCCACCCACTGTGCGAAAAACTTGCCCCGACATCTCTTTTAAACTTTCCCCCTCTCACTCTCAACCTATGCCCCCGAGTAATTGACCCTTCAACCCTGGGGAAGAGACTGTGACTGTGCAACACTTCAACAGTGTTGGATTGTCTGTAAATCGCTCTGCGATGCCCTGAGGTTCTGAATGGCCCTGTATAAACAGAAGTCTTCCTTTCTGACACTCTGTATATAATTCCACATGACCAACTCTCTGGGTATTTCCTGCGCTCTCTCTCTCTCTTTGGCAGTAACCGTTCACAGGCTGAAGAATTTTACAGGGTGTCATAGCATCATAGAATCTCTACCGTGCAGAAGGAGACCATTCAGCCCATCGAGCCTGCACTGACAACAATCCCACCCAGGCCCTATCCCCGTAATCCCACATAGTTACCCCGCTAATCCCTCTAACCTACACATCCTGGGAAACTAAGAATCTCTACAGCGCAGAAGAAGGCCATTCAGCCCATCGAGTCTGCACCAATCACAATCCCACCCAGGCCCTATTGCTGTATCCTCAGATATTTACCCTGCTAATCCCCTGACACGAGGGGCAATTTAGCATGGCCAATGCACCTAATCCACACATCTTTGGACTGTGGGAGGAAACTGGAGCACCCGGAGGAAACCCATGCAGACACAGGGAGAATGTGCAAACTCCACACAGCCAGTGACCCAAGCCGGGAATCGAACCCAGATCCTCACTGGCGCTGTGAGGCAGCAGTGCTAACCATTGTGCCACCGTTTCGAACTTGTCTCTCAGAATGCGGATTCGGAATGAGATTTTCGAGAAATGGGAAGGTCCATATCTGTCAACTGAACGAAGGAGGTGTGTGAAAGGTAAAGAGAATCTCCGCCATGCTGCAGCTTTGGCAGTGAGGCAGGGCCGTGAATGGGAAATCAGTAACCTGAAGAGGTTTGTGTTCCCTGGAAAAGTGGAGATTGAGCGAGAGAGGGAGAGGGAGAGAGAGGCGCTGTCGCCCACTTCGGCTTCACCTAGACCCAGCGGCTCTTGTGAGAAGGAAGCAGATGGGGCGGGTGTAACACCTGCTCTTATTAATCTCTCCCCAGGATGTTGTTACTCAAGTTACACTCGTACACTTACCTCCCACCCTCATTACAGAACAGCAGAGCTGTGAGCAGGATCCTGTACCATCTGTTAACTGAAGGCGGGGATCTCTGAAGATGAATGTGTGTGTCGCGGTGAACAGAGGCCCCTTTTGTTTAGTCTGAATGTCGAAGCTGGTTAGTACCTGCCCCCGGGATCTTTGTCCTCGTGTGAGTTTTATCAGTATATTGGTGGAAGCATGTTGCCTGCCAGGCACAGGGGAGACGCTTTCATCTCAATTGGGCCAGGGCAGCTTAGGAAACCTCAATAGAATCCCTACAGTGCAGAAGGAGGACATTCGGCCTATCAAGTCAGCGTCGACCACAATCCCACCCAGGCCCTATCCCCACAGTCCCATGTATATACCCCGCTAATCCCTCTAAACTACCCATCCTGGGACACTGAGGGGCAATTGAGCTTGGCCAATGCACCTAACCCGCACATCTTTGGACTGTGGGAGGAAACCGGAGCACCCGGAGGAAACCCATGCAGACACGGGGAGAATGTGCAAACTCCACACAGACAATGACCCAAGACGGGAATCGAACCCAAGCCCCTGGCGCTGTGAGGCCGCAGTGCTAATCACTGTGCCACCATGCCGCTCACATTGAATTACGTTGGTTTAAAATAGAAGCTACAGCTCAGAATCAGGCCATTCGGCCTCACTGGCCTATGCTGATGTTTATGCTCCATACAAGCCTCCACTTCTCTTCATCATCAGATCCTATCTGCGTATCGTCCTATTCCTTTCTCCGTCAGGAGCTTGTTTAGCTTTCCCTTCAATGTGTCTGCACCATTTGCCTCAATTATTCCCTGTGGTAGCGAGTTCCACATTCCAACACTCAGGGTGAATAAGCCTCTCCTGCGCTCCCTGTTGGATTTATGAGTGATTTTCGTTCATTAAGGCCCCGAGACTCCAACCCTCCCCCCAACGAGTGGGAAAGTTTCCTCCACGTCTACCTGATGGAACCACCCAAAGTTTTAAAGACTTCTGTAAATCAATCCCTCGATCTTCTCATCTGTACCGAATGGAGATGCAGCCCGTGAGGAAAGAGAACAAACTGCACCAGGATGTGACAATCCATAGAAGAATCCATAGAATCCCTACAGTGCAGAAGGAGGCCATTCAGCCCATCGAGTCTGCAACGACCACAATCTCACCCATAACCCTACATATTTGCCCTGCAAATCCCCTTGACACTAGGATCAATTTATCATGGCCAATTAACCTAACCCGCACATCTTTGGACTGTGGGAGGAAACTGGAGCACCAGGAGGAAACCCACGCAGACACGAGGAGAACGTGCAAACTCCACACAGACAGTGACCCAAGCTGGGAATAGAACCCGGGTCTCTGGCGCTGAAGGGAAGCAGTGCTAACCACTGTGCCACCGTGCTGCCCCAAATTCAGTCTGCACAGAATGGAGATGCAGCCTGTGGGCAAAGTGAGCAACGAGAGACTTCAGCCAGGCTAATGAGGTTGGCTTGCTAGAGTATGAACGACCTGATGAGTCCTAATTGATGGTTAAATCAGGGAGCCTCATGCTCCCTATTTAAAGCAGGTGTGTCAGACTCTCAGCCTGCATTCAGCAGGGAGCAACTGGAGAGCTGGCTGTGTACAGATGTATGGTGTAAATAAAGTAACTTGGTGACAGGACTTTCGGCTCCGTGGAGTTATTACAGAGAGCAAACTGCACCAGGATGTGACAATGCTCTTTTCTAGAACGTCCTCCTCCTCCTCCAAACCTCGCAGAGTAGATTATGACTGTGTGTAATAGTGTAAATGAGTGGTAATATGCCTGGGAGCCTGTGTGACATCTTTTTCCATTGACGTTAATGGCACTGATGCAACACGGGCTTCCAACTTCATTTTTGCCCAGTTTATACCATATCGCAAAGTCGGGACTGGTCCCAGGGTGTCTCTGTATGTTACGGAGGACTGAAGCTGTGAAGGGAATGAATGCTAGGCTGTGATGCTGTCTTATAGAAGCAACAAAATGGTGAAATATCATGTGTTTTCACTTTGCGATAGTCCCACCTTCACCTCCAGCAAGTGGAAGATTCCGGATTTTCTTCCCTCACGAATGCGGAGACTATCTCTTCAGTTGTCCCTGCTGCTTTACACTCATCTCCCCCTGTCCACCAAGTGAAAACTCCACCCCTGGAGCTCTGACCAACCAGAATGGTATCACAGGTGTGGGCAGAAACCAGAGGAGCTGGGATCGTTCTTCTTGGAGCTGAGAAGCTTCCGGAGAGGTTCAATCGAGGTGTTCAGGTCATGAAGGGCTTTTGATAGAGTAACGCTACTTTCACTGGCAGGAGGGTTGGGAACCAGAGGACACGGATTTAAAATAATTGGCAAAAAAAGACAGGGCAGAGTTGGGGAGAACTTTTTTTTAACACTGAGTTGTTGCTCTGGAGGGGTGAAGCAGATTCAGTCATAACTTAACAAAAGATCAGAAAAAGACTTGAGTGGGAAGATTTTTCAGGGCAATGTAGGAAAGGGCAGACAAGTGGGACTAATTGGATAGTTCTTTCAAAGGGCCAGCACAGTCACAATGGGCCGAGTAGCCTTGTCTGCCCTGTATAATTCAATGAAGATGGCATTGTGGAAGCAGTGAAAGAGCTAGCTCTCAGGCTAAAAACAAAGTTAAAGTTTATTTATTAGTGTCACAAGTCGGCTTACATTAACACTGCAATGAAGTTGCTGTGAAAATCCCCTCGTCGCCACACTCGGCACCTGTTCAGATACACTGAGGGAGAATTTAGCATGGCCAATCCACCTAACCAGCACGCCTTTGGACTGTGGGAGGAAACTGGAGCACCTGGAGGAAACCCACGCAGACACGGGGAGAACGTGCAGATTCCACACAGACATTGACCCAAGTTGGGAATCGAACCTGGGTCCCTGGCGCTGTGAGGCAGCAGTGCTAACCATTGTGCCACCGTGCTGCCCTGTAGAGGATTCAGGTCTGACATAGAAACAAAGCCATATTCAGTTGTGAAGGAACTGCTTAAGAGGGCAGCATTTTCCCACGGGATTTACAGGGCGGCACGGTGGCACAGTGGTCAGCACTGCTGCCTCAGAGCGCCAGGGACCCGGGTTCAACTCCGGCTTCGGGTCACTGTCTGTGTAGAGCTTGCACATTCTCCCCGTGTCTGCGTGGGTTTTCTCCGGGTGCTCCGGTTTCCTCCCACAGTCCAAAGATGTGCGGGTTAGGTTGATTGGCCATGCTAAATTGACCCCAGTGTCAGGGGGATTAGTAGGCTAAATATGTGGAGTTACGGGAATAGGGCCTGAGTGGGATTGTGGTCGGTGCAGACTCGATGGGCCAAATGGCCCCCTTCTGCAGGGATTTTATGGATTTTTTGCCAGGTCTGAACTGTGAGACAGAAGCCCTCCTCGCACAATGCGGGAAACAGTTATACTTATGCCTTTCCCCAGGGCCTCCTGTCGGCCCGAGGGCGAACCCGTCATTTGATTAAGGATGGTGGGCAGGCCCTGGAAACTGCAGGGCCAATTCGAGGCCTCCTGGCTTGACAGTTGCAGCAGAATGCCATGGAGGATCAGTGCGAGAGAGGGCGCTTCAAAATGGAGGCACCCTCTCACCAGCCTTTTCGAAGTTCAACTGGCTTTTGCAGGCAGATTTCAACTTTGTGGAGGGAGATCAAGGTTTGGGGTTGGAGTGGATTGTGGGAAACCTCATTACAGGGTAGCCTATCTGGTTGCTGCAGCAGCCAGGCAGGCAGGTGGGGAGGGAAGGCCTCTAGGCCTGACTGGAGTACTGGCTCCCCTGGTCAGCCACCGAGAGGCCAGCTCCGGCCACCCACACTGGCTGTGGGAACACGGAGGACAATCGGAAAATCCCAGTCGACCTCCTTTGATTGGCCTCAAGTTACTGTAAACAACCATAACCTATTACCTGTCGCGTGCTGGTGGGTAACCTTGCCACCTCACCCATTCCATCTCATCTCCACAAACTGGCCCGGGGGCGGGCGGGCGCTATTGAGCCGGAGGGTTGGCACGCCAGCCAGTGGTCCTATTTTAAAGATCAGCCTGTTTCTGATCGCTCTCCCAGTGGGCCTTACATTCAAGGCCAGAGAGTTTCCAACATGGGAACACCGCGTTGGCCAATGGCTCGGTGCTCATTTATAACCAGAACAGGACATAGTCACAGGAGATGAGGGAAATATGCCAGATTGTCTTGTAGGGAATCAGATCACACTAAATCAAAAGAGATTTGTATTCTTTTGTTTCTCTGGAGTCATCTTCTTTTGGATGGGATGCCAAAGCAAAACTTGATCCTGATCTATCAGGTGGACGTAAGAGATTCCATGGCACTAGTTTTAAGAAGAATAGGATAGAGTGTCAGCTTAGCCGGTGGCATTCCCCTGCCCCCATAGGATTCCCCCGCCGGGTGTTTCAATGCGGCAGGAGGTGCTGACGGTGGGATAGAAGATAGGAGCAGGAGAAGGCCATTTGGCCCATCGAGCCTGCTCCGCCATTCATTATGATCATGGCTGATCGTCCAATTCATTAGTCTAATCCTATAGAAACATAGAAGATAGGACCTTATGGTCCCGCCATTGTCAAGGGGGTTTCCCATTGAATGCATCCTTCACCGCCGGGAAACCCGCAGCGAGGGGGGTGCACGTCGACGGGACCATAATTTCCCGCCAGCATAAATGGCAGCAAGATTTTGGCAACAAGGTTAAAGTTCCAGTCCAGGACTTCCAGTTCCCACCACCCCTCCCACCCCCAAGATCACTGCGCTCCCCACTGTCAGATGGTTTTAAGTTTAAGTTTATTTATTAATGTTACAAGTTGGCTTACATTAACACTGCAATGAAGTTACTGTGAAAATCCCTTAGTCGCCACACTCTGGTGCCTGTTCGGGTACACTGAGGGAGAATTTAGCATGGTCAATGCACCCAACTAGCACATCTTTTGGACTGTGGGAGGAAACCGGAGCACTCGGAGGAAACCCACGCAGACACGAGGAGAATGTGCAGACTCCGCACAAACAGTGACCCAAGCTGGGATTCGAACCCGGGTCCCTGGCACTGTGAGGCAGCAGTACTAACCACTGTGCCACCGTGCCACACCTATGGAATGAAGGTCACAATGCAAATGCAAGTTCTGCTTCTTCTGAAGCTCTTCATGCCATTATTACATTAACGCCGTTACCATACTGCTTTATCTGAGGAAAATGCCCCGAATGCCCACATGGCGACTTGTGCCAATGGGAAGATGAGCTCTTCTGCCATTGGGCGTCAGTTGTGGGTCATGCCCCCATTGGTAATGTCACTGACATGGGGGTACAGCAGAGCAATGTTATCTTACTGGGACTAGTAATCCACTGATGATACTGAGACATGGGGCAGAATCTTGTGCCCACCCTGTGGTGTGTTTGGCGACGGGGAGGGTGGAGGAGGTGCATTTAATCAGATGGAGGGGATAATGAGTGGGCACCTTGCTTCCTTTCTGCCATGGCTGGCCTTCCAGCATTGACACCAGTTGAGGCCCCTAAAGTGGCCTGAAGAGTCAGTGCAGACACAATGGACCGAATGGCCTCGTATGCACTATAGGGATTTTACAATTCTATGATTCAATTATGGTTTCACCAAACATGAACGAACAATTCTTTTGCTATCAACACAGGACAAATCAGTCTTTGTTTCTGAAGTTCCTAACTCCAGAATGAAGGCTGCAAACCACTCTTTCAGCACAGCCGCTATAGTCACAGAATTCCCTGGAAGAGTCTCACCAATTTCTCTTTCCTGAAGGATTCGACTGCACAATCCTTCTGATTTGCATCCCAGATTAATCTATTTCTTAGATATGGTTCCCCAATGGGTGGCACGGGATGGCACAGTGGTTAGCACTGCTGCCTAACAGCTCCCGGGACCCAGGTTCGATTCCCGGCTTGGGTCACTGTCAGTGTGGAGTCTGCACGTTCTCCCCGTGTCTGCGTGGGTTTCCTCCGGGTGCTCCGGTTTCTTCCCACACTCCAAAGATGTGCGGCTTAGATTGATTGGCTCTGCTAAATTGGCCCTTAGTGTCAGGAGGATTAGCAGGGTAAATATGTGGGGTACAGGGATAGGGCCTGGGTGGGATTGTTGTCGTTGCAGACCCGATGGGCCAAGTGGCCTCCTTCTGCACTGTAGGGATTCTATGATATTGCTGCTCAGGCTCTTTTCCTTTGCTCAATGGTCAATGAGTAATTGCCTCCATTATTAACAGTGCACTTTTCACTAACACGTGAGGGATTGCCTGTTGCTGCTGGGGGTGGGGGGGAGGGAGTGGTTCGGGTATAGACCGATTCACTTGAAAGGTGCCTGTTGTCCAGATGGCTTAGGGATTGGTGGGAGCTTGGCAAAGGAGCTTGTCAACTCGTGGGCCGGTATTTTACGACTCCGCTTGGGCGAGACTCGTAAAATCCCGCCTGAGGCCAATGGAGAATTCCATTCTGCGAGCCGCGCCCACCCGGATTCTGAGGAGGGTAGAATTCTGGCCGTGAAGTTAATGGTTAAACCACGGAAAGCTGGGATGAGAGTTGAGTTAAATGCTAACAATGTAACATCAAATTTCCGCCATAATTCTTGACATCTGGTCCATGCCTGAATGGCCATGGTGTGTGACCAGCCATTCACACTCAATCGTTTGATGCCTTCTGAGACTCTGTTTGCTTTATTGATTGAAATTTCCAAAGAGTTATCTAAATTTACTCACGTACATGCTTTATTTGTGGTTCCCCTGTCACCCGCCCTTCTCTGGGATGTTGCTCGCTCTTCCATTGCTCCTTGTGCGGGAACCAGAATGAATTTGGTCCTCTCCCTGAATTTGGTGACGCGATGTAATGTTTCTATTCGTGGTATCAGATGACCAGCGATTTCTTGCAACTTCATGACGTTGGGAGGTGAGTGGACTGGATTTCACTTACTTGCCCCTCCCTCCGCTGGGGGTGCCATCAAATAGAGTGGGTGCTGGGTGGGTGTCCACCTTCCCAGCCACCTCTGTGCCCACCCCCCATAGTTGGGTGGATGGGCAGGTGCATATGGATCGTATGTCAATAAATGATTAAGGGTCAGTTGAGCTTTTTAACAAGTTAATTGCCCCCCCCCGCACCCCCCCCACCATAGCACGGCTGGTGATGGGCAGGTGGGTGGAAGTGGGCAGCCTGAAGAGTGGGAAGGGAGGGAGGGTAACTATCTTTAGAACATAGAACATAGAAAAGCTACAGCACAAACAGGCCCTTCAGCCCACAAGTTGCGTCGAACAAATTTCCTTACCTTCTAGGCTCATCTATAACCCTCTATCTTACTAACCTCCATGAACCTATCCAAAAGTCTCTTAAAAGACTCAATTGAATCCGCTTCCACCACCACTACCGTCAGTCAATTCCACGCACCCACCACCCTCTGAGTGAAAAACTTACCCCTAACATCTCCTCTGTACCTACTCCCCCGCACCCTAAACATGTGGCCTCTTGTGACAACCATTTCAGCCCTGGGTAAAAGCCTCTGAGAATCCACTCTATCAATACCTCTCAACATCTTACACACCTCTATCAGGTCACCTCTCATCCTTTGCCTCTCCAAGGAGAATAGACCTAGCTCTCTCAACCTATCCTCATAAGGCATACCACTTAATCCCGGCAACATCCTCGTAAATCTCCTCTGCACCCGTTCTATGGCTTCCACATCCTTTCTGTAATGAGGCGACCAGAACTGGGCACAGTACTCCAGGTGGGGTCTGACCAGGGTCCTACACAGCTGCATTATCTCCCGATTTCTAAACTCAATTCCTCTATTGATGAAGGCCAGTATTCCATACGCCTTCTTAACCACAGCCTCTACCTGTTACGCTGCTTTGAGCATCCTATGAACCCGGACCCCAAGATCCCTCTGATTTTCCACACTGCCAAGCGTCTTACCCTTAATATTATATTCTTTCATCCTATTCGACCTGCCAAAATGGACCACCACACACTTATCTGGGTTGAAGTCCATCTGCCACTTCTCCGCCCAGTCTTGCATCTTATCTATGTCTCGTTGCAACTGCTGACATCCCTCTACACTATCCATAACACCTCCAACCTTTGTGTCATCAGCAAACTTGCCAACCCATCCTTCCACTTCTTCATCCAGGTCATTTATAAAAATCGCAAAGAGCAAGGGTCCCAGAACAGATCCCTGGGGCACCCCACTGGTGACCGACCTCCACTCTGAAAAAGACCCATCTACAACCACTCTTTGCCTTCTGTGGGCAAGCCAGTTCTGAATCCACAAAGCAACGTCCCCTTGTATCCCATGCCACTTCACTTTCTCCATAAGCCTTGCATGGGGCACCTTATCAAACGCCTTACTGAAATCCATATAAACCACATCTACCGCTCTTCCCCCGTCTAAGTGTCTAGTCACATCTTCAAAAAACTCAATCAGACTCGTAAGGCATGATCTGCCTCGGACAAAGCCATTTTGGCTACTTCTGATCTTACTATTCCTTTCCAAATGTTCATAAATCCTGCCTCTCAGAATCTTCTCCATCAACTTTTACCTACCACTGAGGTTAGACTCACCGGTCTATAATTTCCTGGGCTATCTTTTCTCCCTTTCTTGAATAACGGAACCACATCCGCCATCCTCCAATCCTCTGGAACCTCTCCCGTCTCCATTGATGATGCAAAGATCATTGCCAGAGGATCAGCAATCTCTTCCCTCGCCTCCCACAGTAACCTGGGGTACATCCCATCCGGTCCCGGCGATTTATCTAACTTGATGCTTTTCAACAGCTCCAACACATCCTCTTTCCTAATGCCCACATGCTCAATCTTCTCAGTCCACTGCAAGTCTGCACTGCAACTACCAAGATCCTATTCCACTGTGAATACTGAAGCAAAGTATTCATTGAGTACCTCTGCTATTTCAACCGGTGCAATACAGACTTTCCCACCATCACATTTGATAGGTCCTACTCCTTCACATCTTATCCTCTTGCTCTTCACATACTTGTAGAATGCCTTGGGGTTTTCCTTTATCCTGTCTGCCAAGGCCTTCTCATGTCCCCTCCTGGCTCTTCTAATTTCCCTCTTTAGTTCCTTCCTACTAGTCGTGTGCTCTTCCAGATTTCTAACATTACCTAGCTCCCTGAACCTTTTGTAGGCTTTTCTTTTCTTCCTGACTAAATCCGTTACAGCTTTCGTGCACCACAGTTCCTGGAACCTACCATAACTCCCCTGTCGCACCGGAACATTGCCGTGCAGAGCTCCAGACAAATTTTCCTTGAAAATTTGCCACATTTCTTCCGTACATTTCCCTGAGAAAACCTCCTTCCAATTTATGCCTCTAATTTCCTGCCTAATAGCATCATAGTTGCCCTTACTAGAGATAAACACTTTCCTAGCTTGACTGATTCTATCTCTCTCCAATGCTAGTGTAAAGGAGATAGAGTTATGATCACTATCCCCAAAATGCTCTCCCACTGATAGATCTGACACCTGCCCAGGTTCATTCCCTAATATCAAATCAAGCACAGCCTCTCCTCTTGTAGGCTTATCCACATACTGTGTCAGGAAGCTCTCCTGAACACACCTACCAAACTCCTCTCCATCTAAACCCCTTACCCCAGGGATATTCCAATCGATATTTGGGAAATTAAAATCTCCCATCACGACCACTCTGTTATTATCACATCTCTCCAGAATCTGCTTCCCAATCTGATCCTCCACATCTCTGCTACTATTGGACGGCCTATAGAAAACACCCACTAAAGTTACCGACCCCTTCCTGTTCCTAACCTCCACCCACAGAGATTCCGTAGACAATCCTTCCGTGGCATCCACCTTTTCTACAGCTGTGACACTATCCCTGATCAACAGTGCCACTCCCCCACCTCTTTTGCCTCCTTCCCTGTCCCTCCTGAAACATCTGAAACCCGGCACTTGAAGTACCCAGTTCTGACCCTGAGATAACCAAGTCTCTGTAATGGCCACCACATCACACTTCCAAGCAGCGATCCACACTCTAAGCTCATCCATTTTGTTCACTACACTCCTTGCGTTAAAATAAACACACCTCAACCCTTCGGTCTGAGAGCTCCCCTTCACCTTCACCTGCCTATCCTCCCTCTCACACTGCCGACCAGCCCCTCTTATTTTTACTCTAACCTCCTCTCTCCCAGTCACCACATTTTGATTTCCACCCCCCAACCATTCTAGTTTAAACCGTCCCCAGTAACATTAGCAAACTTTCCCGCCAGACTATTGGTCCCTCTGGGATTTAAGTGAAACCCGTCCTTTTTGTACAGGTCGCACCTGCCCCTAAAGAGGTCCCAATGATCCAGGAACCAGAATCCCTGCCCCCTGCTCCAATCCCTCAGCCACTCATTCATCCTCCACCTTATTCCGTTCCTTCCCTCACCGTCTCGTGGCACAGGTAGCAATCCTGAGATCATGACCTTAGCGTTCCTTTTGCTTAACTCCCT
Organism: Mustelus asterias; assembly: GCF_964213995.1. Lineage (NCBI taxonomy): Eukaryota > Metazoa > Chordata > Chondrichthyes > Carcharhiniformes > Triakidae > Mustelus > Mustelus asterias. The sequence goes on from NC_135806.1 coordinate 9,307,705, forward strand.
ACTTAACTCCCTATATTCTCTTTTCATAACCCCTTCCCCTTTCCTGCCTACGTCGGCACAAAGGGTGACCCTTTGTGCGTCAGTGACAGCACCGCCTCCCCACTCCATCAAGGCAGGGCCCACCCTTCCTTCTTACCTGTCTGCTCTCCGAAACCCACTCCTCAACCCACCACTCCCTAAACTGGCCAAACTCTCCTCATCCAATACCCCGGGCTTACCTCATGGCGGGATCCATTGGGCCATCATAAGCCATAAAACCATAAGACCATAAGACATAGGAGCAGAATTAGGCCACTCGGCCCATCGAGTCTGCTCTGCCATTCAATCATGGCTGATATGTTTCTCATCCTCATTCTCCTGCCTTTTCCCCATAATGCGGAGATGCTGGTGTTGGACTGGGATAAACACAGTAAGAAGTCTCACAACACCAGGTTAAAGTCCAACAGGTTTATTTGGCAGCACTAGCTGTTGGAATCTCAAGTTCATTCATCAGGTGATGAAGGAGCCTGAGACTCCGAAAGCTAGTGCTGCCAAACAAACCTGTTGGACTTTAACCCGGTGTTGTGAGACGTCTTACTGTGTTTTCCCCATAACCCCTGATCCCCTTATTAATCAAGAACCTATCTATCTCTGTCTTAAAGACACTCAATGACCTGGCCTCCACAGCCTTCTGCAGCAAAGAGTTCCACAGATTCACCACTGTCTGGCTGAAGAAATTCCTCCTCATCTCTGTTTTAAAGGATCATCCCTTTAGCAAGAGGTTGTGCCCCCTGGTTCTAGTTTTTCTTACTAGTGGAAACATCCTCTCCACATCCACTCTATCCAGGCCTCGCCGTATCCTGTAAGTTTCAATAAGATCCCCCCTCATCCTTCTAAACTCCAACAAGTACAGACCCAGAGTCCTCAACCATTCCTCATACGACAAGCTCTTCATTCCAGGGATCGTTCTTGTGAACCTCTTCTGGACCCTTTCCAAGGCCAGCACATCTTTCCTTAGATATGGGGCCCAAAACTGCTCATAATACTCCAAATGGGGTCTGACCAGAGCCTTATACAGCCTCAGTAGTATATCCCTGCTCTTGTATTCTAGCCCTCTCGACTTGGGACTGACTGCAGTCCCGGCAATGCCCACTACTGAGTTCATGGCGCTGCTGGGACTGTTGGAGCTGTCAACCAATCAGATGGGCTGGTAGCTCCCTTGGTTGGACTTCCTCTCTTGGCAAGCCGTCTGCACCTTCACCCCAACCTGTGAAATGCCGCCCAGTGTCATTCCCCCCTGCCATAACCCACCCAATCCACTCAATCTCTCTCTCTATCTCTCTGGCCATCACCTCCAGCCTTGACACTTCTAATAGTGCACCGTCCAATCTTTGTGCCTCTGTAAATCCAAGCTCACCCCAAACATCTATCTCCCCTATACTCTCACAAACCAAGTCCTGCTCCCCCATCAACCCTGAGCTTGCTGGCAGACATTGGTGTTCCAATGTCTCAATTTTCATGGGATTGCGAACATTGGTCTAGTTGGACCAAGGAGCGGCACAGGCTTGGAGGGCCGAAGGGCCTGTTTCCTGTGCTGTACTGTTCTTTGTTCTTTATTATAAAATTCTAACAGGGTTAGACAGGGTAGATTCAGAAAGAATGTTCCCGATGGTGGGGGAGTCCAGAACTAGGGGTCATAGTTTGAAGATAAGGGGTAAACATTTTTGAACTGTGTGGAGAAATTTCTTCACCCAGAGGGTGGTGAATGTGTGGAATTCACTACCACCGAATGTAGTTGAGGCCAAAACATTGTCTGATTTCAAGATGAAATTAGATATAACTCTTGGGGCTAAAGGGATCAAGGGATATGGGAATAATGTGGGATCAGGATATTGAATTCGATGATCAGCCATGATCAAGCTGAATGGCAGAGCAAGCTCAAAGGGCCGAATGGCCTACTCCTGCTTCTAGTTTCTATGCTTCTATTGCTGATATTGTTGGCATTTGTGGTCCCTCCCAAATTGCCTTTCAGAGGGTGGGGGTGAGCTGTCTTCTTGAATACAACTGAATGGTTTTGCAAAGCCATTTTAGAAGGCCTTTGAGAGTCAAGCACATTGTTTTGGGTCTCGTGTAACATTAAGGCCAGGATTCCTAGCCTCTGCCCTCCTCTGGTAGCCACTGTATTTATATGGTTGCCCACGTCAGTTTCAGATTCCTCTCCCTAAAGGTTATTCGTTAACTAGGTGGGTTTTCACAACAATCTGCTGCTTTTTCAGGGCCTACATTAGTAGTAACTCCTTATTTAATTAACTAATTTTAAATTTCCCAGCTGCCATGGTGATATTTGAACTCATATCTCTGGATCATTAGTCCAGTAATATAAACGTTATGCTATCCTATCCTTCAATTACACATCGTGTTTAATTTTGATCATAGAATCCCTTGGTTCTGAGAATGAAACTAAAGTTATTTTAAATATGATACATTAAATGTTTCATTTTTTTTCATTTCTACTCATGCTGATAGGACGATGTGAAGAATGGTGGGAGAAGGTTGGGTGTGAGGCCTACACATTTGCATAGACCAGATGGGCTGAATGGTCTGTTTCTGGGCCATTGCCATTGCCTCTTGACATCCAATGGTATTACCATTGCTGAACCCTCCCACTATCAACATCTTGGGGGTCACCATTGACCCAAAACTGAACTTGACTATCCATATAAATACAATGGCTACCAGAGCAGGTCAGGGGCTGGGAGTCCTGTGACGAGTAACTCACCTCCTGACTCCTCAAAGTCTGTCCATCATCTACAAGGCACAAATCAGGAGTGTGATGGAATACTCTCCAGCTGCCTGAATTAGTGCAGCTCCAACAGGACTCAAGAGGCTTTACACCATCCAGGACAAAGCAGCGCACTTGATTGGAACGCCTTTCCACAAACATTCATTCCCTCCACCACTGACAAACAGTGGCAGCAGTGTGTACCACCTACAAGGTTCCCTCAAGGAACTCACCAAGGTTTCTTAGGCAGCACCTTCCAAACCAATGAACGCGACCATCTAGAAGGACAAGAGCAGCAGATACATGGAACACCACCACCTAGAGGTTCACCTCCAACTCACACACCAACCTGACTTGGAAATACATCACTGTTCCTTCATTCAGAATTCTGGAATTCCCTCCCTAACACTGTGGGTATGCCTACACCGCAGGGACTGCAGCGATTCAAGAAGGCAGTTCACCGCCACCTTCTCAAGGGACAATTAGAGATGGACAATAAATGCTGGTCTAGCCAGAGACACCCACATCCCGTAAATTTAAAGTAATGTAATTTTACTTGTTTGGATTTCCCTTTTTTTTTCACCCTCTCCAGTCCTAACCACTCCTTTTTCTGGTTTCTTCTACAAGCCGATTGGATATTAAATAACGTTCAGGACAGATGTTGTCGTCTCAGAGCTCAGAGATTGCAGAGGGACCTGGGTGTCCTAGTGCATGAGCTGCAAGAGGTTAGTATGCAGATGCAGCAAGTGATTAGCCAAACTTACAGAATGTTCTCACTTATTGCGTGGGAAATTGAATACAAGAGTAGGGAGATAATGCTTCAGTTGTACAGGGCGTTGGTGAGACCACATCTGGAATATTGTGTACAGTATTGTTTTAAGTTTATTTATTAGTGTCACTAATCGGCTTACATTAACACTGCAATGAAGTTACTGTGAAAATACTCCAATCGCCACACTCTGGCGCTTGTTCAGGTACACTGAGGGAGAATTTAGCACGGCCAATGCACCTAACCAGCACATTTTTCGGACTGTGGGAGGAAACCGGAGCACCCGGAGGAAACCCACGCAGACACGGGGAGAACGTGCAGACTCCACACAGACAGTGACCCAAGCCGGGAATCGAATCTGGGTCCCTGGCGCTGTGAGGCAGCAGTGTTAACCCACTGTGCCACCATGCCGCCCCCAGTTTCCTTATTTAAGGAAAGATGCAAATATGTTGGAAGCATTTCAGATAAAGTTTACTGGATTAATCCATGGAATGGGCGGGATGTCTTATGAGGAAAGGTTGGAGAAGCCGGGCTTGTATCCGCTGAAGTTTACAAGAGCAAGAGGTGACTTGGTTGAAACATAGAAGATTCTGCGGGATCTTGACAGGGTTGATGTGGGGAGGTTTTTCCTCTTGTGAAGGATCGCCCATTTAAAACAGAGATGAGGAAAAAAAAATCTCTCAGAGTTGTGAGACTTTGCAATTCTTTTCCTCAAAGGCAGTTTTTGAATATCTGAAAGGCAGGAATAGATTCTTGATAAGCTAAAAGGTGGATGGACAGAGTGGATACTCAGATGCTCTTTCTTAGGGTAGAAATGTCAAGTACTAGGGGACAAACGTTTAAGGTGCGTGGGGAAAAGTTTAGAGGAGATGTACGAGGCAAGTTTTTTTACACAGAGGGTGGTGAATGTCTGGAACGCGCTGCCCGGGGAGGTGGTGGGAGCAGGTACGATAGCGGCATTTAGGGGGCAACTAGACGAATACATGAATAGGATGGGAACGGAAGGATATGGACTCCGTAAGCAGTAAGTAGTTTAGGCAGGCATCATGATCGGCGCAGGCTTGGAGGGCCGAAGGGCCTGTTCCTGTGCTGTACTGTTCTTTGTTCTTTGTTATCGGGGCTAGGCAGGAATGTGGGGTTGAGGCTAAAATGACATCAGCCATGATCTAACTGAATGGCAGAGTGGGCTCGATGCGCTGAGTGGCCTACTTCTACTCCTAATCCCTAAATTCTGCATATTTACTATTGGCCATTGGACTCCCCACTCCTTGCCTTTCAACCCTGATGTGAGATATTTCTGGATCTTTCTGAGGGACTGCTGAGAGTCCCAACCTTAGCTGTTTGATGGGAGCCCAGTGAAAGAACTTGGATCAGATTCAATCGCAAAGTGAGGCCAGAGTTCTGGTAACTGTTGCTCAGTCGGCTGTGCCTCTGAGTCAGAAGGCTCTGGGTTTGAGCTCTACTCCGGAGACACGTGCAGATAAATCCCTGAGGCATTTGAAGGAAACAATCTCGCAAGGCTACGGAAATCGAGTGGAATGAGGGCCGACTTGAATGCTCTGTAGAGAGCCAGCACTGCTTCGATGGGCTGAATGGTCTTCTTCTGTGCCATATTGACTCCTTGACTCTATCTTAGCTGGTCTGTTAGCGCAGTGCTGAGGGAGGACCAACCTGCCAGAGCCACTGTGTTTCAGAGGGATGTTAAACCTTGGCCCCGTCTGCCCTCTCAGGCAGGGGTCAAAGATCCCTCGGTACAAGGGGAGCCAGGGGATTTCACCTTGATGCCCTTGTCCAACCAACATTGCCAACACAGATTATCTAGTCATGAGCACATTGCTGCTTGTGGTACCTTCCTATGGGCTGCGTTACAACGGCGACTATGCTTCATTCGGTATGAGGTGCTTTGGGACAATCTGAAGTTGTAAAAGGTGCCTATGATCCTTCCTTCTTTAAGGACCGGCTCTTGGCTTTCCTTGAATAAATTCCGCACAATCCAACATCCCCAAAAGAAAACTTGAGGAAAAACAGGCTGTTACTGTGATAGAAACAGTGATAACAGTTGACAGATGCAAGTGCAGAGTGGAAGTTAAGGAGGTTAGTAACCTTTTAGTGACAGCTGTGGTATCAGAGTGATGTGCCCCCCTCTTTCCCTTTTTTTTAGTCTGGAATGCCCGATAAAGTGAGATTTAGAAAGAAAAGTAGCAGAGACTGTCTCGTGTAGACATCGTGAAGAGCCAGTTTATTCATATTAATTCTGTACAGAGGAGCAGCTCCGGTTACAGCTTGCCCAGTGGCAGGTTCTCAGAACAGTACAAGTCCAAGTACACTTCAGGTTACAGAGTACAGCAAGAAAATGCAGCAAGTCCTTTCCAGTGTTAGCACTATTCCCAATCACCGAGCTCTCTTACATTTGTTTGGATGAAGCGCTTTGTTAATGAAGCCACGGCGATGACATTCCTCCCCCACAATCAACCTTCCATCCTCCCTCTTTTGGGCCACGGTTGTTAAGATTTACTTACGGTTCTTGAATCGTTTACCCAAGAGTTGAGATTTTAAAGAGCTAACTTCAAGAAGCAAACCCCTCAGGTAAACGGCTTAAAAAGGTGTAGGTTTGGACGCAGGCCGACAACGCTGCAGTATCCAATTTGGAGGGGGGAGGATGGGCGGTTGTGGGGGTGTGGGGGGGGGGGGGGCGGAGGGCCTGTAGGAATTATTTTCAGAATAGGAAGTAGGTGAAAACGGAAAAAAGTTCTGATTTTGCTGTGTGCCATTTAGCAGTATGACTTGGAGGGGCTTCCCGGATTGTACGTTAGATGATTTAAAGGGTGGAGACGGCCAGAGATAATTAATGTGCCCAGTGGCTAGCTTGTCGATTGAATCCTCTTACATGTGTGCAATTTTAGAATGGCTGAAGAAACTTGAACAAAGCATTAGTAAGTAGGAGATCGTTGGGCAGTGGGTAGTGCCCCTATCTCTGGACCAGAGGCTCCTGGTTCGAGTCCAGCGCCAGAACTTGTTGGCCATGGAAGGAGCGCTCATAACGCGGTTCAACGGGCCGATAATGAGGTCGGGAATTCTTCCACCGCTATTCCCAAATTTACACCGCGATTCCCTAACTTACACCGTGATTCCCCAATGGGAAACTAAAAAGTGTGTGAAGATGAAGGATATGGACCAAGGGCAGGCTGAAGGAATTAGTTTAATTTGGTGTCATGTTCGGTACAACATCGTGGGCTGAAGGGCCTGTTCCTGTGCTGTACTGTTCTATGATGTGGAGATGCCAGCATTGGACTGGGGTGGGCACAGTAAGAAGTCTCACAACACCAGGTTAAAGTCCAACAGCTTTATTTGGAATCATGAGCTTTCGGAGCGCTGCCCCTTCCTCAGGTGAGTCACGCCGAAAGCTCGTGATTCCAAATAAACCTGTTGGACTTTAACCTGGTGTGAGACTTCTTACTGTCCTGTTCTATGTCTCTGTTCCTATTTGCTGAAACAAAAACAAGTTGCAGCTTTTTGTTTGTAAGCTTCTGCAGTGATTTGCTGCAAAAACGATTGGTGGATGTTGTTCACACCTTACACCTGACTTCCTTTCACTAGAAGGACAAAATGGGCAAAAGGGAGTCAATTCTCTCCTTATCATTGGCACCTTTCACAGGTTTAACCCTGCCGCCTGAAGACCAGCGATTCAAACATTAATGAATGAATGTTCAGAATGAAGGGGCTTGACAGGGTAGACCCCGAGAAGTAGTCTCTCCTGGCTGGGGGAATATAGGACACAGGGGCACAACCTCAGACTATTTGAGACAGACGAGAGGAGAAGTTTCTTCATTCAGAGGATCGTGAATCTTTGGAACTCCCTACCGCAGAGGGTTGTGGATGTTCCATTTAAGGCTGGGCTTACTCAGAGTTTTGACCTTTCAGGGAATCACAGGATATGGGGGATGGGCAGGCATGTAGGAATCTAGACTGAAGATCATCCATGGTCATACTGAATGGAGCAGCTCAAGGGGCCCAATGGTCTACTTCTGCTCCTATTTCTTCTGTTCTGATAATATTCACAGATTGCATTCCTTCAGACTGGCTCAAAGCTATTATTTGGCTATTATTAGTAAAAGTACATATATCGGATCGTGTGAAACTTTTCTTGTCCAAGAAAATCTAAGTTGTGCCAATTATTGGCTGAACAAATGAACAATTTAAAGGGATGTGCCGGACATTGGTGCAAAGTTTACTTTCGCTGTTATCCATAAGGAGATGGAATGGTGCCTGGCTAGGGAATGCTTGCTCCTCAGTGTCCAGAGAAGACATTGACCTTCCTTTCCTTTTCCTCTTATTCTCTCCTTCCCTCAGCTGCCTTGCGATCGCTGGCCAAATTGCCATTGTTCAAGGGTGGGCTTCATCGGCAAGTTAGGGTGGACAATTCCAGCCATCGCAGATGAGCCCAGTCCTGTTCTCACCTGACATGCACACATCGGATCTTTGAAACGAGAGTCAATAGAATGTGATCAAGGGCAGGAGCCCTGATTGTGTCATTACCCTTTCCCACTCGGCCATTTCCTCAGTTGAGATGACTGGCTTCCTGGTTTGTCTCGCCTTGACACTCTCAAACATCCCCAACCCAGCTTGATTACAATCTAGGATGACACTCATAGCGCAGTACTGGGGGAGTGCTGCGCTGCCAGAGGTGTTGTCCTTTGGACAGAATGCTAAACTGAGACCCTGTCTGCCCTCTCAGGTGGACCTAAGAGATCCCATGACACTGTTTTCAAAGAAGAATAGGGGAGTTTCCCCCACTGTCTCAGTCAATATTTATCCCTCAATCAACATCGCTAAAACAAATTACTGCAGTTTGTGGGAGCTTGCTGTGTACAAATTGGCTGCCATGTTTCCTACGTTACAATCGTGACAACACTGCAAAAGTGCTTCATTGGCTGCAAAGTCTCTTGGGGTGTCCTGAAACTGTGACAGGTGCTATGAAAATGCAAGTCTTCTGTTCACTTTGAACATATTTAACTTTGTAATTTTCTTTTTTGGTTTTAACTTTGTAATGGGTCTGATAGGCTCTTTGTTGGGTCCAAATTAATTTTTCTTTAATGATTTTTGTTTAAGGTAGGAAAATTTAAAAGTAAAGTTTAAAGTTTATTTATTAGTCACAAGCAGGCTTACATTAACACTGCAATGAAGTTACTGTGAAATTTGGCCTTTATAAAATAAATCAAGCAGGTAAATAAATATGTATTCACCAGACTCTGGAATTCACAAAAAATTCTGAAAGCAATGGCAGCTACAGCTTTAGCTCCACAAATGCTACTCCGCTCACATCACTCCCTTAGCCCCATCACTGCGCCTCTAGTCCTGCCTGCTACAGCTTTAGCTCCAACTATGGCATCTTCCACTGCACTAACTACAGCCCTAACCCTGCCCATTACCACGCGACCTCCACCTAATGCATATTCAACCCCATCCACTATTGCCTTAGCTCCCCCACCGCCCCCCCGGCCCCCACTCCCCACCGCTACGTAATAAATCCCACCGACGAAAGCCCCTCGGATCTACGCACGAAACCCCAAAGGACCCACACCTGCTACTTGATGTCGTACATGCCAGTCGCGGTAAGGTCCCTGGAAAATTACGAGGCAGTTAATCGTCAAAGCTTCGGCAGAAGAGTTCAGGAGAAAATGGGAGGTCAGGAGCCAGGCTTGAGTCTTGGTGCCATTCATTCTATGACAGTGGGTCATTCGGATAAAATAGTGTCACTTAACAAAAAAGGGTCCAGTCCTGATTGTGAACAAAATGGCAAAATATTAAGGATTCCTCAAGCGTAAAAAGAAAAGACTTGCATTTGGAGAGCTCCTTACACGACCATCCCAAAACACTTTACAGCCAATGGGGTACTTTGAGGTTCAGTGACTTCTGTAATGCGGGGGCTTGGGGTAGGTGCCCATTCATTTGCATTCCTGCTACAACAGTCCTGGCTAAATTAATGTTAAGTTAATTGTGGAAAATTGAGACTCACTCCTGTTTTAGCAAGTTGTGTTGGGATCTGATGCATTTTGTTTCTGCAAAGCCTTCCTCGACTTTTGACCACAGGTTTGTGTTTGTTAATTTGAACTGAATGTGGCATGGGCAGTATGGTTCATGCCAGGCACAGCTTAGTGGGTCAATGTTAGAAGTGCACGTTGTATTAAAAGGCACTGGTACAGGTGCCACAGAAATGAAACTCTCCACTCCCTCCCTCCCATCCACTTGCTGATACCATCTCCAACAATGTTAGTGTGAATCGTACTTTTCGACTGATTACCCTTTCCGATTATATTCTAATAAGGTATGTACCGCAGATGTTTCATGCGTTGTACCTTGAGGATACTGAATGGGGTTATGTAAGCAAACTCCAGGAAGATCTCACACACACTAATTCTAACTGTAAACTTATATCTAAAAATATCAAAGCAACATGACTGCTGAACAGTATTGTCTGGTGAATAAGCACATCCCATGTTAGCCATGATGTGGAGATGCCGATGTTGGACTGGGGTGGGGCACAGTAAGAAGTCTCACAGCACCAGGTTAAAGTCCAACAGGTTTATTTGGAATCACGAGCTTTCGGAGCACTGCTCCTTCATCAGGTGAGTCATCAGGTGGTATCACACACCTGATGAAGGGGCAGTGCTCCGAAAGCTCGTGATTCCAAATAAACCTGTTGGACTTTAACCTGGTGCTGTGAGACTTCTTACTGTGCCCATTCCATGTGGCAAATACGTGTCTGTGTCCCGTGAATATGTGCATTGGCAAAAGTTGGATGGGAATAGTAAAAAAAAAGTTTATTTATTTGTGTCATAATGAAATTCCTGTGAAAATTCCCTCGTTGCCACATGCTGACGCCTGTTCGGGTACACTGAGGGAGAATTTAGCACGGCCAATGCACCTAACCAGCATGTCTTTCGGACTACGGGAGGAAACCAGAGCACCCGGGGGGAAACCCACGCAGACACGGGGAGAATGCGCAGACTCCGCACAGACAGTGACCCAAGCTGGGAATCGAACCCGAGTCCCTGGCGCTGTGGGGCAGCAGTGTGAACCACTGTGACACCGTGCCACATACAGCTGGACACTAGTGGGATTTTAGGAAGGGTTTATAATCGTACTGTGCCCACCATTCAAAATCTGGTGCCCTTGGTTTTTTTAAATTCAGTCACAATAGCTGAGATTAATTTTGATGCCATTGGGTTGCCTCGATGTAAATTTCACCAATATTCTGTCACAAAACATTATCAGTGCTTCAAAGAAATCGCAGCTCTTTCGTTGGACTGATTTCTTAAATATATGGGCCAAACTTTTCCGGCCGTGCCTGCCTGCGGGATCTTCCGGTTCTGCTGATGGCGACCCCCTGATGTGGTGGGAGAGGTTGAAAATAATGGGAAAACCCATTGACAGCAGTAAGACTGGGAGATCCAGCTTCCGGCCAATGGTGGGACATCTCTGCCGCCGTAAAACACACTGCGGGGGAGCGGTTAATCCCACTCACGGCCTTCCACCTGTGGCTGGATTCTGGCTCCGGGTGCAGAGGTCAGGGCAGAGGTCGGGACTGTTTCCAGATGCCGAACTCCCACCTGGTGGGATGAGGAGATGACAGTCACTCATTGTAATGATTACAGGGCTTTCCTCTCAGTGGGCATGGAGGCAGTTTTGTGTCCGATTCAGGATGGCTGACGGGTGGGGCGGTGGGCTTGCAAATGTGGAGGGACGGTCGGAAACCCTTCAAGCATGATATGGTGCAGCAGAGGGTGCATTAGAGGGTAAGTGAGGGAGGAGGTCCTTCAATAAATGGCATTGAAAAATGGCCAATTGAGGCAGGCCACCATGTTGGTGGAGGAGGGTTTCCTCTACAGGACAGCCTGTGTCTGCTCTTGGACCCCGGCAGCGAGGGCCTCTGGAGCTGATAGAAATGCTTGTCCCCCGAGATTTGTCAGTGGGAGGCACCCTTCAGGCACCCAAACTGGCACCTGCCACACCCGGGTGGGCAGCCCTGCAGCAACCCAAACTCCCCCTCCCCCAATCCCGCCTTTGTAAAAACGGTTCTTGGATTATAGGTTGTGAAGCATTTAATCCAAATTTTGCTTTCACCTGGCTTAACCAAAAACCTATCGCCAGATTTAAAGTTTATTTATTAGTGTCACAAGTAGGTTTACATTAACACTGCAATGAAGTTACTGTGAAAATCCCCTAGTCGCCACACTCTGAAATTCGCCTGTTCGGGTACACTGAGGGAGAATTTAGCATGGCCAATGCACCTAACCAGCATGTCTTTCGGACTGTGGGAGGAAACTGGAGCACCCGGAGGAAACCCACGCAGACACGGGGAGAAGGGGCAGACTCCGCACAGACAGTGACCCAAGCCGGGAATCAAACCCGGGTCCCTGGCACTGTGAGGCATCAGTGCAAACCACTGTGCCACCGTGCCGCCCATTGGTGGCCCAGTGACGACACTCGTGCTTCAATCAATTGATAAATTTCACAATGTGCCTTGCGTGTCAACCTAAGCTCCATGAAGGCAACATCGTTGATGCTGAAAACACATGTTGCACCAGGGCTCGGTGGGATCATTAGTCAGGAATGTAAAGCCCCGAGATATTTAAAGAATGCACCTGTCTCCATTTCAGAGGCCTGGGAGTTCCCTTGGGAGCAACGGGAAAAGCCTTTGAGCTCAAAAAGTTCAACAAAGATATTTCCACTACAGATGGTAGATCAAAGAACAGGGTTACATGTACCCTCGATATTTTTAGAGTAAGGATTGGACTGATGACTTAAATCTAGTGACTCGCCAAGAATAAATCACTTGTGGTAATCCATGTGTGCAGATGGAATTTGGAATGAGTCTTATCAAGTGAAGTCAATTTATGTCTGTTTGTCGTTTCTCCTGAACTGGATACTCTCTTCGATTGCAATCCTTTCCATGTGTAAATAAGAACTGGCAGATAAAATATGATTTACCCTGCGTCTTGCCAGTTACAATACTTATTTTCATCAGAATATTTTGACATCCAATGCCTCCCACCAATAAATCCACACTCCGGCGCCTGTTTGGGTACACTGAGGGAGAATTCAGCATGGTCAATGCACATCTTTCAGGAAACCGGAGCACCCGGAAGAAACCCACGCAGACACGGTGAGAACGTGCAAACTCCACACAGACAGTGACCCAAGCTGGGAATTGAACCCAAGTCCTTGGCACTGTGAGGCAGCAGTGCCAACCACTGTGTGTGAACTTTTGTATTCCTTTTCCCCGGCTTAAGCCCTGCCCTTTCTCTTTAGTCTAGAGAGATAATTAGTTGACTTACTGGAGCTGCGCTTGTGAAAAAAGCTCCTCCCCCATCCCGGGTAATTAGTCGTCCTTCCCTGTGCAAATGACCATGGGCTAAAACTGGCACAACTTTTCTATGTCTGAGTGTTAATGTCAAGTCAAGATTGAGATTTGAACCCAGTTTTGGGACAGTTGTGCTTTCATTGTTAAATGCCTTCATTCTTTTCAAAGGCATTAGAATTTGCAAGGGAAAGGGTAGAGTGCACATCTGGCGGGCACTGCTTGGGAAGGTGGTGGAAACAGTTTCATCAGTGACTTTCTAAAGGGAATTAGAGGTACACTCGAAAAGGAAAATGTTTGCCAGGCTCTTGGGAAAGGGTACGGGAGTAAGGCTAACTGAATAGATACTTCAAAGAGCTAGCTCAGGCAGGATAAAATGAATGGCCTGCTTCTCTCCTTTAAACTTCAATTATTAAAGCAGTGTTTTTGCTTGTGTTAAGTCTGATCATAACAATTGTAGAACCATAGAATCCCTACAGTGCAGAAAGAGGTCATCCAGCCCATCAAGTCTGCACCGACTCTCCGAAAGAGCATCCTAACCAAGCCCTCCCCTGTGCCCTGTCCCTTACGCTTTTACCATGACCAATCCACCTAACCTGCACATCTTTGGACACTGAGGGGCAACTTAGCATGGCCAATCCACCTAACCTGCACATCTTTGGACACTGAGGGGCAACTTAGCATGGCCAATCCACCTAACCTACACATCTTTGGACACTGAGGGGCAACTTAGCATGGCCAATCCACCTAACCTGCACATCTTTGGACACTGAGGGGCAACTTAGCATGGCCAATCCACCTAACCTGCACATCTTTGGACACTGAGGGGCAACTTAGCATGGCCAATCCACCTAACCTGCACATCTTTGTTTACTGAAGGGTAATTTAGCATGGCCAATCCACCTAACCCACACATCTTTGGACACTAAGAGGCAATTTAGCATGGCTAATCCACCTAACCAGCATGTCTTTCAGAGTGTGGGAGGAAACTGGAGCACCTGGAGGAAACCCACGCAGACACGGGGAGAATGCGCAAACTCCACACAGACAGTGACCCAAGCCAGGAATCAAACCCGGGTGCCTGGCACTGTGTCAGAATAGTTTTCCTCAGAGCAACACCAGAGTAGGCAACCAATGATCAATCATTGCTTTGCTGTGGGCCAAGGAACTAGCTAATATTGGTAATTTGGAGCCATAAAGGTTGAATGAAGACATCTTCCAGGAGTTAAATCCTTGTCTTCCAGTTGAATGACATTATTTCAAATTGGTAGCACTAAACAGGAGACCTCAGCTGTAGTCAAATGGAGAGAGATGCCCAGAGGTGAGTCAGTGGTGTTTTACGCTGGTTTCCAAAGAGAACTGGAATTATTCCCAATGCTAACCTATTCATCAAAAGCTGCAGTAGGTTCGTGATACAATTTTGTACAGAGTTTTTCAACTCAGAAGGCGGTGGGTTCAAATCCCACTCCAGAGACCTGAACCTTGGCCGACACGCTCAGTGCAGTATTGATGGGATGCTGCACTGTTGGGGGTGCCATCTTTTGGCTGAGACATTGAACTGTGGACCCATTTACTCTTGGAGGTAGACGTAAAAATTCCAGTGGTATTGCTTTGAAGACAAGCAGGGGAGTTCTCCCAGTGTCCTGGCTAATATTTGTCCATCAACCAACATCACTTAAAACAGATTATCAGGTCATCATGACATTGTCATTTGTGGGAGTTTGCAGCGGGAAAATTAGCTACTGCATTTCGCACGTTGCAACAGTGACTACACGTCAGAAAAAGTACTTCATTGACTATAAAGTGTTTTGGGACATTCCAACATTGTGAAAAAAGTGACAGAAATGCATATCTTTTCATAGGGACATCAAATAAATTTTGATAGATGCAATTTGGACGCAATCCAATTCTGACCTGGAAGAAACTAGGATAAAATCCATTAAGAATGTTCTAAGTTTCGTCATTGGTGGGATGTTTTTGATATATTTCAGTTGGAGGTTTTCTGTGCTCATTAATGCGGAGGAGTTTTGTGAAGATAGTGGGGGGAAATTCTCTGGCCGTTCACGCCGGCGGGATTCTCCGGACATCGCCGGCAGCGCACACCCCACCGTGGGTTTCACGGTGGGGTGGGGTTACATCAATGGGAAACCCCATTGACAGCGGCGGGACCAGAGAACCCCGTCGGTAGTGAATGGCGCGCCGCCTCCCACCGCTGAGAAGCTGGAGAATTCCCCCCAGTAGTGTTGGCTTCTTAGGTAGTAACTTTCTCAAGGATTGCCCTGACACTCTTGTACCCAAATAGAAAGGGGTGTGTGTGTGTATGTGGCGTGTGAGATTGTGTGTGTGTGAGATTTTGTGTGTGTGTGAGATTGCGTGTATGTGTGAGATTGTGCGTGTGCGATTGTGCATGTGATTGTATGAGATTGCGTGTGATTGCGTGTGTGTCTGATTGTGTGTGATTATGTGTGTGTGATTAAGTGTGTGTGACTGTGTGTGTGTGTGTGCACACACGTGTGTGTATATATTGAATTCAGAGTTCCAGGGTTATCTTCAGTTCTGTATTACAGAAGTATACGGTAGCGTTGACTAGACTAGGAATCCAATAGGGCTGGACTAAAGGTCTGGTAACATGAGTTCAACTCCTCTCACAGCCAACCTGAATCCAATTAATTTAATAAATGAGGAACACCAAGCTAGTGATGGTGACCATGAAACCACTGGGTTAACGCAAGAAACCTATTTGGTTCATTAATGTCCTTTAGGAAAGGAAACCTGTCGTTCTCACTGGCCTGTGTGTTAACTGCCCTCTGGAACGGCCTAGCAAGCAGCTCATCACCACCTTCTCACGGACAAATGGGGATGGGCAACAAATGCTGGCCTGGATTGCCAATGATCCAATGAATAAAAGATTACATTTCAAAAAATGTACACGATTCAAAAGGACAATTTACATCAGGGCTGGAGAATGTGTGAATACAGGCAGTGCTCAGAGGGTTAATTGTTTGAGTTGGGGGTGGGGCGTGAGGGGGGTTGCGGAATAAGTGTTTGTTTTTAAGTCCTCGTTGGTGCCATTGCAGAGGGTGGGTGGGATGTTCCTGTGAACTCCAGTGGGTGGCATTAAGGCTGAGAGAGTGTAAAAGAGCTTCTCGGTGTTGGCACTAAAGGAAAAGAGCAGAGAGAGAGAGAGAAACAGCACAATGCGTTGAATTTTTAGTTTTGGAAGCAGTAGTCACTATGTTATGCTCTGGAATATAACGTCACCCTTTAAAAAAGAGGAAAGGAAATGGAAAGTAGAAATATCATATAAACTGCAATAGAACAAGGTACAAAATGGTCACTTCAAAGACACCCTTTAGATAAAACAACCGTGTTAGTCGCTATGCAAATATGTTTCAGGAAAGAAATAACCATACAGTTGAATCAGGATTGTGTTTGAGAAAGTAAGAAATTCACAACCTTTAGAGAGGTGAAGGTGGGGGGGAAATAACCCACCTTGTTCAACAAGATATTAGTCAACAACCATTTCATATCATATAATAATTATACATTCAAATACAGCGGTTACCTTTCAATAAAATCGAAAAAATCCATTTTGTGTTTGGGGGTGGGGGGAGGGTGGGGGGGAGTGGGTGGGGGAAGAAAAGCAAATAGGCACCAGTCACTAAAAAGGCATCGTAGAAAATCAATGGCCGCTTCTCACTGTCAGTTCTTCCTCAATTGTGCTAAGTAAAGGCTTCTGTAATCCAGGCGCTGTGAACTGGGAGTGGGGGGGGAGAGCTGCAGGCCTTGTGGGGGGAGGGGGGGGAGCGGGGACGTGGGGAGGGTGTAAGGGGCAGAGCAACCAGATTGTACAAGGTGCCAGATACCAGCAGACTCAAAACCATCCCAACCGCGCGGGCAACTGATGCGATCTCTCGGCTTAGCCACCCATTCCCACTGATCCAGATCCCCTCTGGAATCACACAGCAAAGCACTGCACACCAATCAAGGTTGCTGGAGAAAGGCACTGGGATTCCAAAGATTGGACCTTTTTATTTTTGTTCCAGTTCTTCTTGCCAATACAATAAAGCCCGACAAAAGTACGCGGCCGGTTCGCGAATTGTTAAATGTATGCCACAAAAGAAACACATTCCAGAAAATGAATTCTTTTAAGGGAACACAAAAGAAAAAAAAACCCTTTAGGCTCTGGCAGCTTGTGCAGAATGGTTGGGTAACTGGTGTCCTGATCGAGGACACATTTGTGACAGCAATGGTTGGGTATGGGATGGAGCCGGGAGGGTAGATATTTCGGGGGAAATCTCCTGTTCCGCCTGTTAGTCCATGGCAGAGGACAGGGGGGGACGGGGGGTGGAGGGGGGGACGGGGGGTGGAGGGGGGTGCGGGGGTGGAGGGGGGGTGCGGGGGTGGAGGGGGGTGCGGGGGTGGAGGGGGGTGGAGGGGGGTGCGGGGGTGGAGGGGGGTGCGGGGGTGGAGGGGGGGTGCGGGGATGGAGGGGGGGACGGGGGTGGAGGGGGGTGCGGGGGCAGACCATGCAAAGATCCATTGACCTCGGGCAGGATTCTCTGGTTTCGGGGCAAGGGCGGCCGGAGAGATGGACCGTTTGACGTCTCTACTCGTTTTTATTTCAACGATTTCAGCCGGTTCGGTATCACCGTTTCCACAAGACTTTCCTCGATGACTTTACACTGGGTTGCAGCTATCCTCGATGGCACAGAGATTGGTCATTGGAGAGTTTATTGGCTAGTTTAACCATGACCATTGTGTGTTTTATAAAGGCAACTCATTGTGTCAGTGCCATCACTGATCGCTACTTTCCCCTGTGGTTCTGTCGTCCACTCTTATCCCTCAGGATTTAATTACAGCAGGTCACCATCCTCCTCACAACTCTGTCCAATCAGTTGCTGTGACACTGATGCGAATCTACAACCTAACACTTCAATCCTCCTCGTCTGTCTGTCGTCTCTGAACACAGTAAAATTCGATGTGGTTCTACAGAAAAGCACGTAAGAAAAATGTACTTTAAATAGTACGACTTGAGAAAAATTTTAGCTTGTACCTTTCTGGTATCATCTATATGACCAGATGCCCATCTAGTGGCCCTTAAGGCTTAAACCTTGATTAAACAGAGGACAGATTGTGGTATTTTTATTAAGTTGCTGATGAATATATTAATTGTATCATAATTACCCATAAAGACCTTATAACAAGATGGTCACTTCCCTGGGATTTTACCTGCAGGCTGCCTTTGATAAACAAATACAGATTTCCAGCATCTGTCACTCATTCTTCTGTTGCAAGAAGCGATTTAGGAATGGATTCTTCAGGCCTTCTTGTGTTAAAGGTATCCAGTGTGATTAATGCCCACTGATGCTCCCTTATTTGGGACACATGTTACTTTTTTTGGAACATTAATAAAACCTGGGCAGTTTTAAAAACGCGATCATTGGCCAACGTAACAAATGTCTTTCTGGACGGGTTCAAGGACTTCTGGAAGATGAAGGGCTGTCAGTGAAGTGCCACTACCAAGCAACTGTTCAGACACCATTGTCTGCTGCCTTGTAGCCCTCTGTCAGTGGGGTGGATCTGGTCTTTTGCATAATAGTGTTAAGATACATGATAAAGAATCAATGGCATGATGGCACAGTGGTTAGTACTGCGCCAGGGACCAGGGTTCGATTCCTGGCTTGGATCTGTGTGTGGAGTTGCACATTCTCCCCCTGTCTGCATGGGTTTCCTCCGGGTGCTCCGGATTCATCCCACACTCCAAAGGTGTGCAGGTTGGGTGGATTGGCCATGCTGAATTGCCCCTTAGTGTCCCAAGCTGTGTAGGTCAAGGGGATTAGAGGGGTAGATGTGTGGGGTTACGGGGCTGGGCCTCAGTGGGAAGCTCTTCTTTCAGAGAGTCAGTGCAGACTCGATGGGCTTATGGGCCTCCTTTTGCAATGTGGGGATTCTATGAACAGCCCACATATCACCCTGGATTTTTACTCCTGCTGGCCACAGACACACTCTCACCCGTTCTCTTCAAGTGAAATGTCCAGTTGGATCTGAGTCCTATCACATCTGATCACTTCCCTGCACAGTCCCCGGTGAGCAAGCAGGTGTAGTATAATGTTCTGTCAGCTTGAGCGTGCCAAAGTTGCGGTGCTTGACATCGGATAACTCTGCATCGACCCGTCACTGATACCTGCAGCCCTCTGACCTGCAATGCTCAGTGTTGTGCCAGCTACGTGCTTATCCACTGAACCATTGAAGGCAGTGATATGAGGAAGGAACTTTCCCTTTTCATTCCACCCAGTGCTTTAGTAACATCGGAAACAAGCTCGACTGTGTTACCCTATCACCATGTCAATGGCAGAGGTAGGGAGGGGACACTGAATGAAGATGTATTTTTAAAAAAATTCTCGTTACATTTAACAGAAATTAATAATCCTTTTGCTCTTAACTTTTTTTTGGAGGGAAAACTCCAACAGGAAGGAACAAAATGAATCGGACCTTCAGGGGAAAGTCGTCTCAATTAGGCAGGAAGTGCGAATGACAGAGATGGCACTGATCAACATTTGCTGGAATCGGATTTTGACTAAGTGAGCATGGAAAGGGTAGAATCCCAGATCTTGCTGATTGCAAAGTTAAGCATTATCCTGGTTTCTTGTCACAATGTAGGAGCATTTATAACTGGCTATTGTTCTATCTTTCTCAATGCCAACTCTCTGAATTCTTACACTTTACACTGCTGATGTCATGTCCCTTTTATCAAGAAAACCAAGGCCATGAATGTAGGATGGTCACAAATAAGTCCAATAAAGAAATTAAGCAACTTATCTCTACCCAGAGCATGGCTGGAATGCGGAATTTGCAACCACATGGAGTTGTTGAGGAAAATAGTACAGATGCCCTTAAGGGGAGGCTTGAGGGAGAAAGGATTAGAAGGTAATGTAGATAAGATTAGATGAAGTAAGGTGAGCGGGTGGCTCATGTGGAGCATAAACACCAGCATGGACCAGTTGGGCCGAATGGCCTGTAAAACCTGATGTAAATCTCAATCTTTTCAGGGATAAATAGAGACGTTGTCCTGTGCGGTGGTTATGCCACAGTTAGTTGAGCTTGAAAGAGAGGGTTTCTAATGAAGGAAGGAAGGAGAGAGGAGGATGTCCCTCCCAGTTCACAGTACTGGCAGTGCGATTAGTAAAATGAGGTTAAAGTCAGTAAGAGACAGCGTGACCGTAAAGGCTGGAGAGGCGATCACATGACAGTACAGCACTTACACCGCTTTTTCTTGTCGGTACCTGCGACTGGCTCTGTTCCGGTGTCTGTCCCCTCATTCTCTTCCGCCGAGAGCGTCTCTGAGGCCTCAGTCATGGACTTGCCAGCCACCAGCTCGGCTGCGTTGCCGTCTACTGTCGAGATGTCCGTCACCGTCTTCTCCCGCAGCGATTTCTCGTCGTCTTCGTCGATCAGCACCAGTTCCGCTTGGATGGCCCCCTCGTAGCCCAGGAGTTTGTTCGTCTCCTCCTCGTCCTCCACATTCTGATAGCCCATGAAGATCATTGTCACTGGGTGCTCAGCGCTGGCCTTGGGAGCCTCCCCAGTGGGAATCTGCTGGATTGTTTTCCCCGCGTGAGCCGGATGATGAGCTTTCGGGACCATTTCCAGCTTCGCTTCCTTGTGGATCATGTCTTTCTTATTTCCGCTGTCTCCGGCGCTCCGTGTGTTGTCTGGGGACGCACTACTCTCCGATACAGTCAGCGATTCTGACAAACATTTGTTGCCACTCACATTTATTCTCCCCAATCTGTGTATCAACTGGTCCACTTCCGACGTGCTCAGGTGATGAACTCCGTTCTCCACCACTGCACCTGCGGAACATACCTCATATACAACCTTGCTGCCATCGTCATACACCTTAACCCCTCGCTGGTGAACTCCCTCAGGGCTCAAGGGAGCGGTGGAGAGGATCTTGGTTTCTCCTGTTAGTTTGTCCTTCTGTACGTTGATTTCCATGGCGTACTTTGCTGGAATAGCAAAAACATGTATATTAATGGATAGTCAGAAGCTTTTTCCCAGGGTGGAAGAGTCAATTACTAGGGGGCATAGGTTTAAGGTGCGAGGGGCAAGGGGCAAGGTTCAAAGGCGATGTACGAGACAAGTTTTTTTGCACAGAGGGTAATGGGTGCCTGAAACTCGCTGCCAGGGGAGGTAGTGGAAGCAGGTACGATAGTGAGTTTTAAGGGGTGTCTTGACAAATACATGAATAGGATGGGAATAGATATATGGTCCCCAGAAGGGTGTGGGGTTTTAGTTCTTCCGGGCGGCATGGTCGGTGCAGGCTTGGAAGGCCGAAGGGCCTGTTCCTGTGTTGTAATTGTCTATGTTCTTTGTTCTAAAGGAGCTGATCTTACTACGACCAACCAATCAAAGCCCAAAGATGTGCTGGTTAGGTGCATTGGCCATGCCAAATTCTCCCTCAGTGTACCCGAACAGATGCCAGAGTGTGGTGACTAGGCGATCTTCACAGTAACTTCATTGCGGTGTTAATGTAAGCCTGCTTACGACTAATAAATAAACTTTTAATAAACTTTAACTTTTTTAAATCTAGCTTAAACAAAAACAGAAAATGCTGGAAAATCTCAGCAGGTCTGACAGCATCCGTGGAGAGAGAATAGAGCCAAAGTTTCGAGTCGTCTGATGAAGGGGGTCATCCAGACTCGAAACGTTGGCTCTATTCTCTCTCCACAGATGCTGTCAGACCTGCCGAGATTTTCCAGCATTTTCTGTTTTTGTTTCAGATTTCCAGCATCCACAGTATTTGGCTTTGAGACAAGGATCTATCTTAAACCTTCTCACCAATCGAGGGCTAGAGTTTTCACTCTGGGCACAAATTCCAGCCCAAGTTTCAAGTCATTCGTCACAAGGGCAATGGGTGATGGGCAGAAAATGCTGGCCTTGTCAGCGACGCCCACACCCCATGAAAGAATAAAAAGAAACAAGCCAAATCTTCATTCTGTGCTCTACCACGTGTGACACTTTACCCTACCTTTCCGTCGGGAAAAATATTCTGTCAGTGTGTGTGGCTGGGCTAAACTGGGCATTTAAATTCTCGTAAGGATTTTATAAAATTTAATATACCTATAACATTGCTGGGTCAAAATCCTAACAGCGCTGGGGGTGCACCTACACCAAATGGATGGATGCTGTTCAAGAAGGCAGCTCACCACCATCTCCTGATTAGGTGCATTGGCCGTGCTAAATTCTCCCTCAGTGTACCCGAACAGGCGCCGGAGTGTGGCGACCAGGGGATTTTCACAGTAACTTCATTGCAGTGTTAATGTAAGCCTACTTGTGACACTAATAAATAAACTTTAAAAACCTTCTCAAAGGAAATTAGGGATGGGCAATAAATGCTGGCTAAGCCAGCGACTCCCACATTCCGTGGACGAATGAAAAAAATAAATAATTGAACAGCATTGAGGCTGTGGCTCCAGGAGGGAGCACCTCTCACCTCTAAGGCATGATGACTGTGGGTTCAAATCCTTCTCCGTCCCCAGGAACCTGAACATTAAATCCAGGTGGGCACTGCCAGCGTAGGCTTGAGGGGGTGCTTCGGAGAATCCCTCATCTTTCAGACCTGAGGCTAAACTAAGGCCTTCTGCCCTCTGAGGTGGTGTTTTCTCTCTAGCACCTTGCACAATATTTATCCCATCATGCCACTGGCTATTCTCACACTGCTGTTTACGAGAGCTTCCTGCTTAATAACACTGACCGCACTGCCCGGGTTGCAGAGGTATTTCTGGGATGTCCTGAGATTGGAGAGGGTATAGAATCATGGAATCATAGATTCCCTATGGTACAAAAGGCGGCCATTCAGCCCATCGAGTCTGCACTGACCACAATCCCACCGAGGCACTAAGATAACTTTAATTGAATGCAGGTAAGCTGGTGATAAGCTGGTATTTATAAGTGTGCTTAATTGGTATTAAATGGAAATGCATTGTGCAGGCTGGTATTAGACCCAAATATCCTGCACTGGCTGACATTGAACAGAAGTATATATATGATATGACATTTGAGATATTGGATGGAATCATAGAATCCCTACAATGCAGAAGGAACCCATCGAGTCTGCACCGACCACATTCCCACCCAGGCACTATCCCTGTAACCCCAAATATTTACCCTGCTAACCCCCCTCGACACTAAGGGGCAATTTAGCATGGTCAATGCATCTAACCCATTCGTCTCTGGACTGTGGGAGAAATCTGGAGCACCCGGAGGAAACCCACGCGGACACCGGGCGAATGTGCAGACTCCACACAGACAGTGACCCGAATTGAACCCTGGTCCCTGGCGCTGCGAGGCAGCAGTGCTAACCACTGTACCACCGTGCCGTACTTCCTAAAAAATAACGTTAATCTGGTCAGCAGACTGTGATTGTTTAAGTTAAGGAATGAGGGTGTAGAGATAAGTAGTGAGAATGATTTTAAGATCAATGACCCACAAACAAAGGTTAAATAATTGATCACCACAGTGTACAGGGAAGGCATGTTGAACGATAACTAATGGCATAATAAATGTTGCAATACAGCTAGACTTAAATCATATAAATCCCAGACATTACCTCTAAATCAGGCAGCATACAGAAATCAGTGTTTGTAAGGATCGACATTATGTTGAGTCGACAGCACAGAAACAGGCCTGACTGATCACTGTTGGTGTTTGTACTCCTCGTAAGGCTCCCATCCCATCCCTCCACCCCCCCCACACCCCCCACCCCACCCCCCCCCCACACCCCCCACACCCCCCCCACCCCACCCCCCCCCACCACCCCCACCATCCCCACCACCCCCACTATCCCACCATCCCCACCACCCCACCACCCCCACTATCCCACCATCCCCACCACCCCACCACCCCCACTATCCCACCACCCCCACCACAGTTCCCACCCCCCCCACCATCCCCACCACCCCACTATCCCCACTATCCCACCACCCCCACCACACTTCCCCCCCCCCACCCCCCCCCACCATCCGCACCACCCCACCACCCCACCAACCCCACTATCCCACCACCCCCACCACACTTTCCACCCCCACCCCCACCATCCCCACCACCCCACTACGCCCACCATCTCCACCACACTCCCCCACCCCCACCTCCACCACCCCACCACACCCAAAGCCCTCGTTCGAATCTGGATTAAAATGAGCTTCACACAAAGGTTGATCAATTGGGACTGTTTAACAAGCAAGGGAGTGGAGAGGTAGGCTTCACAACAAGAGGCAGATTGAATGTTAGGCTGAGCTGGTTAGAATACAAAAGGGCCAAGGGTCAGGCAGGCAGGGATCTATTCGGTGTCTTATGTTGTTTATATATGAATGATCCCGAACAGCTCTACCTTCTTTGTCATTATACAGCGTTCATGCACTTGGAATCATAAAATCCCTACAGTTCATAAGAGGCCATTCGGCCCATGGAGTCTGCACCGACTCTCTGGCAGAGTGTTTTACCCAGGCTCTTACCCCCTGCCTGTAATCCTACACGTTTCCCACGGTTAATCCACCTAACCTATACGTCTTTGGACACTGAGGGGCAATTTAGCACGACCAATCCACCTAACCTGCACATCTTTGGACTGTGGGAGGAAACCGGAGCAGCCGGAGGAAAGTCACGTAGACACGGGAAGAACGTACAAACTCCACACAGTCATCCGAGGCCGGAATTGTACCTGGGTCCCTGGCGCTGTGAGGCAGCAGTGCTAACTAGTGTGCCGCCCACTTGATCAGGACAAGTTGCGACCAAACGTGTGAGACCCCAGAATGACAGTAAGGCCCATTCAGGGCATTTACCCAGCGGCAGAGAATTCTTTTAAAATCGGATAATTAAAATTTCAGCGTGGGCCAATGCCCACGATGGCTCAGTGGGTTTCCCTCTGAGTCAGGAGTTTGTAGGTTTGAGACCTACTTGGTAGGGTTGGGATTATCTGACCCGGTCCAATTGCCGGGATCATCCGGTCCTACCGGAAGCAAGTGGACTTTTGGCCTCTGGCGGGTCCCACAACGACAGGACCAACAAATCCTGCCTTGGACCGGAGCATAGTAATCAAAGCTCTGACACGCACAGTGCAGGAGTGACGGAGAGCTGTGCTGCTGGAGGGGGATGAGATGTCAAACTAACTCATAGAAACCCTACAGTGCAGAAGGAGACCATTTGGCCCATCGAGTCTGCACCGGCCACAATCCCACCCAGGCCCTATCCCCATAACCCCACATATTTGCCCCGCTAATCCCTTTAATTTACGCATCCTAGGACACTAAGGGGCAATTTAGCATGGCCAATCCACCTAAGCTGCACATCTTGTGGGGGGAAACTGGAGCACCCGAAGAAAACTCACGCAGACACAGGGAGAATGTGCAAACTCCACACAGACAGTGACCCGAGCCAGGAATCGAACCTGGGTCCCTGGAGCTGTGAGGCAGCAGTGCTAACCAATGTGCCACCGTGCCGCCACATAAGACCCATCAAAGCGCCTGGGGCAGATGTAAAGGTCCAATGGCACTACTTCACACGTGAGCAAGATATTATCCCTGATGCCCGAACATATATTTACCCCTCAAACAACATCCCAACCACATATTATCCGTTCATCACCACATTGTTGTCCGTGGGAGCTTGCTGTGTGCAAATTGGGTACGGTGTCTCCGACATTCCATGAAGAACAACACTTGAAAAGCACTTCATTGGCCGTGAAGTGCTTTGACACATCAGATGGTTGCGAAAGGTGCTATATAAATGCAGTCTTTTCTTGCCTATTTAACACTGCAGGTCAGGGGATCCCAGTCTGGTCAATGTGGAATTGATTAGCCTTGCCTGGGGGGCGGGGGGGGGGCAACTGTGGGAGAATAATATTGGTCGCAGCAAAAGAGAGGCAAACAAAATTCACTCAACATTCTTGGTCGATAAATGGAGGGTGGGGTGTTTGGGGGGAGGGGGAGGATTGGGACAGGATTGATGCTGTAGCGGGCTCTCCCTCCCTGTCTCAGGCTCACCTCGGGATAACAGTCAATTTGAGGAAAAGTTGGCAGGGTGGAAAGAACAACTGTTTGTATCCTGGTCCATCAAGACATTGCAAGCCACACAATCCATTCACAGCTGCTTTGGCATTCAATCATACAGCACAGAAGGAGGCCATTCAGCCCATCTCTCCTGGGCTGGTTCTTTGAATGAGCTATCCTGTTAGCCCCATTCCCCCCTGCTCTTTCCCCCATAGCCCTCCAAATGTCTCCCCTTTCAAGTACCTATCTAATTCCCTTCTGAAAGTCCTTATTGAATCTGATCCTACCCTCTAGCCTCTGGTTCTTTTTGCCAATTACCTTAAACCTTAGCTTACTGACTCTCTCCCAGCTGGGAACAATCTATTTCTCCATCAAAACTCTTCATTATGTTTGATGCCTCGATTAAATCTCCCCTTAACCCTCTTCTGCTTTAGCGTCAACAAGTCCAGGTTCATCTCCCCAAGTCACGGAAGTCCCTGGTACCATTCCAGTTACAGTAAGAAGTCTCACAACACCAGATTAAAGTCCAACAGGTTTATTTGGAATCACGAGCTTTCAGAGCACTGCCTCTTCATCAGACGAGTCTTGGTGACACACCTGAGGAAGGAGCAGTGCTCCGAAAGCTCGTGATTCCAAACAAACCTGTTGGACTTTAGCCTGGTGTTGTGAGACTTCTTACCGTGCCCACCCCAGTCCAACGCCGGCATCTCCGCACCATTCCAGTTCGTCACCTCTGCACCCTCCTGAATACCTCGCCACCCTTCCTCAAACCTGTGCCCAGAATTGGACACTGTGAGCAAGATTCTCTGGCCTCCCAGCAGTGTGGGAGGCTGGCGTGCTGCTCGCTTGTGGCGGGATTCCCTGTCAGGCTGGCAATGGGATGTCCCACCGATGTCACCCCACGTCGCCGTGCAACCCGTGGGCAGGGGTGCGCTGTCGGCGAGACTGGAAAATCCCACCGGCGTGAACGGCCGGAGAATTCCGGGCCACGTTATGACTGAGGCCCAGCCCCGGTTTCATACAAGGTTTTGCTTACCTTCCTTGCCCATGCGTGCGATTCCACAATCGGTAAATCTAAGAAGCCTGCGTGCTTTTTCTTTGAAAACACCATTCTCAACTCGTCCGGCTGCTATGAACAATTTCCAGTCTTCCCCCCCCCCGCAGCCCCTCCCCTCCCATACCTTTAACATTCACATTGACACTCCCCTGTCACTTACCGGACACCTTCTCCCTGTCGCCCTGCCCTTTCATTGCCTCCGTCCTTTGTGAGCGGAGAGTGGGGAGGCCGGGTAACCGGGAAGAACCGTCATTCACTGCATCTGCTGGTGGTGGGAGGTGCGGGAGCGGCAGGAGGAGGGACAGGGGGGGAAAGCAAAGCGACTGGTCGCACTGTGAAACTCGCTGCTGATACAGCAGAGTTCCCGGGAATGCTGTATTAAACCAGAACAATAAAGAGCAGCACCAGCACCCGACTCTTTTTTGCACTGAACAGCTGGATCAGAGGGAACAATGAGTAGCCTTGCAATCTCATGATTGGCGCTGAACAGAGTAGCTGAGGCAGGAAATATCGAAGCTCGCCGGCAAGCCCCTGGAAATTTAATTCAATCATGGTTTGGAGATTTTGAATAGGGCTCCCTGGCACTCCCACATCACAGATCATTGATTAGAGCAACACTGAGCGAGAAAGAGAGAGAGGGAGGGAGAGAGAGATGGAGAGA
The DNA here is from genome assembly GCF_964213995.1 of Mustelus asterias. Lineage (NCBI taxonomy): Eukaryota > Metazoa > Chordata > Chondrichthyes > Carcharhiniformes > Triakidae > Mustelus > Mustelus asterias. Next base: position 9,335,366 of record NC_135806.1, read on the forward strand.
GAGAGAGGTGGAGAAAGGGAGGGAGAGAGGGAGGGATAGAGAGAGATGGAGAGAGGGAGGGAGGGAGAGAAGGAGGGAGGCTGCACTGTCATCTCAAAGTGCAAAGCCCCCAGCTCACCATGGAAAACGATGTGAGCCACAACTGCTTTCTCTAGTTCACCTTGCTTCTCAACAGTTTCCACTTATTCCTGCTAAATGTTTGTAATGACAATCACTTGGCATGGGGGACGGCACGGTGGCGCAGTGGTTAGCACTGCTGCCTCACAGCGTCAGGGACCCGGGTTCGATTCCTGGCTTGGGTCGCTGTCTGTGCAGAATCTGCATGTTCTCCCCGTGTCTGCGTGGGTTTCCTCCGGGTGCCCCTGTTTCATTCCACAGTCCAAAGGTGTGTGTGTGTTAGGTGGATTGGCCATGCAAAATTACCCCTTAGTGTCCAAGAATGTGCTGGTTAGGTGGTTTGGCCATGCGAAATTGCCCCTTAGTGTCCAAAGATGTGCGGTTTAGGTGGATTGGACATGCCAAATTGCCCTTTAGTGTCCAAGGATATGCAGGTTAGATAGATTAGCCATGCTAAATTGCCCCTTAGTGTCCAAAGATGTGCGGTTTAGGTGGATTGGACATGCCAAATTGCCCTTTAGTGTCCAAGGATATGCAGGTTAGATAGATTAGCCATGCTAAATTGCCCCTTAGTGTCCCAAGATGTGTGGGTTAAGGGGATTAGTGGGGTAAATATGTGGGGTTATGGGGAAAGGGCCTGGGTAAGATGTTGGAGAGTCAGTACAGACTCGCTGGGCCGAATGGCCACCTTCTGCACTATAGGGATTGTATGATTTCTGCCACCTAATCTGCTGCACATGGTCAGCTTTGATGTGTATTGGCTTAATCCAAATCATTTGTTCCCCAAACATGATACAATTGTGCTCGAAAATAATTGGTTCTGACATCATTGCAAAGCTATGAATTATTTTGAGTGTTTTTGAAATGTTTGCATTTCCTGCCGTTGTTCTTTGAGGGGACAATGCAGCAATGTATGAATGGCTTTCCTCTTAACACAGTGACATGATCTCATCATCAACGCTCTTAATGCCTTTCCCAAGGTGCTGGTGCCAGTCCAAATAAGGTCTAAGTTAAGTTTACAGTTTATTTATCAGTGTTACAAGTAGGCTTACATTAACACTGCAATGAAGTTACTGTGAGAACCCCCTAGTCGCCACACTCCGGCGCCTGTTTGGGTACACTGAGGGAGCATTTAGCACGGCCAATCCACCTGACCGGCACATCTTTCGGACTGTGGGAGGAAACCGGAGCACCCGGAGGAAACCCACGCAGACTCCGGGGACAACGTGCAGACTCCACACAGACAGTTACCCAAGGCTGGGAATCGAACCCGGGTTCCTGGAGCCGTGAGGCAGCAAGGCTAACCACAGTACCATCACGCAGCCTCCCATCCATTGACTCTGTCTACACTTCCTGCTGCCTTGGAAAAGCATCCAGCATAATCAAAGAGCCTACCCACCCCGGACACACTCTCTTCCACCTTCTTCCATTGGGAAAAACATATAAAAGTCTGAGGTCCTGGACCAACCTACTCAAGAACAGCTTCTTCCCTGCTGCCACCGGATGTTTGAATGGACCTACCTTATATTAAGTTGATCTTTCTCTGCACCCTAGCTATGACTGTAACACTACATTCTGCACTCTCTCCTTTCCTTCTCCATGAATGGTATGCTTTGTCTGTATAGCGCAAGAAACAATACTTTTCACTGAATGCTAATACATGTGACAATAATAAACCAAATCAAATCAAATCAAAAATCAAACTGTGCTGATTCACTTTGGCATTGATAACCATGTCCTGTCTGGTTCAGGTTCCCATGTGCCCAGCCTGAACAGCAAGTACTGTCGGCCATGATGACAGCGCCAATCCAACTGAGTTAAACGGCCTGAAGAGTTTTGCGGGAACGTCACCAGACAAAATCAAGCCACAAATGGTGCAAAAGCTTGGTCAAAGAGATAGATCATAAGGAACTTTTCAAAGGAGGGGAAAGGTGAGGAGGTTTAGGGGTAAAATTCTGGAGCTTGGGGCCTTGGTGACAGAAGGCACAATTATGGGGCAAATGAAGTCAGGGATGCTCAAAGTGGGGCAATGTAGAGGTAAACTAACCACAAAAACACAACCGTGACTGGTTCTGTTCCCACTGGAAATCTACATACAAGTGTTTTCTCACAGAGATGATGTGGAGATGCCGGCATTGGACTGGGGTGTGGGCACAGTAAGAAGTCTCACAACACCAGGTTAAAGTCCAACAGATTTATTTGAAATCATGAGCTTTCAGAGCGCTGCTCCTTCATCAGGTGAGTGGAGAGATAGGTTCACAAACACGGCGTATATAGACAGAGACACAATTGCAAGATAGTTACAGATTGGAATGTGAAGAATGATTGGAATGCGAGTCTTTACAGGTAATCAAGTCTTTATAGTTTTAAGCAGTGTGCGTAGAGAGAGGGATAATCTCGGGGTAAAGAGGTGTGAAGTGTCTCAAGCCAGGACAATTCGCAGGATTTTGCAAACTGCAGTGCTGCACACATGAGGATGGCCTCAACCGGGATCTTGGGTTCACTATGTGTAACCCCCACCATTTGGCCTGGGCTTGTAAAATCTTACTAACTGTCCTGGCTTGAGACAATTCACACCTCTTTAACCTGTGATTATCCCTCTCTCTATGCACATAACTGTAAAGACTTGATTACCTGTAAACACTCGCATTCTAACCATTCTTCACATTCCAATCTGTAATCATCTTGCAATTGTGTCTTTGCCTATATATGCCGTGTTTGTGAACTAACCTCCACTCACCTGATGAAGGAGCAGTGTTCCGAAAGCTTGTGATTCCAAATAAACCTGTTGGACTTTAACCTGGTGTTGTGAGACTTCTTACTGCTCTCACAGGGACTCAGTTGTTGACTTTTATCCCCATCTTATGTCGGGTTATTCTGTTGCGTTTGAAGAGAAGGAGAACGGCAGCTGTTGAAACCCTGTGAAGTGGGTTCTCGTACGCGGGCATGCGATGATTATATGTAAATATCAAATGAAAACACTCTCTGGGAGCTCGGGCTGAACTTGTCAGAAAGACAAAGGGGAAGTGGCATGAAGTGGGCGCAGATGGTCACTGGCTGGAATTCCACGGCAGATTGAAGGGGTCCGTTTCACAGTTTTTGAGCTCCATCTCAGCTAGGAAAGAAGGACTCACATTTATTCATCCCACCCAAAAGACAGCACCTACAACAGTGCAGGATTCCATCAGACTGGGAGTAGCTGTGTACATTTACTACTCAAGTAGGACATGAACCCACAACCTTATGATGCAGAGGCAAGAGCAGTGCCATTAAGCTACAGGTGACTGCTCCATTATTTCCTGCTCTGTGCTATTTGGTCTTTGTGAACCTGTTGGTTCGAGAAGGTCAAACATTGCTTGCTTGTCAGAGGCTAAACTCCAAACCAATAGCCAAGAGCGGTTCTGATCAACCTGAGATACAGACGACTTAACAAGAAGTTAGATTTAAAGCTTATATGTGGCCCTGAGGAGTCATGGTGGGAGCCCTTGGTTCTCTGAATGGAAACAGGCCCAGCCCAAAGCACCATGACGTCCACCACAGAGGCAGATGCTGAATCCAACCCAGCAGGACCAGAGGAATCAAACCCAGGGTTGCTGCTACCAATCTCATTCACACCAGCCGTCTAGCCAACCGGCTCCCCGAGGGAATCTGGGTTGCTATGGTGACATATACTTTTACATGCAAGCTGTATAGCCTCAAGCTACAAATAGTGATGGTAGTGGATCCAACTTTCCTTCCACCACACGGCTGACCAGGAATCTCTCCTGCTGTTACCGCCTGCTATTGGTGTGTGTTTGGAAGGATTCTGCAGGTTTATGCTCAACCTGTTTGACCACACTCTGAACGCACCTTCCTTGGCCATCGAATCCAGGGGTGAGATTTGAACCCTGAGCTTCTGGCTTGGAGGCAGGGACGCTACCCACTGTGCCACAAGACCTGTGCCCCTTTGTTACTTACAGACCAAAAAGCTTGGAGATACTGGCACTGGGTATTCTACACTCACTATCATTGCTGTCTAAATTGGTTAGTTATTTCCAAATTAATTGGAAAATTTCTATTCTTGCAAATCTGTTCGAGAAAGGATGAGTCACATCGCCCACGTATCGAAGGGCAAAGGTGCTACCTGTCTCCTTTGAACACCAACATATAATATCAACAGCAATAGGCTGTAATAGATGTGACTGCGGTTTTTAAACTGCTCAAACCTTTTAAATGGGCTCTTTGGGTGAAATTGCCTTTTTAGACCTTTGGAATATTTGAATATATAAAAAAAACAATGAAAAGATTAGTTACATGTATCGCTAATTCTGTGCTCCCATACACTTAAACCACTGTGCTCCAAAGAACTATGGCCTCAGTGATGTGTACATGTCATTTTTATAATGTTATCCTTTTCTTACAGATTTCATTTGTTATGCTGAAACACTTGGGCCGGAACTCTACCACCTTGCCCGCACAGAATCGGCGCGGGCGAGAGCCCGCCAATAGAAACCTCCATTGACCTCGGGCGCAAATTTCCGGTCTTGCCCGAACAAGGCCGTAAAATCCCACCCATCTTCTTATTCTTTAATGTGATGTGGGTGTTCCTGGCAAGACCTGCATTTTTTGCCCATCCTTAATCGTCCTTGGAATGCGTGGCTCTCTTTGCCATTGGTATGGCTCCTGCTCTGACCAAGACCACAATAAACTACAAAGGGTCATGAACGAAGTCCAGTCCATCACTTAGACCAGCCTCCCATCCATTGACTCTGTCTAAACTCCCAGCAGCCAGCATAATTAAGGATCCCACGCATCCCAGACATTCTCTCTTCCACCTTCTTCCGTCGGGAAAAAGATACAAAAGTCTGAGGGCACGTACCAACCGTCTCAAGAACAGCTTCTTCCCTTCTGCTGTCAGACTTTTGAATGGACCTACCTCACACTAAGTTGATCTTTCTCTACACCCATTCTGTACACTACATTCTGCACCCTCCCCTTTCCTTCTCTGTGTACGGTATGCTTTGTCTGTAAAGTGCGCAAGAAACAATACTTTTCACTGTATATTAATACAAGTGACAATAATAAATCAAATCAAAATCAAATCAAATCAAATCATTTAAGAGCCAACCCTGTTGCTGTGGAGTCACCTGTAGGCCAAACTGGGTAAGGATGGCAGATTTCACTCCGGAAAGAGTATTAGTGAAGCAGATGGGTTTTTACCCATCTTAAAATTAGCCTGGGCCTCTGGATTAGTTTGCTATTCATGATGTGGAGATGCCGGCGTTGGACTGGGGTAAACACAGTAAGAAGTTTAACAACACCAGGTTAAAGTCCAACAGGTTTATTTGGTAGCAAAAGCCACACAAGCTTTCGAAGCTCTAAGCCCCTTCTTCAGGTGAGTGGGAATTCTGTTCACAAACAGAGCTTATAAAGACACAGACTCAATTTACATGAATAATGGTTGGAATGCGAATACTTACAACTAATCCAGTCTTTAAGAAACAAAACAATGGGAGTGGAGAGAGCATCAAGACAGGCTAAAAAGATGTGTATTGTCTCCAGACAAGACAGCCAGTGAAACTCTGCAGGTCCACGCAACTGTGGGCGTTACAAATAGTGTGACATGAACCCAATATCCCGGTTGAGGCCGTCCTTGTGTGTGCGGAACTTGGCTATCAGTTTCTGCTCAGCGACTCTGCGCTGTCGTGTGTCGCGAAGGCCACCTTGGAGAACGCTTACCCGAGTACAAGGACGGCCTCAACCGGGATATTGGGTTCATGTCACACTATTTGTAACTCCCACAGTTGCGTGGACCTGCAGAGTTTCACTGGCTGTCTTGTCTGGAGACAATACACATCTTTTTAGCCTGTCTTGATGCTCTCTCCACTCCCATTGTTTTGTTTCTTAAAGACTGGATTAGTTGTAAGTATTCGCATTCCAACCATTATTCATGTAAATTGAGTCTGTGTCTTTATAAGCTCTGTTTGTGAACAGAATTCCCACTCACCTGAAGAAGGGGCTTAGAGCTTCGAAAGCTTGTGTGGCTTTTGCTACCAAATAAACCTGTTGGACTTTAACCTGGTGTTGTTAAACTTCTTACTTAGTTTGCTATGCCACGGGCTCCCACAAATTCATTGATGGGCTTTGAGCATCTCTGGCAAGGACAGCGTTTATCATGCACATGTAGTTGTTCTTGAGAAGTTGATGGTGGGCCTTCTTTGGAACAGCACCATATTTTTGCACAGCAAGGTCCCATTAACAGCAATATGCATTTATATAGTGACCTTACTGGAGTAAAACCTCACTTCACCCGAGCGACCATCAAGCAAAATTTGACACTGAACCACATAAGGAGATTTTAGGAGCAAGGCCCGGTCAAAGAGGTGGGTTTTGAGGAGCAGAGTGGAGGAATAGAGAGGGGCAGAGAGGTGGATAGAGTTAGACAGCAAATCCAGCATTTTATTGGCTGAAGGCACACCCACCAATGGTGGAATGGAGGGAATTGGGGATGCACCAGATGCCAGGACTTTCAGAGCTCTCGAAAGGTTGCAGAGCTGGATGAGCATTAAGAGATGGGGAGGAGCAAGATGGTGCAGAGATTTGGAAACAAGCATAACTATTTTGAAAATCGAGGCGTTGCCTGACCAGGATCCAGTGGAGGTTGATTGGTGCAGGCAATGGGGAGAGGAGCTTGGTGCACACAGGCAGCAGAGGTTGGATGAACTGACACTCGTGGAAGCTGGGAGGCCGGCCTGGAGTGTCAGGTCTGCGGTGTATTAGAGAGGAGGGTCACACAAGCATGGAAGATCTTTTTGTTGTCTCTTATTTTAACATCTATACTTAAGGAACAGTTTATAGTACAATGCACATCCCACAGTAACTCGAAAGCGACCCTGCAGGAAAGACTGCTTGAAAGCTAAAATGGCCCACAATATACCATGATTGCAAGGAGTCGAGAATAAAGATGACAAGATTAGTTAGGGGAGTTTATGATGAGACTTTTGAAGGCAAGGAGCAATAGCCCATACACAGGGATTTAGGGGAAGTGTAAAGGTGACTGAACGCCTTGCCATCAACCCTGGAATAATGACATTCTAATGCACTATAAGAAATGGGGACAGATGTAGGCCTCGAGCCTGCTCCTCATTCAATAAGACCATGGCTGACCTTCAACCTCAACTCCACATTCCTGCCTTATTCTCATATCTCTTCATTTCCATAGTGTCTGACAATCTATAAGACCGGAACTTTCCAGCCCCCCCCCCCCCCCCCGCCCCTGTGGTGGGTTTTCTCAAGGCAGAGGCAGCTTGCCATTGGCCGCCGGTGGGATCTTCCAGTCTCATTGGAGCCTATGGTGTTTTGCATGGCTCGCCAGTCCCGCCGCTGGGGAACCCGCAGCGGGGGGGGCGGGGGGGGGGGGGTCAACTTCATCAGGACCGGAAAATCCTGTCGACGGGAGCATCCCGCCCTTAGTCTCGCAAAGACTCAGCGGGCGGGATTTTTACGGCCGCGCACTCCCCGAAACCGGAAAATCCAGCCCGAGGTGAATGGACCTTTGCATGGCCATCGCCCTCCCCCTCACCCGCTATGGGGGTGGGCGGGATGGGAAAATTTCCCCCTGCAAGTGAGCACCCGCAACTCACTGGAATAAAGAACTCCAAAGATTCAGAACCAGCCTCTGGTGATATAATACTATCAAAACATTCCAAAAATAAAAAATTTCTTTTAAAGATTTTGGAAACACCAATGCACAATTTGAAGGGTTAATCAGCAGGTTTGTTGACACCCACATTTCCCTTTAAGGGGGACATTGTACAAGAGCGTTCATTCAGTGAAAGTACAACTGCACTCTCCATCTGTGCCTCCGACAAGCGTACAGCCCTGTTAACCGGTCTATCTTAAACCCTGTAGGAAATGCGTGCTTACCTCCATCAGAATTGGAAAAACCCTGTGAAGAGAAAAGAAAATGTAAGTATATTGAACATACCAATGCAGAAAGAGGAGGCGGTGACTTAAGGCACCTTCCCTTGGCTGTCAGATTCAAATCCGTGTAAATGCTGAGATTGGGTTTCTAGGTTTCCATTGAAAACATTATAAAGCACAATGACAGGACTCCTTACACAGACCCAAGCAGTGGAGCATCGGTACGTAAAAGTCACATGATTGCACATTACCACTCTGAATGACAAGCACTCTGCAGCCTTTAAAAGGGAGTGAAGATTGAAGGTTTCTTCTTAAAAAGATAAAATGATAAATGGGAAGGCATCAATTCTGAAATGACGGTGGCCTTCGTCCATCAACTGGCACTTAACACAAATCTGCGCGGCGTGGAGCTTCTAATGAAATGTCATCCAGTTGTTTCCATTCCTGCGGAGGGGGAAACTCCACAATTGTGCTGTGGTGGGGCCCACTTGGTGAGGATGAAAGGTCACACTTTGAGCTCCAGGGACATTCTCTGCGACAACAATGCTCTGCCAATAGCTATTAACAAGATCTTTAAACACAATGGCAGCAACACAAAGGTGGGTGGAAGTTGCAGGACAGAACTCTGGTCAAACCCCAAGTGCTGTCATCAGTTTTGGGGACTACACCTCAGGAAGGAAATACTTTATAATAAAATATAAAGTATAAATAATATATTATCCTTAATATATATATATATTTTATATATATATTAGTGGCAAAAGTAGGCTTACATTAACACGGCAATGAAGTTACTGTGAAAATGCCCTAGTTGCCACACTCCTGTTTGGGCACACTGAGGGTGAATTTAGTATGGCCAATTTTTAAAATTCATTCATGGACATGGGCATCACTGGCTGGCCAACATTTATTGATGTGGAGATGCCGGCGTTGGACTGGGGTGAACACAATAAGAAGTCTCACAACACCAGGTTAAAGTCCAACAGGTTTATTTGGTAGCAAATACCATAAGCTTTCGGAGCACTGCTCCTTCGTCAGATGGAGTGGAAATGTGCTCTCAAACAGGGCACAGAGACACAAAATCAAGTTGCAGAATACTGATTAGAATGCGAAATGTCTGGAGACAATACACAAGTCTTTAACCTGTGTTTAATGTTCCCTCCACCTACATTGTCTGTACCTTTAAGACCTGGCTGGCTGTAGGATTCGCATTCTAATCAGTATTCTGCAACTTGATTTTGTGTCTATGCCCTGTTTGAGAGCACATTTCCACTCCATCTGACGAAGGAGCAGTGCTCCGAAAGCTTATGGTATTTGCTACCAAATAAACCTGTTGGACTTTAACCTGGTGTTGTGAGACTTCTTACAACATTTATTGCCCATCCCGAGTTGCCCTTGGGGGGTCAACTACATTGTTGTGGCTCTGGAGTCACATGTGGGCCAGACCAGGTAAGCACGGCAGATTTCCTTCCCTAAAGGACACTAGTGAACCAGATGGGTTTTTCTGACAATCCACAATGGTTTCATGATCATCAGTAGATTCTTAACTCCAGATATCTTTTAATGAATTCAAATTCCACCATCTGCCATGGTGGGATTCGAACCCGGATCCCCAGAACTTTAGCTAAATTTCTGGATTAATAATCTAGCGACAATACCACTAGGCTGTCGCCTCCCCACGTCTAACCAGCACGTCTTTTGGACTGTGGGAGGAAACTCGAGCACCCGGAGGAAACCCACGCAGACACGGGGAGAATGTGCCGTGTAGAAGGAGGCCGTTCGGCCCCTCGAGTCTGCACCGACAACAATCCAACCCAGGCCCTATCCTTGTAACCTCATGTATTTACACTGCTAGTCCCCCTGACACTAAGGGGCAATTAAGCATGGTAAATCCACCTAACCTCCACATCTTTGGACCGTGGGAGGAAACTGGAGCACCCAGAGGAAACCCACGCAGACACGGGGAGAACATGCAAACTCCACACAGACAGGGACCCAAGCCGGGAATCGATCCTGGGTCCCTGGCGCTGTGAGGCAGCAGTGCTAACCACTGTGCCGGAGGGGCGAGAGTAACCCCAAGGCCAAAAGGATTAAGTTATGAGGACAAGCTGCCTGGACCAGCCTTGTATTCCTTGCGTACAATAGATTAAAGGAACAAGTTAATTGATCTGATGAAAGGGGTTTTTCTTCTGTTTGGGGAAGGAAAGTCTTAACATTACACCTGGGTTGTTCACAGGAAGCAGTTCTTTACAAAGGGAAGTGAAAATCTGGAACCATTCCCCCCCCGACCCCCGCCACACCTCCACTCCCCAAAGGCTGGGACTCAATTGAAAAATTAAAAACTGAGATTGGTGGATCTTTATGAGGCTTGAATGCAATGAGTTCTGGAACCAGACAGGTGCCAGTTAAACTGCAGATCATCCATAATCTAACTGGCTGAATGGCGGAACAGGTTCGAAGGGCTGAATGGCCTCATGTTGTTCCCATGTTCCTATGATTCACCATCCAAACCTTGTGCAGTGTGTATTTTTTGGAAAGATTACTCCCGCCCGAGACTATTTGGTTAACTTGAATGCAAAGCTTGACCTGGGCGGCACGGTGGCACAGTGGTTAGCACTGCTGCCTCACAGCGCCAGGGACCTGGGCTCGATTCCCGGCTTGGGTCACTGTGTGGAGTTTGCACATTCTTCCTGTGTCTGCGTGGGTGTCCCCCGGGTGATCCGGTTTCCTCCCACAGTCCCAAGATATGAGAGTTAGGTGCATTGGCCATGCTAAATTGCCCCTTAATGTCCCGAGATGCATAGGGATTCGCGGGGTAAGTATGTGGAATTATGGGGAAAGGATCTAGGCGGGATTGTTGTTGGTGCAGACTTGATGGGCTGAATGGCCTCCTTCTGCACTGTAAGGTTTCTATAAATTATGACTGAAATACAGCAAGATCTTGCATTTACGTAGCACCTTTAATGTAGCAAAACCTATGCACTTCACAGACACATTACCCAACACAATCTGATGCTGTGCCACAGGAGATATCAGGACAGCTGACTAAAAGCTTGGTCAAAGAGGAAGGGTTCTACGGAGCATCTTCTCGGAGGAGAGGGGCCAGGGAGGGAGAGAGATACGGGGAGGAGATTCCAGAGCTTAGGACAGAGCAATTGGAGGCAGGGCAACCAATGGTGGAACAGTGAACGGTGTGACTGCACAAGAGGCGAGTATCTTGTGGAGTATCTCTGGAGCTCAGAGTGTTGTAGGAGGTTCCAGAGATAGGGGCATGTACGATTACACAGTTAGAATCATAGAATCCCTACAGTACAGAAGGAGGCCATTCAGCCCATTGAGTCTGTACCAATCCCAATCCCACCTGGGCCCTATCCCCATTTTCTTTTGTTTTTTAAATTTATTATTGTCACATGTATTAGTACACAGCGAAAAATGTCTCATAACCTCACATATGTACCCTGCTAATCTCCCTAATACAAAGGGACAATTTAGCATGGCCAATCAACCTAACCTGAACATCTTTGGAGCGTGGGAGGAAACCAGAGCACCCAGACGAAACCCACACAGACACAGGGAGAACGTGCAAATTCCACACAGACCTGAGGCCAGAATTGAACCCGGGTCCCTGGTGCTGTGAGGCAGTGGTGCTAACCACTGTGCCACCGTGCCGCCCTAGGATGTGCTAATAAATAATATGTCTCCATCTCAATAGCTGACAAAGTAGATGCTTGTATTAGGATCGCCAACCCGCCAGGAACTCCGAAAAAGCGTCATATTAGACTCGAAACATTAATTGTTTCTCTCTCGACAGACGTTGCCAGAACTGCTGAGTTTTTCCAGCATTTTCTGTTTTTATTGCAGATCTCCAGCATCTGCAGTATTTCGCTTTAATTTAAGTGAGGGAGGAGACATGTCAAAGTGAAAATGCCCTCTCTCCAATTTATTCAATGTTTGAATTTTAATAAAATGTATTTTGCATGAATTGTCTTTGGGGTGAGTTAGGTTCTCCCACCTTCCCCCTCTCCCCATAAGGGCAGCTCCTGCAAGGAAGGCAGACAGGGCCACTAGGCCTGTTTGAAGTGCTGGCCGTCCTCCACCCATCTCCCTCTTCCTCTCCAGTCTGTCATCTGGAGGCAGTCTCCAGGCCCTTAACTGGCCCCACTGCTGCCTCAGGGAACCATAGGCACGGTGGTTCGCACTGCTGCCCCACAGCGCCAGGGACCCGGGTTTGATTCCGGCCTCAGATATCTGTCTGTGTTGAGTTTTAGCACATTCTCCCTCTGTCTGTGTGGGTTTCCTCTGGGTGCTCCGGTTTCCTTCCACACTCCAAAGATGTGGCGGGTTAGTTTGATTGGCCATGCTAAATTGACCCTAGTGTCAGGAGATCAGCAGGGTAAATATGTTGCGTTACGGGAATAGGGCCTGGGTGGGATTGTAGTCGGTATTGACTCCATAGACCGAATGGCCTCCTTCTGCACTCTAGGGATTCTATGATATCTATGAAATACCAAGTGTTAATGGGATGTTAATTATATTGTTCAGACACACAGGCGAAGGGCACTGTTTCGATAAGTACCGAGAGCACTTATAAAGAGAGATCACTGATATTCTGGGTTGGTAGGAAACATATATGTAATGATACATCCTGTAAATAAGAGCATTATTAAGATTTGTATTAGCACTGCTGCCTCACAGCGCCAAAGACCCGGGTTTGATTCCCGGCTTGGGTCACTGTCCTTGCGGAGTCTGCATGTCCTCCCTGTGTCTGCGTGGGTTTCCTCCGGGTGCTCCGGTTTCCTCCCACAGCCCGAAAGACGTGCTGGTTAGGTGCATTGGCAATGCTAAATTCTCCCTCTGTGTACCCGAACAGGCGCCGGAGTGTGGCGACGAGGGGATTTCCACTTCATTGCAGTGTTAATGTAAGCCGACTTGTGACACTAATAAATAAAATAGTTCCATAGTTTCGTACATGTATTCATTCATGAGATGTGTGCATCACTGGCCGGGCCAACACACATTGGCTTTGGCATTGATAAAGGAGTGAGTTCTTGTACTCTAGCGTGCCAGATAGGGTGCTGGAAACAGATTCAGTAGCAATTTTCCAAAGGACTGGGGATTGGATAGTTCTTTCAAAAAACAAGATGGGATGAATGGCCTTCCACCGTGTTGTGCTGTTTTCCATTCTATCATTGAAAATTCATTATAAGCATTAAGACCTTTTCCCTTTGTAAAATAATGAATTGACTTTTAAGGGGCGTTCTGGACAAGTACATGAATAGAATGGGAATAGAGGGATATGGTCCCCGGAAGGGTTGGGGATTTTAGTTCAGTCGGGCAGCACGGTCGGTGCAGGCTTGGAGGGCCGAAGGGCCTGTTCCTGTGCCGAAGCGTTCTTTGTTCTTTGATTAACAGGTTATGCTGTAACAACTTCCATTTTCTACTAGTCCCACCAGCCTCTGCCTCGGGGCTGCGGAGACTGGAACTATATTACTATCGGGAGCTAAGAAAATGATGGGGGTGGATATCAGGGTAATACTGTGTCATCTGTGAAACCCCATCACTTTCTTGCAACTAACTAACAAGCAAAAGTCAAGGACTCTGAAACAGAAATGTTTGTATGTATTTATAAAGTAGCTAGTATCTTGTTATCCTGTTTTTTTAAAAAACAGATTTCCTATTTTCTATCTCAATGGTGCTTTTTTAAGGCTTTTGGATCCAATGCAGATTTTCCGATGCCAAGTACATGTCCAAACTATCCAGTAAATAATGCTCTGCTTCCTTGATCCTTACCTTCTGCAAGTCCTCGATAGACCTCTCAGCTTCCCGCAGCTTTTCCCGAAGTATTTGCTCCTTGGCAGCGATTTGGGATTCTTCCCTCTCCAGTTGTTCTATTTCTGTCTCGAGTCTGAAAGGAACCAAAGGAATGTGTGACTGCTTGCACATTTCTCCAGCCCATTCTTGGCCCCAAAAGTCCTTCACAGAGTAAAGACTGATGGTATTATAGCCATGCTCCATCATACGCACAATGTCGCTTGGTTCACCCTGTTATCCTTCCCATGGCTAACTCCCTCTCAATGCTCCCATCCTTTTACCTGTGGTTCACACCTGTCCATTTCGTGGCCTAGTGGTATTATCGCCAGACTCAGTTAATGTTCTGGGGATCCAGGTTCGAATCCCGCCATGGCAGATGGTGGAATTTGAATTCAATGAAAAAATAACTGGAATAAAAAAATCTACTGATGACCATGAAACCATTGTTGATTGTTGGAAAAACCCATCTGGTTCACTAATGTCCTTTAGGGAAGGAAATCTGCCGTCCTTACCCGGTCTGGCCTACATTTGACTCCAGAGCCACAGCAAAGCAGTTGACTCTCAACTGCCCTCTGAATAAGGGCAACTTGGGATGGGCAATAAATGCTGGCCAGCCAGCGACGCCCATATCCCATGAATGAATAAAAAAAACATATAGAATCATAGAATCCGAAGTAAAAAAGTAAATTTTATTCAAGTCACAAGTAGGCTTACATTAACACTGCAACAAAGTTGCTCTGAAATTCCCCTAGTTGCCACAGTCCAGCGCCTGTTTGGGTCAATGCCTAACCAGCACGTCTTTCAGATTGTGGGAGGAAACCGGAGCACCCGGAGAAAACCCACGCAGACACGGGGAGAACGTGCAAACTCCACACAGACAGAGACCCAAGCCGGGAATCAAACCTGGGTCCCTGGCGCTGTGAAGTGGCAGTGCCATCCACTGTGCCACCATGCCGCCCCTACAGTGCAGAAGGAGGCCATTCGGCCCATCCAGTCTGCACCGACCACAATCCCAGCCGGGCCCTATCCCCACAACCCCATGCATTTACCCTAGCTAGTCCCCCTGACACTAAGGGGCAATTTGGCATGGCCAATCCACCTGACCCGCACATCTTTGGAGTGTGGGAGGAAACCGGAGCACCCGAAGGAAACCCACACAGACATGGGGAGAACGTGCAAACTCCACACAGACAGTGACTCGAGGCCGAGAATCGATCCCGGGTCCCTGGCGCTGTGAGGCAGCAGTGCTAACCACTGTGCCATCTAATTATTCTGTTGCAATCTTCTAATTTCTTTTAAAATTAATCAGCACATGTAAATGAGGAACAAGACAGCAGTTACACTTTGTTATTTCAGTTCAAAGAAACCCACATGACAGATGTTTTAAAATTTATTTCCCCCCCAGCTGCCTTTCACCAATTTGTGTCAAGTCCACCCGTTTTTCTCAAAGGCACTCACGTGCTTCAGTTTTGAAAAGATAAATATTGGAAACTCTTTCCGTGTCCAGTTACACCTAAGTTTCAGCTCAGCTATTTTCCATTCTCATCTGTCGTGGCCGTGTGTTGAATAGATGGGAAGACCTGTCATCGACTTCAGGAAGCGTAAAGGAGAACATGCCCCTGTCTACATCAACGGGGATGAAGTAGAAAGGGTCGGGAGCTTCAAGTTTTTAGGTGTTCAGATCACCAACAACCTGTCCTGGTCCCACCCACGCCCACACTATAGTTAAGAAAGCCCACCAACGCCTCTACTTTCTCAGAAGATTAAGGAAATTTGACATGTCGTCCACCACTCTCACCAATTTTTACAGATGCACCATAGAAAGCATTCTTTCTGGTTGTGTCACAGCTTGGTATGGCTCCCGCTCTGCCCAAGACCGCAAGGAACTACAAAAGGTCGTGAATGTAGCCCAGTCCATCACGCAAACCAGCCTCCCATCCATTGACTCTGTCTATACTTCTCATTGCCTCGGCAAAGCAGCCAGCATAATTAAGGACCCCATGCACCCCGGACATTCTCTCTTCCACCTTCTTCCGTCGGGAAAAAGATACAAAAGTCTGAGGTCACATGCCAACCGATTCAAGAACAGCTTCTTCCCTTTCCATTGGCAGAGCCTTGTGAAGAATGGGCAAGAAGTTGGAAAATCCAATGTTCACTGCCTACAATTTTCCACCCATTCACATTAATGGCTGGAAGGTCCCAGGTGCCATGTTCAGAGAAGCTAGAGAGATTTTTAAAGATTATTTAATGGTATGTGGGCATTGATGGTAAAGCCAACATTTGCTGACTGTCCCTCATTGTCCTTGAACTGCACATTTCAGAGGGCACGTTGCTGTGGGTCTGGAGTCACGTGCAGGCCAGAATGCGTAAGGATGGCAGATTTCCCTCTCTAAAGGACAAGAATGGAAGAAGAGGGATGAGAGATCCTATGAATGCTTAGCCCTGTTTGCTTAAGTCGATGCAAAGACTTAATTTTAAGATATTTCTGCTTATGCAACTAACTCTGCTAACTTGACTACAAGTATGGTATGGCTCCTGCTCTGCCCAAAACCGTAAGAAACTACAAAGGGTTGTGAATATAGCCCAATCCATCACACAAACCAGCCTCCCATCCATTGACTCCGTCTACACTTCCTGCTGCCTCGGCAAAGCAGCCAGCATAATTAAGGACCCCACGCACCCTGGACATTCTCTCTTCCTTCGGGAAAAAGATACAAAAGTCTGAGGTCACGTACCAACCGACTCAAGAACAGCTTCTTCCCTGCTGCTGTCAGACTTTTGAATGGACTTACCTTGCATTAAGTTGATCTTTCTCTACACCCTAGCTATGACTGTAACACTACATTCTGTACTCTCTTGCTTCCTTCTATACGAACGGTATGCTTTGTCTGTATAGCGCGCAAGAAACAATACTTTTCACTGTATCCCAATACATGTGACAATAATAAATCAAATCAAAATCAAATCAAATGTAGAATCAGAGGGGTAAAGGTTACCTAAAAATTGACTGCATTCCTGAAGGGTACACAATGCAGGCAAACAAGTTTTTCATAACAGCAGCTGCAAGGCTTTTTTTAAAAATGGAGACAGCGTGCGGAAAACATTTCCAATACCGAGGTAATGGTTGAAATATAGTTTGGATTTTAGTGTGTGTTTTTCAATGGGTTCAAGATCAGTACAGGGGCTGCCAGTAAGAGACAGTCTTCAAGTTCGCTTTAGCTTTCTTTTCGCTTCTGCCATGTTAATAATTTTTTAAAGTTAAAAGATAGTAGCCATTTTAAATCTCATATCAGCGCTGTCCCCTCGTCAATTCGAACTAATGAAGGACCCAACAAACTCTCTCGGGCATTGACTCTGTGCCAACAGTTGTAAGGGTCAATGGCCATCATATGATGAAGGATCCATTGCACAGAGGGGAACGTCTCAATGATATGCCTGGTGAAAGATTGAATGACGTAAATTTATGTGGTGAGTGTTGACAATGGACATGTTTCAAGAAAACTGTGAGAAGGACAAAGGCATGTGAAAGCAATAACATAAGGAAAATAAGAGTGAATTTGTTGAATGCCATTCAGGACCTTATGATACTCCCAAAGTGCTTTATAGCCAGATGAGTACTTTCGAATTATAAACACTGAAGGAAAGGCAGAAACCAGTTTGCACACACCAAGCAAACAGCAGTAGGAAAATTACCTGTTTTTTTAAGTAATGTGGTTTGATGGACAAATGTTGGCCAGGACCCCAGAGCAAACTCATCCATTCTTCTTCAAATATTTGTCCCACGGAATCTTTGACGTCGGCCTGAGACATGGAGCAGGACTTTATGGCCTCGTTCGTCCCGAAGCCGTAAAATCCCGTGCAAGGTCAACAGACCTTCCCATGGCCTGCCCCATGCCCGTTCCGATTCCCGTGTTGGGTGGGACGGTAAAATTATGGTCATGGCCTCATATTAACAGCTGGTCCAAAAGAGGATATTTCCCCAGACCTGTTTCGCAGTGCGTGTCCGGATTATGTGCTCACCTTTCTGGACTGGGACCCACAATCAAAGGACAAAGAACAAAGAACAGTACAGCACAGGAACAGAGCCTTTGGTCCTCCAAGCCTGCGCCGATCATGATGCTTGCCTAAACTAAAACCATATGCACTTAGGGAGATAGTATCCTTCCATTCCCATGTATCCTTCTAGATGCCTCTTAAATGCCGCTATCACCACCACCTCCCTGGGCAGCGTGTTCCAGACATTTACCACCCTCTGTGCAAAAACCTTGCCTCGCACATCTCCTCTAAACTTTTCCCCATGCACCTTAAACCTATGTCCCCGAGTACTTGACTTTTCTATCCTAGGAAAGAGCATCTGACTATCCACTCTGACCATGCCACTCATAATCTTGTAAACCTCTATCAGATCACCCTTCAACCTCTGTTGTTCCAGTGAGAACAATCCGAGTTGATCCAACCTCTCTTCATCCTCTTGACTTAGAGACATTTCTGTGTTTTTGATTCGGTGAACCATTTTCAATGTAAATAAATGTGATCAGTGGTTTACTCTGGACAAAGCTTTGCAATGTTACATTGGCCACTTTCCTGATTGCCCAGAGACAAGACGGACATCCCAGATGTTCTCCAGTAAACGATTTACTAGGGTTGAAGGCAATAGTTGGACTCAGTCAAACACAGTTGGAGCTCATCTCCAGAAGCACTCGAGAAGCTCGACACCACCCAGGACGAAGCAGCCCACTTGATTGGCACTCCATCCATCACCTTCAACATTCATTCCCTCCATCACCGACGCACAGTGGCAGCCGAGTGTACCATCTACAAGATGCACTGAAGGAACTCACCAAGGCTCCTTAGGCAGCACCTTCCAAACCCACGAGCTCTACTACCTAGAAGGACAAGGGAAGCAGGCGCATGGGAACACCATCACTTGCCCCTCCTAGTCACTCACCATCCTGACTTGGAACTAAATCGTTGTTCATTCATTGTCGCTGGGTCAAAATCTGGAAGTCCCTCCCTATACCACATGGACTTCAGCGATTCACCACTGTAATAAGCCTACAGAGGCAGAAGTCCCTTCACCCTTTATTTACAATTCCAGGACACAGAGTGCTATCAGTCAGCAGTCTACCTCCGGGGGTGCCAGAGGGACTGACACTCTCGGTTAAGCACAAAGCAAAGACTCCCTGAATAGTCCATCAATTGGATCCTTAGTCAGGGAGTTCATACTCCAATAGGCCAATCTCAATGGCCTGAATGAAGTGATTCACCACCTCTTTCTCAAAGGCAATTGGAGAAGAGCAATAGATTCTGGCCTTATCAGCAAAACCCACATTCCACTACATTTCCATTGAGTACAAATGATACAGGTCACCGTTAATGTGAGGGACGTTCTTGCTTACAGAAACTGTTTTTAAACTTGGGTGCATGAGAAATGCCTAAATTAGAACTAAATCATTTGACACATGATGGATACAGATTGGGATTATTTGGGAGACACATCCTGCAATTCACTGGCCACTTTACTGAAATCAGTTTAAGTCTAAACTCCTTTGTGTCTCATCAGTGACTATGAGAGAGCTTGGAACTGATGATTCTTGTTAACAATCTCCTCTACTAAAGTGTTCCAAATGTAAATGACTGGCTCTAGGATTTGATTTGAGTTGAGAAGGTTATTTGATGATGGGCGCAGCTGACTTTAATCATGTCCTCACCCAATGTTCACTATAGAATCACATAAAAATATACAGCACAGAAACAGGCTATTCAGCCCAACTGGTCTATGTTGGTGTTAACACTCCACTTGAACTTCCTCACATGTTATTTCATAGAATCCCTACAGTGCAGAAGGAGGCCATTCGACCCATCAAGTCTGCACCGATCACAATCCCACCCAGGCCCTATCCTCGTAATCCCACGTATTGACCCCGCTATTCCCTCGAATTTACACATCCCAGGACACTAAGGGGCAGTTTAGCACGACCAATGCACCTAACCCGCACATCTTTGGACTGTGGGAGGAAACCGGAGCAGACATGGGGAAAACCGTGCAAACTCCACACAGACAGTAACCCAAGCCGGAAATTGAACCCAGGTTCCTGGAACTGTGAGGCAGCAGTGCTAACCACTGTGCCACCCTGATCATCTCACCTGATCAGCATAATCGTGGCACGGTGGAACAGTGGTTAGCACTGCTCCCTCACAGAACCAGGGACCCAGGTTTGATTCCCGGCTTGGGTCACTGTGTGTCCGGAGTCTGCACGTTCTCCCCTTGTCTGCGTGGGTTTCCTCCGGGTGCTCCGGTTTCCTCCCACAGTCTGAAAGACGTGCTGGTTAGGTGTGTTGGCCATGCCAAATTCTCCTCAGTGTACCCAGACAAGTGCTGGAGTGTGGCAACTAAGGGATTTTCACAGTAAATTCATTGCAATGTTAATGTAAGCCTACATGTGACACGAATAAATAAACTTTTTAATCTTCTATCCCTTTCTCATATTTTTCCAGCTTTCCATCTATGCTATTCATCTCAATTACTTCATGAGGTAGCAAGTTCTGTATTCCGACCTCTCCTTGGATAAAGATGCTTCTTCTCAAATTATTTTATTCATACTTTTATTACCTCCTGATTTAAACATTCCAACGCTCCCTGTGGCCAAGATTTAAAGCCTCCTCCAGTTCAGCAGGTGAAGGAACTATGACTAAATACCCAACCAATAGTTCCTAACCTCTAGCTCGATCACATGCACCCAGAAACAGTAATGGCCTGCTCAGGTATAGAATCCCTACCGTGCAGAAGGAAGCCATTCGGCCCATTGAGCCTGTACCAACCACAATTCCACCCAGACCCTAACCCCACATATTTACCCTGCTAATCTCTCTGACACTAGGGTTAGTTTAGTATGGTCAATCAACCTAACCCGCACATCTTTGAACTGTGGGGGGAAACCGGAGCGCCCGGAGGAAACCCACGCAGACATGAGGAGAACGTGCAAACTCTACACAGACAATGACCCGAGGCTGGAATTGAACCCGGGTCCCTGGTGCTGTGAGGCAGCAGTGCTAACCACTGTGCCACTGTGCCGTGTATATGAGAATGGTTTGGGCAGAGTAGTTGGACAGAAACTGTTGCCATTTTTGGGAGTGTCAACAACCAAAAGACACTGATTCAAAGCAATTGGCGCAAGAACCAGAGGTGACATGAGGTAAAACATTTTTACACAGCGTGTGGTTACGATCGGGTGTGCACTCCCAGAGAGTGTGGTGGAGGCACATTCAACTGGGGCTTTCAGAAAGATATTAGATAATTATCTAAAGACAGAAAGCTTCACAAGGAGGGAAAATGCTGTGGAATGAGAGTAGCTGAGTTGCGCCTACAGAGAGCCAGCTCAGACACGATGGGCCAAAGGGCCTCTGTCTGCGCTGTAACCATTCTACCACTCTGCGATTCCAATTCTGTAGAATATTGCAACAAATTATATCCAGATATGGCAGCAGTCCTACACTAGACAATGAAGATCCAGAATGTTTCTCGGCTTGATTATATTTAAAAACCTAGAAACCCTACAATCCCACCCAGGCCCTTTCCCCGCAACCCCACATATTTACCCTGCTAATCCCTCTAACCTACGCATCCCGGGACACAAAGGGGCAATTTAGCATTGCGAGTGCACCTAACCTGCACATCTTTGGACTGTGGGAGGAAACTGGAGCACCCAGAGGAAACCCATGTAGACACGGGGAGAACATGCAGACTCCGCACAGACAGTGACCCAAGCCGGGAATCGAACCTGGGTCCCTGGCACTGTGAGGCAGCAGTGTTAACCACTGCACCACCGTACTGCCCAAGGCATTTGGACAGACACATAGATAGGAAAGGTTCAGAGGGATATGGGTCAAATACAGGCAAATGGGGTTAGCTTAGATGGGCATTTTGGTCGGCATGGACTAGTTTGGGCCGAAGGGCCTGACTCCTTGCCATAGATTCCACGATTCTATGACCCATCTTGTATAAAATAACTCAATCTAGAACAGAAAAGGGACAAAAGCCGAACTCCTTCCGGGCACGACCAAGAGTTGCTTGAGGTTAACTGCACAGCTCACAAACTCTGCTGGACACTGAGCATCTGTCAGGTGTAGACAAGTTTTGATTCAATTCCGAAACCCTTCATGGTAGATTGGCGCTCCAATCATTCAATATCATGGTTAAAATAATCGCTGAACAGTTTGAATCAATTATGCATGTGTCATCCTGTATGTCTGAGCAATGTACATTTATGGCCATTGATGTTACTGAACTGCATCCAATGGAAACAGCTCAGTAACTGTGCCAGTCCTGAGGATGTCAAATCTTGCTTGTCTTCCCTCTATAGCATCCATATCATATTTGGGAATAACCTGGATAGAAACAGATCACCTAAAGTCAAAGTAATAAGGGTGGCACTGTGGTTAGCATTGCTGTCTCACAGCACCAGGGACCCGGGTTCGATTCCGGCCTTGGGTCACTGCCTGCGTGGAGTTTGCACGTTCTCCCCGTGTCTGCGTGGGCTTCCTCCGGGTGCTCCGGTTTCCTCCCACACTCCAAAGATATGCAGGTTAGGTGGATTGGCCATGCTAAATTGTCCAAAGATGTGTAACTTAGATGGATTAGATGGCAAAGGTTGACAGGGTAGAGGGAAAGGCTCTGGGTAAGATACTCTGTCAGAGAGTCAGTGCAGACTTGATGGGCCGAATGGCCTCTTTCTGCACTGTAGATCCGAGAAATTAGCAGTTCATTAATAACCTTGTTGAAGGGAAGGGAAGGGTTTAACCAGGTCAGAATGACAGGGCTTGTGATTCTCTCCTTTTGAATAAATTAAAATTTGGTCGAGTACTTGTATGGATCAATTTAATTTACTTAACTTTGCATTTCCAAATAGGACCATAGAATGGTTACAGCTCAGAAGGAGACCATTCGGCCCCTTGTGTTTGCACTGGCCCTAGGCAAGGGTGACTCACCTAGTCCCCCAGACCTTATTCCACACTTTGCCATTTTAATTGATACAAACTGAGATTCATTTACGGAAATGTAAATTTTCTACCACAAGGAGTAGGTGAAGCAAATAACATGAAGATATTTAGGGGAAGCGGGATAGGCCCACAAAAGAGAACGAAATGGAGGGATTAAGGTTATAGGGTTGGATTAAGAAAGGCGAGAGGAGACGAATGGAATGTTGGCCTTTATCGCGAGGGGGATAGAATATAAAAGCAGGGAGGTCTTGCTGCAACTGTACAAGGCACTGGTGAGGCCGCAACTGGAGTACTGTGTGCAGTTTTGGTTTCCTTATTTGCGAAAGGATATATTGGCCTTGGAGGGAGTGCAGAGAAGGTTCACCAGGTTGATACCGGAGATGAGGGGTGTGGCTTATGAGGAGAGATTAAACAGATTGGGTCTGTACTCGGAGTTTAGAAGGATGAGGGGTGATCTTATAGAGACATATAAGATAATGAAGGGGCTGGATAGGGTAGAGGTGGAGAGATTCTTTCCACTTAGAAGGGAAACCAGAACGAGAGGGCACAGCCTCAAAATAAGGGGGGGCCGGTTCAGAACAGAGTTGAGGGGGAACTTCTTCTCTCAGAGGGTAGTGAATCTCTGGAATTCTCTGCCCATTGAAGTGGTGGAGGCTTCCTCGTTGAAAATGTTTAAATCACGGGTAGATAGTTTTCTGATCGATAAGGGAATTAGGGGTTATGGGGAGCAGGCGGGTAAGTGGAACTGATTCGCTTCAGATCAGCTATGATCTTGTTGAATGGCGGGGCAGGCTCGAAGGGCCAGATGGCCTACTCCTGCTCCTATTTCTTATGTTCTTATGTTCTTATGTGGAGTATGAACACCATCACACACCAGCTGGGCTGAATGGCCTGTGTTTTGTGCTGTAAGATTTTATGCAGTTCCATGTTAAAGCATGTTTGTAAATTTACATTCTGCTAAAGACCAGAGGATGGACGGCACGGTGGCTAGCACTGCTGCCTCACAGTGCCAGGGACCCAGGTTCGATTCCCGGCTTGGGTCACTGTCTGTGCGCAGTCTGCACGTTCTCCCCGTGTCTGCGTGAGTTTCCTCCGGGTGCTCCAATTTCCTCCCACATTCCAAAGATGTGCGGGTTAGATGGATTGGCCATGCTAAATTGGCCCTTTGTGTCAGGGGGGACTAGCGAGGGTAAATGCATGGGGTTATGGAGATAGGGCCTGGGTGAGATTGTGATCAGTGCAGACTCAATGGGCCGAATGGCCTCCCTCTGCACTGTAGCGTTCTATGATCTATGATACAGGTGCAGAATTAGGCCATTTGGCCCATCGCGTCTGCTCAGCCATTCCATCATGGCTGGTTAATTTCTCAGTCCCATTCTCCTGCCTTTTCCCCGTAACCTTTGATCTCTTTACTAATCATAAACCTATCTATCCCTATCTTAAATATGCTCAATAACCTGGCCTCTACAGCCTTCTGTGGCAATGAATTCCACACATTCATCACCCTCTGGCTGATGAAAGTTCTCCTCATCTCGGTTCTAAAGTGTCGTCCTTTACTCTGAGGCTGTGCCCTTGGACCCCAGTCTCTCCTAATAATGGAAACATCTTCCCCACGTCCACACTATGCAGCCTTTCACAATTATGTAAGTTTCAATGAGAAGCCCCACCCCCTCATCCTTCTAGCCTCCATCAAGGACAGACCCAGAGTCCTCAAACGCTCCTCATACGTCAAGCAAGGAGATTGGTAATACACCGGACGGCTACAGGTTGAGTGATTCTTCCTGTGCAAGCGATGTTACTGAGACAGCAGCAGAATGGGGACTTCACCTACAGAATATGTATGTAAATGAATAGGCTATGTAAACTGGAAGGTTTTTATCCTAATTGTATAATTATTATCATTCAGATCAATTAATTTGGAGGGGAGGGGCGAATGAGACATTTCTCCTTTCACCGAAACTGTCTGACGCACAGAGCTGAACAGTCAAAAATTGGCAACATCACAATGTGTTCAAAGAGGCAGAATAATCTGAAACTTTTCTCATTCCTTCACAGGATTTGGTCATCGCTGGCAAGGCCAGCATTTAACTTAAAAGTTTATTTATTAGCACGTTTTTTGGACTGTGGGAGGAAACCGGAGCACCCGGAGGAAACCCGCGCAGACACGGGGAATGCAGATTATGTACAGACAGTGACCTAAGCTGGGAATCGAACCCAGACCCCTGGCACTGTGAGGCAGCAGCACTAACCACTGTGTCATCGTGCTGCCCCCTTTAGTATTTATTACCCCTTCCTCATGACCCCTGAGAAGGTGGTCGTGTGTCACCTTCTTAAATACAACTGGACGGCTTGCTAGGCCATTTCGGAGAGGGGGTGGGTTGTCAGTTACGAGGGGGCTTATAAGGATGGCAGATTTCCCTCCCCGAAGGACATTGGTGAACCGGTTTTTATGACAATCCAGCAGTTGTGTGGTCACTGTGACAGAAAGGAGCTGTTAATTCCAGACTTACTTAATCAAAGAAATTAGTTTAAATTGTTGTGGTGAGATTTGAATTCATGGTACAGGATTGTTCGCTCGGGTCTCTGGATTACCCGTCCTGTAACATAACAATCTAAGCTACCTTATCCTTACCTGAGGTTTGCATTAAACTTTGTGATCTTAGAGAAGACATTTATGAGTGGGGCCAGGGAAAGAGGGGGTGCAAATTTGATTTTACATATGGTCCAAAGGAGTCAGAGGTTCTTACAGAACAGTGGGTAACGTCCCTGCCTTTGATCCAGAAAAGGTCAGGGTTCGAGTCCCACTCCAGGAGTTGATGGCCAAGGATGGCGTGTCCATAATGCAGCCTAGGATGTTGAGTATCGATCTGTAAATCCTTCCAAACACCCACCAATGGCAGGCAGTAATAGTGGGAGAGATTCCTGGTCAGCCATGCTGTCTCACAGCACCAGGGACCCGGGTTTGTTTCCTGGCTTGGGTGACTGTCTGTGCGGAGTCTGCACGTTCTCCCCGTGTCTGGGTGGGTTTCCTCTGGGTGCTGCGGTTTCCTCCCACAGTCTGAAAGAGGTGCTAGTTTGATGCATTGGCCATGCTAAACTCTCCCTCAGTGTACCCGAACATGTGCTGGAGTGTGGCGACTAGGGGATTTTCACAGTAACTTCATTGCACTGTTAATGTAAGCCCACTTGTTACACTAATAAATAAACTTTGATGCACAATGGTGTTCCTTGAGCTATAGCCTTCGCCTTCCAATGGGTGGCAAGTTCTAGGAACGAGCTATGGATAACATACATGTGCTTTGTCAGCCTCATGGGTCTGGAGATGTGGGAAGTCTTCTACGTTTTAGGGACAGGTTACTGTAAGCAGCCTGATTTTCCTGCATTACTGTCACCCTAGTTTAGTGGGTATCAGGTTTCCTCCTTTGAATCTGTAAGGATCAAATTTTGGGGTGAATTTTCCCGTCCCGTCTGCCACGGGAATTGTAGCGAGCGGGACGCGGACCACGCAAAGGATCATTGACCTCGGGTGAGATTTTCCGTTCTTGGGGCGAACGCGGCCAAAAAATCCCGCCCCAGATTTCAGAGACCTCAGCGCATAATTCAGCAGAATTAAGGACCCCACGCACTGCGGACATACACACCCAGACCATCACGCAAACCAGCCTCCCATCCATTGACTCTGTCTACACTTCCCACTGCCTCGGAAAAGCAGTCAGCATAATTAAAGACTCCACACACCCCGGACATTCTCTCTTCCACCTTCTTCCATCGGGAAAAAGATACAAAAGTCTGAGGTCACGAACCAACCGATTCAAGAACAGCTTCTTCCCTGCTGCCGTCAGATTTGTGAATGGACCTACCTCGCGTTGAGTTGATCTTTCTCTACACCCTAGTTATGACTGCAACACTGCATTCTGCACTCTCTCCTTTCCCTCTCTATGAATGGTATGCTTTGTCTGTATAGCACGCAAGAAACAATATTTTTCACTGTATACTAATACATGTGACAATAATAAATCAAATCAAACCAAAAAGCCAGCCTGACACTACCATTGGAGTGTTGCACTGTCAGAGGTGCTGTATTTTGGATGATACGTCAAACTCAGGCCAGGTTTGCCTTCTCCCATGGCGTTACTTTTGGAGAATAGTTGGGGAGTTTTTTCCCAGTGTCCTGCAGATCAATATTTAACCCGCAACTAATATTATGAAAAAGAGGAAACAGATTAGCTGGTCATTTCATTAGCACATTGCTGTTTGTGGGATCTTGCTGTGCACAACTTGCCCGCCACATTTCCAACATTACAGCAGTGGCTACGCTTCAAAAGTGCATCAATGCCTGCAAACCCGCTGAGATGTCTTGAAATCCTAAGGGCTGGCTGTATCACACAGAACCTCTCTGTCTTGGACCCTGAGAAGTGGGTATGGTGCAACCCAACATTATTTGGACATCAGCGCTACTTCTGTGAACAGCACAGATGCTTCTTGGACTTACCACAGACCTCTTTATAACAATCACAACACATATCACCAGTTTCAAATACAGTGTCGTTCATCAGGATTTTAAAAATGACATATGGGCAGCAAGGTGGCACAGTGGTTAGCACTGCTGCCTCACAGTGCCAGGGACCTGAATTCGATTCCAGCCTTGAGTTGCTGTCTGTGTGGAGTTTGCATGTTCTCCCCATGTCTGCATAGGTTTCCTCCGGGTGCTCCGGTTTCCTTCCACAGTTCAAAGATGTGCGGGTTAGGTGGATTGGCCATGCTAAATTGCCCCTTAGTGTCGGGGGACTAGCTGGGGTAAATGCATGGTTTAGGGCTTGAGTGGGATTGTGGTTGGTGCAGACTCAAAGGAGAACAAAGAGAGCAAAGAACAAAGAAAATTACAGCACAGGAACAGGCCCTTCAGCCCTCCAAGCCTGCACCGACCATGCTGCCCGAATGAATTAAACCCCCTACCTTTCCAGGGACTCGATGGGTCAATGACTTCCTTCTACACTGTAGGATTCTATAATTCACCAATTCCAGCAATGGCTATTTGATTGGAATGGTCTGCACTGGAGTGAATCTTTGAACTGCACTCTAGTGGGCCTGCAGGGGGGGGCGGGGAAGCAGGGGGGGGGTGGTCGGGAGGGGGATGGGACAGAGGGGAATAGAGAGAGCAATAGTGATAGGGGATTCTATCATAAGGGGAACAGACAGATGTATCTGTGGCCACAGACGTGTTGCCACGATGAATCATAGAATCATAGGATCCTACAGTGCAGAAGGAGGCCATTTGGCCCATCGAGTCTGCACCACAATCCCACCCAGATCCTATCCCCACAACACTATGCTAGTCCCTCTGACACTAAGGGGCAATTTGGCATGGCCAATCCACCTAACCCGCACATCTTTGGGAGGAAACCGGAACACCCGGAGGAAACCCACACAGGAACGCAGAGAAACTCCACACAGGACAGTGACTCAAGTCAGGAATCGAACCCGGGTCCCTGACGCTGTGAGGCAGCAATGCTAACCACTGTGCCACCGTGCCGTCCCATGATATGGTGACCCCTTGATGCCAGGGAGGTGGGGGGTTGTATGGGGGGTGGGGGGGGGGGGGGGTGGTGTATGAGTTCTAGAAGGGGTCACAGTCTCAGAGTATGGAGTAGGCCCTTTAGGACTGGCTGAGGAGAAACCTCTTTAGTCAGAGGGTGGTGAACCTGTGGAATTCTCTATCACAGAAAGTTGTGGAGGCCAAGTCACTGAATATATTTCAGGAGAAAATAGATAGAATTCTAGACTCTAAAGGTGTCAAGGGGTATGGGAGAGCACAGGAATACTGTCGTGATATCAGTCATGATCACATTGAATGGCAGAGTAGACTAGAAGGGCCAAATGGCCTGTTCCTGCTTATATTTTCTATGTGTCTAAGAGCCACACTGATCGGGAAATTTGCAAAGTTCAGACCCTGACCTGTGGTGACCATTGCTTCATCTTGCGCACAAGATCACAAAATGACGCCCCAACTAGCAAGAGTTCATAACCAAACGAGAAAATGCTGGAAAATCTCAGCAGATCTGGGATTTTCCAGTATTTTCTCTTTTGGTTTCAGATTCCAGCATCTGCAGTAATTTGCTTTTATCTTTGCAAGGGTTCAGAGCAGCTGGTGGAATTTAAATGCGATGAATAAAAAAGCTGGAATTGTAAAGCTAGTCTCAGTAATGGCGATCATGAAACTACCATTGATTGTGGTAAAACCCATCTGGTTCACTAATGCCCCTTTAGGGAAGGAAATCTGCTGTCCTTACCTGGCCTGGCCTACATGTGACTCCAGACTCTCAATGTCCCTCTGCAATGGCTATGTAAGCCGCGCAGTTCGAG
Source organism: Mustelus asterias (assembly GCF_964213995.1). NCBI lineage: Eukaryota > Metazoa > Chordata > Chondrichthyes > Carcharhiniformes > Triakidae > Mustelus > Mustelus asterias. The sequence goes on from NC_135806.1 coordinate 9,364,559, forward strand.
GGCATTAAGGGACTGGGAACAAATTTTGGGCCTTCCCCCTCCCCCCCATCCCATAGAGAGAGTCTAATTTCCTCCAACTCTGGCCTCTTGGCCATTCCTTAGCTGCATCATGCAGCTGCCAAGCACCAATTTCTCCTCCACGAACTTCTCTGTCACTCCTGCCACCTAAAACCTGCCTCTTTCATCGAAAAATAGAAAATAGAAGCAGAAGCAGGCCCTTCGAGCCTGCCCCGCCGTTCATTTTGATCATGACTGATCATCAAATTCAATAACCTGATTCCACCTCTTCCCCCCACATCCCTTGATCCCTTTAGCCCCGAGAGCTATATCTAATGTCTCCTTGATGTGGAGATGCCGGCGTTGGACTGGGGTGGGCACAGTAAGAAGACTCACAACACCAGGTTAAAGTCCAACAGGTTTATTTGGAATCACGAGCTTTCGGAGTCACTCACCTGATGAAGGAGCGGCGCTCCGAAAGTTCCAAATAAACCTGTTGGACTTTCACCTGGTGTTGTGAGACTTCTTACTAATTTCTTCTTGGAATCACACAATGCCCGAAATGTTACGGCTATTCACGCCGGCGGGATTTTCCCATCCCGCTGTAGTTAACAGAGATTTGGCTGGGCGCCAAATTCTCCGGTCTTGCTGCAGTGGGAGCGTGGCCTGAACGGCCGGTAAGATCACACCCAATATTTTGGCCTGAGCTACTTTCTGTGGTAGTGAATTCCGCACATTCACCGCCCTCTGGGTGAAGAAATTTCCTTTTGCTCACCTGTCCTAACCTTTCATTCTTTAATGACACATTTTCACTGACAAAGCTCCTGTGAAGCGCCTTGGGGTGATTTACTCCATGAAAGGTGGTACAAGCATACAGAGGCTTTGACGAAACATGGTTGTGATGCTCCAGGTGAGTGAATAGATGACTGGCACTGCATGCTGTAATCTATACTCAGAAGGAAAATCGAGGGGCCATCACACTTGTACCTTGACCTGAGAATGAGCCAGTATCATACCTATCATAGAATCTCTACAGTACAGAAGGAGGCCATTTGGCCCATCGAGCCTGCACCGACAATCATCCCACCCTATTCCCGTAACCCCATATATTTACCCTGCTAATCTCCCCAAAACTAGGGTCATATTTAGCATGGCCAATGCACCTAACCAGCACATCTTTTGGACTGTGAGAGGAAACTGGAGCATCGTAGGAAACCCATGCAGACATGGGGGGAACGCGCAAACTCCACACCGATAGTGACCCAAGCTGGGAATTGAATTCTGAGTTCCTGGCGCAGTGAGGCAGCAGTGCTAACCACTGTGCCACCGTGCTGCCCTCTGCAGAAAGAGGTGAGGGAAGTTCATATATTATTTGGATTTCAGCTGCTGGCTTTGATTGTGGGGGTCATAGAATCATAGAATCCCTACAGTGCAGGAGGAGGTCATTCAGCCCATCGAGTCTGTACTGACTCTCCGACAGAGCATCGTACCGAGGCCCTATCCCCATGACCCCACATATTTATCTGCTGATTCCCCTAACCTGTACATCTTGGGACACCAAGGGTCAATTTAGCACGGCCAATCCACCGAACCTGCACATCTTTGGACTGGGGGAGGAAACTGGAGCACCCGGAGGAAACCCACGCAGACACGGGGAGAATGTGCAGACTCCACACAGACAGAGACCCGAGGCCAGAATCAAACCCGTGTCCCTGGCGCTGTGCCACCATGGCCACATGAGGAGGCTAAGGATAAATTTGAATTATCCTGAGTGCTTTTTTAAAAATAAATGTATCGCTTCATGGGGATAATTGTGTAACTGACAACAGTAACACCTGAAACCTTACAAAGCTTTCATCTTCAAGAGCTTCAGCTTTGACAAAGCGTCATTTGGACTCGAAACGCAGCTCTTTTGGGGCGGCACAGTGGAACAATGATTAGCACTGCTGCCTCACAGCGCCAGGGACCCAGATTCGATTCCCGGCTTGGGTCACTGTCTGTGTGGAGTTTGCACGTTCTCCTCGTGTCTGCGTGGGTTTCCTCCGGGTGCTCCAGTTTCCTCCCACATTTTGAAAGATGTGCTGGTTAGGTGTATTGACCCGAACAGGCGCTGGAATGTGGAGACTAGGGGAATTTCACAATAATTTCATTGCAGTGTTAATGTAAACCTTATTCATGACTAATAAATAAACTTTTTTCTCTCCTTGCAGATGCTGCCAGACCTCCAGCATTTTCTCTTTTGGTTTCAGATTCCAGCATCCGCTGGACATAGGAGCAGAGTTGGCCACTCGGCCCATCGAGTCTGCTCCGCCATTCAATCATGGCTGATATTTTTCTCACCCCCATTCTCCTGCCTTTTCCCCGTACCCCCTAATCCCCTTATTAATCACAATCTAATTTTCTTTAATTTCATCTTTAAGATATGGGTTAATTTGATGAATTTTGGCACTTTGGAAAGAAATTCCGAACACTTCCAGTCAGCAAATCAGGAAACTGCCGAACTTGTGACTGTTCCTATTTCATTGCCACCTCTCTCGAGAATTTCCTGCTATTGTTTCAGTTACATTTCAGGGCCAGCTCCCACAGAAAAGAAGACTTGTGTTTTCAATCAGGCTGCTTAATATGAATGATAACATCAAGCCACCCTGTTCTTAGGACCGCTAACCAAACAAAAAGCAGCATTAACGTAACCACCTCCCCCTCCCTCCCCACCCCCACCGCCCCCCAGCTCCGACCTCCCCAGCAACTATTCAGTCACTGATGTTTCCCAAACAATTTACTCCTCCCGAATCTTCCCAAACATTTCGCACATAGATTCCAAAATCCCCAAGTCACAGGAAGTTTTAAACGTAAGTAACTTTGGAACTTCCTGCAAATTCCCCCCCCCCAACCCATTTTCATGTGAATTCTTTGCGATACATTGACCATTCCAACTTTTCATCCGTTTGTTCATTCCTTCCCGGAATGTGGGGGCAGAGTTTAATGGAGCATTGACTCAGCGTTTAGTTTTCATTAAATCATGGCAAAGAGCCATTTCACCTCCCCCCCTCCCCAATCCTTCCCCGTGCCTGATGTGATTTTGATTTGATTTGATTTATTATTGCTACGTGTATTAGTATACAGTGAAAAGCATTGTTTTTTGCGCGCTATACAGACAAAGCATACCGTTCATAGAGAAGGAAAGGAGAGAGTGCACAATGTTGAGTTACAGTCATAACTAGGGTGGAGAGAAAGATCAACTTAGTGCGAGGTCAAAAGTCTGACGGCAGCAGGGAAGAGGCTGTTCTTGAGTCGGTTGGTACGTGACCTCAGACTTTTGTATCTTTTTCCCGACGGAAGAAGGTGGAAGAGAGAATGTCCAGGGTATGTGGGGTCCTTGATTATGCTGGCTGCTTTTCCGAGGCAGCGGGAAGTGTAGACAGAGTCAATAGATGGGAGGCTGGTTTGCGTGATGGACTGGGCTACATTCACGAACTTCTGTAGTTTCTTGCGGTCTTGGGCAGAGCAGGAGCCAAGCTGTGGTACAGCCAGAAAGAATGCTTTCTATGGTGCATCTATAAAAGTTGGTGAGAGTTGTAGCTGACATGCCAAATTTCCTTAGTCATCTGAGGAAGACATACTTTTCATGGAGTACATAGGGGAGAGGGAAAGGAGAAGGTGCAGAATATAGTGTTGCAGTTATACGAGGGGTGTAGAGAAAGATTAACTTAATATATGGTTGGTTCATTCAAAAGCCTGATGGCAGCAGGGAAAAAGCTGTTCTTGAGTCGGTTGGTACCTCAACCCATGCTAGACGTTTTGCAGTAGAAGGCTGTGGTGGAGAGGAAGTGTTGGCCTGGTCTCCGTGGAAACCTTTTGATTGTTACCCCATTCGTCACCATGGCAGGGCTGGCCACTCCCCTTGGCAAACTGGGCTGGTTTTAATGTAGCCCATCACTGAGGGAGCCATGGTGGACGGGTCCAGTTAATCACAGGAGAATCTGTCTCTTAGCAGGAGGAACCCTATCCCCATTCCCAGATGGGGCAGAAGGGACTGATGCATAGAATCATAGAAGAATCACTGAATCCCTTCGGTGCATACGGAGGCCATTCAGCCCATCAAATCTGCACCGACCACAATCCCACCCAGGCCCTATCCTCATAATCCCATGTATTTACTCTAGCTGGTCCCCTGACACAAAGGGGCAATTTAACATGGCCAATCCACCTCACCCGCACATCTTTCAGACTGTGAGAGGAAACTGGAGCACCCGGAGGAAACCCACACGGACACGGGGAGAATGTGCAGACTCCGCACAGACAGTGACCCAAGCCAGGAATTGAACCCGGGTCCCTGGCACTGTGAGGCAGCAGAGCTAACCATTGTGCCACCACCGATTTCCGACTGGTATCGGGATGTCTGTCAGGTTCAGTAATGAGTCAATTGACAGCTATTATTCCTCAGCCTGCTGCAACTTAATGGTGGCTCAGGAGTGAAGTGGAAGGCCGCACGGTTTTTGCATGCAGTGCCACCAGCAGCCACTGCTCCTGCTGCTGACTGTACAGCCACTCCACATCCAGACCCACCATTGGGATTCTCCCACTCCCCCGCTATCCTCCTGGTCCCCTGTCTCCTAGCCCAACACCCCAGCGACCGGGAAAATCCCACCCACAAGAGCGCAGGGAGGGAATCTTCCTGCTTGAAGATGACTGGGAGGGTACAGTTCAAGTGGTGTGGGCAGCTCCAAGGTTCCTTGTTGAAGCCAGAATTCTTGTGGAAGGAGGCTGAAATTCAGTGTGGGATAAGACCAAAGATGAGGGCAAAAGTTTTTTTTAAATGGGAAAGAAATATTATTTTCTTTAATGGAGCGAGGATTTTTTGGGGGGATGTGGGTGTTGCTGGCTGGGCCAACATTTATTGCCCAACCCTGAGGGTATGTAAGAATTAACCACACTGCTGTGTGGAGTCACATGTATACCAGACCTGGTAAGGACGGCAGATTTCCTTCCCCAAAGGACATTAGCGAACACTGGGGTTTTACAACAATCGACAATGGTCATGGTCATCATTAGACTTCTAATTCCAGACTTTGATTGAATTCAAATTTCACCATCTACCATGGTGGGATTTGAACCCGGGTCCCCAGAGCATTACTCTGGGTCTCTGGATTACTACTCCACCGACAATACTGGTGAGCTGGTGCGACAACAATAATCTCTCCCTCAATGTCAACAAAACAAAGGAGATTGTCATTGACTTCAGGAGGCGTAGTGGAGAACATGCCCCTGTCTACATCAATGGGGATGAAGTAGAAATGGTCGAGAGCTTCAAGTTTTTAGGTGTCCAGATCACCAACAACCTGTCCTGGTCCCTCCATGCATTGGTGTAAATAAATTCTTATATTTTCCCCATTTCTTGAGGAAGATTCTTTTTAGGTTTTCACCAAAAATCTGTCCTGGTTCTTCCACTATAGTTAAGAAAGCCCACCAACACCTCTACTAACTCAGGAGATTAAGGAAATTTGGCATGTCTGCTACAACTCTCACCAACTTTTACAGATGCACCATAGAAAGCATTCTTTCTGGTTGTATCACAGCTTGGTACGACTCCTGTTCTGTGCATGACCGCAAGAAACTACAAAGGGTTGTGAATGAAGCCCAGTCCATCACTCAAACCAGCCTCCCATCCATTAACTCTGTCTACACATCCCACTTCCTTGGGAAAAGCAGCCAACATAACCAAGGACCCCACGCACCCCGGACATTCTCTCTTCCACCTTCTTCCGGCGAGAAAAAGATACAAAAGTCTGAGGTCACGCACCAACCGACTCAAGAACAGCTTCTTCCCTGCTGCCATCAGACTTTAGAATGGACCTACCTCGCATTAAGTTGATCTTTCTCTACACCCTAGCTACGACTGTAACACTACATTCTGCACTCTCTCCCTTCCTTCTCTGTGAACAGTATGCTTTGTCTGTATAGCACGCAAGAAACAATACTTTTCACTGTATACTAATACATGTGACAATAATAAATCAAATCAAATCAAATCAAATGCCACTACCTCCCCAAAACGTAATGCAACATTTTAAAATGACTGATTCCAACCATCAAAGACTCAGATTTTCTTCATCGTCTGCTTGCTTACTGAATACTTTCCCAATGGGGATTTGAAGGTTGTCCCTGATAAATTTGTGAAAATGAAGTCTCTATCACTGACAGGGCAGTGTAGCGTTATTGTTACCAAGGGCGTGGGAGCGAGCTCGCAGTTGGTGTAAGCCCAGACTCGCAGCTTAGAAAATCAACCAGAAAAGCGATATTGGCCCTTATCAAATAAAACCATCCATTTCACAAGCAGTAAAGGACAGCCGGGAATCATTTCTGGACTAGCTCAATTCGAGGGTTCGTACGGCATTCCCACACAACTAGTGTTCAATTTCCCTTGTACCGACCTTCCGTTGAACATGACGGATGGAATCACTCACAGGCATCCATTATCCTTCACATACTAAACCGAGACAATTATTTTCCTTGCCCACTGTACAGTGCTGACTTACTCACTGGAGCTGCACTGAAAATGAACTTAACATCATTTTTGCTTTGCCGTTCTGGTGATGGAGGAACCACTTCTTCTTAAATTAACCCATCTCTTCCCCCACCCCCGATCCCCCGCCCCCCCCCCCCGCCCCAATCACCCCCCCAAAATAATGCTCACTCATACAATATGATTGACCCCTTCTTACCCTCTGCTGTTCTCCTCGAAGCCCTTCTCCCGACAGGCTGGATTTTTTGGGGTTTGAAAATGCAACCTGGGTACAAACCGAGAGAGAAATCCAGACCCCCCCGTGTCACCGCATTCACTTTCTTTCTGCTTTGTTGCGATTCTACAGAATCTGTTCAGGGTCAACGTAGGCAGAGCGAGCGCATTTAAAATTCTCCAGATACCCAGGTGTCAGAATCTGGGCCCAGCTGGGGATTCTACATCAGCCTGAGCACAATCCTTACAGCCGTGCTCAGGGCTACATGACTGCCTCGGAAACGGTCTTCCCTGAGTCTTCGGTCAGGAGGGGGCCGCGTCCAATTTTCTGGGTGCTCGTTCATCAGTGAGCAGTGGGAGTGTTAATAAGCAATACAATGCGTTAACCTATTATATCTGTACATAAGTGTAAGTGTCTGAATGGGTGGGTGGGGGGGAGGAGGGTGGGTGAGGGTTAGGGTGGGCGGGGGGTAGAGGAGGATAGGTATACATGGTGGGGTGGGAGGGGGAAGAGGAGGGTGAGTGTGAGATTTGGGGGGTCATGAAAGGGAGGGTGAGTGGGTAGTGCTCACTTGCCTCTGAGTCACAAGATCAGGAGGAAGCCTTGTGAGCACACACAGTGGGGGTTAGACTATAAGACCATAAGACATAGGAGCAGAATTAGGCCACTCGGCCCATTGAGTCTGCTCCGCCATTCAATCATGGCTGATTTTTTTTTCTCATCCCCATTCTCCTGCCTTTCCCCCATAACCCCGATCCCCTTATTAATCAAGAACCTATCTATCTCTGTCTTAAAGACACTCAATGACCTGCCCTCCACAGCCTTCTGCGGCAAAGAGTTCCACAGATTCACCACTCTCTGGCTGAAGAAATTCCTCCTCATCTCTATTTTCAAGGATCGTCCCTCTAGCCTGAGGTTGTGCCCTCTGGTTCTAGTTTTTCCCACTGGTGGAAACATCCTCTCCACGTCCACTCTATCCAGGCCTTGCAGTATCCTGTAAGTTTCAATAAGATCCCCCCCTCATCCTTCGAAACTCCAACGAGTACAGACAGAGTCCTCAACCATTCCTCATACAACAAGGGTTGTGTTCCTTTCTCTGGACCAGAAACTCTGGCTTTGAGAGGCACAGTGGGTTAGCACTGCTGCCTCACCGCGCCAGAGACCCGGGTTCAGTTCCGGCCTCAGGTGACTGTCCATGCGAAATTTGCACTTTCTCCCCGTGTCTGCGTGGGTTTCCTCCGGGTGCTCCGGTTTCCTTCCACACTCCAAAGATGTGCGGGTTGGGTGGATTGTCCATGCTAAATTGACCCTTAAATGTCCAAAGATGTATAGGTCAGGGGGATTAGCGATGTAAATATGTGGGGTTACGGGGTAGGGCCTGGGTGGGATTGTTGTCGGTGCAGACTCGATGGACTGAAGGGCCTCTTTCTGCACTGTTGGGATTCTATGATTTCTATGAATACGAGCTCCCAGATTAAGGCAGTAGTGGCTTGTTCAATCATGGTGCCCTACCTGTGTGCATAATGTGGAGTGTCAGGGTTACTCCGGGTTTATAATCGGTACAAGGACATACCTGTCTAAGTGTTGCTGATTATGTAAATAAATCTAAATTTGATGAAGGGACACCGGCCTCAGAGGAGTTACTTCACTCTCCATCACCATCCCCCAGTCCCTCCAAACAACGCCTGATGGAGTATTAGGTTAATGCATGGGATATGTAAGCAGGGCCTCCCAAAATGTTGATGTAAGAGAAAACATGGCTGGGAGAGGGGAGGCGTGGGGTGGGGGGATTGTTCATGCCTTCAGCAGTGTAACACCCAGTCATGGAGACTAGACTAAGCCACGTGCAACACCTTGCTGCTTACCCTCCGTGGTCTCCATTCCCTTGTTGGAAGCTCTGTCCGATGAGCCTTCGCTAGACCAGCTCTCTGTTTTGGAAAGTCATTAATTTGCAACCTGGCCAACACTCTGGGCAGGATTTGCCCACAGGTTTTGGGACCCTGAGATTGGGTCCAACTGGTACGTCCTGAGATTGGTGGTGCGACCTCCCATGTGTCGGCCTCATACCTAGCTGCCTTCGCACTTGGCCATCCTGTTCAGGATGGTGGGCGAGTTGGCTCCCCAAGCTGCTGGCCCTCTGGTGAGCGCCGCGGAGAGAGGTCACAGACCACGGGGCTGTCCCAACATGGACGACATGGGTACAATTAAAAAATGATCGGGGCTGAAGCCTTTAGGTTCCTTCGGGTGGAAGGGGAAATGTCTCCAGTGACCCCTGGCTGATCCCTCTGGGTCCAATGGCAACCCCTCCCAGACTTGCACAGGGAGGCTGCCTCTGAGCTGGCAGCTTCCACAGCTGGCGAGGGTGTTAATTCGGAGAAACATCTGTCTGTCAAAAGGGGGAAGCTGAAGCCAGTCTGTCTTCAACATGGGTTTATTGACTAAACCCAGTGTGACGTAAGTTGCAGGCTAATTTTCCCATCCACACAGGTGGAACCTAGTTGTTGTATCTGTGCCCTAGCCTCTCCCCTATTCATAGAAGCTGCTTTTAAAGTTAAAAGCTTATTTATTAGCTGATGCGCTATCAATAAGGCGAAAGACTACCGATATGCCAATATAAGTGTAGGCTTTTATTCACAACAGAATCAGGAGCAGATCCCAACAATTAACAGACCTGGACTGAACAAGGGGGAGGAGACAGCCACCTTTATACTAGGTGCTGAGGGGAGGAACCAAACTGGAAGGGGATGTGTCCAGGTATGACAAACACACACAACGGTGGTCCATATAGGACAAAGGCACAACTGAGGTCCACCACATTCACCCCTTCCTTTTAAAAAACAACACGGGGGTGAAGCGGAAACAATATCACAAGTCCAGACGAACCGGTGGCTTGATCCGTCGTCGCGATCGTCGTAGTGCAGGTCGCAGAGTCGACCGAGCCGGGAGCGATGTCGGCCCAGGCTCCGTACAGTGAGCGTCGAGAGAAGGCGCTGGGTGGTGTGAAGCGGACCGATCCGTCGTCCCGTCCAGTCGTCGGGTACTGCGTGGCGACGGCTCCGGCGACTCAAGCGAGCTGTACATAGGGGCGAGGGGAATGAGCAGTGGCCCTGGTGGCGTATGGGGAACAGTGGGAACCGGAGCTGGGGGGTGGGGGGCTGCAACAGGCTCTGGGCACACTACATTGGGGACAGGGACTGAGGGAGGAAGAGGCGTAGCAGTCTCCGAATGGACGACACCAGGGACCGTGGGGCGGAAGGACGTGGTGACCTCCGGGGCACCCGCGGGTGCCAAGTCACGGACAGAAACCGTGTCCTCCCGCCCATCAGGGTACGCTACATAAGCATATTGGGGATTAGCATGGAGCAATTGGACCTCCTCGACCAAGGGATCTGCCTTATGGGTCCGGACATGCTTCCGAAGCAGGACGGGTCCCGGGGACATCAGCCAATCCGGGAGCGAAGTACCCGAGGAGGACTTCCTGGGAAATGAAAACATCCGCTCGTGAGGGGTCGTATTGGTCGCTGTGCACAAGAGTGACCTAATGGAATGTAATGCGTCCGGAAGGACGTCTTGCCAACGGCTGACTGGAAGGCCCCTAGACCGTAACGCTAATAGAACGGCCTTCCAGACGGTTGCGTTCTCCCGCTCTACTTGACCATTGCCCCTGGGGTTATAGCTAGTGGTGCGGCTGGAGGCAACGCCTTTGGCGAGCAGGTACTGCCTCAGCTCGTCACTCATGAAAGAGGACCCACGGTCGCTATGAATATAGGCTGGGAAGCCGAACAGGGTGAAGAGCTTGTTCAGGGTCCGAATCACTGTAGCCGTGGTCATGTCCGAGCAGGGGAAGGCAAAAGGGAAACGTGAGTATTCGTCAATGATATTCAGGAAATAAACATTGCGGTTAGAGGAGGGGAGGGGGCCTTTAAAATCTACGCTAAGGCGCTCGAACGCGCGAGTGGCCTTTACAAGGTGCGCCCTACCTGGCTGGTAGAACTGCGGTTTGCACTCAGCGCAGACCCTGCATTGCCTGGTAATCGTCCGGACTTCCTCAAGGGAGAAGGGCAGGTTACGGGACTTGACAAAATGGAAAAATCTGGTGACACCCGGGTGACAGAGGTCGTTATGGAGGGACTGTAGCTGGTCTAGTTGGGCACTGGCACATGATCCACGGGACAGGGCGTCTGGGGGCTCATTGAGCTTCCCAGGCCGGTACATGATGTCATATCTGTAGGTGGAGAGCTCAATCCTCCACCGCAAGATCTTGTCATTCTTAATCTTGCCCTTTTGCCTGGTGTTAAACAGGAAGGCAACTGACCGCTGGTCCGTAATTAAGGTGAATCGTTGGCCCGCGAGATAATGGCGCCAGTGCCGGACGGCTTCCACGATGGCCTGGGCCTCCTTCTTGACCGAGGAGTGTCGAATCTCAGGGCCTTGTAAGGTCCGGGAAAAGAAGGCCACCGGACGGCCCCTCTGGTTAAGGGTGGCAGCGAGGGCAAAGTCAGACGCATCACTTTCCACTTGGAATGGGATGGATTCGTCCACAGCGTGCATCGCGGCCTTCGCGATGTCCGCTTTGATGTCATCGAAGGCCCGACAGGCCTCCTCCGCCAGGGGAAAAGAGGTCGATTTTAGGAGCGGACGGGCTTTATCTGCGTAACGGGGAACCCACTGGGCATAATAGGAGAAGAAGCCCAGGCATCTCCTCAGTGCTTTGAGGGTAGTAGGGAGGGGAAGCTGCATAAGGGGACGCATACGGGCTGGGTCGGGGCCAAGGACACCATTTTCTATCACGTACCCAAGGATGGCGAGGCGGCGTGTCCGGAAAACACACTTCGCCTCATTGTATGTGAGGTTCAGGAGAGTGGCCGTACGAAGGAATTTTTGTAGGTTGGCATCATGGTCCTGCAGGTCATGGCCGCAGATGGTGACGTTATCCAGATACGGGAAAGTGGCCCGTAGTCCGTGCTGGTCCACCATTTGATCCATGGCCCGTTGGAAGACTGAGACCCCATTGGTGACACCAAAGGGGACTCGGAGGAACTGGTAGAGGCGGCCATCCGCCTCAAAGGCAGTGTATGGGCGATCCTCCGAGCGGATAGGGAGCTGGTGGTAAGCCGATTTCAAATCGATCGTTGAGAAAACCCTATAGTGCGCGATGTGGTTGACTATGTCCGCGATACGGGGAAGAGGATATGCATCTAGTTGGGTATACCTGTTTATGGTCTGGCTGTAGTCAATCACCATGCGGTGTTTCTCCCCCGATTTAACTACGACCACTTGCGCCCTCCAGGGGCTGGTGCTGGCCTGGATAATCCCTTCCTGGAGCAAACGTTGTACCTCGGACCGAATGAAGGCCCGGTCATCCGCACTATAGCGCCTACTCTTGGTGGCTATAGGCCTACAATCCGGGGTGAGGTTATCAAATAACGGGGGGGGGGTGATCTTGAGGGTCGAGAGACTGCAGGTGGTGCGCGAGGGGCGCTGCCGTGACGGCGCCTTGCAGACGGAGAGCGGGGGATAAGGGCCATCGTACTGCAGGATGACGCTTCTATGATGGCTGAGGAAATCTAACCCCAGCAGTACAGCTGCGCAGAGTCGCGGCAGCACGAGGAGCCGAAAACGCTCGTAGACTGTGCCCTGTACTGTCAGCGTCACCAAGCAGCACCCGAGGACCTCCACTGAGTGAGAATTCGAGGCCATGGAGATGGTCTGGCTCCAGGGTCGCACGGGAAGGGCATATTGACGCACTGTGCGAGGGTGTATAAAACTTTCCGTGCTCCCACAGTCAAACAGGCAGTTTTCTGCATAACCATTTACCTTGATCTCCATTATGGACTTGGAGAGTTGATGTGGCTGCGACTGGTCCAGGCAAATCGATGCCACTGTTGAATTAAAGAAGAATCCATCTTCGTCGCCGTCTGATGACGTCACGGTTGAAGCTTCCTGCTCAGCTTGCCTTGATGCCAGTCTCAAAGATGGCGACTCCCGCACTTCCGGTGACCGCATCAAAGATGGCGATTCCCGCACTTCCGGTGACCGCATCCAAGATGGCGATTCGCGCGCAGCCGCCGCCTGCATCAAAGATGGCCGCGCCCTCGGAGCACACATGGCTCCACGAGTCTTCAGAAGCGGCTTTGCTCTGCAGACTTTAACAAAGTGGCCTAGCTTACCGCATCCGGAGCAAATCGCGTCCTTTGCCGGGCAGTGACGCCGAGGGTGCTTAGGGAGGCCACAAAAGTAACATTTGGGCCCTGCTGGAGCAGCCGTCGCAGTGGAGCCGTCGGTGGAACGGGATCCAAGGTAAGACCCGAGATTATGGGAGGCTGCTTCTAACGTTTCAGCCATCGTGGCCGTTTTCCGGAGGTCTAGGTCATCTTGTTCCAGCAGACGCTGCTGGATGTATGTAGACTCAATGCCCGCAACGTAGGCGTCGCGGATCAGATCCTCCGTGTTCTGAGCTGCTGAAACAGCCTTACAGTCGCATGCTCGGGCGAGGACTCGCAGGGCACGCAGAAATTGGGCGCACGATTCTCCTGGCTGCTGTTTGCGGGTAGTTAGGAGGTGTCTGGCGTAAACCACGTTAGGGCTCTTTCGGAACTGCCCTTTTAGGAGTTCGATAGCGTCCGCGTAAGTAGCAGCGTCCCGGAAGATTCCATAGACAGTTTCGCTTACCCGGGCGCGGAGCACGTGGAGTTTAGCAGCGTCGGTGTCGATGGCCGTAGCGGTGTCGACGAATGCTTCGAAGCAGTCCAACCAATGATCAAATTTATCAGAGGCTCCAACCTCTTGAGGGTCTAATGCTAACTTGTCGGGTTTTAGAAACTGCTCCATACTAGTAACTGTTGTGAATAAAATTGATGCGCTATCAATAAGGCGAAAGACTACCGATATGCCAATATAAGTGTAGGCTTTTATTCACAACAGAATCAGGAGCAGATCCCAACAATTAACAGACCTGGACTGAACAAGGGGGAGGAGACAGCCACCTTTATACTAGGTGCTGAGGGGAGGAACCAAACTGGAAGGGGATGTGTCCAGGTATGACAAACACACACAACGGTGGTCCATATAGGACAAAGGCACAACTGAGGTCCACCACATTAGCGTCACAAGTAGACTTACATTAACACTGCAATGAAGTTACTGTGAAAATCTCCTAGTCTCCACACTCTGGTGCCTGTTCGGGTATGCTGAGGGAGAACTTAGCACCTAACCAGCACATCTTTCGGACTGTGGGAGGAAACCGGAGCACCCGGAGGAAACCCACGCAGACACGGGGAGAATGTGCAAACTCCACACAGACAGTGACCCAAGCCAGGAATCGAACCCGGGTCCCTGGCGCTGTGAGGCAGCAGTGCTAACCACTGTGCCACCGTGCTGCCCTTTAATCACAACTGCAGCATGAGCTTGACTGCCATAGCATTTAGTCATTTAGGTGTAGGTTCAATGGCAGGAAAAAAACTGGTGAGGTCACAAAACCGGCACTAATTTGGGCCTCAGTTGTGACAACTGGCCACCCTGGTGTGAGCAGCCAACCCACATTCTAGCCCACTGCCCATTGAAAGGTTCCCTGGTGATAGACGTGCATCGGGCAGCAGCTCCGACATGGCATCCTCCGTTTTCCTGGCACTGAATTGTGGTGCCCACAATTCTCCCACTTTCCTCTTGCTCAGCCAGTTTTCCTGCTCCCATTCAAAATGCTTTGGGACAGCTTTCCGCGAGTGATACAGAACATTAAGAGGTGCCGGGGGGAGTGGGGGGGTCGGGGGATGGGGGGGTGGGGGTCAGGGAGGGGGTGGCAGTGCAGGAAAGAATTCTTCACCAGAACAAGCTGAGACGAGACCCAACAAGCTGAGGCCCAACCACTTCTGCTCCCCATTGAGTGACCGGTTAGAGAGTGACGGTGAGTGACATCTTGGGCAGGGATTAGACGCCGAGCACAGATTCAGATGTGGGAAATGAGCGGATTTTAGCAAAATGCAATTTCACCAAAGAACCGTAGAACGATCCAGCACAGGGGGAGGCGGATATTCCTCCCATTGCGTCTGTATGTTGCACAGTTGAGTCGAGTAATTGTAGATTGGGAGGTAGGATGTTAGAGTTTGGTGTTTGTGTAAATGTAAAATTGTAAACTGCCATTAACAGGTGGTGCTTTTTCTGTGCTTAGAGATTTAAAATGCAAGTACACTGAGAGCCCAGACTGAAACATTAGTATCGAAAGGCCAAGCAGCAGTTTTTACCAAGACAACAGGCTTTTGCACTTAGCCAATCAATTTGAATCAAGCACTTAGATACTACAAACCTATTAAATTTAAATCTGATGGTTTTGACAACCCAGGACCAATCATATTGTGGGAAATATTGATATGTCATCATGGGTATAAAAGAAGGGGGCAGAGGGACAAACTGAGGAGAACAACTGCCGTCTGCCAGAATTAGCAGCTATTAGCTCAGCTCTCAGCTGTAGAGAGAGAGAGAATTGCTGACTCTCATAGCTTCATCTATGTCTTAGAGAAAACACCATCTTGATAGCAAAGGTACCAAAGAAGAAAGAAGTTCCAGGCAGACAAATCAACAGAGAAAGCCCAGAAGGTTCCAGAAGACACAAAACCTGGTTGTAATTTAGAGAGTGACTAAATCTATTTTGTTAATGAGTGGGAATTGTGTTTACTTGAACAGCATTCCATTAGAATCTTGTTTTATTCAGGAATAATTAATAGTTAGAAGGGAATTATTCGGTTTGTTAATAGTTTAGTTAATTTGCTCACTGTTAGTTAGATAAATAAATTGTGTTGATTTTAGAGAGTCAGGGATTTATTTTGTATTTAACCATTAGAA
The DNA here is from genome assembly GCF_964213995.1 of Mustelus asterias. Lineage (NCBI taxonomy): Eukaryota > Metazoa > Chordata > Chondrichthyes > Carcharhiniformes > Triakidae > Mustelus > Mustelus asterias. The sequence goes on from NC_135806.1 coordinate 9,380,131, forward strand.
GTTGCTGAAGACAAGGCCACACCACTTCACACACACTTTTTACAGATTATAAGGCGAGGTACTCCTCTTTGGGGTGTTTTGGTGTTAGTTCTCAGAGGGGGGATCCATCTTTGCTTTATAACACTGTGCGAGCTCCTTAATAGAGCTATTCAATTAGTCCTCCTCCCCTGCTCTTTCACACAACCCTGCACAATGATTCCCCCCTTCAATTGTCAAGTTACTGTTGAACCTGCTCCCACCACCCTACAAGGAAGTGAATCGTTGATCATAACAAATTGCTGCACAATAGTCTTCCTCTGGTTCTTTTTACCAATTAACTATTAAAAATAAACTTCTTTGACACTGAGGTTCCTGGTGACTTTTCTCCATTTGAATGTCTGGTTTTCAGCAGGGAGTATCAGTTTCTTTGAAGAATGTGTTCTGGTTTCTTTGAAGACTGGAGTGGAACATAAGGGATAAAGGGCGGCATGGTGGCACAGTGGTTAGTGCTGCTGCCTCACAGAGCCAGGGACCTGGGTTCGATTCCCGGCTTGGGTCACTGTCTGTGTGGAGTTTGCACATTCTCCTCATGTCTGCGTGGGTTTCCTCCGGGTGCTCCGGTTTCCTCCCACAGTCTGAAAGACGCGCTGGTTAGGTGCGTTGGCCATGCTAGATTCTCCCTCAGTGTACCCGAACAGGAGCCGGAGTGTGGCGACTAGGGAATTTTCACAGTAACTTCGTTAATGTAAGCCTACTTGGTGACACGAATAAATAAACTTAAACTTATTTCCCTCAACTATGTCACCTCCATTTTCCCTTTCTCCAAAGGTGCTTCCTCAGTGGCCGGTGCTGAATTCCGATGTGTCCTGTTGCCGCTTTCCCAGGCATCTGGAATTCCACATCCTTCAGGATCATATGGTTTGAGTGGGACATCAAGTGGCAGCAATAGGCTGTGCAGGTTGTATTCAGGCAAGCCAATGCCACAATGGAATAGGAGGGGCTTGCAATTAAATAGTGCCTTTCAAGGCCCCAGGTGTTCCAAAGTCCTTCATAGCCAATGAAACGCTCGTGAATCGTGGTCACTGTTACAAACACTGCAGCCAATTTGCATATAGCCAGCTCCCAAACAGCAATGTGGAGTTGGCTGAGGGTTAAATATTGGTCAGGACTCCTTCAAATGCAGCATGCAATTGGAAAGTGCTATTCTTCATTGTAACAAGTCTCACAACACCAGGTTAAAGTCCCACAGGTTTATTTGGAATCACAAGCTTTCGGACCACAGATGCAGCATAGAAAGCATTCTTTCTGGTTGTATCACAGCTTGGTATGACTCCTGCTCTGCCCAAGACTGCAAGGAACTACAAAAGGTCATGAATGTGGCCCAATCCATCACGCAAACCAGCCTCCCATCCATTGACTCTGTCTACACTTCCCGCTGCCTCGGGAAAAGCAGTCAGCATAACTAAGGACCCCACGCACCCCAGACATTCTTTCTCCCACCTTCTTCCTTCGGGAAAAAGATACAAAAGCCTGAGGTCACGTAATAACTGACACAAGAACAGCTTCTTCCCTGCTGCTGTCAGACTTTTGAATGGACCTACCTCGCATTAAGTTGATCTTTCTCTACAACCTAGCAATGACTGTAACACTACATTCTGCACTCTCTAGTTTCCTTCTCTATGAACGATATGCTTTGTCTGTATAGCGCGCAAGAAACAATACTTTTCACTGTATGTTAATACATGTGACAATAATAAATCAAATCAAAATCAAAATCAAATCACTGCTCCTTCAGCAGGTGAAAGCTCGTGATTCCAAATAAACCTGTTGGACTTTAACCTGGTGTTGTGAGACTTCTTACTGCGCCCACCCCAGTCCAACGCCGGCATCTCCACATCATGGCTATTTTTCATTGACCTTGCTTTATACAAATGTCATGACGATTAATACAGGAAAATACATTGCACACAGCTCCACAGATTCTGAGGACGGTAATGCTTCCCCGCAGCCATTTACCGTTTGGAGGGGCATTAGTTTGTGAAGGGTGAGACTTCTGTCCCTCTCTGGGGTGCCAATTCCATCCTTTGAGCACTTCAAAGGAGGCCCTGTAGTATGTGCACTCAGTGGTCTTGCTATCTGTGGACAATGGAATTGCCTTGACAGTGAGTTCATAGCCAAAGCTCATTCTGTCCTCACCCAAGCCCTACCCTCATGTAGATAGGGTTAAAAACCCTCCAGGGTTGCCTTGGAGTTTCCCAGGAATGAATTCTGATCTTCTGGATATTGCTGTGAGCAATGCATGAGAGAAAAGTCATTGGTGCGCCTAGAATTGTGGATTTTAAAAGTATTGGTTGAACACTTATGTTTGTTAGTTGTAAAAAATGTTGTAGATGGGGTGGGGGGGAAATAAATAGACTATTCGACTGGGAGAGGCGGTTGATGCCAGGAGGTCATGTGATGAAAGGAGTTGGCAATTTCACCATCTTGAAGCCACTGGCAGCAACTGGGTGTGAGAATCTTGGTTGATATGCCCCATCCTCATGGGGTGGAAATGGCTGCAATGAGAGGACACAGGTTTAAGGTACTGGGGGGTAGGTACAGGGGAAATGTTAGGGGGAAGTTTTTCACACAGAGGGTGGTGGGCGAGTGGAATCGGCTGCCGTCAGTGGTGGTGGAGGCAAACTCAATAGGGTCTTTTAAGAGACTCCTGGATGAGTACATGGGACTTAATAGGATGGGGGGCTATAGGTAGGCCTAAAAGGTAGGGATATGTTCGGCACAACTTGTGGGGCCGAAGGGCCTGTTTTTGTGCTGTAGTCTTTCTATGTTTCTATGTTTCTATCCTAACGAAGGGGCTCTATAACAACATAGGGCTCCTATGTCTGCCCTGGAAGGACTAACAATTGAACTTTGAGATAATAAAACCATGAGATCAGATATAGGAGCAGAATTAGGCCATTCAGCCCATCGAGTCTGCTTCACCATTCAATCATGCTGATTGAATCCTGGCAATGAATTCCACAGATTCACCATCCTCTGGCTGAAGAAATTTCTCCGCATCTCAGTTCTAAGGGGTCGTCCCTTTACTCTGAGGCTGTGCCCTCGGATCCGAGTCTCTTCTACAAGGGCAGCACAGTGGCACTGCTGCCTCACAGCACCAGGGACTCAGGTTCAATTCTCAGCTTGAATCACTGTCTGTGTGGAGTTTGCACGTTCTCCCCGTGTCTGCGTGGGTTTCCTCCAGGTGCTCCGGTTTCCTTCCACAGTCTGAAAGATGTGCGGGTTAGGTGGACTGGCCAAGCTAAATTGTCCCTTAGTGTCAGGGGGGCTAGCTGGGGTAAATGCGTGGGGTTATGGGAATAGGGCCTGGGTGGGATTGTGGTTGGTGCAGACTTGATGGGCTGAATGGCCTCCTTCTGCACTGTAGGATTCTATGATTCTATGAAAAGTTTCTTAACCCCATTCTCCTGCCTTTTCTCCATAACCTTTGATCCCCTTACCAAACAGGAACCTATCTATCTCTGTCTTAAAGACTCTCAATGACCTGACTTCCACAGCCTTCTGTGGCAATGAATTCCACAGATTCACCACTCTCTGGCTGAGGAAATTCCTCATCTCGCTTCTGAAGGGTCACCATTTACTCTGAGGCAGTGCCCTCAGTCCTAGTCTCTCTCGCTAATGGAAATAATAGAAATAATCAATAATAGTCCTTGCGTTTGGAGGATAAGTTCATTGAGCCAAGGGACCACTGCCATCCTGAGGAATGGTTTTGCAAGCCTTTGTCAGAAGGGACGGAGGAAGATTTCTGAGGAATTCTGCCCACATCTGTTGCACTATTAAAGCTTATGCTAAAGCTTTGAAAGTTCCCCTATTTCTCACTGTTGAATCCAAAATTATTAAAATAATTCAAAACAACTGCACCATTTCAAACAATGCATTAAACTAAATGCCCACCTGCGTCCTCAGGTGGATTTAAGAGATGTCTTCCAAGACACAACAGTGTGCCAAAGTGAGTTACAGCCAATGAAATACTTTTCTGAAGTGCAGTCACTATTTTTGATTCAGCTAAGACTGCAACCAATTTGCTCCCAGCAAGCTCCCACATAAGAGCGATGAGCTAAACGATTAGATAATCCATTTTAGTTTAGCAACGTCGGTTGAGGTGTAAAAATTAGCCAACACACTGGACAGAAGTCCCCAGCTCTCCACTGAAATCCTGAAATATTTCCATAGGATCATAAGAAATAGGACTAGAATTAGGCCACTCGGCCCATCGAGTCTGCTCCACCATTCAATCATGGCTAATATGATTCTCATCCCCATTCTCCTGCCTTCTCCCTATAACCCTTGATCCCCTTATTAATCAAGAACATATATCTCTGTCTTAAAGACACTCAATGACCTGGCCTCCACAGCCTTCTGCAGCAAAGAGTTCCACAGATTCACCACTCTCTGGCTGAAGAAATTCCTCCTCATCTCAATTTTAAAGGAGCGTCCCTTCATTCTGAGGTTGTGCCTTCGAGTTACAGTCTCTCCCACGAATGAACACCACCTCTCCATGTCCACTCTATCCAGGCCTCTCAGTATTCTGTAAGTTTCAATTAGATCCCCCCTCCTCCTTCGAAACTCCACCCTCAACCGCTCCTCATATGACAAACCCTTCATTCCTGGGATCATTCTTGTGAACCTCCTCTGGACCCCCTCCAAGGCCAGCACATTCTTCCTTCGGTATGGGGCCCAAAACTGCTCACCATATTTCCCACCCCTCTGGGAGATACTTCTGAGTACGAAGTCTCACAACACCAGGTTAAAGTCCAACAGGTTTATTTGGTAGCACAAGCTTTCAGAGCACTGCTCCTTCATCAGGTGAGTGGGAGTTCTGACGCAAAGGTTGTAATCCTGCTCGCACTGAGCTTAGACTGACAGTGGAAAATTGGAGAGTGTGGAGAGAATTCCTCACTGATCAGTGAGCGTGACAATACATTGAAGCTCGGGGAATATTCTCTCCCTTTTCACGATGCTTCAATGTTGGCAACCACACCTACAGCTGCCTGGGCCCGAAGCTCAGGAATTCCCTCTCTAAACCTCGGCTCTCTTTCATCCTTTAAAAAGCTCCTTAAAACCCACCTGTTCCTGCCAAACTCATCAAAGGAAATTCGGCATGTCAGCTGCGACTCTCACCAATTTTTACAGATGCACCATAGGAAGCATCCTTGCCGGATGTATCACAGCTTGGCATGGGCTCCTGCTCTGCCCAAGACCGCAAGAAATTACAAAGTGTTGTGAATGTAGCCCAGTCCCATCACGCAAACCAGCCTCCCACCCATTGACTCTGTCTACACGTCCCGCTGCCTCGGAAAAGCAGCCAGCGTAATTAAGGACCCCACACACCCCGGACATTCTCTCTTCCACCTTCTTCCGTTTGGAAAAAGACACAAAAGTTTGAGATCACGTACCAACCGACTCAAGAACAGCTTCTTCCCTGCTGCCGTCAGACTTTTGAATGGTCCTGTCACATATTAAGTTGCTCTTTCTCTACACCCTAGTTATGACTGTAACACTATACTCTGCATCCTCTCCTTTCCTTCTCCACTATATACTTTATGAACAGTATGCTTTGTCTGTATAGTGTGCAAGAAATGATACTTTTCACTGTATCCCAATACATGGGACAATAATAAATCGCTGTCAATCTCCGCATGGGGCTCTGTGTTAAATCATATTCCACCACCATGAAGCGCTAAAGGATGTTTTATTGCATTAAAGGCGATACATAAATGCAAGTTGATGTCAGAGCAGAAATTGTCAGCTCATGCCACTATGTGAATACGTGCAAGTATCGAAGGCCAGTGTCTAAGGATAAGAACACTCCCTGAATGTAAAGGATGCAGAGGTGCTATTGGAAGGGACTTTACCATGGAAACATGCCTTTAAAAGGTCAAAGCCACAATTTATCACCCTGTTGGCATGGCAACTGTGCAACTATTCGTGTCTTAGGTAAGGGCAGGATGCTGTGATACGCTGTCCAGAAATCATTCTGCTAATAGGGAATCATAGAATCCCTACAGTGCAGAAGGAGGCCATTCGGCCCATCGAGTCTGCACCGACCACAATCCCACCCAGGCCCAATCCCCATAATGCCTCATATTTACCCTGCTAATCCCCCTGACACTAGGGTCAATTTACCATGGCCAATCAACCTAATCTGCACATCTTTGGACTGTGGGAGGAAACTGGAGCATCCGGAGGAAACCCACGCAGACACGGGGAGAATGTGTAAAGTCCAGGCAGACAGTGACCCAAGGCCAGAATCGAACCCAGGTCCCTGGCATTGTGAGGCAGTAGTGCTAACCACTTTGCCGCCGTGCCGCCCCAAAGGTAGGCACATGTCCACCTTGTGGCAGTAAGGCCATGTGAGGGACCAATAGATCACCTAAAATAAATTACAACACCGAGGCTTGTGTGTTATCACTTTTGTATAACGTGGGGGCTCTTAGATTGGCGAGTGGAGTTTTTAAAACTCCCCAGTGCTACACCTCAAACCAGAGTCCCATCTTAAAGTTTAAAGTTTATTTATTAGTGTGACAAGTAGGCTTACATTAATACTGCACTGAAGTCACTGTGAAAATCCCCTAGCTGCCACACTCCGCCGCCTGTTCGGGTGCACTAAAGGAGAATTTTAGCACGGCCAATGTACCTAACCAGCACGTCTTTCGGACTGTGGAAGGAAACCGGAGCACCCGGAGGAAACCCACGCAGACACAGGGAGAACGTACAGACTCCGCATAGACAGTGACCCAAGCCGGGAATTGAACCCGGGTCCCTAGCGCTGTGAGGTAGCAGTGCTAACCGCTGTGCCACCCATTCTGGCACTGAAGTGTTGAACTCAGATCAGCCACAACCTTATTGAAAGGCAGAGGAGGCTCGAGGGGCCAAGTGACCGACTCCTGCTCTGAACTTGTGCGTAATAAAAGTCTAGAGGTGGATCCACGTTCTCTGCAAAGTGCCAACTGCTATTTCTTCAGGTTGGCTTTATCATCAAAAACATTCATCTTTGAGACTATTAATGACTCGATTTGAATGTGAAAGGTTACATAAATATTATTCCACTTAGTATTCGGGCGAGTCTTTTAATTGAGCCAAACATAGAGCTGGTGTTCCACCTTATCATTCATCAAGACTCGTGTTCTGAGGGCACAAGATAACAGAAAGTTGCGAATATATTTAGCTAATTGCTCATTTTCTGAACAGACCACTGTAAATATATGTTTTCATTTATTTTTTGATCCAATTTCCTCCCCTCCCTTTCCTTCGTGAAGTATGGGCCTGAAGGGTACGCTCTCCCAGATTTTTGATTTCAATTTGATTTATTATTATCACATGTATTAGTATACAGTGAAAAGCATTGTTTCTCGAGCGCTATACAGACAAAGCATACCATCCATAGAGTACATAGGGGAGAAGGGGAGGAGAGGGTGTAGAATATAGTGTTGCAGTTACACTTAGGGAGAAGAGAAGGATCAGTTTAATATAAGGTGGGACCGTTCAGAAGTTCAAAAGCAAAATACTGCGGACGCTGGAATTTGAAACAGAAAATGCTGGAAAATCTCAGCCGGTCTGACAGCATCTATGGAGAGAGAATAGCAAGAAATATTACAACACCAGGTGAAAGTCCAACAGGTTTATTTGAAATCATTTGCTTTCGGAGCACTGCTCCTTCATCAGGTGAGACTCCTTACTGTGCCCACTCCAGTCCAATGCTGGCATCTCCACATCACGGGAGAGAATAGAGCCAATGTTTCGAGTCCAGATGACGCTTCGTCAGAACTGATCTGACGAAGGGTCATCTAGACTTGCAACGTTGGCTCTATTCTCTTCCTACAGATGCTGTCAGACCTGCTGAGATTTTCCAGCATTTTCTGTTTCCATTCAAAAGTCTGATGACAACAGGAAAGAAGCTGTTCTTGATCGGTTAGTGTGCGTTCTCAGACTTTTGGATCTTTTTTCCAATGGAAGAAGGTAGAGGAGAGAATGTTTGGGGTGTGTGGGGTCCTTAATTATGCTGGCTGCTTTCCCAAGGCAGCGGGAAGTGTAGACAGAGTCAATGGATGGGAGGTTGGTTTGCATGATAGGCTAGGCTATGTTCACGATGCGGATGACAGTTACTCTCCGAAATCTTGTCCGACTGGCAGCGTCTCAGAGGACACCTCTGCTGTCCAGGTCCTAATTCGCACAAAGTCCTGTTCACCCATCTGCTCGCTGACCTCAGTTTTAACCTTTACGTTCTTGTTTTCAAATGTCACGCCTCTCTCCACCCCGTAACTCCCTCCAGCTATATCGCCCTCTGAGATCTCTGAGCTCTTCCCATGCACATCTGCAATTTTCAGCTGTGTCAGTGTGCCTTCAGCTGTCAATGCCCTGAAGCTTCAGAATTGTCTCCCTAAACTTCTCTGCCTCTCTTTGCCATTTAGGATGGTCCCTCAAACCTACCTGTGCGATCAAGCTTTTGGTCACCAGTCTTAATACCTTCTTTCATTGGTTGGTGTTTACATTTGTTTGTTGACACTCCCAAGATGGGCCCAGGTAAGTTTGATGACAAGAACGGGGATATTTAAATGCAAGATGTTGCTGCTTTATTCATGAATATTGGTTGCTTGGTGAGCTCTGACAAACAACACAGAGTACCAACCTCAAACCTGTCTTCATCTGGTGTCCACATGGGCAGAGTCTGTCAGATTAGCCATCCAATGGGCAGGAGTGGGCAAATGTGCTGGATTTACCCTTCCCAGGGACAGTGAAGGTAGTGGTCTCGCTCTGTGCTGTGATCACTTAGCATTAGCACTGACTGGGATTTACCTGACAGAAATAGTCCTTTCTTTGACCCAAGAGACATGGTGGACGTGGACTATTCTTCAATTGCTTTGGGTGGCATGGTGGCACAATGGTTAGCAGTGTTGCTTCACAGCGCCAGGGACCCGGGTTCAATTCCCGGCTTGGGTCACTGTGTGTGTGGAATTTGCACATTCTCCCCGTGTCTGCGTGGGTTTCCTCCGGGTGCTCCGGTTTCCTCTCACTGTCCCAAGATGTGCGGGTTAGGTGTATTGGCCATGATAAAATTGCCCCTTAGTGTCCCGGGATGCATAGGTTAGAGGAATTAGCAGGCTAAATAGGCCCGTTGCGGGGATAGGGTTGTTGCCGGTGCAGACTCAATGGGCCGAATGGTCTCCTCCTGCGCTGTAAGGATTCTATGATTCTATGAATCACTACAATGCAGAAAGAGGCCATTCAGCCCATCGAGTCTGGACTAACTCTCCAAAGGAGCATCCCACCCTAACCCTCCCCTCCGCCCTATCCCTGTAACCCAATGCATTTAGCATGGCCAATCCACTTAACCCACACATCCTTGAACTGAGGGAGGAAACCGGAGCACCCAGAGGAAACCCACGCAGACATGGGGAGAATGTGCAAACTCCATAGACAGTCAGCCGAGGTCAGAATTGAACCTGGACCTCTGGCGCGATGCATAAAAATTCCATTCAGTGGTGGAGAGATGATCCAATCTGAATGATCTTATTCCACTCAACACTTGTCCTGAATCTGCACATGAATTGGGTGCCATCAGCCTCAGTGGTTTGGTTGAGGATCTCCCATGAGATACGGAGACGATGCTGAGATAAACCTTGCTGTCAAAATGTGTCAATGGTCATTTTAGTCCATTTACAATCATTGGCCAGATTTTGGGATGGTAAAGATACAGCTGGGCAGGTTGGCCAACCATAAAAAGACTTGGCATCTAGCAGCCACTCAATCCAACAACTAATGTTTCCCCGCAAAGAAAGCGTCATAAGTCCTTGGAGGCAGAAGTCCCTTCACCAAAACCCCTTTATTTACAAGTCCAACAGCAGTATACAGAGTGCTATCAGTCAGCAGTCTACTTCCGGGAGTGCCAGAGGAACTGACACTCCCAGTTAAATACAAGGCAAAGACTCCCTGATTAGTCCATTAATTGACTCCTTAATCAGGGAGTTCATATTCCAATAGGTCAACCTCAATGGCCTGATTGAAGTCATTACAGAAAGACTGACTTGCATTTATATAGCACCTTCCACAACCCCTCTCTCAGGGGGTGGTGAGTCTCTGGAACTCTCTTCCTCAAAAGGAGGTGGAAGCAGAATCTTTGAATATTTTTTTAGACAGAGGTAGATGGATTCTTGATAAGCAAAGGGGGTGAAAGGTTACAGGGTGTTGATGGGAATGTAGGGTTGAGGTTACAATCAGATCTTACTAAATGGTGGAGCAGACTCGAGGGGCCGAATGGCCTACTCCTAACTCGTATGTTTGAATGAATCTGTGAGGATATCCCAAAAGATTTACCGCCAGTTAAACACTTCCGTAGCCACTATTCTGAGCTAGACACAGGAACTCCCTCCCTAACAGCACTGTGGGTGTACGTACACATGATGTGGACTGGGGTAAACACAGTAAGAAGTCTCACAACACCAGGTTAAAGTCCAACAGGTTTACCTGGTAGCAAAATCCACTAGCTTTCGGAGCGCTGCCCCTCACCTGACGAAGGAGCAGCACGCTGTGAAAGCTAGTGGCATTTGCTACCAAATAAACCTGTTGGACTTTAACCTGGTGTTGTTAAACTTCTTACGGTATATGTGCACTACAGAGACTGCGGTGGTTCAAGAAGGTGACTCACTACTACCATCTTGAGGACAAACAGGGTTGCGCAATAAATGCTGGCCTAACCAGTGATGCCCACATCTCATCGCTGAACTGAAATAAAACTTGCCACCACTAGTTCCACCTCATTATCATGCTGGTTTGACCTGGCTTTCTAAGTAACAGCAATCAGATTCCTATTCCATATGAAGCAATTTTGCTTCGATGAATGATTACATTTGACCGCAACAAAGGTGTGCAGGTGTCCCCGCGCCTGCCTCCCTGCACATTTGGGTCATTTGGATTTATCCTCTGAAGGTATTCCATTCCGATCAAACAAATTCTGAGGAAGCGAGTAACCCCCCTCTGGGGTCTGATAGCCGCTTCCAACACGGTTTGGCAAGATGCTTGACAAAGTGGAACAGGAACCGTGAGCTCTGCGCACACAATGAACAGTCGCCATTGAGAAAAGTGGAAAGGGAAAAGGAAGTGGGTGTGACAAACAGCAAATCATTGAAACACCCAGTCCACATGAAGCTTCTGGGGAGGCATCGGAAGGCAAAGCATTATAAGTTGCAACAGGCCGTCCAAACCATACATGATTCATCACTCGTGCATACGGAGACACTTTGGACTCGATGGCTTGCGGACAGTTCTCTGCTGAAACTACTGCAGCTTTTCATTGTGATTCTGGAAGTTGGGATGGGAAATCCTTGTGGGAGCTCTTCTGTTAACTCCCAAAACTTCACCTCGTCTTCCCAGAATTTTCTATCAAACTGATGGTGGGAGATTAATATATTATATTAATATACGCTTATTTAAGTGTTAAGGAAAAAAAAATGACTTGCATTGATATAGCACCTTTCACTACCACCAGACATTCCAAATTGTTTAAGAGCACGGTGGCACAATGGTTATCACTGCTGCCTCAAAGCACCAGGGATCATTTCCGGCCTTGGGTCACTGCCTGTGTGAAGTCTGCACATTCACCCCGTGTCTGTGTAGGTTTCCTCCGGGTGCTCCCACTGTCTAAAGATGTGCAGGCTAGGTGGATTGGCCATGCTAAATTGTCCCTTAGTGTCAGGGGGACTAATTAGGGTAAATGCATGATGTTATGGAGATAGACTCTGGGTGGAATTGTTGTTGGTGCAGACTCGATGGGCCGAATGGCCTCCTTCTGCACTGTAGGAATATATGATTCTATGTTGGCCTTCATAGTGAAAGGTTTTGTGTATAGGGAAAGGGATGTTTTGCTGCAATTGTATAGGGCATTGGTGAGGCCACACCTGGAGTAGTGTGTGCAGTTTTGGTTTCCTTATCCGAGGAAGGATGTCCTTGCTATAGAGGGAGCACAGCAAAGGTTTACCAGGCTGATTCCTGGGAGGGCCACATGAGGAGAGACTAAGTCGGTTAGGATTATATCCACTGGAGTTTAGACAAGTGAGAGGGGATCTCATAGAAACTTATAAAATTCTAATAGGGTTAGACAGGGTAGATTCAGAAAGAATGTTCCCGATGGTGGGGGAGTCCAGAACCAAAGGTCATAGTTTGAGGATAAGGGGAAACCTTTTAGGACTGAGGTGAGGAGAAATTTCTTCACCCAGAGAGTGGTGAATGTGTGGAATTCACGACAGAAAGTAGTTGAGGCCAAACCGTTGTGTGATTTCAAGAACAAATTGGATATAGCTCTTGGGGCTAAAGGGATCAAGGAATATGGGGGGGAAGGGAATGGTGGTGTAGGCTCGAAGGGCCAAATGGTTGACTCCTGCCTCTAGTTTCTATATTTCTATGAAGAATTCAGGAGAAACTCCTTTGCCCAGAGTGAGAATGTGGAACAGCTACCAAAGATGTGGTCTCGTCAAATAACGTTAATGTGTTTAGGGAGAAACAAGATAAACACATGGGGGAGAAAGAAAGAGAAGGATATTCTGAGCGAGTTAGATGAAATAAAACGGGAGGAGGCTCACAGTTGATCAGTTGGCCTTTCTCCGTGTCGGAAAATTCGATATAATTCCATTTGGAGTTTGTCCATCTTGGGTTTTTCCAAATGTGGCCCTCAAACCTTGGGGATGAACTTCACCAGAGTTTCTTCACATTTACACTGTAATCTCAGCAGAAGCGGCAGGGGGGCCTCAGGGACACAATTGCATTGATAGGCTGTTGGGGCCTTCTGATTTACAATCGCCGCCAACTAGGAGGTTTTGATCTGGGATGCTACCCACGCGAAAAAACCTCTGTTTATTCACAGGATGTGGGCATCGCTGGCGAAGCCAGCATTTATACCCTCCCCTCACGGCCCTTGAGATGATACTCGTGTTGCTATGGCATCAAGGAGTACCTCACCTTTTGGATGATATTTTCAGCTGAGACCTCATTTGCCCTCTCAGATACACACGAATTCGCACATACAAATTAGCAGCAGGAGTAGGCCATTCAGCCCCTCGAGCCTGCTCCACCATTCAATAAGATCGTGGCTGATCTGATCTGAGAGAGAAAGAATTTTCCTCATCTCTGTCTTAAATGGATGACTCCTTATGGACATCAAAGATTCCACTGCACCATCTCATAGAAGAGCGGGGAATTGTCCTTGGCCAATATTTAACCTTCAATTGACATTACAAAGACAGATTATTTAGTCATTATCACATGGGGAGCTTGCTATGTGCAAATTAGCTACATTACAGCAGTCACTACGCTTCTAAAAGTATTTCATAGAATCCCTACAGTGCAGAAGGAGGCCATTCGGCCCATCAAGTCTGCACTGACACTTAAGCTTACCCTGTAACCCCACGTATTTACCCCTTTAATCCCACTAACCAATATATCTTTCGACACTAAGGGAGAATTTAGCATGCCCAATCCACCTAACCTGTACATTTTTGGACTGTGGGGGGAAACCAGAGGAAACTCATGCAGACACGGAGAGAATATGCAAACTCCACACAGACAGTGACCCAAGGTTGAAATTGAACCCAGGTCCCTGGCGCTGTGAGGCAACAGTGCTAACCCATGCGCCCCCTTGCCACCACATCTGATACTTAGAATAGGATAGAATCCCTACAGTGCAGAAGGAAGCCATTCAGCACATCGAGTCTGCACTGAGCACAATCCCACCATGGCCCTATTACCGTGACCCCACATATTTACCCTGCTAATCCCCCTGACACTAGGATCAATTTAGCATGGCCAATCAACCTAACCGGCACATCTTTGGAGTGTGGGAGGAAACTGGAGCACCCGGAGGAAACCCACGCAGATACGGAGAGAACGTGCAGACTCCACACAGACAGTGACCCAAGCCAGGAATTGAACTCGGGTCCTTGTGAGGTAGCAGTGCTAACCACTGTGCCGACGTGTCATTGGGTTCATTGGGTTTAACTGGCCACTCTCTTATATTTGTAGCCTTAGGTTTCATTATACTTCTTCCAACAGCAACAAAGCCAGCTTTCCTTCTGATTCCTTTGCTGTTTAATTCACCAAATGACACGAAACAGAAGCGGCCACAATTATTGTCAATTAAGTCAACAGCACTCGGCTAAATGAAGGGCTTCACCAAAGTAACCACTCAAATTGATTCGAGTGGAAAAACTATTAATTTGCAATGTTTGCTGATGATATTTAATGGAATTATTTTTTCAAATCTCCTGTCCCCTTTCATCATCACCGGCCTGCAAAACCCCACTGCTGTCACAAAGGAAAATGTACTTGAGTGCTCAGATGAGTGCTAATATACACATCTCTCAAAACCTGTGACCGTTGAGTTCATGTTTGGCCTCACACCCTCGAATCCGTAAGTTAGAATCATAGAATTGTACAGCACAGGAAGGAAGCCTCTCTGCCCATTATCCCTGTGTCCACTCTATGGTAAAGTTGTCCAATTAATTCCACTCCACTGCTCTTTCCCCATAGCCCAACCTGTGCCCCACATGGCTGTGTTCTCAACCCCCTACTATACTCCTTGTACACCTATGACTGTGTGGCCAAATTCCCCTCCAACTCCATTTTCAGATTTGCTGATGACACCACCGTAGTGGGTCGAATCTCAAACAATGATGAGACAGAGTACAGGAAAAAGATAGAGAATCTGGTGAACTGGTGCGGCAACAATAATCTCTCCCTCAATGTCAAACCATGGAGAAAGTCATCAACTTCAGGAATCGCAAAAGGAGAACATGCCCCTGTCTACATGAACAGGGATTAAGTGGAAACGGTTGAGAGCTTCAGGTTTCTAGGTGTCCAGATCACCAGCAACCTGTCCTGGTCCCTCCACCCCGACACTAGAGTTAAGAAGGCTCACCAACGCCTCTACTTTCTCAGGAGGCTAAGAAAATTTGGCATGTCTGCGACAGCTCTCACTAATTATTCCTGATGCACCATAGAAAGCATTATTTCCAGATGTATCACAGCTTGGTATGACTCTTGCTCTCATGAAGACCGCAAGAAACTACAAAGGATTGTGAACGTAGCCCAGTCCATCACACAAACCAGCCTCCCATCCATTGACTCTGTCTACACTTCCCACTGCCCCGGAAAAGCAGCCAAAGAGCCTGAGATCACATACCAACCGACTCATGAACAGCTTCTTCCCTGCTGCCATCAGACTTTTGAATGTGTGGGAGAGGAGACTGAGCTCAGCAGGGGGTTGGCCAGGGAATCAGGAAAATTAGCACATCATCAGCAGCACCCTCACTGTAGACTGGCTGTCTCTGCATATACATGAAATAGACGGCGCAGACAAAGGTGGATGTTTCACTATATCTATCAACAGGACACTGCTGAATCCCCATGTTCACAGCACCGAAACTGTAATAAAGACATGATTAAGTGACCATTGTCTGAATGGACATTCCATCCGTCAACCACTAAAGATTATGACGATGGGACGCGATTAAGCAGCCATTGTCTCGGGTCTACCTCTTTGTATCCTATGTAAATAATTCACTGGTGTGCGTGACGACAAGCAATTATCTTTACTAGAAGGTTTACGTAATGCCCTATAAAAAAAGTCTATCTGTACACAATTGAGCAGAGCAGGCTGGAGAAGTCTTTGGAATTCTCCTGTTCTCCTCTCCTCATCGATAAGAAGGCAAGAAAGGGTCGATCACTTGTGAATGCTGTGTCTGAATATTTTCCAAGCACCGACAAATGGACCTACCATATATTGAGTTGATCTTTCTCTACATTCTAGCTATGACTGTAACATTGTATTCTGCACTCTCTCCCCCGGGTATGAACGGTATGCTTTCTCTGCACACTGCAAAAGAAACAATACTTTTCACTATATCCCAATACATGTGACAATAATAAATCAAATCAAGTCAAACCTTCAGACGTAGCGATGATCCCACTGATACAAATGGAATCCTGCAGCCTAACAGGACAGTGGTCTCTGAACGCAGCTGCGGCAGTTGATTGTTTGCAGTACGCTGGTTCAGAAACCCCAGATTAGACCTTAATCAACACCTCCCCGCTCTCTGACTTTAATCTTTTGTGAGCTGCATTACACCAAAGGGCATCATGGTGGCCTCAGCATAAATCCCAAAGTGTGAGAAAAACTTATGAGGCAGTTACAAGAAAAATAGGTATTGACCAAAGTGACAGAAATCTTTCACTTTTGCTGGAGTTATATGAGAGGTGAAGGAGCAAACGTACGTGGCATTAATCTGAAGATGAGCCGCAGATCAGTCACAGTCTTGTTATAAATCTCAGCTTTAATTCGTAATGATATTCGTGTGGATTGGTGACGCTTTATAAAATTGTGGATAAGCTTAAGGTCTGAAAATAACCGTTTTTTAAATTCATTCATGGGACATGGGCTGGCTGGGCCAGCATTTATTGCCCATCCCTAGTTGCCTGAAGGCAGTAGAGAGTCAACCACATCGCTGTGGCTCTGGAGTCACATGCCGGCCAGACCGGGTAAGGATGGCAGATTTCCTTCCCTAAAGGACATTTGTGAACCAGATGGGTTTTTCCAACAATTGACAATGGTTTCACGGTCACCAGTAGATTCTCAATTCCAGATTTTTTTTACTGAATTTAAATTCCCCCATCTGCCGGGGCGGGATTCGAACCTGGGTCCCCAGAACATTAGCTGAGTCTCTGCATTAATAGGCGAGCAGTAATACCACTAGGTCATTGCCACCCCAGTTTAACCAGCCTGATCTATGGGCTGGAAGCGTGGCATGGTGGCACAGTGGTTAGCACTGCTGCCTCACAGCACCAGGGACCCGGGTTCAATTCCGGCCTTGGGTCACTGTCTGTGTGGAGTTTGCACGTCCTCCCCGTGTCTGCGTGGGTTTCCTCCGGGTGCTCCGGTTTCCTCCTGTACTTCAAGGGTGTGCGGGTTAGGTGGGGTGGCCATGCTACGTTGCCCCTTAGTGTCGGGGGATTAGCAGAGTAAATACATGAGTTTACGGGGGTAGGACCTGGGTGGGTTTGTTGTCAGTGCAGACGTGATGGGCCGAATGGCCTCCTTCTGCAGTTTAGGGATTCTGTGATTCTAATTTTCCAGCCGTTCTTGTTGGCGGGATTCTCCGGTCCCGCTGCAGTGAAGGGAGATTTGGCCGAGTGCCAAAGTTTCCGCCCTCACTTACAGCAGGGTGTGGGGGTGCTGATTACTACCCACTAGAACAGAACAAACCCCCACAAGGGAAAGAATCAGCCTCCACTTTTCGTGCAGAATCCTCTTTTTAAATATCGGAAGAAAATTGAAACTAAAATTGCTTTTATAAAGCGCCCTATCATATCCTGCAACAGCTGCTGATCTACACTGTGCTGTCTGGAAGCCAGTTATTACAGATCAATGGATGAATACTTAAATTGAAAATGATGGGATTAATAATGGGATGAACGATTTTACACCACAGGGGATGAAGAAAAATACTTTTTTATTACAACCTTCCTAAATCACCTAAAAGAAGCAACCTTCACACCCTCAGGTAATCCAGTCATGCTTTATCACCAATTAAATGCTTTGTGAAGTGTAATAACTGTTGTGATGTTGGAAACGCAGCAGCCAATTTGCGCACAGCAAGATCCCACAAATGGCCGTGTGAAGACAATCAGATTAACTCTTTCAGTGATGTTGGTTTAGAATAGCAGAATTCCTGCTAATCTTCTTCAAAACCTGGGAGCCCTTAGGCTCACCTGAGATATGGGGCTTAATATGACCATCTGAGAGATAGCACCTCCGGCAGTGGAGCACTCCCTCAGTACTGCATTGGTGTCAAGTGGGAGATATGGGAGGGTAGACAATATTGGACTAACATTTCAAACACGTCAACACTCCACAACTGCGGCAGTACGCGGGAGTTCGGCAACAGCCCCTGTGTGCTATGCGGTAAAGGCAAAGATCCCACACTGCTAGTCGGAAGCCTTGCTTAAGGGAAAGAGGGATTAGAAAATTGGCACTGCATAGATTGGTGGTGGCATGGTGGTTACACTGCTGCCTCACAGCGCCAGGGATCCAGGTCCAATTCTCGGTTTGGGTCACTGAGCGGAATCTGCACGTTCTCCCCGTGTCTGCGTGGGTTTCCTCCGGGTGCTCTGGTTTCCTCCCACAATCTGAAAGACGTGCCGGTTTGGTGCGTTGGCCGTGCTAAATTCTCCCTCAGTGTACCCGAACAGGCGCTGGAGCGTGGCGACTAGGAGATTTTCACAGTAACTTCATTGCAGTGTTAATGTAAGCCTACTTGTGACACTAATAAATAAATTTGCATTCCCTTTCAACATGGCGGCCCACTGTGACTGGGGCGTTGGTGAATTTACCCCATGCTGCCACCTGGAAGGAAAGTGCTTGAGTGGGTGGATTTTTGAAAGCAGGGGGTCATATTCAAGCAGCTGGCTTACCGTTTCCACAGAATGCCAAATCCCAAAATACTGGCAAAATTCTGTAGCCATAAAAAGAGAATTTGTTTTTCTCAACTTCTGTAATGTCGATACAACAGCACAGAAACAGGCCATTCGGCCCAACTGTCCCATGCTGCTCTTTATGCTCCACACAAACCTCCAATGTCCCTCTTTCATCTCACCCTATCAGCTCCTTTTATTCCAATCTCCCTCATCCCGCTTCCCCTGTCGGCGTCCATTCGATTTTCCTCAACTACTCCACATGTAGGGAGTTCCACGGTCTAACCACTCTCTGCATAAAGATATTCCTCCCGAATTATTTATTGGATTTATCGACGTCTTAGTTCTGGGGGCCCCCCCGAGTGTTGGTCAAATTGTGGCTGTAAATTATAATGCTCGAACTACAATAAAATAGAACGCTCACTGTGGCATTCTAGGATGGGAATGCATCGGACGCAATGCCCCAGCCACGTTGCAAGTTGACAGGTTGTAAATCTCAGTGTTGAATCCTAACCAAGTGAACATGGAGAGGAGATGCTTTCAGTATCTGGGGAGCAATCCCAGTCTGAAACTAGTTGTTTGACTCACTGTGACTTATGACTAATATCTCTGCAAAGATCCACCGCAAGGGCCGGGCTCTCAGTCCCTGCCTTCTCTGCAGGATCTCCCCTGGATCTCAGCCCGGAAAGCATTTATATCCGCAAGGTAACTTGGAATTTAGAGGAATTCTGAACCCGCCTAAGAATGAGCTGGCATCAATCCCCATGTCTGCCTACACAGTGCCCCTCACTGAACTGGGCTGAACTTGGGAACTGTGGTGAATAAGGAGCTGTTGCCATTTCATAGAGGGCACGGGATACCCAAACGGCACAGGTTTCCTACGTCAATAGAACATAGAACATAGAACATTACAGCGCAGAACAGGCCCTTCGGCCCACGATGTTGCACCGACCAGTTAAAAAAAAACTGTGACCCTCCAACCTAAACCAATTTCTTTTCGTCCATGAACCTATCTACGGATCTCTTAAACGCCCCCAAACTAGGCGCATTTACTACTGATGCTGGCAGGGCATTCCAATCCCTCACCACCCTCTGGGTAAAGAACCTACCCCTGACATCGGTTCTATAACTACCCCCCCTCAATTTAAAGCCATGCCCCCTCGTGCTGGATTTCTCCATCAGAGGAAAAAGGCTATCACTATCCACCCTATCTAAACCTCTAATCATCTTATATGTTTCAATAAGATCCCCTCTTAGCCGCCGCCTTTCCAGCGAAAACAATCCCAAATCCCTCAGCCTCTCCTCATAGGATCTCCCCTCCATACCAGGCAACATCCTGGTAAACCTCCTCTGCACCCTCTCCAAAGCCTCCACATCCTTCCTGTAATGTGGGGACCAGAACTGCACACAGTACTCCAAGTGCGGCCGCACCAGAGTTGTGTACAGTTGCAACATAACGCTACGACTCCTAAATTCAATCCCCCTACCAATAAACGCCAAGACACCATATGCCTTCTTAACAACCTTATCTACTTGATTCCCAACTTTCAGGGATCTATGCACACATACACCTAGATCCCTCTGCTCCTCCACACTATTCAAAGTCCTCCCGTTAGCCCTATACTCAACACATCTGTTATTCCTACCAAAGTGAATTACCTCACACTTCTCCGCATTAAACTCCATCCGCCACCTCTCGGCCCAACTTTGCAACCTGTCTAAGTCTTCCTGCAAACTACGACACCCTTCCTCACTGTCTACCACACCACCGACTTTGGTGTCATCAGCAAATTTGCTAATCCACCCAACTATACCCTCATCCAGATCATTAATAAATATTACAAACAGCAGTGGCCCCAAAACAGATCCCTGAGGTACACCACTTGTAACCGCACTCCATGATGAATATTTACTATCAACCACCACCCTCTGTTTCCTATCCGCTAGCCAATTCCTGATCCAATTTCCTAGATCACCCCCAATCCCATACATCTGCATTTTCTGCAGAAGCCTACCATGGTGAACCTTATCAAACGCCTTACTAAAATCCATATATACCACGTCCACTGCCTTGCCCCCATCCACCTCCTTGGTCACTTTCTCAAAAAACTCAATAAGGTTAGTAAGGCACGACCTACCTGCCACAAAACCATGCTGACCATCACCTATCAATTCATTACTCTCCAAATAACTATAAATCCTAGTCAAGCACTCCTATTTTAGATAGTGGTGTAATGGCAGTGTTATTGAATGGGCAAGGAGCATAATGCAGGAACTGTATCAAACACAGATTCCCTTTGCATTCAGGACTTCCCTAATGGGGAGTCGCGCTCCACAAATATTGCTCGTACACGCTTGTAAAATGGCCAAAACACCAACAAAATACTTTGGCAGGGATATCCTGGCCCCATGTGCTGCTGGGAGCTATGAGATAGAACAAAGAACAAAGGAAAGTACAGCACAGGAACAGGCCCTTCGGCCCTCCAAGCCCGTGCTGAACATGATGCCCTGGCTAAGCTAAAAAAAAAACATTCTGCCCTTATCTTTCAGATCAGGATGTTGAAGGAGGCCATTCGGCCCATCGAGTCTGCACCGACCACAATCCCACCCAGGCCCTATTCCCATAACCCCACATATTTACCCTGATAATCCCCCTGACACTTGGGTCAATTTAGCAACCCATCTATCCTGCACATCTTTGGAGGAAACCGGAGCACCCGGAGGAAACCCACGCAGACACTGGGAGAATGTGCAGGCTCCACACAGACAGTGACCCGAGGCCGGGAATCGAACCCGGGGCCCTGGCGTTGTGAGGCAGCAGTGCTAATCACTGCGCCACCGTGCCGCCCTTATACTTGATGTCATATTAAATCTCGGCCCCACACCTCAGGTGAGCGCAAGAGATGCCGTGTTTTGAAGAAGAATAGCAGGAATTCTGCCCTGTATTCTGACCAATATTTATTTCTCAACCAACATCGCTGAAAGAGTTCATCTGATTGTCGTCACATGGCCTTTTGTGGGATCTTGCTGTGCGTAAACTGGCTGCTGTGTTTCCAACATCCCAACAGTTACCACACTTCACAAAGCATTTAATTGGTGGTAAAGCATGACAGGATAACCTGAGGTTGTGAGGGTTGCTACATAAATGCAAGTCTTTCTGCTTCTTTTAAGGATGTGGTGGTAAAAAAATATTTTTCTTCATGCCCTGTGGCGCAATATCATTCATCTGCGCTTAGAAAAGACATTCTTCCTCAAATCCATCTTAAATGAATACTCGCTTTATTCTGCAACTATGTCCTCTGGTCTTACGCTCTCCTGAGTGGAAGCATCTTCCCAGCATTTACCCAGTTTGACTCCCTAAGAATCTTACATGTTTTAATCACATCACTTCTCATTCTTCTGAATTCCAAAGAGTACAGACCCAACCTGTTTAATCTTTCCTCATATGGCAGTGCCTCCATACCCGGGATCAGCTGAGTAAACCTCCTCTGTACTGCCTCCAATGACAATACATCTTTCCTTAAATAAGGGGACCAAAGCTGTCCACGGTATTCTAAATGTGGTCTCACTGGTACCTTGTAGAGTTGCAGCAACGCCTCTACTTTTATACTCCAGCCCCCTTGGAATAAAAGCCAGCATTCTATTTGGCTTCCCTTTTGTCTGCTACACCTGTATGCGAGCTTTCTGGGGTTTCATGAACAGGAACCCCCAAATCCCAATTGGGACTAGCTTAGTGGTTAAAAGAAAAAAAGGGCGGCATGGACAAGTTGGGCCGAAGGGCCCGTTTCCATGCTTTATGACAAAGTCCCTTTGTGCTACAGCTTTCTGCAGTCTCTTCCCATTTAAATAATAATCTGCCTTCTCATTCTTTCTTCCAAAATGAACAATCTCGCATTCTCCCACGTTGAATTCCATCTGCCAATTTTCTGCCCATCACTTAACTTGTCAATATCTCTCCGAAAGCTTTCTATATCCTCCTTACAACCTGCCTTCCCTCCCACCTTTGTATCATCTGCAAACTTGGTTACAGTACTTTCTGTTCCTTCCTCCAAATCATTAATATCAAGTCATGAAGAGCTGACCCCTGCAGCACTCCACAGGTTACTGCCCTCCAACCAAGAAAGAGCCCCTTATCGCTACCCGCTGCTTCCTGTCAGTTAGAAAATCCTCTGTCCATGCCAGAATGTCACCTCCAATGCCATGAGTTCTGCTCTTGCCTGATTCCCAAGCTGGCATTTACTCATCCCTGTGGCATTTTTGTCAGTGCAGGGACCAATTCCTAAAATTCTCACTGATGTTCAGCATGGCTTTGTCATTTCATTGTTAACTTTTCTTTTAATTGCAATGAGTGTTCGAGCCATGCGCTGCTTCCAGTTGAAATAACGGCCAAGTCATCCAGCTACATATGATTCACTTTGATCCACTCCTTCAGGTTTGAATCTCCAGTCCTCCCACTGGAACATAGATTAAGTTAATTTGCAGAGCAGCTGCAGCATTTGAGCGGATTTAAGCCATTTACTGCGTGCTAATGACCACTTTTCCACCTAAGTAGATCAGTCTATCCCAATGATCTGCCTTCCATTATCCATCATAAGCACTGACACTTTTAGATTCTCTAGTGTCCCTCTCCCACCAACCTCCAGAGTCTGCATGTTCTCCCCGTGTCTGCACGGGTTTCCTCTGGGTACTCCGGTTTCCTCCCACAGTCCAAAAGACTTGCTGGTTAGGTACATTGGCCATGCTAAATTTTCCCTCAGTGTACCTGAACAGGCGCCAGAGTGTGGCGACTAGGGGATTTTCATTGTGACTTCATTGCAGTGTTAATGTAAGCCTACTTAAGATTGTAGAATCCCTACAGCGCAGAAAGAGACCATTTAGTCCATCGAGTCTGCATCAACAACAATCCCACCCAGGATAATAATATCAATAATATCCTGGAGATTCCTTTTCCCTTTCAGTATTCCCCTGGCTATACAAGTGGCTGCAATAATGCTGAATCGGGGTCAACGACCTGTGGCTCTGGAGCTGTACGCGATTCTTTAATGACTAATTTGTGGCTCCCAACCTTGCCCAGTTCGGTTGCAAAAAAATTAAATCGCAAAAGGTAAGAGCTGTGTTTTTACTGTGGGAATAAAAGGCTCTTCATTATGCTGCACTTGACGTTTTCATGTCATTATCTTAACAAAAGACACACTCATGCTCTTGATAAACCTGTTCGAGTGGCATAACGACACTGTGGTTCTTGAAAATGCCTTGGGTGTGAGCAATGTGGTTAATGGTTACAACCGTCATTATTTCGAATATAGCGGAGGTGATACATTATTCCGAATGTGCTATAAGAAGCTATTCTCATCGCAAACCGTAAAAATTATCTTAATTCTATGCACAGTGGCACAGTGGTTAGCACTGCTGCCTCACAGCGCCAGGGAGCCGGGTTCAATTCCAGCCTAGGTTCACTGTCTGTGCGGAGTTTGCAGATTCTCCCCGTGTCTGCGTGGGTTTCTTCCGATTTTCTCCCACACTCCAAAGATGTGTGGTTTAGGTGGATTGGCCATGCTAAATTGCCCCTTGTGAAAGGGGGATTAGCAGGGTAAATATGTGGGATTACGAGAATAGGGCCTGGGTGGGATTGTGGCCGGTGCAGATTCGATGGACCAAATGGCCTCCTTCTGCGCTGTAAGGATTTTACGATCTTATATTAAAGTTTGTTTTAAAGGCGATTTTAGTGACAAAATCATGGTTGAAAAATCAGTCAAAAATGTGATAATTCAGAGTTGGGTCTATTTTGATTTTGATTATTATTGTTCCATAACTTTAATACATGCAATTTACATATTACATGTAAAATATCTGCGCTCCTATAATTTCGGCCTCTTGAACTTCCCCCATTTTAATCTCTCCACCATGTAGCAGCCATTCCTTTGACTGTAGTGAAGTTACTGTGAAAATCCCCTAGTTGCCACACTCCGGTGCCTGTTCAGGTACACTGAGGGAGAATTTAGCATGGCCAATGCACCTAACCGGCACATCTTTCGGACTGTGGGAGGAAACTGATGCACCCAGAGTAAACCCACGCAGACATGGGGAGAATGTGCAGACTCCGCACTGACATCGACCCAGGCCGGGAATTGAACCCAGGTCCCTGGCGCTGTGAGACAGCAGTGCTAACCACTGTGCCACCGTGCCACCCATGAAGCAACCATTCCTTCGAGCCTGGACCCTACGCTCTGGAATTCCTTCTCCAATGCTCTTTGCATCTCTACTTCTCTCTCTTCCTTTAAGACACTTTTTGCATCTTATTTTACAGTCTTAAATATTCTCTCTTCTATTCTCAACATTTCTTTTCCCCTTCTGCTTTTTTTCCACTCCCTGTCACTATTTACCCTCGATGCCTCTCTGCATGTGATACTTTTTCTGACCATACTTGGTCATGCCAATGCCTGGCCAGCACTTCCTCCTCCACTGACCTGGAGATCAGGCAAAACTCTACTAACTGAGTCCTAGCTCGTTCTAAAACTCATTCGTACATCATGCCTGGACCAGTTGGTCTACACTGGCTTCACAGTCCAGCAATGTGGATTTTAACATCCACGATGGGGATGATTCTCTGACCTCGCCATGCTTAGCCCAGGGATTAGCGTGGAAGCCTAAAGATGGGGTTTCGCACCCGGCACCAACCAGTTTGCAATCATCCTGACCCCACAAACTGGATTGCGCCCAGAAAGGGCATGAGTCCGATTAGCATATTTGAAGTACCATTTAAATACGCATCGACTGTTCGAATCCCAATGCATGGAATTCTCTGACCTTCGAGCACAGCGCAATAACAGTCAGAATCACTACTCCATGAGCGGAGACCTGGCGTGATTGTCTTGCTGAGGGGCACAGAGGGCCATTGAAGACCTGGGTGGCTGAGGTCATGGCCTGGCGGTGCCCATCGGGCAGTATTCACCTGGCAGAGCCCACCAGGCACACTGGCAGGGCCCACCAGACACCCCGGCAGTACCAGTCAGGCCCCCGCTGGGGGGTCATGATGTGGGGGAGGGATCTGTGACGGGGCTGCAAAACAGGGGCGGGGAGGTTCAATGATGAGTGGGGGCTATGTGGGGGAGGTCTGAGATGGGGCTTGAAAACGGGGGTGTGCCATGGCAAGTGGGGCTATGCGGGGGGGCCATGCAGGGGGGGTTGTGCAGAGCTGAAACATGTCGGGGGTCATGATGCGGGGAGGCTGCAAAAGGTGGGGGGAGCTGTGATGAGGGAGGGGCTATGCGAGGGGGGTGTTATGTGGGGAGGGTTGTGCAGGGCTGGAGCATGTTGGGGGTTGGGCACAGGGTTCCATTGGGAAAGCCCCAGTGCTGGCGACACGTGTCAGGGAGGGGGTGGGGGAACATATTTCCAATGAGCGGGGTGGGGGTCCTGATGTCTGTGGGGAGGAAGGGGGTCTCCAGGTGTGAAGGAGATCGAGACGCTCTTGCGAAACGGCGCTCGAAGGCTCAGACTCCAGGCTTACCAGCGTGTTTAGGGTCCCCCCCCACCCCAAGTACTGCACAAAACTCCCAACTGTTTAAAAAAGTGGCTGAGTGTGGGAGGATTGCGGGTGCGGAGGGCGCCTGGGAGACTGGCGCGGATCACTCCATTATTCTCGCCAGTATGATACTCAGAAACATTTTGGGAGAATTCCCCCCATGTTTCCAAATCACTGCTGCTCTGAGGAGCTTTTAGTGATAACTTCTTTTTCTCACACTTCCCCTCAGCAAACATATCTGAGCGCCGTTACAACAGAATTCGCACCGTGAAGCTGGCACTTGGTATTTGCTGCTGATTTAATGTGAATCTGAGGTTATTGATATGCGGGTTAGATTGATTGGCCATGACAAATTGCCCCTTAGTGTCCCGGGATACATAAATTAGAGGGATTAGCAGGTACGGAATAGAATAGAATAGAATCCCTACAGTGCAGAAGGAGGCCATTTGGCCCATTGAGTCTGTACCAACAACAATCCCACCCAGGCCCTATCCCCGTAACCACATATATTTTGATTTGATTTGATTTATTATTGTCACATGTATTAACATACAGTGAAAAGTATTGTTTCTTACATGCTATACAGACAAAGCATATTGTTCATAGAGAAGGAAAGGAGAGAGTGCAGAATGTAGTGTTACAGGCTTAGCTAGGGTGTAGAGAAAGATCAACTTAATGCGAGGTAGGTCCATTCAAAAGTCTGACTGCAGCAGGGAAGAAGCTGTTCTTGAGTCGGTTGGTACGTGGCCTCAGACTTTTGTATCTTTTTCCCGACGGAAGAAGGTGGAAGAGAGAATGTCCGGGGTGCGTGTGGTCCTTAATTATGCTGGCTGCTTTGCCGAGGCAGTGGGAAGTGTAGACAGAGTACCCTTCTAGTCCCCCTGACACTAAGGGGCAATTTAGCATGACCAATCAACCTAACTTGCACATCTCTGGACTGTGGAAGGAAACTGGGACATCTGGAGGAAACCCACACAGACACGGGGAGAACGTGCAAACTCCACACAGACAGTGACCCGAGGCCGGAATTGAACCCGGGTCCCTGGCGCTGTGAGGCAGCAGTGAGAACCACTGTGCCACCGTGCCGCCCTGCCATGGTATAGTATGTGGGGTTACGGGGATAGGGCCTGGGTGGGACTGTGGTTGGTGCAGACTCGATGGGCCGAATGGCCTCCTTCTGCACTGAAGGGATTCTATGATTTCTACTGTTCTGTAAACCAACACGCACAGTTCCTGAGTTTATTGGCTGGAGTTTTCCGGCTGTTCGCACCGGCGGGATTCTCTGGTATCGCTGCAGTGAACGGGGATGTGGCTGAGCGCCAAATTCCCCTCGCTTCAGCAGCAAGGGGGCACAAACAGCCGGGAGGTTCCACCCATTATCTTCCGACGTCCAGGCCACTGCCAGGTGGCGTTTGTGGGACGGGGGAGGATCCAGAGCTGGGGTGGCCTCTCTGGCAGCGAAACTTATATTTTGTTCTCGTGCAGCTGGGAATCGGACCTCCAGCCCGAATGAAGACACAAGCCCAGCACGCGGAAGTCTCTGATAGTGATCTTGGGAACGTGTCAGTGGATATCAAAGTCTCCTCTGGCTGGGGGTCAGTTGGCAGATCGTGGTTTTTAGATTGATGATAATGAGGATGAGGCTGAGATGGGAACAGCTTCCTCTGAGGCACTGTCAGCGCTGTGCACTGCGTGTGACCTTCCAGCAATAACATCTTGCATTTATATAGCACCTACAATGTTACGGCCTGCAGCTTCAGTGGAGTAGGCGATCAGAGAAGGGAGCATTGTGTGGGGAGGGGTGGGGGGAGCGGATTGTAAATGGCAAGGTTAGAGGGAGTCTTTGGAGGGGTCCCATGGGGATTAGGGGAGCGCAGAGAGTCTGGGTGGGGACAGTTGGTTGCGACCGATAGTCGAAGGGTGGAGGGGGTTGTTTGTTAGGGGTTTGGGGGGGGTTACCAGCGGGGTTCCATGAGAATTTTGGAGGGTGGGGAGAGTCCCGTGGAGGAGTCAATTGGGAGGGGGGCGGTGGGGGGAGATGGAGATGGGGTGGGGAGTAATTGGGAGGGGTGTCTCAGTGGGGGATGGCTTGGGGGGGGTGGCAGGGTTCTGTGCTGTAGTTAACCAGGAGTTAGGAGTGTTTTTAATTCTTCTTAGCTTTTTCTGGGTAATTATTCTCGTAAGAAAGAGGGAACGATTTGAAGTTTGAGCTTTAAATGGGGGTATTGGATGTTTCCCAGTGCGAGACAGTTACTCAATGGAAGGTTGAACATGGCGGGCGATTGCCTTGTCATCCTTATCAACCAAAACGTGACACAGAGCCACATAAAAAGACACCAGGAGAGATGTCCTGAAGCTGAGTCAAAGGGGTCAGATTCAAGGAGTGTCTTAAAGGGAGAGAGAGAAGTAGAGATGCGAAGAACATTGGAGAAGGAATTCCAGAGCATAGGGTCCAGGCAGTCGAAGGAATGGTTACTTCAAGGGTGGCACAGTGGTTAGCACTGCTGCCTCACAGCGCCAAGGACCCGGGTTCGATTCCCGGCTTGGGTCACTGCCTATGTGGAGCCTGCATATGCTCCCCGTGTCTGTGTGGGTTTCCTCCGGGTGCTCCGGATCCCTCCCACAGTCCGAAAGACGTGCTGGTTAGGTGCATCGGCCGTGCTAAATTCTCCCTCAGTGTACCCGAACAGGCGCAGGAGTGTGGCGACTAGGGGATTTTCACAGTAACTTCATTGCAGTGTTAATGTAAGCCTACTTGTGACTAATAAATAAATAAACCTTGAACTTTAGCCCTAACCCTGGATGGAATATACAAACCTGACATTGATCTAATGGAACAGACTCAAAGAGCTGAAAGGTCTACTCTGCGACTGTCCGAGGCTTGTTCATCAGAGAATGTTGATCAGTGCCAATGTCCCTGGCACTGTGAGGCAGCAGTACCAACCACTATGCCACCATGCCACCCATGTGCCAAAAGGGGAAATCCATGGTGGTAATGTGGACTGTAATGGAGATAGCAGGGTGGAATTTAAATCGGAATAAGTTAGAACCAGAGACAGTTGTGGAGGAAGGAGATGTGAAGAACTGGGCAAATGAGTTTGGACCAAACCTCTGCAGAGAAACATATGGGCGGCACGGTGGCACGGTGGCTTAGCATTACTGCCTCACAATGCCAGAGACTGGGTTCAATACTGGGTTGGGTCACTGGCTGCGTGGAGTTTTGATGTGGAGATGCCGGCGTTGGACTGGGGTGAACACAGTAAGAGTTTTAACCACACTAGGTTAAAGTCCAACAGGTTTATTTGGTAGCAAATATCATTAGCTTTTGGAGCGCTGCTCCTTCGTCAGATGGAGTGGAAATCTTGGAGCAGCACTCCGAAAGCTAATGGTATTTGCTACCAAATAAACCTGTTGGACTTTAACTGGTGTTGTTAAAACTCTTACTGTGTGGAATTTGCACATTCTTCCCGGATCTGCGTGGGTTTCCTCCGGGTGCTCCGGTTTCCTCACACACTCCAAAATGGGCAGGTTAGGTGGATTGACCGTGATAAATTGCCCCTTGGTGTCCAAAGATAGAATTATAGTATCCCTACAGTACAGAAAGAGGCCATTCAGCCCATTGAGTCTGCACCAATCAGAATCCCACCCAGGCCCTATTCCCGTAACCCCATACATTTACTCTGCTAATCCCCCTGACACTAGGGTCAATTTAGCACGGCTAATCAACCTAATCCGCACATTTGTGGAGTGTGGGAGGAAACCGGAGCACCCGGAGGAAACCGGGGAGAACGTGCAAACTCCGCACAGACAGTGACCTGAGGCCGGGAATCGAACCCGGGTCCCTGGCGCTGTGAGGCAGCAGTGCTAACCACTGTGCCACTGCGCCACCCACGATATGCAGGTTAGGTGGATTGGCCATGATAAATTGACCCTTAGTGTTCAAGGACGTGTAGATTAGTTGGATTAGTCATGGTAAACGTGCAGGGTTATGGGGATAGGGCAGGGGAGAGGACCTGGGTATGATACTCTGTCAGAGGGTCAGTGCAGACTCGATGGGCCAAATGGCCTCTTCTGCACTGTAGGGATTCTATGATACCCACGCTTTTGTTACCTTTAATACCCATGATGAACACATATCTATTCATCTCAGTATGGAAATTTTCAGCTGATCCCCATCGACACCAACAGCTTTTTGAGGGAGAGAGTTATAAATTCCCGTTACTCTTTGTGCGAAGGAGTGCTTCCTAACATCATCCCAGAATGGCCTCACTCCAATTTTCAGAATGATTCCCCTTTCTTCTGGGCTCTACCATCAGAGGAAATAGCTTCTCTCTATCTATCCTATCAACTTCCCGAATCATCTTAAATACCCAATTAAATCATTGCATCATTTTGAAACTCAAGAGAATACCAGCCTTGTCTACGCAACCTGACTGTGTAATTTAACTCTTTTAGGACCATTGGGCTGAATCGGCATTGCTCTTTAATATGCAAGTCAATCAAAGGGTATAGAGTTAAGTCAGGTCCATGGAGTTGAGGTTCAGCCCAGCCTGGATCCAACTGAATGGGAGAGCAGACTTGAATGGCTTACTCCTCTTCCCATTGCGTGGCTGAATATACCAGTTAAAAGGAAAATTGTGCAATCACACGGGGGTGGTGGGATTTTACAGCCGTGCTCGAGCGAGTCCGGAAATTCCCGCTGAGATCAACAGACATTTCTGGTGACCCCCCCGCTCCAATTCCGTGGCGGGTGAGGCGGTAGAATTCTGGCGAGGATGTCTGCAGCAATTCTGTGTTTGAACACTCTTGTGAAGGTTGAAGTAAATGCTGAGATTTTAATTTGATTTTGATTTGATTTATTATTGTCTCACGTATTAACATACAGTGAAAAGTATTGTTTCTTGCGCACTATACAGACAAAACATACCGTTCAGTGAGAAGGAAACGAGAGAGTGCAGAATGTAGTGTTACAGTCATAGCTAGGGTGCAGAGAAAGATCAACTTAAGGCAAGGTAGAATGTCTAGATGGTGTAAAGGCAAAGGGTCGGTCATTTAAAACTGAGGCACATAGAAATTCCTTCTCGCAGAGGGTAGTGAATCTCTGGAATTCTCTGCCCCAAAGGGTAGAGGAGATAATGGATCATTAGGAATATTTAAAGTGGAGGTGGATAAATATTTGATAGATCGAGGAATAGAGAGCTATGGGGACAGTGACGGAGTTGAGGCCGGTATAGATCAGCCATGATCGTATTGAATGGCGGGGCAGGCTTGAAGGGCCTGGTGGCCCACTCCTGCTTCTATTCCTTGTGTTCTAAGCTGCCCAATCTCAGCAGCCTTGCCTGGGGATAGGGGGTGACAGTGGGGGCGGGGGTTTGGTGTGAGGTGAATGCTAAAGTGTTGCAAAGGCCCGAATTAGAGCCAGGCCTTAGGTCAGTTGGAAGGCACCTGGCTCATTGCCCAAACAGGGGGCATTTATCTTTGTCACTTTTTGACCGGGATTCCCTGGCCTCACCCACGGCTGGGATTTTCCGGTCCCACTGATTCTCCAGTCTTGGCTGAGCGCCATATTCTCCGGGGGTGGGGCGAATGCGACCGGAGAATCCCAGCCATCCTCCTCCACAGCCTGAGGACATTCCATGGCGCTGTTGGCGGCATGGTGGCACAGTGGTTAGCACTGCTGCCTCTCAGCGCCAGGGACCCAGGTTCAATTCCTGGCTTGGCTCACTGTCTATGCGGAGTCTGCACGTTCTCCCCGTGTCTGCGTGGGTTTCCTCTGGGTGCTCCGGTTTCCTCCCACAGTCTGAAAGGTGTGCTGGTTAGGTGCACTGGCCATGCTAAATTCTCCCTCAGTGTACCCTAACAAGCGCTGGAGTGTGGCGACTAGGGGATTCTCACAGTAACTTCATTGCAATATTAATGTAAGCCTACTTGTGACTACTAAATAAACTTTAAACTGTTGTAAAGCAGGAAACACAACAATTAGCACACAGCAAGATCCCACAGATACGATAAAAACAAAAAAATGCTGGATATACTCAGCAGGCCCGGCAGCACCTGTGGAGAGAGAAACAGAGATAATGTTTCGAGTCCACATGATCCCTCGACAGAACTGAACCAGTACCAGTTCTGAAGAAGAGTAATACTGGACTCGTAACGTTAACTCTCCCTCTCTCTCCACAGGAGCTGCCAACCTGCTGAGCTCATCCAGCGTTTTCTGCTCTTATTTCAGATTTCCAGCATCCGCAGTATTTTGCTTTTATCTCAAAAATAAGGTAACGGCTGCCGGGGGAGACCACCCCCTTGCCCTTCCTGAAAATAGCGCCATGATGTCTTTTGCCTCCGTCTGAGAGGGAGGAATCGGGCCTCAGTTAGGCATCTCCCAAAAGGTGGCATTGCCCACACTCCCTCAGTTCCTGTGGTGGAGCGGCCTAGATTTTGTGCTCGTGTCTCTGGGGGTGGGGATTTTAACCCAAAAGCTTCTGCCTTAGAAGGTTCAAATCCCACCATGGCAGATG
The DNA here is from genome assembly GCF_964213995.1 of Mustelus asterias. Classification (NCBI taxonomy): domain Eukaryota; kingdom Metazoa; phylum Chordata; class Chondrichthyes; order Carcharhiniformes; family Triakidae; genus Mustelus; species Mustelus asterias. The sequence continues at coordinate 9,412,666 of NC_135806.1, forward strand.
GCGAAATTTGAATTCAGTAAAAATCTGGAATTAAAAGTCTACTGATGGCCATGAAACCATTGCCGTAAAAACCCACCTGGTTCACTAATGTCCTTTAGGGAAGGAAATCTGCCGTCCTTACCTGGTCTGGCCTACATGAGACTCCAGACCCACAGCAGTGTGGTTGACTCTCTAATGCCCTCTGAAATGGAGGCCAGTTAGGGATGGGCAATGAATGCTGGTCCCATCTTGTAAAATATATTTTAAAAGCATCCATTTTATACATGAGTAAGTAACAGGGGCCTTGCGATATGAGAGTTGTTGTGGTTCAGTGATTAGCGCTCTCATCTCTTGAGTGGAACGTTTTGGTTTGACCCCCACTTCAGGATCTGAGCACCAAAATTATTTGACCCTAGGGGGCAGTATTGAGGGAATGCTGCCTTTCAGCGGAGATATTAAACTAAGATCCTGCAGGTCCCCTCAGGCGGATGTTGAAGATCCCCCTTGTACTATTTTGAAGAGGAGCACGGGAAAAAACTGCTTGATTGGAGTCGTTCATGGGTACATAACCCCAACATGGCTGAAAAAAGACAAGTGCTGTCGAAGCTGTTCGTCTTGCACTTTTCAGGACAAATACAAGAATGCCAAATTTCAAACTATCACAACAATTTATACTATAGTGTTGATTGGTTGGCATGCCCACCAAAGTGGTGGAGGCTACCTCGTTGAATATGTTTAAATCACGGATAGATGGATTCCTGATCGGTAAGGGAATTAGGGGTTATAGGGATCAGGCGGGTAAGTGGAACTGATCCACTTCAGATCAGCCATGATCTTATTGAATGGCGGGGCAGGCTTGAGGGGCTAGATGGCCTACTCCTGCTCCTATTTCTTATGTTCTTATGTTCTTATGTCAGCAACATATTTTTTCAGGAGGGAGGGCGTTTTGGCTCAGGCACTCAGCTTGTTTTTCGAGGTCCCAACAGAAAACTCCCATAAAGTGGACTAACCGTGTTTATATCTTATGATAGGTCGTGGTGATTACTTTTCTGTAATATTCAAGCAGAAGGGAGTTTTCTTGGCCATTATTTATCCCTCAATCAATGTCACTGAACCTGATGAGCTTATTTATTTCATTGCTGTTTGTCGGAGCTTGCTGTGCACAAAGTGACTGCATTACAACAGGACGGCATGGTGGCACAGTGGTTAGCACTGCTGCCTCACAGCTCCAGGGACCCGGGTTCAATTCTGGCCTCGGGTCACTGTCTGAGTGGAGTTTGCACATTCTCTCCGTGTCTGCGTGGGTTTCCTCCGGGCGCTCCGGTTTCCTCCCACACTCCAAACATCTTTGGAGTGTGGGAGATGCGCGGTTAGGTTAATTGGCCATGCTAAATTGCCCCTTACGTTGTCCAAAGATACACGGGTTAGGTTGATTGGCCATGCTAAATTGCCCCTTAATGCTAGGGGGACTAGCGGGGTAAATACATGGGGCTATGGGGATAGGACCTGAGTGGGATTGTTGTCAGTGCAAGCTCAATAGGCCGAATGGCCCCCTTCTGCACTGTAGGGATTCTATGGTGTTGATTGGCTGTAAAGCGATTGGGGATGTCCCGTGTACTTGCGGAAGCTTTTTTTCCAGTAACATTCATGGAATTTATTGCTCTTTTAAAAAAAGTAGAAATAATCTAACTGCAGCCCTCATCCCCGTGTTGGCAAAGAAGAAAAGAAACTTGAACGATAAACAACGGCCTTTCTGGGGGTGGACTGAAAACTCGATGTTTGGCAAAACTTGCTGATAGTCCTACAACAAAGTGGACTGCGCTGAAAGGGTTTCCTCTTTCTCTGTGACGACCCAACTGTTGAGCATTGCTAATAGCGAGACTCCCAGAAAATTGCACTCTTGTGACTTGTGTGAGCTCGAGAGAAATAATCCCAGACTCTCGTTTTCCGCTGCCCGTTTTGGAAAAGTCTGCCTTTTCTCCAAAGGGGGATAATTGTTTGAGTCTGGACAGAGCAAATGACCAGTTTACCCCAGGCAGTTGCCGCCGACTACAGCACAATGATGTAGATTGTGCCAAAGAACCGCTTGGCAGTGTAGTGGGGAGCTAAAACAAATAAACAGTCCATTCACAATTATTTTTACTCGGAGCTAAAATGACATCCAATTTAAAGAATGCGAGTGAAGCCAGCAGAACAACCTTATGAAACACGGACAAGTGCTTGATTTTAGTAATCACCACGAGCTATCATAAGAAATAAACACGGTTAGTCCACTTTATGGAAGTTTTCTGTTGGGACCTGGAAAAACAAGCTGAGTGCCTGAGCCAAAACACCCTCCCTCCTGAAAACATTAATTGCGCTTTTTAAGCCTGGTTTCTGACTGTTGAACTGGGTACGAGGTTGTAGTGGCTATATCGCTGCACTGGTGATCCAAAGGCCTTGGCGGCATGATGGCTCAGTGGTTAGCACTGCTGCCTCACAGCGCCTGGGACCCGGGTTCAATTCTGGCCTCGGGTCACTGTCTGTGCAGAGTTTGCACGTTCTCCCTGTGTCTGCGTGGGTTTCCTCCAGGTGCTCCGGTTTCCCCCCACAGTCCAAAGATGTGCAGGTTGGGTTGATTGGCCCCTTAGTGTCAGGGGAACTAGCAGGGTAAATATGTGGGATTACGGGGATAGTGTCTGGGTGGGATTGTTGGGATTCTATGATTAAGACTTCAGGTTGTAACCGTACAAATTCCCCATTGAATATTTGAATTCATAGAATCATAGAATTCTACAGTACAGAAGGAGGCCATTCGGCCCAGTGAGTCTGCACCGGCCACAATCCCACCTGGGCCCTATCCCCATAGCGCCATCCATTTACCCTAGCTAGCCCTCCGATACTAAGGGGCAATTTTAGCATGGCCAATCCACCTAACCTGCACATCTTTGGCCTGTGGGAGGAAACAGGAGCACCCGGAGGAAACCCACGCAGACACAGGGAGAACGTGCAGACTCCACACAGACAGTGACCCAAGCCGGGAATCGAACCCAGGTCCCTGGCGCTGTGAGGCAGCAGTGCTAACCATTGTGCCACTGTGCCACCCCAGTTTCAAAATAGCTGGTACCCTGAAAAGTGACTAAAGTTGGACCGTTGCAAAATCCCAACTAGTCCAATAATGTCCTTGAGGAAAGGCAACCTTCCATCCTTACCTGGTTAGATCAATAGGATTGAGAGATCACAGAGTGGAACAACTGTACACAGCCATGTTGAATTTTATTGCGCATTCTGTAATTTTCAATTTGAAATGTTTTGCAATGTACTTTTATAGATGAAGTATATTTCTGGAAAAAAATAATGAGGCTCCAGCTCCAAATCAGCTGTTAAAAAAACTACTTACTCAGGGATATAATGGTTTTATTATTGGACTAGTCACACTGAGACCGGGAATAATGTATAAATAATGTCCACATCCTATGATGGGGAATTGAAATTCAATTAATTGGATAAATATGGAACAGCAAGTTGGTTTCAGCAATGATGGTGACCATGAAACTACTGATTTGTGGTAAGAAAAGCTCATCTGGTTCACTTGTGCCCTCGAGGTAAGGAAATCTGCTGTCCTTATCCGCTAAGGCCTATGTCTCGTTAAGTCTGGCTTCAGTCCAACTGATTTTAGATTCTTAACCACCCTCAGAAATGGCCGAGTAAGCCACGCAGATGTATCCAAATATACGAGATGATCAAATCAATTAGACCGACAACCACCAGGAATCACCGTGAATGATCCGGATAGAGTGGACGTGGGGAAGAAGTTTCCATTAGTAGGTGAGATTAAGATCTGAGGGCACAGCCTCAGAATAAAGGGACAACCCTTCAGAGCCAATATGGGGAGGAACTTCTTCAGCCAGAGGATGGTGAATCTATGGAATTCATTGCCACAGAAGGCTGTGGAGGCCGGGTCATTGAGTATACTTAAGACAGAGATAGATTGGTTCTTGATTGATAAGAGGATCAAAGGTGATGGGGAAAAGGCAGGAGAATGGGGTTGAGAAACTTATCAACCATGATCGAATGGCAAAGCAGACTCGATGGGCCGAATGGCATAATTCTGCTCCTTTAATCTTACGATTGGATATGGGGATATATTTCAGAGAATCCCTACAGTGCAGAAGGAGGCCATTCGGTCCATTGAGTCTGCACCGACCACCCAGGCCCTATCCCCATAACCCTACTTATTTACTCTAGTTAGTCCCCCTGACACTAAGGGGCAATTTAGCATGGCCAATCCACCTAACCCGCACATCTTTGGATTGTGGGAGGAAACCAGAGCACCCGGAGGAAACCCATGCAGACGCGAGGAGAATGTGCAAACTCCACACAGACAGTGGCCCAAGGCCGGAACTGAACCCGGGTCCCCAGCGTTGTAAGGCAGCAGTGCTAACCACTGTGCCACCGTGACACCCCCATGGGCTTATGGAATGAATAATCAAACAAATCTGGCATGTTTTGCCACTCAGCTAGACCTACCCACGATGGTTTGGCATTGAGCCGCAGACAATAAATGCCAGCCTTGTCAGTCATGCCCACAGCCCAACAATGAGTTAAAGAATAAACCACACTGGCAGCAGTAGACTGCGAGAGGTGAATCATTTTCAGGGCAATTATCTTTGGATGTAAAAAAGGACTGTTGCAAACTAATTAAATTAGAGATGTGATTGTTTAATAGACGTGCTGCTTGTAACTCAATCCCTGCCACAGAAACATAACCTTTTCAGCTGATTACCCCTCGAGGGAAGGCTGCAGAAGTTTATAGTTAAAGAGGTTACAACCACAAACACGGAAGTTGTATCTGCAGTCACAGTAATCTAAATAAGATTTCCTTGATATTGTGCACCAAATTTGTTGGAGAGATTTTTGACTTCTCATAGAGTCATAAAGGTTTACAGCATGGAAACAGGCCCTTCGGCCCAACTTGTCCATGCTGCCTTTTTTTTAAACCCCTAAGCTAATCCCAATTGCCCGCATTTGGCCCATATCCCTCGATACCCATCGTACCCATGTAACTGTCTCAATGCTTTTTAAAAGACAAAATTGTACCCATCTCCATTACTACCTCTGGCAGCTTGTTCCAGACACTCACCACTCTCTGTGTGAAAAAATTGCCCCTCTGGACCCATTTGTGTCTCTCCCCTCTCACCTTAATCCTATCCTCTCTAGTTTTGGGAAAAGTTTGGGAAAAGATCTACGTTTGGGATAAGATATTGACAATCTAGCTGATATAAGCCCCACATTATTTTATAGACCTCTACAAGATCACCCCTCAGCCTCCTATGCTCCAGAGAAAAAAAGTCCCAGTCTATCCAGCCTCTCCTTATAACTCAAACCATCAAATCCTGGTAGCATCCTAGTAAATCTCTTCTGCACTCTTTCTAGTTAGAATCATAGAAACCCTACAGCACAGAAAGAGGCCACTGGGCCCATCGAGTCTGCACCGACCACAATCCCACCCAGGCCCTACCCCTATATCCCTACATATTTACCCGCTAATCCCTCTAACCTACGCATCTCAGGACACTAAGGGGCAATTTTTTAGCATGGCCAATCGACCTAACCCGCACATCTTTGGACTGTGGGACGAAACCGGAGCACCTGGAGGAAACCCACGCAGACACAGGGAGAATGTGCAAACTCCACACAGACAGTGACCCAAGCCGGGAATCGAACCCAGGTCCCTGGAGCTGTGAAGCAGCAGTGCTAACCACTGTGCTTCCGTGCCACCCCAAGTTTAATAATATCCTTTCTATAATAGGGTGACCAGGGTGTTCTGCTCAGAACAAACTCGTGACTCAGGAAACTGCTAGTTTCCCATTAGAAAGAAAGTTAAATGGTAAATATTTGGCTTCACTGATCTGAGAAAACACACCAAGCTTCGAATGTATCTCGCGGTGGGTACACGGCTAACCCTGCGCTAAATCCTGTTGTACTGCGGCTTCTCCTCAATAACTACTCCACAAGTCAGGCATCAGGGGACACAGCGCTTCATTCGGTCTACTCATTCCACACTTCAAATGTTAACTCTGGGTGGATCCCCATAGCTCACCCAACACCTGAGGTCACATGACCTGTTCCCTTAAAGGGGCTATGCTCCAACATACATCATACACTTGTAGAAATAAAGTAGCAATTCCAGCTGTTAAGTTAAAACAATTGTGGAAATTAAGTTATGGCAAACATTTCTGTAAAATAATGGAAAATGATTATTGGTGAGGCCAGCGCTGCCGTACTCAGGATAAGTGACTAATCTAAACCTTGTATTAGTTCCATAAACACTGTGTTCCAGCCTTGGCCATAGGATGAAAATAAGACCCTTTCAATAACAAAATTCCAAAGAGCAATATACAGTGAACTATAACTGTTACATTTTCTGTATGAATCGACAGAATAGCTTGCAGTGCTTTGCACTGTATTGTGTTCTCACTTGTGCGCAAGTAATTAAAGCTTGGAAGTCTGAGTACTCTTAGTGCTGAGTATCGTTTGTACCCAGGTATTCCACAACTGCATCACCCAAGTTCAAGTTTTTTTTTCCTCTCTACTTGAGTCCTCATTTATAAACCAGAAACTCGCATCTCGACAATAAATGGAGGCCAGAATTTTTTATTCCTGCCAGCGACTGGCGTCGTTGCCTGCGGGACTTTCGGCCGCTCTCCAAATTTTCCCGTTCCCACCCACGGTGAGGCCCGACAGTCCCACCCAAACAATCATGCGGCACTGGAGGAAGCCCATTGTGCCTGTGCTGGCTATGTGAAACATCCCATCCAACTAATTCCACTGCCCCGATCCTTCCCCTGTCCTGCAATTCTCGTCCCTTTGGAGTATTTATTCAATTCCGTTTCACTCTTGACTCTGCTTGATAAGCAAGGGGGTGAAAGGTTATGGGGGGTAGGCGGGAATGTGGGGTTGAGGTTACGGTCAGATCAGCCATGATCTTATAGAATGGCAGAACAGGCTCGAGGGGCTGGGTGGCCTACTCCTGCTCCTAATGCGGAAGTTCATTTGTTCTGCCACTCTCTCATGCAGTGCATTCCGGATCGTAACGAGTCACTGTGTATAATAAACCTTCTCCTCATCTCCATCTGCTTCTTTCTCCAATTGCTTTAAATGTGTCTCCTCTTCTTCCCTGCTGCCAACAGACTTTTGAATGGACCTACCATATATTAAGTTGATCTTTCTCCTCACTCTGCTATGGCTGTAGCATTACAGTCAGCACTCTTTTCTTTCCTTCTCCCCTATGTACTCTATGAATGGTGTGCTTTGTCTGTATAGTGTGCAAGAAACAATACTTTTCACTGTATACCAATACATATGACAATAATAAATCAAATCAAATCAATTCAAATCACCCCATGATACTTATCGCCAGTATCGCTTATCAAGATCCTTGTTAATCAGAGGTAAAGGAAACCAATTTGGGGGCACCCAACGTTGGGTCCAGGTGTCAGTTCTCCAGGTAGGCCTTACAGGCCCTCTCCTGCCTGTCTGGGTGCGAATGCAGCCAAAGGCCTGCTGTGAAACAAGTTCCACCGACTCCCCACCTCCACAGTGGTGGCCAGGCTGAATGATCTTTGCTTCATAATTTACATTTCTGTTTTTGGTTGAAAATTTTAAGCAGGCAGGTTGAGGGGGCGCCCGAAAGGCTCTCTCGGTTACTTAACCTCGACTGCAAGCTGTTACTCCACCCAGGCTGCAAGGCCTATGCTTGGATCCTCCAGCTTTGAAAGCCCGCCTGCTGGCCCTCATTGGTCAGGGATCCTGCCTCCGTGTCAAGTACTGCTGCTCAAAATCCCAAAGTGTGGCTGTTTCTCCCCCCTCAGCCCCATCCCGGTGGCTGGTTGGGGGACCCAGAAACAATCCCGTTACATCCCATCCCGACGCAAGAATCCCAACCCTTATTTCATGTCAATAAAGATTCCAAGGGCAAGATTTGGGTGGCACGGTGGCACAGTGGTTAGCACTGCTGCCTCACAGCGCTAGGGACCCGGGTTTGATCCCCGGCTTGGGTCACTGTCTGTGTGAAGTTTGCACGTTCTCCCCGTGTCTGCGTGGGTTTCCTCTGGGTGCTCCGGTTTCTTCCCACAGTCTAAAGATGTGTGGGTTAGGTGCACTGGCCATGCTAAATTGACCCTGAGTCTCCCAGGATGAGTAGGTTAGAGAGATTAGTGGGGTAAATATGTGGGGTTACGGTATAGGGCCTGCGTGGGATTGTTGTCGGTGCAGACTCGATGGGCCGAATGGCCTCCTTCTGCACTGTTGGGATTCTATGATTCAATGATTTTCCGGTCATAGAGTCATAGAGTTTCACAGCATGGAAACAGGCCCTTCAGCCTAACTTGTCCGTGCCACCTTTTTTTTAGACCACTAAGCTAGTCCCAATTGCCCGTGTTTGGCCCATATCCCTCTATACCCATCCTACCCGTGTAACTGCAGGTTGGGAACATTTGGCCAAAAGTCAATTGACCTTCAATTCTCAACAGGGGGGTTTGTAGCTGGATTGCTTTGCGATCACTTTAACTGGAGTCACTGCAGACAGGCTAATTCCGCACAGCGTTGGACTCTCATTGTTCATTGCTCCCCTCTGATGGACTTTAATTACATTTAGAATTCTGGCCTCAGACAGGGCATGGCAGGTGGACCGTTTTAGCTTTGTCACTGGTGAGGGAATGATGGATACAAGCAGCACGCCAGGCCGTTTGATCTGTCGATGGAAGACTAAACATGCTGATGATGGCTCTGTTGTGACAGGTATAAAGCGTGAAGAAATGTTAGACTAATTGTTTGAGATTGTTGAGTCTGTACCCGTAGTCATTACAACCCAGAGTGTCTGATGCTGGTAGCACTGACATGTGGGGACCCCGTCTGACAAACAAAATGAATAGCGGAGCTTTTTTCCAGTTCCCTCCACGGTGATGTGCCAGAGTTCACTGAGGGAGTCAGTGGGAGCTCGGTTTCATGTTCAACTTTGCATTCAGGGAAGAGGTTTAAGTCTGGCCTTAAAGACATACTATCGCATTGAAACCAGAGGATGGGTGAATTAAACTTCGAGCAAAAGTTTCAGGGGTGGCCCAGTGGCACAGTGGTTAGCACTGCTGCCTCACAGCTCCAGGAGCCTGGGTTCAATTCCGGCCTTGAGTGATTGTCTGTGTGGAATTTGCACATTCTCCCCGTTTCTGCGTGTGTTTCCTCCGGGTGCTCCGGTTTCCTCCCACACTCCAAAGAGGTGCGCGTTAGGTTGATTGGACATGCTAAATTGACCTTAGTTTAGGGGAATTAGCAGGGTAAATATGTGGGGTTACAGGAATAGGGCCTGGGTGGGATTGTGGCCGGTGCAGGCTCGATGGGCCAAACGGCCTCCTTCTGCACTGTAGGGATTCTATGATTCTAAATTGTGCTCTCGAAGATTGAGAGGCGATCTCGTTGAACCACACAAGATTCGGAAGGGGCTAGAGAGGGTGGGTGCTGAGAGATTGTTTCCGACTGTCAGGGAATCTAAAACACGGGGGCACAGTTTCAGTGTAAGGGGCTGATCATTTAGGGCTGAGATGAAGAGAAATTTCTTCAGGGGAGTGTGAATCTTTGGAATTCTCTACCCCACGGGGTTGTGGGTGCTCCACCATTGAATCCATTTGAGGTTGGGATGCACAGATCTTTGGGAATTAAGGGATATGGAGAGTGGGTGGAAAAGTGGAATTGAAGCTCAAGATCCGCCATGATCATGGTGAATGGCGAAGGAGACTGGGACGGGCTGTGTGGTCTATTCCTGCTCCTCTTTCTTGTGCATTCATTAGATCAAAAGTGCTTACCCATGTTATTTCCAGTAGGTGGTTGAGGCATGATGCACTATCAATAAGGCGAAAGACTACCGATATGCCAATATAAGTGTAGGCTTTTATTCACAACAGAATCAGGAGCAGATCCCAACAATTAACCGACCTGGACTGAACAAGGGGGAGGAGACAGCCACCTTTATACTAGGTGCTGAGGGGAGGCACCAAACTGGAAGGGGATGTGTCCAGGTATGACAAACACACACAACGGTGGTCCATATAGGACAAAGGCACAACTGAGGTCCACCACAAGGCAGTTGCGTTAGCCACATTTAGGACTTATCTTGATAGGCATATGAACAAACGGGGAATGGAGGAATATGAGTGGTTGGTTTAGATAGGTAAACGTGATTGGCGCAGGCTTGGAGGGCCGAAGGGCCTGTTCCTGTGCTGTACTGTTCTTTGTAAAAGTTTATTTATTAGTCACATTTATTAGTTGCTGTGAAAATCACCTAGTCACCACACTCCGTGCCTGTTCGGGTACACTGGGGGAGAATTTAGCATGGCCAATGCACCTAACCAGCACGTCCTCCCCTGGACTGCGGGAGGAAACCGGAGAACCCGGGGGAAACCCGTGCAGACACGGGGAGAACGTGCAGAATCCACACAGACAGTGACCCAAGCCGGGAATCGAACCCGGGTTCCTGGCGCTGTGAGGCAGCAGTGCTAACCGCTGTGCCGCCCTTAAAGGAAGAATCATATTGGTCCAGCTCTATTCATGACCCAGGGACACCGCAAAGCACTTTCTCAAGTGTAGTCACTGTTGTAATGTGGGAAACATGGCAGCCAATTTCTGCACAGCAAGCTCCCATAAAACAGCAGTATGTTAATGACCAGATTATCTATTATAGTGATGCTAGCTGAGGGATGAATGTTGGCCAGTACACTGGAATAATTCCCCTGCTCTTCTTCAAAATGGCGCCGTGGAAACTTCTGCATCCACCTGACAGATCAGACCAGTCTCCAACATAGTGTTTCAGCTGAAAATGGGCTTCTCCAACAGTGTGGCATTCCCTCCCTGCTGCAGTAGTAGGGTTGATATAGATACCTGTATGGACTTGAACCCCAAGCCATACTGACTCAGAAACGAGAATCCTACACACTGAATCCATACTGACACCCAAGGCATTAGGATATCTATGGTTGGCACATTGGCACATTGGTTAGCACTGCTGCTTCAGAGCGCCAAAGACTTGGGTTCGATCCTGGCCTTGGGTGACTGTCTGTGCGGAGGCTGCACATTCTCCCCGTGTGTGTGTGGGTTTCCTCTGGGTGCTCCGGTTTCCTCCCACATTCCAAAATGTGCGGGTTAGGTGGATTTGCATGGTAAGTGTGTGGGGTTACGATGATAAGGCAAGGTAGCAGGCCTGGGTAAGATACTCTGTCAGGGAATTGGTGCAGACTCATAGAACCCTACAGTGCAGAAGGAGGCCATTCAGCCCATCGAGTGTGCACCGACCACAATCCCACCCAAGCCCTATCCCCACAACACCACGCATTTACCCCAGCTAGCCCCCCTGACACTAAGGGGCAATTTAGCATGGCCAATCCACCTAACCCAAACATCTTACTCGATGGCCTCCTTCTGTAAAATAGGGATTCTATGATCTGTTAGCAGCTCTGTCCTTCCTCACGCGCTGCTGGGAGTTAAATGTCAGAAAATAATTAATTTTCAAGCTAGATAAAATTAAAAATCCCACAAGATGCTCACCCTATTTGCTCAGCGCTGCATTAAATACATTTCGCCTTCCCCACTGCAAAATCAGCTCAGTTCTGAATAGCTAGCTTTGATTTTGTGTGAATACTTCGAGCTTCCACCGAAACTTATGTTCTGCCAGGTCTCAGATCTATTCACGACCAACTGCCCAATTCCTCCTACTGCCTGGGGAACCCCTTTCCCCACAGCAGACATCACACCAGTCACACAGTCCAAAATAAAGGGGTGACGTTACCTGTTAGGTGGCTCAATAAAGCAGCATTTTACATCTTGCAAGAAGCAATTGGAAAGTGGTGACCCATAGAATCCCTTCAATTCAGAAGGAGGTCATTCGGCCCATTGAGTCTGCACCGGGTCTCAAAAGTGCATCTTACCCAGGCCCACCCCTCTGCCCTATCCTTGTAACCCTGCGCATTTACAATGGCCAATCAACCTAACCTGCACATCTTTGGAGTGTGGGAGGAAAGCGGAGCACCCGGAGGAAACCCACGCAGACACGGGGGGCAGCAATGGTGGCACAGTGGTTAACGTTGCTGCCTCACGGTTGCCAAGGACCCGGGTTCGATTCCCGGCTTGGGTCTGTGGGGAATTTGCATGTTCTCCCCGTGTCTGCGTGGGTTTCCTCCGGGTGCTCTGGTTTCCTCCCGCAGTCCGAAGTACGCATAGGTTAGGTGCATTGTCCATGCTAAATTCTCCCTCGGTGTACCTGAACAGATGTGAGTGTGGTGACTGGATGATTTTCACAGTAACTTCATTGCAGTGTTAATGTAAGCCTACTTGTGATACTAATAAATAAACTTTAAAACTTGCAAACTCCACACGGACAGTCACCTGAGACCGGAATTGAACCCGGGTCCCTGGCGCTGTGAGGCAGCAGTGCTAACCATTGTGCTGCCCAATGCAATGTGAAGGTTTACGTCAAAGTTCTGCTCTTCTGTTCCTCAACAGAAGCTAATCGGAAAACTGCTCCAGGCCAGATACTGGGAAACAACTGGGAATAGAATCTTCTACCACGAGTCACACCACACCACTCCAGTCCCACCCCCTACCCCCTTCCTCAATTTCCCAGGAGGTATGGCGTTTCCTAGTGTTGGACGCACTCCAGATGTGTCTCACTTACCTCACAGGGGATCTGAGCTGATGTAAGGAGTCGGGGGAACCCTAATGCAGTTGCACCAGCCAGCTGAAGGTTTGACGCAGATTGCTTGGTGTATGGTTGAAAGATGATGAAGCTTTCCAAAAAAATATGAGGAGTGAGAAACTGTACGAACTGCAGATTAGATCAGTAACTTCTTGCACTGTGGTCCACTAAACCATCATCAGTTTAGTCCACACCAAACAGCAGAAAATATTCTATGGAGAAAAATGTCAATTTTTCATCGAATCGTAGAGTCCCTACAGTGCAGAAGGAGGCCATTCGGCCCATTGAGTCTGCACCGACTCTCTGAGAGTATCTTACCCAGGCTCACCCTCCGTCCTATCCCTGTAACTCCACACATTTACCATGGCTAATCCATTTTACCCACACATGCTGGGATACTAAGGGCAATTTAGCATGGCCAATCCACTCAACCAGCACATCTTTGGAGTGTGGGAGGAAACAGGAGCAACCGGGGAGAATGTATACTGAGACACGGGGAGAATGTATACTGAGACACGGGGAGAATGTATACTGAGACACGGGGAGAATGTATACTGAGAAAATTCCATGTACAATTCAGTGCATGAAATGTTGCAAGATTTGCAGCACAAAACAACAACAACTTATATTTATATAGCATCTTTAAAGCAACGGAATGCTTCACTGGAGCGATTATAAAATGCGGTATGACACTGATCCACATAAAGAGATGTGAGGTCAGATGACCAAAAGCTTGTTAAAGAGGTAGGCTTTTAAAGAGCATCTTAAGAGAAGAAAGTGACGTGGAGAAGTGTAGTAGGAGCATTCTGGAGCTTGGGGCCCAGTCAACAGGCGGCACTGCCCCTAGTGGTCAAGCAATGAAAATCAGGGAAGCAGAGGAGGACAGAATTGGAATAGCGCAGAGATCTTGGGGGCTTGTGAGATAGAAGGAGATTACAGAGATAGAGAGATAGGGGCAAAGGAGGGATTTGAAAACAAGGATGAGAATTTTAAAGTCAAGAATTGGGGCGGCACGGTGGCACCGTGGCTAGCACTGCTGCCTCACAGCGCCAAAGACCTGGGTTCGATTCCCGGCTTGGGTGACTGTCTGTGAGGAGTTTGCACGTTCTCTCTGCGTGCGTTCCCTCCGGGTGCTCCGGTTCCCTCCCACAGTCCAAAGATATGTGGGCTAGGTGCATCGGCCACGCTAAATTACCCCTTAGTGTTCCGGGATGCGTAGATTAGAGGGATTAGCGGGGCAAATATGTGGGATTACAGGTTGTTGTCGGTACAGACTCAATGGTCCGAATGGCCTCCTTCTGCACTGTAGGGTTTCTATGGTTAAATAGCTTCACCGGAAGCCAGTATAGGTCAGTGAGCACAAGGGTGCATTAGCGAAACGGGACTTGGTGCAAGTTAAGACATGGGTAGCAGGATGACATCGAGCTTATGGAGGGTAGAATGTGGAGCTGGACAATAATGCAGTGGAAGAAGTCAAGAGGTAACAAAGGCATGGACGAGGGTTTCAGCAGCAGATGGAGGTGGAAATAGGGAGGCTTGTGGTTGGAAACTCATCAAGGGATCAAATGCGATCCTTAGATTGCAAACAGGCGGGCTTAATCTCAGGCTGCTCCCAGAGAAAGGAATGGAGGCAGTAGCTAGTGAACGGATTAAGGAATGCCTGAAGCTTTGGCTAGGAATTCCAGACAGAGGAAGTGACCAGGGGATGATTCAATCCATTGGAATTTTATACTTGAATCAGGAATGTTTGATCGATGGCGGAACATCATTCTGCAGCGGGATTCAAGCTGGAATGGGTCTCTAAAGAAGGCCTCATCCCCGAAGCAATTGCAGTCAACCAGCCAATTGTCTTTTTGAGACAGGGTTGTTAAACAGCATCTCAGGGCCCAGCGGAAACCTTTCTGTCACGTGTTCTGAAGTGCAGACTACACATGCCCCACTGTTTGTGTCTGCTAATTGATACACTTAACATCAGCACAGGCTCCGAAAATCACTCTCAGCCCTCAGTGTATTTTCCGGCAGCTTTCTGGTTTAGTCTGGAGGGCTGAAGAATCCAGACCCCTCGGGAAATGCTGTCTTCCTCAACGAAGGTTTACAAAGTGAGGGCGGCCAACTGAAGAATTCTCCCCCCTTCAGATTCTGTTCACCTCTGGGTGACACAGTGGGTTAGCACTGTAGCCTCACAGCGCCAGGGACCCAAGTTCGATTTCAGCCTTGGGTCGCTGTCTGTGTGGAGTTTGCACGTTCTCCCCGTGTCTGCGTGGGTTTCCTCCGGGTACTCCGGTTTCCTCCCACAGTCCGAAAGATGTGCGGGTTAGGTGGATTAGCGGGGTAAGTAGGTGGGGTTACAGGGATAGGGCCTGGGGTAAGATGCTCTGTCAGAGAATCAGCACAGACTCAATGGGCCAACCGGCCTCTCTCTGCACTGTAAGGGATTCTATGACCATATCTGATTCACGACAGTCAGTGACCACCATGTCTGAACCTCATCAGTGAATGTCGAGGGAGAGTCACGGACCAACCGACTCAAGAACAGTTTCTTCCCTGCTGTCATTAGACTTTTGAATGGACCTACCGTGCACTAAGTTGATCATAGAAACCCTACAGTGCAGAAGGAGGCCATTCGGCCCATCGAGTCTGCACCGACCACAATCCCACCCAGGCCCTACCCCCACATATTTACCCACTAATCCCTCTAACCTACGCATCTCAGGACTCTAAGGGGCAATTTTTTTTTTAACCTGGCCAATCAACCTAACCCGCATATCTTTGGACTGTGGGGGGAAACCGGAGCACCCGGAGGAAACCCACGCAGACACGAGGAGAATGTGCAAACTCCACACAGACAGTGACCCGAGCCGGGAATCGAACCCGGGATGCTGGAGCTGTGAAGCAGCAGTGCTAACCACTGTGCTACCGTGCCGATCTTTCTCTACACCCTAGCTATGACTGTAACACTACATTCTGCACTCTCTCCTTTCCTTCTCTATGAACGGTATGCTTTGCCTGCATAGCGCGCAAGAAACAATACTTCTCACTGCATACTAATACATGTAACAATAATAAATCAAATCAAATCAAATCAAACCAAATGCTGTCCTTATTTGAACAGGACGGAGAGCTGTTTTATCCTCCCACCTCTCTCCACCCGCCGTCACTCCTGTGAAATCATCAAAGAAAATGATTTTACTGGAGGGGGCATCTCGTTCTACTCCCCGTGCGTCAGGCCTTTGCCCTCACCCGGCAGCGTGGATTTCCTTTGTGTGATAATTTGCTGGAAGTGGGAGTTGATGACAGCACAATGGCGGCGTGGGGGAGGATCCAGGGCAACTGGCGGGGGGGGGGGGGGGGGGGGGGAGGTACCTCAGTAAATGACAGGATCAACAGTCTCTCTCTCTCTAACCAATGAGATTACAAAAAGAAATAAACAGAGGAGGGAACAGTGTGAGTTAGAGTCAAACCAGGTGTTGTGTTATTGACTGAGGGATACCGAGTCGCTGTGGCAACTTTCACTTGTACACGCGTGCTATAGTCCGTAGCTATGGAAAGTGACATAGAACATAGAAAAAATACAGCACAAACAGGCCCTTCGGCCCACAAGTTGCGCCGGTCATGTCCCTACCTACCTAGGCTTATATATAGCCTTACCTATAACCCTCAATTCTAATAAGTCCCATGTACTCATCCAGAAGTCTCTTAAAAGACCCTATCGAGTTTGCCTCCACCACCACTGACGTCAGCCGATTCCACTCATCCACCATCCTCTGAGTGAAAAACTTACCCCTGACATCTCCTCTGTACCTACTCCCCAGCACCTCTCGTAGCAGCCATTTCAGCCCTGGGAAAAAGGCTCCGAGAATCCACCCGATCTATACCTCTCAACATCTTGTACACCTCTATCAGGTCACCTCTCATCCTTCGTCTCTCCAAGGAGAAAAGACCGAGCTCCCTCAGCCTATCCTCATAAGGCATGCCAACCAATCCAGGCAACATCCTTGTAAATCTTCTCTGCACCCTTTCAATCATTTCCACATCCCTCCTGTAATGAGGCGACCAGAACTGAGCACAGTACTCCAAGTGGGGTCTGACGAGGGTCTTATAAAGCTGCATGATTATCTCCCGACTCCTAAACTCAATCCCTCGATTGATGAAGGCCAGCACACCATCCGCCTTCTTAACCACCTCCTCTACCTGTGAGGCCGATTTAAGAGTCCTATGGACCCGGAACCCAGGTCCTTCTGATCCTCTACACTGCTAAGAGTCTAACCCTTGATATTATACTCCTTCATCCCATTTGACCTGCCAAAATGGACCACTACACATTTATCCGGGTTGAAGTCCATCTGCCACTTCTCCGCCCAGTCTTGCATCCTATCTATGTCACGCTGCAGCTTCTGACATCCCTCCAGACTATCCACAACCCCACCAACCTTCGTGTCATCGGCAAACTTACCAACCCATCCCTCCACTTCCTCATCAAGGTCATTTATGAAAATGACCAACAGCAAGGGTCCCAGAACAGATCCCTGGGGCACTCCACTGGTGACCGACCTCCATTCAGAAAAAGACCCGTCTACAACCACTCTCTGCCTTCTGCAGGCAAGCCAGTTCTGAATCCACAAGGCAACAGCCCCTTGGATCCCATGCCCTCTCACTTTCTCAAGAAGTCTTGCATGGGGGACCTTATCGAATGCCTTGCTGAAGTCCATGTAAACCATATCTACCGCTTTTCCTTCGTCGATGTGTTTAGTCATATTTTCAAAGAACTCCACCAGGCTCGTAAGGCACGATTTGCCTTTGACAAAGCCGTGCTGACTACCTTTGAACATACTAAACTTCTCTAAATGTTCATAAATCCTGTCCCTCAGGATCTTCTCCATCAACTTACCAACCACTGAGGTTAGACTCACCGGTCGGTAATTTCCTGGGCTATCCCTATTCCCTTTCTTGAATATAGGAACCACATCCGCAATCCTCCAATCCTCCGGAACCTCTCCCGTCTCCATCGATGACGCAAAGATCATCGCCAGAGGCTCTGCAATCTCTTCCCTCGCCTCCCACAGTAACCTGGGGTACATCCCATCCGGTCCCGGCGACTTATCTATCTTGACGCTATTCAAAATTTCCAACACATCCTCTTTCTTAATGTCCACATACTCAATCTTTTCAGTCCGCCTCAATCCTGTAGTACATCCACCCAGGTCTTTTTCCACCGTGAATACCGAGGTAAAATATTCATGAAGCACCTCTGCTATTTCTTCCGGTTCTGTAAAGACTTTCTCACCTTCACATTTTATAGGTCCTATTCCTTCACATCTCATCCTTTTACTCTTCACATATTTATAGAACGCTTTAGGTTTCACCTTGATCTGACCTGCCAAGGCCTTCTCGTGACCCCTTCTGGCTCTCCTAATTTCTTTCTTAAGTCCCTTCCTACAAGCCGTATACTCATCTAGATTCCCATCATCGCCCAGCTCTCTGAACCTATTGTACGCTTTCCTTTTCTTTCTCACTAGGTTCAGCGCAGCTTTCGTGCACCACGGTTCCCGTAACCTACCAACACCTCCCTGTCTCATTGGAACGTTGTCATGCAGAACTCCAGACAAACATTCCTTGAAAATCTGCCACTTTACTTCAGTACTTTTCCTCGAGAATGCCTCCTTCCAATTTATGCCTCTAATCTCCTGCCTGAGGGCTTCATATTTCCCCTTACTCCAGATAAACACTTTCCTAGCTTGCCTGATCCTATCTCTTTCCAATGCTAGCGTAAAGGAGATAGAGTTATGATCACTATCCCCAAGATGCTCCCCCACTGAGAGATCCGACACCTGTCCAGGCTCATTAGCCAGTACCAGATCGAGTACAGCCTCTCCTCTTGTAGGCTTATCCACATGCGGTGTCAGGAAACCCTCCTGAACACACCTAACAAACTCCTCCCCATCTAAACCCCTTACCCTAGGGATATTCCAATCGATGTTTGGGAAATTAAAGTCTCCATCACGACAACCCTGTTATTCCTACATCTCTCCAGGATCTGTTTCCCTATCTGCTGCTCAACATCCCTGTTACTATTGGGCGGCCTGTAGAAAACACCCAGCCAAGATATCGACCCCTTCCCGCTCCAAACTTCCACCCACAGAGACTCCATAGACAACCCCTCTACGGCGTCCACCTTCTCTACAGCTGTGACACTATCCCTGATCAGCAGTGCCACTCCCCCCTCCCTCTTTTGCCTCCCTCTCTGTCCTTTCTGAAACATCTGAAACCCGGCACCTGAAGTATCCAGTCCTGTCCCTGTCCCCTAGTCTCCGTAATGGCCACCACATCACACTTCCAAGCATCGATCCAAACTCTAAGCTCATCCACTTTATTCACTACATTCCTGGCATTAAAATAGACACATCTCAAACCTTTGGTCTGAGCTCTCCCCTTCTCCATCACCTGTCTATTCTCCCTCTTACACTGTCTACAATCCTTCTCTATTTGCGGGCTAACCTCCTCGCTCTCAGTCACCTCATCACGATTCCTTCCCCCCAACCTTTCTAGTTTAAAGTTTCCCCAGTAGCCTTAGCCAACCTTCCTGCCAGAATATTGGTCCCCCTGGGATTCAAGTGCCACCCGTCTTTTTTGTACAGGTTACACCTTCCCCTAAAGAGGTCCCAATGATCCAGGAACCTGAATCCCTGCCCCCCGCTCCAGTCCCTCAGCCACGCATTCATCCTCCACCTCACTCCATTCCTGCTCTCACTTTCCCGTGGCACAGACAGCAATCCTGAGATTACTACCTTTGCGTTCCTCCTTCCCAACTGTCTACCTAACTCCCTATATTCTCTTTTCATGACCCCTTCCGTCTTCCTACCTATGTCAGCGGTACCAATATGTACCACGACCTCTGGCTCCTCTCCCTCCCCCCTCAGGATATCTGGGACGCGATCAGAGACATCCCGGATCCCGGCACCAGGGAGGCAGACCACCATCCGAGACTCCCGTCTGCCTCCGCAAAAACGCCTGTCCGACCCCCTTACTGTTGAGTCCCCGATTAATACTGCCTTCCTCCTCCTTTCCTTAGCCCTCTGAGTTACAGGGCTGGACTCTGCTCCAGAGACATGGCCACTGCTGCTTCCCCCAGGTGGGCTGTCCCCCCCCAGCAGTACTCAGACAGGAGTACTTATTGTGAAGGGGCACATCCACCGGGGTGCTCTCTATCACCCTTCCTGGACGTTACCCACTTGTCTGCCTCCCGTGGCCCTGGTGTGACCACTTTCTGATAGCTCCTGTCTATCACCTCCTCATTTTCCCTAACCAGACGAAGATCCTCAAGCTGCAGTTCCAGTTCTCTAACACGGTCCCTTAGGAACCGCAGCTCGACACACCCATCACGGATATGGACGTCCGGGAGGCCAGGAGCCTCCAGGACCTCCCACATTGGGAACAACAGACTGGCCTCACACTCATAATCTCCCTTCTTATTTCAAGGAACACAGAGAAACGTATTTAAGAATTAAACGTACCCCGCCTCGCCCTTTCCGCCTACGCCCTTAGAGCCAAAGCCCTTCAGCTCTCACTCTGCTCCCTGCTCACTCCACTGCTCGCTAACAATGCTGCCCGCTGGATAGTGGGCCTGCTTTTAAACCTCCCGCGCGCTGAAGGAAAATTTGACCCTTCCCAGAAGACCCAGCGGCCTACTTCCGGGTTAGAGTTCAAAGGTTTCTTTTAAAAAAACACCCGCAAAAAAGTAATTTAAACTAAATTAAAAGTATTATTTTTAAATTAAAAGTATTTTAAAAGTAGATCTCTTACCCCAGCACTCCTGCAATAAATCCCTCCTCTCTGTCTCACTCTGGCTGAACAATGACGATAGAGGTTTTAGATGATGTAGGAATAACAGCAAAATGGACGATTATTTAAATGGTAAAAAATTGCAGCATGCTGCTGTGCAGAGGGACCTGGGTGTCCTTGTGCAGGAATCTCAAGGAGTTGGTTTGCAGGTGCAGCAGGTAATTAAGGAGGCAAATGGAATTTTGTCCTTCATTGCTAGAGGGATGGAGTTTAAAAACAGTGAGGTTATGTTGCAGCTGTATAAGGTGGTGGTGAGGCCACACCTGGAGTACTGTGTACAGTTTTGGTCTCCTTACTTGAGAAAGGATATCTTGGCACTGGAGGGGGTGCAGAAGAGATTCACTAGGTTGATTCCGGAGTTGAGAGGGTTGGCTTATGAGTTGAAACTGAGTAGGCCGGGACTATACTCATTAGAATTCAGAAGAGTGAGGGGAGATCTTATAGAAATATCTAAGATTATGAAGGGAATAGATAAGATAGAAGCAGGGAAGTTGTTTCCACTGGCAGGTGAAACAAGAACTAGGGGGCATGGCCACAAAATAAGGTGGAGCAGATTGGGAAAGAGAGGAGTAATCGACAGCAATAAGTACTTTTTAATTCAAAAATTTAAAATGCAGGAATGTAAATTGCCTCACTAAAAGGGTGCACCGTTAATCTTTAGCCCAAACCTTCTGTGGCGAGTTTAGTTGGCAAATGCAGCAATTCCATGAAGCTCATATGCAGAATTGCATGCAAGTTGCTATCTTGGTGAAACAAGCAGCAGTTAATTTAATGGTGTTTGCTGTTAGTAATCTGCAAACTGTGCAGTAATTCACTGCCACAAGTTATTTTTAAAGGGGCACAAGCCATGTTATATTTTTGCCACAAGAGATACCATACTGAAAATTCTTACTGAACTTGCTGGCTGACCTTTGATTTTTCGTTGCTATTCTGAAGAAAGCAAGCAAGAGCTTGAATCCATGAGGCGCTTTTCACGTCCTCAACCCAATAGTGCTTCATAGAATCCCTACAGTGCAGAAGGAGGCCATTCAGCCCATCAAGTCTGCACTGACTCTCTGACAGAGTATCTGACCCAGGACTTCTCTCTCATATCCCCATAACCCCACACACTTACCACAGCTAATTCACCTAACCTACACATCTTTGGACACCAAGAGGCAATTTAGCATGGTAAATTCACCTAGCCTGCACATCTTTGGACAACAAGGGGCAATTTAACATGGTAAATCCACCTAAACTGTACATCTTTGAAGTATAGGAGGAAACCGGAGCACCCGGAGGAAACCCACGCAGGCCCGGGGAGAACATGCAGACTTGGCACGTACAGTCACCTGAGGCCGGATTTGAACCCGGGCCCCTGGTGCTGTGAGGCAGCATTGATAACCGCTGTGCCACCGTGCTTGAAACCAACTGAGCCTTCTCTGTTCGAACACACATCACGGATTGACTGAGGTGATAGAAGCGTTTGAAATGATGAAAGCGGGAGAGGGTAGTAAGTTGTGTAAAAGCAAATTACTGCGGATGCTGGAATCTGAAACAAAAATGGAAAATGCTGAAAAATCTCGACAGGTCTGACAGCGCCTGTAGAGGGACAAATGTTAGCACTGTTCTGTCTCTCCACAGAAAGTTATGTAGATAATTTCCTGTATCCCGAGGGGTCCATAAATTAAATATAAGAGAATTGTAACTGAACAAATCGGCATTCTTTACGCAGGGAGATGTGATAGCAAAGGATTCACTTCCGGGGTAATGGTTTTGTCAGGAACTACTCCAACGTTCAAGGTTGGATAGCGTCAGTAGCTTAAGGGAAAGGGATAAAAAAACCTTGGTGCATTGTGAGTAAATGTAGATGTTGGGGAGGCGATGGCCTAGTGGTATTATTGCTAGACTATTGATCCAGAAACTCAGCTGATGTTTTGAGGACCCTGGTTCGAATCCCACCACAGCAGATGGTGATATTTGAGTTCAATAAAAAATATCTGGAATGAAGAATCCACTGATGACCATGAAACCATTGGTGGAAAAACCCATCTGGTTCACTGATGTCCTTTAGGGAAGGAAATCTGCCTTCCTTACCTGGTCTGGCCTACTTGTGACTCCAGAGCCACAGCAATGTGGTTGACCCTCAACTGCCCTCGAGCAACTAGGGATGGGTAATAAATGCTGGCCCAGCCAGCGACGCCCATGTCCCACAAATGAATAAAAACAAAATTCGTGACCGTGCCCCCATGGATAATAAACGCCACCCATTAGGATAAATGGCCTGCTTCTGTCTTACTAGTTCTGAATATATAGCTGTGTACATTAAATTACTTTTGAATTGAAGTCCCTGTGTGAAAATAAGACAGTAAGCAGAAGCAACAAATAAAGTAGCAAGCGTGTTATAACTAAGATAAAAAGCAAAATACCGCGGATGCTGGAATCTGAAATAAAAACAGAAAATGCTGGAAAACCTCTGCAGGTCTGACAGCATCTGTGGAGAGAGAATAGAGCCAATGTTCCGAGTCTGGATGATTCCTCCGTCAGAGTGTTATAACTACTTTTTTTTAATGTCTTAAAGCTGTATTTAAAGTTATTCAGCCCCTTTGCGCTATGAATGTGCTTCAGTGCGGAGTGAAAGTCAGTCCTTTTAATCTACGCAACTTTCAGCAGAGAGTGGGTAAGTAGATCCACGGCAAGAGAAAACATTCATTAAGCTGCATGAAAAATAAATACGTCAGTTGAGTCTGTATTGGTGGAGCTGGAGTCTGCCTCCTGCTTTTCCAGGACATTCCGCCTTTTTTTTGCTCCCAATTCCTTACCAATCTGCAACCCATTATGCTACTAAAAATAGGACATTTCAACGGAGCGAAGGTATTGTCTTTAGACTAGGAATGCAGTGACGATGCCATTAAACAACCCTGATCAAAATATTTAATCGAACCACAAATGCCTTAGAGAGAAGTTTACAGATTAAAAATAGACTGAATGGCATTTCATTTCTCCATTTCGTCCGCAGCCCTGGTTTCTGAGCTTTTGCGGTTGCTATTTTTAGGCATTTACTGACTAGCTTTTCACCATTCTAACTAGATACTAGAGGACAGCACGGTGGCACAGCGGTCAGCACTGCTCTCTCACAGCGCCAGGGACCCGGGCTTGATTCCCGGCTTGGGTCACTGTCTGTGCAGAGTTTGCACGTCCTCCCCGTGTCTGCGTGGGTTTCCTCCGGGTGCTCCGGTTTCCTCCCACAGTCTGAAAGATGTGCTGGTTAGGGTGCATTGACCTGAACAGGCGCCTGGAGTGTGGCGACTAGGGGAATTTCGCAGTAACTTCATTGCAGTGTTAATGTAAGTCTACTTGAGACTAATAAATAAACTTTACTTTTAATACTGACTGCGCTAGCTAGATTTTCAAATCGCCACTGGTTGCTAGCTGTAACCAGCAATAGTATTTTTTTTCTGTGCAATGTTAAGAGGATGGTCACTGTATTGCCGGTTAAGACTAGGGAAACGGAACAAGTGTGGGTGTGGGACTAACTGCACTGCTCTTCAATAAATGAGCTGACACAGACTCGATGGGCCCAATGGCCTCCTTCTGTGCTGTGCTATTCTATAATCCTATGATCAACTTGTGGTAAATACTAAATTTCTGCTAGACTAGTTAGAAACTGTCCAGGTGCGAGCTGTATCCTTTGATGCACAACCACCCCCCCCCACTCCACCGCTCCCCCCACCCCACCCCCCCCACCCCCACTCCTCGCTCCCACCCTCACTCCCTTCCCAAACTACAACTGATCTGTTTACTGTGGGGGCAGCAGCCATGCCTGTAAGTCAGAAGGTTGTGGGTACAGGTCCCACTCTTGTGACTTGAGCACAAAGGCTCAAAGGTGAGGCCTGCACCAGGAAGGGTTAACAAATCATTATTGGATCACTACTATGACTTGGCACTGTTTACTATATTCAGTAAGTACCCCTGGCAAGTCCTCAGGCCGACTGGTTTCCTGCAAAGGGAATAATGAGGTGCTGACAAGCTATTCTATAAATACCTCACACAAGCCGGGGAGATTGTTGCAATCCGCATATCTGATAGTCAGGTGGGCTGGAGCGATGTGATCTGTGACATGTAGATCTTTGCTGGGGGTTAACAAAGAAACAAAGAATAGTACAGTACAGCCCAGGAACAGGCCTATTGGCCTACCAAAGGGCGGCATGGTGGTTGGCACTGATGCCTCACAGCGCCCGGAACCCGGGTTCGATTCCCCAGCTTGGGTCACTGTCTGTGTAGAGTTTGTACGTTCTCCCCATGTCTGCGTGGGTTTCCTCCGGGTGCTCCAGTTTCCTCTCACAGTCCGAAAGACGTGCTGGTTGGGTGCATTGACCATGCTAAATTCTCTCTCAGTGTACCCGAACAGGCGCCAGAGTGTGGCGACTCGGGGATTTTCACAGTAACTTTATTGCAGTGTTAATGTAAGTCTACTTGTGACACGAATAAATAGACTTTAAACTTAATCAAAAACAAGCCTGCGCCCTCACGTGCCAGGTTGCTGAATCCGTTTTCTGAGTGGAGGACCTTTTCCACGCTTTTCGTTTAAGCTTAAAGCTAAATGACATTATTTGTCAAACTTTTTATGCAGGCGCTTAATGGATGAAACAACCCATCTGGTTCGTCAGTGCAGGAAACTGCCCTAAAAACCTCTCCCCCCTCCATGCTGCTGCCACGATTAGATTCCATTAAACCTGCCATTGCTATCCCTAATCCAAACAAATCAAGCCACCCAGTTAATTTATTTAAACTAATTCCATGTATCAAACACCATCTTAAACAGGACATCTAATGGACTGGAGCTTTTTTTCTTTTCTTCTGACTCATATAAACACACCAATCGGTCCTGTCCTATATCACTTAAAGAATCTGAAATGCTTCAAGCCTTATGGATTCGATGAATCCATTAACCGACTCCAGCTGGAAGGTCTCTCCATCTCACTTTCCTTTGCGCTCATGGCTACCATTGTATCCATCAGCAGACGATTCCCCTAATGGCCTCTCACCAAACCAACCCCAGTCATTGTGAACGTAGGATTAGGCGAAGGTGTGTCAGAACATCGTACAGCACAGAAGAAGGCCACTCGGCCCATTTTACCTGTGCCAGCCCCTTGCGACAGCTATCCAGTTAGTCGCACCCCCCTGACTTTTCCCCATAGCCCTGCCACTTTCTCCTCTTTAGCTGTTCGTCCAATTCCCTTTTGAGAGTTTCTATTGAATCTGCTTCCATCACCCTATCAGGCAGCGAATTCCAAATGGTAAGAGCTCACGGTGTGGAACACCATTCTCCTTATTCACCTTTTGTCCACTCTCTCTAATCTGTGTCCCCTCATCTCTGACTCTTCAGCCAGTGGAGACATGTTTCTCCTTATTTACTTTATGGAAACCTGGACGTTGCTGTTTTCAGAATTACTTTTCAAAGCAGAATTGCAATATTTCCCTTGCTTCTGACTGGATCTCAGGAAAGTGCCCCACAATATCCGCAATAGTATTGTT
This sequence comes from Mustelus asterias, assembly GCF_964213995.1. Classification (NCBI taxonomy): domain Eukaryota; kingdom Metazoa; phylum Chordata; class Chondrichthyes; order Carcharhiniformes; family Triakidae; genus Mustelus; species Mustelus asterias. The sequence goes on from NC_135806.1 coordinate 9,438,722, forward strand.
CGTAATCAAGGATATATATATTCAATCAAGACTGATCAGACAGTTAGAAAACACAAATTCATTCTCAGTGTGTTTGGTAATATACTCCCACCATTTTGGCACAGAGACATAGAAAATAGGAGCCAGAGTAGGCCATTTGGCCCTTCAGCCTACTCCAGCATTCATTATGATCATGGCTGATCATCGAACTCAGTTACCTGTTCCTGCTTTCCCACCCATATCGTTTGATCCCCTTTACCCCAAGAGTTACATCAAACTCCTTCTTGAAAGCATAGGTTTGGGCCTCAACTGCTTTCATTGGGATCTAATTCCACAGGCTCACCACTCTCTGGGTGAAGAAATTTCTCCTCACTGCAGTCCCAAAAGGTTTACCCTCTATCTGTAGACTATGACCCCTGGTTCTGAATGCCCCCACCATCAGGAACATCCTTCCTGCATCTACTCTACCTAGGCCTGTTAGAATTTTATAGGTTTCTATGAGATCCCTTCTCATTCTTCTGAACTCCAGCGAATACAATCCTAACCAACTCAATCTCTTCTCATATGTCAGCCCTGCCATCCCAGGAATCAGTCTGGCAAACCCTCACTGCACTCCCTCCATAGCAAGAACATCCTTCCTCAGACAAGGAGACCAAAACGTCTCACAATATTCCAGGAGTGGTCTCACCAAGGCCCTGTATAACTGCAACAAGACAACTCTGCTCCAGTACTTGAATCCTCTTGCTATGAAGGCCAACACACCATTTGCCTTCTTCACCGCCTGCTGCTTATGTAAAGTGGCTGTGTACGAGGACACCCAGGTCTTGTTTCACATTCCCCTTTCTCAATCGATACATATATATATAAGCAGATAACCTCACATTAATCCACATTATCTTGCGTCTGCCATGCATTTGCCCACTCACTCAGCTTGTCCAAATCGCACCGAAGCATCTCTGCATCCTTTGTAACTTAGTGTCAGAGAACAGAGATTGGAAAAGGGAAAAGAAAACAGGATTCTTTTTTTACAGCACTTTTCATCAACTTCAGCGAACTCCTCTCCCAACTCAATTGTCCTGACCCTGTGCTGTTGCAGATGGATGTGATTACAGCCAGGCCTTCAGTTTCCTGCCTCTGTGAGTGCCTTTTGTCTCCGTCCACTACATCCTTGGACACAAACCACTCATTCAAAGTCAACTACTGAAATAGAATTGGGGATGAAACGTGTCTTTGATAAGATTGTTAAATAACTTTGCAAAAACTGAAGTATTATATTTAGAATGTAAGAACAAACACAGACGGAGATTGTCCCGCTCACAATTGGGACTGCTTTTGTCAATAGTTTGTATTGGAATATCTCCATGAACTACACAGCTGTTGTTACTGGAGGGCACCTGACTTAAGGAACATATTTAAAGTAATTTTATTCAATACATGTCACTGTCTTAAGTTGCTCAAATTCAAAACTGGAACCAACACTGAGTTGCAACTTTGGAGGATAGAAACCACTGTCAGGTATATATAAGACAAGTATTTAAGCCGTAGGGTTCTGATATTAGATATTGAGGTTTTATGCATCAGAAACCTTTCATTCAATCAATAACTTTTCTTTCATTGTCAGCCCTTTGTGTTACAGCCTTCACTTTTTGCCCTTTCTTGCCTCTGTTGAATACACGGACTCCTTTTCGGATTCAGTTCCGGGGACACTTAACGATCCCCGAGTTGCGGACAAGAGGTTGGTCTTCAGGTTGACCTGGACCCCAGCTATTGGAAGGTGATTCCATTGGGTGAGGTGTGGGCATCTTGACCAATCGTCCATGGGTGCGCATCTGACCCAATCTCCACCAGAGGGGTGAGGTGCAGAAAAACTCTGGATGCGATTACCTCCTCCTAGTCAATGGGTTAGAATCATAGAATCCGAACAGTGCAGAAGGAGGCCTTTTGGCCCATTGAGCCTGCACCAACCACAATCCCACCCAAGCCCTATCCCCATAACCTCATGTATTTATCCTAATCCCCCTGACACTAAGGGGCAATTTAGCATGGCCAATGCACCTAACCCGCACATCTTTGGACTGTGGGAGGAAACCGGAGCACCCAGAGGAAACCCACGCAGACACGGGGAGAATGTGCAAACTCCACACATACAGTGACCCAAGCCGGGAATCGAACCCGGGTCCCTGGCGCTGTGAGGCAGCAGTGCTAACCACTGTGCCACCGTGCTGCCCAAACCCAATTGTAAAGCCCCAACTACACACCCAATTGTTGTCTTTGGAGGGTTTTATTTTTGCTGTGGAATCCTAGCCGCTCTCTAAATCAGGATGACTTGAACCTTTCTGTGACCAGTCCGGCATACATAGGCTGGGGGTGGGGGGTGGAGTCAAACCAGGGACTTTCATTTTGTCCTTGGCCCACCCAGCCCCCGGTCAAAACCTATTCCATTTCTCATTTTTCCCAGCGCTGCTGAAAGGCCATCGACCTGAAACGTTAACTCTGTTCCTCTCTCCACAGAGGCTGCCAGACCTGCTGACTATCTCTTAACATTTTCTGCTTTCGATTGCAGAGGTCCGACATCCCGTTTTATGATCGGAGACCTTCCCCTGGTCCAGCTCCACCACTTGACTCTTGACCACTCTCCAACTTTTCCCACCCCACCCCCGACAACGCCCACCAGAGTGGAGGTCGGAAATTCCCACCCCTCGCCTTTTTGGATCATCTCGGTACTGAGGAGGGTGCCTCATCAGCTGAGCCATGGGGGTGCAGGTGGGGAAGCAGCCAGCTATCATTTACTATACACCTGTTGTTGGCACAGTGGCACAGTGGTTAGCACTGCTGCCTCACAGCGCCTGGGACCCGGGTTCAATTCCGGGCTTGGGTCACTGTCTGTGCGGAGTCTGCACGTTCTCCCTGTGTCTGCATGCGTTTCCTCTGGGTGCTCCGGTTTCCTTCAACAGTCCAATGATGTTAGGTTGATTGGCCATGCTAAATTGACCCTTAGTGTCAGGGAGATAGGGGGGTAAATATGTGGGGTTACGGGGATATGGCCTGGGTGGGATTGTTTTCGGTGCAGGCTCAATGGGTCAAATAGCTTCCTTCTGCACTGTAGGGATTGCATGTATTACACATTGATTGACCATGCTAAATTGCCCCTTAGTGTCAGGGGGATTAGGAGGGCAAATACGTGGGTTATGGGGACATGGCCTGGGTGGGATTGTTGTCGATGGAGGCTCAATGGGCTGAATGGCCTCCTTCTGCACTGTAGGGTTCTATGGACGGAATTCTACCAGCATGTCTGCCCGAGGTTCGTACAATCCCATCCGAGACCAATGGAGAATGCCATTCTCCGAGCCTCGCCCGCCCCCGGAATCTCTTGTGTTCATACACTCTTCATGATGCAAACTGGATTTCACTGCTCCTGCTCTGAGATATGGGTTTGTTTTCGAGAGAAAGCGGATCATTAAACGCCAATGATTTTTATTTCTTCTTGCTGATCTGACCTGCTAATGGCTCCCTCCAGGTTCTTTGCCTTGTTCTCATCTGATTGAAGCTGCTTACTCCGGGCATCCTCTTCCTCAGCCGATCCAGCGGGCATCCCTTGCAGCAGCCATCTCTCTCTCATGGCTTTGGACTGGGCAGAAAAGAGAAGAAAGATCTGAGGAAAACATTACTCCACAAAAGAGGCACGTCAAAAACCAATCATGTCAATCACCAATCCTCATCTCTCCATCACTGCCGGCCGTGCCTTCAGCTGCCTGGGCCCTAAACTTGAGAACTCCCTCCCTAAACCTCTCCATCTCTCTCCCACGCTCTCCTCCTTTAAGATGCTCCTATTTCTTTGGTCAGGTTCTGGTCACCCATTCTAATATGTCTTTCAGAGTCAAATTTTGTCTGATGATTTTCCAACGAAACACGTGGGATGTTCTATGAGATTAAAGTTCGGGGGCCAGAGATAGATCGGTTCTTGATTAATAAGGGGATCAGGGGTTATGGGGAAATGGCAGGAGAATGGGGATGAGAAAAATATCAGCCATGATTGAATGGCGGAGCAGACTCGATGGGCCGAGTGGCCTAATTCTGTTCCTATGTCTTATGGTCTTGTGGTCCAGGTTATAGAGTCATACAGTCATAGAATTGTACAGCACAGAAAGAGGCCCTTCAGCCCATCGTGTCTGCACTGGCCATCAAGCACCTTCTATTCTCCAAAGATGTGTGGGTTAGGTTGATTGGCCATGCTAAATTACTCTTAGTTTCAGGAGGATTAAGAGGGTAAATATGTGGGGTTACGGGGATAGGGCCTGGGTGGGGATTGTGGTCGGTGCAGGCTCGATGGGCCAAATGACCTCCTTCTGCACTGTAGGGATTCTATGATTCTATTCTAAACTCATTTTCCAGCACTTGGTCTGTAGCCTTGTACGCTATGGCATTTCAAGTGCTCATCTAAATGCTTCTTAAATGTTGTGAGGGTCTCTGCCTCGACTATCCTTTCAGCAGTGAGTTCCAGACTCCCACCACCCTCTGGGTGAAAAGATTTTTCTTCAAATCCCCTCTAAATCTCCTGTCTCTTACCTTAAATCTATGCCCCTTGGTTATTGGCCCCTCTGCTAAGGTGAAAAGTTTATCCCTATCCAACCTATCAATGTCCGTCCTAATTTTGTACTCCTTGATCAGGTCCCCCCTCAGTTTCTCTGCTCCAAGGAAAACAACCCCAGCCTAACCAGTTTCTCTCCATAGCTGAAACACTCCTGCCCAAGCAACATCCTGGTGAATCCCCTCTCCACCCTCTCCAGTGCAACCACATCCTTCCTATAGGCGGTGATGTGGTGACAAGAGCTGAACACAATACTCTAGTTGTGGCCTAATGAGCATTTTACACAACTCCATCATAACCTTCCTGCTCTTATATTCTATGTCTCGGCTAATAAAGGCAAGTATTCCATATGCCGCCTTAACCACTGTATCTACCTGTCCTGCTGCATTCAGGGATCTTTGGATATGCACTCCAAAATCCCACTAGTCCTCTGTACTTCCTAGTGCCCTATTGTTCATTGTATATGAGAATTATAGAATCCTTACAGGAGGCCATTCAGCCCATTGAGTCTGCACCGATTCTCCGACAGAGTATCGTACACAGGCCCAACCCCCTGCCATATTCCCGTAACCCCATGCATTTACCATGGCTAATCCCCCTAACCTACACATCTTGGGACACTAAGGGGCAATTTAGCACGGCCAGTCCACCTAATCTGCACATCTTTGGACTGTGGGAGGAAACCGGCGCACCCGGAGGAAACCCACGCAGACACGGTGAGAACGTGCAAACTCCGCACAGACAGTGACCCAAGGCCGAAATTGAACCTGGGTCCCTGGCGCTGAGAGGCAGCCGTGTGCTACTGTGCCACCCATATTCCCTTGGTATTCCCTTGCCTTGTCAGTCCTGCCAAAATGCATCACCTCATAGTTTTCAGGATTAACTTCCATTTGCCGCTGTTCTGTCCATCCGATTAGCCTGTCTCTAGTGTGTGAATGCATGTCATTGTTGTTGTAATTCTGAAGTGGTTCACTCATTTGGGAAATGGAATTTCTCGACACGAGGCTGGTTTCAGGTTCTCGGACTGGAGACCAGTGCTCGGAGTAGTGCTTTAACCGGGGCAACATTCCCATATTTGGAAGTTCTCAGGGGTGAACAGCAAGGAAATGCCAGCTGTGAAAGCCCTTCGAGGGGACGGACACCTTTGCAACTTTGCACTTTAGCAGAACACACACCTGCAAGTGTTTTCACAACCGTTCTCCCGTGTTCTTATTTTAGCTTTGATTCTGAATCAAGTAAAAGTTCCCCCTCAAATCTCAGTGGCTGTGTGATTGTCACACTCCACCCAGTTGTAAGTATGGTCAACTTGATTGGTTAATGCTCAGTGCCCAGGCCAAACAAAATGGGCGTCAACCCAACAAGAGCAGTTGCACTGACTGACACAGCAACATTAAAATGTTCTAAAAGACAGGGGCTGGGACTCTCCAGTCTCTGATACCACACTACCGCTGCCAGCGAGAATGGAGAATTTGGCACTCAGCCAACTCTCCATTCACAGCAGCGGGACTGGAGAATCCCAGCCGAGGTCGGAGAATCCCGGCCACAGTTAGAGGACAGGATTTTGTGTTTTAGGCCAGGACCCCCGATACTGGCACCAACAGCAGCTCCTGACCCCGTGCTGTGTCCGAAGCAGTCCACTCGACATTGGTTTAGCCTTGTGGGTCTCACCGTTCCTGTAAGGATGGTGGAGCGGCTCTCAGAACCAATAGACGAGAGAGAGAGAGAAAGAGAAAGCGCCTCCACCTTGCAATGCCCTCTAGGCCCTTTCATATCCTTCAAGTTAAAAAATGGCCACACCTGTGAGGCCACCATTGTGGGGCAAGGTGAGAAGGGGTGGGGGTTAATGAAGGGGTGGGACAGGGACCTTGCAAGCTGACAGGAACATTCTAGCCAGTCTCTGATAACTGACTTTGATTGGTGGTTGACTGAGTTGGTTACCTGCTGCTTGAAGGTGGGACATCCATTATCCATTCCTCCCCCGATCGGGTCGCTGGGTAAACAGTACGGGAGCGGGCTAGTGCTGACAAACAGGCCTGCATAGCCAGCGCTGTGCACTTGTACATCCCTCCCCTTATCTCCGTTCTCAATCCTATTGACCCATTTAAATCCTGTCCAGAGAACCCGGTAGAAGGGTCCAGAACCAAAGATCAAAAACCTAAAATAAACAAGAGCTTTTTTTTATTCATTCATTCATGCTGGCTGGCCAGCATTTATTGCCCATCCCTAGTTGCCCTTGAGAAGGTGATGGCGAGCTGCCTTCTGCTGCGGGTTGATCCACAATGCCGTTAGGGAGGGAATTCCAGGATTTTGACTCAAGGATTGGTTTTCAGTTTCAGTTTGGAGCTGCAGGTTTGAGTTTTAGCTTTAGAAGGAAAAGCAAGCTGAAGAGAAGTGTTTTCCCTCACTCCCTGTTGTTTTGAAAATTCTGTGGTTAGCTGAGGACAAGAATGATGCACCATCAATCGAGCAAAGACTAGTTTGTGTGCAAGAACAAATAGGCTTTTATTAGCAAAAGACTTGGAGCGCACCCATGCTGATGAACTGGTCCAGACTGAGGCAGGGGGGTGGGGAGCAGTCGCCTTTATACCTGGACCAGGCGGGGAGGAGTCTCGGGTAGGGCCGGCAGGGATGTGTCCAGGCATGTCACATATACAGGTAATAAGCTAACAGTGGTTTACCACAAAGAACTTGTTTCCTGAAGGGTGAAAATCTGTTGTTCTTAGGGGCTGGACCAGAGTGCTTTGAGAAGCTGCCTTGTCTTCAATCAGCTTGGAGTGAATCCAGAGAACTGCAGACTTCAACCAAAGGACTCAAATTTCTATTATCACGTGAGCAGTAGTCTGTGCTGTGTTAAACCTGTGAAAAAGGGTTTTTTGTTGTCTATGGGGTTTGGTTTGAATTAGAACACATTAGAGATATTCATTAAGGGTTATACATTATAGTAGTTGTTTTGTTTCTTGTTTGTAATTGTTACAAGTTCTTGCTAATTTTCTTACTATACGTGTTAACTATATTCTTAAATAAACTTTGTTTGATAAAAGCTCCCTAGTGGGTCATTTGAATCCCACCTGAAGAGGAAAAAAAGTAAGTTTATTTATTAGTCACAAGTAAGGCTTACATTAACACTGCAATGAAGTTACTGTGAAATTCCCCAAGTCGCCATATTCCAACGCCCGTTCGGATCAATGCACCCTAACCAGCACGTCTTTCAGACTGTGAAGGCACGGCAATGTATTTTCAAGTCAGGATGGTGAGTGGCTTAGAGGGGAACTTGCAGGTGGTGGTGTTCCCACGTATCTGCTGCCTTTGTCCTTCTGGATGGAAGTGGTCGTGGGTTTGGAAGGTGCTGTCCAAGGATCTTTGGTGAATTGCTGCAGTGCATCTTGTAGATAGTACACACTGCTGCTACTGAGCGTCAGTGGTGGAGGGAGTGGATGTTTGTAGATGTGGTGCCAATCAAGCGGGGCTGCTCTGTCCTGGATGGTGTCGAGCTTCTTGAGTGTTGTTGGAGCTGCAGCCATCCAGGCAAGTGGGGAGTATTCCATCACACTCCTGACTTGTGTCTTGTGGATGGTGGACAGGCTTTGGGGAGTCAGGAGGTGAGTTACTCGCCGCAGTATTCCTAGACTCTGACCTGCTCTTGTAGCCAATGTGTTTATGTGGTTTATGAGTCCAGTTGAGTTTCTGGTCAATGGTAATCCCATAAGCTCATTCTGGGTGGCTGTTCGGAAATACTTTCTTCACAAACACGGCAGTGTAAATCTGAAACTATATCCCTCCAAAGGTGATCGAGTCTGGGAGGCAATTGAAAAATTCAATACAGATACGTATTTTTGTTAGGTAATGGAATCGAGGGGGAACAAAACCGAGACAGGCAAATGGAGATGAGGCACAGATCAGCCATGGTAGAATTGAATGACAGGGCAGGCTCGAGGGGCTGAATGGCCTTCTGCTTCATTTACATTCTCTGCCCAGTGTTTTACTTAAATGTTAGCTCCGTTGAAAATACGTTGGAGACACAAACAAGGCATAAGCTACAATAAGAAAGTCAATATGCTGTGGAAATATTTGTGGAATTCCGATGATGATCTACTGTCCTCCTCATTTGGGCTGTGATTGATGATGTGAGAGTGACTCGGGGATTACCCAGGTCGACCGACACGTCCGCAGTTCTGAAAGCTCGGGGGCGCGTGAATTATTTTTGGACGGCAGCATTAGAGGTTCTGATTTTATCCAAATTACTGTAAGTGGGTGTCATTTCCGACTCTTTACTCATCCCTGGCACAGGCTGCACCACATGTAGCGGGCACACCTGCGCCCAAGTGCTTTGCCATCTGAATCCATCGGACCCATTTCCCCTTACAAGGGGAAAGCTCCGAAGAGAAAAAATTGAGGCCTGATATAAAGTTTTAAAGTTTATTTATTCATGTCACAAGTAGGGTCACATTAACACTGCAATGAAGTTACTGTGAAAATCCCCTAGTTGCCACACTCCGGCACCTGTTCGGGTACACTGAGGGAGAATTTAGCACGGCCAATGCACCTAACCAGCACGTCTTTTGGGAGGAAACTGGAGCACCCAGAGGAAAGCCACACAGACACGGGGAGAACGTGCAGACTCCGCACAGACAGTGACCCAAGCCAGGAATCGGACCCGGTCCCTGGCACTGTGAGGCAGCAGTGCTAACCACTGTGCCACCGTGCTGCCCTACTCATATAATCATGACTAATATGCTTCAGGGTTTTATTTTTTTATAATTGCTCAGGGGTGTCGCTGGCTGGGTCAGCATTTATTGTCCATGCCGACTGTCCTTGAACTGAGTGGCTTGCTAGGCCATTTCAGAGGGCAGTTCAGAGCCAACCACATTGCTGTGGCTCTGGAGTCACATGTAGGCCAGACCGGGTGAGGATGACGATGAGCCAGATGGGTTTTTAGGGCAATCGACAATGGTTTCATGGTCATTGGGCAGGATTTTCCTGCCGCGCTTGCCCCGAAACCGGAAAATCCCGCCCGAGGTCAACGGACTTTTCCATGGTCCACCGCTCACCCTGCTCCGAGTCCCGTGGTGGCCGGAACGGGAAAATTCGCCCCATTATTTAATTCCAAATTTTTACTGAATTCAAATTTCACTATTTGCCTTGGTGGGATTCGAATTCAGGTCACCAGAAAATTCCCCTGGACCCCTGGATTACTAGTCCAGTGATGATACCACTTGCCACTGCCTCCCCTAAGTGGCACCGAGTGATATAATTCCCTGGAGTTGTGGTGGTTAATTGCCGACGCTTTCAGTGTTTACAACCTGGGTTCCATTCCCAGAATGCAATTTTTCCAATGTATTTAGGGCAAAGGCGGCTTACTATCACTTTCTCAGGGCAATTAGGGATGGACAATAAATCCTGGCCTGAACAGTGACGCCCACATCCTGTGAATGAATAGATGTTAAAAAGTGTACATGAGGGAGAAACGGAAAAGAAGCTTTTTCTGATAGGCTAGATGGAGTAGGATGGGAGAAGTATCGTGTATAGCAAAAATCAGATGGGCTGAATGGTCTGTTTTCCTGCTGTCAGTTCTGCTCAATACAAATGGAATTTCATGGATTTAAATACTAATCAAAGAGTGCTGAGTTTATCCTCGTTATCTCCTTCTATTTAATCACAGACCTCTCTTACTACAGGCCAGTTAGAGGAGGCGATGGCCCCATGGTATTATTGCTAGACTATTAATCCAGAAACTCAGCTCATGCTCTGGGGACCCGGGTTCGAATCCCACCACGGCAGATGGTGCAATTTGAATTCATTTAAAAAAAACTGGAATTAGGAATTTACTGATGACCATGAAACCATTGTCGATTGTCGGAGAAACTCACCTAATTCACGTGGGGCGGCACGGTGGCACAGTGGTTAGCACTGCTGCCTCACAGCACCAGGGATCTGGATTTGATTCCGGCCTTGGGTCACTATCTGTGTGAAGTTTGCGTGTTCTCCCCGTGTCTGCAGGGGTTTCCTCCCACAGTCCAAAGATGTGCGGGTTAGGTTGATTGGGTATGCTAAATTGGTCCATTAGTGTCAGGGGGATTAGCAGGGTAAATATGTGGGGTTATGAGAATTGGGCCTGGGTGGGATTGTTGTTGGTGCAGACTCGATGGGCCGAATGGCCTCCTTCTGCACTGTAGGGGTTCTATGATAATGTTCTTCAGGGAAGGAAATCTGCCATCCTTACCCGGCCTGGCCTACATTTGATTCCAGAGCCACAGCAATGTACTTGACTCTCAACTGCCCTCGATCAACTAGGGATGGGCAATAAATGCTGGCCAGCCAGCGACGTCTACATCCCATGAATAAAAAAACATCGTGGCCTGCACTGACCATTAATGTCAAGGTTCCTAAACCATGTGCATATTTGTGAATATCTTTTCAAAATTTAAATTTAAGAAAGGGATAATCCAAATATATTCACACAGTGTCACAGGGAGAATGGTGGTGAACGTAGATTGGAATGGGAGGTGGGTTTCCACAAACCCCCGCCACAAACTGCCTGAAACAATAAGCCCTCCTTATACAGTCTTAGTGACGTTTTTGCAGTTGCTAGCGGTGTTCCTGTGAAATCGTTGCCGCACTCACCCAATGTAGCAACTGTTGACGATGAGCAGGGAGGCTGCATGCGGTGAGGACGGCACGGTAGCACAGTGGTTAGCACTGCTGCCTCACAGCTCCAGGGACCCGGGTTCGATTCCCGCCTTGGGTCACTATCTGTGTGGAGTTTGCACATTCTCCCCCTGTCTGCGTGGGTTTCCTCCGGGTGCTCCGGTTTCCTCCCACACTCCAAAGATGTGCGGGTTAGGCTGATTGGCCATGATAAATTGCCCTTAGTGTCAGGAGAATTAGCAGGCTAAACGAGGGTTATGGGGGTAGGATCTAGGCAGGATTGCGGTCTTTATTGTAGGGATTCTATTAAGGGAACCATTTTGTTGACGACAATCAGAACACGTCAAAATTCTCCTTCTGAATTTGGAAGTTTCCCCGAGGAGTCATATTTAAAACAATCAACACCTCTGAGGTCAAAAGCAATGCCATCGTCAGCTCTCCATTGCTCCTGTGATCTGATCTGACTTGAACAGGCCTCCCTCTCTCTCTCTCTCTCTGGGGCACTACAAGCCCTCGTCCCCAATGGAATGATCCCTGTCATCAGCTGAATGGCCACTGGTTGTCAGTCATACCCATAATGACATCAGTTGGCATGTGCTAACATTCCATCAGCAGATTTATTCGAAAGACGTAAATTAAATCCACATTTTGCAGTAGTTTGTAACATATTTGCTTGGCAGTCGCATTCTCCTCCTGTTGCCGGTGAAATATTGCTGCAAGCAGTTCACAAAAGCATTTTAAAGAGAAAAGGCCATGTGGAACTAGTTAAGGACTAAGACTGTAAGAAACAGGGTGCAGGAGTAGGCCAAGGGTGGTCCCTTGAGCCTGACCCGCCATTCAATGAGATCATGGCTGATTCTGCAGTACATGATATATTGCACTCAACTTTTTTTGGCTGTTTTAAAAATAGAGCCTCTACTCTTTCCCCTCTGGGTTCCCAAATCCATCGTCGACTAATGGGCCCTCCACTCCTCCTTTGGTTGCAAAGGTAACGCTCCAGTGAAAGGGAGCAGTTTTATTCCAGTTGCCTCTTGCTGGGAGTCAAAGCTGTTCATATTTCATCCAAGATGTGCATTAAATTTGAAAATCCAATATATTCAGCAATAAAATACTTGCATTTATATTCCCAATTCTCTTCCCGCACCCAGAAGCACAGACTTTCGTCTGTCTCCATAGCTAGTAATTCCCAGAACAGGTCACTAGTCTGTCGCCAGGGGCTTATAGCTTGAGGAGCGTCACTCCACATCAAGCGTGGCTGACCAGGAGTCTCTCCCACTCTTACCACCAGCCATTGGTGTGTTTGGAAGGATTTGTGCTCAACCTGTTTGACTGCGTTATGAACGCACCTTCCTTGGCCGTCAAGTCCTGGGGTGGGACTCGACCCCCGGGCTTCTGGCTCAGAGGCAGGGACGCCAGCCCACTGTGCCACAAGACCGCCTTTGCATTTATAAACCACCTTAAAATGGGTAAAATATCTCAAGGCACTTCACAGGACAGCCACCAAATAAAATTTGACACCGTATCTAAGGAGATATGGAAATTTGATCAAAGAGATTGACTTTGAGGAATGACTTGTAGGACAAGATATGGGAGGGGATTCTCCGATCGTATCCGTGCGCGCCCTGCTGCGAGTGAGAAAGGAGAACTTGGCGTTCCAGCCAAAATTCCATTCACTTTCAGCAGCACCGGAGAACCCCAGCCGCGAATGAGGATGGAGATTTTCGGCTATGGTTAGAGAAAACGATGGTTCGGCAGGCAGAGAGGCTTAAGGAGGGAGTTCCAGAGCTGAGGGCCCAGGTTGTCGCAGACACGGCAATCAGTGAAATCCGGGACGTGCCAGAGAGCAGGATTGGAGGAGCGCAGAGACCTGGAATAGACTGCAAAAGGTGTCTGCTCGGGGAAATGGAAAGGCTATACTGGTGCTGTGCAGAGCTGAGTCATCCCTGGGGCTGAGGGGGCATTGTTACAGCATTGCAGAGAGAGTGCCTGCTTCTGTAATCACAAGGCCAAGAACATAGAACATTACAGCACAGCAACAGGCCCTTCAGCCCACGAAAGCAAAGAGTGGGGTGTTTTTCTGGTTGGCGATCAGTGACTAGTGGTGTTCCTCAGGGATCAGTGTTGGGACCGCAATTGTTTACAAGTTACATAGATGATTTGGAGTTGGGGACCAAATGTTGTGTGTCAAAATTCACAGATGACACTAAGATGAGTGGCAGAGCAAAGTGTGCAGAGGACGCCGAAAAATGCAGAGGGATACAGATAGTGTAAGTGACTGGGTAAGGATCTGGCAGATGGAGTACAATGTTGGTAAATGTAAGGTCATCCATTTTGGTAGGACTATCGGCAAAATGGACTATTATTTAAATGGTAAAAGAAATTGCAGCATGCTGCTGTGCAGAGGGACCTGGGTGTCCTTGTGCAGGAATCTCAAGGAGTTGGTTTGCAGGTGCAGCAGGTAATTAAGGAGGCAAATGGAATTTTGTCCTTCATTGCTAGAGGGATGGAGTTTAAAAACAGTGAGGTTATGTTGCAGCTGTATAAGGTGTTGGTGAGGTCACAACTAGAGTACTGTGTACAGTTTTAGTCTCCTTACTTGAGAAAGGATATACTGGTACTGGAGGAGGTGCAGAGGAGATTCACTAGGTTGATTCCGGGGTTGAGATGGTTGGCTTATGAGGAGAGACTGAGTAGACTGGGACTATACTCATTGGAATTTGGAAGAATGAGGGGGGAAATTATGAAGGGAATAGGGAGGTTGTTTCCAATGGCGGGTGAAACTAGAACCAGGGGGCATAGCCTCAAAATAAGGGGGAGCAGATTTAGGACTGAGTTGAGGAGGAACTTTTTCACCCAAAGGGTTGTGAATCTGTGGAATTCCCTGCTCAATGAAGCAGTTGAGGCTACCTCATTGAATGTTTTTAAGGCAGAGATAGATTTTTAAACAGTGAAGGAATTATGGCGAGTGGGCAAGTAAGTGGAGCTGAGCCACCGAAAGATCAGCCATGATCTTATTGAATGGTGGAGCAGGCCCGAGGGGCCAGAAGGCCTACTCCTGCTCCTAGTTCTTATGTTGTGCCGAACATGATGCCAAATTAAACCATTCCCTTCTGCCTGCCCTTGGGCCATATCCCTCTATTTCTTCTGAAAAGCCCCTATCATATTTGCCTCCACCACCATCCCTGGCAGTGTGTTCCAGATACCCACCACTCTCTGTGAAAAACTTGCCCCTCTCACCTTAAGTCCATGCCCCCCTAGTATTAGACATTTAAGCTCTGGAGAAAAAAGATTCTGACTGTCAACCCTATCTATGCCTCTCATAATTTTATAGACTTCTATCAGGTCCCCTCTCAGCCTCTGCCGCTCCAGAGAAAACAACCCTAGTTTGTCTAGCCTCTCCTTATAGCTCATAGCCTCCAATCCAGGCAGCATCATAGGACCATAGAGTCCCTACAGTACAGAAGGCCCATCGAGTCTACACCGACCACAATTCCACCCAGGCCCTATTCCCAGAAACCCACGCATTTACCCTGCTAATCCCCCTGACATTAGGGTCAATTTAGCATGGCCAATCAACCCAACCCGCACATCTTTGGACTGTGGGAGGAAACTGGAGAACCGCAAGAAAACCAAACCAGACATGGGAGAACGTACAAACTCCACACAGACAGTGACCTGAGACTGGAATTGAACCTCGGACCCTGGCGCTGTTAGGCAGCAGTACTAACCACTGTGCAACCATGCCGCCATCATGTTTGGTATTGAAACTGGATCAACAAAAGAAGAGTTGCATTGTTGGAAGGCTGCCATTTCTGACATTGAAACATTGAATTAGTCTCATCTCAAAGCCCAGAAAAAAGCAAGTACTCAACAAAGAAAGCGGCGTGAGGAATTTGTAACAACATTGGCGATGTGGACTTGGCTGAGGGCTTTGCCAGTGTTTAATGATATAAAACAAGCAGCCACACGCGCAGTGAATGAGTATGATTGTGCTGGGTTCATGAAAGAATTTTCACCACATGGGTTTGGTATCAGAGTTCCTACCTTGTGATGCTGCAACTGAAGTATTTTATCTTCCAGCTGGTGCCTCTTATCTTCGATTTCTGTCTGCCGCCGCCTTTTCTCCTTCAGAGAGAGAGAGAAAGGGAAAGAATGTTTCAAACAGGTTAACCGCACCCAGTTCTTCCTTCTCATCTCAGTGTGAAGTAAGAGAAATCTTATCTAAAAGGCAATTCTTTCAAAATACTTCTATTTTCTCTGCTGTGTACACCATCAAGGGATATAACAATCAGAATTCAATGGTGCGCGATTGTGTTAAGTCCTTTAAGTTATGCCAGCCACACTAACAATATGGGAGAGAGTAGAAGGGAATTTTAAATCAGCTAATCAGATTCACAGACAGATGTAGTCCTTTTAGGAGACAGGATAGCGAGTCCAAAGATGTGCAGGTTAGGTTGATTGGCCATGTTAAATTGACCCTTATATCAGGGGGATTAGCAGGGCCAATATGTGGGGTTATGGGAATAGGGCCTGGGTGAGATTGTGGGAGTGCAGGCTCGATGGGCCAAATGGCCTCCTTCTGCACTGTAGGGATTCTATGATTCTATGATTCTATGAAAGGGTTAAATGATTCTTTATAACAAGTTAATAGGGGCAGTTTGCTCATATGTGAATGTAATAACAGTATTAAAACAGTAGATAACAAAAGGTATAATCGTTCTGTATTTTGGCTGAGTGCTTCAGATCTTTGGAGAGGTTTTACAACTCTGAACCTGAGCTGTTTAACCCTTTGGAGACCTCCAAATGTCTGTTTACATATTGTTTGTCCTGTTTTGATTTTTGTGTTTTAAATAAATTTTGTTACGTCTTTTGAACCGAGACTTTGCCTTCTGTGAATTTTTGAAAAGAGCCTCAGTTTTTAGACATAAATTGGCCACTTTAAAAAAATTCCCCACAACAGAGATTTTGATGTTGTGGGAATGTCACTGGGCTAGTGTGGTGAACCATAGATGGTTACCACTATGGGTACTTGTACATATGTTACTCTTGTTACTGTTGGGGTTAGGGTTGGGGTGTTCCACCTGTTAGCATTGTTCTGTGGTACACTCCGTTTGGCTCCGCCTTCTTACAGGAGTATAAAGGTCACTGCTACTTCCTAGTAGCCCTTAGTCTGGGATAGTATTGTTAAGCAGTATGCTCTATTCTTGTTGTGAATAAAAGCCTTTATTCCCGGGTACGTCCTAGCCTCCCGTGTGAATTAATCGCGCATCAGCTAGATAATCCTGCCTAACGCACTGGGGGACACGAGTTTAATCCCACTCTGATAGCTTGTGGAACCTAGATTCAATTCACAAAACCCGGAGTTAAAAGCTAGGGTGGAATTTTCCGCTCTGGAGATCAAGGTCGGAATTCTCCCATGCCGCCATACCCCGTCACCGCTGCCGGTGAGAATGGAGAATCTGGCGCTTAGCCAAAACTCCATTCACAGAAGCGGGACTGGAGAATCCCAGCCGCGGGCGGGGTCAGAGAATTCTGCCTCAGGAGTGACTTCTGCTTGAGCAGGGCACCTGAGTACCACCGCGGGTCTCAGTAATGGTCACCGTAAAGCACTATTGATGATTGTAGAAACTCATCTGGTTCACTAATGTCCTTTCGGAAAGGAAATCTGCCGTCCTTACCTGATCTGGCCTACATGTGACTCCAGAGCCACAGCAATGTGGTTGACTCTGAACTGGACGAGTAAGCCAAGGGCAATTAGGGATGGGCAATAAATGCTGGCCTTGCCAGTGGCACTCACATCCCATCAAAGATGGGGCAGCACGGTGGCACAGTGGTTAACACTAGTGCCTCACAGCGTCAGGGACCTAGGTTCGATTCCCACCTTAGGTCACTGACTGTGTGGAGTTTGCACGTTCTTCCCGTGTCTGCGTGGGTTTCCTCCGGGTGCTCCGGTTTCCTCCCACAGTCCAAAGACGTGCCGGTTAGGTGCATTGGCCACGCTAAATTCTCCCTCAGTGTACCTGAACAGGCACCAGAGTGCGGCGACTAGGGGATTTTCACAGTAACTTCATTGCAGTGTTAATGTAAGCCTACTTGTGACACTAACAAATAAACTTTAAACCTCATTTGTGACTAATAAATAAAATAATAAATAAGAATTAAAAAACTTCAAATTTTGCCGTGAGCAAGAAAGAAAGAAATATTTGCAACTTTATCGGACCTTTCACAACCTCAGGGTCTCCCAAGTGCTTTCCAGTCAACCAAATCCTTTTTATAGTCACTGTAGGAAACGTGGCAGCCATTTTGTGCACAGTAAGCTCCCACAAACAATAACGTGATTATGGTCTGCCTTTGTTCAATGTCAGTCGAGAGTTAAATACTGGTCACAGCATCGGGGAAAGATCCCCTGCTCTTGCCACAGTAGTGCCACTCGGATCTTTCTCGCCCACCTGAGAGGGCCTTGGTTTCATGTCTCATCCTGGGAAAGCAGCACACCTGACAGTTAGACTCTACCTCTGGGGGTATCAGGGAAACTGACGGTCCTGGTTAAGTACAAGGCAAAGACAAAAACTAAGGAGAGGCTGGATAGACTGGGACTTTTTTCCCTGGCGTGTAGGAGGCTGAGGGGTGATCTTATAGAGGCCTATAAAATAATGAGGGGCACAGATCAGCTAGATAGTCAATATCTTTTCCCAAAGGTAGGGGAGTCTAAAACTCGAGGGCATAGGTTTAAGGTGAGAGGGGAGAGATACAAAAGGGTCCAGAGGGGCAATTTTTTCACACAGAGGGTGGTGAATGTCTGGAACAAGCTGCCAGAGGTAGTAGTAGAGGCGGGTACAATTTTGTCTTTTAAAAAGCGTTTAGACAGTTACATGGGTACGATGGGTATAGAGGGATATGGGCCAAGTGCGGGCAATTGGGACTAGCTTAAGGGTTTAAAAAAAAAGGGTGGCATGGGGAAGTTGGGCTGAAAGGCCTGTTTCCATGCTGTAAACCTCTATGACTCTATGATTCCCTGATTGGCCCATCAATTGGATCTTTAATCAGGGAGCTCATACTTCAATAGGCCAACCTCAATGGCCTGATTGGAGTCATTACACTGCCGGGGTGGCATGCCCTCAGCACTGCACAGAAAGTGTCAACCTCGACTTTATGTTCAAGCTCTGACTCGTCCACACAACCTTCTGACCGAGGCAAGACAGCCACCCACCGAGACCGGGCCGAGAGCCAGACAAATGTGGAGTGGGAAAGATTTTACTTTGCTCATCGAAGTCGCTATTGAAATAATGTGGTGGAGTGATACAAAACAAGCTGCAATCTGTCCATTTTACACTATTCCACTGTGATGACTCGAGGTGGCAATCAACAAACTTGAAGATTTATTGAATACAAAGAACTATTTACAATGGTAGGTTTAACAGCATTAAACCTACCATATAGATCTTCTCTAAAACAACTCTCTGACTTCAACTGCGGACTATAAGCCATGGGGACGCGTGCCCTCACTCCTGATTGGTCAAGGTTCATGTGCTTGTGCTCCATTGGTTCTGGCCCACTCACGTGGTCACATGGCCCGCGAAGTATCACCTCTTAAAGGAGCCACGCTACCACATTCACCATTGAAGGGAACACTTCAAGATACAAAACAACTCCTGTTTCTTCACCATTTCCAACACAGCCATTCACCAAAATGAACGGGCACTTCTGTTAAAATCTGACTTAAGGCCTGAGGTTCTGCAGACTGATATTAGCTCCTTTCATTAGGTTTGTCAGGGGACATTACTGAGCATGCCCTTACCAGAGGGTAAGCAAGCCAAGAGAGATGGGGGGGGGGACACCTGAAGTGCAGAGTTTGATCATTTGTTCCGTGCCCCATGAGCCTCTGTTTGGCACTGCGGGTAAGACCACCCTGGAGGAACCCACTCCTGAACCTACACCCTCCACCACCTAGAAGGACTAGAGCAATGGACTGCATGGGGATAGCTAAATCCAATTCCCCTCAAGCCTTTCACCATTCTGACTTGAAACTATTTTGCCAACCCTTCACTGTCACTGGGTCAAAATCCTGGAACCCCCCAACAGTATACCACCACCCCTCCCCTCCTCATCTAACAGGACAGTGGGGCAGTATACCACCCCTCCTGCCCCCCCCCCATACAGGATGGGAGGGCATTGTACCACCCCCACACCCTACCTAACAGGACAATGGGGCAGTGTACCACCATGTTCTCAAGGGCAATTAGGGACGAGCAATAATTTCTGGCTCAGACAACAACCCTCACCTCCCGGGAATGAGTGAAAAAAAAAGTAGATATTATTGGATTGTGAAAACGACATTCCCAAATTCCTTCAGCAGGCTTTAAAGTGCTTTCTTTGGTGAGTAAGTAATCCATTTGAGTTCAAGAATAAAAGGTTGCAGTAAAACACCCGATAAATCTCTGATAAAGAATAGGACAAAAATATTTCAAAATGTAGGTCATAAAATAAACCAGAGACACAGTCCGACCCCCTCACGTGCCGATGTTTACATTCTGAAGAAGAAAATATGTCAAAACATTGCTCAGATTTCCATTTTCTCCGTACAGAGGCCTTGCAGGGGCCTGACGTTTGGAGATTCAGGTGATCAATTAGTTGAATTAGGCAATAAATAATGTTGGATTTTAAAGCACATTATTAAAGACATTTACTGGAGCTATTTTAACATAACCCATCTGGAGAGGACTGGGTAGGTGGCCAGTGAAATCTCCCCCACCAGCGGGAATGTTGGCCAATTAGCGCAGACTGATTTTTACTCAGGTTTCTGAATGGGCAGCTAAGCTGCCCTTCCAATGCCAGTGAGGTCCTTCTTTATGTTTATTTGTTAGTGTCACAAGTAGGCTTACATTAACACTGCAATGCAGTTACTGTGAAAATCCCCTGGTCGCCACACTCCGGCACCTGTTCGGGTACACTGAGGGAGAATTTAGCATGGCCAATGTATCTAACCAGCACGTCTTTCAGACTGTGGGAGGAAACCCATGCAGAGACGGGGAGAACATACAGACTCCACACAGACAGGCAGTGACCCAAGGCTGGAATTGAACCCGGGTCCCCGGCGCTGTGAGGCAGCAGTGCTAATCACTGTGCCGGAGAGATATATATCTTCCCTGGCTCCTCGACCCAGAATGTTTTCTATTAGCCAAACGGAGTATTCTTCTGGTCAGTCTACATCTGCTAATCTCCTTACTGGGATTCACATCCTGTGAAATAGCTTTTGAAATGCTGGTGACTTCTAACCTGGTGGCACATTCATGACGATAGGTAATAAATGTTGGCCTATCCAGAGATGCCCATATCCAGAGAATAATTTAAAATATATTTTAAATGTGGATGTTACAAATGTAGATATCCATAAGAGAATAATAGGATAAAATATTTTGACAAGGTGCTACGCTTTTTCAAATTTTATACCATTTTAGTGATTTACTTCACATCATTTATAAATTGCAGACATTGTAAATTCTTCATTCAATGTGACACTAATCAATACCTCAGACATCATTACAAGCACCCTCCCACTCTCTTTTTGAGAACACGTGTAGTAAGACAAGACTTGTGGTGTTCAATTTTTTGGCTTACAAAATTGGATGACATAGCGACTGATCTTTAGGCACTACACGTTCCCAAAGTGGCAGGAAGAGGCGACACGCAGATGGCAAGAAGTGCACTGTCCTCCATATTGGGTAAACGTAAGCAAGAAGCATCCTTGAATCACGCTTGAAGTGGTGTTGGGCTGATTGAACAATCCTGGAACTCCCTACCTAATGGGGGTGTCATAGAATCCCGACTATACAGAAGGAGGCCATTCGGCCTATCGAGTCTGCACTGACTCGTCGACAGAGCATCCTCCCCAGGCCTTATTCCCGTAACCCCACATATTTACCATGGCTAATCCCCTTAGCCTACACATCTTGGGATGCTAAGGGGCAATTTAGCATGGCCAATCCACCTAACCTACACATCTTTGGTCTGTGAGAGGAAACCGGAGGACCCGGAGGAAACTACACAGACACAGGGAGAATGTGCAAACTCCACACAGACAGTGACCTGAGGTTGGAATTGAACCTGGGTCCTTGACACTGTGAGGCAGCAATGCTAACTGCTGTGCCACCATGATGCCCACAAAATGTAGGGCCAATTAGCAGATAACTAAGAAAACCAACATGCGTGGGTTTTCTCCAGGAGCTCCAGTTTCCTCCCATGGTCCAAAGATGTGCAGGTTGGGTGGATTGGCCATGCTCAAATACCCCTTAGTTCCAGGGAGATTAGCAGGGTAAATATGTGGGGTTACAGGGGTAGGGCCTGGGTGGAATTGCTGCTGGTGCAGGCTTGATGGGCCGAATGGCCTCTTTCTGCACTGTAGGGATTTTGTGATTCTATGGTTCATGCTGAAACCCGGGATTGAACCAGGTACCTTTAAGATCTTCAGTCTAATGTTTCCTAACTGAGCTATTTTAGCTTATGTCAGAGCACCTTGATGACAAGGACCATAGTGTGTTCAAGAAGGTGGTTCCTCACTGCCTTCTGAAGGTAAACCTGGGATAAACAATAAATCCTGACCTTGCCAGCGATGCCTATATCCCATGAATGAATAACTAAAAAAAACCTTTTTAACTTCAGCTTGAAGCAAAATCATATACTATAGATTATTGACAATAAACATAGAAACTAGAAGCAGGAGGAGGCCATTCGGCCCTTCGAGCCTGCTCCGCCATTCATGGCTGATCATTGAATTCAATATCCTGATCTCCCCTTCCTCCCATATCTCTTGATCCCTTTAGCCCCAAGAGCGATATCTAATTTCTTCTTGAAATCAGACAAGGTTTTGGCCTCAACTACATTCGGTGGTAGTGAATTCCACACATTCACCACCCTCTGGGTGAAGAAATTTCTCCTCACCTCAGTTCTAAAAGGTTTAACTCCTTATCCTCAAACTATGACCCCTAGTTCTGGCCTCCCCCACCAGCGGGAACATTCTTTCTGAATCTACCCTGTCTGACCCTGTTAGAATTTTATAAGTTTCTATGAGATCCCCTCTCACCCTTCTAAACTGCAGTGAATATAATCCTAACCGATTCTAACCTCATATGACAGATCTGCCACCCCAGGAACTAGCCTGGTAAACCTTCACTGCACTCCCTCTACAGCAAGGGCATCCTTCCGCAGGTAAAGACACCAAAACTGCACACAATACTCCAGGTTTGGCCTCACAATCAACCTATACAAATGCAGAAAAACATCCCTATCCCTGTCCTCAAATCTTCTCGCTGTGAAGGCCAACATACCAATTGCCTTCTTTACTGCCTGCTGTGTCTGCGTACTTACTTTCAGTGACTGATGCACGAGGACTCCAAGGTCTCGTTGAGTATCCACCTCTCTCAATTTACACCCCTTCAAGTAATAATCTGTCTTCCTATTATTGCTACCAAAGTGGATAACCTCACATTTATCCACCTTATACTGCAACTGCCATGCACATGCCTACATACCACCTGTCCAAATCACCCTGAAGCATCTCTGCATCCTCCTCACAGCTCACCCTCCCACCCAACTTTGTATCATCTGCAACTTTGGAGATAATACATTCAGTTCCCTCTTCCAAATCATTAATATATAATGTGAACAGTTGGGGGTCCTAGCACGGATCCCTGCGGAACCCCACTAGTCACTGACTGCCAATCAGGAAAAGGCCCATTGATACCAATTCTTTGCTTCCTATCTGCTAACCAGCTTTCTATCCATCTCCAGACGTTACCTGCAATCCCATAAAGGCACAATATAAAGTGCTGTAGAGGACAGACAGATAACAGTTATAAATCTTAAAACATTAGTAGGAAAGGGACCTCCACTGAGCTGAATTTGAACCCAATTACTCAGGTTAGACTAAATTGCTGAGTTGTGTCTTTACTGTTGCTTCGATGTACAAGTGTGGGTTGCTGAAAGTCTGCCATGCTCTCACTACAAAAGGAGCAGTATTGTGGTCAGCCAAGGGTATTAAAGGTTATGGAACCAAGGAGTGTGAATGGAGTAAGGATGCAAATCAACTGTAATCTAATTGAATGTTGGAAAAGGCTTGAGTCGATGAATGGCTTCCTGCTGTTACAAAGTTCCCATAAAGCACGTTAGGCATGTTTGACTCTCCTAAAGACAGTGACATTTTCTTTGGTCAATAATTTTATGGATAAAATCAGTATTTTGGACTCGCACCCATTTATTTTGGTTAAGTTACTGAGAATCCTAACGCCCCTGACCCATTCTACATCTCTCTTCACAAAGTTGCCTTGGAATTCTCCAAGAGACTCCCTCAGGAGATGCCAGTCTCAATGGGCTCATCTGCTCAGCCCAATTTTAACCCGCACAAAGCCCATTCACTGAGGCAGAGTTAAAATCGGGCTCATCTAAGTCAGAGGCCAGAATTCTCCAGTGTTGCACGCCCTGCCACCGCAGCCAGCGAGAATGGAGATTTCGGTGCTCGGCCAATTCACAGCAGCGGGACTGGAGAATCCCAGCTACGGGCGAGGTCGGAGAATCCCAGCCAAAATCTCACTCCGGAGGCTTGATCACAAAGTCCACGCTGACATTTTAGATGGAATTTTCCTGTCTTGCCCACCACGGGAATTGTAGCGGGCGGGACAGGACCATGCAAAAATCCGTTGACCTTGGGTGGATTTTCTGGTCTTGGGACGAGTGAGGTACTGAGGGAGTGCTGCACTGCCAGAGGTGCCTTCCCCCGATCAGACATTGGACGATTGCCCTGTTTGCCCTCTCGGGTAGATCCCATGGGCATTTCGGAGAGTTAGCGGAGGTTTTCCTTGGAGTTCTGGCTCAACATTTATCCCTCAACCGACAGGGCTCTGACGAAGGGTCATCCAGACTCGAAACGTTGGCTCTATTCTCTCTCCACAGATGCTGTCAGACCCGCTGAGATTTTCCAGCATTTTCTGTTTTTATATCCATTCCCTGGGCGGCACGCTGGCAAAGTGGTTAGCACTACCGCCTCACAGCGCCAGGGACCTGGGTTCAATTTCGGCCTCGGGTCACTGTCTGTGTGGAGTCTGCACATTCTGCCCGTGTCTGAGTGGGTTTCCTCCGGGTGCTCCGGTTTCCTCCCACAGTCCAAAGATGTGCGTGTAAGGTTGATTGGCCATGCTAAATTAATCTAGTGTCAGGGGGATTAGCAGGGCAAATGTGTGGGGTTACGAGGATAGGGCCTGGGTGGGATTGGTGGTCGGTGCAGACTCGATGGGCCGAATGGCCTCCTTCTGCACCATAGGGACCCTATGCACATGTTTATCCCTCTGGGCGGACATGAGTTTATCACCAGAATTCTACAGCGTTGCCCGCCATAGAATCGGAGCGGGCAAGGGGCGGACAACGGAAATGTCCATTGACCTCGAGTGGGAATTTCCGGTTTTGCTCGAACGAGGCCATAAAATCCCGTTGCAGATGTTTTGTGGCAGTGATAATTAAACTACCAATCTGGGTTAGATTTGAACCCAGGGACTGAAAAACATTGTTCTAATCCATACTGCAGCCATGTCCTCAGTAAGGGACCATTTAGAGTTAATTAGGAAATTATAATTCAAGTTGTATCTGCAATGTTTTTGTGCAGTGATACAAAAACAATGATGAATATCACTGGATTCTGTATATCCTGTGTATAGATTGTCATTATTTTTTTGCTCTTTATCATTTTTGTCTGAGCTCAGCATTCCGGCACTTTCCATTTTGAATGATACGTGCCAGTTCTGCCGCGCCAGCCAAATTCTGAAATGTGCCACGATAGGATTTTCATATTGGCATTGGTTTCGAGAAAGACTCCCATCCCCTGAATAATTCTCCAATGTGTATTCATCTGGGTACCAGAACAAGTGGGGAATTGACTCTGGAGTACCTCCCAATCCCACGGTCACCTGGAAGGAAGCAGACACACGGGCCAGAACTCTCAGGGTAGTGGGAGCTCCACCACCACCACCCAGTGAGTTGGTGGGGAAGGCAGCCCACTGCCCCCAGTGTGCCCGATGCCAGGGGGGAGAGAGGGAGAAGAAGGGTGAGAGGGAGGGTGAGGGGAAGAGATGGGGAGGGGACGGAGTGGGGAGGAAAAAGGGGAGGGGCAGAGGGAGAGGGAGAGGGGTAGTGCATAAAAAAGATCTGCAAAGGGGGGTGGGTGCATGTTGCTGGGGTGGGAGGGAAGGGGGGTGAAACGGGGGGGCGGTTGATGATCAAGTGATCAAGGTCTCAGAAGATAGGCTGGGGGGGGGAAGGGAGATCTGGAGGTCACCAGGCCCTGAGGGTAGGGTGCCCCCAGTCAAAAGGGGGCTTCCAATGGAGTTTCCATCCCCTCCCCACCTTCTCTCCCCCACCCCCTCTCCCCTCCCCATCCCCGGCAACCTCCCACCTGAAATCAACCGAAGTCCAATTTTGGTTCCCCCATCCCAATCTATAACCTGCCCATCAGCCTAAAAACTGAGGCTGGGTGGGAACCAACCATTTACTGACCACTTAAGGGCTTTAGTTGGGGTCAGGGTGGACTTCCTCTCTCAGCCCCGCCCACCTTGGCGTTATATTGTAAATCGTGAGTTGGTCAGGGTGGGCAGGATCAAGGAGGAGTGAGCGGCACGGTAGCACAGTGGTTAGCACTGCTGCTTCGCAGCTCCAGGGATCTGGGTTCGATTCCCGGCTTGGGTCACTGTCTGTGTGGAGTTTGCACATTCTCCTCGTGTCTGCGTGGGTTTCCTCCGGGTGCTCCAGTTTCCTCCCACAGTCCAAAGATGTGCGGGTTAGGTTGATTGACCATGCTAAAATTGCCCCTTAGTGTCCTGAGATGCGTAGGTTAGAGGGATTAGCGGATAAATGTGTAGGGATATGGGAGTAGGGCCTGGGTGGGATTGTGGTCGGTGCAGACTCGATGGGCCGAATGGCCTCTTTCTGCACTGTAGGGTTTCTTTCTTTCTATGAGGGAATCCTCTCCATGCAATTCTATGCTCCTCCCCTTCCCCCTCCTACTGGCGGAATGGGGGGGAGCGGGCGGATTTGGGGAGGGCGGGGTGGTGGGGGGGAATGTAAACTGGCCATGGGAACATCACCACTACCAAATTCCCCTCCAGGTCACGCACTCCCAACTTGACCATTTCAGCTGTCACTTCATTGTGGCTGGAACAAAATCCTGGAACTCCCTCTCCAGCTGCATCAGGGATGTACCTTCACCTAGCGGTTCAAGAGATGGCTCACCACCACCTTCTCAGGGGAAGGCACGGTAGCACAGTGGTTAGCACTGCTGCCTCACAGCTCCAGGGACCCGGGTTCGATTCCCGGCTTGGGTCACTATCTGTGTGGAGTTTCCACGTTCTCCCTGTGTCCGTGTGAGTTTCCTCCGGGTGCTCTGGCTTCTCTTTTAGTCCAAAGATGTGCGGGTTAGGTGCATTGGCCGTGCTAAATTGTCCTTTAGTGTCCCGGGATACATAGGTTAGCGGGGTAAATGTGTGGGGTTATGGGGATAGGGCCTGGGTGGGATTGTTGTCAGTGGGGGGTGGGTGATGCCCACAAGCAAAAATGCATGTGTTGCAAGGAAAAGGAAGTGCAAAATTTTGGTTCTCGATCCAACTTCACATTTATCTGTGAGGTACTAAATTCAGAATTCCAATATTTGCAATGTCGCAATTATGTCCAGCACTGATTTAGGCACACATGGGCTTATAATAAATTGGAACAGACTTTGTCCATGACTTAGCATGTTGCCTGTGCCAAATACAATGTTTAACTAATATTTTTAGCAGCGGAATCCTGCCTGTCATTAATTTTCTGCTGGTGCTAATCTTTACTGGCCTGGCTTTTTAAGACCTTAATGCGTGAGATTTTAACAAGGATTGAGAAACTGAGAGAGTGGTGGGAGAGAAACGCAGAGAGTGGTGGGAGTGTGGAATGAGCTGCCGGATAAAGTGGTAAATGCGGGGTCACTTTTAACATTTAAGAAAAACTTGGACGGGTTCATGGATGAGAGGGGTGTGGAGGGATATGGTCCAAGTGCAGGTCAGTGGGACTAGGCATAAAATGGTTCGGCACAGACTAGAAGGGCCAAAAGGCCTGTTTCTGAGCTGTAATTTTCTATGGTTTCTATGGTTCCACTGACAGGAAGCAGAGTAGGCAGAGGACACAAATTTCAGATACTAGGCAGGCAAATCAAGAGGGGGAGAAGAAGGAGAGGGAGCATGTGGTTAGGATCTGGAACCCGCTGCCTGACTGGATGGTAGAAGTGCATTCAAAAAGGGAATGGATCCATGTTAGTTTAAGAAGAGCTTGAGGTGAGATGGGGCAAGAGCAGGCGAGTGTGGGTCGCATTGGATAGCTCTTCCAAAGACCCCGCATGGGCGCAAAGGGCCAAATAGCCTCCTTCTATATTGGCTGGCTCTATAAACCAGCCAACATAGACCTATAAACCTTTTTATCAAATTACGAAAGCTGCAGGGGCGGCACGGTGGCACAATGGTTAGCACTGCTGCTTCACAGCACCAGGGGCCCAGGTTCAGTTCCTGGCTTGGGTCACTGTCTGTGTTGAGTTTGTACATTCTCCCCGTGTCTGCATGGGTTTCCTCCGGGTGCTCTGGTTTCCTCCCACAGTCTGAAAGATGTGCTGGTTAGGGTGCATTGACCCAAACAGGCACCGGAATATAGGGGAATTTCACAGTAACTTCACTGCAGTGTTAATGTAAGCCTTGCTTGTGACTAATAAATAAACTTTACTTTAATATTCACATTGTCCAAAGATGTGCGGGTTAGGTGGATTGGCCGTGCTAAATTGCCCCTTAGTGTCAGGGGGATTTGTCGGGTAAATACATGGGGTTATAGAGATAGGGCCTGGGTGGGATTGTAGTTGATGCAGGCTCGATGGGCCGAATGGCCTCCTTCTGCACTGCGGGGATTCTATGATTATCTAACACATTCAGAATTCTCATGTAATCCATGGTAATTCATTGAGTTGTTGGCACAACAGTTTACTAGTTACCGTATTGCCTACATAATGGTCAGGATTTGGGAAGCCCCCCCCTCTCCGGGGAAGGAATGGAGGCGAATGGATTCAGGATTTCCCACCATCAGCCAACATGCTGAGCTGCCAGCCCTGTCCTGCCTCTGGGTCAGTTCTGGCTGTAGGGATTCGCATTCTAATCAGTATTCTGTAACTTGACTTTGTGTCTTTGTGCCCTGTTTGAGAGCAGATTTCCATTCCATCTGATGAAGGAGCAGTGCTCCGAAAGCTAATGGTATTTGCTAGCAAATAAACCTGTTGGACTTTAACCTGGTGTTGTTAAAACTCTTACTGTGTTCAACCCAGTCCAACGCCGGCATCTCCACATCAGTTTAAGGAGACCAGGTCAGGGGCGAGATAATAGGACCTTGATCCTGAGGCATTTTAGGACCCTGACCCTCACCTCACCTCCATTGATGCAGGAAATTGGCCACAGTTGTGGCCACAAGCCGTTGTGTAAAAGGGTTTACACAAAAGGGTCAAGAGCATGTGGCTACTGTTATCCTCAAAGACTTTGAGAATGCTGACAGGAGGTCTCCATCTTGAGTGGCCCCCTCACTCCTTTATCTGCGTCCGGAGGCTGCCACTCTCTCAGTGCTGGAGAGGGTCTCCTAATGGCCCTCCACTAGGGAAAGCCCACCCAACATCCTTAATTAGATGGTTAGCGCACCCCCGGGGCAGAATTTCTTCAACCCAATGTAAATCTCAATTGCCTTTATGCCGTGAGGGGTGTTGGGACTTGCAAATGATCCCAACACTGGGGTACCATCCCAAAACAAAAACCTTTCCCTTCGGGGCAATTTAGCATGGCCAATGCATCTAACCTGCACATCTTTGGATAATGTGAACACTAGCTGCATCTTCCATAACTTGATAAAAAGGCAATAGGTTTATAGAGCCATACAATATAGAAGGAGGCTATTTGGCCCTTTGCACCCATGCTATCCAAAGCGACCCACACTCGCCTGCTCTTCCCCCATCGCACCGCATGCTCTTCCTAAACTAACATGGATCCATTCCCTTTTTGAATCCACTTCAACCATCCAGTCAGGCAGCGGGTTCCAGATCCTAACCACAGGCTCTCTCTCGCGCAATTTCTCCTTTACTCCTCTCTGCAATTGAACACGGGTGAAGCATCGATCATTGTCTTAAGACACCGACCCAATGCATTTCAAAACAACTTAACATCACACTGAATATCACGGGTGGGATTTTCCAGCTGCGCTCGCCCCAAGAGCAGAAAATCTCACCCAAGGTCAACAGATCTTTGTATGGTCCCCTGCCACCTGCAACGATTCCCGTGGGGGACAGGACATGAAAATTCCACCCCACAACTAGTTTTTAAAGTTTATTTATTAGTGTCACAAGGAGGCTTACATTAACACTGCGAACAACAAAACATAATTACAAAACAGTCACCAATAAATGAAACAGGAGATTCAGGAGAAGTGTCTCGTCAGTACTGGGATGTGTAACTTGCTATCAGCGGGAGGAGTTGGGGAGAATAACATTGATGCCTTTAAGGGGAAGTTAGTTCGGTACATGAGGGAGAAGGGAATAGAAGGATATGCTGATAGGGTGAGATGAAGTAGGGTGGAAGGAGCCTCATGTGGAGCATAAAAATCAGCATGGACCAGTGGGGCCGAATGGCCTGTTTCTGTGCAGTAAATACAATGCAATCCGATGTAATTATCTAGCTTCCTTTTACACTATACTGACAGCAGCTGATATCATTCCCCAATTCAGTGCTCCAGTATGGGTGCAGTGGTTAGCACTGCTGCCTCACAGCACCAGGGACCCGGGTTCAATTCCCAGCTTGGGTCACTGTCTGTGCAGAGTCTGCATGTTCTCCCCGTGTCTGCATGGGTTTCCTCCGGGTGCTCC
Source organism: Mustelus asterias (assembly GCF_964213995.1). Classification (NCBI taxonomy): domain Eukaryota; kingdom Metazoa; phylum Chordata; class Chondrichthyes; order Carcharhiniformes; family Triakidae; genus Mustelus; species Mustelus asterias. The sequence continues at coordinate 9,468,880 of NC_135806.1, forward strand.
AGTTTCCTCCCATAGTCCGAAAGACATGCTGGTTAGGGTGCATCGACCGTGCTAAATTCTTCCCCAGTGTACCCGAACAGGCGCCGGAGTGTGGCGACTGGGGGATTTTCACAGTAACTTCATTACAGTGTTAATGTAAGCCTACTTGTGGCACTAATAACACTTAAAAATAAAATTTTAAGAAGCGAGGATTATATTCAAGAAAATTTTAGGAGATTGAGAGGTGAATTAAAGTTTCCACGATATTACGTAGAGTGGGAGAAACAAAGAAAATACTGGGAATCGGAAATGCAAACAGAAAATGTTGTAAATACTCAGCAAGTCAGGCAGCATCCATGGAGGAAGAAACGGAATTAATCTTTTGGGTTGATGACACTCCATCAGAACTGATGCTGCCTGAGCTGTTGACTCTCTGAAGCATTTCCTGTTTTTATTCGAGAGATGTTGGCCGGAATTCTCCGCCATTCGCACCTCGCTGCCGCTGCAGCCGAATCTCCGTCCACTGCAGCGGGACTGGAGAATCCGGCTGGTGAGATGAATCAATAAACTTTATTTTGTGGTTAAACTGTAAACGTTCTGCAGTATTCTCTTTCTCAGCCTTCTCCGTGCCTTGCGCCCGTGGCTCCACCTTGCTTTGCCCCCACCGTCCTCGCAGAGACGTTAACCCGTTCCAGCAAACTGAGTGAATGCCGGTGTCAAACCCGTGTTTGACAGTGTTTGCTACTTCTCTGTTTGAGAGGGATTAAAGTGATGGGTTTAGCTCCAGTAAAAAAACTGGCAAACTATTTTCTGGCCGTCCTACATGCTCGCCGACAGTGTCTCCTTTCGCTGAGAGTTACACCAGGTTTAGATCGAGTAAATCATTCTTTATGGGGGTGGTGGCGAGGGGGGAGCTGTTTAAGACTGAGATGTTGGCTGTAATATTTCTTCAGGCTGGTCTGAAAGGGGTGATATATTGCGAACATATTTGTCTCGGTAGCGTAACCCTGTGTAATCTTGGAAGCTGGGCTGACAACTGTCTGGCAGTGTTCCTGCCTCCTAAAGCCATGCCTTGAGGGAGACCCCACTATTCGAGGCCTGGGGGGGGGGGGGCAGAAAAGACTGCGTCCATAAATCAGCTGAGATACGATTTCCCTGCCACAGTTTAAAAGCTAGTGGCTTTTGCTACCAAATAAACCTGTTGGACTTTAACCTGGTGTTGTTAAACTTCTTACACAGCTTAAAGGGACATCTCTGGCTAGTGAAGTGGCTCGCACGACATCTAGTATTTCTTGCTGATGTATCCCATATGCGGCACACACACTCACCTTTCAGCACCCCACTAACCCCCAGAGCTTTGACTTAACCTTTAATTGGCCGTTGAACGTGATACCTCAAGGTCGAATTCTCCACATACCAAAGCACTTAGCATCCGACGTGCTTGCCCCGAAATGTTTAAAGATCCCGTTCACTCCCACTTACAGCATTCCCAGTCCTTCAGGATTGCCCCGCAGCCTCCAGGAATGAACCATTCCTCTCCGGGGATGCCGCCATGAGTAAATGCAGGAGAGCGGAAAAACAAAAATCGTGAGGGCATTTCAAAAAGGTGCGTCTCATTGGACATGTCGAGGGAACAGGGTTCCTGACTGATGGTGGAACATCATCCAACTGAGTAATGGAGGGTCCATACAATCCTACAGGGGAGAAGGAGGCCATTCGGCCCATCGAGTCTGCATTGTCTACAACCTCACCCAGGCTCTATCCCCATGACCCCATGCATTTACCCTAGCTTGTTCCCCTTGACACTAAGGGGCAATTTAGCATGGTCAATCCACCTAACCTGCACATCTTTGGACCATCTTTGGAGGAAACCGGAGCACCCGGGGGAAACCCACGCAGACACGGGGAGAATGTGCAAACTCCACACAGACAGTGTCCCAAGCTGGGAATTGAACCTGGGTCCCTGGCGCTGTGAGGCAGCTGTGCTAACCACTGTGCCACCGTTCACTTCCCGATTGGCACAAGGAGGTGGTATAATGAGAATGGGCATGTTCGGTGACCAATGGGTGAGGGGGAGGGGGTAGCAGGAGGGTTGGAGGCAGGTGTTCATGTGCTGTAACACAGAGTTGGCAACCTTACCCTCACCGCACAAGAGGACTGTGGAGGACAAATAGGTTGGGTCAACGGCAAGGCATGTTGGGTGGGAGGGCGCCAATGAGGGGAGGAGTTTCCCAGGGTGGCAGTGGCCAAGATTATTTTTGGATAGGTTGTGGAGGAAACGTTAAGAAAGGACATTCCCATAGGGCCTTCCTATTCTCAAGCTGAAAACCCCGGGGAAACGGTGTGAGCAGCTGTTCTCAGTTGGGCAAGAAGTTTCTACAAGGTCGATAGAACAGAATTTCCTTGTGGAGAAATGGTGGAACCGCTAAAACCTGCCTGGCTCCTTTCCAACCTCGCCACTTCCACAGACAGTGAGATTTACCTCAGTGAGATGTTTGCCATTCCACTTACTAATTAGGCCTCAACCTCGGAGAGCCAAGACCAAGATATTGTGCAGTACAATTCCAGCAATGTACAGCTAGAAACTGCTATCGGTGATATTAGGTGACAAAAGAACAAGGTCCACTTTAGGACATTCCTCTGTCAGCTATTTTGAGGGAGATATGAACACCCCATTGGGACTAGTTGATAGAGGCAGGGGTGGCATGTGTGTCGCAGGGGGCCCCATGCAAAGGTTTGGTTTGTTTCAGCAGACAGAGATACTTGAATTTGCTGACTTAATTCACTGTCCAAATTGTCCTGTGTTTTGTCGCCTGTGTATTTACCAGGCTTTTGTTTTAAAAAAGACATTTTTACAATAATGGGCAAAAGAATCAAACGTGGCGCCAGGAAAACTGTTGTCCCCCACAACATTCATTTTTACACCGCAGGTTTGATTTGATTTGATTTATTATTGTCACGTATATTGGGATACAGTGAAAAGTATTGTTTCTTGTGCGCTATACAGACAAAGCATACCGTTCATAGAGAAGGAAAGGAGAGAGTGCAGAATGTAGTGTTACAGTCATAGCCAGGGTGTAGAGAAAGATCAACTTAATACGAGGTACGTCCATTCAAAAGTCTGCTGACAGCAGGGAAGAAGCTGTACTTGAGTCGGTTGGTACGTGACCTCAGACATTTGTATCTTTTTCCCGACAGAAGAAGGTGGAAGAGAGAATGTCCAGGGTGCGTGAGGTCCTTAATTATGCTGGCTGCTTTGCCGAGGCAGCGGGAAGTGTAGACAGAGTCAATGGATGGGAGGCTGGTTTGACTGATGGACTGGGCTTCATTCAGAACCCTTTGAAGGTTCTGGCACTGGAGTCAGATGTGGGCCAGACCAGATAAGGATGGCAGATTTCCTTCCCCAAAGGGCATTAATGAACAGGATGGGTTTTGACAACAGTCAATGGTGGTTGTCATGGTTGCCATTACTGAGACTAGTTTTCAGTTCCAGGGCCGGAATTCTTGCACCCCAGCCTGAGGGTTCCCGGTGGCTTTGGGCCGCTTCACTGGGAATTCCCAGTGGTGGGACCAGAGAATCCCGCCGCTAGCAAACAACGCACCACCTCCCACTGATGGGAAACACACGGCTGGGAGGCTGGAGAATCCCACTCCAGATTTATTAATTGAATTTAAATTCCACCAGCCGCTATGGTGGGATTTAAACCCATATCCCCAAAGTTATGGCAAAGAGTCATCCAGACTCGAAACATTGGCTCTATTCTCTCTCCACAGATGCTGTCAGACCTGCTGAGTCTTTCCAGCATTTTCCGTTTTTTTTTCAGATTCCAGAATCCGCAGTAATTTGCTTTTATCCCAGAACATTAACCCGTCCACAGGCAGCAGAGTAGGAGACCACCTGTGGTATAAATACTGAGTCTCTCGAGCAGTTTGTCCAGAGAGGTCGGAGAATCCCAGCCGCGGGCTGTGGGGGATCAATTTGCAAATCCAGAAAGTTCTGCAGAATAGTGAGGCTGAGGGTGAAATCCTGTCTGAGGGAAGTTCAGAGGTGTGACCTGATCAGCAAGTTCCAGACATTCACAACTCAGGACGTAACTCTGAGCCTGCTGCCTGATTGGCACATCAATAATGGCGTGTGATGCGCTATCAATTAGGCAAAAGACTACTTGTGTGCCAATACAACTGTAGACTATTATTCATAACAGAATCAGGAGCACATCCCAACAGATAACCGACCCGAACTGAACAAGGGGGAGGGAACAGCCACCTTTATACTAGGTGAGAAGGGGAGGAGCCGAGCCGGCAGGGGATGTGTCCAGGCATGACAAACACACAACGGTGGTCCAGGCAGGACAAAGGCACAACTGAAGTCCACCACAGCGTGTGTCGTTAACACAAGGGTATGGTCCGAGCAAGCTCTGTCTCAGTTGTTCACAGGTCAGATGCGATGGTAAATTCATCAACGCAACCCATGACACTTATGGCATGGAATTGTTTTAACTAATAAGATATAACTGGGGCTCTCGGCAGTCTTCTTTGGGGGAGGGTTGGCATCATAAAAGCGCTTGGGACAACAAAATTCAAGCTGAGAATGTGAAGCTCAGAGGCGTGCAGTCAGGGTGGAATGCAGAGGAGGCTGGGAGGGAGATGGACACCACATTCCTGCAATCCCAGTAGAAATGTGAACATAATTAACAGAGGGCAGCTCTGAAAACGTGCAACAATGACAGACTGGAATAGATTTCCAAGCTCAACCAGGAAGTTGCTGTGGTGGACCTCAGTTGTGCCTTTGTCCGATATGGACCACCGTTGTGTGTGTTTGTCATACCTGGACACACCCCCTTCCAGTTTGGTTCCTCCCCTCAGCACCTAGTATAAAGGTGGCTGTCTCCTCCCCCTTGTTCAGTCCAGGTCGGTTATTTGTTGGGATCTGCTCCTGATTCTGTTGTGAATAAAAGCCTACACTTGTATTGGCACACCGGTAGTCTTTCGCCTTATTGATAGCGCATCAGTTGCCAATCAGTCTGCGTCACGATGTGTACAATCCCCACCTCAGTCTGTGTCACAGTGTGTACGCTCCCATTTCAGTCTGTGTTACCGTGTGTACACTCCCCAGCTCAGTCTGCGTCACAGTGTGTACACTCCGCATTGCAGTCTGCGTCACGGCATGTACACTCCCCATCCCAGTCTGTGTCACAGTGTGTATACTGCCCACCCCAGTCTGTGTCACAGTGTGTACACTGCCCACCCCAATCTGTGTCACAGTGTGTACACTCCCCACCCCAGTCTGTGTCACAGTGTGTACACTCCCCACCCCAGTCTGTGTCACAGTGTGTACACTCCCCATTGCAGTCTGCGTCACGGCATGTACACTCCCCACCCTATTCTGTGTCACAGTGTGTACACTCCCCACCCCAGTCTGTGTCACAGTGTGTACACTCCCCACCCCAGTCTGTGTCACAGTGTGTACACTCCCCATTGCAGTCTGCGTCACGGCATGTACACTCCCCACCCCAGTCTGTGTCACAGTGTGTACACTCCCCATTGCAGTCTGCGTCACGGCGTGTACACTCCCCACCCCAGTCTGTGTCACAGTGTGTACACTGCCTACCCCAGTCTGTGTCACAGTGTGTACACTGCCCACCCCAGTCTGTGTCACAGTGTGTACACTCCCCATTGCAGTCTGCGTCACGGCATGTACACTCCCCACCCCAGTCTGTGTCACAGTGTGTACACTCCCCATTGCAGTCTGCGTCACGGCGTGTACACTCCCCACCCCAGTCTGTGTCACAGTGTGTACACTGCCCACCCCAGTCTGTGTCACAGTGTGTACACTCCCCATTGCAGTCTGCGTCACGGTGTGTACACTCCCCATTGCAGTCTGCGTCACGGTGTGTACACTCCCCACCCCAGTCTGCGTCACGGTGTGTACACTCCCCACCTCAGTCTGCGTCACGGTGTGTACACTCCCCACCCCAGTCTGCGTCACGGTGTGTACACTCCCCACCTCAGTCTGCGTCACGGTGTGTACACTCCCCACCTCAGTCTGCGTCACGGTGTGTACACTCCCCACCTCAGCCAAAACTATATGATGTCCTCAGTACTGTCAGGACGAGTGAGTGATTACTGGCGGATGTTTCCTATTCCACCTGCCACAGGAATCACAGTGGGTGGGTGCGGACCATGCAAAGATCAGTTGAACTTGGGTGGGATTTTCCAGCCTTGGGGCGAGCACGGCTGTAAAGTCCCGCCCTACATATTTATGACACACACCCAGATTTAGTGGCCAGCGGTATACCGTATGGTACATGCCATTCATTACACTAAACCTGCCCAGAGACTTTCTGTGGGATTCTGCACTGCAATACAATGTGACACAATGAGAAAATCCAAACAGTGCGGCGGGTACACAGGCAATCTGGGACGCAAGTGAAATGTGCAAGCAATGCAGGTCTCAAACAATCAAATTTACTGAGGCTCACAGAGCCTGGACAAAGTGTAAGTCTGAATATTTAACTGAATATAAAACCAGTTAAAGAAAGCCGATTGGAGGCAGGGATAGAAAGCTCAGATTAAGAGGGAGAGAGAAGAGAGGCAGTAAAGGTTTTAAAAATTGTTTAAAATCACCCATAATTCAAACCTGAAAGAATAAAATTCCACACTTGCCAAAGTACATTTTCAGGGCAAGAGAGGTTGTTTGGCAGTGATTGAAACTCACGGTGCCATTAAAAATACACCTAAAGGATGAGCCCTGACATTTTCTGTTGTACCTAGTGAGTGAATAGTGCACCTTCAAACCCTTACGTGGACTTCAATGCCCGTTTCTCCCAGTAGGGTACTGCTGTACTAAAGCTTGTGGAAGGACAACTTTGGAACAGAAACCTCCCGGTTGCCATTGTTGGTTGTTTTTTTTCCATCATTTGTGAGACATGGGTGTCGCTAGCTGGCCAGCATTTATTGCCCATCCTTTGTTGCACTGCTAAGTGGTTTGGGAGGTCATTTCGGAGGGCAGTTGAGAGTCAACCACATTGCATAGGCTCTGGAGTCACATGTAGAATCATAGAATCAAAGAATCACTACAGTACAGAAGGGGGCCATTCAGTCCATCAAGTTTGTACCGACCACAATCACACCCAGACCCTGTTCTCGTAACTCCACACATTTACCCTGCTAATCCCCCTAACACCAGGGTCAATTTTAGCACGGCCAATCAACCTAACCCACACATCTTTGGATTGTGGAAGGAGGACCTGGAGGAAACCCATGCAGACATGGGGAGAATGTGCAAACTCCATACAGACAGTGCCTAAGGAAGGCCAGACCGGGTAAAGACGGTAGATTTCCTTCCCTAAAGGACATGAATGAACAAAATGGGTTTTTCCAACAATCAACAATGGTTTCATGGTTATCAGTAGATTCATAATTCCAGATTTTTTTTATTGAATTCAAAACCTACCATTTATCGTGGTGGGATTTGAACCTGGGTCCCCAGAATTTTAGTTGAGTTTCGGGATTAATAGTCTAGCGAGGGGATAGTTTGCTCCGAAAAAACAGTTAGCATGACAGCCTCAGCATTTTTAATTTCATTTATTAGTGTCACAAGTAGGCTTACATTAACACTGCAATGAAGTTACTGTGAAAATTCCCTAGTTGCCACACTCCGGTGCCTGTTCTGCTACACTGAGGGAGAATTTAGCACAGCCAATGCACCCAACCAGCACGTCTTTCGGAGTATGGGAGGAAACCGGAGCACCCGGAGGAAACCCAATCAGACACGGGGAGAACGTGCAGACAGTGATCCAAGCCGGGAATCGAACCCGGGTCCCTAGCGCTGTGAGATAGCAGTGCTAACCACTGTGCCACTATGCTGCCCTTATTCATGCCAAATGTTGTCCTTTGATCCACATTGATTCATCCTGGGAAAATTCTTCGGAGTTGGGGAAATAATTAACTACTTTGTTATTACGTGGGACAGCTGTCGATGGCAGTTTTACTTTCTGCCTGTTCTGACTGGTATGTTACTGTTTTGAGACACAGAGACTGGTTACTTGCAAAAACGAGTTCCCGTTCGAAATCAAGTGGAGCCCGAAAGGAGATATTTCCCGCACACTCTACTGATTTCATAAATCCCTGAGGGGGGATGTAACTAAATCAAAATGAAATGATACAGTTTCTGATTCACATTTGTCTGCCAAATGTTAACATTCATGCAAAATATTGAGATTAGTTTGTGTAATAAATCAGGAAGTCACTAGATTATTCATCCAGGAACTCAGCTAAAGTTCTGGGGACCCGGATTCCAATCCCGCCCCGGCAGATGGTGGAATTTGAATTTTAAAAAGTCCAGGAATTAAAAATCTACTAACGAATCCATTGTCAATTGTCGGAAAAGCCTGTCTGGTTCATCAATGTCTTTTAAGGAAGGAAATCTGTTGTCCTTAGCTGGTCTGGCCTACATGTGACTCCAGAGCCACAGCTACAGTTTGCCTACCGCCGCAACAGGTCCACAGCAGACGCTATTTCCCTGGCCCTGCACTCAACCCTAGATAACACCTAGATATCAAGGACACCTATGTCAGACTCCTATTCATTGACTACAGCTCAGCCTTCAACACTATTATTCCCACAAAATTCATCTCCAAACTCCGTGGCCTGGGCCTCGGCACCTCCCTCTGTGACTCGATCCTCCACTTCCTAACTCACAGATCACAATCAGTAAGGATAGGCAACAACACCTCCTCCTCGATCATCCTCAACACCGGTGCCCCACAAGGCTGTGTTCTCAGCCCCCTACTATACTCCTTATACACCTATGACTGTGCAGCCAAATTCCCCTCCAATTCGATTTTCAAGTTTGCTGACGACACCACCGTAGTGGGTCGGATCTCAAACAATGATGAGACAGAGTGCAGGAATGAGATAGAGAATCTGGTGAACTGGTGCGGCAACAATAATCTCTCCCTCAATGTCAACAAAACAAAAAAGATTGTCATCGACTTCAGGAAGTATAAAGGAGAACATGCCCCTGTCTACATCAATGAGGACGAAGTAGGAAGGGTCGAGAGCTTCATGTTTTTAGGTGTCCAGTTCACCCAAAGCCTGTCCTGGTCCCCCCATGCCGACACTATAGTTAAGAAAGCTCATCAACGCCTCTACTTTCTCAGAAGATGAAGGAAATTTGGCGTGTCAGCTACGACTCTCACCAACTTTTACAGGTGCACCATAGAAATCACAGCTTGGTATGCCTCCTGCTCTGCCCAAGACCGCAAGGAACTACAAAAGGTCATGAATGTAGCCCAATCCATCACGCAAACCAGTCTCCCATCCATTGACTCTGTCTACACTTCCCGCTGCCTTGGCAAAGCAGCCAGCATAATTAAGGACACCACGCACCCCGGACATTCTCTCTTCCACCTTCTTCCGTCGGGAAAAAAATACAAAAGTCTGAGACCACGTACCAACCAACTCAAGAACAGCTTCTTCTCTGCTGTCAGACTTTTGAATGGACTTACCTTGCATTAAGATGATCTTTCTCTACACCCTAGCTATGACTGTAACACTACATTTTGCACCCTCGTTTCCTTCTCTATGAATGGTGTGTTTTGTCTGTATAGCACGCAAGAAACAATACTTTTCACTGTATGTTAATACATGTGACAATAATAAATCAAATCAAATCAAATCAAATCAAATGTGGTTGATTCTCAATTGCCCTCCAAGGGCAACTAGCGATGGGCAATAATTGCTGGCCCAGCCAGCGATACCATGTCCCATGAATGGATAAAAAAATTAATGCAAAATATTGAGATTTGTTTGCATAATAACCCAGGAAGCTGACTGGAAAAGACGCAATGGACGGAATACTCCCAAAAAAATTCTAACTGTTGAATTTGCGAGAAAACTGGAGTAATTCATACTGGTTTTTTCAGTGGGAGTTCACACTGGAATCTCCCGCACTCTGTGCAATGCAGAGGCCATTAATGATTTAATGAATATCATTAAACCTCAGGGGGCGGGGTGTATTCCTGTCCAGGGGGCTGAAATCAGTGGGCCTCTGTGCAGCGGCCTCGAACTGTCAGCCTCCCGTTTGCTGGCCAGCTCCATCGCTGGCCAGCCCGGGACCCCTGTGGTGCTGCACCCCCAAACCCCCAAGGCCTCAACATGGCCTCCTCGACCATTCCTGGCACCCTCACCCCGTCCCGGACCTCCCCGATCTCGAGCCCCCCCTGCAATGCAGACACCCTCGCAGGCAGACCCATCTCCCCTGGCAGACACACACCCTAGCCTGCCCCGATCGCTCGCCACCCTCCAGTCCCCATTGATCCCAACGCAGAGTGGCAGCTTGTAGGCCCTGCCCCCATATGCCCTGCTCTTAGGCCCCACCTCCTTGGCACTGCCCCATGCCTGGTGGGCAGTGCCAAGATGCCTCCTGGGCATGGGAACCTTGCCCCTTGGGCAATGCCAGGTGGCACAGGCTGGCACTGCCAGGGAGCCCATGCCCAGGAGGCACCCTCCCGCTGCCCGACCCCCTGGGGGGGACCCCAATTGACCCCCCTTCGCTCTAGTGGGGTCAGGCTGCTAGATCCCCGAAAGTGGGAAGCTAGTGCAATTGCCACTGGGGTGAAACACTCTGGCGGGATGGGAGAGGTTAGCGGGCCTGGAGAGTTTAGTCCCGGACTCGCTAGTAGCATTTAAATGATATGTAAAACATCATTTAAATGTTAGCCCCGCCTCGCTGCTGATTTCCGGCGCAGAGCAGCCCACACTGTAAATCAGGCGCTGGGAGACGCTAGCGGGGCGCGAACGCTCACGGGATTCCCACGAATCGCCCCACCGCGCGATTCTCCCGGCGCACTGCACTACAAAATTAATGGGAAGAGAGAATCGCCCTCTTTATTCTTAAATCAAAAGTAGACCACAATCCTACGGTGAGCATACATGAGTCCCGTGCTGGACGATAGATCACTGGACCCGCTCATCATAGAAATCATAGAAACCCTACAGTGCAGAAGGAGGCCATTCGGCCCATTGAGTCTGCACCGACCACAATCCCACCCCCCACCCCCACATATTTACCCGCTAATCCCTCTAACCTACGCATCTCAGGACTCTAAGGGGCAATTTTTAACCTGGCCAATCAACCTAACCCGCACATCTTTGGACTGTGGGAGGAAACCGGAGCACCCGGAGGAAACCCACGCAGACACGAGGAGAATGTGCAAACTCCACACAGACAGTGACCCGAGCCGGGAATCGAACCCGGAACCCTGGAACTGTGAAGCAGCAGTGCTAACCACTGTGCTACCGTGCCGCCCCAGCCTTATGAGCCCTGGCCTCATGGGCCAGCCTTATCAAGGGCTTGGGAAATGAGTTCCACCTGAGCAGGCAGTCGCATCTTACCACGGGAACTCGTATTCCACGGCTGGAATCTTATCACCGTTCACATCGGCGGGATTTTCCCATCCTGCTGCGGTGAATGGGAGAATTGGCTGGGCGCCAAATTCTCCCGCCTCGTTGCAGGGGGGAGCGTGGCGTGAACGGCCGGTATGATCGCGCTCCACGAGTCTCACAGAGAGATCAATCAAGGATTCCCCATGTAAGTAAAGTTTATTTATTAGTCACAAGTTACATTAACACTGCAGTGAAGTTGCTGTGAAAATCCCCTAGACGCCACACTCCGGCGCCTGTTCGGAGGGAGAATTTAGCACGGCCCAATACACCTAACCAGCACGTCTTTCGGATTGTGGGAGGAAAATGGAGCACCCGGAGGAAACCCACGCCGACACGGGGAGAATGTGCAAACTCCACACAGGTAGTGACCCAAGCCGAGAATCGAACCCGGGTCCCTGGCGCTGTGAGGCAGCAGTGCTCACCACAGTCCTGAGGGTTATCATAGTTTGTTATCTATTTTATATCTAATGTTTTTATCATTCTGCTGAAGAGTTAGCAGAGACTAGAATGGCAGAATGGCTTCTTTCTCTGCGCTGTATGATTCTTTTTTCCTATTTATAAGTAGGTACCTTGGTTCTGCTCTGGATAATAGATTGGTTGGAATATAACTCATGCATTGCACAGATTGCACTATTCCAACACTGCCTCTGAACATGGAAATGTCACAGGAATATTTCAACAACGTTTAGTCTGCAATGTCACCGTGCATTTAGTCTTTCAACATCCTCATATGTATTGAAGTGTAACGTTTCTCAGAATACATTTCCATTTTGTTGTACGTCTGCCACGAAAATATCAACAATAGTTCAAGAGACATCATCCGATCAGGAGAATTCCATTGAGTTCCATTTGAATGTTATAAAACAAAATATTAATTGGATATCAAGTAGCTGGGTGATGTGACGGGTGAAAGTTATAGTCACAGAGTTCTGCAGCATGGGAAAGAGGCCCTTCGGCCCATTGGTGGCGCAGTGGTTAGCACTGCTGCCTCACAGCTCTAGGTTCGATTCCCAGCTTGGGTGACTGTCTGTGTGGAGTTTGCACGTTCTCCCCGTGTCTGTGTGGGTTTCCTCCGGGTGCTCCAGTTTTCTCCCACAATCCAAAGATGTGCAGGTTAGGTGCATTGGCTGTGCTAAATTGCCCCTTAAATATGTGGGATTATGGGGATAGGGCCTGGATAGGGTTGTGGTCATTGCAGACTTGATGGGCCGAATGGCCTCCTTCTGCACTGTAAGATTCTATATGTTCTGTGTTTGTGCCAGCTATCAAACACTGATCAATTCTAAACCCATTTTCCAGCATTTGGTCTTGTATGCTACAGTGTTTCAAGTGCTCATCTAAATGCTATCAGGGTTTAGTTTTAAAGTTTATTTATTAGTGTCACAAGTTGGCTTACATTGACACTCCAATGAAATTACTGTGAAAATCACCGAGTTGCCACACTCCGGTGCCTGTTCGGGTACACTGAGGGAGAATTTAGCATGGCTAATGCATCTAACCAGCACGTCTTTCTGACTGTGGGAGGAAACCGGAGCACCCGGAGGAAACCCACGCAGACACGGGGAGAACGTGCAGACTCCGCACAGACAGTGACCCAAGCTGGGAATTGAACCCGGGTCCCTGGCACTGTGAGGCAGCAGTGCTAACCACCGTGCCACCGTGCCGCCCTGAATTCCCGCCTCTACCATGCTTTATAACAGTGAGTTCCAGATTCTCACCACTCACAGATGAAAAGGTTTTTCCTCAATTCACTTCTAAGTTTCCTGCCCCTGACCTTCAATCTATGCCACAAAAACAACAAATGCTGCAAAATCTCAGCAGGTCTGACAGCATCTGTGGGAGAGAATAGAGCCAACGTTTCGAGTCCGGATGACCCTTCATCAGAGCTGAGAGCAAAGAGAATCAGCAGAGATTTATACTATGAGGTTGTGGGTGGGGGGTGGGGGTGGGGGGAGGCGGGGGGCTGTAGAATTGGACAATGGGAATGTAAATGAGGATGAAGAAGGCTGGGTGCTAAAAGTGTCCATTAAATGATAAGAATATGTGAATGGCGGAACAGAATCACAGAATCATTGAGTTCCTACAGTGCAGAAGGCCATTTGGCCCATCAAGTCTGCACCGACCACAATTCCACTCAGACCCTATCCCCGTTCATTTACCCTAGTTCGTCCCCCTGACACTAAGGGGCAATTTAGCATGGCCAATCCACATAACCCGCACATCTTTGGATTATGGGAGGAAACCGGAGCACCCGGAGGAAACCCACTCAGACACGGGGCGAACGTGCAAACTCCGCACAGACAGTGACCCAAGCAGGGAATCGAACCCGGGTCCCTGGCGCTGTGAGGCAGCAGTGCTAACCACTGTGCCACCATGAGGTACAGATGGCTATGGGACTGCCTGGGGATTATTGCAATTGTCCTGAGGGATGTGGGGGAGGGGAGAGGGGGGGAGGTTTTAAACCTATGCCCCCTGGGTTTTGACCCCTCTACTAAGGGGAATAAGTCCTTCCTGCCTACCCTATCAATGTCCGTCATTATTTTGTCCAACCCAGCATTCTGTGCTCTGAGGAAGACGACCCCAGCCTAACCTGCCTCTCTTCATAGCTGAAATTTTCCAGCCCAGGCAAACCCCCTGGTGAATTCCCTCTGCACCTTCTCGAGTGCAATCACTTCACTTCAGTGAGGATTGGAAACAGCTGGATTCTTGCAGTCCAGGACAAACTTTTGTACACAAGTCAAAATTAAACCAGGTTAAAAATACTCTAACGCTGTTTCCACATTTGTATGTCAAAGGAATTTCATGTGGCCTCCAATGGATTGGTTTTTTTTAGGGAACCTTTGCCCTGAGAAGTGATTTTTTTTTTGGAGGATGGGATACTGCGTCTGCAAGCCTCACAAACGTCTCACAGCTGAAGTTTGAGGACATTTGGTAAGACTCTCAATTTTACAGGCAATTGCCCTCAAACTCCACCCCCACTAGCTGGTTGTCCCAATCACAGAAGCTGCTATTATTGTCCATTTCCAAAGGCTTCTCCCACCGCAACCAAGCTCTGCAGCCAGATAAATCAGTCAAGCCAAGTAGCTGCACTATTAATTGAGATCATCTGTGTCAACATCACAGACGGCTATCAAAATCAGGCTGCTCCTCCGTCTGCCAAAGGAGTATTCGAGAAATTCCCCCCCACCCGCCCCGTGTCCGAATCCTCATTGATACTGCCAGCTCCAGTTCCTAATGATTCCAGTCCCTCCTCAATAAGGGAGCCAATCACAGACTGATCACCACAGCCAAGACCTATCATTTTGGGCACGAGGTGCCAATCCTAGTCTTCAAAGCATTTATCACCTAAAAACTATCACAAATGGGGCGATACGGTGGTTAGCACTGCTGCCTCACAGCGCCAGGGACCCGGGTTCAATTCCGGCCTTTGGGTGCCTGTTTGCGTGGAGTCTGCACGTTCTCCGTGTAGGTTTCCTCCGGGTGCTCCTATTTCCTCCCACAGTCCAAAGAGAACAAAGAACAAAGAAAATTGCAGCACAGGAACAGGCCCTTCAGCCCTCCAAGCCTGCACCGACCATGCTGCCCGACTGAACTAGAACCCCCTACCCTTCCAAGGACCATGTCCCTCCATCCTCATCCTATTCATGCATTTGTCAAGACGCCCCTTAAAAGTCACCATCGTATCTACTTCCTCTACCTCCCCCGACAGTGAGTTCCAGACAATCACCATCCTCTGTGTAAAAAACTTGTCTCGTACATTTCCTTTAAATCTTGCCCCTCGCACTTTAAACTTTTGCCCCCTAGTAATTGACAGTGATGAGCAGGTTAGGTGGAGTGTCTGTGCTGAATTGTCCCTTAATGCCAGGGGGGGATTAGCAGGGTAAACACTTGGATAGAGCACAGGTTTGAAGGGCCGAGTGGCCTCCTTCTGCACTGTAGGGATTCTATGATTCGACGAGAGCTCGGCTGAAGGGAAACAAAATCAGTATCTTTCTGATTTCAGTCATAACAACAACAACGTTGCATTCATATAGTCCCTCACTGGTCCGTTACTCAGAAACATCAAGATTTGTTCTGCATAGGGTGATACCAAGCCAAATGCCCTAAAGCTTGGTTAAAAAGATAGATTTTAAGCAGCATTTTTAAATTCATTCATGGGATGTGGGTGTTGCTGGCTGGGCCAGCATTTTCTATCGATCCCTAATTGCTCTGGAACTGAATGGCTTGCTAGGCCAAGAGTCAGCCACATTAGAGTAACAAGTAGGCCGAACCAGGTGAGGACGACAGATTCCCTTCCCTGAAGGGCATGAGTGAACCAGATGGGAGTTTTTATGACAATAGTTTCACGGTCATCATTAGACTTTTAATTCTACGGTTTTATTGAATTCAAATGACCTTACTGAGGTGTATAAAGTCATGAGGGACATAGATAGGATGGACACACATTGTCTTTTTCCCAGGGAAGGGGAATTGAAAACTTGGGGGGCATAGGTTTAAGGTGAGAGGGGAAAGATTTACAAGGGACCTGAGGGGTAACTTCTTCACACAGAGGGTGGCGCGTGTATGGAATGAGCTGCCAGAGAAAGTGGTTGAGGCGGGTACAATAGCAAAATTTAAAAAGCATTTAGATAAGTACATGGATGGGAAAGGATTAGAGGGACATGGGCCAAACGTGGGCAATTGGGACTAGCTGGGAAGGCACCATGGTCAGCATGGACTGGTTGGGCCGAAGGGTCTGATTCCATGCTGTATTGCTCTGTGACTCCATGACTCTAAATTTCCATCGTTTGTCATGGTGGGATTCAAACCCGGGTCCCGAGAGCGTTATCCTGGGTTTCTGAATGATTCGTCCAGTGACGATACCACTACACCATCACCTCCCGTCTGAAAGAAGGAGAGAGAGGCTGTGGGACAGTGAGGTGTGTGGAGGGAATTCCTGGATTTGAGGCCTGGGCACCGAATGACGCTGCTGCCAATGGAGGAGTGGTTAAACTAGCAATGGTCAAGGAGAGCAGAGATCTTGGTGAAAACTGAAAGGACTGAGATACGGTGGCAGAGTGGTTAGCACTGCTGCCTCACAGCGCCAGTGATCCGGGTTCAATTCCAGCCTCAGTAACTGTCTGTGTGGAGTTTGCACATTCTCCCCGTGTCTGCGTGGGTTTTCACCGAGCGTTCCGGTTTCCTCCCACAGTCCAAAGATGTGTGGGTTAGGTTGATTGGCCATGCTAAATTGCCCCTTGGTGTCAAAGGGGGACTAGCAGGGTATATACTTGGGGTTACAGGCGGCATGGAGGCACAGTGGTTAGCATTGCTGCCTCACAGCGCCAGGGACTTGCGTTCGATTGCCGGCTTGGGTCACTGTCTGTGTGGAGCCTGCACCTTCTCCCTGTGTCTGCGTGGGTTTCCTCCGGGTGCTCCGGATTCCTCCCACAGTCTGAAAGACGTGCTGGTTAGGTGCATTGGCCATGCTAAATTCTCCCTCTGTGTACCGAACAGGCGCCGCAGTGTGGCGACTAGGGGATTTTCACAGTAACTTAATTGCAGTGTTAATGTAAGCCTACTTGTGACATTAATAAATAAACCAAGAAAAACCTGGGCGGTCTCTTCTTACTTGATAAAGACAGATGCAAAGTATGGCATTAAACAACACAGCAATGGTCTCTTACCTCTGTGTAAATCCATCAGTTTCTAATTGGCCCCACTCCGCCTCTTACCAACCTTTTGCTAATTATATGAAAAATAACTTTCCCGCTCTGATAAAGCACTGCTTTCCACACACTAATGTGCAAGAATGGTTCAAACTGATAATACGCTGTGCAGTTTATTGTTGCGAGAGGTTTATGAGATTTCTGTGCCATTTTGTGAGCTTCTTTAGTCATTAGTGGTAACTTCATTGCAGTGTTAATGTAAACCTACTTGTGACACTAATAAATAAACTTTAACTTTACGGGGATAGGGCCAGGGTGGGATTGCTGTCGGTGCAGGCTTGATGGGCTGAATGGCCTCCTTCTGCACCTGTAGGGATTCTATGACCCTATTCTAAGAATTCATCCAACATCTGATTGGTAGTTATGTTTGATCTTCCGTATGTTTGACTTTTATCTTTCCTCATTCTTTCCTGAAAATCTCCATAGTTCATGGTTTGAGCATTCAATTACTAGGGGGCACAGGTTTAAGGTGCGAGGGGCAAGGTTTAAAGGAGATGTACGAGGCAAGTTTTTTTACACAGAGGGTGGTGGGTGCCTGGAACTCGCTGCCGGGGGAGGTAGTGGAAGCAGTGAGTTTTAAGAGCAATCTGGACAAATGAATAGGATGGGAATAGAAGGATATGATCCCCGGAACGGTAGGGGGTTTTAGTTCAGTCGGACAGCATGGTCGGTGCAGGCTTGGAGGGCCGAAGGGCCTGTTCCTGTGCTGTAATTTTCTTTGATCTTTGTTCATTGGGACAGTGCATAAACAAATGGAACACTTCAATTCCTGATGTATGCATAGGCACAGCACAACGTAAAGAAAAACCATAACCAAAGTGAACAATAAAATCTGTGTGTAGCAGTAAAACATTTTTAAGATGACTTTGACAACAGGTTCTGAACACCAGTTTGGTGAATTAAGAACCGCTCTTTGACAATCATATTTTAAATAACAGCATTCCACTCGAAAATGTAGAATAAAGGAACGATAAATGTAGCACATGAAACAAAACTGGTTCTCAATTTATCACAACCTTTCCCTGATCAGAAGTTTGACACAGGGCGGGATTTTCCGGCCACACTCACCCCAAAATTGGAAAATCCCACCCGAGGTCAAAGGACCTTTGCATGGTCCGGCCGGCTACGATTCCCGTGGTGGATGGGACAAGAAAACTACCCCCACCCCCTCCCCGCCCCTCCCCACAGGTCTTTGACATTAGGAGCCAATCATAGAATCCCCACAGTGAGGCGGCACTGCGGCACAGCGGTTAGCGTTGCTGCCTCACAGCGCCAGGGTCCCGGGTTCAATTCCGGCTTCGGGTCACTGCCTGTGTGGAATTTGCACATTCTCCCTGTATCTGCGTGGGCTTCCTCCGGGTGCTCTGGTTTTTGCCCACACTCCAAAGATGTGCGGGTTAAGTTGATTGGCAGTGCTAAATTGCCCCTTTGTGTCAGGGGGTTAGCAGGGTAAATAAGTGGGGTTATGGGGATAGGGCCTGGGTGGGATTGTGGTCGGAGCTGACTCGATGGGCCAAATGGCCTCCTTCTGCACTGTAGGATTCTCTAATTCTATAAAAAGGAGACGATTCAGCCCATCAAGCCTGCTCTGACAACAATCCCACACAGGCCCTATCCCTGTAACACCATGTAATCCCCCTGACATTAAGGGCAATTTAGCATGGCCAATCCACCTAAGCCGCACATCTTTAGACTGTGGGAGGAAACCAGAGCACCCGGAGAAAACCCATGCAGACACGGGGAGAACGTGCAAACTCCACACAGACAGTGACCTGAGGCCGGAATTGAGCTTGTGTCCATGGCGCTGCGAGGCAGCAGTGCTAACCACTGTGCCACCGTGCCGCCTGAGTTTGAATGTAGCTGATCTTCTGTGATAAGCAATAATAGCTGCATAGATGCCCTTAAAGGGTTAAGCTGAGCAGCTAAGCCTGAAGTTTTAAGCTGGGCTCTCAGCAGGGTGAGTGTTATTTGGAAAGGTCGCTCTGCTTTTAATCACACACAGCCATCATGCTCAGACTTTGAGCCCCTTTTGTAAATTTAAATAAAATTGTGGCAGAAGTTTTCCTCAGATTTGGGCTTACTTTCATTTTCTTTGATCAAGCAATGTCAATAAAATAACGCAATGTCTAAACAGGAGAGGCCAACAGCAACAGCCCAAGTAACAGCCACGACCTGCTTCTGTTCAATGCACCAAGCACATTCTAACACAATCCTCATTAGAGGTTCTAACAGCCTATCTGAGCACAGGCATATTCACATGCCAGCTGACTCCGGCTTCCTCCCAGCTCTGTCTCCTGAAATAAAGGTGGGGACATGACACACAAATGGAACAAGTTACCAATCTGCCAGAAAAGAGAGAGAGAGAGAGGCGACTTACTGTTATGGCTTGGAGCCTTTGCTTCTGCAGTTCAGCCTCTGCCATCCTAGAAGGGGGGGATACAGAACAGTGCAGTCACAAAAGAGAACCGTAGCTATAGCACTCAGGTAGACAGAAGGAAGGGGAGGCGGTGGTCGGGGAGGGGGACTGCTGTGGGAGGTGGGTCTTTCTCTGCTGCCGGTCAGCTGAACTGTAAAAGACTCATTTCAATCACTGGGTAAGTGCTGGCTTTGGCTGCAATGTAGCGGCATTTTCCCCACACTGCTGTGACAAGCCTTGTATGTACAGCGAGGAGGAGCTGAGCAGGGGGATAGCTGGCATGTCTATCATTTTTTTTGCTTTGACGTGCCTCTGAGTTCTTGCTCCTCCTAGATTGGCAGGGGTGGGGGGACTTGCCGTTTAAGAGGATGTGCAGGAATGACCCGCATGTGGGAATGTGTTACAGTATGTGTAGCAGACGGGGGTTTGCAGCTCTGAGTAAGAGAAAGGGAGGGAACCTGAGGAATCACGCTAAAAATAATCCAGGCAGCCCTGTGTCTTTTCTGCTCATGTTCCTGATCTGTTGCCAACTTCCACTCAAGTCGAACTCCTTCTGTGTGATTATAATTTGCTCGCTCCTTTCCAGAGGCGACGAGTTCCTATCCTTGATTTAGCTTGCTGAGTTTAAAATATTCTTGCCATTCTTGCCACTTGGGGTGGCACGGTGGCACAGTGGTTAGCACTGCTGCCTCACAATGCCAGGGACCTGGGGTTGATTCCCAGCTTGAGTCACTGTCTGTGTGGAGTTTGTACATTTTCCCCATGTCTGCATGGGTTTCCTCCGGGTGCTCCGGTTTCCTCCCACAGTCCGAAGATGTGCGGGTTAGGTGGATTGGCCATGCTAAATTGCACCTTAGTGTCAGGGGGATTAGCAGGGTAAATATGTTCGTTTATGGGAATAGGGCCTGGGTGGGATTGCTTTCGGTGCAGACTCGATGGGCCGAATGGCCTCCTTCTGCACGTAGGATTCTGTGAGAGCTTCTATAATTTACAGCCCCTCCCCACACCCCTCCCACCGTCCCCCTCCTCCCCTCCCCACCTCACCCCGCTTCCCAAACCTCCAGCCAGTGGAAACCTTTTCAACACATCAAAAGCCTTCAAGTTTTGAATGCTCCCGCTAAATCAACCTTACCCTTCCCGAATTAAGTAAACTTATTCTAAATCATTTGTCTGATGTATGGATCAGGAATCATTTTGTAAAGATTCGCATCGGAAATGTACCCAGAGTAAACAATTCCAGCTATGGAACAATTATGCATTAAATGACAATCTTTCGTAGATGGCTGGTGTATTTTTTTGGTTAGTTTTCTTTTTGAAGTCCAATCTCTCAGCAGTTAGGATAATTCCATCACATGGATTGAAGTTATTTGTTAAATTTAGTTTTACCTGACACTAACAGCACCGTGGATGTACCTAGGCTCGAGGGGCTGCAGTGTTTCAAGAAGGCAGCTCAACACCATCTCAAGGGGCAATTAAGGATGGACAATAAATGCTGGTCTTGCCAGCGACGTCCACGTCCCATAAATCAATAACAAAAACCTTCACTCTGTCAGTGACTTCTGTTGGTTGATAGTTGGGATGTTTCATAAGGTGTGGCCTCTCACTGGGAATGAGAATGCAGGCAGGTGGGGGTGACGTAGGGAGGGAGGGTTGATGATAGGGAGCTAGATGGCTGATGAGATTGCCTCTAACTTGTCGCACGGTGGCTCTCTTACATATGTCATAGAGTCAAAGAATCCTACAGTGCAGAAGGAGGCCATTCAGCCCATCGAGTCTGCACCGACCACAATTCCACCCAGGCCCTATCCCCATAGCCACATACATTTACCCCAGCTAGTCCCCCTGACACTAAGGGGCAATTTAGCATGGCCAATCCACCTAACCCGCAATTCTTTGGATTGTGGGAGGAAACCGGAGCACCCGGAGGAAACCCACGTAGAACAGGGAGAATGTGCAAACTCCACACAGACAGTGACCCAAGTCAGGAATCGAACCCAGGTCCCTGGAGCTGTGAGGGAGCAGTGCTGACCACTATGCCACCGTGCCGCCCTAGGAATACGTACTAGGAATCGGAGTTGGCCACTTGGCCCCTCGAGCCTTTTCCAATGAGATCTTGGCTGATCTGATTGTAACCTCGACTTCACATTCCTGCCGACCCCTGACAACCTTTCGCCCCCTTGTTGATCAAGAGTCTATCAAGCTCTACTTTAAAAATATTCAAAGACTTTGCTTCCATTGCCTTTTGGGGAAGAGAGTTCCAAAGACACATGATTCTCTAAGAGAAAATATTTCTCCTTATCTCTGTCTTAAATGGGCAGCCCCTTATTTTAAACAGCGACCCTTAGATGTAGTTTCTCCCAAGAGGGGAAACATCCTCTCCACATCCACCCTGTCAATACCCCTCAGGGTCTTACATGTTTCAATCAAGTTACCGCTAACTCTTCTAAACTCTAGTGGATGACAAGCTTAGTCTGTTCAACCTTCCCTCAGAAGACAACCCACCCTTTCCAGGTGTTAGTTTGATAAATCTTTTCTGAACTGCCTCCAATGCATTTCCATCCTTACCCTCTTGCCTTTGAACCTGAGGGTTGTGAGTTCAAGTCCCAGTCCAGAGGCCTGAGTGCGTAAGATGAACACAAGATGGCACTTCACGGGAGTACTGAAGGAGTGCTGCACTCTTTGAGGTGCTGTCTTACGGATGAGACATGAAACTGAGGTCTGGCATTTATCCCTTAGCCAACATCACTGAAGCGAGTTATCTAGTTTCGTTTTGCTGTTACTGCGCACAAATTGGCTGCTGCGTTTCTTACACACATTTCAATGCATTTCAATAGCTCTCTCCTTCCTTGTCAATGGGCAAGGCCAAACTTCAGTCATTCATTCTCGTAACGCAACAGACCATCATTTCCATAACCTGCTCTGGAATACTTTCCAGCTCCAAATAGTCACCAGAGATGCCTCAGTATTTATTTATGGCATGTTAACAGAGCAAATACAAATATATTGTGAAAGGGAATTTTGGAAGAAAGCACTGCAAAGGCCACATGCCAGCACTGATAACATTTATTTATATTCCTGTTAATATTTAGAACGTGAGAAAGCGGAGAAAGTGAAACCCTGAGGGCAGGATTTTCCACTGGGATCAATTTGTCACTGGTGCTGGTTTGGACCGAGACTGAGGGGTGGTCCCCTCAGTCAAAGAACAAAGAACAAAGAACAATACAGCACAGGAACAGGCCCTTCGGCCCTCCAAGCCCGCGCCGCTCCCCGGTCCAGGATTGAATCCTGAATCCAGGATCCCCGCCCAATTTTCCAGCCTATCTACATACCAATATCCTATCCACCGAGCTGTCCCTCACAGCTACGATGCTTTGTTCATTACAACCTATTAACTCACCCCCACCCCCCCATTCCAGACCATGTGATCTCCAGGGAGAGGCGAAAACCCAGAGTGAAAAACCCCAGGGCCAATATGGGGAAAACAAAATCTGGGAAATTCCTCTCCGACCCCCTGAGGCGATCGAAACGAGTCCAGGAGATCACAATGGCCCCGATCGGAAAATGCTTCCCAACCCTAGTCATTTCCACTTCCACGAACACCATATGAATTCCCTGCCCCCGAGACAGGTTCCCAACTATCCGCAGTCTCGGTGGCACAGTGGTCAGCACTGCTGCCTCACAGCGCCAGGGACCCGGGTTCAATTCCCGGCTTGGGTCACTGTCTGTGTGGAGTCTGCAAGTTCCCCCCTTGTCTGCGTGGGTTTCCCCCGGGTGCTCTGCTTTCCTCCCACAGTCCAAAGAATTGCGGGTTAAGTGGATTGGCCATGCTAAATTGCCCCTTAATGTCAGGGGGACTAGCTAGGGTAAATGCATGGGGTTGTGGGGATAGGGTTTGGGTGGAATTGTGATCAGTGCAGACTCGATGGGCCGATTGGCCTCCTACTGCACTGTAGGGTTCTATGATTCCCACCTCGTAGAATCATAGTGATTTACAGCCTGCAAGGAGGCCATTTGGCCCATCGTGTCTGCACCAGCCAACAAGGGGCCATCCAGTCAAACCCCACTTTCCAGCTCTTGATCCAGAGCCTGGTAGGTTATGGCGCTCCAAGTGTATATCCACGTACCTTTTCAACATTATAAGGGTTTCTGTATCTGCCACCCTCTCAGGAAGTGAGTTCCAGATCCCCACTGCCTTGTGAGTGAAAACATTTTCCCATGAATCCCCTCCAAAACTCTACCTTTTATGGTAAATCCCTTATTGTTGGTGAGAGATCCTATGTATGCTTAGCTCTGCTTCAGTCTATGCGAAGACTTCATTTTAAGATATTTCTGCTTATGAAGCTAACTCTGCTAAGCTTAAAAACTTGACTACATTTTAAAACTATCATGACTTCAATCAGGCCGTTGAGGTTGGCCTATTGGAGTATGAACCCCCTGATTAAGGATCCAATTGATGGGCCAATCAAGGAGTCTTTGCCTTGTACTTAACCGAGAATGTCAGTTCCTCTGACACCCCCGGAGATAGACTGCTGACTGATAGCACTCTGTGTACTGCTGTTGGAATTGTAAATAAAGGGATTTTGGTGAAGTGACTTCTGCCTCCAAAGATTTATTACAAAAACTCAGAAGGGTTTGCTGAAAATTGACCACATTCCTGAAAAGTACACAGCAAGTAAAACAAGCTTTGATAACAACAGCTGCAAAACCTGTGTTTGCCAGATAGTCATGATGTGGAGATGCCGGCGTTGGACTGGGGTGAACACAGTAAGAAGTCTCACAACACCAGGTTAAAGTCCAACAGATTTATTTGGTAGCAAATACCATAAGCTTTCGGAGCACTGCTCCTTCGTCAGATGGAGTGGAAATGCCACTCCATCTGACGAAGGAGCAGTGCTCCGAAAGCTTATGGTATTTGCTACCAAATAAACCTGTTGGACTTTAACCTGGTGTTGTGAGACTTCTTACTTTGCCGGATAGAGACAGACTGCAAGGGCATTTACAATAATGAGATAAGGGTTGAAATATAGTTTGGATTTTAGCGTGTTTGTGTGGTTTGTTTTCGAGATCCTGTCCAGTACAGTACAGGGACTGGTTCAGCAGCCAGTCTCAAAGTTTGCTTTCTCTCTGCTTCTGTAATGATTTAATTTTCTTTAAGTTCTGTTCAATAAAATAAATTCATCGTATCAGTGCTGTCCTTGACTATTCAAAGGAATGAATGGACCCTCAACCAAGTGAAGTAGTCCTTTCATAGCGATTATATCTAGGCCCCTTATAAATTTATACACTTAGATTAAGCCTTGCTTTGGTCTCTTCTGATCCAAAGAAAACAATGCCAGTCTCTACACTCTTTCCTCATAATTACAATTCTCCAGTCAGGGTAACATCCTTGAAATTCCCCTCTCCCAGTGCAATCAGCTCTTTCACAGAATGCAGTGACCAGAACTGCACTCAGTGTTCCAGCTTTGGCCTAACCAGCATTTTTCACAGTTCTAACATCACCGCCCAGCTCTTGTATTTGGCACCTCAGTTAAAAGGAAAGTATCCCATGTGTCTTCTTAACCACCTTGTCGACCTGTCCAGCCACTTTCAGGGAGCTGTGGACATGTGCACCCTGAGATCCCTCTGGGTCAGGGTTCATTCGGCCTGCGGGGTGAGCTTCTTATTGCTTTTGTAATCAATACCTTTGTATTCTCGGAAAAGACTCGCCTTGGTTCTCCGTGACCTCAGGAGGTCTCAAAGTTAGGTTAGGTGGATTGGCCATGCTAAATTGACCCTTACAGTCAGGGGGATTAGCAGGGTAAATACTTGGAGTTATGGGATAGGGTCTGGGTGGGATTGTTGTTGGTGCAGGCTCGATGGGCTGAATGGCCTCCTCCTGCACTGTAGGGATTCTATGATTCTATGAAAATGCTTTACAGATAATTGGGCACTTTTGAAGGGTAGTCATTGTTGTAATGTAGGAAATGTGGCAGTTGATTTGAGCACAGCAAGATCCCACAACTAGCAACAATGTCAATGGCGAAATGCTTTGTCTTGTTATTGGTTGAGGGTTAAAATCTGGCTAGGATGCCGGGGAGAACTCCCCCTGCTCACCTTGATTTCATTTGATTTGATTTATTATAGTCACATGTATTTATAACATGCAGTGAAAAGTATTGTTTCTTGCGCGCTACACAGACAAAGCATACCGTTCATAGAGAAGGAAAGGAGAGAGTGCAGAATGTAGTGTTCAAGTCATAGCTGGGATGTAGAGAGAGATCAACTTAATACAAGGTAAGTCCATTCAAAAGTCTGATGGCAGCAGGGAAGAAGCTGTTCTTGAGTCAGTTGATACGTGACCTCAGACTTTTGTATTTTTTTCCTGACGGAAGAAGGTGGAAGAGAGAATGTCCGGGGTGCGTGGGGTCCTTAATTATACTGGCTGCTTTTCCGAGGCAGCGGGAAGTGTAGACAGAGTCAATGGATGGGAGGCTGGTTTGCGTGATGGATTGGGCTACATTCACAACATTTTGTAGTTCCTTGTGGTCTTGGGCAGAGCAGGAGCCATACCAAGCTGTGATACAACCAGAAAGAATGTTTTCTATGGTGCATTTGTAAAAGTTGGTGAGAGTCGTAGCTGACATGCCAAATTTCCTTAATCTTCTGAGAAAGTAGAGGCATTGGTGGACTTTCTTAACTATAGTGTCGGCATGGGGGGACCAGGACAGGTTGTTGGTGATCTGGACACCTAAAAACTTGAAGCTCTTGACCCTTTCTACTTTGCCCCCGTTGACGTAGACAGGGGCACGTTCTCCTTTACGCTTCCTGAAGTCGATGCCAATCTCCTTCGTTTTGTTGACATTGAGAGAGGGATTATTGTTGCCGCACCAGTTCACCAGATTCTCTATCTCATTCCTGTACTCTGTCTCATCGTTGTTTGAGATCCGACCCACTACAGTGTTGTCAGCAAACTTGAAAATCGAATTGGAGGGGAATTTGGCCACACAGTCACAGGTGTATAAGGAGTATAGTAGGGGGCTGAGAACACAGCCTTGTGATGTTCACCTTCAGAATAGTATCACAGGAGATTTTCCAACTGGCAGACAAGGCACTGGGGCCTCATCTGAAAGACAGAGGAGCTGGATTCTCCGGCCTTGCCTGCAGGTGGGGTTCTCCAGTCCCGCTGCAGTGAACAGAGATTTGGCTAAGGACCAAATTCTCCATTCTCGCTGGCAGCAGTGGCAGGACACGAACAGCTGATGATGGGGTGGGGGTGGGGGGGGCGGGTGGGGATGTTGGGCCTTGGTAAGATGCTCTTTCTGAAAATCGGTGCAGATTCGACAGGCTGAACAGCCTACTTCAGCGCTGTAGGGATTCTATGATTCTTTATTGATGGGCAGTTCGCAATAGGCACATTTACAACGACAGCAGACATCAGTGCATCCAAGAATAGCCACCATCAAGCAGCTTGGTCGAATCCAAATGGGGGAAATCACAGATTTATTTGGATCGAACGAAAAATTTTCACTCAGGGTCTGCCTGAATTTCAAATCCTTCTCGCTGCTTTACACAGCTTTCCGTGTCCCAAAACAGGTGTTGAGGGTTCATAGAATCCCTACAGTGCTGGAGGCCATTTGGCCCATCGAGCCTGCACAAACAACAGTCCCACCCAGCCCCACTCCCGCTAATCACTCTAACCTACACATCCCGGGGCACTAAGGGGCAATTTAGCATGGCCAATGCACCTAACCTGCGCATCTTTGGACTGTGGGGGGAAACTCACACAGACACGGGGAGAACGTGCAAACTCCACACAGACAGTGACCCAAGCCGGGAATCGAACCCGGGTCCCTGGCGTCGTGAGGCAGCAGTGCTAACCGCTGTGCCACCCAAAAAAAAAATCGAGAATCGTGAAAAGGGGATGAAGGAATTTGATTTCCCTGTCTCTGTTTCAGAAATCCCATTGAATGACATTCCGGATTTAAATCCGGGGACGGATTTGGCTAACGTGCACTCGGTTTTCACTGAGGGAGGGGTGGAAGGAGAGAGAGGTGAGGGAGAGGGGAACAGAAAGGAGGGAGATTTTCTACATATGGTGATAACTCGGTGATTGTAATTTTTGGTGTACATAACCGCTAGAGACATACTCTCCCCTTGCATTGCCGATCACGTTTGCTCCAGTGTTATTGAAATTCTTTGGAGGAATATCTGACGTGACAGCTTCCACTAGGGCATGAACAGGGGACATGAGGTGAGCGCAGGGAAGAATGTCACTGCGATCATGCGACCCACAGATAGAGAAGAGCTGCTCTGCATTATATTCATGCCCTGTAAGTAATCGCTGCCATCTGGCATTCACTTCCCCG
This sequence comes from Mustelus asterias, assembly GCF_964213995.1. NCBI lineage: Eukaryota > Metazoa > Chordata > Chondrichthyes > Carcharhiniformes > Triakidae > Mustelus > Mustelus asterias. The sequence continues at coordinate 9,496,779 of NC_135806.1, forward strand.
AAGACAGGGAGGTACCCAGTACTCGATGACTTTTGCCAAGTAACTCAGAATGAAACACAAGCTGTTGCTATGGCATATTGTGAGCACATAAGGATCTATCTACCCTGCCAAATCCAAGGAAGTGATTGATTAATTCACCAACCATTTACATAGTGCAAAAAAGATGTGCGGGTTAGGTGGATTGGCCATGCTAAATTGCCCCTTAGTGTCAGGGGGACTAGCTAGGGAAAATGCATGGGGTTATGGGAATAGGGCCTGGCTGGGATTGTGGTCGGTGCAGACTCGATGGGCCGAACGGCCTCCTTCTGCACTGTCGGGATTCTATGATTCTACGAAAGCAGGATAGGCGATGGCCCAGTGGTGTTATCGCTAGACTATTAATCCAGAAACTCATCTAATGTTCTGGGGATCTGGGTTCGAATCCCATCACGGCAGATGGTGGAATTTGAATTCAATAAAAAATATCTGGAATTAAGAACCTACTGATGACCATTGTCGATTGCCGGAAAAACCCATCTGGTTCACTTGTGGCCTTTTAGGGAAGGAAATCTTCCGTCCTTACCTGGTCTGGCCTACATGTGGCTTCAGAGTCACAGCAATGTGGTTGACTCTCAACTGCCCTCAGGCAACTAGGGATGGGCAATAAATGCTGGCCCAGCCAGCGATTCCCATGTCCCAGGAATGGATAATAATGATGCTTTTCCACATACATCAAACAATTCTAATATTACAAAATTGCACTGCATTCTTGAATATTAAAAGAAAAGTGACTGATTTTACGAATACCCAACAGTTAGGAATTAAGATGGATCTCATTAAATCACAGTGTTAATACAGTGAGTGATGTGGGTGAAAATTGTCCCTTTAGAATGTCAAAATCAGAACAGAAAATGCTGGTAATGCTCAGCAGGTCAGGGCAGCGCCTGTGAGGGGAGGGTTAACATTTCCAGTTTTCATTACTCTTCGGTCCTAGCAGCGCCACTGGGAGTGGTGGCCACTGCTGGGACTGCACCCAACCAAGTGTTTGAGCCGTTTATGGAGGAGATGGGGTGCTGAGGACAATTGAGGTGACCATCGCAGGTGCCAGGGCAGAGGGTGTCGCTGAAGTGGCTCAGGATCATAGAATCGTGGTATCCCTACAGTGCAGAAGGAGGCCATTCGGTCCTTCGAGTCTGCGCTCGCCTACAGAGCATCTTTGATGATCTGATGATGGTATGTTCATGCCTGATGCAACTTCCCAAATCTCATTTCACTCCCCACTCCTCGCTGTGATATCCAAGCTATAACTGGTGTTACTCTGCCACCTTTTGCTTTCCTCCTCTGCCCCGACTCTTCCCCTGTGCGTTTAGATACCCAGGAGCTGCTGGCTGGTCAGCCAGTAGCGTCTGAGACTGAGGCCCAGAGGAGGACCTGAACTCTGAGGCAGGAACATCGTCATTCAAGCTGACCCTCACAGCTACTATTTGATTTGATTTATTATTGTCACATGTATTAGCATACAGTGAAAAGTATTGTTTCTTGCAAGCTATACAGACAAAGCATACCGTTCATAGAGAAGGAAAGGAGAGAGTGCAGAATGTAGTGTTACAGTCATTGCTAGAGTGTAGAGAAAGATCAACTTAATGCGAGGTAGGTCCATTCAAAAGTCTGACAGCAGCAGGGAAGAAGCTGTTCTTGAGTCGGTTGATACGTGACCTCAGACTTTTGTATCTTTTTCCCGATGGAAGAAGGTGGAAGAGAGAATGTCCGGGGTGCGTGGGGTTCTTGATTATGCCGGCTGCTTTGCCGAGGCAGCGGGAAGTGTAGATGGAGTCAATGGGGCAGAATTTTACGGCTTCGCTCGTCCCAAAACCATAAAATCCCGCCCAAGGTCAATGGATCTTTCCATCGTCCATCCCCTGACCGCTCCGATTCCTGTGGCAGGCGGGACGGTAAAATTTCAGCCAATGGGTCAGATACTGGCATTCTGTAGAGGCTGGTATGGAGGTGTGATCCGCACATGGGGTGTCACCGGGACACGAGTGTGGCTATAGGCATGCCGGGGGTAATGATAGGGCAAATGCCAGTTCCCCAGAGGGCGAGGTCACAGGTGTGAGTTCTGATGGGGTGGCATACAGGTAAGTGTTGTTGGGCATGTGCACCTAAATGCCCAGTACATTGGCAGGTCTTCCAGGGAGACTGTAGTCACTGCCAAGGTGCATAGAAGGAGTCCAGCTACTGCGAAGCTTTGTCGATGATTTGGAGCCCATTCTTGCGAGCACAGAAGTGACATCCGTTCACACTTGGACAGTAAAGAGAGGGATAGAGAAAGGAAGGTTTTACAGGAGGGAGATCACCTACCAGACCGCTGAGGGATTTTCCTCTGTGGAGGTCAGCGGGTTGAAAACTGGTGCTGGATAATCACTTTTCCGGTGGTGTTGGCTTCACACGATGAGATAGGCATGCAGAGATGAATCTGTCTTTCAGGTGATGGTACAGGAATTTTCAGCAACAGTGTAGATGAGGGGAGGGGGTAGGCTGCTAGTTAGAAGGTAAACAGCAGACTGAGCCACGCACCATGCACATTCTACAGATGCACCATAGAAAGCATCCTTTCCTGATGTATCACAGCTTGGTGTGGCTCCTGCTCCGCCCAAGACGGCAAGAAACTACAAAGGGTCGTGAATGAAGCCCAGTCCATCGCGCAAACCAGACTCCCAACCGCTGACTCTGTCTACACTTTGCACTGCCTCGGAAAAGCAGCCAGCATAATGAAGGACCCCACGCACCTCAGACCTTCTTCCCTCGGGAAAAAGATACAAAAGTCTGAGGTCACGTACCAACCGACTAAAAAACAGCTTCTTCCCTGTGCTGCCATCAGACTTTTGAATGTACCTACCTCGCATTAAGTTGATCTTTCTCTACACCCTAGCTGTGACTGGAACACTACATTCGACATCCTCTCCTTTCCTTCTCTATGTACAGTATGCTCTGTCTGTATAATGCACAAGAAACAATTCTTTTCACTGTATACTAATACATGTGACAATAATAAATCAAATCAAATCAAATCAAAGCAATTCAGCACGATCCATCATGTATGACTCCCATCTTTCCACCAGGTCTTTGACAAAGGAGATTTATTCATCTGGATTCTAAAGACTGTTAAACATCTTGGCCATTAAGAATTGAAGGGAAGGCTGCGGGTCCTTTGTCTTAGCGGAGGATCCATCTCCTTCTGGTCAGCCTGGGTTAGAAAATGCAGATGGCCTTTGTATAACTCTCTTTGAAGGTGAGCTGCACAGTCTGCACATGTGATCATTAGTGGCTCTTCAGAGATAGCGAGGTGCGGGTTTTCCTGAAACTGTGAAATAGCTTCTGTTCTTCGGGGATCACTGACAGATGATCCATTTTAAAGGGCTTTTTCTGTTTTAAAATTTTAGAAATAGCAATGCACGTCTCTGTATATATGCATAATAAAATTATGCAGTGTGAGGTCTTCGTACCTCACATCTCTCATTAAATTTTATTTGACAACCATCCTGTGAAATGTCTTGGGATGTTTAATTATGTGAAAGGTGCTATATAAATGCAAGATTTTGTTGTTTGGCTACGATCTGAAAGATTTATAGCCATTGATGTTTTAAAACTGCTTGGGCACTGTCCAGTAAACTTCACCTGATTAGATTTTGAATGTGCAAAGTGACAAAGTCATGGAAACTTTTCAAATTCTAACAGGGTTAGACAGGGTAGATTCAGAAAGAATGTTCCCAATGGTGGGGGAGTCCAGAACTAGGGGTCATAGCTTGAGGATAAGGGGTAAACCTTTTAGAACTGAGGTGAGGAGAAATTTCTTCACCCAGAGGGTGGTGAATGTGTGGAATTCACCACCACAGAAAGTAGTTGAGACCAAAACGTTGTCTGATTTCAAGAAGAAATTAGATATAGTTCTTGAGGCTAAAGGGATCAACGGATGTGTGGTTGGGGGTATCAGGATATTGAATTCGATGATCAGCCATGATCATAATGAATGGCGGAGCAGGCTTGAAGGGCCGAATGGCCTCCTCCTGCTTCTAGTTTCTATGTTTCTATGAACCACTCAATGGCTGACCACCTACTGATAGAAACATAGAAAATAGAAGTAGGCGAAGGCCATTCGGCCCTTCAGCCCTGCTCCATTATTCAATATTATCATGGCTGATTCTCATACCCCTGCGCTCTCCCCATACCCCTTGACACCTTTAGAGACTAGAAATCTATCTATTTCCTTCTTACGTATAGTCAGTGAACTGGCTTCCGCATCCTTAGCTGCACTCCCTCTATGGCAAGTAAAATTTATTTTTAAAGTTTATTTATTAGTGTCACCAGTAGGCTTACATTCACACTGCAATGAAGTTACTATGAAAATCCCCCAGTCGCCACACTCCAGCGCCTGTTCGGGTACACTGAGGGTGAATTTAGCAAAGCCAATCCACCTAACCAGCATGTCTTTCGGACTGTGAGAGGAACCCGGAGCACCCGGAGGAAACCCACGCAGACTCCACATAGACAGTGACCCAAGCCGGGAATCGAACCCGGGTCCCTGGCGCTGTGAGGCAGCAGTGCTAACCACGGTGCCACCAAATGTACCTTTCTCAGGTAAGGAGACCAAAACTGCACACAATATTCCTGCTGTGGTCTCAGCAAGGCCTTGCACAGCTGCAGTAAGACATCCTTGCTCCTGTACTCAAGTCTTGTTGCAATGAAGGCCAACAGACTATTTGCCTTCCTAACTGCTTGCTGTACCTGCATGCTTGCCTTCAGTGACTGGTGAACTCGGACCCTTTGTACATCACCATTTCCCTATCGATCACCATTTAAACAATACTCTGCCGCTCCGTTTCTCCTTCTGAAGAAGAAGCCAATCATTCTCCGAGCAGTTTGACGAGCTGCAGTTCCTCCCACACAGAAAAATGAACTCTTAGGAATAAAACTATCCTGAGGCAAACTTTAAATCTCACTGGCCTGTTTGTGAAAAAAATTACCCTTTCAGAAATGACTCGATTAGCTTGCTGAGAATATATTGCAATCAGTAAATCTTCATTATGAAGACAATCACGTGTTATTTTTATGGAGTGTGTTAGCAAACGGATGTGCTAAGCACTTCGATCAATCAAAAATAAGCAAGGTCCTAAACATCGCTCAAAAATATGAAACAATGCCACTGGTGATGGTTTTGTTGGCAGGTTCAGCCTGATGTGGGATTGACACACTGGAAAGGAAAGCAAAAAAACTATTTGCCTTTCTACAATCATCTTTTGTGATATCAGGCTGCCCCAAAGTGCTTTCCAACCAATCAAATCCTTGCTCAAGTCACATTAGGAAATGTGCCAGTGACTACATCAATGTGAGAGAGACGGTGGTGTAGGGGTAACATCACTGGACTGGTACCCCCAAGACCCATGTTAATACTTTGGGGATATAGTGGGGAGGGCTGGGGTTGATCATAGAATCTACAGTGCAGAAGGAAGCCATTTGGCCCATCGAGTCTGCACCGACAACAATCCCACCCAGGTCCTATCCCGTAGCCCCACATATTCACATTCCTAATCCCCCTAACAAAAAGGGGCAATTTAGCATGGCCAATCAACCCAACTGCTCATCTTTGGAGTGTGGGAGGAAACTGGAGCACCCGGAGGAAACCCACGCAGACATGGGGAGAACATGCAGACTCCACACAGACAGCCACCTGAGGCCGGTAGTGGGGGAGGGGGGGCAGGAGAGCCCCCTATACCTCCGTGGTGATGGGCTGGGGGGAGGAAGTTAATTTTTAGATCTGATGACAGGGCGCCTGACCTTGATGGAGTCGGTCTTGCCAGCTTCATGAGGCCCCGCCTTGCGAGAGTGACTCTTTTTTTTGACCAAGAGGCTCAACATCTGGAGAGGAAATTGGACTGGGGAGCTGGAGAGCTTCACACTCATTTTCTATCTGAGCCTAACACTTTGGTAAGACTCCCCCCCATCGTTTCAAATCCCACTGTGGAAGCTGGTGGAATTTAAATTCAATTCATAAATCTGGAATATAAAGCTAGCCTCATTAATGATGACCGTGAAACCATCTGGTTCACTAATGTCCTATAGGGAAGGAAATCTGCCGTCCTTACCTGGTCTGGCCAACATGTGACTCCAGAGCCACAGCGATGGCCCTTAACTGCCCTCAGAAATAGCCTAGCAAATCACTCAGTTCAAAGGCAATTAGCGATGGGCAACAAATGCTGGCCCAGCCAGCGCTGCCCACATCCCATTAGAGAATCAAGAACAAATAAAAGCTCCACAAACAGCAAGTTGGGGATCTTAGCTAAGACATCGGGAGAACTCCCCTGCTATCTTCAAAACATCCAACCTAGAGGGCAAACAGGATCTTGAATATCGCTGAAAAGAGAGACGTGTTACTGAAGCTTTTCGATTTTCATTCATCAGGACAAATGCAAGAATACCAAATTTCAAAACATCACAAATGATCTTTTCCTGATGGAAGAAAGTGGAAGAGGGTATGTCCAGGCTGCATGGGGTCCTTGATTATGTTGGCTGTTTTTCCAAGACAGTGTGGGACGTGTAGACAGAGTCAATGGATAGGAGCCTGGTTTGGGTGACGGACTGGGCTTTGTTCATGACCCTTTGTAGTTTCTTGCGGTCTTGGACAGAGCAGGAGCCATACCAAGCTGTGATACAACCAGAAAGAATGCTTTCTATGGCGCATCTGTAAAAATTGGTGAGAGTCGTAGTGGACATGCCAAATTTCCTTAGTCTTCTAAGAAAGTAGAGACGTTGGTGGCCTTTCTTGACTATAGCATCAGCGTGGAGGGACCAGGCCAGGTTGTTTGTGATATAAAAGTCTGAGGTCACATACCAACCGACTTAAGTACAGTTTCTTTCCTGCTGCCATCAGACTTTTCAATCTACCTACCTCGCACTAAGTTCATCTTTTTCTACACCCTAGCTATGACTGTAACATTACATTCAGCACCCTCTCCTTTCCTTCTCTATGTACGGTATGCTTTGTCTATATAACGTGCAAGAAACAATACTTTTCACTGTATACTAATACATGTGATACTAAATCAAATCAAAAAACAATTTATACGACAGGGTATTTTAATAAGGGTGGTGATTGGTTGGCAAGTCGATTCTAATTGGCTGAGTAGTTGCCATGGAGAAAATAATGGGGAACTATAGGCTCCCCAAGCTCCTGGGAATTTCAAAAATGGCTCAAGGCTTGGATATATTCCTCTTATTTGCTGAGAATGGGTTGTTGCGAATGAATTAATATCACTTCTAGTGAGTGTAAATGAGCCATGTTATGAACTCCTCCGATTATCTCAAGTTGATTGTTAGTGTAACTATTCACACACTCAGGGTTCTTCACCAACTGCTGCCCAATTGTGGAATCGCATCTAACAGTCGACATTTTCTTTTGGGTTTTGCAAGTGTGAGTTGTACCCTGCCTATTACAAACCAGTAAGAAATCTCACAACACCAGGTTAAAGTCCAACAGGTTTATTTGGAATCACAAGCTGCTTGCTCCTGAACTACCAAAGGTTGTGAATGTAGCCCAATCCATCACGCAAACCAGCCTCCCATCCATTGACTCTGTCTACACTTCCCCCTGCCTTGGCAAAGCAGCCAGCATAGTTAAGGACCCCTTGCACTCCGGACATACTCTCTTCCACCTTCTTCCGCCGGGAAAAAGATACAAAAGTCTGAAGTCACGTACCAACCGACTCAAGAACAGCTTCTTCCCTGCTGCCATCAGACTTTTGAATGGAGTTACCTCGCATTAAGTTGATCTTTTTCTACACCCTAGTTATGACTGTAACATTACATTCTGCACTCTCTCCTTTCCTTCTCTATGAACGGTATGTTTTGTCTATATAATGTGCAAGAAACAATACTTTTCACCGTATACTAATACATGTGACAATAATAAATCAAATCAAACCAAATCAAAATCAAATCAGGTGAGTGGAGAGTTGGGTTCACAAACACGGCATGTATAGACAGAGACACAATTGCAAGATAATGGTTGTAATGCGAGTCATAGAACATAGAACATAGAAAGCCACAGCACAAACAGGCCCTTCGGCCCACAAGTTGCGCCGATCACATCCCCACCTCTAGGCCTATCTATAGCCCTCAATCCCATTAAATCCCATGTACTCATCCAGAAGTCTCTTAAAAGACCCCAACGAGTTTGCCTCCACCACCACCGACGTCAGCCGATTCCACTCACCCACCACCCTCTGAGTGAAAAACTTACCCCTGACATCTCCTCTGTACCTACCCCCCAGCACCTTAAACCTGTGTCCTCTCGTAGCAACCATTTCAGCCCTTGGAAATAGCCTCTGGGAGTCTACCCTATCCAGACCTCTCAACATCTTGTAAACCTCTATCAGGTCACCTCTCATCCTTCGTCTCTCCAGGGAGAAGAGACCAAGCTCCCTCAACCTATCCTCATAAGGCATGCCCCCCAATCCAGGCAACATCCTTGTAAATCTCCTCTGCACCCTTTCAATGGCTTCAACATCTTTCCTGTAATGAGGTGACCAGAACTGCGCGCAGTACTCCAAGTGGGGTCTAACCAGGGTCCTATAAAGCTGCAGCATTATCTCCCGACTCCTAAACTCAATCCCTCGATTAATGAAGGCCAGTACGCCGTACGCCTTCTTGACCGCATCCTCCACTTGCGAGGCCGATTTAAGAGTCCTATGGACCCGGACCCCAAGGTCCTTCTGATCCTCTACACTGCTAAGAATGGTACCCTTCATATTATACTGCTGCTTCATCCCATTGGATCTGCCAAAATGGATCACCACACACTTATCCGGGTTGAAGTCCATCTGCCACTTCTCCGCCCAGTCTTGCATTCTATCTATGTCTCGCTGCAACTTCTGACATCCCTCCAAACTATCCACAACACCACCTACCTTGGTGTCGTCAGCAAACTTACCAACCCATCCCTCCACTTCCTCATCCAGGTCATTTATGAAAATGACAAACAGCAAGGGTCCCAGAACAGATCCCTGGGGCACTCCACTGGTCACTGACCTCCATGCAGAGAAAGACCCCTCCACAGCCACTCTCTGCCTTCTGCAGGCAAGCCAGTTCTGGATCCACAAGGCAACAGCCCCTTGGATCCCATGCCCTCTTACTTTCTCAAGAAGTCTTGCATGGGGGACCTTTACAGGTAATCAAGTCTTACAAGTATTACAAACCAGCAAACAAACATGCTGTTTGATTCGATTAGCTAATCACTGGGATGTACGGACTACATCCATAGTAGTGAAATTCATTCATGACTTTGCTTAATTGTGCGATGTATCGTGCTTTAACATACCACGTGAAAGACGGTATCTCTGGCAGTGCTGTACCCCTTCAATCCTGGCGCTGGAGTGTCAGAAAGTCTCTGAAATGGGGGACTGTGAACCAACAACGCTGTGACTCAGGATTTGGGAGTGTCACCCACTGATGTCAGTCCTAGTCCTTGTCTGTGTGTCAGAGCAGCACTCGGAGCAGGAAGACTGGATCATAATAAATGCCGGAGCAGGCTTGAAGGGCCGAGTGGCCTACTCCTGCTTCTAGTTTCTGTGGATATCGCTGGGAACAAAAATCTAGGCTCTGCTCCTGAATAATTATCCTGCTAAAGGAACACAATGTGTGAGGTACTGATGAAGAGATTGGATTGCCTGCCAACATGAGATAGTACATGAAGTCCAACATCAAGGCAACTAGCCCCAAAACAACTGATTATTGTCATATATCATTATATAATGGAGTATCATTTTTTGAAAGGGGGTTGGGTGATGCTATTTGCAGTAAGCCGTCTTTTAAAGTTTGGAACATCTGGTTCAAATCCCCACCACCCATAGGCCTTGCTGACTGAAGTTGCCAAGATGATATAAATTGTACAAGTTTTGGGTATATGAGAGTTGTGGGGCACTGTACACCGAAATCACGATTAAGACAGCTCTGATTTATTTCAAAATGGGGTATTTTTGCTCTGGGCAAATTTATATTATATTTAAATAGAATACACAGTAAAGGAAGAAAAGCTTACATTTATATAGCTTCTTTCACATCCCCAGGACATCCTGAAGCCCCTTACTGCTTCACTTTTTTGAAGTCTAACCACTGTTGTAATCACTAAGAAAAGCATTGGCCACTTTGTACACAGCCAGCTCCTACAACAGCAATGTCACAGCGGCCAGATACTCAGTGGCACAGTGGTTAGCACTGCTGCCTCACAGCTCCAGGGACCCAGGTTCAATTCTGGCCTTGGGTCACTGTCTGTGTGGAGATTGCACGTTCTCCCTGTGTCTGCGTGAGTTTCCTCCAGGTCCTCCGGTTTCCTCCCACACTCCAAACATGTGCCGGTTAGGTGGATTGGCCATGCTAAATTGCTTTTTAGTGTCCAAAGAAGTGTAGGCTAGGAGGATTGACCATGTTAAATTGCCCTTCAGTGTCCCAAGATGTGCAGGTTAGGTGGATTGGCCATGTTAAATTGCCCCTTAGTGTCCCAAGATGTGCAGGCTAGGTGAATTGGCCATGTTAAATTGCCCCTTAGTGTCCCAAGATGTGCAGGCTAGGTGAATTTGCCATGTTAAATTGCCCCTTAGTGTCCCAAGATGTGTAGGTTAGGTGGATTAGCCATGGTAAAGGCTTAGGTTACAGGAATAGGTTAGACTCAATGCAGACTCTATGGGCCAAAAAGCCTCCTTCTGCACTGTATGGTTCTATGATTCTTTCGTGATGTTGATTGAGGGGTAAATATTGACCGGGACACCATGGCGAATGCCCCTGCTCTTCTTCGAAATAATGCCCCTGGGTTTAATGCCACGTGCGAGAGACATGACTCCTAAGAGTGCATCACTCCATCAGTGTGTCAGCTGTGGCTTTATTGGTGGCCTGCTTGCCTGTAAATCACACGGTTCCAGGTTCAAGTCCCACTCCAGGAAAATGAAGATTGAAAATTCCAGTGCAGTCCTGAGGGAGTGCTACACTGTCAATGTTACTGTCATTTGGGTGAGATGTTAAACAAAGACCCTGTCTGCCCTCTCAAATGGGTATAAAAGATCACATGGTGATATTGTGACATGTGCTTGTATCCTGGTGAATATTTCTCCCTCAATTGGCATCACAAAAAGCAAGCTATTCGGTCACAATCACCTTGCTGTTTGTGAGAATTTACTGTGTATAAATTGGCTGCTGCGTTTCTTACTTTACAACAGTGAATTTAAAGGTGCTATATAAATGCGAGGCTTTTTCAGTTTGATATGTGTGCAATATGCACTAAATAACAGAATCAGAGAATGGTTACAGCACAGAAAGGGGCCATTCATAAAACCGTAAAATATAGGAGCAGAAGTAGGACATTCAGCCCATCGAGTCTGCTCCACCATTCGATCACGGCTGATAAGTTTCTCAACCCCATTCTCCCACCTTTTCCCCGTAACCTTTGATCCCCTTACCAATCAAGAACCTCTCTATCTCTGCCTTAAATACACTCAATGACCCGGCCTTCACAGCCTTCTGTGGCAATGAATTCCACAGATTCACCATCCTCTGGCTGCATTCCTCCTCATCTCTGTTCTAAAGGGTCGTCCCTTTACTCTGAGGCTGTGCCCTAAGATCCTAGTCGCTCCTACGAATGGAAACATCTTCCCCATGTCCACTCTATCCGGGCCCTTCAGTATACTGTAAGTTTCAACGAGATCCCCCCTTCATCCTTCTAAACTCCACCGAGTATGGACCCAGAGTCCTCAAACATTCCTCATATGTCAAGCTTTTCATTCCCGGGATCATTCTTGCGAACCTCCTCTGGACTCTCTCCAGGGACAGCACACAACAGCCCTCTGAAAGAACAATTTCCCCATCCCCGCCCCCCCCCCCCCTTTTCCCTGTAGCCTTGTCAACTTTCCTTTTCAGATAATGGTCCAATTCCCTTTTGAAAGTTTTAATTGAACTGCTTTCAGGTAGTGCGTCCCAGATCCTAACCACCCACTGCGAGAGAAAATATTTCCTAATATTGCTATTATCCAAATGCTCTTAGATCCGTCCCGTGGTTCTTGATCCTACCACCAGTTTCAGTGGTTGGTTTCACCATTTTTACCCTTTCCAGATCCCTCATGGTTTTGAACACCCGTATCAAACCTCCTCAAGCTTCCCTTCTCCATAGAGAACACTTTCAGTTTCGCTTATCCTTCTACACAACCGAAGATCTTAATCCCTGAAACTATTCTTGTGGATGTTCACAGCACCATCCCCAATCTCTAATCACATCCTTCTGTGTGGTGCTCAGAGATGGATGCAACCCTCCAGTGTTTTATACAAATTTAACAGAACTTTCTTGCTTTCGTACTCAATGCTCCTCATTGATTTATTTTTTATTCGTTCATGGGATGTGGGTGTCGCTGGTCAGGCCAACATTTATTACTCATTCCTGAGAGCATTTAAGAGTCAACCACATTGCTGTGGGTCTGGAGTCACATGTAGGCCAGACCGGGTAAGGACGACAGATTTCCTTCCCGAAAAGACATTAGTGAACCAGATGGGTTTTTCCGACAATGGCTTCATGGTCATGATTAGACTTTTTATTCCAGATTTTTATTGAATTCAAATTGTACCATTTGCCGTGGTGGGATTCAAACCCGGGTCCCCAGAGCTTTACCCTGGGTCTCTGGATTACCAGCCCAGCAAAAATACCACTACGCCACCCTTGATAAAGCCCAGGATGCTGCATACTTTATTAAATGCTCCCTCAACCTGTTCTACCAGCCTCAATGATTCATATACAATCAACTGTTTCTGCATCCCCATTTCATATTATTATTATTAACCCTTCATTTTATTTTGTGGCTCTGAATTTTTCTGACCAAAATGAATCATTTCACACTTCTCTGCATTAACTTTCACCAGCCGCTTGTCCGCCCATTCCACCAATCTGTCTACATCCTTTTGAAGTTCCCTACTATCTTCCACATGGTTCACAATCATTCCATATTTGGTATCATCTGCAAATTGTGATTCTGTGCCCTGTACACCGAGGTCTAGGTTATTAATATGTATTAGGAAGAGGAGGGATCCTAACACTGATCACTGGGGAACTGCTCTGTAAAACCTCCTCTGGCCTGAATCCTTCACCACTACTCTCTGGGTGGAAACTTCTGGCTGTTCATGCCAGCAGGATTTTCCGGTCCCGCTGCAGTGAATAGAGATTGGGCTGGGCACCAAATTCTCCGTCCTCGCTGGCAGCGGCAGTGGGGTGTGAACAGCCGGTAAGATCGCCCCCAATTCCTGCCGATCAGCCAATTTCATACCCTTGTTGCTATTGTCCCTTTTATTCCATGAGCTATAACTTTGCTGACAAGTTTGTTGTGCGGCCCTTTATCCAATGCCTTTTGGAATGTATAATCGCATTGTCCTCATTCACGCTTTCTGTTCCCTCATCAGAAAAAAGCCCAAGCATGTTAATTAAATGTGACTTGCCCTGAACAAAGGGCGGCACGGTGGCACAGTGGCTGGGCGGCACGGTGGCACAGTGGTTAGCACTGCTGCCTCACAGCGCCAAGGACCTGGGTTCGATTCCCGGCTTGGGTCACTGTCTGTGTGGAGTTTGCACATTCTCCCCCGTGTCTGCGTGGGTTTCCTCCGGGTGCTCCGGTTTCCTCCCACAGTCCAAAGATGTGCGGGTTAGGTTGATTGGCCGTGCTAAATTTCCCCTTAGTGTCAGGGGACTAGCAAGGGTAAATGCATGGGGTTATGGGAATAGGGCCTGGGTGGGATTGTGGTCAGTACAGACTTGATGGGCCGAATGGCCTCCTTCTGTACTGTAAGGATTCTATGATTCAAACCCATGCTTTCCATAGTTTAACTGGAATGACTGTAAATTCTGTCCTGAAGTATTGTTTCTAGAAGTTTCCCCACCACCAAGGTTAAAGGAACTGGTTGGTCATTTTGCTGAGTTTATCTTTACACCCTTTATGAATGAGGGTGTAATATCTGCAATTCTCCAATATTCTGGCAACTGCCTCCGAGTCTGAGGAGAATTGGAAAATCTTCCTCAATTTCAAATCTCATTCCTTCGGGATCATAGATCCCTACAGTGCAGAAGGAGGCCATTCAGCCCATCGAGTCTGCACCGACTACAATCCCACCCAGACCCTATCCCCATTAACCCCACATATTTACTCCACTCGTCCCCCTGACACGAAAGGGCAATTTAGCACGGCCAATCCACCTAATCTGCACATCTTTGGAGTGTGGGAGGAAACCGGAGCACCCGAAGGAAACCCATGCAGACACGGGGGCGAATGTGCAAACTCCACACAGACAGTCACTTGAGGCTGGTATTGAAGCCGGGTCCTTGGCGCTGTGAGGCTAACCACTATGCCACCGTGTCACCCTAAATCCTTGGAAGCATCTCCATCTGTCCTGATGCCCTGTCAACTTTAAGTGTGGGCAGCCCATCCAATGCCTCCTTCTCAATTTTAAACTATTCAAGTGTCTGAACTGCCTCCTCTTCACTCTGACCTGGGCAGTCTCTTCTTCCTTGGTAAAGACAGATGCAAGGTATGGCATTGAACACCATGTCCCTTAACTGTTTGTAAATGCATTGCTTTCTAAGTTTTGGGCGGCACGGTGGCACAGTAGTTAGCATTGCTGCCTTACAGCGCCAGGTACCCAGGTTCGATTCCCAGCTTGGGTCACTGTCGTTACGGAGTCTGCACGTTCTCCCCGTGTCTGCGTGGGTTTCCTTCAGGTGCTCTGGTTTCCTCCCACTGTCCGAAAGACATGCTGGTTAGGTGCATTGACCGTGTTAAATTCTCCCTCAGTGTACCCGAACAGGCGTCGGAGTGTGGCGACTAGGGGATTTTCACAGTAACTTCATTGCAGTGTTAATGTAAGCCAAGTTGTGACACAAATAAATAAACTAAAAAAAAACCTGGGTGGTCTCTTACTTGATAAAGACAGATGCAAAGTATGGCATTAAAGAACACAGCCATGTCCCTCACCTCTGTGCAAATCCATCAGTTTCTAATCGACCCCCTCCTCCGCCTACACAACCTTTTGCTAATTATATGAAACATAACTTTCCCGCTCTGATAAAGCACTGCTTTCCACACACTAATGTGCAAGAATGGTTCAAACTGAAAATACGCTATGCAGTTTATTGGTGCGAGAGGTTTATGAGATTTCTGTGCCATTCTGTGCCTTCTTTAGTCATTAGTGGTAAATAGCGAGGCCCCATGTGGAGAAAATTGTTACACTCATCTGTTGCCGCTGGGGTTGACACTGTCTCGCTGTCGTTTTACTGTGGAGGAACTAAATCACCTTATAAGGGAAAAACTCGAGAGGACTGCTGGGCAGGCTGAAGTTTCTCAGTGTTGGAGTTCCTCTGGGAATTCATTACAGAGCTCCTGGCAAAGAGGTAGCATATTTTACAGAGCTCTCGTGCTGAAACAATATCGGCTTTGTAGCTTTATGTTAGACTTGCGTGGCCAATTCCACAGAAGCCACACTTTCTTTATTCTCTCATTCAAACCCGCTCCTGGATTTCATACGCTCCTTAATGTTGCCAATGCTGGAAGACAGGAACAAGGGGGAGGCCATTCAGCTCCTTTACCTCGTTCGATCATTCAGTGAGATCAGGGCGAATCTGGATCCGAATCATAGAATCCCTACAGTGCAGCAGGGGGCCATTCGGCCCATCGAGCCTGCACTGACAACAATTCCACTCCCTATCCCTGTAACCCCGCGCATTTACCCTACCAGTCCCCCTGACACTAAGGGGCAACTTAACATGGCTAATCAGGCAGGATTAAGGAGAATCCTAAGGCATTCTATTCATACGTTAGGAACAAAAGAGTTGTCAGGGAGAAAATCGGACCTCTCAGGGACAAAGGAGGGGAATTATGCTTAGAACCCAAGGAAATAGGGGAGATCCTAAATGAATACTTTGCATCGGTATTCACGAAGGAGAGGGGCGTGTTAACCGGGAGTGTCTCGGAGGGAGGTGTTGACCCGTTAGAGAAAATCTCCATTACAAGAGAGGAAGTGTTAGGTTTTTTTCGGGAACATTAAAACTGACAAAGCCCCAGGGCCTGATGGCATCTATCCTCGACTGCTCAGGGAGACGAGAGATGAAATTGCTGGGCCTCTGACGGAAATCTTTGTCGCTTCTTTGGACACGGGTGAGGTCCCTGAGGATTGGAGGATAGCGAATGTGGTCCCGTTGTTTAAGAAGGGTAGCAGGGATAACCCAGGAAATTATAGGCCGGTGAGCTTGACGTCCGTGGTAGGGAAGTTGTTGGAGAGGATTCTTAGAGACAGGATGTATGTGCATTTAGAACGGAACAATCTCATTAGTGACAGACAGCATGGTTTTGTAAGAGGGAGGTCGTGCCTTACAAATTTGGTGGAGTTTTTTGAGGAAGTGACAAAAACGGTTGATGAAGGAAGGGCCGTGGATGTCGTCTATATGGATTTCAGTAAGGCATTTGACAAAGTCCCACATGGCAGGTTGGTTAAGAAGGTTAAGGCTCACGGGATACAAGGAGAAGTGGCTAGATGGGTGGAGAACTGGCTTGGCCATAGGAGACAGAGGGTAGTGGTCGAAGGGTCTTTTTCCGGCTGGAGGTCTGTGACCAGTCGTGTTCCGCAGGGCTCTGTACTGGGACCTCTGCTATTTGTGATATATATAAATGATTTGGAAGAAGGTGTAACTGGTGTAATCAGCAAGTTTGCGGATGACACAAAGATGGCTGGACTTGCGGATAGCGAAGAGCATTGTCGGGCAATACAGCAGGATATAGATAGGCTGGAAAATTGGGCGGAGAGGTGGCAGATGGAGTTTAATCCGGATAAATGAGAAGTGATGCATTTTGGAAGAAATAATGTAGTGAGGAGTTATACAATAAATGGCAGAGTCATCAGGAGTATAGAAACACAGAGGGACCTAGGTGTGCAAGTCCACAAATCCTTGAAGGTGGCAACACAGGTGGAGAAGGTGGTGAAGAAGGCATATGGTATGCTTGCCTTTATAGGACGGGGTATAGAGTATAAAAGCTGGAGTCTGATGATGCAGCTGTGTAGAACGCTGGTTAGGCCACATTTGGAGTACTGCGTCCAGTTCTGGTCGCCGCACTACCAGAAGGACGTGGAGGCGTTAGAGAGAGTGCAGAGAAGGTTTACCAGGATGTTGCCTGGTATGGAGGGTCTTAGCTATGAGGAGAGATTGGGTAGACTGGGGTTGTTCTCCTTGGAAAGACGGAGAATGAGGGGAGATCTAATAGAGGTGTACAAGATTATGAAGGGTATAGATAGGGTGAACAGTGGGAAGCCTTTTCCCAGGTCGGAGGTGACGATCACGAGGGGTCATGGGCTCAAGCTGAGAGGGGCGAAGTATAACTCGGATATCAGAGGGACGTTTTTTACACAGAGGGTGGTGGGGGCTTGGAATGCGCTGTCAAGTAGGGTGGTGGAGGCAGGCACGCTGACATCGTTTAAGACTTACCTGGATAGTCACATGAGCAGCCTGGGAATGGAGGGATACAAACGATTGGTCTAGTTGGACCAAGGAGTGGCACAGGCTTGGAGGGCCGAAGGGCCTGTTTCCTGTGCTGTACTGTTCTTTGTTCTTTGCTCTTTGTAATCCCTCCTCGCCTGCATACCTTTGGACTGTGGGTGGAAACCGGAGCATCCGGAGGAAACCCAAGCAGCCACGGGGAGAACGTATGCGAAGAAAATTCCATGTACAATTTAGCGCATCAAATGTTTAAAAATTTGGAGCACAAAACAACAACAACTTATATTTATATAGCATCTTTAAAGCAATGGAAGGATTCACTGGAGTGATTATAAAATTAAGTATGACACTGATCCACATAAGGAGATGTGAGGTCTGATGACCAACACATATAACATGGCTAATTCACTCAACCTACACATTTTGGGACACTAAGGGGCAATTTAGCATGGCCAATCAACCTAACCTGCACATCTTTGGACTGTGGGAGGAAACTGGAGCACCCGGAAGAAACCCATGCAGATACAGGGAGAATATGCAAAACTCCACACAGGCAGTGACCCAAGCCAGGAATCGAATCCGGGTCCTTGGCACTGTGAGGCAGCAGTGCCAACCACTGTGCCACCCTTGCCGCCCCAGTTACCTCCAGTTAAACATCTTGACTCCAGGATCCTTATTCTCCCGGTCTAACAAAATCGATCAATCACAGTTTTGTGAATTTGTTTTTGTTGATCACTACCCCACCTCCCCCAGTCTCAACAGATTTTTGGGGGGTCAGAATTCAGAGGTCCAGATGATTCTTGGCACCACCTCTGCTCTAAATTTTGAGGTTATATACTCTTGTTCCAGATTCATCTCCATCGATCTTCTCAACCCCTTTATTCACCTCAACTGGATCATCCTGTAATCTTCTGCGCTCATGGGCTACCACGCTATGCTATGCAACCTGTTGTCATGTTTAACCCTTTAGCCCAGGTATCAGTCTGGTGCATTTGACTTGCACTCCCTCCAAGGCCAATATATTCTTCCTGACGCGTGCTGTCCAGAACTGACCAAAGTTCTCTAAATATACTCAATAGAACACCAGTCTAACCATTATTACCATACTTCTTATTACCATGGTACAACCAAGAGTGTCAATTGCGCTCCTCAACTGCAAATACTTACCAATGTGTCATTGATGGTAGGTTAATTATATTGTTAAGTTTTGTTTAATTAAGTACTTAGAGCATTGCAAAGAGAGACTGCTGAGACACGGGGTGTGGAAGGTAGGGACCAGACACCAACGCCTCTACTTTCGCAGAAGATGAAGGAAATTTGGCATGTCAGCTACAACTCTCTCCAACTTTTACAGATGCACCATAGAAAGCATTCTTTCTGGTTGTATCACAGCTTGGTATGGCTCCTGCTCTGCCCAAGTCCGCAAGGAACTACAAAAGGTTGTGAATGTAGCCCAATCCATCACGCAAACCAGCCTCCCATCCATTGACTCTGTCGACACTTCCTGCTGCCTCGGCAAAGCAGCCAGCATAATTAAGGACCCCACGCACCCCAGACACACTCTGTTCCACCTTCTTCTGTTGGGAACAAGATACAAAAGTCTGAGGTCACGTACCAACTGACTCAAGAACAGTGTCTTCCCTGCTGCTGTCAGACTTTTGAATGGACCTACCTCCCATTAAGTTGATCTTTCTCTATACCCTAGCTATGACTGTAACACTACCATCTGCACTCACTCCTTATCTTCTCTATGAACGGTATGCTTTGTCTGCATAGTGCGCAAGAAACAATACTTTTCATTGTATACTAATAATGTGACAATAGTAAATCAAATCAAAACATTTGCAATTCTGCCTTCTGTAATTAAACCTGTTAGCATAAAGTATTTGGGCAGGGTTTTCTGGTCATACTCGCCCCAAAACCGGAAAATCCCACCCATGGTCAACGGACCTTTGCATCGTCCGCCCGCCCTTCCCCCGTCCACTACGATTCCCATGGCGCGCGGGACGGAAAACTTCCCCCCACTGGCTTAGGATCGACCTAACGGCCACCACTACCAAATTGTGGTTGTTGGCCTTCCTGAGACTGGAACGCTGAATGTAAGTGTAAGAGTGTTCACGTTACCATGGCGATGCTGAGGCCTCCATATTGGAGATAGAGAAATGAAATCTTATCGCAATAGCTGCCTGTCCCCTTTGAGCAGGGAATGAGGGACCCCTTTAGAATGGACTCAGTATTTTGTAACAAAGGGCAACAAAAAGAAAGGTCAAATCTTTGTGTGATTTCAAAAAGAATTTAAATATAGCTCTTGGGGCTAAAGGGATCGAGGGATATGGAGGGGAAGGCAGGATCAGGATATTGAATTTGATTATCAGCCATAATCAAAATGCATGGTGGATGGCTGAATGGCCTTTTCCTGCTTCTAGTTTCTATGCTCCACTTTTTTGTGAGGTGGAACAAGTGGAAGGGGTCTCACAGTGGGTGCTCTCAGCTGGCTCATCCCTTCTGATGCTGGGGCCTTGTCCAATGGACTCTGCAAGCAAATATGGCAGAGTAAGCATATTTTCCCCCCACAAGCTGAACTCCCCAACCACTACTGAGTTAATACTACCCACAGGCCTTCCTTCACCAGGCCTAATCAGCATGGAGGTGACCCCTGCCATCATGAGGGAAGCACACAAGATGTTACCCAGGAACACCTCATCTGAAAGATAGCACCCCTGACAGACAATGCAGCATTCCCACACTACTACATTCAAAAGCATCAACTCGGATGTTGTATTCAAAGGCGAGTGTCGGACCTGAACTCACAACCTTCTAATGAAGAGGCAAGTGTGCTGTTCACTGAGCCACATCCGACACTTAGCTAGAGAGGTTCACGAGTAAGCGTAAAGGCAATTATATTAAATCATAGAATCCCTACAGCATAGAAGGAGACCATTTGGCCTGCACCACCAACAATCCCACCCAGACCCTATTCCCTTAACCCCATATATTTACCCTGCTAGTCCCCCTGACACTAAGGGGCAATTTAGCATGGCCAATCCACCTGACCCACACATCTTTGGGCTGTAGGAGGAAACCAGAGAAAACCCACACAGACACGGGGAGAACATGCAGATTCCGCACAGACAGTGACCCAAGCTGGGAATCGAACCCGGGTCCCTGGCGCTATGAGGCAGCAGTGCCAACCACCGTGCCGCCTTATCTTGAATGTAGCTCTGAACAAAGCAAAATATCGAAGTGAGATAATTTTGCTAATATTTCAACTTACACATGTAAAGTTAAAATGACATCCTGGACATTGGTGCACCAATGAGAAAACCAGCGATAGATCATGGTGGAAATTCATCAGTCACAATCCCCGACACCCAGGGAAAGTGGGGAGACTGCAGAAAGACTTGGAGAGGCTAGGAGAGTGGTTAGAGAAGCAGCAGATGGAATACAATGTGGGAATGAGTGGGATTATGCAGTTTGGCGGGAAGAATAGAGGCGTGGACTATTTTCTAAATGGGGAAAGACTTCGGAAATCTGAAACACAAATGGACTTGGGAGTCCTGGTTCAGGATTCCCTTAAGGTGATAGAGTCAAAGAATCCTTACAGTGCAGAAGGAGGCCATTCAGCCCATCGAATCTGCACCAACACCCTGGCC
Source organism: Mustelus asterias (assembly GCF_964213995.1). NCBI lineage: Eukaryota > Metazoa > Chordata > Chondrichthyes > Carcharhiniformes > Triakidae > Mustelus > Mustelus asterias. The sequence continues at coordinate 9,517,971 of NC_135806.1, forward strand.
CTATTCCTGTAACCCCATATATTTACCCTGCTAACCGCTTGGCACTAATGGACAATTTATCATATCCAGTCCACCTAACCTGCACATCTTTGGACTGAAGGTTCAGTTAGCAGTTAGGAAGGCAAATTCAATGTTAACATTCATTTCTGGAGGGCTAGAATACAAGAGCAAGGATGTATAAGGCTCTGGTCAGACCCCATTTGGAATATTGTGAGCTGTTTTGGGCCCCATACCTAAGGAAAGATGTGCTGGCCTTGGAAGGGGTCCAGAGGAGGTTCACAAGAATGATCCCTGGAATGAAGGGTTTGTCATATGAGGAGCGGTTGAGGAGTCTGGATCTGTACTCGATGGAGTTTAGAAGGATGAGGGGAGATCTAACTGAAACTTACAGAATACTGAGTGGACGTGGCGAAGATGTTTCCATGAGTGGGAGTGACTAGAACTCGAGGGCACAAACTCAGAGTGAAGGGTCGCTCCTTTGAAATTGCGATGAGGAGGAATTTCTTCAGCCAGAGAGTGGTGAATCTGTGGAATTCATTGCCACAGAAGGCTGTGGAGGCCAGTTCATTGAGTGTCTTTAAGACAGAGAGAGATAACTTCTTGATCATTAAGGGGATGAAGGGTTACAGGGAAAAGGCAGAAGAATAGGAATGAGAAACTTATCAGCCATGATTGAATGGCGGAGCAGACTCGATGGTCCGACTGGCCTAAGATTGGCCATGCTAAGTTGCCCCTTAGTGTCCCAAGATGTGTAGATTAGGGGGAATTAGTGGGGGTGAATGTGTGGGGTTAGGGGGATAGGGCCTGGGTGGGATGCTCGGTTAGAGAGTCGGTACAGGCTTGATGGGACGAATGGCCTCCGAGCCATGTAGGGATTCTATGGGGGAATCTTTCCATCCTGTCCCCCACGGGAATCCTCGCGGGCAGGGAGGGGGGGTTGGACCATGCAAAGGTACATTGACCCTGGGGGAGGGGGGGATTTTCTGGTCTTGGGACGAGTGCGGCCGGAACATCTCGCACTACATCACTAGAAGTATGGTCATCGCGTTGTTCTCACGGATTGTACATCATGGTGGACGTTCATCAGTCCCCTACACCCAGGGAAAGACTTTTCCATCCATTGTAGTATGATAGAAACATATCAGGCTATTTGGCCCATTGCTCTTCTGCTAGCTCTTTGAAAGCACAGTCGTGCTCAGTCCCACACCCACCATCCATTTTTAATATCTATTACTCAGTCATTTTTTAAATGTTGACATTTGCCCATAGTTCCCATCTCTGCAAATGCCCTGAAAGAGTGTGAAAATGATAGGTGAATCTGCCTTGGTGGACACAGGTACCTCTGTTTTCATTTTACATGATGTTAGATTAAGAAAAATCAGAATTATAGAATCGTAGAATCCTCACAGTGCAGAAGGAGGCCATTCGGCCCATTGAACCTGCACCGACTATCATCCTGCCCAGGCCCATCCTTGGAACCCCATATATTTACACTGCTAGTCCCCTGACACTAGGGGCAATTTAGCATGGCCAATCTCCCTAACCTACACATCTTGGGACACTAAGGCTTAATTTAGCATGGCCAATCAACCTAACCCGCACATCTTTGGACTGTGGGAGGAAACTGGAGCAAACACACGCAGACACGGGGAGAATGTGCAAACTCCACACAGACAGTCACCCGAGGCTGGAATTGAACCCAGGTCCCTGGCGCTGTGAGGCAGCAGTGCTAACCACTGTGCCACCGTGCCGCCCAATTAAAAATCACATCAGCTCCACTGTCGCTCTGGGATGTCTTTGAGAGATTTTGCCTTGATAATTAAGTTGCAGGTGGCCAGCTGATGTGGTTGGCTGCTTGGTAATTATACTTGTCAATTTATTCAGCGAGCTTGCCACTCCTAGAATGGATTTTTTATTGCTTGTCAAACCCACGGCTCAGTGACTGCAACATCACCCATTACATGTTTACACGGGCTCCTCCACAGCGAATGCATCTTGGTGACAGCCGTCCAAAAATTGAAGCTGCTTTCTCACAGAGAAAACCGATCAGGCTGGGAAGGTGTTAACATCAAACAGAAGTATGTTGCCTTGGCAACGAGTCTGACGTTCTTTGGTTCGGACACGATTTAGTGAAGAGAATCTTCATGAGAAGCGACTTGTCCAGAAAATTTTAAGATCAGAATAAATGGTAGCAGGCGTAGGCCATTCAGCCCCTCAAGCCTGCCCCTCCATTCAATAAGATCATGGCTGATTGGATTGTGTACTGAAGGCCGCCATCTTGCCCACCCTCCTTCATGACTGGATAGAGTGGACGTGGGAAGATCTTTCCATTAGGAGAGACTAGGACCCGAGAGTAGCCTCAGAGTAAAGAGACGACCGTTTAGAACCGAGATGAGGAGGAATTTCTCCAGTCAGAGGGTGGCGAATCTGTGGAACTCATTGCCACAGAGGAGGCCGGGTCATTGAGTGTATTTAAGACAGAGATAGATAGGTTCTTGATTGGTAAGGGGATCAAAGATTACGAGGAAAAGGTGAGAGAAATGGGGTTGAGAAACCTATCAGCCATGATTGAATGGTGGAGCAGACTCGATGGGCCAAATGGCCTAATTCTGCTCCTATATCTATCTTCTGGTCTACACTCCTCTAATTTTGATCTCTTGCGTATCCAACAGGCAGCCCTTCCTCCAGCTACCTGGGTTCTGAGACTCTGGCACTCCCTCATTGCTTATTAAAACCATACTTCTTTAATCCAATCCCCTCTATAACCCTTGACTCTCTTGTCAATGAGAAAGCTGTCCAGTTCTGTCTTGAATATATCCAGTGACCCATGCAGCCTCCACTGCTCTCTGCGGGAGAAAATCCCAAAGATTAACAAGCCTCCGAGAAAAGAAATTCCCCTTCATCTCCGTCCTAAATGGGAGAGAACCTTATCTTTAAACTAATAAATAATTTGTTTTGGACTCTGTGTTTCTTTTAACTTCTCATTATCATATCCAAAGCAGAGCCGGGGGATCGGGGGCGGTGGTCGGCGGTGGGACAGGGTTGAGTGAATCTGCTCGCTTACAAGTTTTAAAGTTATTTATTAGTGTCACAAGTAGGCTTACATTAACACTGCAATGAAGTTACTGTGAAAATCCCCTGGTTGCCACATTCCGGCGCCTGTTCGGGTACACTGACCAGCACGTCTTTCGGACTGTGGGAGGGAACCGGAGCACCTGGAGGAAACCCACGCAGACACGGGGAGAAGGTGCAGACTCCACACAGACAGTGACTCAAGCCGGGAATCGAACCCGGGTCCCTGGCGCTGTGAGGCAGCAGTGCTAACCACTGTGCCGCCCCAAGGGAGGATTTATAATGATTCTCAGATCAGCACAAGTCTGAAGGGAAATTGTTGCCAGGTCGAGGTTAGGGGCCAGGCTTGATGACTCTTAACTGCTATAAATAAATGGTAGTAGCTCCCTTTCTGCTTTTCCCTCACACGAACAGCCAGCTTGCAAAGTTTGGGTGGGCGGGGGGTGGGGATGGTGTGATGCCATCTCACTGGTACAGGTGTGATTTGGGTTTATGCAATGGAAACCAGCAGGCATTCAGCAGTGCATGGGACAAATAAGAACTCAAGACAAATGAATGAATGGGTGGCACGGTGGCACAGTGGTTAGCACCGCTGCCTCACAGGGCCAGGGACCCAGGTTCAATTCTGGCCTCGGGTCACTGTCTGTGTGGAGTTTACACATTCTCCCCGTGTCTGCGTGGGTTTCCTCTGGGTGCTCCGGTTTCCTCCCACACTCCAAAGATGTGCCGGTTAGGTTGATTGGCCATTCTAAATTGACTCTAGTGTCAGGGGGTTAGCAGGGCAAATGTGTGGGGTTACAGGAATAGGGCCTGGGTGTGATTGTGGTCAGTACAGACTCGATGGGCCGAATGGCCTCCTTCTGTACTGTGGGGATTCGATGATTCTATGAATGGGTTTTCTCTTCTGAAGGCCTATGGCTAACGCAGTTCCTGTTGCGAAGGAAAAGTGTGCTTGTTTGTCCAGACAGGTGATCGAAAATTCAAGGGAGAAGAAGTCCTGACAACTAATGCGGCCTCTGCAAGGAAATTAAAAGGCTGGAAGGAAAATGAAGGTGTCCAGATATAGGGGTCATGGCAAGGACAAACACTGATGTTTTGTCTCAAGGAACTTAGCGCGCCAATGAATCATTTATTTGGCAATCTGTATCGTGGAGCGTGGCCCACTTACCTTCCATAAACTCAGTTCCAACGGACCTTGGCAGACTGCACCATGTTAAAGTCAAGTGTGCGACTGCAACCAAGGTTGCGGTGTGCCAAGAAGGGATTATGGCTGTTACTTTAGACTGATTGTGCTAAATAAATGTGACAAAAAATAGAATGATGCTGAGTAAGTGTCTCACTGTTCTGCTATTCTGATTCAATGAAGTACTGGAAGTGCAGAACTGAAAGAAGCCTTTTAGCCAGCCATATTTCCTCTGTTCTGAATGTTTGGCCAGTAGAGCATTCTGATCACATTTCTTTGCAGCTCTGTCATTGCCGATTGATCTTTTTGCCAGTGCTGCAACCTTATTGTATTCACAATCTGGCTGTGAAAGGTTGGCTTCGTTGGCTGTCAAACGTTTTAGGGCTTGCTGGGATGATGAAAGGCACTATATAAATATAAATCCTTTCTTGTGTATATTGTCACAATGTTAGGCAAGCATTCTCCAAATACCGTCCCTCACAATGTCAAATACCAGATTGCGGGGCGCACTTTACACAGTGGTTAGCGCTGCTGCCTCACAGCGCCAGGGATCTGGGTTTGATTCCAGCCCTGGGTGACTGTCTGTGTGGAGTTTGCATGTTCTCCCCGTGTCTACGTGGGTTTCCTCCGGGTGCTCTGGTTTCCTCCCACAGTCCAAAGATGTGCAGGTTAGGTGAATTGGGCGTGCTAAATTGCCACTTAGTATGCAAAGATGCGTAGGTTTGGTGGATTGGCCATTCTAAATTGCCCCTTAGTGTCACAAGATATGCAGATTAGGTGGATTGGCCATGCTTCATTGCCCCTTAGTGTCCCAGGATGCGTAGGTTAGGTGGATTGGCCATGCTAAATTGCCCCTTAGGACCCGAATTTACCAACAATTTGCGCCCGTTTTCGGGCGCAAAATCGTGGTAAAGTCGGGTGTGAGGCCTTTACCGCGATCGGCACCCGCCTCCGCGCAAATCGCCACTTTACCGAGACCCGCGAATGGCGGGGATCCGTTCCGCGCCCAAATCGGGCGCAACGACGATTTAAATGCATTTACATGCATTTAAATTGAATTAATGAACTGCCCGCCCAACTCTATCAGCATTTCCCCCTTTACCGCCGCGTTTGCCAATCCGGAACCGCGCTTTTAGGGAGCTGCTAAATAAAAGTCTGAGTCGGGTGCTCCAGCCTCTGAAGAGCGCATTCAGTGTTTCCAACGGCTCTCTGACACAGATCAGTGGGGGGATGGGGAGGAGGGAGGCGGGTCAGAACATTCTCTGGTTGGAGGGGGGAGGAGGGGAGTGAGGTCAGATCGTTGTCTGGTTGGGGGGGGGGGGGAGGGAGGAGGAGGAGGCGGGTCAGATGTATCTCTGGCGGGGGGGGGGGGGGCGATCGTTTTCTGGTGGTGGGGGGAGGGCTGATCATTGTCTTGTGGTGGCGGGGGGGAGGAGGCAGGTCAGATGTTCTTCTGGAGGGGAGGGGGAGTGAGGCCAGACCATTCTCTGGGGGGGTGGTGGGGGGGGAGTGAGGCAAGTTTGTTGTCGGGGGTGTGGGGAGAGTGAGGCCAGATTGTCGTTCTGGCGGGGGAGGAGTCAGCCAGATCATTGTACGGCGGGTGGGGGGGGGGGGGGTGTGGAGTGAGGCCAGACCATTCTCTGTGGTGGGGGGGGGGGGGGGGAGTGAGGCCAGATCATTGTCTTGGGGGGGGGGGAGGGGAGGAGGAAGGTGGATAAGATGTATCTCGGGGAGGGGGGAGCAGATGGATCTCTGGTGGGGGGGGGGGGTGGCAGATGGATCTCTGGTGGGGGGACAGATGGATCTCTGGTGGGGGGTGGGGCATGGGGGTCCGCTGCCACTCTGCGGGCGATCGGTGGGGGGGGGGGGAGGGGGGCAGGGGTGGCGATCGGTCTGGGTAGTGGGGGGGTGAATAAGGGACACACACACACATCACTGTCCCCCTTATCCACCACCCCCCGCTACCCAGACCGATTGCCACCCCTGCCCCCGTCCCACCACCAATTGCCCACGGAGTGACAGTGGACCCCCCTGCGCGTCCCGCTCCCCCACCAGAGATCCATCTGCACCCCCCCCCCCCTCTGCCCCAAGATACACCCTCGCTCCCGCTTTTCGCTCCTGGGCCGCTTTCTTTGCTTTCTGCGACTTGGGAGTGATCCGACGCGGGCACGCTGTTTCCAATTTTTTTCTAACTGCGCATGCGCTGTTCAGAGCCCCGATCGTTCTGGCAGCGCTAAGCCCCACCCACAGCGCGAATCAGACTGGAGATGGCTGAGAGCCTATGGGGGCACCTGAAAGCGGATTTCTAAGTCGGATCTGTACTACGCCCAGATTCGGCACTTAGAATGAAAATGGTAAAATCGGGCCCTTAGTGTCGCAAGATGTGCAGATTAGGTGGATTGGCCATGCTATATTGCCCCTTAGTATCCAAAGCTGTGTAGGTAAAATGGATTAGGTATGGTAAATATGTGTGGTTACAGCGATAGCATGTGGGAGTGGACCGTGTAAGATACTCTTTCGGAGAGTTGGTGTCGACTCAATGGGCTGAATGGCCTCCTTCTGCACCCTAGGTTTTGTACGGTTCTATGTGTTTCGAGGAGCTGTTCATAGGAATCATCACCAACAGCCGCCATCCAATAAAGAAGAACAGAAATTAGTCTCGCAGAGCTCGCACTGCAGTTCTCTCTCGCTCTGCTGTAAGACATGAACACGTCACAGAAATGCAAACTGTGCCGTACAGCAGCAGCACAGAGAGTGATGCTCAGCATGCCGGGCAGCATCCGTGAAGAAGGAAGATAGTGCAATGTTCTGGGTTGATGACGTTCCATGCCAGTTGAAACATAGGGTGGGATTTTCTGGCCATGCTCGCCCCCAAGACTGGAAAATCCCACCCGAGATTAATGGACCTTTGCATGGTCCGTGTCCCGCCCACTATGATTCCTGTGGCGGGCGGGACAGGAAAATTCCACTCAAAATCTCTGCTTTTCTCTCTCTCCAGATGCTGCCGAACACTTTGTGCATTTCCTGTCTTTATTTCAGTTTCCCAGCAGCGTTTCGCTTTCAGTGTTCAGCGTTTTGAACTGTGCCTGCACAGCCGTGTCGCTCCTCACTCAGTAATTCATGATGAGCTTACTTCTCTCTCTCTAGCTCACTCTCTCTCCCTCGCTTTCTCTCTCTCTCTCTTTTGCTCTCTCTCTCTCTCTGCTCCTTTCTCTGTGAATACCACTCCTGACAACAGCACTCCTGGGAACTGGTGAAACCAAGGCAACTTTAATCATTAAGCTCAAGGGAATGCAAATATGAAGTCACTCCGATCTAAAATAGAAGTTATTTATGGTTGCATAATTCTGGATTGATTTACTCAACTAAACTCTAGGTTAGTACTGTACTCTCCAGCTCTCGTCAATTTCATTCCAGGCTCTGGTTTGATGTCTGCTGATTACTTTTGATGGGGGGAGTTTCCGAACCTTTTACTCCCCTTAGTTAGGCTGTGATGAGATGGAGTGTGTTGGATAAAAGCTCCACTCAATCAAGCAGTACATGGAGGGACTGCTGAGGCAGAAAGTTTATTTATTCATGTCACAAGTAGGCTTACGTTAACACTGCAATGAAGTCACTGAAAAATCCCCTAGTTGCCACACTCCGGCACCTGTTCGGGTACACTGAGGGAGAATTTAGCACGGCCAATGCACCCTAACTGGCACATCTTTCGGACTGTGGGAGGAAACCGGAGGAAACCCACGCAGACACGGGGAGAACGTGCGGACTCCGCACAGACAGTCACCTGAGCCGGGAATCGAACCCGGGTCCCTGGTGCTGTGAGGCAGCAGTGCTAACGACTGTGCCACCCCTTGGTTGCAGTAGCAAAATATCCCAGGGTTGAGGGCACTTCAGTTAGACAGAGGGACTGGAGAGGCGGAGATTGAAACATAAAGACATAACAAATAGGTGCAGGAGTAGGCCATTCGACCCTTCGAGCTTGCTCCACCGTACAACACGAACATGGTTGATCATCCCACTTAATAGCCTGATCCTGCCTCCTTCCCCCCCCTACCCCCCCCCCCCCCCCCCACAACCCCCGCACCCCATATCCTTTGATCCCCTTCACCCTGAGAGCTATGTCTAACTCCTTCTGGAAAACATACAGGCCGGAATCTTACTACCGTCCACGCCGGCAGGATTTTCCCATCCCACTGGCGAACGGAGATTTGGCTGGGGGTCAAATTCTCGGACCTCGCTGCAGTGAGAAAGCGGAGTGAATGGCCAGTAAGATCGCGCCCACGATGTTTTAGCCTCAATTATTTTCAGTGGTAAAGAATTCCACAGCCTCATTATTCCCTGGATAAAGACGTTTCTCCTTATCTCAATCCTGAAAGGTTTACCCCGAATCCTTAGACTGTGACCCCTGGTTCTGGATTCCCCCATCATTGGGAACATTCTTCCTGCATCTACCCTGTCTAGTCCTGTTAGAATTTTATAGGTTTCTATGAGATTTCCCACCTCATTCTTCTAAACTCCAGCGAGTATAATCCCAGTTGATTCAATTTCTCCTCATATTCCAGTCCCACCATCCCAGGAATCAGCCTGTACTTTTTGGAGCAGAGAAGGTTAAGGGGAGACTTATTGTGGGGTTGGAAATCACAGTACAGAGATAAATTAGAGCAGTAAATCTGAAATAAAAACTGATGAGAGATCAGGGAACTGAAACAGGCTGATTTTCTTCACTCAAATAAAAGCAAATTACTGCAGACGCTGGGGATCTGAAATCATAGAATCCCGACAGCACAAAAGGAAGCCATTTGGCCCATCGAGTCTGTACCAACTCTCCGACAGAGCATCTTACCAGGCCCATCCCCCGCCCCATCCTGTAACCCCACATATTTAGCATGGCTGATCCATCTTGGAACACGAAGGGGCAACTTAGCGTGGTCAATTAGCCTAATCCACAGAGCTTTGGGAGGAAACCGGAGCACCCGGGGGACACAGACACGGAGAGAATGTGCAAACTCCATACAGACAGTCACCCAAAGCCGGAATTGAACCCGGGTCCCTGGCGCTGTGAGGCAGCAGTGCTAACCACTGTGCCACCGTGCAGAAAGTGCTGAATCTGGTCACTGATGGTTAAGGGCTGTCACCAGGCCCGAACGTGGCAGGGACCCTAGGGCTACATATTTCTGATGGCGGCCAATGAACAGGCCCCCACTGGGACTGTGGTCCAATTGAAGATGGTGTCAGAAAACGCTGGAAAATCTCAGCAGGTCTGACAGTATCTGTGGGGAGAGAAAAGAGCCAATGTATCAAGCCCAGTTCTGAGGAAGGATATTATTGCTCTTGAGGGAGCGCAGCGAAGGTTTACCAGGTGATTCTGGGAATGGCGGGACTGATGTATGAGGACAGACTGACTAAGTTAGGATTGTTTTTGCTGGAGTTCAGATGAATGAGGGGGGATCTCATTGAGACTTATAAAATTCTAACAGGTCTAGACAGGGTAGGTGCAGGGAGGATATTCCCAATGGTGGGGGAGTCCAGAACCAGGGGTCACAGTCTGAGGATTCGGGGTAGACCATTTAGGTCTGAGGTGAGGGGCATTTCTTCACCCAAAGCGTGGTGAGCCTGTGGAATTCATTACCACAGGGAGTAGTTGATGGCAAAACATTGAATGTATTGAAGAGTTGGCTGGATATAGCACTTGGGGCGAATGGGATCAAAGGTTAAGGGGAAAAAACAGGATTAGGCTATTGAGTTGGGAGATAAGCCATGATCGTGATGAATGGTGGAGCAGGCTCGAAGGGAAACAGAACACCGCGGTGGCACAGTGGTTAGCACTGCTGCCTCACAGCTCCAGGGACTTGGGTTCAATTCCCGGCTTGGGTCACTGTCCGTGTGGAGTTTGCACGTTCTCCCCGTGTCTGCGTGGGTTTCCTCCGGGTGCTCCGGCTTCCTTCCACACTCCAAAGATGTGCAGGTTAGGTGCATTGGCCATGCTAAATTCTCCCTGAGTAGGTGCCGGAGTGTAGCGACTCGGGGAATTTCAAAGTAACTTCATTGCAGCGTTAATGTAAGTCTACTTCAGACACTAATAAATTAACTTTAACTTTAGAACAGTTGGTCACAGATTGAAGGTAATCGGCAAAATGTGAGATGAGGAGAATTTTGTTTCTGGTAGTGAGCTTTTAGAAGCTGCAACGCACCGTCTGAATTGGATTGATTCAAACTGCATAAAGAGAATTGGGCAGATAGTTGGAATAGAATAGAATCCCTACAGTGCAAGAGCAGACCATTTGGCCCATCGAGTCTGCACCAACAACAATCCCACCCAGGCCCTATCCCCATGACCCCACATATTTACCCTGTTAATCCACCTAACACTAAGGGGCAATTTATCATGGCCAATCAACCTAACCCACACATCTTTGGCACTGTGGGAGGAAACCGGAACACCCGGAGGAAACCCATGCAGACATGAGGAGAATGTGCAAACTCCACACAGTCACCCGAGGCCGGAATTGAACCCAGGTCCCTGGCACTCTGAGGCAGCAGTGCTAACCACTGTGCCACCGTGCCGCCCTCATTTGAAGGGAAAGGGCAGAGCTCTTTCAAAGGATCAACAGCAGCACGCTGGGCCAAATGGCTTCATGCCATTCCTGTATCATTCTGTAGTTCTGACTACTTTTGCAGTGTGGTCACTGTTGTACTGTCGGAAGAGATAGCAAAGCGATAGCCAATGTGAGCTCAGCAAAGTCCTGTAAACTGCGCTGAGATAAATGATAATGTTTTTCTGATGGTGGTTAAGGGATTAATGTTAGTCAGGACCCCAGGGCAATTGCCAGGATAGTGTCATGGGACCTTTTTCATCCACTTGAAAGAGTAGACAAGTCTTTGCTGTGGGCCTGGAGTCACATATAGGCCAGACCAAGTAAGGATGGCAAATTTCCTTCTCTAAAGGACATTTAGTTTAGTCTATTTATTAGTGTCACAAGTCGGCTTACATTAACACTGCAATGAAGTTACTGTGAAAATCCCCGAATCGCCACACTCCGGCACCTGTTTGGGTACACTGAGGGAGAATTTAGCACGGCCAATGCACCTAACCGGCACATCTTTCGGACTGTGGGAGGAAACTGGAGCACCCGGAGGAAACCCACGCAGACACGGGGAGAATGTGCAAACTCCACACAGACAGTGACCCAAGCCGGGAATTGAACCCGGGTCCTTGGCAATGTGAGGCAGCAGTGCTAACCACTGTGCCACCCCGGTTTGATTCGTGAACCAGCTGGGTTTTTACAATCAAGCAGCTTCATGGTTACCATCATGGATACCAGTTTTTAAAAAAAATTCCAGGTTAATTTAATTTAAGTTCCCTGACTGCCGTGGTTGGATTTGAACTTGTATCACTGGTTCATTATTCTGAATCTCTGGGTTACTAATTTGCCATAGCCCCTTCATAATTTCCTTCCCAGCCACCTTATCTTTCCATCCTTTGATGTAAAAACGAACATAGCATTCATCATTTTACTCACTTTCTGTACCAGTGCTTGTCCACCCGGGCAGACAATTGAGTTCAGAATTAGAACAAGAGCCACATAAATTTTCAGGGTGGCATGGTGGCACCGCCTGCGTGGGTTTCCTCCGGGTGCTCTGGTTTCCTCCCCCATGCCAAAGCTGTGCGGATTAAGTGGATTGGCCATGCTAAATGGGTGGCACGGTGGCACAGTGGTCAGCACTGCTGCCTCACAGTGCCAGGAACCCGGGTTCAATTCTCGGCTTGGGTCACTCTCTGTGTGCATGTTCTCCCCGTGTCTGCGTGGGTTTCCTCCGGGTGCTCCGGTTTCCTCCCACAGGCCAAAGATTTACGGGTTAGGAGGATTAGCCATGTTAAATTGCCCCTTAGTGTCAGGAGGACTAGCTAGGGTAAATGCATGGGGTTATGGGGATAGGGCCCGGGTGGGATTGTGGTCGGTCCAGACTCGATGGGCCAAATGGCCTCCTTCTGCACTGTAGGATTCTATGATTTTTATGATAAATTTACCCTTAGTGTCAGGGAGATTAGCAGAGTAAATACATGGGGTTGTGGGTATAGAGCCTGGGTTGGATTGTTGTCAGTGTCGGCTAGATGGGCTGAGTGGCCTATTTCTGCACTGGAGATTCTATGATTCGATTCTATGAAAGATTTACTCCAAATGAATGGCATAATAAAATCACCATGTGAATGAAGCTGCTTCTCTCTGTCTTGCTGTATCCAGCCGAGCCCAATCTCAAAGGGAAAGCAAATGTCATTCCACAACATTTGGTCAGTGGGACATCAACAAGGCCTGAATGGACCTCAGAGCCTGAGCCAACCCTGAGTATATTCGAAACCTGCTCCACTGGGGCACGCGTGCGCAGGCTCCGCTGGGGCACGCGTGCGCAGGCTCCGCTGGGGCACGCGTGCGCAGGCTCCGCTGGGGCACGCGTGCGCAGGCTCCGCTGGGGCACGCGTGCGCAGGCTCCGCTGGGGCACGCGTGCGCAGGCTCCGCTGGGGCACGCGTGCGCAGGCTCCGCTGGGGCACGCGTGCGCAGGCTCCGCTGGGGCACGCGTGCGCAGGCTCCGCTGGGGCACGCGTGCGCAGGCTCCGCTGGGGCACGCGTGCGCAGGCTCCGCTGGGGCACGCGTGCGCAGGCTCCGCTGGGGCACGCGTGCGCAGGCTCCGCTGGGGCACGCGTGCGCAGGCTCCGCTGGGGCACGCGTGCGCAGGCTCCGCTGGGGCACGCGTGCGCAGGCTCCGCTGGGGCACGCGTGCGCAGGCTCCGCTGGGGCACGCGTGCGCAGGCTCCGCTGGGGCACGCGTGCGCAGGCTCCGCTGGGGCACGCGTGCGCAGGCTCCACTCATTAATAAAGGGTTTGCATGAGTAAAAGGTTGACTTTGCTCATTAAAGCAAGAACTGACATCTTGACCTTCCTGAACTCCCAGTTGTGTACGAACTGTGGATAGTTTAATTCTTGATCTGTATTTTCCTGGCATGACATAAGCGAACTTTTGATCAAACCATGGTGTATGTCTGGAGCAGATTATTGGGACAAAGAGCCCAATAAATAAAATATAAACGTTTGATTGTGTTGGAATAGAAAAAGGTATTTTCTCGAATTTAACAATGATGCTCTGTCCCCACAATTCAATAGATTTAACATTAAGCAATATATTGCTGTATATTTGACTCTGTAATGGTAGCTTTGATTTAAATTTCTGTTTATTCATTTGTCGCTTTTTTATTTTAATAATCAACAACGATCTATTGGGAGTCCATGTGCTGTTAGTGTGAAGGGATAAAGAAAGACTCAAAATTTATATAGCGCCTTCCACGATCATCATAGAATCTCTACAGTGCAGAAGAGGCCATTCAACCCATCAGGTCTGCACCAATACTCTGTCAGAGCATCTTACCCAAGCTGTCTTCCAAGCCCTATCCCCATACACTTACATATTTACCATTGCTAATCCATCTAACCTACACATTTTTGGACACTAAGGGGCAATTTAGCATGGCCAATCCACCCTAACCAGCACATCTTTGGAATCTGAGAAAACTGAAGCACCCGGAGGAAACCCATGCAGATACGGGGAGAATATGCAAACTCCACACAGCTCAGAATCGAACCTGGGTCACTGGCACTGAGGCAGCAGTGCTAACCACAGTGTGCCACCGTGTCACTCCTGGGACGGTGGCACAGTGGTTAAAAGTGCGTTACAACCAGTGACGGCACTGTGGTATGGTGGCACAGCATTTGGCACCGCTGCCTCACAGCGCCAGGGACGCAGGTTTGATTCCCGGCTTGGGTCACTGTCTGTGTGGAGTTTGCATGTTCTCCCCGTGTCTGCGTGGGTTTCCTTCGGGTGCTCCGGTTTCCTCCCACAGTCCGAAAGACGTGCGGGGTAGGTGGATTGGCTATGCTAAATTGCCCCTTAGTGTCAGGGGGACTAGCTAGGGTAAATATGTGGGGTTATGGGGCTAGGGCCTGGGTGGGAGTGTTGTTGGTACAGACTCGATGGGCCAGATGGCCTCCTTCTGCACTGTAGGATTCCAAGTACTTTTGAAATGTAGTCTCTGTTGTTGAGTAGGAAACAGTAAGAAGTCTCACAACACCATGTTAAAGTCCAACAGGTTTATTTGGTAGCAAATACCATAAGCTTTCGGAGCGCTGCTCCTTCGTCAGATTGAGTGGAAATGTGCTCTCAAACAGTGCACAGAGACACTACGGCATCTCCTCCGGAGCCTTCAACATGTCATTGATGAAGACGAACATCTCGCCAAGGCCATCCCCACACCCCCACTTCTTGCCTTCAAACAACCACGCAACCCCAAACAGACCATTGTCCGCAGCAAACTACCCAGCCTTCAGGAGAACAGTGACCACGACACCACACAACCCTGCCACAGCAACCTCTGCAAGATGTGCCGGATCATCGACACGGATGCCATCATCTCACGTGAGAACACCATTTACCAGGTACATGGTACATACTCTTGCAACTCGGCCAACGTTGTCTACCTGATACGCTGCAGGAAAGGATGTCCCAAGGCATGGTACATTGGGGAAACCATGCAGACGCTACGACAACGGATGAATGAACACCACTCGACAATCACCAGGCAAGACTGTTCTCTTCCTGTGGGGGAGCACTTCAGCAGTCACGGGCATTCAGTCTTGGATCTTCAGGTAAGCGTTCCCCAAGGCGGCCTTCACGACACACGACAGCGCAGAGTCGCTGAGCAGAAACTGATAGCCAAGTTCCGCACACATGAGGACAGCCTAAACCAGGATGTTGGATTTATGTCACATTATCAGTAACCCCCAAAGTTTGCCCCGTGGACTTGCAGAATCTCACTAGCTGTTCTGTCTGGAGACAATACACATCTCTTTAACCTGTGTTTAATGCTCCCTCCACCCACATTGTCTGTACTTTTAAGACCAGGCTGGTTGTAGGGATTCGCATTCTCATTAGTATTCTGTAACTTGATTTCTGTGTCTCTGTGCACTGTTTGAGAGCACATTTCCACTCCATCTGACGAAGGAGCAGCGCTCCGAAAGCTTATGGTATTTGCTACCAAATAAACCTGTTGGACTTTAACCTGGTGTTGTGAGACTTCTTACTGTGTTCACCCCAGTCCAATGCCGGCATCTCCACATGTTGAGTAGGAAATGCAGCAGCAATTCCGAGCAAAGTGATCATGATCAGATATTCTGTTTTAGTGTGGATGACTGAGGAATAAATTTTGGCCAAGATCCTGGGATTAACTCCCCTGCACTTTAGCACTATTGGATCTTTTCCATCTGCTTGAGAGGGCTCACTCAGCTTAGTGACCCATTTGAAAAATGGCACCTCCAACAGTGCAGCCCTCCCACCAGTTGGGGGAGTTGGATTAGCTCAGTTGGCTGGACAGCTGGCCTATGATACAGAGTGAAATCCAACAGTGTGAGTTCAATTCCTGTCCTGGCTGAGGTTATTCATGAAGACCCCACCTTCTCTACCTTGTCCCTCGCCTGAGGTGTGATGATCCTCAAGTTAAATCACCACCACCCAGCTCTCCCTTGTTAAAGGGGAGAATCCCTTTGCGACTCTGGAAACTTGACAGCCTAAATTTTTGCTCCTGGAGTGAGACTTGAAGAATTCTGAGAAAATGATCATAGAATCCCTACAGTACAGAAGGAGGCCATTCAGCCCATCAAGTCTGTACTGACCACAATCCCACTCGGGCCCTAATCCCGTAACCCCATACATTTATCCTGCTAATCCCCCAACACTAGGGTCAATTTAGCACGGCCAATCAACCTAACCTGCACATCTTTGGAATGTGGGAGGAAACCGGAGCACCCGGAGGAAACCGGGGAGAACGTGCAAACTCCGCACAGACAGTGACCCGAGGTCGGGAATCGAACCTGGGTCCCTGGTGCTGTGAGGCAGCAGTGCTAACCACTGTGCCACAGTACTGCCCAGAGTCAAAGATCTTTTGACTCTGCGAGCTGCAGGCGTGGTGGACCATAGGGTGAACTAGCCCAAAGCTTGATGACAGCAAATCAGCTGTTCAACTATATACAGCCTACTGTAGAGATCAGGATTTGCCAGAGATTTGCAGGCAAATTGCTTTCCCAAGCATTTACACATCGACTTCACTATTCCACTGTTGCGATAATGAAATCCTGAATTTCCCACAAAGGATTTTTTTTCTTCCAACCCTGTTAATGTTAGGTCACTCCATTATGCTGCTAATTTGTGTTTAAATTGGCAGAGAAAATAGTTTCCATGAGTTTTCTGCTCCTGATCTTGCCGCGGCACAGATTGCTGTTTAGAGTCAATCATTGAGTGGGAAGATGTACAAGTGACTTCACCCACACAACTTCATGGGAACTTGGATGCAGTTCCCTTTCCCTCAGAGGGCTGAACTTTACCCTTCCAGCTCCTATCTACCCAACCTTGAAACAATAACCTGCCTTCATATATATTTATATTTTATATATTTAACCTAGGAAACGTAGCTGTTCCTCACGGGCAATATCAAACAAAATTTGACAGCGAACCACACAAGAACCTCACAGCGCCAGGGCCCAAGTTCGATTTCTGGCATGGGTCACTGTCTGTGTGGAGTTTGCACGTTCTCCCCGTGTCTGCGTGGGTTTCCTCCGGGTGCTCCGGTTTCCTCCCACACTCCAAAGATATGTGGATTGGGTTGATTGGCTATGCTAAATTTCCCCTTAGGGGGTTAGTAGAGTAAATAAGTAGGGTTATGGGGATAGGGCCTGGGTGGGATTGTGGTTGGTGCAGACTCGATGGGCCGACTGGCCTCCTTCTGAACTGTAGGGATTCTATGGATTCTACGGAAAACCTTTTAGGAAGAATGAAACCAAAAGAGAAAATGCTGGAAAATCTCAGCAGGTCTGGCAGCATCTGTAAGGAGAGAAAAGAGCTGACGTTTCGAGTCCAGGTGACTCTTTGTCAATCCTTTGAGCTTTGACAAAGGATTGAGATTTTCCAGCGTTTTCTCCTTTGGTTTCAGATTCCAGCATCCGCAGTAATTTGCTTTTACCTATTAGGAAGAATGGCCATAAGCATTATCAAAGAGATGGGTTTTAAGGAGCATTTTTAAAAGAACACATTGGAGAAGCGCAGATGGTCTAGGGAGGAAATTCCTGAGCTTAGGGCCCAGGCAGCTGGAGAAATGGTTGCCATTGATGGAGTGATCAGGGATTCACAAGAAGCCAAACTTCAGTTGGGAAACTGGAGAAAGGGGACAAAATGAATGCCTTTGTGAAAGTGCAGTGTCAGTTTTTGGAGTGACTCGCTTAGTGATGGGCAACCCTCGACTAGTGGGTGGGCCGTGTAGGTGGCTCTCCTTCATCTCAGTGGGTCGCAAGATTGAAATCGGGCTTGTTCACTAACCGTGACCCCATGAATAAGATTAAATACATTTAATACACGCTGAATATTTCATAACGAGTTATAGAAAATGCTTAATTTTATATATATATAGTAATAGAAATTCCTCTTTCAAATGGTAAAAGAAAATAACATTTGCACATTGGACACAGAGGGACCGCACGGCTCTCACAGTCAATGTTGTGAGCAACCAGCATGCACCTCACTTCACTCGCCCTTGCTTTATGTGCGAGTCGTTTTAATCAAAATGATAAGAAAATAACGACGTGGATCGAAACCAGTGGAATGTGGCAACCCTGTGCATGAGTAATGGTCAACAAAATGTCTCGTGGGCCACATTCAGAAACCTGTGGCGACCAAACCCACCATTGGTCTAGATTCTCAAACCTGAATATGAGACAAATTGGACTTAGACTACGTAGAGTTCACCCGGCAGTGAGGATACATCAGCTGCAAGAAATAAAAGAACTAACTCCTCATAGTAAATCAAAGAAGAAGGTTTAATAAAGAAACTTTTTTGCACCACCACTTGGGCCAAGCCCTGGGCCACAAATATTCCCCACAATCCCCACCTGCTTTCTATTTATACCGGGCAATATGACCAACACATCATTTTGCCAATTTTTTTTATTCATTCCTGGGACATGGGCATCGCTGCCTGGCCAGCATTTATTGCCCATCCTTAGTTGCCTGAGGGCAGTTGAGAGTCAACCACACTGCTGTGGTTCTGGAGTCACATGTATCATAGAATCATAGAAACCCTACAGAGCAGAAAGAGGCCATTGAGCCCATCGAGTCTGCACCGACCACAATCCCACCCAGGCCCTACCCCCACATATTTACCCGCTAATCCCTCTAACCTACGCATCTCAGGACACTAAGGGGCAATTTTAGCATGGCCAATCGACCTAACCCGCACATCTTTGGACTGTGGGAGGAAACCGGAGCACCCGGAGGAAACCCACGCAGACACGAGGAGAATGTGCAAACTCCACACAGACAGTGACCCAAGCCGGGAATCGAACCCAGGTCCCTGGAGCTGTGAAGCAGCAGTGCTAACCACTGTGCCACCCGATGTAGGCCAATGTAGGCCAAACCAAAGCAGGGAAGGACAGCAGATTCCCTTCCCTCGAGGGCATTCGTAAACCAGATGGGTTTTTTCTGACAATCGACAATGATTTCATGGTCATTATTGGATTCTTAATTCCAGATTTTTTTATTGAATTCAAATTCCTCCATCTGCCGTGGCGGGATTTGAACCCGGGTCCTCAGAACATTAACTGAGTTCCTGGATTAATCGTCGAGCGATAATATCACAGGGCCTATCCTATTTGTTACATTGTCCATCGGGTCAGCTGACCCACACAGCATGTTACCATAGGTTATATTATAACAGATTCCAATGTTCTCATTGGTGACATTCTAACACAAGATGCGATCTTACCGGCCGTTCATGTTTGGTCCTGTTGCAGCGAGGATGGAGAATTTGGCACTCAGCCAAATCTCCCTTCACTGCAGCGGGATTGGAAAATCCTGCCGCTGTGAACGGCTGTAACATGGCAGTCTGTAATAAGTCTTCAGAGGCAGAAGTCCCTTCGGAGGCAGAAGTCCCTTCAACAAAATCCCTTCATTTGCAACTCTAACAGCAGTACTCAGAGTGCTAGTTGTTAACAGTCTATCTCCGGGGGTGCCAGAGGAACTGATACTCCTGGTTAAATACAAGGCAAAGACTCCCTGATTGGCCTATCAGTTGGATCCTTAATGAGGGAGTTCATACTCCAATAGGCCAACCTCAATGGCCTGATTGAAATCATTACACACTCATTCTTTTAATATTATCTAGAGTTTCTCTCTTCTTGGTCAGAAATCATGTAGATTCAGATTTTAAGATTCTCATCATTGTTTTCAGAACCCTCCGTGGCCTCCCAGCCTCCTTGTCTCCATTACCTCCTCCCAGCCAATCACCTGTGGAGACAACTGCACTGATCTAATTCTGGTCTCTTGCGCATATTCCATTTTAATCTCTCCACCAATGATGGCCAAGCTTTCATCTCCTTAGCTCCCAACTCCCTCCCTAAAGCTCTCCATCTCTCAACCGCTTTCCTATTTTTTAAACATCCTCCCTAAAACCTACCTTGTTGCCTTATGGGCAACATGGTGGCACAGTGGTTAGTAGGCTTGAGTCACTGTCTGTGCAAAGGCTGCACGTTCTCCCCGTGTCTGCGTGGGTTTCCTCTGGGTGCTCCAGTTTCCTCCCACAGTCATTGGCCATGCTAAATTCTCCCTCAGTGTACCCGAACAGGCGCCGGAGTGTGGCGACTGGGGGATTTTAACAGTAACTTCATTGCAGTGTGAAGTAAGCCGACTTGTGACGTTAAAAAAAACTTTAAAAAGCTAGGATTATATTCAGGAAAATTTAGATGGTTGAGAAGTGAATTCAAGTTTCCACAATATTATGTAGAGTGGGAGAAACAATGAAAATACTGGAAAGGGCGGCATGGTGGCACAGTGGTTAGCACTGCTGCCTCTCAGCGCCGGGGATCCGGGTTCGATTCTGGCCTCGGGTCACTGTCTGTGTGAAGTTTGCACATTCTCCCCGTGTCTATGTGGGTTTCCTCCGGGGTGCTCCAGTTTCCTCCCACACTCCAAAGATGTGTGGGTTAGGTTGACTGGCCATGCTAAATTGCCCCTTAGTTTCAGAGGATTAGCAGTATAAAAACATGGGGTTATGTGGATAGGGGCTGAGTGGGATTGTTGTCGGTGCAGGCTCCATGGCCGAATAGCCTCTCTCTGCACTGTAGGGATTCTATGATTCTATGAAATGCAAACAGAAAATGTTGGAAATACTCGGCAGGTCAGGCAGCATCAATGGAGGGAGAAACGGAATTAATCTTTCGGGTTGATGACATTTCAGCAAAACTGATGCTGCCTGAGCTGTTGACTCTCTGAAGCATTCCCTGTTTTTATTTGAGAGATATGGGCTGTAATTCTCTGGCCATTCACGCCCCGCTGCTGCTGTAAGTGAGGACGGAGAATTTGGCACTCAGCCAAATCTCCGTTCACTGCAGCGGGGCTGGAGAATCCCACCAGCACGAATGGCCATAAGATTCCGCCCACTCTTTCTGCTGGTTGGCAAGTCTAAGGCAAGGGAGCATTGTCAGAAAATTAGAGTCGGACCTTCTAGGAGTCAAATGAGGTCACATTTCCACACACCAAAGAAGTTTGGTCTCTTGTGCAAATGAGAATTAATGCCAAGATCAACTGTTAGTTTTAAAACTGGGATTGATAGGTTATCTTAGCCAATAAGGGATGTCGGGCTAAGGACAATATCTGGAGATTGGTGACAGATCAGCCATTTTCTCATTGAATGGTGGAACAGGCTTGAGGGGCTGAATGGCCTCCTCCTGATCCGACATTGCCCTGTTCCTCTGCTCTGATTAATATTCAGCTGCAGGTTTGAAAGATATCATGAATTGATTGCATTTAACAAGTCGCAGACAGAAACCCTCAGCCAAACGGTTCTGGCATTGCATTCAGTATTTATCTTCTTTGGGGCAGAGTCAATTTCATAGAATAGAATAGAATCCAAACAGTGCGGAAGAAGGCCATTCGGCCCATCGGGTCTGCACCGACCACAATCCCACCCGGGCCCTATTCCCGTAACCCCACATATTTACCCTGCTAATCCCCCTGACATTAGGGTCAATTTATCATGGCCAATCCACCTAACCTTTGGACTGTGGGAGGAAACTGGAGCATCCGGAGGAAACCCACGCAGACACGGGGGAGAATGTGCAAACTCCACACAGACGGTAACTCAAGCCAGGAATCGAACCCGGGTTCCTGGCGCTGTGAGGCAGCTGTGCTAACCACCGTGCCACCCCAAATTTCAATTCACTTCAGGGGAAAGTAGATAAATGTGAGGGGGAAAGGAACAGCGGGAAATCTGATCAGATAAGAGGAAGGGTTCAGAGTGGGGAGGGAGGAATATCGGGAGCATAAACACCAGCATGGACCAGTTGGGCCGAATGGCCTGTTTCTATACTGTACATTCGATGTAATACAGAGGTGGTGATGCAGCCTCAGCCTGGATTATCAAGTGGATGTTCATTTTGAATTTAAGTGTTTTTGACTCATTAAAATTATGCTTTCAAAGTAAGTTTTGTTACTATGCAGAAAGCAAAAGGAATATTATCAGAAGGAACATGGGATCAGAGGACGTAAAAGAAAGGCCAGGCCACTCGATCCTTTCAAGACTGTGCCATGCTTCAAGGAGATCATGGCTGATCTGGTTGTGGTTCCAACTCCACTTTCCTCTCTGTCCCCCATAAAGCTTGACTCCCTTGTCTATCAAAGATCTGTCTAATTCAGTCTTGAATAAACTCAGTGATCCAGCCTCCACTGCTCTCCGGGGAAGAGAATTTCACAGACTTAATGATCCTCTGAGAGAAAGAAATTCTCATCATCCCCATCTTGAATGGTAAACCTTTTATTCTTAAACTGTGACCCCGGTTCTAGTTGTCTTTTTGCCCTCATGCCATTGTGATGTAAAATTGCTCAACAGAGCAAGGGTTAACATGAGACTGGAAAATAGTATCACCAACGGTATGGTGTAGAGAGCCACATGGTAAGAGACTCTGAGAGAGCCATCTAGGCAGAACTCTGTAGCCTACCTACATGGAGCAGCACCATGCATGACCGTAACATGGGATCTGTGAATACAAAGAACAAAGTACAGCACAGCACAGGAACAGACCCTTCGGCCCTCCAAGCCTGTGCCGATCACATTTACCTATCTAAACCAACTGCTTATATCCCTCTATTCCCTGTTTGCTCATTTGCCTATCAAGATAAGTCTTAAATGTGGCTAACATAACTGCCTCAACCACCTCACTTGGCAGTGCATTCCAGTCCCCACCACCCTCTGTGAAAAAAACTTCCCCCACACATCTCCACTGAACCTTTCCCCCCTTACCTTGCACTTGTGCCCCCTTGTATTGTCATTTCCACCCTGGGAAAAAGTTTCCAACTGTTCACCCTATCTATACCTCTCATCCTTTTATATAGGTTTGATATAGGGGCAGCATATAGGGGCGGCACGGTAGCACAGTGGTTAGCACTGCTGCTTCACAGCTCCAGGGACCTGGGTTCGATTCCTGGCTTGGGTCACTGTCTGTGTGGAGTTTGCACATTCTCCTCGTGTCTGCGTGGGTTTCCTCCGGGTGCTCCAGTTTCCTCCCACAGTCCAAAGATGTGCGGGTTAGGTTGATTGGCCATGCTAAAATTGCCTCTTAGTGTCCTGAGATACGTAGGTTAGAGGGATTAGCGGGTAAATATGTAGGGATATGGGGGTAGGGCCTGGGTGGGATTGTGGTCGGTGCAGACACGATGGGCCAAATGGCTTCTTTCTGCACTGTAGGGTTTCTATGATTTCTATGATATGATATCGTTAGAGGCTAACAATAAATTGTTCACACTGAAAGTATGTCATTGAGACATCTAAAGAACCCATTATACAACATAGGATGGCAGCAAACAGAACCATAAATACAACAGTTCTAGCCTCTCTCACAAGTGCAAATATCCTTCTGGTATCTGCCTTACCAAACCCTCTCAGGATCAACAAGATCACCTCTCATTCATCTGGGATTGAGTGCTCTTTTTATCCACAGAGTGAATGCTGCTGATCCTTTGACATTCTTATCTTTACTCTTCCAGACAAATCGGAAATTACTTTGACTTCAAGCAGCCATTCTTGTAATTGATTTTTGAAACCATTCCAAAATACTGTGATCATAACTGTTGCAGCTCTTTACCAAGTAAGAACAGATCGCCCAGGGTTTTTTTAGTTTATTTATTAGTGTCACAAGTAGGCTTACATTAACACTGCAATGAAGTTGCTGTGAAAATTCCCTAGTCGCCACACTCCGGCGCCTGTTCGGGGACACTGAGGGAGAATTTAGCATGGCCAATCCACCTAACCAGCACATCTTTCGGACTGTGGGAGGAAACTGGAGCACCCGGAGGAAATCCACGCAGACACGGGGAGAATGTGCAAACTCCACACAGACAGTGACCCAAGCCAGGAATCAAACCCGGGTCCCTGGAGCTTTGAAGCAGCAGTGCTAACCACTGTGCCATCATGCCGCCACTGAGGCAGGGCCTCTCCTGTGAGTAAGTAGGCCCGATTGCCATGGTTACTGCTGTGACAAGCTACATTAAACGTATTGCCAGTTATCATCCTAGTTTATCTACATTGTATTCTTCTTCGCTTCCGATGCCCAGAACTAGCTGTTCATCGTACTCTAGGTGTGGTCTAACCAGTGCTATCAACAGTTCAAATATGACATCCATCCCCTTTAGACACAAAGGCTGGCATTCCATTAGCTTTTCTGATTATTTTCTGTCCCTGTTCAAGGCATTTTGAAGATCTGTGCACCTGGACCTCACATCTCTCCGAACCATCCTGCACAACACCTTGTACGAACTGAAAATTCTCACAACTACTTGTTATGTATCTCATGTGTACTGTATATTTATTGGTGTTTAGAAGAGTGAGAGGGGATCTCATAGAAAATTCTGACAAGATTAGATAGGGTGGATTCAGAAAGAATGTTCCCAGTGGCAGGAGTGTCCAGAACTAGGGATCCATAGTTTGAGGATAAGGGGTAAAACCTTTCAGAACTGAGATGAGGAGAAATTTTTTCACCCCGTGAGTGGTGAATATGTGGAATTCACTAATACAGAAAGTAGATCAGGCCAAAACATTTGCCGGAATTTTCCCGCCTTGCCTGCCCGAGGTTCGTAAGATCCCGCTCAAGGCGAATAGAGAATACCGTTCTGCGAGCCCCAATTCTGGGGCGGGAAAGGCGGTAAAATTCCAGCCATTGTGTGATTTCAAGAATAACTTAGATATAGCCCTTGGGGCTAAAGGGATCAAGCGATATGGGGGGAAGGCAGGATCAGGACATTGAATTTGATCATCAGTCATGATCTAAATGAATGGTGGAACAGGCTCAAAGGGCCGAATGGCCTACTCCTGCCTCTAGTTTCTATGTTTTTATGTTTCAACTGAGCGAGAATATTTCAGTAATGCATGCTTTCATCAGACACTTGTGCAAAAGGGAGCAAGTAGAAGGATTTTGGCACATTTATCTTAAAGGCATCTATAATTGCAGAGGAGCAAAGGAATTCTGCATTCTGAAGCTTAAACAGTTTGAAGTCTAGACTTCTTTTACTGTCTGGTGAGAGGTGCAAAGATTTCTGCTTGACTTCAAGATGTCAAAAAGTGCTTATTGGCTGATCAAAGCTCTGCTGTTATCACGAGGCAATGACCTCAAACTGTCAAGCATCAAGTACAGATCACTAACACGGAACAGATGTTAGGTCATCTTGCACTTCACTGGAAAGATTGGAAATGGGTTTGACTTGGTTTGAACCTTTTCTGGACATCTTGAACTATTGTGGCTTTGTACATAATGGAACACAGAGTAGATAAATACTGGAAAAGTGAAATGATAGAACATAGAACAGTACAGCACAGGAACAGACCCTTTGGTCCACAATGTTGTGCCGAACATGACGCTAAATTAAACTAATCTCTTCTGCCTGCCCTTCGTCCATATTCCTATATGCCTTGCATACTCATGTGCTTATCTTGGGGTGGCATGGTGGCACAGTGGTTAGCACTGCTGCCTCACAGCTCCAGGGACCCGGGTTCGAGTCCTAGCTTGGTCACTATCTGTGTGGAGTTTGCACATTCTCCCCGTGTCTGCGTGGGTTTCCTCCCACAGTTCAAAGATGTGCGGATTAGGTGCATTGGCCATGCTAAATTGCCCCTTAGTGTCCCGGGATATGTAGGTTAGAGGGATTAGTGGGATAAATGTGTGGGGTTGTGGGGATATGGCCTGGAGTGGAATTGTTGTCAGTGCAGACTCGATGGGCCGAATCTGCACTGTAGGGTTTCTATGATTTAAAAGCCCCTATCAAATCTGCCTCCACCACTCCTGGCAACGCATTCTAGACACCTACCACTCTCTGTGTAAAATATTTGCCCTTCACATCTCCTTTGAACTTTCACTCTCTCGCCTTAAGTGCGTGCCCCTTAGTATTAGACATTTCAACTCTGGGAAAAAAGATTCTGACTCTCAACCCTATCGACACCTCTCATTATTTTATAAACATCTATCTGGTCTCTCCTCTGCATTAAAAAAAACGCAATTCTCAGCATCACACCATAGAAAAGATGTCAAAGCCTAGGAAAGGGTGCAGAGGAGATTTAGCAGAATGGCACAGGGGTGAGGGACTTCAGCCTTGTGGAGGATCTTTGAAAATCCGAAGTGTTCTCTTTAGAGCAGAGAAGGTTAAGGGAAGATTGAATAGACGTGTTCAAAATTATGAGGGGGTTGCTAGGTCATTTCAGAGGGCAGTTGAGAGTCAACCACATTGCTGTGGCTCTGGAATCACATGTAGGCCAGACCAGGTAAGGATGGCAGATTTCCTTCCCTAAAGGGACATTAGTGAACCAGATGGGTTTTTCCGACAATTGTTTTATGGTCATCAGTAGATTCTTAATTCCAAATTTTTAAAATTTGAACTCAAATTCCACCATCTGCCGTAAGAGGATTCAAACCCGGGTCCCCAGAACATTAGCTGAGTTTCCTGCATTAATAGCTTAGCGATAACACCACTCGGCCATCGCCTCGCCCTTTTAAGGAGGGAGGCGATGGACTAGTTTCTACCTCCCTCTCCTTTTAAAGGAGAGGAGAAAGAGTTGGAACGCAAAGAGGTTTCACAAGGGAATTCCAGAACTCAAGGTCTGGGAAGCTAAAGGCAAGTCTGCCAATGGCAAAGTGATTACAATGGCGGGTGTTCCAGAGGTCGGAATTGGAGGAGCAGTGAGACGATGGAGGTTACAGAGATCGGGAGGGCTGAGGCCACGGAAGGATCTGGAAACAAGACGGAGAATTTTAAAACTGAGGCATCAGTAGACTGGGATCCAGTGTAGGTCAGCAAGCAGAAGAGTGAACAGTGATTGGAATTTGGTGCACGTTAAGATACAACAGCTTTGGATGAGTTCAAGTTCGTTGAGGGTGTAAATTTAGAGGCTGGCCAGGATAGTTGAGTCATAGAATCCCGACAGTGCAGAAGGAGGCTTTTTGGCCCATTGAATCTGCACCGACCACCAAGGCCCTATCCCCATAACCCCATGCATTTACCCTAGCTAGTCTCCCTGACACTGAGGGGAAATTTACCATGGCCAATCCACCTAACCCACACGTCTTTGGACTGTGGGAGGAAACCGGAGCCACCCTGAGGAAATCCACGCAGACACGGGGAGAACGCGCAAACTTCACACAGACAGTGACCCAAGCCAGGAATTGAACCCAGGTCCCTGGCACTGTGAGGCAGCAATACTAACCACTGTGCCACCATACCACCTGTCTGGAGATAATACAGATACAGGTGAGGGTTTCAGCAAGAGATGAGCTGAATCAAGAGCCAAATTGGGCGATGTTACAGGGTGGAAGAAAATACACATTCTTACGCATTCTTCAAGAGGCTACACTCTGTGGTGTATTAAATAAATACATGCTCACAACCCCCTGCATTTCTCGCAGGCCTATTAAAGAAGCTGTGCACCACTAGATGTTTAAGATGTCCCAGATTCTCAAACATTTTTGTTCCCTCGATATCTAGTAAGAGATAGAGCGCCCTTTCGCCCTCGAGTCTGGAGGGAGAGGAAAAGCTTTCCCATTTCAGTGACTGATCAAATTATGTTAGTGCATCTGTAGGGCCTGTTCATTCCCTAGAATAGACGTAGGCAGTACTGGTCCGAAGCTGAACTTCTTTCATTGAGCATCATTTAAAATTAACACATTACAGAAAGTGAAAAAGGATTACTTAAGAGAGAAAGAGAGAGGGACCAACAGAAGCTAGTCCTGATACAGACTCGATCCAAACATTGCACAGGACTGAACTAACTAAACAGATAACTGTTACTGCAATATATGAATTCTTATCTATGTTATTGAAAGTGCCGGGCACACGCAGTCTCCAACTTAGAAAAAGCAATTGGCAGCTGTGTGGCCGTGAAAGCTTCTGTTTATGAAAAACTTTGTTTTATTTAGAATGCAGTCAACCTTCCAAGCTAATCCCAGAATGCCTGCCGTATTTAAAATATGGCCAAGTTAGCTTTAAAGCTTGGCATGGTTAGTTACACAGGCAAAAACACCTTAAAATGAAGCCTTTTAGCTGAAACAAACCCGACAAAGGATCCCACAGCATCTCTGCAAAGCTGGTTTCCTCTGAGAGCGTGGAAATAGATTCTCAGGCAACAGGCCGATTAATTTCCAAAAACCTTCCCATCAGTGGCTTCGCTCTGAATAATTTGACATTTAACAACCCTGGCTTTTCTGGAAGTGGAACTACTTTGACCATTTGTAGTTTCCTGGGGAGAGGCATCCGATTCCGTGGTGATTGTCCCTTGAAGGGCAACACAGCAGAGTAAGGGTCACTTGGCTTGAGGAACCAATTGGGACTGAGAATGGGTAATCACCTCAGGGGGTGGAGTCTGCTCCGGCAGAAGACATCTAGAAGTCATGTAGAAGACATGTAGAGACTGGGGCAGCTGGGGGGCTGCTGGTCTCTACAATCTTTTCCTAATGAATAAATACCTTTGTGTTCCTGATGAGGTAGGGTTAGGGAAAGAATTACAGATTCTTTCCCCTGTCCGTTCACCCAGAAATTAAGCTTGAATGCTTGCCTGCCATTTGGAAACACCTCACCCTTACACTTAAGAACATAAGAAAGAGAGCCTGGAGGAGGCTATTTGGCCCCTCCTGCTGGCCCTCCTGGAAAGGAGGAAATGCAGGATCTAGCCCCAGGGTACATTGTGGGTCTGTGGTGAATGGCTTCTGTTTTATCGAGCTGGAGGGAGGCATCACAGCAGAGTTTTTCCAAGTTTTTGTACGAGGAACACCGATGACCTTGATTAATGACGTGGACATGGGTGGTGAGGGGTACGGAGCACAAGTTCAAGATGCGCAGGGGACACAAAACCCGGAAGTGCGGTAAACAGTGAGGAAAATAACAAAGCGAACATGGGCCAGTTGGTAGGATGGGCGTGTGTGTGTGTGTGGGTGTGTGTGGGTGGGTGTGTGTGTGGGTGTGTGTTAGTGTGGGGTATAAGGGTGCTCAGCATTAGCAAGGGTGAACATTGGACTGGAAAACAGTGCGTCCACATTGTAATGTAAAGGGTCACATGATCACTATGGCGGCACGGTGGCGCAATGGTCAGCACTGCTGCCTCAGAACTCCAGGGACCCGGGTTCGATTCTGGCTTCAGGTCACTGTCTGTGTAGAGTTTGCACATTCTCCTCATGTCTGCCTGGGTTTCCTCCAGGTGCTCCGGTTTCCGCCCACAGTCCAAAGATTTGTAGGTTAGGTTGATTGGCCATGTTAAATTGACTCTTAATGTCGGGGGGATTAGCGGGGGTAAATATGTGGAGTTATGGGGATTGGGCCTGGGTGGGATTGTAGTCGGTGCAGACTCGATGGGCCGAATAGCCTCCTTCTGCACTGTAGGAATTCTATGATTCTATGATTCTAGGCTGTGTGCAGAAGTCAACATGAAAATTGCATCTCGATAGGGCTATAGTTTGGAGATGTGTAGGTCGTGGTGCCTAAACAAGAAACAGTTTTGGGTGAATTTTCCCGTTCCACCCGCCACGAGAATCGTAGTGGGCGAGGGGTGGACCATGGAAAGGTTCCTTGACCTTGGACGGGATTTTCCAGTTTCGGGGCTAGCGCAGCTGGAAAATCCCGCCCTTTGTGTTTAACCACACAAGCCTCCAGGCCTTTTAGTGAAGCACCCAACACACATTACAACACTTTGCACATGGTGGATTAAAGTGTGAGGTAATACATTTTAGTTGGAAGAATGAGGAGACAGAATACATACTAAACGGTATGAATTTTGAAGGGGGTTCAGAAGAGAGATAAATAAGGGTGGTTGTTTACAAATTTTGAAAGTTGCAGGCGGGGTTAACAAAAGCGTTGGGATCCTGGGCTTCATAAACAGTGGCACATAATACAAAATCCAGAAAGTTCTATGTAACCTACATAGGTCAGCACTGCTGCCTCACAGCGCCAGGTACCTGGGTTCGATTCCAGGCTTGGGGCACTGTCTGTGCGGAGTCTGCATGTTCTCCCCGTGTCTGTGTGGGTTTCCTCTGGGTGCTCTGGTTTCCTCCCACACTCCAAAGATGTGCAGGTTAGGTGGATTGGCCATGATAAATTGCCCCTTAGTGTCAGGGGGACTAGTTAGGGTAAATATATGGGATTATGGGGATAGGGCCTGGGTGGGATTGTGGTTGGTGCAGACTCGATGGGCTGAATGGCCTCCTTCTGCATTGTAGAATTCTATTTGAAGCACTAGTTTGTCCCTAGCTGGACTATTGCGTCCAATACTGGGCACCACAGTTTACAAAGGACATGAAGACTTTGGAGAGCTAGGGGATAAAATAGATTTACTAGAATGATTCCAGGGATAAGGAATTAAAGTCTTGTGGATAAACTGGAGACCGGGGTGTTTTCCTTAAAGCAGAGGGGAGGTTTGAGAAAGATTGTTATACATTTAAAACAAGGTGCAGGTTGCTTCAAGAGCTAATCAAATGATTTGATGGTGATGTCATTAGGGTGTGGTCAGGCTGCTGTTTTACTTTCAGTTTTATATTTTACATTGCAGAGTGCAGCTCCTCAATAAAACTTGTTGTATGTTTGATTGAATCTACGTGTGCAGACCAAAACTTTTCTTTTTCTGTGAAAACCCACAACCCCTAACATAGTTAGGACATTACAGATGTGCATTTTGCAGAGGAGGCACAACACAGAAATAGGCCATTCGGCCTCAACCAGCACATAGTGGTGTTTATACTCAACTTGAGCCTCTTCCCACCTATTTTCATCTAAATCCACCAACGTAATTGTGATAACTCGAGGTGACTCGAGGTGGCAATTAACAAATGTGAAGATTTATTGCATATGAAGAAGTCTTTGCAACCATAGGTTGAACAGTACAACTATATAGGCCTACTCCCAACTGATTCCATCTGCTGACTTCCAGCCCAGAGATACACGCCTTCGCTCCTGACTGGCTGAGGCCTTTGCACTCGCACTCCATTGGTACCGGCCCGGTCACATGGTCGCATAGCCCACAAACGATCACCTCTTAAAGGGGCCACACTACCACAGTAATCATTGACTCTCTTCCCCCTCATATCTAGCTTTCCCTTAAATGCCATACTATTCTCTTTAACCACTCCCTGTATGTACCGAGTTCCACATTCTCAACACCCTCTTGATAAACAAGTTTCCTCTGAATTCTGAGCCAAAATAAAAAAAGCAGCCAGCATAATTAAGGACCCCACGCAGCCCGGACATCCTTTCTTCCACCTTTTCCTGTCGGGAAAAAGATACAAAACCCTGAGGTCACGTACCAACCGACTCAAGAACAGCTTCTTCCCTGCTGCCATCAGACCTTTGAATGCACCTACCTCGTATTAAGTTGATCTTTCTCTACACCCTAGCTGTGATTGTAACACAGCATTCTGCACTCTCTCCTTTCCTTCTCTATGAACGGTACGCTTTGTCTGTATAGCGCGCAAGAAACAATACTTTTCATTGCATGTTAATACATGTGACAATGATAAATCAAATCAAAAGAATTTGGTTCAAAGATCAATAGATGGGAGTAAAGGAATGAAGAAATTGGGTTTTAGCATTATGTGCAAAACACACATATTTTATGCCGGGATTTGCTTTGTATCCCGATTGTGTATCTCCATGGCTGTAAATTCCACCCTATGAGATCTTGAACATTTCGCTGAACACACAGGAAACTCCCTTCATTCTGCACTGCAGTGTCAGCCTAGGTTACGTGATCAAACTCAGGGTTTAGTATTAAGTATCAATGGGTAAATTGGATCAATCATGACTTAGTTGCTTTCGAGACACAAGTAGGTTGGAATCCAGAAACCAGAGTATCAAATCCAGCCCGACCGATTATTATCTTGTCATTTATCACATTGCTGTTTGTGGGAACTTGCTGTGGGAAATTGGTTGCTGCATTTTTTTCATTGGAGACCTGACTACACTTTAAAAGCACTTCATTGGCTCTCCAGCTCTTTGAGATGTCCTAAGGTTTGAAAAGGCGTTATACAAATGCAAAACCTTTCCTTTTCCTTCAGCATTTTCTGTTAAAACAGTGGAGAGATGAGTGTCGTATAAACATAGGCCAGTCATTTTCAAGTCTCATATGGCTGAACTTGGGATAAAGTTAGACTTCAAGAAAGACTCAACAAACGATGTCTGCGTGCGTGCCAGGGTGTCTAACATTACTTCAACACTTGACATCTGGCCTGTGTCATTTCCATTACAACTCTGCAAAGCAACAGTGAACCGGTTCGATTTTTCTTTTATTGCCTCCAGATGGCTTCAGAGTTTGGATTTCAATTCGCAAATGTCGAGAACATAACATGGAACTAAAAGCTCGATCTGATAGATGTAACGTTATACGGCGAAGGCCGAACATGGAGGGGGAAGGAGAGGCATGAGTTGCGAAACTATCGGTCTGGTAATTGTGGCTGGGCGCATTGCAATCAAACGTTGCGGCAGGAGGTCCACTTAACACAGTCCACGGGCTTTATATAAACCATATGCGTCAGTAGCAGAAACTGATGTCAGGCTGAAGGAAGCGTTTTCCCTTCATCACCATGAAGTAATTTCGGACAGATAATTAAGCCTTTGTGAGCCAGCCCAAGTTTCGTGCATCTAGCCTTGCTGAACAGGCAGGAGTCAAGGATTTCCAACTACACTTCCAAGAAAGGCCTGCTTTTTGTTTAGATACTGCTAAAATCAAATCGCTTTTGCCAAGCGCAGAGACCTTTCTGAAGGGATTAAGGAACTTTGAACTGAAAGGCTGTTTGAACCAGCAGATTAGTTTCACTTTATAAATGTAGCCCAGTCCATCACGCAAACCAGCCTCCCACCCATTGACTTCATCCACACTTCCCGCTGCCTCGGCAAAGCAGCCAGTATAATTAAGGACTCCACGCACCCCAGACATTCTCTCTTCCACCTTCTTCCACCGGGAAAAAGATACAAATTTCAGTGACACACCAACCGACTCAAGAACAGCTTCTTCCCTGCTGCCATCAGACTTTTGAATGGACCTACCTTATATTAAGTTGATCTTCCTCTACACCCTAGCTATGACTGTAACCCTACATTCTGCACCCTCTCATTTCCTTCTCCCCTATGTACTCTATGAATGGTATGCTTTGTCTGCATTGCGCACAAGAAACAATACTTTTCACTGTGTCCCAATACATGTGACAATAAGAAATCAAATTAAAAATTAATTGATGCAAGAACCATTATCAATTTTAAATATGTTACTGCGAGCTTTTTGTTAACCAGAGATATTACGGGGCAAAGCGGGTAAGTTATTAAGTTGATCTTTCTCTACACCCTAGCTATGACTGTACCACTACATTCTGCACCCTCTTCTTTCCTTCTCTATGAACGGTATGCTTTTTCACTGTATACTAATAGATGTGACAATAATAAATCAAATCAAATCAAAATCAGATCTGCACCAACAATCCTTTAGCCTTGATGAGCCACCTGGTGGGGCTAAAAGTAAAAGGTCGGTGCACAAACACCAGAAACTTACTCTGAATGTGAAAGGAATTGTGCCACATCCAGCACTGAGCCTGTTCAAGGCGATGTAGTCCCCAGTGTAACCCAGAGGTCTGTTATGAATTGTTTAGGCTACACCATAAAATGGGGTGATGGTGTCCGGGTGTCACTGAATGAGTTACCCAGGCTAATGTTCTAGGTCTTATTGTTTTCACCGGAAAGACGGAGGCTGAGGGGAGACCTGATAGAGGTCCACAAAATTATGAGAGGCACAGACAAGGTGAGTCATAGAATCCTGACAGTGCAGAAGGAGGCCATTCGGCCCATCGACTCTGCAATGATCACAATCCCACCCAGGCCCTATTCCCAAAATCCTTCATATTTACGCTGCTAATCCCCCAACACTAGGGTTAATTTAGCATGGCCAATCAACCTAACCCGCACATCTTTGGACTGTGGGAGGATACCGGAGCACCCGGAGGCAACCCATACAAACACGGGGAGAATGTGCAAACTCCACACAGACAGTGATCCAAGGCCGGAATTGAACCCGGGTCCCTGGAGCTGTGAGGCAGCAGTGCTAACCACTGTGCCCACCATGGTGCCCCGTCAATAGTCAGAGGCATTTCCCCCAAGGTGGAAGTGTCAATCACAAGGGGGCACAGGTTCAAGGTGAGAGGGGGAAAGTTTAAGGGAGATGTGCGGGGGGAAGTTTTTCATGCAGAGAGTGGCGGGTGCCTGGAACGCGCTGCCAGGGGAGGTGGTGGAAGCTGGCATAGGGAGGGAATAGAGGGATACGGAAACAGTAAGGACAGAAGATTTTCTTTTGTTTAGTTAGGGCATTATGATCGGCACGGGCTTGGAGGGCCGAATGGCCTGTTCCTGTGCTGTACTTTTCTTTGTTCTTTGTCTCGAGGCTACTCGATAGGATGGAGACCCAGAGGATGGTTCCTGTTGTGGGGCAGTCTAGAACTAGGGGACCTTGTTTAAAAAGAAGAGGTTTCTCTTTTAAGATAGAGGTGAGGAGATTTTGTTTTCTCCCAAAAGTGTTGGTGGTGTGTGGAATCCTCTTCCTCAGAGAGTAGTGGAGGCTGGGCCTTTGAATCTATTCAAGGCTGAGTTGACAGGTTTTTGAGAGACAAGGGGGGGCAAAGATCATGGGGATCAGATAGGAAAGTGGAGCTGAGACCACAGGCAGGTCAGCCATGATCTTATCGAATGGTGTAGCACCTGCAAAGGGCCAAATGACCTACTTCTGTTCCTATGCTTCTCTGAGGGGTACACAGGTTCAAATCATCGAATCCCTATAGTGCAGAAGGAGGCTATTCGGCCCATCGAGTCTGCACCGACCACAATCCCACCCAGGCCCTATTCCCCATAATCTCACATATTTACCCTGCTATAATCCGCCTGATACTAGGGTCAATTTAGCATGGCCAATCCACCTAACCTGCACATCTTTGGACTCCCAGCATTGGAATTTAAATTCAATTTATAAATCTGGAATTGAAAGCTGGTCTCAATGATGGTGACCATGACAACTATCACCAATTGTTGTAAGCTTTGATTCCTTGCCGAACATGAATGTTTCCAAGATGACCATGGAGACATAGTAGGAAAGCTCACACTCTTCCACTTAAGAGCAAAGCAGATTAGGGGATGCTTAAGAGATGTGTTCAATATAATGAGGGGCTTTGATAGGGGCGGCATGGTGGCACAGTGGTTAGCACTGCTGCCTCACAGCGCCAGTGGCCCGGGTTTGATTCCCGGCTTGGGTCACTATCTGTGCAGAGTCTGCATGTTCTCCCCGCGTCTGCGTGGGTTTCCTCCGGGTGCTCCGGTTTCCTCCCACAGTCTGAAAGACGTGCTGGTTAGGTGCACTGACCTGAACAGGCGCCAGAGTGTGGCGATCAGTGGATTTTCACAGTAACTTCATTGCAGTGTTAATGTAAGCCTACTTGTGACAAATAAATAAACTTTTAAACTTTAAAAAGGATAGAAAATCCCAAAAATGCCCACCTAACAGTACTGTGAGGGGACCATCACCACACGCAAGTTTGGTAAAGTGAGAGTTCTCCAGATACTGTTGCTGAGATGCCTGTATCTCACAGAATCAATATTTGAGTGTAATAATCTTACACAATTTTAATTACATGATCTATTGTCTCAATGTACTGCAGCAAATGGCAAACTCGCAGCATCAAAAACAATATTCCACATCCCAGGGAGAATATTTATAGGCAATAGTCCGAATAAAAAGGAATTGGTTGTTGGAAAAGAATTCCAAGGAACACATAAGACTTGAAACAAGTGCTGCTTGCAATAGTCGCATGAAGACTTAATGAGACATTTGTTTCAACAGAGGCTCTCATCTCTCCCAATTAGGTACTAGGTAGAGGGAGCTTGCATTTATATAGCACCGTTCACATCCTCAAACATCTCAAAACACTTCACTTCAAAGCCATTTGAAATGTAGTCACTGTGGGAATTTAGGAATCTTCTCTATTAACAGCTTTACTGAAATAACAGAGAAAAGAATTCATCTGAACACAGCGGGGAAATTACAACTGAGCAACAGTCTTAAACATCAATTTTCATTCAGTCACTTGCTGCATGTCTCCCACCGCCACCCCCACCCAACACCCCCCACTCCCCTCCCCCCCCACCCCCCTCCACTCCCTCCACTCCCTCCACCCCGCTGCCAAATTCCATTTCCACTGAAGTTAATGGGAAGGAAAATCAGGAAGATGGATAATGCACAACTGATTGGATAGGATCTGATTTACATTACTGCCCCCTCTCCTGAACCCTCGCTGGTTCCTGCTCGCTGCCCCCTCTCCTGAACCCTCGCTACTGCCCGCTCGCTGCCCCCTCTCCTGTGCCCTCGCTACAGCCCGCTCGCTGCCCCTTCTCCTGAACCCTTGCTGCCCCCTCTCCTGGACCCTCGCTACTTCCTGCTCGCCGCCCCCTCTCCCTTTCGTGAACTCTGGTAACTTGGTGCTAGCTGCACCTCTGCTGAACTCTCGCTGCTTGCCCCTCGCTGCCCCTCTCCCTCTCCTTCGCTGCTTCCCGCTCGCTGCCCCCTCTCCTGAACCCTCACTGCTTCCTGCTCACTGTCCGTCTCCCAAGCTTTTGGACAAGGGTGGTGAGAGGAAGGAAAAGGGAAAGGTGGGGGGTGGTGAGGGGGCAGATGGAGGATGTGGGAGCAGGGAAGGAGCGATTGGGAAGGTCAGGGGAGAGAAACGGTGAATGGGAGGGGATGGAGAGGGAAATGGCAAGTGGGAGTGTTGGGGAGACTGTGAGTGGGTGGCCCGTTATTATGAGCCAGTAAGTGGATTTTTGGGCAGATCAAGTTCAAGGGCAGCAGTCATGAAGATGTGTAACATGGAATTAATTTGATAACTCTTCAGCTGGCTTCACAATTAAACTATTCAGGAATTAGTTGCTGGGACATTAAAACTTAAACACCTCAGCTATCACAATGATTAAGAGGATTTGATTTGATTTACTATTGTGAAAAGTATTGTTTCTTGTGGCTACACAGACAAAGCAAACCGTTCAGAGAGAAGGAAATGAGAGAGTGCAGAATGTAGTGTTACAGTCATAGCTAGGGTATAGAGAAAGATCAACTTAATGCGAGGTAGGTGCATTCAAAAGTCTGATGGCAGCAGGGAAGAAGCACTTCTTGAATCGGTTGGGTACGTGACCTCAGACTTTTGTATCTTTTTCCCGACGGGAGAAGATGGAAGAGAGAATGTCCGGGGTGTGTAGGGTCCTTGATTATGCTGGCTGCTTTGCCGAGGCAGCGGGAAGTGTAGACAGAGTCAATGGATGGGAGGCTGTGATGGATTGGGCTACACTCACAAACTGTTGTAGTTCCTTGCGGTCTCGAACAGAGCAGGAGCCATACCAAGCTGTGATACAACCAGAAAAAGTGCTTTCTGTGGTGCATCTGTAAAAGTTGGTGTGAGTCGTAGCAGACATGCCAAATTTCCTTAGTCTTCTGAGAAAGTAGAGGCATTGGTGTGGCTTTCTTAACTATAGTGTCGGCATGGGGGGACCAGGACAGGTTGTTGGTGATCTGAACACATAAAAACTTGAAGCTCTCGACCCTTTCTACTTGATGTAGATAGGGGCATGTTCTCCACTATGCTTCCTGAAGTCGATAACAATCTCCTGAGCAGTGCCAGACATGAGCTGATCAACTTAGAATATAGAACCAAAATGGAGAAAGGTCATGTGATCAAGTCACTTGTTGGATGCTTGGATTTGGCAGTGAAATTCTAGTTATTGGAGAGAGTGACAGTCTCTCACTCTCACTCTAGAATATTCCATTGAAGCTTTAAATCCTGTTTTGCTGAGTTAAATGTTTACATTCCTACAGCATTCAGAGATTCTCCACTGGAAGCCATTGAAGTTATGCAACCGCATTTCCAGGAGAAAAAAGGCACCATAAGACCATAAAGCACAGACAGAAGTAGGCCATTCGACCCATTGAGCCTATCCTGCCATTCATTGAGATCGTGACGGATCTGATATAATCCTCAACTCCACTTTCCCGCCTTATCCCCATAACCCTTGATTCCCTTGCTGATCAAAAATCTGTCTACCTCAGCCTTGAACATACTTAACGACCCAGCCTCTACAACTCCCTGCGGACATATCAGTCACGACTTTAAACCACCGACCCCAGATACAATCAGTGAACCTTTATTGACATTCCTTTTTTAAATCTGCAATTTAACCTGGTCAAGTTCAACATCTGATACTCTGTAAAAGTGTTTTTTTTTCTCTGCATGCTTGGGGTTTGAGTGTGTGTAAGCATGTGTTAGTGAGAAGTGGGACCTATTTGTACATTTGTAACAAATTTTAAACTCTTTTTTTTATCTGGGTGGGTTTTAATACAATTAAACAAACCCCCTTTGTGTTAAACTGGGGTGTACCCTTCAGGCTTAATGTTTACAGACTGCACGCAGTCAAGGCCATACTGAATTGATAATACACAGTCCTTCTTAAAATTCACACCTCTGCTCTAAGCAAGTGCAATGGGAAAAGAGGAAAATTAATCTGTCCCTGCTTGCCTGTTCGTAGTCATGATGAGGAGATGCTGGCGTTGGACTGGGGTAAACACAGTAAGAAGTTTAACAACACCAGGTTAAAGTCCAATAGGTTTATTTGGTAGCAAAAGCCACACAAGCTTTCGGAGCCCCAAGCCCCTTCTTCAGGTGAGAAGGTTCTTCAGGTTCTTCAGGCCTGTTCGTAACACAGCCAATAGGTCTCCAATGCAAAAATGACAGGCCAGGAACCTAGCCCAGCTTTACTACATGTTTTCTTGTGGGAAGGAAATTTTTGGTTACCGCTCTTGTGGTGTAATGGATAGTCATAGACATCATAGAAATCCTACAGTGCAGAAGGAGGCCATTTGGTCCATCGAGTCTGCACCGACAACAATCCCACCCAGGCCCTACCCCTGAATCCCTGCTAATCCCTCTAACATACACTAAGGGGCAATTTAGGATGGCCAATACACCTAACCTGCACATCTTTGGACTGTGGGAGGAAACCAGAGCACCCGGAGGAAACCCACGCAGACACTGGGAGAACGTGCAAACTCCACACAGACAGTGACCCAAGCCAGGAATCAAACCCAGGTCCCTGGAGCTGTGAGACAGCAGTGCTAACCACTGTGCCACCATGCCGCCCTCTGAGCCAGGGTTCGAGTCCCACCCCGGGACTTGATGGCCAAGGAATGTGCATTCATAACGTGGCCAATTGGGTTGAGTGTCAACCTGCAAATCCTTCCAACATGCCAATGGCTGGCGGCACGGTGGCACAGCAGTTAGCACGGCTGCCTCACAGCACCAGGAACCCGGGTTCAATTCCAGCTTCGGGTCACTTGTCTGTGTGGAGTCTGCACGTTCTCCCCGTGTCTGCATGGGTTTCCTCTGGTTTCCTCCTACACTCCAAATATGTGTAAGTTAGATGGATTGGCCATGGGAAATTGACCCTTAGTGTCAGGGAGATGAGCAGGGTAAATACATGAGGTTGTAAGGATAGGACTTGGGTGGGATTGTTGTCAGTGCAGGCTCGATGGGCCGAATGGCCTCTTTCTGCACTGTAGGGAATCTTTGATTTCATGGCAAGAATCACAAAAATCATAAGAACTAGGAGCAGGATTGGGCCATTCAGCCCCTTGAGGGCTGTTCCGCCATTCAATACAAACATGGCTGATCTCACCACGGCCTAAACTCCACTTTCCTACCCGTTCACTATAGCCCTTCAAACACTTATTAACTAAAACTCTGTCCACCTCTTCCTTAAATGTACTCACGGTCCTGTCATCCACCGTACTCTGGGGTAGTGAATTTCCACAAACTCATCACCCTTTGAATGAAGTAATTTCTCCCCATCTCTGTTTTAAATCTGCTCCCCCTTATCCTAAAACTAGAAGAATGTGAGAGAACCATACAAAAGTTACAGCACAGAAGGAGGCCATTCAGCCCATCTCACCCATGCCAGCCCAAGGACACCCAGATGCCCTTTTTAATCGCACCTTCCTGCACCTGGCCCATAGCCCTGTTGCTTACTGCACTTAAGATGCAAATCCAGATACCTTTTGAAAGAATTTAGGGTCTCTGTCTCTGGGAAATGCCTGGTCAGCCATACTTGATGGGGAATGATGCCCCTCATGCTATAAGCTCCTGACGACAGACTAGCAACCTGTTCCAGGAATTACTAGTAATGGAAACAAGTAAAAGGCTGCCTTAGTGCGCCACTTGGTGTGGGAAGAGATTGGAAGTTTAGAAACATTCTATTCTATTCGCGCTAAACAAGGATAGCTGTATTGAATAGCTGTATAGGTGAATGCGATGGCCTAGTGGTATTATTGCTAGACTATTAATCCAGAAACTCAGCTAATGTTCTGGAGACCCGGGTTTGAATCCCGTCACGCCAGATGGTGGAATCTGAATTTAACAAAATAAAATCTGGAATTAAGAATCTACTGATGACCATGAAACCATTGCCGATTGTCGGAAAAACCCATTTGGTTCACCGATGTCCCTTTAGGGACGGAAATCTGCCACCCTTACCTGGTCTGGCCTACATGTGACTCCAGAGCCACAGCAATGTGGTTGACTCTCAACTGCCCTTGGGCAACGAGGGATGGGCAATAAATGCTGGCCCAGCCAGCGACGCCCATGACCCATGAATGAATTAAAAAAAATCGGAAAGTTAATTTCACAGGGCAGGCAGGAATCTACATGCGAGGAGATTGGGAGTGCTGTGTCTGGACGTTCTTTGTAACCTTAAACTTTGCTCTGCCAGCATTTTCCAAATCTATTTGAATAACACAAAAACAGATAGTGGGGCCATCATTTAGAGAGCTCAGTTTAGCTTGCGAGCAGTCTCCAGGGCTCTGGAGGAGCCCGAACCATTTTATGGTTAAAGAGTTTTACGATAAGTAAGACTTTTGATGTAGCACAATGATGGCTGCAGTCATTAATTTCTCGATCCTACAGCAAGTTAAACAAATGTGTTGGGCTTGTCAGGAATAAGCAATTGTAAAGGGGCCGGTGACAGAAAGTCTCAATGAGGTCCCAGTGGACCTTATTTAGTTGCCTGGAGTCTATGTACACAATGGAATACTGTACTTATAATTAAACTCACAGCACACATAACTGTGAAGGGGTAAAGCAATATCTGGCCCTGACTCCCTTAACGGCGCCCTAGTAAATACACTGGAAATTCAGTCTGCAATTTAACAATGTAGCAAAAACCCAAAGAGGTAAAACAAGGAAAGCATTGTGCTCAGTGAGTTGTTGTGATCGGGAATGGGATGGGGCAAGGGAAGGGGATTGAACTTTCAAAAGGGAATTGGATACGTGCTTGAAAGGGGGGGAAAAAACATACAGCGCTATGGAATGTTGAATAGCCCGTTCAATAGGCTAGCACAGGTGCAATGGGCAGAACGGCCATACTCTCTGCTGTATGGTTCTATTAACATGGGTGAAGTATGTTTCTGCTTTGATCACCCAGCCTGTTCAGTTGCTCTTGTCTTGTGGTTTAACTCCTTAACCTGAGTTGATGGATCTCAGCAAAGACAGGGGGTGGACTGCCAGACTTGGCGTTGGTGCTCCCTGAGGTTATGCTTCCTTTAGTCAGGTGTGGGTCTGGCCGGGATTTTCCAACCTCCCCGCGATGGGTTTTCCCGGCTCGCCGTTGGCCACTGTGGAATCTGTGGAATTCACTGCCACAGAGGGCTGTGGAGGCCGGGTCATTGAGTTTAATTAAGAAAGAGATAGATAGGTCCTTCATTGGTAAGGAGATCAAAGATTATGGGAAAAAGGCGGGAGAATGGGGTTGAGAAACTTATCAGCCATGATCGAATGATGGAGCAGACTCAATGGGCTGAATGGCCTCATTCTGCTCCTATATCTTATGGTCTAATGGAATTCTACAATTTTTAAATGAATAAAACATATTTCTGTAAAAAGGAACCCAAAAATAGGGCCCCAGCTTCCCTGTTTCACAACATTATACTACTCACTAACTCCCACACTAACGATAAGAACAAGACAGAGAAAGAAGGAGGCGAGGAGCCGGCAAGGCCTTGGAAACAGATAAAAGAATGACCAGACTCTTTGACCCACCATGTGCAATACCATGCGAAATTCACTACCATACATTAAAATGCAATGCTTTGGAAGAACTAATTTGGTATTTGTGCTCACAAAGCAGGACTTCCCACTTTTTCCTGGCTGCCAGTGAAGAATTCCGTATTTTACGTTCTTTTGAAAATGAGGAATTTAAGCTTCACTGATTGTTTCGAATTCTTCTCTCTTGCATTGACACTTTACGAATTGAGGAATTACACATCTTGCAATCCAAAATACCCGCACCAAAAATTAACCCAGTGCAGGGCAGGCCAACTTGAATCGAAGATTTTAATCACATGTTTAAAGTTTTAAAGTTAAAGTTTATTTATTAATGTCACAAGTAGGCTTAGGTTAACACTGCAATGAAGTTACTGTGAAAATCCCCTAGTCGCCACACTCCGGCGCCTGTTCGGGTACACTGAGGGAGAATTTAGCACGGCCAATGCATCTAACCAGCACGTCTTTTGGACTGTGGGAGGAAACTGGAACACCCGGAGGAAACCCACGCAGACATGGGGAGAACGTGCAGACTCCGCACAGACAGTGACCCAAGCAGGGAATTGGATCGAGGTCTCTGGCACTGTGAGGCAGCAGTGCTAACCACTGTGCCACTCCGCTGCCCATGTGGAGTTTTACGCAGTGCTCTAATAATATGAACCTTTCCTTACGAATAACCCAGATAAAATCTGTGCTCATTTTAGTCGATACTTGTATGAGCCAGCCAAGAAATTGTTTTACTTTTAACTCTTTAAGTACTGAATGGACACCAGTGGAAATTCCTCTC
Organism: Mustelus asterias; assembly: GCF_964213995.1. NCBI lineage: Eukaryota > Metazoa > Chordata > Chondrichthyes > Carcharhiniformes > Triakidae > Mustelus > Mustelus asterias. Next base: position 9,560,782 of record NC_135806.1, read on the forward strand.
CCTTAACTCCTGTTGGGATTTGTAGCGGAGTGACTAATGTCCCTGTTTCTGAGTCGAAAGTTCGGCGTTCGAGGCCCATTCCAAGACTCGATGACCAAGGAAGATGCGTTCATAACGCCGTCAGACAGATTGAGTGTCAACCTGCAAATCCTTCCGATATACACTGATGGCAGCTGGTAGACCAGTGTTCAGCCACGCTTGATGTGGAGCTCTGACCCTCAAGCTATAGCCTCTGGTGTTTTGGCTAGGGACTCATTCCAGGAAAGTAAATGAGTCGCAGAAAACAGGCATAAGCGTGTGCTTTGTCTGCCTTGATCACGTGTCTCTAGATGAAGGAAGTCTTCACAGTCTTAACTCCTGTCGAGATTAGTTGCATGAGCACAAACACACACACACACACACAGACGGCTGAGCTCAAACCTTGCTTAAATAAAAGCAAAATACTGCAGATGCTGGAAATCTGAAACAAAACCAGATAATGCTGCAAAAACTCAGCAGGTTTGGCAGCACCTGTGGAGAGAGATTGGCCATGCTGAATTGCCCCTTAGGGAGGGATTATTTTGGCCGCACATGCCCCAAGACTGGAATATCCCACCTGAGGTCAACGGACCTTTGCCCGGTCCGTGTCCCGCCTGGGAAGAATTCCCGAAGTGGGTGGGATGGGAAAATCCCACCTTTAGTGTCTAAAGATGTGTAGCCATGATGTGGAGATGCCGGCGTTAGACTGGGGTAGGGGGGCACAATAAGAAGTCTCACAACACCAGGTTATGGTCCAACAGCTTTATTTGGAATCAAGAGCTTTCAGAGCGTCGCTCCTTCATTAGGTGAGGTGTGTAGGTTAGATGGATTAGCCATGGTAAATGGGTGGGATTAGGGGGATAGGTCAGGGGGGGTGTGGGGAGGTGGGCGGGCGGGGGGGTGGGTGGGTGGGGGAGGGTATGGCTGGGTGAGATGTTCTCTTCAAGAGTCCGTGTAGACCTCTCCTTCTTTATGAGCTTGCTTCAGAAATACTGTCAAGGCTTAAATTATATCAGATCCGGGCTGCCATCTGTCAGTTAATCTATCAACCAGTTGGGTGTTAATTTTGACTTGAAAGTGACTGAATTAGCTATTTAAGTATTGTGTCTACAAGAGCAGGTCAGAGGGGGAAATTCTGCAGTGAGTAACGCACCTCCTGACTCTCCAAAGCCTGTCCGCCATCTACAAGGCACAAGCCAGGAGTGTGATGGAATACTCCCCACTTGCCTGGATGGGTACGGCTCCAACAACACTCAAGAACTTTCACACCATCTAGGACAAAACTGCCCCCTTGATTGGCATCCCATCCATTACCTTAAAAACTTTCACTCCCTCCATCACTGATGAACAGTGGCAGCAGTGTGAACCATCTACAAGATGCACTGCAGGAACCCATCAACTCCTTAGTCAGCACATTCCAAATCCACAAATTCTACCACCTAAAAGGACAAGGGCAGTGGAAGCAGGGGTACACCACCACCTGCAAGTTCTCCTCCAAGACACTCACCATTCTGACTTGGAAATACATCGCCATTCCTCCACTATCGCTGGCTCAAAATCCTGGAACTCCCTCCCTAACAGCACTGTGGGTGTCCCTGCACTGCATGGACTGCAGTGATTCAAGAAGGCAGCTCACCACCACCTTCACAAGGGCGATGAGGGATGGACAGTAAATATTGGCCTCACCGGCGGCACACACATCCCATGAATTAATATTAACAAAGTCGAGATGTTAAACTGAGGACCTCCCTGTCCTGTCATGTAAAAGATACATGTCAAAGATCCCATGACATTAATTTGAAGAATGTCAGGGGAAGTTCTCTCCAGGATTCTGGCCAACCATTATCCTTCTGTTTAAGAAAAAGATTATCTGGTCATTATCACATTGTTGTTTGTGGGAGCTTGCTTTGCACAAATTGGCTGCCACTTATTCTACGCTACAACAGTGAAGACAGTTGGAAAAAAAGTATTTTGTTGCCTGTAAATTAATTTGGGACGTCCTGAGGTTGTGAAAGGCAGTATATAAATATACATCTTTCTCTCTTTAATGTGGCAACATTATTCACTAATACTGTCTTGTACAACTAAGAGCAGAAAGGCTCCAAACTTGGATATTTTGCAATAGAGAACCGTAAGTAGACCAACCAAGACTCAAGAGCAGAGAAACAAAACCTCCCGTACAGAATGCTCTAAGACATCTTCACTTGATTTGTTCTCCATTCCTCTCTGGGCTCTTTGCTTGCGTTATTAGCTGCTATTAGTGGTTAGCACTGCTGCCTCAGAGTGCCAGGGACCTGGGTTCGATTCCCGGCTTGGGTCACTGTCTACGCAGAGTCTGCATGTTATCCCCGTGTCTGCATGGGTTTCCTCCGGGTGCTCCGGTTTCTTCCCACAGTCCGAAAGATGTGCAGGTTAGGTGCATTGGTTGTGCTAAAATTCTCCCTCAGTGTACCCAAACAGGCGCCAGAGTGTGGCGACTAGGGGATTTTCACGATAACTTAAAAGTAAAATTTATTTATTAGTGTCACAAGTAGGCTTACATTAACACTTTAATGAAGTTACTATGAAAATCCCCTAGTCGCCACACTCTGGGGCATCTTCAGGTACACTGAGGGAGCATTTAGCATGGACAATGCACCTAACCAGCGCATATTTCGGACTGTGGGAGGAAACCAGAGCACCAGAGGGAGGTCATGCCTCACTAACCTGGTGGTTTTTTGAAGTAGTGACTAGAATGGTTGACGAGGGAAGGGCCGTGGATGTCGTCTATATGGACTTTAGTAAAGCGTTTGACAAAGTCCCTCATGGTAGGTTGGTGCAAAAGGTTGGATCTCATGGGATAAAGGGGGAGGTGGCTAGATGGGTGGAGAACTGGCTTGGTCACAGAAGACAGAGGGTGGTAGTGGAAGGGTCTTTTTCCGGTTGGATGCCTGTGACTAGTGGTGTTCTGCAGGGCTCTGTATTGGGACCTCTGCTGTTCGTGATTTATATAAATGATCTGGAAGAAGGTGTAACTGGGGTGATCAGTAAGTTTGTGGACGACACGAAAATGGCTGGACTTGCAGATAGTGAGGAACATTGTCAGAGACTACAGAAGGATATAGGCTGGAAATTTGGGCAAAAAAATGGCAGATGGAGTTCAATCCAGATAAATGCGAAGTGATGCATTTTGGTAGAACTAACATCGGGGGGAGCTGTACGATAAATGGCAGAACCATAAAGGGTGTAGATACGCAGAGGGACCTGGGTGTGCAAGTCCACAGATCCTTGAAGGTGACGTCACAGGTGGAGAAGGTAGTGAAAAAGGTATATGGCACACTTGCCTTTATAGGACGGGGCATAGAGTATAAAAGTTGGGGTCTGATGTTGCAGTTGTATAGAACGTTGGTTCGGCCGCATTTGGAATACTGCGCCCAGTTCTGGTCGCCACACTACCGGAAGGACGTGGAGGCTTTAGAGAGAGTGCAGAGGAGGTTTACCAGGATGTTGCCTGGTTTGGAAGGGCTTAGTTATGGGGAGAGATTGGGTAAACTGGGGTTGTTCTCACTGGAAAGACGGAGGATGAGGGGAGACCTAATAGAGGTGTATAAAATTATGAAAGGCATAGATAGGGTGAACGGTGGGAAGCTTTTTCCCAGATCGGTGGTGACGTTCACAAGGGGTTATAGGTTCAAGGTGAGGGGGGGGAGGTTTAACACGGATATCAGAAGGACGTATTTTACACAGAGGGTGGTGGGGGCCTGGAATGCGCTGCCGGGCAAGGTGGTGGAGGCGGACACACTGGGAACGTTTAAGACTTATCTAGATAGCCACATGAACGGAGTGGGAAAGGAGGGATACAAAAGAATGGTCTAGTTTGGACCAGGGAGTGGTTCGGGCTTGGAGGGCCGAAGGGCCTGTTCCTGTGCTGTATTGTTCTTTGTTCTTTGTTCTTTTTTGTTCACCCGGAGGAAACCCACGCAGACGTGGGGAGAACGTGCAAATTCCACACAGACAGTGAGCCAAGCCGGGAATCAAACCCGGGTCCCTGGCGCTGTGAGGCAGCAGCGCTAACCACTGTGCCACCGTGTCGCTGTGAGGCTGCAGTGCTAACCACTGTGCCACCGTGTCGCTGTGAGGCTGCAGTGCTAACCTCTGTGCCACCGTGCCGCCCAATGCAGGCCTACTTGTGACACGAAAGAATAAACTTAACTTAAACTTAAAAAAGACTTAACTTAGTTAGATTTGATGGAGGGCACTATTTGATTGAACTGAATGTAAGCCCAGTTACACATTCCATATCCCGTTGGTGATTTGTGGCATTCTGAATTGAGCAGGGGAGAGGCTATTTATCTCTGAGGCAGTTCAGACAATCTTGAATGATTTGCCACGCTGACTCCATTTCCCATGCATTCTTGAACTCGAGCATGTGCTCGATGGTGACATGCTCAGAATTCTGCTGCTGTGACTCACGTTCAAAGCCGGCGAATAAAATGATTGAAGATTTGCAGATGTGAAGATTAAATATCCAGATAACAGGAAGTTAGGTAACTCATAGAGGCAGTGGGTAGATGAGAGTCACCGCCAGTTCTCCTTGGGTCTTTTTCACATGAGACAAGTTAACCCCGCAGCACAACGCTGTTTCCCATTTTTAATTGTTAATTCATCATCTGGAGTCACATGCTTTACTGATGTTTATACATTTTTAATGATGTGGAGATGCTGGCGTTGGACTGGGGTGGGGCACAGTAAGAAGTCGCACAACGCCAGGTTAAAGTCCAACAGGTTTATTTGGTGGCACAAGCCACAAGCTTTTCGGCCGTGCTCTGAAAGCTAGTGGCGTTTGCTACCAAATAAACCTGTTGGACGTTAACCTGGTGTTGTGAGACTTCTTACTATACATTTTTAACACAGACTAGAGAATATGCTGTAGAATTTGAATGGAGTTGTGCCTGTTTTATAGCCTAAAACTGGAGTCAATTTTAGGCAAATTTAGGCATCAATTCACAGAAGCCCCTAAAAGAGGCATTTTCCAGCAGATTTTAGATATTTCACTGAGAGGCCCAAGGTCTCATTAGGTTCCCTCATGGACACCGGGCACAGGATGAGCTACACGCCGGGATTTCATTGGATTGTCCAATAATTGGGCCCTTTGTCCTGTATCCTGGGTTAGAATCATAGAATCCCTCCAGTGCAGAAGGAGGCCATTCAGCCCATTCAGCTTGCGCCGACCACAATCCCACACCAGCCCTATTCCCGTAACCCCACATATTTACCCTACTAATCCCCCTAACACAAAGGAGCAATTTAGCATGGCCAATCAACCTAACCTACACATCTTTGAACTGTGGGAGGAAAACGGAGCACCCGGAGGAAGCCCACGATGGCACGGGGAGAACGTGCAAACTCCGCACAGACAGTGACCCGAGGCTGGAATTGAACCCAGGTCCCTGCTGCTGTGAGGCAGCAGTGCTAACCACTGTGCCACCGTGTTGCCCCCGTTGTTGAGGCTGGCGCACTGTTTATTTCCCCTTGTATTTTCAAGGTTGGAGATTTGGGTATGTGCAGCACGTCCGTGAGCACATCCACTGCGCCCTCATCTTCGATCTTCTCTCTGGTGACCTGCAAAGCTTCCCACTGTCCCAGCTCGGGAAGCCACCCCCTTTCCTCGCTACCATATCTCACAGCTGTGGCAACAACCCCGCCTCCTGTTTTTTTACAGGTTTGCATCAATGTCATAGCGTCCCTTAATCATTGGCCTAATGTTGGATGTGTGCAGACTTTAGGCCTATCCCGGTCAGGACCTTCTTCCTGAGCAACCTCTGCGGTCAATAAGCAGCAGATGCCAACAAAAGGCCTGTATTTTTAATACAATGTTTAAAAAAAAACTTGCCTGTGGAGCCTGAAGGAGCAGGTGTGTTCACCCTGACTCCTGAATGGTCCTGTGGCTTTCTGATGCTTTGATCGCTGTAAATAGAGGCTGACTGGACCTGTGCCAATGAGACAGGCTGCCCGATATTTTTGTCTGTCAGATATTATCCCAAGGACAGCAGTGCTCAGATTCTCAACCCTTCAGGATTGGCCTGGAGTCACCAGGAATTGAAGATCAGTCTCCGGTTCACTGCTGTGTGCAGCTCTGGAGAAAAATCATCAGGACATTACACTTCTGTTGTCACTTTCTTTGAACTTTTCTCTTTACCAGATATAAAAATATTGAAAATTGGGAAAGACAAAAGGCTGACAATCAAGCATCGTCCAATTCTGAATGGCCACCCATTTCTACCACCTTGTTCTATAGGCAGAACACATAACAGAAAGTAGAATAGTTAAATTTTCAATAATCTAGATCAGAATAGCGATTCTCCATCACAACGCCAAAGACTATTATTCTCAAAATGAAAATCTAGTCCAATTGGTTAACGAGTCTTTCTGCGTTCCAATTGGTGAAGGAAGTCACAAGAATGGATGTGTTGGCTGACTAATGGCTGGAGCAGTGGGGATGAGGGTGGGGGGTAAGTCTGAGGTCACGCACCAACTGACTCAAGAACAGCTTCTTCCCTGCTGCCATTAGACTTTTGAATGGACCTACCCCGCACTAAGTTGATCTTTCCCTACACCCTAGCTATGACTGTAACACTACATTCTGCACTCTCTCCTTTCTTTCTCTATGAATGGTATGCTTTGTCTGTATAGTGCGCAAGAAACAGTACTTTTCACTGTATGTTACTACATGTGACAATAATAAATCAAATCAAAGTCATGTGATGAAACCTCCGGGGATACATTTAATCACAGGTGGCAACTCCGACGGTGCCGGAATGTATGATTTTTTGGGAAGTTTTGTTCCAGGTGGGAGCAGTGGAGGGCATCCCACCAGCTGCTCTGCCGGCTTTTCCTGACAAATTTTCACGCGCTTTGAAGAACGAAATGGAAGGGACGGCAATGTCCTGCTACAGCAACTTCGGCCCCTGACATCTGACAAAACAAAGAGACGTTCCTCCCCTCGACGGAAATGGAATACCTCCCCACGCCATGGACACAGCCCTACCCCCACCCTGCTCCTCAGGGACACCCCCCCCCCCCCATCCCCGATCCTTTCCAACGGAAGCCCCACCAGGGACAGTGCCATGGGTAGTGCTGGGGGAGTGCCAGGGGGCAGTGACAGGGTATGTATCGTCCCCCTCTGGGGTGGGGTGCTGCTGTACTGAACTGTGCTCACCTGATGGGAAACATTCACCAGGTCTCCATTGGGCCAGAACTGTTGTAAGCCCCACCGATGTGATGTCATGCTGGTCAGGGGATATCCTTATACAGGGTGGTGGTGGGGGGGAGGGGGAGAGTGGGGGTGGTAATACAGCAGGGAAACTCTTTAATGATAGTTAAATGCACGCTAATGGGGTTCCCAACCTTTCATAGTGGGAGCCCCATTACGCCATTGGCTGGGGGAGCGGGGACAATGTTAATAGGGCGTCCCACCACCATAAAAGCCATCTGGGGACTCCCTCTGGATTTCCTGAGGCGCAGAATCCGAGGGGCAGAAAACCCTCCCTCCCCCTCCCCTTCCCTCCCCCCCAGCGCCTTTTAAAGACCTTGCACTCCCTCAGCACCGCACTGAAGTCAGGCCTGTACTTATAGCCTCTAATTGGACATACAATTGTGTCAAGGTGATAACAAAGTGAGAGGCTCGCGGGGCCCCAGCCTGTGGTATGTGGGACATTATTTCTCAAGTCTTAAGTTGACAGGATTCCATTCCTTTCGGGAAGTCAAGTGCTTCTAAAATACGAGTGATCATACGCTCCTTTGTTTGGAGATGGAATGTTGTGTTGCAGAGACTCCAGACAGTCTACACTTAAGTGTATTTTTTTTTGTCCATGACCTGCAGCAGACCACATTCAATTTATTCACAACTGAAGGGTTTACATTGAGTTGCTTGGGTTGCAGAGTCTGTGCTTGGAATTGTGCCAGATACAACATTTGCAGCCGCTGTGTGGAGGAGATGGAGGCTGCCCGAAGTGAGCATGCCACGGTACAAGCATAATTAGGGCCTAGTTTATGGTTACCGTACAGATTCCAGTGTCAGCCGTGGCTTGGTGTGTAGAACTCCCTTCTCAGTCAGAAAGTGGCGGGTTTAAGTCCCACTCTGCCCACGCCCCCAGTTGAGAATACTCATCCTCCTTTCTCGAATTGTTTCGTCGCCTTGTACCATTCTATCTCGGTAACCTCCTCCAGCCCCTTAGCGACCTCTGGGATCCGAGGGCACAGCCTCAGAGTAAAGGGACGATCCTTTAGATCTGAGATGAGGAGGAATTTCTTCAGCCAGAGGGTGGTGAATCTATGGAAATCATTGCCACAGAACGAGGCCAGGAGCAGTTAAGGCAGAGATAGATAGGTTCTTGATTGATAAGGGGATCAAAGGTTACGGGGAAAAGGCGAGAGAATGGGGTTGAGAAACTTATCAGCCATGATTGAATGGCAGAGCAGACTTGATGGGCTGAATGGCCTAATTTGGCTCCTGTATCTTCTGGTCTAATGGTCTATATGCCTCCGATTTTGACCTCTTGCATATCCCTGATTGGTTGTCACCACTGGCAGCCCTGTCTCCAGCTACCTGGCTTCTGAGACTCTGGCACTCCCTCTCTGCTTATTAAAACCTAACCTCTTTAACCCAATGTTTTCCCACCTGTTCTACTATCACCTTCAGTGGCTCAGAATCAAATTTAGTTTGATAATGCTCCGGTGAAGAGCTTTGAGATGTTTCACTATATTAAAGACACTATATAAATGCAAGTTGTTGTTTTAGATTATATGGTGCTAAACTGCAGCATCGATTTATCTGGGAAGATAAAATATTGGATGGATAAATTATTTCAGGCAGCAGAGAAACATAGAAAACAGGAGCAAGAGGAGGCTATTTGGCCCTTCGAGCTGGGATCTTCCAGTCCCGCCAACAGCCCATCTCCTGCCGCGGGTTTCAAGTTGGCGAGGGGTGCATTCAAGAGAAATCGTGCAAGATTAAAGCATATGGGATTGGGGGATGTGTATAGCGATGGATAGAAAACTGGTTGGCAGAGAGGAAACAAAGAGTAGGAATTAATGGGTGCTTTTCAAATTGGTAGGCAGTAACTAGTGGGTGCCACAGGGATCGGTGCTGGGACCCCAGCTATTCACAATATATATTAATGATTTGGATGAGGGAACAAAATGTAACATCTCAAAGTTAGCAGATGATACCAAGTTGGGTGGGAGAGTGAACCGTGACGAGGATGCAGAGATCCTTCAGAATGATCTGGACAGGTTGGGTGAGTGGGCTAATCAATGGTAGATGCAGTATAATTTGGATAAGTGTGAGGTTATTCACTTTGGAAGCAAAAACAAGAAGGCAGATTACTACCTGAATGGCTGTAAATTGGGAGAGGGGAGTGTGCAGCGGGACCTGGGTGGCCTCATGCACCAGTCACTGAAGGTAAGCATGCAGGTGCGGCAGGCGGTAAAGAAGGCAAATGGTATGTTGGCCTTCATTGTGAGAGGTTTTGAGTACAGGAGCAGGGATGTGTTGTTGCAATTGTACAAGGCATTGGTGAGGCCACACCTAGAGTACTGTGTGCAGTGTTGGTCTCCTTTTCTGAGGAAGGATGTTCTTGCATGAGGAGAAATTGACTAGGTTAGGATTGTTTTCACTGGAGTTCAGACGAATGAGGGGGGATCTCATAAGAACTTACAAAGTTCTAACAGGTCTAGACAGGGTAGATGCAGGGAGGATATTCCCGATGGTGGGGGAGTCCAGAACCAGGGGTCACAGTCTGAGGATTCACGGTAGACCATTTAGGACAGAGATGAGGAGCCATTTCTTCACCCAAAGAGTGGTGAGCCTGTGGAATTCATTACCACAGGAAGTAGTTGATGCCAAAACATTGAATGTATTCAAGAGGCGGCTGGATATAGCACTTGGGGCGAATCGGATCAAAGGTTATGGGGAGAAAGCAGGATTATGTTATTGAGTTGGACGATCAGCCACGATCGTAATGAATGGCGGAGCAGGCTCGAAGGGCCAAATGGCCTCCTCCTGTTCCTATCTTCTATGTTTCTATGTTTCTATGAAACCCCGTGGACCACGGCGGGATCTTGCCATCAGCCAATGGTGGACAGCCTCCCGTGGCAGGTTGCATGGCAAAGTCCACCCAAAGAGTCGTGGAGATCTAGAACTTTCTCCCCTAATAAAAGCTGAAACCGTCAATGCTGAAATTGAAAGGTTTTTGTTCTCTGGAGGATTAATTATTATGGATCCAAGGCAGGTACATGGGGCTGGGATACGGACCTGAGCTCACCCAATGGTGGAAATCTGTCACTCAGCCTGTGTCTGAATCCCATCCTCTCGGTTACCTGGGGTTGCCACGCACAGCTTTGTGGAATTCTCAAAGTTTGAGGATCAACAAAGTGGACTTCAGAAGTTACCTGGGCTGAATTTGACATGCCTCTCGCTGGAGGGGTTTCCCCAGCACCCCACCCCACCTATTCCTGAGCCCACCAACACACTCCTGGGTGGCACGGTGGTTAGCACTGCTGCCTCACAGCACCAGGGACCCAGGTTCGATTCTCGGCTTGGGTCACTGTCTGTGTGGAGTTTGCACATTCTCCCCGTGTCTGCGTGGGTTTCCTCCGGGTGCTCCGGTTTCCTCCCACAGTCCAAAGATGCGCGGGTTAGGTGGATTGGCCACGCTAAATTACCCCTTAGTGTTAGGGGGACTAGCTAGGGTAAATGCATGGGGTTATGGGGATAGAGCCTGGGTGGGATTGTGGTCAGTGCAGACTCGATGGGCTGAATGGCCTCCTTCTGCACTGCAGGATTCTACATCCTACCCACAACTGAGATCATCCCCTGACGATGGGGGTGGGGGTGAGATGGGGGATGGCCCCAAAATTGGCAGCACCCCTACTTAAATTAAATAAATATCCAAGGGTCAATTGGGCTTGTTATTAAACTAATGTGACCCAGAATATTTTGAATATACACTGGGTTTTGGGTTCAAGTCCCACTGCAGGAAATCAGATTGAGGCAGGTTTCAGTAGAAACTATCTGGGGTGTTGTTTTTCCGAATGAGAGGTTAACCTGAGGGCCTGTATTTCTGCTTGGGTTGTTGTAAGAGATCCTGTGACACTGTTTCGAAGAAAAACAGGTGAGCTGTCCCCGGTGCCCTGGCCAATATTTATCCTGAATCGACATCACAACATAACAGATGGCACAACGGTTAACACTGCTGCCTCACAGCGCCAGGGACCAGGGTTCGATTCCCGGCTGATGCGCTATCAATAAGGCGAAAGATTACCGATATGCCAATATAAGTGTAGGCTTTTATTCACAACAGAATCAGGAGCAGATCCCAACATATAACCGACCTGGACTGAACAAGGGGGAGGAGACAGCCACCTTTATACTAGGTGCTGAGGGGAGGACCCACACTGGAAGGGGATGTGTCCAGGTATGACAAGCACACACAACGGTGGTCCATATAGGACAAAGGCACAACTGAGGTCCACCACACCGGCTTGGGTCACCATCTATGCGGAGTTTACACATTTTCCCCGTGTCTGCATGGGTTTCCTCCGGGTGCTCCGGTTTCCTCCCACAGTCCAAAGACGTGCGGGTTAGGTGCATTGGCCATGCTAAATTGCCCCTTAGTGTCCCGGGATGCGCAGGTCAGAGGGATTACGGGGTAAATGTGTGGGAACACGGGGATAGGGCCTAGGTGGGATTGTTGGCGGTGCAGGCTCGGTGGGCCGAATGGCCTCCTTCTGCACTGTAGGGATTCTATTCTATGCTCAGCTAACCTCTGAAATCTGCTTTGTTGAGCCTGAAACTTGGACAATTCCACACCACCGTGGACGGGAACGCAAGTAACGGTAAGAATTTCAACAGCCTGAGTGACCTGCTGGATTTACGTTCAATGCAATTAAGTTGATGCTGTGCAGACATTCCATCACCATCGAATCATAATCCATTATTAATCAGACGTGGAAACATCGTGAATTGAAGCCCTCAAAGTCTCATCACATCATTCATTATTCCAACAGCCTTAAATAAAATAGCGAAAGGTTTGAATAGAGTAAATGAGGAGAATCTAAAGTTTTAAAGTTTATTTGTTAGTGTCACAAGTAGGCTTGCAATGAAGTTACTGTGGAAATCCCCGAGTCGTCACACTCCTGTTTGAGTACACTGAGGGAGAATTTAGCATGGACAATGCACCTAACCTGCACGTCTTTTGGACTGTGGGAGAAGACCGGAGTACCCGGAGGAAACCCACGCAGACACGGGGAGAACGTGCAGACTCTGCACAGACAGTGACCCAAGCCGGGAATCGAATCCGTGTCCCTGGCGCTGTGAGGTCATGATGTGGAGATGCCGGCGTTGGACTGGGGTAAACACAGTAAGAAGTTTAACAACACCAGGTTAAAGTCCAACAGGTTTATTTGGTAGCAAAAGCCACACAAGGTTTCGGAGCTGCAAGCCCCTTCTTCAGGTGACCTGAAGAAGGGGCTTGCAGCTCCGAAACCTTGTGTGGCTTTTGCTACCAAATAAACCTGTTGGACTTTAACCCCTGGTGTTGTTAAACTTCTTGCTGTGAGGTAGCAGTGCTAACCACTGTGCCATCGTGCCACTGTTTCCAGTGGCAGAATCCAGGGACACACACTTAGATTGAGTGGCAAAGGAACCAGACGTGGCAGTGAAAAGAGTCTGTTTTTTTGTGTGTGTGTGTGTGTGGGGATGTGCGATGAGTTAAAGCTTGGCATTCACTGTATGAAATAGTGGTGGAAGCAGATTCAACAATAACTTCCTGAAGAGGATTGGATGTGGAATTGAAAAGGCGATTTTTAAAAAAAAGTTGCACGGTAAGGAGAAAGGACTGGAGTTGGACATGATTGGATAGGGTACTCAAAGAGCTGGCACAGGCACAACGGGCTGAATGGCCTCCTCTTTTGCCATACGGTTCTCTGACTCTCCATCTCCATGCTGACTGAGCATTCGGAGATCCCTGGGAGGTGTTGGATGACAAATCCAATGGATTTTAAAGTTTATTTATTAGTGTCACAAGCAGGCTTACATTAACACTACAATGAGGTTATTGTGAAAATCCCCTAGTCGCCACACTCCGGCGCCCATTCGGGTACATTGAGGGAGAATTTAGCATGGACAATGCACCCAACCGGCATGTCTTTCAGACTGTGGGAGAAAACCGGAGCACCCGGAGGAAACCCAGGCAGACACGGGGAGAACGTGCAGACTCCGCACAGTCAGTGACCCAAGCCAGGAATCGAACCCAGATCCCTGGCGCTGTGAGGCAGCAGTGCTAACCACTGTGCCACCTCGGATTTGTCCAGAATGCCAGGGAATAAAGGGCAGGATAGCAGCTGAATGGCCAGGGAAGCAATGCTTTTATTGACTGATGACTGACAAACAATTGACCTGGGCCATGCATCAATTAGTCAGCACATTTCACCTTCCAAATGAAGCAACTGTAAGAGCAACTTGATTCCCCCGCATGTTTGTTAATTGGAAAACACAAAAATTGAACTTTGTTTTCTTCTCAACTCATTAATTCTTGTGGGGTGTGATCGCTGTTTTTAAATGAATCATGTATTCACCGGAGAGTGTTCCTGCTATTCCAGCACTGGGTGCTGTAGACGGCCACACCTGGATGATCCTGACATGTCGGTTTTGCAAACACCCCCCACGGAGAGAGATTTAAACCTGGCAACAAATCCCGAACGCGCAAGACGGCCCCCGCGACCCGGCGGGAAGTGGACAAGATGGGGACTTACTCCGTCGGTGCAGCCTGTCTCCTCAGACGGGTGTTCATTCCGGTGGCTGGCGGTGTTAATTCTCCGTTGCCTTGACAAAGCTTTTGTAATCGCAGCCTGCTATTCCTTTCCTCCGCAGGGACAGCCGTGGGTTTCCACTCAGCATCACTCAGTAAAGCCTGGGGAGAGAGAGAGAGAAGGTGCAGTCGTGATTTTGCCTTATTACTTACTGGCACAGATGACACTGCAGTGTCCCAGACATTCCCCCACCCTCTCCTTTTCCTTCGAATATAGCCTCCCAAACGAAAATGCTCGCCTGACAGCCAGACCGACACCACTCACATCTCAATCGAGAGAAATAAAGCTTCTCCGGTATTGTGTGTGGACGATTCCTCTTGGAACTCTGCTGGGTAATCCTCTCTCTCTCTCTCCAACCCGGCACCCCGAGTTACGAATCACAGGCTCCATCTCAGCGGCGCTCCGCATGATCGGTCCATCGCACTCGCAGACTCAACAGAAACGTTGATCCGCTCCTGACAGCGTGTGTGAAAAAAAGCCAGCCCGCACCCCCCCCCCCGCACCCTCCTTGATCAATACATCAAAACACGCTCAGTACTGAATAGAGAGAACACTGATCGCATTCTCGAAGCCTTGCATCATCATTTTCCTGTTTGCGTCGAATAACAATTGATTTGCCTGATGAACTCCAGCGAGCCGGCACAGATTTAAAACAAAATAAAGACTTGCCTTTATGTAGTGCTTTTCAGAATCACCGCACTTTTCTAAAGCACTTTACAGCCAATGAAGTGTAGTCGGTGTTATAATGGAGGAAAAAAAGCAACAGTTACTTTCTACACAATCAGCAATCTGATCATGTCCCAGGTTCCTTTTTCTGGGATGTTTGAGAGGTCAATATTAAATCGGAATGTCAGAAATAACACCCCTGCCTTTCTTCAAAATAGTGCCCGAAGGATCACCTACATCCACCCGAGCAAGCCTCTTTCACCCAAAGAGACAGCACATCTGACAGTGCAGCACTCCCTCAGTGTTGCACCAGAGTGCTAATCTCCTTTGCACTCTTTCCAGCGCTTCCACATCCTTCCTATAGTGAGGTGACCAGAACTGCACACAATATTCCAAATGTGGTCTCACCAAGGTCCTGTACAGTTGCAGCATAACCCCACGGCTCTTAAACTCCAACCCCCTGTTAATAAAAGCTAACACACTATAGGCCTTCTTCACAGCTCTATCCACTTGAGTGGCAACCTTTAGAGATCTGTGGATATGGACCCCAAGATCTCTCTGTTCCTCCACAGTCTTCAGAACCCTACCTTTGACCCTGTAATCCACATTTAAATTAGTCCTACCAAAATGAATCACCTCACATTTATCAGGGTTGAACTCCATTTGCCATTTTTCAGCCCAGCTTTGCATCCTATCTATGTCTCTTTGCAGCCTGCAACAGCCCTCCACCTCATCCACTACTCCACCAATCTTGGTGTCATCAGCAAATTTACTGATCCACCCTTCAGCCCTCTCCTCTAAGTCATTAATAAAAATCACAAAGAGCAGAGGACCAAGCACTGATCCCTGTGGCACTCCGCTAGCAACCTGCCTCCAGTCCGAAAATTTTCCATCCACCACCACCCTCTGTCTTCGATCAGATAGCCAGTTACCTATCCAATTGGCCAACTTTCCCTCTATCCCACACCTCCTTACTTTCATCATTAGCCGACCATGGGGGACCTTGTCAAACGCCTTACTAAAATCCATGTATATGACATCAACTGCCCTACCTTCATCAACACACTTAGTTACCTCCTCAAAAAATTCAATCAAATTTGTGAGGCACGACTTGCCCTTCACGAATCCGTGCTGACTATCCCGGATTAATCCCCATCTTTCTAAATGGTCGTAAATCCCATCCCTAAGGACCTTTTCCATCAATTTACCAACCACCGAAGTAAGACTAACTGGTCTATAATTACCAGGGTCATTTCTATTCCCTTTCTTAAACAGAGGAACAACATTCGCCACTCTCCAGTCCTCTGGCACATTCCCCGTGGACAGTGAGGACCCAAAGATCAAAGCCAAAGGCTCTGCAATCTCATCCCTTGCCTCCCAAAGAATCCTAGGATATATTTCATCAGGCCCAGGGGACTTATCGACCTTCAGTTTATTCAAAACTGCCAGTACATCCTCCCTCCGAACAACTATTTCCTCCAGCCTATTAGCCTGTAACACCTTCTCTTCCTCAAAAACATGGCCCCTCTCCTTGGTGAACACTGAAGAAAAGTATTCATTCATCACCTCGCCTATCTCTACTGACTCCATACACAAGTTCCCACGACTGTCCTTGACCGGCCCTAACCTCACCCTGGTCATTCTTTTATTCCTCACATAAGAGTAAAAAGCCTTGGGGTTTTCCTTGATCCGACCCGCCAAGGACTTCTCATGTCCCCTCCTAGCTCTCCTAAGCCCCTTTTTCAGCTCATTCCTTGCTAACTTGTAACCCTCAATCGAGCCATCCGAACCTTGTTTCCTCATCCCTACATACTTCCTTCCATCTTCTTCCGTCGGGAAAAAGATACGAAGGTCTGAGATCACGTACCAACCGATTCAAGAACAGCTTCTTCTCTGCTGCCATCAGACTTTTGAATGGACCTACCTCGCACTAAGTTAATCTTTCTCTACAACCTAACTATGACTGTAACACTACATTCTGCACTCTCTCGTTTCCTTCTCTATGAACGGTATGCTTTGTCTGTATAGTGTGCAAGAAACAATACTTTTCACTGTACACTAATACATGTGACAGTAACAAATCAAATCAAACCAAGTCGACTAATCTTTCCGTGCTACTGTTTTAACATTATATCTTAAAGGTTTAAGAATGAAGTGGACATCTTTTTACTAACAAGCTAATCCATTTGAATGTTACTTTCCTAAAACGTTCTTGCACTATCCACAGTCAGTCTGCTGGGGGAGCAGTGAAGATTCTCACTTGTTCAAGGCAGAGGTTGAGGAAATGCTGAACTCTGTTAATCAAGTTTCTTTTTATTCGTTCATGGGACATGGGTGTCACTGGCTGGCCAGCATTTATCCCCCATCCCGAGTTGTCTGAGGGCAGTTGAAAGTCAACCAGATTGCTGTGGCTCTGGAGTCACATGTAGGCCAGACCGGGTAAGGACGGCAGGTTTCCTTCCCTAAAGGACATTAGTGAACCAGATGGGTTTTTCCGACAATCGACAATGGTTTCATGGTCATCAGTAGATTCTTAATTCCAGATAAGTGGGAAATAAAGGGGTTTCTTTTTTCCTCTTTCCTCTCTTGGTTATTTTTCGATGGGATGTGGGCGCCACTGGCCAGGCCAGCATTTGTTGCCCATTGCAAATTGCCCTTGAACTGAGTGGCTTGCGAAACCATTTCCGAGGTCAGTTATAAGTCAACCAGCCATTTCAGAGGACATTTAAGAGTCAACCACGTTGTTGTGGGTCTGGAGTCACATGTAGGCCAGACCGGGTAAGGATGGCAGATTTCTTTCCCTAAAGAACATTGGTGAACCAGATGGGTTTGGCGATAGTTGTCATGGGCACCATTACTGAGACTAACTTTCAAGTGCAGATTTTATTGGAGTTAAATTCCATCAGCTGCCATGTTGGAATTGAACGCATGTTTCCAGAGCGTTAGCCTGGGCCTTTGCATTAATATCCAGGAACCACTGTGGCATCATCTCCCCAGGGATTCTCCCTGTCGGAAAATCTAGAACTGGAGGTGGGATCACTATTTAAAAATAAGATGGTGGCCAGTGAAGACCATAGAATCCCTACAGTGCAGAAGGAGGCCATTTGGCCCATTGAGTCTACACCAACCACAATCCCACATGCTGCTATGTCACCAGAAATAATTCTGGGACACACCGGATTCAAACATATTCATCATTCCCCAAGCCTCTCCACCATATACAAGGAACAAGGGGTGGCACAGTGGCAGAGTGGTTAGCACTGCTGTCTCACAGCTCCAGGGATCTGGGTTCGATTCCCGCTTGGGTCACTGTCTGTGTGGAGTTTGCACATTTTCCCCGTGTCTGCGTGGGTTTCCTCTGGGTGCTCCAGTTTTCTCCCACTGTCCAAAGATGTGCGGGTTAGGTGCATTGGCCATGCTTAATTGCCCCTTAGTGTCCGAGGATGTGTAAATGAGAGGGATTAACAGGGTAAATGTGTGGGATTACGCGGATAGGGCCTGGGTGGGATTGTTGTCGGTTTAGACTCAATGGGCTGAATGGCCTCCTTCCACACTCTTGGGTTTCTATGATTTCTATGATTCTATGAACCAGTCAGAAGTGTCCGTTTGGGCTCATCTGTAACAACACTGAAGAAACTCAACACCATCCAGAACAATTCACTTGACTGGCAGCCCAAGACCATCTCAATTCCACTCCCTCCACCACAGTACACACTGCAGCCATAGTTTCTGTAATAACTTCAAGGATTGGGCGGCCCGGTGGCACAGTGGTTAGCACTGCTGCCTCACAGTGCCAGTGACCTGGGTTCAATACCTGGCTTGGGTCACTCGGTGCAGAGTCTGCACGTTCTCCCCGTGTCTGTGTGGGTTTCCTCCGGGTGCTCCAGTTTCTTCCCACAGTCTGAAAAACGTGCTGGTTAGGTGCATTGGCCATGCTAGATTCTCCCTCTGTGTACTCGAACTGGCGCCGGAGTGTGGTGACTAGGAGATTTTCACAATAACTTCATTGCAGTGTTAATGGAAGCCTATTTGTGACAGTATTAAATAAAACTTTATTAAACACAACTATAAACAACTGTTTACGGAATGCTGTAAACAGTTTTTCCATACTCAGCTCCAGGGTCCAACTGCTGGGACAAGTTCCAACACGTCCCAGTGAATTCCCAACTCCGTCCCTGATTGGACTAGCGGGTTGCATGACTCCTCCTTCAGCAAACGATCCTTGAAGGAGCTAGCTCCTACAGCTGCCATCTGCAAGATGCACCGCAGAACTCCCAAACATGGAAGGGCAGGGGCAGCAAGAGCATTCGCATTATCAACATTCTGGAGAGCACCTTTGACCAGAGATTTAACTGGAACCAGTCGTGTGGCTACAAGAATAGGTCAGAATTCTGAGGAGAGTAACTCACCTCCTGACTCCTCAAAGCCTGTCTACCATCTGCGAGGCGCAAGTTAAAAGTGGGATGGAATATTCTCTATTGCCTGGATGGGTGTCACATGAATAATACTCAAGAAGCTCAACATCATCCATGGCAAAATAACTTGCTTGATCGGCACTCCAATCACCATCTTTAACAGACTAAAGCTTGCCTGCGGCGTTATGTTTCATCTGAAGCACTTAGAAATTAAAGCGGGGCCGGGGGTTGGGGGGGGGGGCGGAGTTGGGGGGGGGGGGTGGGGGGCGGCGGGGGCAGGGGGGACACTACATACCCATGTACAACTTCTTAGCTCTCAAGCCACTTTAAGGAAATGCCTTTAAGGTGGGCGTTACAATTTCCCAAGCATAGAAAATTAAGAGGTGCTCGAACTGATGTGTTTGAGATGATTAATGGATATAATGGGGTAGTTCGAGCAAGACTTTCCCCTCCGTTGGGGGTGAGGGGGGTGCGGAACATCGGATTAAAATCCTAAAGTTAAAGCGATGCTCCTCAGGGATAATGTCACTTCACACAAAGGAATCGGAAGACCCTCAGTGAAAATTGCAAAAAAAACAAACCGATTAGGGCAACACGGTGGCACAGTGGTTAGCACTGCTGCCTCACAGTGCCAGGGACCCGGGTTCAATTCCGGCCTCAGGTCACTGTCTGTGTGGAGTCTGCACGTTCTCCCCACGTCTGTGTGGGTTTCCTCCGGGTGCTCCGGTTTCCTCCCACACTCCAAAGATGTGCAGGTTAGGTTGATTGGCCATGCTAAATTGATCCTAGTGTCAGGGGATTCGCAGGGTAAATAAGTGGGGTTACGTTATAGGGCCTGGATGGGATTGTGGTTGGTGCAGACGTGATGGGCCAAATGGCCTCCTTCTGCACTGTGGGGATTCTATGGTTGGCTTTTGTTGTCTTGGGATATTATATATCGTGGGTCCAATTTGGTCATGATGATGGAGCTAAGGCACAGATCCACCTGAACGGTGGAAATGGCTCCCTCCTCTGTCCTAACATCAAGGTCAGGAATGTCACCATTCTTTCTGATGAGGGAGATGCTGCGTTGGACTGGGGTGGGCACAGTAAGAAGGCTCACAACACCAGGTTAAAGTCCAACAGGTTTATTTTGAATCACGAGCTTTCCAAGCGCTGCTCCTTCATCAGGTAAGTGATGAGTGTTCTCACCTGATGAAGGGGCAGCACTCCGAAAGCACATGATTCCAAATAATGTTGGACTTTAACCTGGTGTTGTGAGACTTCTTACTGTGGCCATCTTTCTTGCTGGAGCCGCCCTGACCCCTCTGACAACAGGCTTCATTCACAGTTGGGGACTCATCACTATTGCTCCCTGTGCAGCGTCCCAGCAAGGCATCTGTAGAGTCTGTTCTTTTCTTAGGCTAGACATAGGCTATGGTCCAAACTTGAACTTCTTTTATTGAGCATCATTTAAAACTAGCATGACTGAAACCGGAAAAGACTGATTTACTAGACAGAGAGTGAGAGGCCGGCAGAAAGCTGATCCCGATACAGACTTGATCTTGAACTTGCACAGGACTCAACAGAATCAAACAGATAATTTTACTTGCAATGTATGAATTCTTATCTGTGTTATTGAAAGTGCCGGGCACACATAATCTCCAATTTACATTACAGGGGAAGTAATGGCCTCGTGGTATTATAGAACATAGAACAGTACAGCACAGAACAGGCCCTTCGGCCCACGATGTTGTGCCGAGCTTTATCTGAAACCAAGATCAAGCTATCCCACTCCCTATCATCCTCGTGTGCTCCATGTGCCTATCCAATAACCGCTTAAATGTTCCTAAAGTGTCTGACTCCACTATCACTGCAGGCAGTCCATTCCACACCCCAACCACTCTCTGCGTAAAGAACCTACCTCTGATATCCTTCCTGTATCTCCCACCACGAACCCTATAGTTATGCCCCCTTGTAATAGCTCCACCCACCCGAGGAAATAGTCTTTGAACGTTCACTCTATCTATCCCCTTCATCATTTTATAAACCTCTATTAAGTCTCCCCTCAGCCTCCTCCGCTCCAGAGAGAACAGCCCTAGCTCCCGCAACCTTTCCTCATAAGACCTACCCTCCAAACCAGGCAGCATCCTGGTAAATCTCCTCTGCACTCTTTCCAGCGCTTCCACATCCTTCTTATAGTGAGGTGACCAGAACTGCACACAATATTCCAAATGTGGTCTCACCAAGGTCCTGTACAGTTGCAGTATAACCCCACGGCTTTAAACTCCAACCCCCTGTTAATAAAAGCTAACACACTATAGGCCTTCTTCACAGCTCTATCCACTTGAGTGGCAACCTTTAGAGATCTGTGGATATGAACCCCAAGATCTCTCTGTTCCTCCACAGTCTTCAGAACCCTACCTTTGACCCTGTAATCGTTAGACTATTAATCAAGAAACTTAGCTAACGTTCTGGGGACCGGGGTTCAAATCCCGCCACAGCAGATGGTGGAATTTGAATTCAACAATCTACTGATGACCAGTTTTCGGAAAAACCCACCTGGCTCACTAATGTCCTTTAGGGAAGGAAATCTGTCGTCCTTACCTGGTCTGGCCTACATGTGACTCCAGAGCCACAGCAATGTGGTTGACTCTCAACTGTCCTTGGGCAACTAGGGATGGGCAACAAATGTTGGGCAGCCAGCGATGCCCATGTCCCAGGAATGAATAAAAAAAAGTTCTGTTAACATTGTATTTTGAAAAAATGCAGTCAATTTCTAAGCTCATCCCAGAATTTCCAGCTGAGTTTTAAAATGTGGCCAAGTTAGCTTTAAAGCTTAGCATAGTTAGTTACACAGGCAAAAATACCTTAAAATAAAAGTCTTTTAACTGAAGCAAATGTTACAAAGGATCCCACAGCATCTTAGTAGGAGATCAGGATCTTCTACAGTAATGTATTGGTGCGACATGCACACTCCTCATATCAATCATCGAGTAAGGCTGCCAATTAAGGATGAATTATTGATAGCTTTGCGATATGCGATCTCAGGCAGAGACCAAAGTTGACAGTAACCAATAATTAACAGCAGAAATATTGAACTTACATATAATACAGGAGCTTCAATCAATATATTTCACAGCTTTACATCAATCCCAATTAAGGACAAACAGTAGGAAGAGGAATTGGCTGCATATTCTTTGCAATTATATTCTATACTGTTTTCAACCACTTAGAATCATAGAATTCCTACAGAGCAGAAGGAGACCATTCGGCCAAATGGGTGTGCGCTGACTCTCTGACACAACATCCCATCCAGGCCCTATCCCCCTATACCCACATATTTACCCCATGAATCCACCTAATCTACACATCTTGGGACACTAAGGGGCAATTTAGCATGGCCAATGCACCTAACCTGCACATCTTTGGACTGTGGAAAGAAAGCAGAGCACCCAGAGGAAACCCACATAGACATGGGGAGAACATGCAGACTCCACACAGACAGTGACCCAAGTCGGGAATCGAACCCGGGTCCTTGGAGCTGTGAGGCAGCAGTGCTAACCACTGTGCCACCGTGCCGCTCTAAGTGAGGATATGGTGAAAGGCCTTCCCTACTCTCCCACTCCAGTTCTGACTGGAATGGGCACCTGAATTTTTCCAAAAGGCGGGGTTTCCTTTCCCAAACCCCGCTCAGCTGCTTCACGTTCCCTTGGGAGGAAGCCCCGCCTTAGAGAGCTGATTGGCCGGCAGCTCCCCGGGCCCTGCAGCAATGAGAGCTGCAGTGGACTGGAGAGGAAATGCATGAAGATGCCTGAGACTGGGTGGGGGCACCAGAGGCAAAGGGAAGTTCAAGAGGTCCCTGGGTAGGGAGGGTAGGGAAAGCCTGGGAGGGTGCAAAGGAAGCGATTGGGGTTTGGGGACATAGCAGAAAGGAGGGAGGTTGGAATGCCACTGGACCATAAAGGAGGGATGCCCAACTTCAGAAGGGGGCTTCTGATGCAGGCCCGACACCTCCCCTCTCCCATCCAACATCCATGTCTGTTGATTTCCGGGCTTCACAGGGTCAATCCTCCCAGCAGGCTAAAAATTGAGGCTGGGTGAGAAATAACATTGCTGTGGCTCTGGAGTCACATGCAGGGCTGACCAAGTAAGGACGGCAGATTTCCTTCCTTACAGGACATTCCTGAACCAGATGGGTTTTTACAACAACTGGCAATGGTTTCATGGTCACCAATAGACTTCCAATTCCAGATTTTTACTGAATTCAAATTTCACCATCTGCAGTGGTGAGATTCGAATCCAGGTCCCAGAGCATCACCCTGGGTCTCTTGATTACTAGACCTGTGACAATACCACTACGCTATTGCCTCCCCATATGAGACGTGCGCAGGAACTGAACAGTTGCCTCCGATAGTTTGCTGTCCTACGATTCAATGAATGAGGAGATTTTCACCTGGGCGAGTTTGACTTCAGCAGCAAGAGAGTGTGAAGTACAATTGATAGATGCATTTGGGTTTTTTAGATAAAATTTGGGGTTTGACTTGCACGGGAATGACCATTACTTGAGCATACATTTTTTGATTCATTCCTGGGACATGGGTGTTGCTGGCTGGCCAGCGTTTATTGTCCATCCCTAATTGGAAGTGACTCCAGTGCCACAGCAATGTGGTTGATTCTCAACTGCCCGCTGAAATGGCCCAGCAAGACTTTCAGTGTCTGGTTTGATTTATTATTGTCACATGTATTGGAGTACAGTGAAAAGTATTGTCTCTTATGCTTTGTCTCTATAGCGTGCAAGAAACAATAGTTTTCATTTAATTTATTCAAGGCTGAGTTAGATAGGGGAAAGTGGAACTGAGTCGGCAATCCGATCTTATTGAACGATGGAGCAGTCTAGAATGGCTTACTCCTGCCCCAAGTCCAATGTTTATAAGCAATAAAAACCTAAGCCTTGGATTATTTTAACATGTAAGATTTTTTCCCCTTGCCATTAAGAAAGGGAAGTAGAAACTTGCATTATTATTTTCTTTATTTGTTTATGGGATATAGGTGTCCCTGGCTAGATCAGCATTTATTGTCCAAGTCTAATTGCCTTGACAAGGTGGTAGTGAGCTGCATGCTTGGAGCGCTGATGTCCATGTGGTGTAGGTACACCCAGAGTGGCGTTAGGGAGGGAGTTCCAGGATTTGGACACAGTGATGGTGAAGGAACGGTGATATATTTCCAAGTCAGGATTGTTCATCCAGAAGAACTCTTCCAGTGTGTCCAATAAAAATATAATAAAACTTAACTCCAACTTATAACTCAAAGAAAATGTTCAATAAAGAAACTTCATTACTCCAACACTTGAGGCCTCACCTTGGGCCATTCCAAGCAATTTAACAATTCCCAACAGGTTCTTATTTATGCTGAGTCAGCTGGTCAGCTGATCAGCACATCATTCTGCCATTGGTTACATGGTTTACTGGGTCAGCTGACCCTTACATCTTGTTACCATTGGTCACACTACAACAGATCACCAGCTACATTCTAACAAGGGTGGTGAGTGGCTTGGAGGGGAACATCCAGATAATGTTGTTACCAGGCATCTGCTGCCCTTCTCCTTCTATGGTAGTGGTCGTGGGTTTAGAAGATGCTGTCTAAGAGGCTTGGTGAGTTCCTATGGTGCATCTTGTAGATGGTACATATGGCTGCCTCTGTAGGTTGCTGGTGGAGAGATTGAACATTTATGGATTTGGTGCTGATCAAACGGGCTGCTTTGTCCTGGATGGTGTTGATCTTTGAGTGTTGTTGGAGCTGCACTCATCCAGGCCTGTGGAGAGTATTCCATCACACTCCTGACTTGTGCCTTGTAGATGGTGGACAGGCTTTGGGGAGTCAGGGGGTGATTCCTAGCCTTTGACCTGATCTTGCAGCTACAGTATTTATATACCTAGTCCAGTTCAATGGTTAACCTCACCCCCCACCACTAATATAGCACCTTTCACTCATAGGACATCCCAAAACACTTTGCAGCCAATGAGGTACATTTGAAGTGCAGTCACTGCTATAAAGTAGGGAAATGTAGAAGGTAATTTGTGCTGATCAAGGTCACGGTGGCACAGTGGTTAGCACTGCTGCCTCACAGCGCCAAGGACCCGGGTTCGCTTCCCGGCTTGGGTCACTGTCTGTGTGGGTTTCTCCCACAGTCTGAAAGACGTGCTGGTTAGGTGCATTGGCCTTGCTAAATTCTCCCTCAGTATACCTGAACAGGCACCGGAGTGAGGCGAAAAGGGATTTTCACAATAACTTCATTGCAGTGTTAATGTAAGCCTACTTGTGACACTAATACTTAAAATACAGCAATGAAATAAATGACCAGATATTCTGTTATTAGATGTTGGCTGTGTGATAAATACTATTTGATTTGATTTATTATTGTCACATGTATTAACATACAGTGAAAAGTATTGTTTCTTGTACGCTATACAGACAAAACATACCGTTCATAAGGAAGGAAAGGAGTGCAGAATGTAGTGTTACAGTCATAGCTAGAATGTAGAGAAAGATTAGCTTAATGCAAGGTAAGTCCATTCAAAAGTCTGATAGCAGCAGGGGAGAAGCTGTTCTTGAGTCGGTTGGAACGTGACCTCAGACGTTTGTATCTTTTTCCTGAAGGAAGAAGGTGGAAGAGAGAATGTCCGGGGTACGAGGAGTCCTTAATTATGCTGGCTGCTTTGCCGAGGCAGCGGGAAGTGTAGACAGAGTCAATGGATGGGAGGCTGATTTGCATGATGGATTGGGCTACATTCACGACCTTTTGTAGTTCCTTGTGGTCTTGGGCAGAGCAGGAGCCATACCAAGCTGTGATACAACCAGAAAGAATGCTTTCTATGGTGCATCTGTAAAAGTTGGTGAAAGCCGTAGCGGACATGCCAAATTTCCTTAGTCTTCTGAGAAAGTAGAGGCGTTGGTGGGCTTTCTTAACTATAATGTCGGCATGGTGGGACCAGGACAGGTTATTGGTGATCTGGACACCTAAAAACTTGAAGCTCTCGACCCTTTCTACTTCGCCCCCATTGATGTAGACAGGGGCATGTTCACCTTTAAGCTTCCTGAAGTTGTTTCGTTGGCATTGAGGGAGAGATTACTGTTGCCGCACCAGTTCACCAGATTCTCTATCTCATTCCTGTACTCTGTCTCATCATTGTTTGAGATCTGACCCACTATGGTGGTGTCGTCAGTAAACTTGAAAATCGAATTGGAGGGGAATTTGGCCACACAGTCATAAGTATGTAAGGAGTATAGTGGGGGCTGAGAACACAGCCTTGTGGGGCACCGGTGTTGAGGATGATCGTGGAGGAGGTGTTGTTGCCTATTCTTACTGATTGTGGTCTGTGGGTTAGGAAGTTTAGTCACAGAGGGAGGAGCCGAGCCCCAGGCCACGGAGTTTGGAGATGAGTTTCGTAGGAATAATGGTGTTGAAGGCTGAGCTGCAGTTAATGAATAGGAGTCTGACATAGGTGTCCTTGTTATCTAGGTGTTCCAGGGTTGAGTGCAGGACCAGGGAAATGGCGTCTATCCAGGAGACCGGTGATAACACATTTTCAAAATCGTGCTATGGTATCGTTCACATCTATCTGCAATAGAGCCTCAGTTTAGTATCTTAGCTGCCAGGTGGCACCTCCAATAATCCAGTGTTCCCTCAGTGCTGCAGTTCATGTGAATAAGTTTCCAGGCTTAGACCAGGCCCCACAGCCTCCCTACGCGGAGCTGAGTGTGTAACTGATGGAGCCACCATCGCCTTCCCTCTCAAAGGCCTGATCCAAAGCTGCACAATGGGATATTTTAAATAAGCCTCTCCTCACTGTCACGTATCCTCGTGGCATTGAATGAGAGTGAGGATCCTCAATGGCTGGGCTTGCTGTACGTGCACCATCGTTCTGGCTGCACACTCACGAGTGACAGCAACAAATGGAAAGCAGCCTCACCCCACATTCTGGCCGCAAATAGTTTGACTCCAGTTGCAGCTGTCAACTGGCGCCGCAGCTGTCAAAGCTAAACAACTGTGGCTCAAATCCAGAAGAGACGGCAGGATAATTTAAGGAATTTGGAACAGAAGGAGGCCATTCAGCCCCTCGAGCCTGACCTGCCATTCCATTAGATCGTGGCTGAACTGTGACCTAACTCGACCTTGGTTACTCTTAACACCCTTTACCTGACAAAAATCTCTCAATCTCAGTTTGAAATTTTCAGTTTTTTGGTGAGGGGGGTGGAGAGTTCCAAATTATCTCTTGTGTTAAAGAAGCTCTCCTTGATATTACCCTGAATGTCCTCGCTCTAATAGTTCCTGTCTATCTACTCGATCAACTCCTGGACCTGTGTTCGAATCCCTCCAAGGCAGATGGTGAAATTTGAATTCAATAAAAAAATACCTGGAATTAAGAACATACCGATGACCACGAAACCATTGCCGATTGTCGGAGAAACCCATCTGGTTCACGAATGTCCTTCAGGGAAGGAAATTTTACCCGGTCTGGCCTACATGTGACTCCAGAGCCACAGCAATGTGATTGACTCTCAACTGCCCTCCAAGGGCTACTAGGGATGGGCAATAAATGCTGGCCTGTCAGTGATGCCCATGTCCCACAAGTGAATTTAAAAAAAAATTAATCATCAGGCGTGTCCGCTGCCTCCTGGGGTTTCTGGATAAGGCACACCAAATTTGTTGGACATTCAGCTGCCTTATATTTGATAAAATGCTGCAAAGTGGCTCCGCCAATCTGTGGTGATTGTCACTTTAAGGATCAATTGGCAGAGTAAGGGTCATGTGACCTGGGGAGCCAATTGGGGAGCAGGGTTGGGTGGGGATCACTCCAGTAAACACGAGCTTCTGGACTCAGAGGCATCCTGGGCGCTGACTGCAGCCTCGAGGCTGCAAGGCTCTGTATAGTTTGAACCTGGAAATAAATGAGTTGTGTTTTCCGTAAACTGGTGAACGCACATCTTTACCCAGTCACAGGCTGGTTCCTGCTGGCATTAGCTCCTGATAGGCCCTCCGAAGAGCCTATCAGCAGCAAATATAGAGGAAATCCAGCCTGTGATTGGACAAGCGGGAAACAGTGGGGAGGCAAGTTTTTAAGGCAAGATCCAGGGCCCAGACAGCGAGGGCGGAGAGCAGAGAGTGAGGGGGCCAGAGTGGGGCCCGAGGGAGCCAGATTGGGGTCCGAGGGAGATAGAGCAGAGTGAGGGAGCCAGAGTGGGACCCGAGGGAGATAGAGCGGAGAGTGAGGGGGCCAGAGTGGGGAGTGAGGGAGCTAGATTGGGGCCCGAGGGAGCCAGCGCAGAGAGTGAGAGAGCCAGAGTGGGGTGTGAGGGAGCCAGATTGGGGCCCGAGGGAGCCAGAGCAGAGAGTGAGGGAGCCAGAGTGGGGCCTGAGGCAGCCAGAGTGGGGCCCGAAAGAGCCAGAGCAGAGAATGAGAGAGCCAGACTGGGGCCCGAGGGAGCCAGAGTGGAGAGTGAGGGAGCCAGAGTGGTGCCCGAGGGAGCCAGAGCAGAGAGTGAGGGAGCTAGAATGGGGCCCACTGGAGCTGGAGTGGGGCTTTTCTTGATGGGCCGAATGACCTCCTTCTGCACTGTAGGGATCCTATGCTTCATATGGTCAAAGTAGATGGCTGAGCCTGACTACACATAAATAAAGGAGAATATGCCTAAGAACTTAGATTCATAGAATCATAGAGATTTACAGCATGGAAACAGGCCATTCGGCCCAACTTATCCATGCTGCCCTTTCTTTTACCACTGAGCTACTCCCAATTGCCCACGTTTGGCCCATATCCCTCTGTACCCATGTAACTGTTTAAACGCTTTTTAAAAGACAGAATTGTACCCGCCTCTTATTACCTCTGGCAAGTCATTCCAGACACTCACCACCCTGTATGTGAAAAAAATGCCCTTCTGGACTCTTTTGTATCTTTCCCCTCTCACCTTAAACCTAGGTCCTCTAGTTTTAGACTCCCCTACTTTTGGGAAAAAATGTTGACTATCTAGCTGACGTATACCCCTCATTATTTTATAAACCTCTATAATATCACCCCTAAGCCTCCTATGCTCCAGGGAAAAAGGGCCCAGTCTATCCAGCCTCACCTTATAACTCAAACCATCAAGTCCCGGTAGCATCCTAGTAAATCTTTTCTGCACTCTTGCTAGTTTAATAATATCCTTGCTGTGTTTGGAACTGAACTCTGCAACAAACTAATTCTCTACCATCCCACTGACAACAATGAAATGAAAGCTTAAACCTCTTACAGCATGGAAACAGGCACTTTGGCCCAACTTGTCCATGCCACTTTGGGAG
The DNA here is from genome assembly GCF_964213995.1 of Mustelus asterias. Taxonomy (NCBI): domain Eukaryota; kingdom Metazoa; phylum Chordata; class Chondrichthyes; order Carcharhiniformes; family Triakidae; genus Mustelus; species Mustelus asterias. The sequence continues at coordinate 9,590,050 of NC_135806.1, forward strand.
ATTTGAGCAATTATATTTAATTAGTTTTCGCAATGTTCTCCTTAACTAACATTGATTATTATCTGATCATCTGAAATGTGAAAAATAGGACTAAAATTGCATTGGGCGGCACGGTGGCACAGTGGTTAGCACTGCTGCTTCATAACACCAAGGACCTGGGTTCGATTCCCAGCTTGGGTCACTGTCTGTGTGGAGTTTGCTCATTCTCCCCGTGTCTGCATGGGTTTCCTCCTGGTGCTCCGGTTTCCTCCCACAGTCCAAAGGTGTGCATGTTAGGTGCATTGGCCGTGCTAAATCCTCCCTCACTGTACCCGAACAGGCGCTGGAGTGTGGCAACTAGGGGATTTTCACAGTAACTTCATTGCAGTGTTGAGCCTACTTGTGACACCAATAAATAAACTTAAAACTTTAAAACTCTATGATATTGGAATACAAATGCTCAATGGGTTTGGTTGAATTTCTCTGATCAGCTGTTCCTGTGATATTAAGGAACACAAAGAAATTGTATACAAACACTTATTATATCATATGGTAGGATCTTCATGGAGGTCTTCTGGTGCAGTGGTAATGTTCCTACGTCTGGCTTCGATTCTCACATCTGGAACTGATGGCCATGGAAGGTGCATCCATAACATGGCCAGACAGGTTGATTATTAACCTGCAAACCCTTCTAACACACCTGTAGGCAGGTGGTAAAGAGCGGGAGGTTTTCCTGGCCTGCCACACTGCAGAAGGCAGTCCATGGTCACCAACGCTCTGTAAGAACATTGTCCGGAATTTTATTGTCCCATCCGCCACGGGAATCAGAGCAGGTGAGGAGTGGACAATGGAAGGTCTGTTGACCTCGGGCAGGATTTTATGGTTTTGGGATGAACGAGGCCATAAAATCCTTATATGGAACCTGTAGGAGGAGCATAATTTCACTCAATGTGAGTGATAATTACTACATTAATTAATATTCAACAGCATATTTTGCGACTGGCTCATCAATAAATATTTGAGCCAATATCAATGACAACATGCGACAATGAGGACTAACTTTCAGGTTGTGATTTAATGTGAACAACAGAATTAGGGGCAGGAGTAGGCCACTCGGCCCTTCAAGCTTTCTTTGTCATTCAATGTCAATAAGATCAATGACTAGTCTGATTGCAACTTAAACTTCACCTTCTTGCCTACCCACAATAACCTTTCACCCCTTGTTTAATGCCAGGTCATAACAAGTCATTTTGTGAAAAGAATTCTCTTGTAAAAAATTGGTTAGCTCAATTGGGGCGTGGAATGGACTGCCTGCAGTGATAGTGGAGTCAGACACTTTAGGAACATTTCAGCGGTTATTGGATAGGCACATGGAGCACACCAGGATGATAGGGAGTGGGATAGCTTGATCTTGGTTTCAGATAAAGCTCGGCACAACATCGTGGGCCGAAGGGCCTGTTCTGTGCTGTACTGTTCTATGTTCTATGTTCTAATTGGCTGGACGGCTAGTTTGTAACGTAGAGCGATGTCAATAGCACGGGTTCGATTCCCATATCGGCTGAGGTTATTCATGAAGGCCCCGCCTTCTCAACCTTGTCCCTGGCCTGAGGTGTGGTGATCCTCAGGTTAAATCACCACCAGTCACCACCCCTTTGAGGGGGAGAGCAGTCTATGGTCATCTGTTTCTATGGCAATTTTAGGGCGGCATGTGGTACGGAGATAGGTCCTGGGTGGGATTGTTGTCGATGGGCTGAATGGCCTCCTCCTGCATTGTAGGGATTCTATGATTCTACAAACCATTCTGTGTACTCAATCTTACTCCCTCCCATCTAATCGTCCTTGGCACATCTGTTATCAATGTTGGTGGATAAACTACATGAGATCTGGAATCCAGCGGGGACAAATGGGATTTGACAGATACCGCCAAGAGCGTACGCCTGGTGAATAGGGAGCACTCTGGTTCTTTCCCCAAGTGACCAGCCTTGAAGTCTGAACCTAATGTTACCAGGCCATTTGACAGGGATCAGCTGCAAAGAATGCCAGCTAATGTATCATTCTTACAGCTTCAAAGACTGAGGGAAATTGTAGCATTTTTGCCTTCTCACTTGGCTGAGATCAGTTAACTGAGTGCAGACCTGGCTGAAAGTTTTAAAGTTTATTTATCAGTGTCACAAGTAGGCTTACATTAACACTGCAATGAAGCTACTGTGAAAATACCCTAGTCGCCACACCTCGGTGCTTGTTTGGGTACACTGAGGGAGAATTTAGCACAACCAATGCACCTAACCAGCATGTCTTTTGGACTGAAGGAGGAATCCGGAGCACCCGGAGGAAAATCATGCAGACACAGGGAGAACGTGCCGACTCCTCACAGACAGTGACCCAAGCCGGTAATCGGACCCGGGTCCCTGGTGCTGTGAGGCAGCAATGCCAACCACTGTGCCACCGAGCCGCATTTAATTGGATGCTCCCATGGCTACATGGTTACATGTTCTCTCCGTGTCTGCGTGGGTTTCCTCCGGGTGCTCCGGTTTTCTCCCACAGTCCAAAGATATGCGGGTTAGGTTGATTGGCTATGCTAAATTTCCCCTTAGTGTCAGGAGAAATGAAGGATAAATACATGGGGTTATGGGGATAGGGCCTTGGTAGGATTGTTGTCGGTGCAGGCTCGATGGGCTGAATGGCCTCCTTCTGTACTGTCGAGATTCTATAAAAAATGGCAAATCAAAGCTTCAAAGTCACCATTTGTTGCCATTTTCAAAGAAAAGATACCTTGTGGCGTTCGACACTGCTTGATTTTTAAAATGGAACTTGGAAACAATTTAATCGCTCAATCCCTTTTGGTGGAAACAAGCATTTGAATCACAAAGCAAGGATTCTTTTTCTGACGTTTAAACTGGGAAACAAAGAATAGATCAGATCCTTCAAACCAATAGTTTGAACCAAAGAATTTTTGATGGAAAGTGTAGAGGCTGCATTGAGAAGACTTAAAAATGGGGAGATGCCACTGGGCTATTATTTGCTTTCGAAATTAGGAAAATAAACTTACTGCCAATCGGAGTTCTACATAGGGCGACATGGTGGCACAGTGGTTAGCATTGCTGTCTCACAGCGCCAGGGGCCCCCGTTCGATTCCTGGCTTGAGTCACTCTCTGTGTGGAGTTTGCACATCCTTCCATGTCTGCGTGGGTTTCCTCCGGGTGCCCCGGTTTCCTCCCACAGTCCAAAGATGTCCAGGTTAGGTGGATTGGCCATGCTAAATTGCCCCTTAGTGTCCCAAGATGTGTCAGTTAGGGGGATTAGCCGTGCTAAATGTGTGGGGTTACAAGGATAGGGTATGGGCTGGGCCTGTGAAAGAGAGTCGGTGCAGACTCGATGGGCCGCTTGGCCTCCTTCTGCACTATGGGGACTCTATGATTCTGCGATGATATCTATGACGATATGGCTCAGCCCCCCCGCCCCACCCCTTCTTAACTATCAGCCAATATCGTAGGAACACAAACTTTATCCCACTGGTGAAGAGATAAAGAAATGAAAGACTTGCATTGACATAGCACCTGTCATGATTTCAGGATGTTGGCACTTTTAAAGTTTCCACAGATGTGTAGGTTAGGTTAGCATTGCTGCCTCATGGGTGCCAAGGATCCGGGTTCGATTCCTGGCTTGGGTCACTGTCTGTGCAGAGTTTGCACATTCTCCCCATGTCTGCATGGGTTTCCTCCGGGTGCTCCGGTTTCCTCCCACACTCCAAAGATGTGCGGGTTAGGTTGATTGGCCATGCTAAATTGCCACTCAGTGTCAGAGGGATTAGGAGGGTAAATACGTGGGGTTACGGGGATAGGGCCTGGGCGGGATTGGGGTCTGTGCAGATTCAATGGCCCGAATGGCCTCCTTTTGCACAGTAGGGATTCTATGATTCAGTGGATTAATCATGGTAAATGCACGGGGATACAGGGATAAAGTGGGCCTGAGTAAGATGCTCTTTCGAAGAGTCAGTGCAGACTCGATGGGCCAAATGGCCTCCTCCCGCACTGTAGGGATTCGATGGTCAATGTGTTGTCTCTGCTGCATTGTAGGAAACAATGGGCCTGATTTTACCAAAACTTCGTGCCCGTTTTCGGGTGCAAAATCGTAGTAAAGTTGGCGTCGGGCCTATACCGCGATCTGCACCCGATTCCTAGCAGATCGCGGCTTTACTGACACCCAATTCGGGCGCGGGTCCGACCCGCGCCTGAATTAGGTGGCCCGACGATTTGAATGCATTTGCATGTATTTAAATCGACTTAATGAAGCACGCGCCCAACTCTACCGCCAAATCCCACTTTACCGCCGTGCGGCCCAATCCGCGTCCGCGTTTTTAACGACCTGGTAAATAAAAGTCGGAAGCCAGCACTTCCTCAGTGAGGGTTGGCGAGGAGGTAGGCGCGTTGTGATCGGAGGCTCCCCGGTACTTACGTGTGTCTTGTCGTCGCAGCCATTCCGCTGTCCCGGGTCCGTGGTGTCTCTGCGAGTGTGTGGGGGGGAGGGGGGGCTGTTGCTGTGCACGAACTCCGATGTCCGTGTGGCAGCACGGACCTCGGGTCCTGCAGTGCAGCTCACTTCAGGCTGAAGGCTGAAGATGTGCACACAGTACAGATAGCACTGCTGCAGCCTTCCAATGTTACCAGGGGCTGTGACTGTGTGCTGCATGTGGCTGGGGGGACTGGGGGGCATGGGGGGGCTGTGACTGTGTGCAGCATGTGGCTGGGGGGATAGGGAGGCATGGGGGGGGGGCTGTGATTGTCGATGTGCTAGGGGCAAGCAGCGTTGCATGACTCCAACATTCATTCATCCCTACCAAAAAATTTACAGTCAAAAATCTGGGATAATATTTCAGAACATGGATAGGGGGATATACATTTTGAAATATTATCCCAGATTTTTGACTGTCAGGTTTTTAGTTCCTGCGATTATAACTTTGACATTATCTTCCAAAGGGGATTCCTCTAATTCTGTGCAATGTTCAGATGAAAACAAGATGACAAAGGATCCAAGGCTGCTCCAGAGGCAGAGTAGCTGCACCCAATGTTGTCCATGCAAATCACATTCATAAGTAGGGGCACATCTGCCATGGAATGTGAGAGAAGAGTTGCCAATACAAACTTCTTTTCACCATGGTTGGTTTCCCAGATGTAGTAATCTCCTGGAATCTTATTTCCAACCAAGTTTCACGACGGGGACAATTCTGCCAAGTTCACCACAGGACTCTGAACATTTGAGCACCTGGCTCATGGCTACAGGGACATCAACAATCCAGTTACAGATCACCAATGTATTATACAGGTCACTAATTGCTCACTAGGACACTGTAGTTTAATTACCTTTCCCATAGATAATTAGGCAGCACAAAGAAGATGCTACATTATTTGCAGTTTGCAAGATTCTCCCAAATCCATCCTCCCCCCCATCCTCCCCCCCCCCCCATTCCCCCCCCCCCCCCCCCCCCCCCCCCCCCCACACCCCTTCTCTGCTCTCTCTGCTGTTTTGTCTTTCACGCCCGGGCGGCTGCTTCAGATTTTTTTCGAACTGCGCATGCGCAGTTCAGAGCTCCAATCGGTCCGCCAGCGCTAAGCCCCGCCCAGTGTGCGGATCGGGCCGGAGCCGGCAAAACGCGTACGGGCGCGCTGCAAAGAGGATTCCAGGCGTGGATCTATTTGACGCCCAGATTCGGCACTTTGACTTAAAATGGTAAAATTCCCCCAATGACTTGAGGAAGCAGGCTCCATGTCAGGAGCTTGACATTTAATATCTGATGGGGTAAATGATGAGCTGAGTTCAATCTAATCATGTATTTGATTGTTTTCAGATTCAGAGAAGAAACGACGAGATATTTTTTCATGCAGCGAGTTGTTCCAGGCTGGAATACACAACTTGAAAAGGTGGTGAGAGCTGGGGACAATCAGAGGGAATTAGGTTTGTACTGGAAAAGAACACATTTGTAGGACGGTGCAGATTAATCGAATATCTCTATCAAAGAGACGGACTTCAGGGGCTGAATGGCCTCTGTCTGCACTATATGATTCTGAGCTGCGTATTATGGCACCGTCACGGAGTGATTGGGGCTGGAAAATGTGGCGAGCCATTCATAAGTTCATTGACTTAGGAGGGAGGTGGAAAACTCCATGGGATATGTCCGTCCTATCAGTTCAGGGTGGAGGTGAAAGCAGACATTATTCAAGCAAGACAATCGGTCAGACTGTGTAATGTGACCTCAGTTTAACAATTGCTCCCATGGACGTTGTAACCGTGTCTTGGTAAATGTTTGACACATCTTAGAATATATGAGCAGTTCTCAACCTCTAGGAGAAAGGGTCACAATAGGATCCAAAGTATGCCTTTGAATTTTTAGTGGGCCTCGAAGACTAAGGATTGATGAAGCTCAGGTTGCAGGAAGTGATAAAAAGGGAACCTTCAATTCCCTGGCAGCTGGAGACTGCTGGAAATAAGAATGTAATCCAGTCAATGTCTGACCACGTGGTTGAATGGCTAGCGCTCCCACGTCTGAGCTTGAAGATTTGCAAGAAACTACAAAGGGTTGTCACCATAGCCCAGTCCATCACGCAAACCAGCCTCCCATCCATTGACTCCACCTACACTTCCTGCTGCCTTGGGAAAGCAGCCAGCATAATCAAGGACTCCGGACATACACTCTTCCACCTTCTTCCGTCAGGAGAAAGATACAAAGGACTGAGGTCACGTGCCAACCGACTGAAGAACAGCTTCTTCCCTGCTGCCGTCAGACTTTTGAACGTACCTACCTCGCACTAAGTTGATCTTTCTCTACACCCTAGCTATGACTGTAACACCACATTCTGCACTCTCTCCTTTCCTGCTCTATGAACGGTATGCTTTGTCTGTATAGCACGCAAGAAACAATATTTTTCACTGTATAACAATACATGTGCCTGGGTGGGATTGTGGTCGGTGCAGACTCGATGGGCCGAATGGCCTCCTTCTGCAATGTAGTGATTCTATGATGATTCTATGAATAATAAATCAAATCAAAAGTGGTGGAGGTGGCATCTTTTGGAAGAGACATTAAACTGAGGCGCTGCATGTTCTCTCCGATGGACTCCAAAGATCACATTGGCTATTCCAAAGAAGACGGGAGTGACATAGAAACATAAAAGCTCTGCCATTCAGTGCGATTATGGCTGATCCTAGATCCTCAGTCTCACCGCCATATTCCCGTCACTACCCATGACCCTTCTAGTGTCTGGAAATCTTCTTCCTTCTTTATCATATATCCAGTGGCTTGATCTCCACAACCTTACATGGTAGAGAATTCCACAGCTTTAACAACCATTGAGTGAAGACCTTTCTCCTCATCTCAGTCCTAAATGGCCTAGCCCGTATCCTGAGGCTGTGACTCTTTGTTCTAGACCCCCCAGCCAGCGGAAACATCATCCCTACATCCAGTCTGTCCAACCCTGCTATAATTTTATATGTTTCAATGAGATCCCCGCTCATTCTTCTAAACATCAGTGAATAAAGGTCCAGTCGATCCAATTTCTCCTCTTACCTCAATCTTGCCATCTCAGGAATCAGCCTGGTGAACCTTTGCTGCACTCCCTCTATGGCAAGTATATCCTTTCTTAGATAAGGAGACCAAAACGGCACACAATACCCTAGGTGTGGTCTCAGCAAGGTCCTGTACAGCTGCCGTAAGACATCATTGTTCCTGTACTCAAATCCTATAGCAATGAAGGCCAACAGACCATTTGCCTTCTTAACTGCTTGCTGTCAGTGACTGGTGTACAAGGACACCCAGGTCCCTTTGTACATCAATATTTCCCAATCTATCACCATTTAAATAATACTCCACCATTCTGTTTTTCCATCCAAAATGGAGAACGTCACACTTGATACTGCATCTGCTGTGTATTTATTTGCCCACTCACTCAATCGCCCAGAAGTCTCTCCTCACCACTCATGTTCCCGCCTTGTTTTGTGTCATTGGTACCCTGATCAATATTTTTCCTTTGATCGTTATCATGTTGTTGTTTGTGGGGGCTTGTGTTATTCAGGTTCTCTGTCACATCTCCTACATTTCAGAAGCACATTTGGGGATGTCCACGCTCGCCCCGAGACTGGAAAATCCCACACGAGATCAACGGATCTTTGCATGGTCCGTTCCCGACTGCTGCAATTCCCAGGCGGGATGGGAAAATTGCGTCTAAAGTGTTACAAAGTCGCACAACCCTCTGAGAGAAAACAAATCTCCTTATTTCTGTCCAAAAAGGGCAACCCCTCATTTTAAAACAGTGATCCTTAGTACAGGACTCGCCCACACGAGGAAACACCCTTTCTACATCCAATTTGTCAAGACCATTCAGGATCTTATATACTTCGATCAAGTCATCTCTCAACCTTCTAAACTCCAGCAGATACTAGCCCAGCCTGTCCAACCTTTCCTCATAAGACAACTTGTTCATTCCACGTATCAATCTCACAGCGCCAGGGACCCGAGTTCAATTCCGGCCTCAGGTGACTGTCTATGTGGAGTTTGCATGTTCTCTCCTCGTCTGCGTGGGTTTCCCCCGGGTGCTCCGTTTTCCTCCCACAGTCCAAAGATGTGCAGGTAGGTGGATTAGCCATGCTAAATTGCCCCTTAGTGTCCCAAGATGTGAAAGTTAGTGGAATTAGTCGGGTAAATACTTGGAGTTATGGGGAACAGGTCTAGGTGGGATTGCCCCTTAATGTCAGGGGGATTATGTGGGGTTGCAAGGATAGGGCCTAGGTGGGATTGTTGTCAGTGCAGACTTGAAGGATTGAATGGCCTCCTTCTGCACTGTAGGGATTCTATAAAAACTCCTCTGAACTGCTTCCAATGCATTTACACCCTTGGACAAATGGACTATTCCAGGATGTCTTTTGTAAAGAGACCAAAAAACCTCAAATGAAAATACTGAAATACTAACCACCTTCCTCCTGCCACCCACTCTTCCCTCACCTCCCCTGAGGAGGGTGCTACATAAATGCAAGTCCTTCTCTCTTTAATGGAAAGGCCTATATATTTCAAACATTATCAGCCAAAATTGTTACATGAGGAAATGTGTAAACAATCAAATGGATAATAATAGTTTGAAAGTGTTCCACTTCACACGTTGGGCTTGACTAAACAGCAAGGTTTTAATGCTTACACATCAGTCATTTGATTGCATTTTTGGCCAGAAGTTACAATGGATTTGTTTCCTGGTTTTAATGAACAGTAAGGTCCAGTTGAGCTCGGAGAACTGTGCTGTCACACTGTGACAACAAAACCAGAGAAAATTGAATGTAAAACGCCACCAGCTTGGTGCCAATGCCACCGCATGACGTCATGGCACTTTCTCAGAAGACTAAGGAAATTTGATATGTCAGCTACGGCTCTCACCAACTTTTACAGATGCACTATAGACAGTATTCTTTCTGATTGTATCACAGCTTGGTATGGCTCCTGCTCTGCCCAAGACCGCAAGAAACTACAAAAGGTCGTGAACGTAGCCCAATCCATCACGCAAACCAACCTCCCATCCATTGACTCTGTCTACACTTCCGGCTGCCTCGGAAAAGCAGCCAGCATAATTAAGGACCCCATGCACCCTGAACATTCTCTCTTCCACCTTCTTCCGTCGGGAAAAAGTTACAAATGTCTGAGGTCACGTACCAACCGACTCAAGAACAGCTTCTTCCCTGCTCTGTCAGACTTTTGAATGGAGTTACCTTGCATTAAATTGATCTTTCTCTACAACCCTAGCTATGACTGTAATACTACATTCTGCACTCTCTCGTTTCCTTCTCCATGAACGGTATGCTTTGTCTGTATAGCGCAAGAAACAATACCTTTCACTGTATGTTAATACATGTGACAATAATAAATCAAATCAAATCAAATCAAAATCACTATTTTCTGGCTGGAATGGGGATGATTGAGTCATTCCTGTGCTGGTCCTGCCTGGACACGACTCTGCTGTAAATGACTGGGACTGATTTCAAGCCGAGTTTGTGTTGTCGCTACTAACCTTCACTCACTGCGTTTTGCTCTAGAAATCACTCTGCTTTTGTCAGGAGATGTTCATAGGGACTCTTTCTAAGTAGACAGTTTTTCTCACTATGGAAGTGGTTTCATTGATGTGATGCCATATTACGATTACTGATTAAACAGACTGATGGAAAATAGGCATTTTCTCAGCAAACCAAAGGTCAAAGCAACTAAATAATTACATATGAAATAGGAGCAGGAGTAAACCACTTGGCCCCTGGAGTCTGCCCCGTTGCCCGATAAGATCACGGCTGAGCTGTTTGCGTTTCTAATTCCACATTCCCATCTACCCCATCCGATAACCTTTGACCCCCTTGCCTAACAAGAATCTATCCACTTCCACGTTAACAATGCTCAGTGACCTCACTTCAACCGCTTCCTGAGGCAGAGGGTGGGATTTTCCGGCTGCACTCGCCCCGAGATTAGAAAATCCTGCCCGAGGTCAACAGACCATTGCATGATCCATCGATTCCCATGGCGGGCGGGATGGGAAAATTCCACCCATTCAAAGTCACACAACCTTCTGGGAGAAAAGGGTTCTTCTTATTTCTGTCCAGAAAGGGCAACCCCTAATTTTAAAACAGTGACCCTTAGCACTGGACTCACCCACAAGAGGAAGCATCCTTTCCACATCCACCTTGCCAAGACCATTCAAGATCTTATATACTTCGATCAAGTCACCCCATAACCTTCTAAACTCCAGTGGACACTAGCCCAGCCTGTCCAACCTTCCCTCATAAGAGAACTTATTTATTCCAGGTATCAATCTCGTAAAACGTCTCTGAACTGCCTCCGATGCATTTACACCCTTAAGCAGATGGACTATTCCATTGTATCCAGGATGTCTCTTGCAAAGAGGCCCAAAAACCTAAAATGAAAATACTGAAATACTAACCAATCCCACCCACCCTGCCCTCCTCTCCCCCCTCATCTCCCAATTTGTGAGGGAAAGTTCAGCATAATGTGTCCGCCTCCTGACCTCCAGATTCCCCGATCACTATTACAGCTAAAACCAGGGGTGGGGCAAAACTTTTAGACACAGTCACTAATAATTCCAAAAGAGAATTCAGGACAAACCTCTTTGTCCAGAGAGTGGTTAGATTATGAATTCACTACCACATGGTGTCATGGAGATGAACACAAACATTCAGTCCTTCCACCACCAATGAACAGTTGCAGCTGTGTGTATCGTCCAGAAGATGCATGGCAGGAACTCACTAAGGTTCCTTAGGCAGCATCCACCAAACTCACAACTACCAGCATCCAGAAGGATAAGAGCAACAGATACCTGGGAACACCACCACCTGGAGGTTCCCCTCCAAGTCACTCACCGTCCTGACTTGGGAATATAATCATTGTTCCTTCACTGTTGCTGGGTCAAAATCTGAGAATTCCCTCCCGAACATCAATAACTGCTGACCTAGCCAGCGACTCCCACATCCTGTAAATTATTTTTTTTAAAATATAGATGCTTAGAAGGGAGTGCTAGATAAACACACGAGGGAGAAAGGAACAGAAGGAAGTGTTGACAAGAGTTATGTGAAGAATTATAGGAGGAGGCTTGTATGGAGCATCAACACTAATTTGAAGGGCTGCATATCGTCTTTTTCTAAAGTTTAAGCACAACAGATAATATCTTACTCTCGCTTCTTTCTGAATATGCTGTGACGACTTAGACTCTGTAAACTAATCTTGTCCCCCTTCACATTCTTGGTTGGTCCACTGGTTCAGAATAATTCTTTGCTGGATGCTTCTATTATTTCTCCCCCTCCTCAACCTTCTATCTTTGCTGGTGGGTGGGACTGGTGTTATTCTCGTTGGCACAGACACGTTTCACACTTAAATCATTCCTCCTCTTTCAGATTGGCATCTTGTTTCACTCACGTCTCCTGCTTGCTGCCTCATAACTGTTCTAACTCTTGCATCTGGTCTCCATCTCTCCGTGAACCTTGTGTAATTCCACCAATAGAGCAATTAAATTCAATTCTATTAAAACAAAGCACCATTTGCTGAATTCCTGTTCCTCCGGTACTCACTTCTGTTAACATCTTGCCAAAGCTATTAGTTGCAATGCGTGAACAATCCAATATACCCTGTTGTTTAGCCCAATGGGTACAATTGTTTGCTCTTCTGAAGGGAAAGGAAATCTCTGTGTTGATTTTTATCTCGGCAGTTCAGATCTTAAGTGATTTTTCTTCAGTGAATCTTGTTCTATTATTTTTTCTTATTATGACTGACATCATACTTTATAGCCCCCAGAGCTATAATGTTTTCAATTCTTTAAGTGCGGAGAGAGTTCTGCTCTTTGTGATATAATCTCAGCATTCTCAGGAAGGGGGTGAATTATCGTGTTGTCAGCTGTGACGCTGTGGGTCACACCCTCACCTTTGACCTCCAAACATTCTGGGCTCAAACCTCACTCTAGTGACTTCATAGAACCTACAGTGCAGGAGGAGGCCATTTGGCCCATCGAGCTTGCACTGGCAACAATCCCAACCAGGTCCTATCCCTGTAACCCCACATATTTACCCTCCTAATCCCTCTGACACTAAGGGGCAATTTAGCATGCCCTATCAACCTAACCCGCTCATCTTTGGACTGTGGGAGGAAATCGGAGCACCCGGAGGAAACCCACGCAGACACGGGGAGAATGTGCAGACTCTGCACAGACAGTCACCCGAGGCCGGGAATTGAACTGGGTCCCTGGCACTGTGAGGCAGCGGTACTAACCACTGTGCCACCATGCCGTCCTGACTTGAGCACCATCCCTGGGCTGACTCTCTCAGCGGTCCCTGAGAGGAGTTGGGAAGGAGCCCGTCGACAGGAGGAGTGGAAAGTTTGGCGCAAGTGATCCCAGAGGGTCTAAGGGCCATGGGATCTGTCAGGGAGGAGTCCATGTGGAGTTCGAGCACGCGTTAACCCTGAGAACTGACCTTCTGGGCTCATTTTATACCCACTTCAGAGTCACCATTCAACCTGGCATCCATCGCACTCAAACCCCCGCTGGCAGCAACGTTCCAAATTCCAACCCCGTTTCGTAGGAGGTGGGGGGACAGGATCGGAAGATCACACTGGCGGGAATGGCCAGAAAATCCCACCCACTGGGATGAATTTTCCCATCCCGCCAGCCACGGGAATTGGAACGGGTGAGGGGCGAAACATGGAAAGGTTTGTTGACCTCGAGTGGGATTTTCCGGTTTCGGGGCGAGCTCGGCCAGAAAATCCCACTCTCTATCTTTCAGATCGAGGCCCTCCTGTTCTCACAGGTAAAAGATTCCAGAATATTATTTTGTAAAAGAGGTGGGAAGTTCTGCCACGCGTCCCAGACAATATTTATCTCGTGACAAACATCACCGAAAATTGATTTGATTTGATTAATTTTTGTCACATGTATGAGCAGTGAAAAGTATTGTTTCTTGCGCGCTATACAGACAAAGCATACCATTCATAGAGAAGGAAAGGAGACAGCGCAGAATGTAGTGTTACAGTCATTGCTAGGGTGTAGAGAAAGATCGACTTAATGCGAGGTAGGTCCATTCAAAAGTCTGACGGCAACAGGGAAGAAGCTGTTCTTGAGTCGGTTGGTACGTGTCCTCAGACCTTTGTATCTTTTTCCCGACGGAAGAAGATGGAAGAGAGAATGTCTGGGGTGCATGCGATCCTTGATTATGCTGGCTGCTTTTCCGAGGCAGTGGGAAGCGTAGACAGAGTCAATTGGGTGCGATCTTACTGACCGTTTACGCCACGCTCCCGCTGCAGCGAAGACGGAGAATTTGTCAACAACCCAAATCTCTATTCACTGCAGCAAGATGGGAAAATCCCGCTGGCGTGAATGGACGAAAGATTCCGGCCATTATCGCATTATTGTTTGTGAGATCTTGCTATGCATAAATTGGGTGCCATGTTTCCTTCATTACACTTCAATGTGACTTCACTGGCAATCATTACTGGTGTGAGGATATTGCCTTTAGTGAGATAGTGAGCAGGACACTTAAAGAGAAGGAAAACTGGTTTGGACGGAGAGAGATCCCTCACCCTTTCCACACAAGAAGTGGTGCAGCAATTCACCAACTCTGCTTCTTAATTCAACATGGTTTCAGACCTAGAGAGAGGCCACTGAAGAAAGAAGTCAAGGAGAAATGAAAAGAGTTTTGTTGCAGTTTCTCCCATCAGAATTTCAATGGCCGTAACACAAGCGACACCTCATCAAAAGTCCACCCAAAACTAACCACGCTGAAAATAAAACAGGAGATAGAAAATAAAAGGTTTTCCTGAGGTAAACGTGGGTTATTCTGTGAGTATTTGAAACTATTTGCTCACTTTGTTCCAGCAGCCACTTACCCAGTATCTAGGGTCACATAGTCAACTGCACCAGTTTTTACTAATGTTTGTAAAGTTCTCCAGAACATTCAGCAAAGCCTCACCTTTAAATGTTTCACCCTCATGTTCAAATCCTTCCATGGCCTTGACCCCCCCCTCCTCCTACAACCCTCCCAGATCTCTGCGTTCCTCCAAATCTCACCTCTTACGCATCCCTGATTTTCATAGTCGGGCCTTCAGCTGCCTGGGTCCTCAGGTCTGGAATTCCCTCTCTGATTCTCTACTTCTCTCTCCTCCTTTAGGATTGTTCCTTAAAAATCTACCTCTCAGCCTAAGGTCATAAGACGTAGGAATAGAAGTAGGCCATTCGGCCCATCGAATCTGTGCTACCAATCAATGAGATCATGATTGCTCTGATGTGATAGTCCTCAACTTCACTTCCCCCCTTATTCCCGTAACCCTTGGTTCCTTTACGGATTAAAAATCTGTCTATCGCAGCCTTGAATATACTTAATGACCCAGTTTCTACATCCCTCTGCAGTGAAGAATTCCACAGATTCACTCCCCTCTGGGAGAAGAAATTCCTCCTCATCTCTGTCTTCAATGGGTGATCCTTTACTCTGAGATTCTGCCCTCTGGTTCTAGACGCTCCCACAAGGGGAAACAACCTCTCAGCATTGTTTTGGTCACCTGTGCTAATGCCTGTTTTCTCTGGCTTGGTTTGAAATTGTGACTGATAACACTCTTGTGAAATACTTTGTGATGTTTTACCATGTTAAAGGCATCTCTATCATAAGGAAACATCGGGACAGTGTAGAGGGAGCTTTACTTGTATCTAACCCCATGCTGTACCTGTCCTGGGAATGTTTGATGGGGACAGTGTAGAGGGAGCTTTACTCTGAATCAAACCCCGTGCTGTACCTGTCCTGGGAGTGTTTGATGGGGACAGTGTAGAGGAAACTTTACTCTGTATCTAACCCCATGCAGTACCTGTCCTGGGAGTGTTTAATGGGGACAGTGTGGAGGGAGCTTTACTCTGTATCTAACTCTGTGCTGTACCTATGTTGGGATTGTTTGATGGGGACAGTGTAGAGGGAACTTTACTCTGTATCTAACCCCGTGCTGTACCTTTCCTGGGAGTGTTTGATGGGGACAGTGTAGAGGGAGCTTTACTCTATATCTAATCCTGTGTTGTACCTGTCCTGGGAATGTTTGATGGAACATGGTAGAAGAAACTCTATATCTAATCCTATGTTGTACCTGTCCTGGGAGTATTTGACGGAGATAGCGTCGAGGGAACTTTACACCGTATCTAACTCTGTACTGTACCTGTCCTGGGAGTGTTTGATGGGGACAGTGTAGAGGGAGTTTTACACCGTATCTAACTCTGTACTGTACCTGTCCTGGGAGTGTTTGATGGGGACAGTGTAGAGGGAGCTTTACTCTATATCTAATCCTGTGCTGTACCTGTCCTGGGAGTGTTTGATGGGGACAGTGTAGAGGGAACTTTACTCTTTATCTAACCCTTTGCTGTACCTATATTTGGGAATGTTTGATAGGGCCAACATAGAGAGAGCTTTACTCTATATCTAATCCTATGTTGTACCTGTCCTGGGAGTATTTGATGGAGACAGCATCGAGGGAACTTTACACCATATCTAACTCTGTACTGTACCTGTCCTGGAAATGTTTGACAGGGACAGTGTAGAGGAAGCTTTACTCTGTATCTAACCCCGTGCTGTACCTGTCTTGGGAGTGTTTGATGGGGACAGTGTAGAGGGAGTTTTACTCTGTACCTAACCCCGTGTTGTACCTGTCCTGGGAGTGTTTGATGGGAATAATGTAGAGTCAGGGAGATTAGCAGAGTAAATATGTGGGGTTATGAGGATAGGGCCTGGGTGAAATTTTTGTCAGTGCAGGATCAATGGACCGAATGGCTTTTCTCTGCACTAAAAGGCTTCTATGATTCCATGATTCTATGTTCACTATATTTGGCAACAATACATTGTAACAGGCGGCACAGTAGCACACAGGCGGCATGCTAGCACAGTGGTTAGCACTGCTACCTCAGAGCGCCAGGGACCTGGGTTCGATTCCCGGCTTGGGTGACTGCCTGTGTGGAGTTTGCACATTCTCCCCATCTCTGCTTGGGTTTTTTCCGGGTGCTTCGGTTTCCTCCCACATTCTGAAAGACGTGCTGGTTAGGGTGCACTGACCCGAACAGGCGCCGGACTGTGGCAACTAGGGGAATTTCACAGTAACTTCATTGCAGTGTTAATGTAAGCCTTACTTGTGACTAATAAATAAACTTTTACTTTAAACCTTCACAGTACTATCTGGATTATTCCAAAGCATTCAGGAAAGGATCCAAAGACAGTAAAGCAGTTAAATGAAACAATGGATATATCTTTGTGATTGAACTGATTGAGGCAGACTGTTATAGAAAAGCAAAGAAGATTCATAATCCCATCAAATGCTGGATCTCATCATTCACTAATCTCCAGTGTGCTTTGGAAATAATGTGAAGGTTTTCACACAGTGTAACACTGATATGCACTGTCATCTAGTGACAGAGGCCTAACATTGCAACCTTGCTTTACATGGACATCTGCATCTTGCTTATCCAAGGCTGTCAACTCTGACCATAGTCCTGGGAGTGGGGGAGTTTCATCTCAGCTCTAACCCCACCCCTACCTCTTCTACCCCCTCTGACATCTCCATCCTCAAGCGCTCCACACAATTGGAAAGTGAATGAGCTCATTGTCCCCGATTGAGAGTCCATCAAACAGCCTTTTTCTCCCAACTCCAATACTTTGAGAACCTCAGAGAGAGAGACATGCTGTCGAAGATCCTCATCTTGCGCTCATCAGGACCTGATGCAAGAATACTTCACAGCTCCAGGGACCCGGGTTCGATTCCCGGCCTGGGTCACTGTCTGTGTGGAGTTTTCACATTCTCCTCGTGTCTGCGTGGGTTTCCTCCGGGTGCTCCGGTTTCCTCCCACAGTCCAAAGATGTGCGGGTTAGGTTGATTGGCCATGCTAAAATTGTCCCTTAGTGTCCTGAGATGCGTAGGTTAGAGGGATTAGTAGGTAAATATGTAGGGATTTGGGGTAGGGCCTGGGTGGGATTGTGGTCGGTGCAGACCCGATGGGCCAAATGGCCTCTTTCTGCAATGTAGGGTTTCTATGATTCTATGAATACCAAATTTCAAAGGGAACGACAATTTATGCCGCTTGAGAAGCGAGTGTTGACTCGTTGGCAAGTGGACTCTGATTGGCAGAGGCATTGCCATGGAGAAGGCAGCAGGGAACAATTAACTGCCAAGTTTCTATTTAAATTCACATCAGACAAGTTGACTCTGATTTGTCAAGGCGTTGCCACGAGGAATGAACCAGTGAATAGCTGCCCTCACAAGCTGAAAAAAGATACAATTCGCGGACATCTTTTTGTTTGTTCTGCACGCAAAACGGTGTAAGGATTTAAGGTTGCTAATAGTTAAATCTACTGAGAAGAAGAAGGAGGGATAGCATACTTTTATCACAGTAACAGAGTGGGGCACTTGTGACCTTGAGGAGAGCTCTTTGATAGAGTGGAGGAAATAGAAACCCAATTGGAGGGATTCAAATGTTAAATTCCAGGAAAGATAGGCATGGAGAGGTGGCAAAACATGTAAGGACCTAGGAGAGGAAAGGGAGGTCGGAGATGGGACAGTCGTTTGCAAGGATTTGATTTAATTTGATTTATTATTGTCACATGTATTAGTATACAGTGAAAAGTATTGTTTCTTGCGCGCTATACAGACAAAGCATACCATTCATAGAGGAAGGAAAGGAGAGAGTGCAGATGGTAGTGTTACAGTCATAGCTAGGGTGTAGAGAAAAATCAACTTAATGTGAGATAGGTCCATTCAAAAGTCTGACAGCAGCAGGGAAGAAGCTGTTCTTGAGTCGGTTGGTACGTGACCTCAGACTTTTGTATCTTTTTCCCGACGGAAGAAGATGGAAAAGAGAATGTCTGGGGTGCGTGGGATCCTTGATTATGCTGGCTGCTTTTCCGAGGCAGCGGGAAGTGTAGACAGAGTCAATGGGTGGGAGGCTGGTTTGCGTGGTGGGCTGGGCTTCATTCACGACCCTTTGTAGTTTCTTGCAGTCTTGGACAGAGCAGGAGCCATACCAAGCTGTGATACATCTGGAAAGGATGCTTTCTGTGGTGCATCTGGTGGGGTCAAGGGTTGGGTTGTTTTTTGAGCAGAGAGAGATAAAAGCAGCAGATTTAATGGAGAGAGGGACAACAGTTGAATGGGCTACCGGGTGTAGTCCTTGCTGTAATACAGGAATCTGGCAGACAACAGACTTCACCATACTGCTGCCATAAGCATTGTCCAATTGTCATTGGACGAATAATTCCAGAGATGCAGGGCAAGATCTGGGGACCCGGGTTCAAATCCCACCACAACAGATGGTGAAATTTGAATTTAATAAAAATCTGTAATTAAAAGTCTCACGATGACCATGAAACAAAGAATTGTCGTAAAAACCCATCTGGTTCACTCATGTGCTTCAGGGAAGGAAATCTGCCGTCCTTACCTGGTCTGGCCTACATGGGATTCCAGAGCCACAGCAATGTGGTTGACCCTCAAATGCCCTCTGAAATGGAGGGCAGTTAAGGATGGGTAATAAATGCTGACCCATCCAGTTACGTCCAGATCCTGTAAATGAATTTGAATTTTTAAAAAATGGTAGATTTGAAAAAGAAGAGGGTGGAGTTCTCATCAGTATCCCGGCTAATATTTATTCCTAAACCAGCACCAAGATAGGTTGTCTGGCCATTTATCATGAGATAGCATAGCATGGAAGAGAATGTTATTGTCCATGTTAAAGTGGAAATTTGCCTTGACATTCCATGGTGTTACCATCACTGAATCCCCCACTGTCAACATCCTTGGGGTTACCATTGACCAGAAACTCAACTGGACTAACCACATAAACACAGTGGCTACAAGAGCAGGTCAGAGGTTAGGAATACTGCGGCGAGTAACTCACCTCCTGACTGCCCAAAACCATGAATCAGGAATGTAATGGAATACTGCCCATTTGCCTGGATGGGTGCAGCTCCAACAACATTCGAGAAGCTTGGCACCATCCACGACAAAGCAGTCCGCTTGATCAGCACCCTATCCACAAACATTCCCTTCCTCCATTACCAACACTCAGTAGCAGCAGTGTGTATCATCGACAAGATGCACTGCAGCAATTCATTAAAGATCCTTAGACAGCACCTTCCAAACCAAATGGGTGGCACGGTGGCACAGTGGTTAGCACTGATGCCTCACAGCACTAGGGACCCGGGTTTGATTCCTGGCTGGGGTCACTGTCTGTGCGGAGTCTGCATGTTCTCCTCGTGTCTGTGTGGGTTTCCTCCGGGTGCTCCGATTTCCTCCCACAGTTTGGAAGAAGTGCTGATTAGGTGCATTGGCCATGCTAAATTCTCCCTCAGTGTACCTGAACAGGTGCCGGAGTGTGGCGGCTAGGGGATTTTCACAGTAACTTCATTGCAGTGTTAATGTAAGCCTACTTGTGACACTAATAATATAAACTTTAGGGATGGGCAATAAATGCTGGCTAGCCAGCGATGCCCATGTCCCATGATTGAATAAAAAAACTTCACCTTCAGAATAACATATAATCAAACAGTCATTAGTTTAAAAACAGTGAATATTTCATGCATACCTACATTCATACATTTGTGCACATATAAAATACATCCAAACCATAAAAACACAACACACTGCACTCTGCTATTGCAGTACTTACTGCAGCTGGATAGATAACATTGAATCCTAAATCTGTTTACTGAATGGAACTTTTCTAATGTCTAACCACCATCACAGCAGAGATGTCAATCTGAATAAGAGGAGACAAAGAAAGACTTTCATTTATGTTGTATTTATCAGTCTCTCAGAATATCCTAAAGCACTTCACATATAACAAATTACTCAAATTTGCAGTCACAATTGTTGAGTGGGCAAACACACACTAGCTATTTTTGGACACAGCCAGAACCTACAAATAGTAGTGAGATGAATGACGAATTAATCTGCTTTTTTTTTTAAGTGGCGTTGATTGAGGAGGGAACACTGACCAGTTCTTGGATTGTGCCATGGAATATTTAAACAATGAGGAAATATTGTCACATGGTCGTACAGAACTTGAACACCGCTGAAAAACAGACACGAGCTGCCAAAACTTTTCAGCGTGCACTCATCAGGACAGATGCAAGAATGCCAAACTTCAAAGAGTGCATTCACCATGGCAACATCTTGACTAATCAGAGTCGACCAATGTTTTCTCATGCAGAACATTCTCAACATACAGATTGTTGTTCTCTTTTAAATTTGGTATTCTTGCATCTCACCTGATGAGTGCATGACAAAAACTTCAACTGCATCTCTTTTTCCAGCACTGATAAGGGGGAGATCTTGCATTTACACACAACCCTTCTCAACCACGGGATGTCTCAAAGCATTTTACAGCCAATGAAATACCTTTGACAGGCAGCCACTGCTGTAATGCGGGAAATGCAGCAGCCAATTTACTCACAGTAAGCTCCCATAAACAGCAATGCCTTGATGGCCAGGACATTTATCTCAGTGGTGAGAGCTGAAGGATAAATATTAGACAGGACAGCGGGAAGAAGCTCCTCTTCAAAACAGTGCGGGGTGGACCTCTTACACTCACCTGAGGGGGAAGTGGAGGCCTCGGTTTCGCGTCTCTTAAAGTAGGCACTTCTGGCAATGAAGTACTCCCTCAGATAACCTGACCTAGTGATATTGACCCAGTGGGCCCTAAGGGACAAAACTCTTGTTCCCAAACATAGGTGTACACCTCTGACAGTGCTGTGAGATCCTCAACCTTATATGTGAAATGGAGCTGTAAGTGCTGCCTCCCACACCGAGGTAACATTGACATCAATAGATTTAAGTTAGGATTCAGTGGATAGACGTTTAGAATCATAGAATCCCTACAGTGCAAAAGGAGGCCATTCCGACCATCGAGCCTGCCCCGAACACAATCCCATCCGGGCCCTATCCCCGTAACCCCACGTATTTACCCTGCGAATCCCCCTGACACTAAGGGTCAATTTAGCATGGCCAATCAACCTAACCCGCACATCTTTGGACTGTAGGAGGAAACCGGAGCGCCCGGAGGAAACCCATACAAACATGGGGAGAACGTGCAGACTCCGCACAGAGAGTGACCCAAGCCGGGAATTGATCCCGAGTCCCTGGTGCTGTAAGGCAGCAGTGCTAACCACTGTGCCACCATGCCACTTTTTTATTTCAATGACACATTATGACCAAAACAAATCCCTTTAAAATATCCTTTGAATTTTGAAAAAACAACAATTTATATTACAACTTTCACTTGTGTCCAATGAAAACAATGCAGTTATTAATAGGAATTCTGCTGACATCTCGGGCGGGATTTTCCGGCTGCGCTCACGCTAAGACTGGAAAATCTCACCCGAGGTCAATGGACCTTTGCATGGTCCTGTCCCGCCCGCTACGATGCCTGGAAAATTCCACCCCTTATGTCTAGAATGCATCAAAAATAATTGGGAGGTTATTGATTGCGACTAAATATATGTAACTCAAAACCATAAGTAATGTGCATGAAAGAGCACCTTTAACATATTAAAACATCCCAAGCCTCTTTAAATTAAGCTGTCTTGAATCCAATCATAAATACTGGCCATTCCGCGGATTTAGCTGGTATTTTTAATTCATGGACAGTCAAGTGTACAAAGTATATCTCAGTGACTGCACAGTACAAATTCTTCCAACAGTGCAGTACATTCACAAAGTGGCAAACATAATCCTGTCACATACTGGTGTTCTCAAGAAGCAGTGGGCATGGGCGCCTGGATTTAAAGCATCAAAGGGAGTCCGGGATTCATTTTTATTTTGTAATGCCCACAGTCTTTGGAAGAAGGATGTTGAGTATTAACGGTATGTGGATTTGCTTTTACTTATGTAAGTTTTGCAGGGATGCAGGGAGTATATTCCCGATGGTGGGGGAGCCCAGAACCAGGGGTCACAGTCTGAGGATTCGGGGTAGACCATTTAGGACGGAGGTGAGGAGACATTTCTTCACCCAAAGAGTGGTGAGCCTGTGGAATTCATTACCACAGGAAGTAGTTGATGCCAAAACATTGAATGTGTTCAAGAGGCAGCTGGATATCGCACTTGGGATCAAAGGTTATGGGGAAAAAGCAGGATTAGGATTAGAGTTGGATGATCAGCCATGATTGTGATGAATGGTGAAGCAGGCTCGAAGGGCCAAATGACCTCCTCCTGCTCCTATCTTCTATGTTTCTATGTTTTGTTTGATTTTTCGGTCGAGGCTGGAATGGGATTGGAGAGCTTTCCGTTTCAGGCCTCAAGGTCCACACCCACCAATTCCAGATCGGGATGGATGCCGAGTAAACATTTTAAAACTCTGCTCCCAAAATGGTTCACAGCCTCCAACCACAGAAGACAACAAGGCCCACATGTGCTGTTGGACAGATAGCGGAAACACTCTTTCAGTGAGGAGATTTATGGGGCGCGATTCTCCAGCCTCCCAGCCGCGTGTTTCCTGCTAGCGGGAGGTGGCGTGTTGTTTGCTAGCAGTGGGATTCTCTGGTCCCGCTGCTGTAAATGGGAATTTCCATTCACATCACCCCACGTCGGCGGGAAACCGGACAATCCCACTGGCGTGAACGGCCAGAGAATTCCGGCCACAATCTTTCAGTGTCTATCAAAGTCTTTGGCCCACAAAGGAAACAATTAAAACCGGGGGGTTTTATTCCAACGTTTATAGAATCATAGAATTCCTGAAGTGCAGAAGGAGGCCATTCGGCCCATCGAGTCTGCACCGACTACAATCCCACCCAGGCCCTATCCCCATAACCCCATGCACTTACTCTAGCTAGTCCCCCTGACACTAAGGGGCAATTTAGCATGGCCAATCCACCTAACCTGCGCATCTTTGGACTATGGGAGGAAACCGGAGCACCCGGAGGAAACCCACGCAGACACGGGGAGAATGTGCAAACTCCACACAGACTGTGACCCAAGCCGGGAATTGAACCCAGGTCCCTGGCGCTGTGAGGCAGAATGCTAACCACTGTGCTGCCATTTAGAATTTAATTTTTCTAAATGTTTTTCTCACTTTTTCTTTCTGTCCTTTTCGCTCTCTTTAATCCATTTTTTCCTTCCCTTTCTGCAGCCAAAATCTTCCATCCCACTTCTCTAACACCCACTTCCTCAATGGCGGTGGAATGATTGCTCTGAACCCCATAGAAGACATCCTGACTGTACTGACAGCTCCAATCTCCCAGAATAGTGGGGTTTTAGGTTTGGTGTTAGTTCCGAAGTCATTTCTGAGAGCTCAGGATCGCTCCGAGTACGTTTTCTCACTGGCCTCGGTGACTATCGTAAGAGTTTTAACAACACCAGGTTAAACTCCAACAGGTTTATTTGGTAGCAAATGCCATTAGCTTTCGGAGCGCTGCTCCCTCTACTCACATTGTCTGTATCTTTAAGACCTGGTTGGCTGTAGAGATTCGCATTCTAATCAGAATTCTGTAACTTGATTTTGTGCCTCTGTGCCCTGTTTGAGAGCAGATTTCCACTCCATCTGACGAAGGAGCAGCGCTCCGAAAGCTAATGGCATTTGCTACCAAATAAACCAGTTGGACTTTAACGTGGTGTTGTTAAAACTCTTACTAGGTGACTATCTACATGGAGTTTGCACATTCTCCCTGTGCCTGCGTGGGTTTCCCCAGGATGCTCTGGTTTCCTCCTACACTCCAAAGGTGCGCGGGTTAAGTGCATTGGCCATACTGAATTGCCTCTTAGTGTCCTGGGATGTGTAGGTTAGAGGGATTAGCGAAGTAAATATGTGGGATTACAGGAATAGGGCCTGGGTGGGATTGTTGTCGGTGCAGACTCGATGGACCAAATGGCCTCCTTCTGCACTGTAGGGTTTCTATGATTTCTATGACTTGTGTGTTGTGCACTTGTTCAAAGTTGGAAGGTGTTCCCCTTCTGATGTGCTATCTGGTAGCGGCAATCTTGGAAGCCCATCCACATTACAACGTAAAATTGATTGCCAATACTTAATGGTGCAAGTATGTGCAGACAAAGGAAATATCCATCCTTGCATTCTACTTGCTGCTGGCGATGGAATTCCCGTGTGTGGTCCAAAAATGGTAGTTAGCAGGTGCTGGTCTGGTCAACAATGTAAGCTCTCTCGCTTACAGGAGCTGATGAAATTTCTTTACTCCAAAGATGATCCCCAATGCTTCCCATTCAACCTGTGCATGGTTACTTTCAACGTTACTCATGATTTGAGACAAAATGGGTCTTTCTCCACCCGATGGCATGGTGTGGGAGACCACTGCTCCTTCACCACGAGGGGATGTGTCACAAGCTAACTACAGGGGTACCGTAGCATCAAAATGCATAAGAACTTCAGATTTAAATAACACTTCTTTGGTTTGCATCTAAGCATTATTACATTGATCCGACCACTTCCACATCTCGTTCTGGACGAGAAGTTATGTAATTGTTTTAGCATTGCTGCCAAGTTATGTATGGGGTTTCGGGGATAGGGCCTGGGTGGATTGTCGTCAGTGCAGACTCGATGGGCTGAGTGGCCTCCTTCTGCACTCTAGGGATTCTATGATTCTATGATCCAGGGCAAATCTTCCATAATAATTCAACACTCTCGGGAAGGAATGTAACTGGTTAATATTCTGAGGTGCAGGCACCTCAGCAATAGCCTTAACCTTTGAAGGAGATTTGTGAAGGTTAGTGGCATCAATCCTGTGTCTAACGGAGGATTGGAAGAACTTGTACTCGTCCTTGCGGACTCTCAGACCATAGTCTTCCAATCTCTGGAGAATGGCGGCCAAGTTTCGAAGGTGTTCCTCTTCATCTCTTTCAGTGACTAGGATGTCACTCAGATAGTACTGGACTCCGCTCAGTCCTCTCATTGCCCTTCTGAGGTGATACCAAATAGCAATCTTAGGTACTGGAGCAAGCCTTTATGTGTCACGATTGCCAGAAGTTCCTGTGACGTCTTGTGATATTCATCCATAAGTCAGCCTGGCTCAGGTCAATTCTGCTGAAACGTTGGCCTCCCGCCAATCCCGCAAACAACTCTTCAGTGTGGGGTAACGGGCACTGTTCTGCACTTAACACGGGATTAATAGTGACCTTGAAGTCTCTGCAAATCCTTATGGATCCATCCTTGTTGATGACTGGAACTATTGGTGTAGCCTATTCAATAATGCTGACAGAGTGCAAGACACCCGTTTTTACAAGTTGTTCCTCACTTTCAGCCTAATCGCATATGGTACAGAACTTACTTCAAGCATTTTGCTTGCCTTCCTTCTTTTATTTTCAGTTTGACTGTAATATCTTTCATGCTCCCTAATTCTCCGTCACAAACAACCGTCTGCCTCTTCGGAATTTGCGTGAGGCCTGATTCTCCCATTGGTCATCAAGTTGACTTTGGCTCAGTTCAGTTGAATGTTCTCCAGCCATGTACCACCCATCAATGCTGGATAGCTTCCCTCCACTACGTGTAGAGACAAATCTGCTATTTGCCCATTAAGTTGCACAGCTACTTTGATGCGGCCCTTCAGTGGAACCATTTCAGTATGTCTTCAGCACTAGCCTTGATGGCTTCAAGGGAATTTAAAAGATTTCTCCTTGTAAGCAGTCTCTGGCACCAGCGAGACTGATGCCCCAGTATCAACTTTCATTACTGCCTGTCCAGCCAGCAGTGGAGTGGCCCAGCATTGGTGTGCAGCACCAGCAATGCCTAACACATTCAGTGATAATTCCCCCTCTGACTGTGTTGCTACATTATTCAACCCTTTTGTACAGCATAAACATTTCTTCTATTGTTCTGTTTAAATGCTGTCTTGGTTTGTTCTTGCTTTGTATTTTTATTTAGAGCTTTTTTTTTCTACCAGAAGGCATGCTCTGTGTGTCTTTTTTCCCATAGTTTTGACATGCCATGTCTTTTTGATTTGATTTGATTTATTATTGTCACTTGTATTAACATATCGTTCATAGAGAAGGAAATGAGAGAGTGCAGAATGTAATGTTGCAGTCATAGCTAGGGTGTAGAGAAAGATCAACTTAATTCAAAAGTCTGATGGCATCAGGGAAGAAGCTGTTCTTGAGTCAGTTGGTACGTGACCTCAGACTTTTATATCTTTTTCCCGACAGAAGAAGGTGGAAGAGAGAATGTCCGGGGTGCGTGGGGTCCTTAATTATGCTGGCTGCTTTTCCGAGGCAGCGGGAAGTGTAGACAGAGTCAATGGATGGGAGGCTGGTTTGCGTGATGGATTGGGCTACATTCACAACCTTTTGTAGTTCCTTGCGGCCTTGGGCAGAGCAGGAGCCATACCAAGCTGTGATACAACCAGAAGGAATGCTTTCTATGGTGCATCTATAAAAGTTGTAAATCTTTACACCCGCCCTCGACACGCCATAGGGTCTGGCCCGATCACATGACCCTCAGTGAATGCTCCTTAAAGGGGCCACTCTATCCACAAATTTCCCGCACCTGCCATCTGGCCAACACTCGGAAAGAATACTTCAACTGTTACAAAAGGCTGTGGGCCACTCTCATTGAACACTTCACGAAGATTATTCATGCTCCTACTGTGTGGACTTATACACAATGAGTCTGGAGTAGATCCTGGAGATGAGAGGCTGGTGTCTACTCAACTGGGCCTCATTTTTCTTTTAAAACGCTAGGTTAGGTGTTCCAGTGAGATTGTCAAAGTGAAAGACTCTTGAAGGCCCTGTGACCAGCAAAGCGGGTGTCAGATTCCCCTCTGACCTGCTCTGTGTGATCTTCAACAGGGGAATGATGTCCAGTCATCTGGTCCTATTTGCTTGACATTTAATGATTTTTTTTATTCATTCGTGGGACATGGGCGTCACTGGCTGGTCAGTATTTATTGTCCGTCCCTGGTTGCCCTTGGAGGGCAGTTGAGAGTCAACCACATTGCTGTGGCTCTGGAGTCACATGTAGGCCAGACCAGATAAGGACGGCAGATTTCCTTCCCTAAAGGACATTAGTGAACCAGATGGGTCTTTCTGATAATCGACAATGGTTTCAGGGTCATCAGTAGATTCTTAATTCCAGATATTTTTTATTGAATTCAAATTCCCGTGGCGGGATTTGAACCCGGGTCCCCAGAACATTAACTGAGTTTCAGGATTAATAGTCCAGCGATAATACCACTAGGCCATCGCCTCCCTGGTTTCTACCCTGGTTTCTTCAGGATTGGCAACACACATTTTCCTATTTGCTGAAACCAAAGAATAAATTGACCCAAACATTCAATCTGAGCAGTCAGTAACTTAATTCCTTCTTGTATGTAAAAAAGTGTCAACTGAAAGAGGACAAAAACTTGTCACATGACTTGTGACATACTTTTCCATCATTCATTGTGATGTCTGCTCATGGGTTTATACTCGCTGGAATTTAGAAGGATGAGAGGGGATCTGATAGAGGTAGATAAAATTTTAAAAGGGATTGATAAAGTGAATGTAGACCAAATGTTTCCAATTATGGGGCAACCTCAAACAAGAGGTCACAGGTATAGGTTGAGAGGCGGTAGATTTAAAACTGAGATGAGGAGGAACTGCTTCTCACAGAGGGTGGTGAATTTGTGGAACTCGCTGCTCCATAGCGCGGTGGAGTCTGAATCTTTGAATGGTTTCAAGAAGGAGATAGATATATTCCGAATAAGAAAAGGGATAAAGGGATACGAGGAGGTGGATTTGAGACCAGATAATGGCGGAGCAGGCTCGAAGGGCTAAATTTGCCAACTTCTGCTTCTAATTCCTATGTTCCTATGTTCACTTACATATGATGTGGAGATGCCAGCGTTGGACTGGGGTGGGCACAGTAAGAAGTCTCACAACACCAGGTTAAAGTCCAAGAGGTTTATTTGGAATCACGAGCTTTCGGAGCGCTGCTCCTTCATCAGGTGAATCTGATGAAGGGGCAACGCTCCGAAAGCTCATGATTCCAAATAAACCTGGTGTTGTGAGACTTCTTACTGTGCCCACCCCAGTTCAACACCAGCATCTCCACATCATGGCTAACACAAATAAGTGAGCAGCGTGAAAGCAGAAGTTGTTTGGGATGAGAATAAGTCCCACTGGGCAGAGGGGGATGCTGGTGGATGGGGTCTCGCTGGGCCTCTGACCAAGAAGGAGACAATGAACCTTCAGGCCATCCGGGTGTGGATGGAGATGTAGAGAGACTGGATATCTCTGATGCAAAGGAGACAGTTCAGAGTCAGGAGACTAGAAAGGGATCAAGCGCCATTGAAAGAGTCGCTGAGGTCGGTAGGAAGAGACTGGACAAGGGGAGAGAGAACGAGGTTGAGATAGAAGGAAATCAGTTCCGTGGGACCATGAAAAATCAGCTCTCCTGCTTTTCCCCCATTACAGACCTTGCCTTTGATCTTTCCCCCCCTCTCTCTTTCTCTGCCGCTGTATTTGCTTAAAACCTGTCACAACCGTAACATTTTCCAATCCTGACCCGAAACGTTAACTCTGCTTCTCTCTCCACAGATGCTCCCAGACCTGCTCAGCATTTCCAGCGCTCTCTGATTTTAGCTCGGATGTGCAGCATCAGCAGTATTTTGTCTGCATGCAATCTCTCACAATCCTCATCATAATTTGCGTTATCCCCAGATTTGGTGTCATCAGAAAATTCCTGTTCGGTTTTCCCAAATCCTAATTCCCAGGTCATCATATAGAAAGCAACTAAAAGGGACCCCAACATTCCCCATTCCCCATTCATTTATTTTTGGATAAGATTTTAGGATGATGATTGATGAGTTGGGACATCCTTGGGTTGGGAATCACCTTGCGCTAACCTGTTAGCCATTTAGAGGGATCACAGAGAACTCCTTAACATTTTTAAAGTTTATTCTTGTCACAAGTAGGCTTACATCAAGATTGCAATGAAGTTACTGTGAGAATCCCCTAGTTGCCACACTCTGGTACCTGTTCGGGTACATTGAGGGAGAATTTAGCGTGGCCAATGAACCTAACCAGCACACCTTTTGGACTGTGGGAGGAAACCAGGGCACCTGGAGGAAACCCACACAGGCATGGGGAGAACGTGTAGACTCCGCACTGATAGTCACCCAAGCCACGAATTGAACCTGGGTCCCCGGCGTAGTGAGGCAGCAGTGCTAACCATTGTGCCACTGTGCTGCCCACATCTTTCATGAATAGACTATATTTGCCCTCTCCAAGGGGAAGATGGGACACAGGGAGATAATTATCTTTCCTTGACCTGTGCGTGTAACATTTGAATCATTTCTGGCAGTGTAAATGCAGTCTTGAAACACTAAAGCATTTCAAGCCCCTGACTGTGCGATAGATACTATCCAAAAATTGAAAGCTAAATGAAGAGAGGTACGAGAGAGAGAGAGGGGGAGAAGAAAGGGGCAACAGTTAATTATTATACTGGATGTATCAGCCATAACTCTGCAGCTGTACCACATTACCAACCATCACTGTATTCCATTTTCCTCACAAAACTATGATTGCTTTCACGCTAGACATTCACCATCTATAAAACCCCATAGTTAATCATTCCGGGAAGTAGGTTAGGGTTGAAACAAAGACTGCAGTCAACTCATTTTTTGCTACTGATAGCTAACCACTCTCAATGGAGACATACAACTCTGTGTTGCTACAGACACATTACATCCCAAGTTTGTACAGATGGATCAATGTCACCAGCTTCTTTCATTCTCAATTTCATTAATTGCCCATTCACATTTAGACATTTTTGAAAAACCGTCATTGTGAATTTTGTAAGCAATCAAATCCGCCAGTTTAGGGCTAGATGCGCAAAAATAGGACCAAGAGTAGCCCTTCTAGTCTGCTCTGCCATTCAATGTGATCATGACTGATCTCAATGCTACATTCTAACACTCTCTCCATACCCCTTGACCCCTTCAGAACCTAGAAATATATCTATTTCCTTCTTAAATATATTCAGTGACTTGGCCTCCACAGCCTTCTGTGGTAGAGAATTCCACAGGTTCATCACCCTCTGAGTGAGGAAGTTTCTCCTCATCTCAGACCTAAATGGCCTAGCCCATACCCTGAGACTGTGACTCCTTGTTCTAGACTCTCTAGTCAGAGGAAACAACATCCTGGAACCAGTCTGTCTACTCCTTTCAATATTTTATATGTTTCAATGAGATTCCCTCTCATTCTTCTCAATTCCAGTGAATACAGGCCCAGTTGACCCAATCTCTTCACATACCACAGTCCTGCTTTCCCAGGAATCAATCTAATGAACCTTTGCCGCGGTCTCTCAATTTGGCATGAAATTTGGCATGTCAGCTATGACTCTCACCAACTTCTACAGATGCACCATATAAAGCATTCTTTCTGGTTGTATCACAGCTTGGTATGGCTCCTGCTCTGCCCAAGACCACAAGGAACTACAAAAGATCATGAATGTGGCCCAGTCCATCACACAAACCAGCCTCCCATCCATTCACACTGTCCACACTTCCCGCTGCCTCGGCAAAGCAGCCAGTATAATTAAGGACCCCACGCTCCCGGACATTATCTCTTCCACCTTCTTCCATCGGGAAAAGGATACAAAAGTCTGAGGTCACGTACCAACTGACTCAAGATCAACTTCTTCCCTGCTGCCATCAGAATTTTGAATGGGCCTACCTCGCATTAAGTTGATCTTTCTCTACACCCTAGCTATGACTGTAACACTACATTCTGCACTCTCTCCTTTCCTTCCCTACGTACGGTATATTTTGTCTGTATAGCACGCAAGAAACAATACTTTTCACTGTATACTAATACATGTGACAATAATAAATCAAATCAAATCAAAAAAACTGCACATAATATTTCAGGTATGGTAAGTCCTGTACAGCTGCCATAGGTTGTCCTTTCTCCTATACTCAAGTCCTCTTGCAATGAAGGTCAACATGCCATTTGCCTCCCTAACTGCTTACTGTACCAGTGTGCTTGTTTTCAGTGACTGGTGTATTAGAGTACCCAGGTCCCTTCGTATATTGACATTT
This sequence comes from Mustelus asterias, assembly GCF_964213995.1. NCBI lineage: Eukaryota > Metazoa > Chordata > Chondrichthyes > Carcharhiniformes > Triakidae > Mustelus > Mustelus asterias. Next base: position 9,621,574 of record NC_135806.1, read on the forward strand.
CCAAATCTATCACCATTTCAATAATACTCTGCCATTCCGTTTCTCTATCTTATGTGAATAACTTCACATTTATCCACATTTTACTGCATCTGTCATGTATTTTCCCACGTAACCCGCACATTTTTGAAGTGTGGAAGGAAACCGGAGCACCCAGAGGAAACCCACGCAGACACACGGAGAACATGCAAACTCCACGCAGCCAGTCACCCGAGGCCGGAATTGAACCTGCGTCCCTGGCGCTGTGAGGCAGCAGTGCTGACCACTGTGCCGCCCTTGTGCCAATGTTAAAGACATTGATGAACAGAGTTTGCAGGTTATAGCCTGTGCTTGTTTTTGAAGAGAGACTATTCATACGTGCTATACTTACGTCGAGTATCTCAGCCTTCCTGGAGATGTTGGCAGCTGATCCTGAAATCCCAGCAGAGGTAGAACATGCCTGGCATTGCCGAGAAGCTTCGGATGTATTCTGTGTTAAATCTGGCCACCGTGCATGTCTGGGATTACTGAAAGAATCCAACAGCGCGACAGAATCTCAGCTGCCTGCGCGCTGCCGTACGAGTGTTACTCAAGCCAACTTGTCCTCGAGTCCAGGGACGGATCCAATTTCCCCCCCTCGGAAACAGTTGCTCCGAATATATAAAGTTCAGACTGGGTATTGGTCGTCCCCAGAGCACAACCTCTCAATGGCTTCACAAAAAAGCAATAAATGCAGAAAACTGCAACGTAGTGCGGGCTTGGATTGAAGATGATAAGTGTGTGCGTGTTTGTGTGTGTGTGACAGGGAGTATGACTTAACCAGTCACTGTGTGCCAGTGTCATTGGTGGACAAACAATATGAGTGTTGTCCGGGAAGTAGCAAGAAGTCCAACTGTGTTTTCCTATGCTCCCGTGCAAAGCTTAAAGAAAAGGCCCAGGAAAAGAATTGGCCTCGATCTCAAGGCCGTTTTTTTTTTACAGATGTGGACCCATTCCAGTTCCGTCTCTTTTTGTGACTGTCTCTATTCTTTGCATATGGGCAAACACTTGGATGTGCGGATGATCTTTCCTTTCCAGTGTTTGTTTTGTTGAAGCAATCAAAGGCACTCAGTGTTACAGAGGATTGATTGATGCTGCTTTTCTACAGATGTCAAAAGGAACACGGCTTAAGGGGGAAATTAAAGATACAGCAAACTTTTTCTCTTGTGGCTTGCCATTGGGTTCCAATAACTGGTGACCAGGGACTAACAACAGTGTTATCATAGAATCCCGACATTCCAGGCCCATCGAGCCTGCACCGACCACAATCCCACCCAGGCCCCATTCCCACGTATTTACCCTGCTAATCCCCCCTGACAATAAGGGTTGATTTATCATGGCCAATCCACCTGACCCACACATCTTTTGGACTGTGGGAGGAAACCGGAGCACCCGGAGGGAACCCACGCAGACACGGGGAGGATGTGCAAACTCCGCACAGACAGTGACCCAAGTCGGGGATTGAACCCAGGTCCCTGGCGCTGTGAGGCAGCAGTGCTAACCACTGTGCCACCGTGCTGCCTCGGAGAGGAGTGGAATTTCCCGGCTGTTCACGCCGGCAGGATTCTCCGGTCTCACTGCAGTGAACGGAGATTTGACTGAGCGCCAAATTCTCTGTCCTTGCTGGCAGCAGCAGGGAGGTGTGAAAGGACAGAAAATCCAGGCCTGTATTTTTATTGACAGTATCGAGGCAGTTCTTACATACTGTGTGTCTGCCTGGGAGAACTTACGTGCTCCCAACATGTGACCCCTTTTGTACCCCACATCATCCAATGTCCACGTGACCACCTGGTCCACAATTGGCAAACCTTTTGGAATTCAGCACTGGGGAAATTGAAATCTTACTGGTGCAGAGCATTGTAACTTGAAATAGGCGCTCACCTTCCTGTCAAGCATACCACATGCCTTCTTATCCACTTTATCCACCTGTCCTGCTATTTTTATGTACATGCACACCAAGGTTCCCCTGATCCTTGGTGCTTCCCAGGGTCCTGTCATTCAAAAAAAACCCCAAAAATGCTGGGGGCGATTCTTTCAAAAAATTCTAAGTGTCGCATTCGTGTAAAAATGTTTTTTTCAGCTGGAGTTTCAGAATGAATCTCCCACACTCACTGCAGAGTGCCTCAGCGTGAGTCCTGTTGAAATTCAGGTGGCGTGGCCTATTCCCGCTGGAGAGGCCGGCAGCATAGCGCTGAGCGGGGCCACTGCACATGCGCCAATCTGTCAGCGCTGAGATCGGCGCATGTGCAATAATCCGCCCTGCCAGCCTCCCGATCGCTGGCCAGCCCTGCGACCCCCACATCGCCAGCCGCCAACCCCCCCCTCCCACGGCCCGATCGCTGACCCCCCAGATGTGTCCAGGCAGGCCTCGCACAACCCCCCCCTTTCCAGCCCGCCTCGATCTCCCCCCATCCTCGCAACCCCAATCACCCAATCCCCCTCACTGGCAGCTTCAACCCCCCTCTGCGGTGCTGACCCCACCCAGCAGGCTGACCGCCCACCCACCCTGATACCCATCCCCAGTCACTGGCCTCCCCCGTTCTGTCACTCAGCCCAAGTGCAGAGTGGTAGCTGGACCCCCCCACTCCCACTGATCACCCCCAGAGGCCCTGCCCCCATTAGGCTCCACCCCATTAGGCCCATCCCCTTGGCACTGCCAAGGTACATGGCACCGATTTCTGGCACGGAGCTGACACTGCTGGAAATCTGGTTGCCGGAGACTCGCAGAGGCCATGGTGCCCAGCAGGAACTCCACGTAACGGCCTCCGCTCGAGACTCCCAGCCTGCTACAAACGCAGCGCAGTGGCCTGGGAGAATCGCCCCATATCTTTGCTCAGTGTTCTAATGGGACTTAGGAAAAATGCACCAAACAAAACAGCTGCTTAAAAAGAATTAGAAAATGATTATCTGACAATTCTATGGTTTGGTTGCTCATCTGAAGGAATTGTGAATATAAAAGCGATCATAAACAGGAATCAACTCTCTGGATAGACCAAAGTGTATGTCATCCTCATTATCCAGCTCATCAAATCCATTCTTGCCAGATATTGATTCCATTCTCCAAGTTTGTTATGAAATATGACATTACATTTGTTAACAGCCAGCTGTTGTCAAACTAAACAACTGTTAGTCGATCAAATGTCACAGTGATAGTCGGTATTAACATAGAAACATGCAAAGAGAGGTAGGACATTTAACCCCTCAAGCCTCCTCCACCATTCAGTGAGACCATGGCTTATCTGTGATCTAATTCCATAAACCCGCTTTGCCCCGTAACATCTCTGGTTAACAAAAATCTCTCAGTAATGTATTTAAACTTGATAATGGCTCTTGCATCAATGAATTTTTGAATTGATTTATTCTTGTCACATGCAATGGGATACAGTGAAAAGTATTGTTTCTTTTGCATTAGAGAGACAAAGCATACTGTTCATAGAGAAGGAAATGAGAGAGTGCAGAATGTAGTGTTACAGTCAGAGCTAGGGTGTAGAGAAAGATCAACTTAATGCAAGGTGGGTCCATTCAAAAGTCTGATGACAGCAGGGAAGAAGCTGTTCTTGGGTTGGTTGGTACGTGACCTCAGACTTTTATACCTTTTTCCCGATGGAAGAAGGTGGAAGAGAGAATGTCCGGGGTGCGTGGGGTCCATGGTTATGCTGGCTGCTTTTCCGAGGCAGCGGGAAGTGTAGATAGAGCCAATGGAATTGTCGCTATAGAAGAGAGTTCCAAATTTCCACCATCCTTTCAGCATAATGTGTTTTCTCATGTCACTCCAAAAAAGGTTGGCTCTTAACCCTCGCTAGTCCCTCTGACACTAGGGTCAATCAACCTAACCTGCACATCTTTAGACTGTGGGAGGAAACCGGAGCACCCGGAGGAAACCCACGCAGACACGGGGAGAATGTGCAAACTCCACACAGACAGTGACTCAAAGCCAGAATTGAACCCAGGTTCCCGGCGCTGCGAGGCAGCAGTGTTAACCGCTGTGCCACTGTGCCACAATGCATTTGACGTAGTCTACTTGGACTCCAGCAAGGACTTTGATAAGGTCTCACGTGGGAGACTGATAGTGAAGGTAAGAGCTCTAAGGAATTTTGGAAAATTGGATCTGGAATTGGCTGAGTGGCAGGAAGCAGAGGGTGATGGTCCAGGGTTTTTTTTCTGACTGGAAGACTGTCCAATTTGTTCCCACAGAGATCAGTGTTGGGGATTTTGCTGTTTGTGGTTTACATAAATGATTTAGACTTGAGGGTAACAGGGTTGATCACTAAGTTTGCAGATGATATGAAAATTGGCAGGGTGATAAATAGTCAAGAGAATGGCCTTAGATTACGGGAGGATATAGATGGACTGATCAGTGGCAAATGGAATTTAATCTGGGTAACTGTGTAAACAGTTCAATTCCTTATGAAATCTTCAGAGCTAAGCCCTGAACATTGCTGTGGACAACCCAGGAAGCCCTGACACACAATTCACATGCTTGCTAATGAATCTGACTTCAACCAATTTTCGTAACCTCAATGTCAAGGTGGGTAAAGTTTAAAAGTTTATTTATTTGTGTCAAAAGTCAGTTACATTCACACTGCAATGAAGTTACTGTGAAAATCCCCTAATCGCCACACTCCGGCGCCTGTTCGGGTACACTGAGGGAGAATTTAGCATGGCCAATGCACCTAACCAGCACGTCTTTCGGGCTGTGGGAGGAAACCGGAGCACCCGGAGGAAACCCACGCAGATACGGGGAGAACGTGCAGACTACGCACAGACAGTGACCCAAACCAGGAATCGATCCCAGGTCATTGGCACTGTGAGGCAGCAATGCTAATCACTGTGCCACCGTGTCAGTGAATCTTCAAAAGACTTCACATAGTGGGATGGAGGGTTATGGGGAGTGGGCAGGAAGGTGGAGATGAGGCCGAGATGAGATCAGCCATGATTGTATTTAATGGTGGAGTGAATTTGAGGGGCTGAATGGCCTACTCCTCCTGCTCCTTTTTCTCATGTTCAATGCAGTGCACCACCAACCTTTCACACTGCTCTGTTAATGCACCACACCCCCATCACTCACCCACCAACGGCACTCAGGACCCACACCTAATATCCAGACAGCCCACCTCTTCCTCACACACTTAGCAATGGAGCCAACCTCAAAACCACCTCTTACTGTCTGCACATATCTCCAGTTATTCAACCATGGTTTGTACATCACACAAACAGTGCAACACAATCACTGCTGTTCCGCTCCCAGTCTTGCAGGACAGGGTGCACAATATAGAAATAAACAGCGGGTGACAGGCGTGTTGTCATCACCTGAGCCTAATGGAGGAGATGGTGCAGTGCATCATGGGGCTAACTGCATCGGAGAGCGAGCGAAAGCGAAAAAGAGAGAATTGAATCCAATAAAAAATACATAGAGTTTATTAGTTACAAGTAAGTTACATTAACACTGCAATGAAGTTACTGTGAAAATCCCCTGGTCGCCACACTCCAGCAACTGTTCGGGTCAATGCATCTAACCAGCACATCTTCCAGAATATGGGAGGAAACAGGAGGAAACCCACGCAGACACGGGGAGGACGTGCAAACGCCTCACAGACAATGACCCAAGCCGGGAATTGAACCTGGGTTCCTGGCACTGTGACGCAGCAGTGCTAATCACTGTGCCACCATGCCGTCCATCTGGAGTTAAAAGTCTAATGATGACCATGAAAGCATTTTCAGTTGTTGCAAAAACCCATCTGGTTCACCAATGTCCTTTAGGGAAGGAAATCTGACGTCCTTACCCGGTCTGGCCTACATGTGACTCCAGAGCCACAGCAATGTGGTTGACTCTTAAATACCCTCTGAAGTGTCCTAGCTAGCAAGCTACTCAGTTCAGGACAATTAGGGATGGGCAGTAAATGCAGGCCCAGCCACTTACATCCAACGAATATTTAAAAAAACCTTGTGGAAACAAAATCCCATCTTCAGATAGCGGATACTCTCCGCCATGTTTTGTGGCACCATCACTGTGCTAAATGGGATAAGAACAGATCCAGGAACTTGAAACTGGACGTTCATGAGGTGTATCAGCAGCAGTAGAATTACATTTGACTAAAATCTGTGACCTCTTGGCCTCACTCTCCCATTCCCATCAAGCCCAGGGATCAACCCTCGATCAATGAAGAGGGCAGGGGAGCGGAGGAGGGCCCCCGGAGCAGCACCAGGCATGGTCAAAAATGAGTCGTAGTCTTGCTGAAGCTACAACACAGGACTATGTGACTGCTAAATAGCGGAGGTCACACAGGCTAGACAGAGCTAAGCATAACCATTGGATTTGATCAAACTCTGCAGTCCGGCCACATCAAGTTGTGAATGGTGGTGGACAATGCTACATGGAACAAAGACCTGAATTCCAGAGATGAGGTTGAGAGTTGCTGCTCTTGACATCAAGGTAACACTTGACTGAATCCGGCTAAAAAAAAGCCCGATTAAATTTGAAGTCAAGGGAGTTAGGGGGAAAACCCTCTCCTGGCTGGGATCATCGATAGCACAAAATAAGATGGCTGTGGGAGGCCAATCATTTGAGGACATTGCTTCAGAGTTCCTTAGGACAGTGCCCTAGGCACAACTATCTTCATCTGCTTCATCAATGATCTCCCTCCATTGCGAGGTCCTTCTCAATTCAGAACTCCACCCAAGCACCTTCCAAAGTCACTCCACGTAACTTCCACAAACTTTGCAATGTCAGGCATTTGTCAAAATAACCTCACCATCTGGCCCTTTAAATGGCGCTAAGAGTAGGGAGTTCCTCATGCAGCTTGAATGCGTGCTGTTTTGTGTGTGGGTAGCGTGAGTATTTGGCGGATCAGCAAGTTCCAAAAGTGTGACCGCCGGTTTGATGTCATGATCTGGCCCACTGGGACACTTCTGGACTCACGTGCTAGCGCCTCTGTCAGCACATGGCGTGATACCCGCCACACTAACCTTAGACAAAGCCACCACACACACCATCCCAGGGGTCTCCGGCTTCACCGTGCTACTGAGTCGAACCTGTATCCCAAGGTACCCTCTTGTTCCGAAAGCTTTTGCGAGTCTCTGATTTTCTTAAAGAAGCCGCAAGGGGAAAACAATTCTGACAATGAGTTGACAACTTAGGGAAATCTCCGCATCCCACTGTGTTTGTCATCGGAGTGTGGATTGGTTTGAACCAAGTAGATGTGCCTGCCTTAATGAGGCGGGGAAAATATTTTGGATAAAGAGAGAGGACAATGTCTATTTCCTGCAGCCATCATATCAAAGTATAGTACTGTTCCTTGAAGATGTTTCAGTTAAAAGCAAGCTTGAAGATTGTAACAGGTAATAGCTTGAGCAATAAATGCTGATGTTGATATTTCTGTACAGAATGGGGCCATACCCTCTGGATAAGACCATCGGATTTACATTATTCCAATTGCTGGCTTCAGAAACAAATCCCGGAGAGAAGGAGCGACAATTGTACAGATCCCATGTTGATCGCTGTCTCTGCCAAGCAAACCTGGCCACTTTCCTTCCAATCTCGTCTTTCTGTGGGAAAGGTCATCAAATGTGTGGCTGATCCGTCAATTCGCAATGCAATTGGTGGATATGAGTGAAGTGGGGCACTGAGGAGCTGATATAAATCACCTCAGGGGTGCCAATCTCATTGAACTGTATTCTGAGAATCCAATACTAGGGGACAGATTAAATGAGATGGACTCGCATTTCTTAGCTTACAACCAGTTTTAAGTCACGATATTCCTCTTCAAACATTCTCAATTTCATTCAGTCAGGTGCAGTAACATCAGAACAAACGGCAACAAGATCAATTCTTTATAGATTCATAAAATAATACAGCCCATGCCTTTGCTGTCTCAATGAGAAAGCTGTCTGACTGGTCCCATTCCTTTGTCCGCACCCATACGCCGCCCCAAGAACCGAACACAAGAAATAGGAGCAGGATTTGACCCCACAGCCCCTCGAACTTTCTCCAGCATTCCATAGGATCATGGCTGATCTTCTACTCCAACTTCACTTTCCCACCTGTTCTCCAACCACTAAGAGACCAAGGGCGGGATTTTACGGCCTCGCTCGTGCGAGACCAGAAATTCCCGCCCGAGGTCAACGGAGATTTCCATAGTCGGACCCTCACCCCCTCCGATTCTGTGGTAGAGTTCCGGCCCAAGAACCTACTGATCTCAGCCCTGAATATACTCTGCGAAGGAGCATCCACAGCCCTGTGGGGTAGAGAAATCTGAAGTGAAGAAATTTCTCCTCATCTCAGTCCTAAATGATCAACCCCCCCCCCCAAACTTAGTTCGAGACTGTGTCCCCATGTGTTCGCGTCTCCCATAAGAACATAAGAACATAAGAAATAGGAGCAGGAGTAGGCCATCTAGCCCCTCGAGCCTGCCCCGCCATTCAATAAGATCATGGTTGATCTGATAGTGGTTTAGTTCCACTTACCCGCCCGCTCCCCATAACCCTTAACTCTCTTATTGATCAGAAATCTATATACCTGTGACTTAAACATATTTAACGAGGTAGCCTCCACTGCTTCAATGGGCAGAGAATTCCAGAGATTCACTAACCTCTGAGAGAAGTTCCTCCTCAACTCTGTCCTAAACTGACTCCCCCTTATTTTGAGGCTGTGTCCTCTAGTTCTTGTTTCCTTTCTAAGTGGAAAGAATCTCTCTGCCTCTACCCTGTCGAGCCCCTTCATTATCTGATATGTCTCTATAAGATCTCCCCTCAGCCTTCTAAACTCCAACGAGTACAGGCCATATCAGGGGAAACAATCTCTTAGTGCTACCCTGTCAGTTCTCTTCAGAATCTTATTACCTGTTTGAGTTCAAATCCCACCATGGCAGCTGGCGGAGTTTTCAAATTCAATTTTCTCTTAAAAATCTGGAATATAAAGCTAGTAAGAGTTTTAACAACACCAGGTTAAAGTCCAACAGGTTTATTTGGTAGCAAACACCGTTAGCTTTCGGAGCGCTGCTCCTTCGTCAGATGGAGTGGAAATGTGCTCTCTGGTGTTTGCTACCAAATAAACCTGTTGGACTTTAACCTGGTGTTGTTAAAACTCTTACTGTGTTCACCCCAGTCCAACACCGGCATCTCCACATCATATAAAGCTAGTCTCAGAAATGATGACTATGATAGCTGTCATCAATCGTTGTCGATTGTCAGAAAAAACCCATCTGGTTCACTAACGTCCTTTCGGGAAGGAAATCTGCCGTCCTTACCTGGTCTGGCCTACATGTGACTCCAAAGCCACAGCAATGTGGTTGACTCTTACCAGCCCTTTGAAATGGTGTAGCAAGCCACTCAGTTCTAGGGCAATTAGGAATAGGTAACAAATGTTGCCCTTGCCAGTGATGCCCACATAAAAGAATGAATTTTTTATAAAGCAAAAAGGTGAGAAAGTTTACCAAAATGATTCAAGTTCAGGTATAATAACTTTTGAAACAAATTCTTATTCACAATTACGGCCATTGTAACAAATGAAAAGGCAGCATCATCTTCCAGTATAACACCAAAAATACTTCCATCTGCATTGGGAGTCATCCTTCGATTGACCTTTCCCGTTTTTATTTCGGATTTCCAGCATCCACGGTATTTTGCTTTGTTACATCAATTGACCTTTACCTTTGACCTTCGAGTCTTCTATATTTTATAAAAGAAAGAATTTGCATTGTTATCGAGCCTTACATGTCCCCAGGATATCCCAAAGGGTTTACGGCCAATTAAATGCTTTTAAAATGTGGTCACTGCTGTCGGGAGTGAGGTAACCAGTTTGTGCACAGCAAGCTCCCACAAAGAACAATGTGACAATGATCAGATAATCTGCTTTTGGTGATGACGGCTGAAGGTTGAACCAGGGCACCTGGAAGAAGTGTGGTTGACTCTTAACTGCCCTCTGAAATGACTGAACAAGCCACTCAGTTGGAGATGGCTTTTTAGCCAAGATCAAACATTAGATTAAGCCCAAGATGGAGCGCAATGCCTCACCTTGCCAGTTGGATCTTGTTTGTCTCTCTTATGGGGACCATGAATTGGATTCAATTGGAATTTGGTTTTTGGAGCAAGCAAGGAATGGATTTCGGCTTGCCCAGTCCACTCTGTGCAATGGTTTTGTAAATTTAAGAATGGAGTAGAAATTAAATGAAGAATCCCTACAGTGAAGATGGAGGCCACTCAGCGCATCGAGCCTGCACCAACAACAATCCCACCCAGGCCCTATTCCTGCAACCCCATGCATTTACCCTGCTAGTCCCCTTAAAACTAAGGGACAATTTAGCATGGCCAATCAACCTAACCAGCACATCTTTGGACTGTGGGAGGAAACCGGAGCACCTGGAGGAAACCCACGCAGACATGGGGAGAATGTGCAGACTCCACACAGGCAGTCACCCAAGGTTGGAATTGAACCCGGGTCCCTGGCGCTGTGAGGTTACAGTGCTAACCACTGTGCTGCTGTGCCGCTTACTGTTACTTGCTAAAGTAATTCAGGATGAACAATAAATGGCGGCCTTGCCATGCTCACATCCGACGAATGAATATAAAACTAGCACAGGCTGCTGCTCTGTCCCATGTTTAAAAAGCTGCCTGCATTGGTCTGCCTTTCCTGTGCAGGTATAATCAGGAAAATGATTTTACAAAGTTGTGCGGTTTGGATTGTCCTCATTAATCACACTGCCTGAATCCCATTGAGACAATCTCCTTGGGGTGGATGCAGAAACTGAAATATCAGAAGATGAAATATTAAGAAGATGAAATATCAAGATGAATAACACTAACCTTCTTCAGAATAGTATTAATCTGTTATGTTCCCTGGAAGTTAGACATTTTTATCTTCGTTAGCACAATATAGGTGACACCTTCAAATTTAGAAGTGAAATAAAGATCTTAAGAAGTGAATATGGTAAGGGATTTTCAGATTGGACATCTGCATTGGGAGATTAGTCGGAAATGCATTGTAATATAAAATTCCTTTGCCTGCTGGCTTAATGAGGACACAATTTATTAAAAATGCCTTCTTCTCACCTTTGTTAATATGGTGCAGAATAAATTCATGTGATTGAGACACAGAATCACATAATACGGGAGGCTATTTGGCTCAACGTGTCTATGCCATCACCTTGAAAGAGACATCCAAATTAGTCCCACTCCCTCTGTTCTTTGTCCAGAGCCCTGTGAATTACACCTTTCTTATGTAAAAGGTCCAATTCCTTTTGGAAGTTTCTATCTACTCTGCTTCCACCATCTTTTCAGGGATTGCATTCAGATCATCACAAGCCTTTGAGTAATGCAGCGATGCAGCACAGAAACAGGCCCTTCAGCCCAACTAGTCCATGCCATCCATGGTGCCCTCCCAGCTAGTCCCATTTGCCCACATTTGGCCTATATCCCTCTAATCTTTTCCATGTACTTATCCAAATGCTTTTTTAATTTTGCTATTGTACCTGCCTCAACCACTTTCTCTGGCAGCTCATTCCATACACGCACCACCCTCTGCATGAAGAAGTTGCCCCTCAGGTCCCTTTTAAATCTTTCCCCTCTCACCTTAAACCTATACCCTCTAGTTTTCAATTCCCCTTCCCTGGGAAAAAGACTATGTGTGTTCACCTTATCTATGTCCTTCATGAGTAAATCATTTTCATATCAATCCCTCCACCTTTATCATCAGGAATGGTGGTGTAGTGGTAATGTTACTGGACTAGTAATCCAGAGGCTCTGGGGAACACAGGTTCAAATCCCACCATAGAAGCTAGTGGAATTTAAATTCAATGAATTGGCATGGTGGCACAGTGGTTAGCACTGCTGCCTCACAGCGCCAGGGACCCAGGTTCGATTCCCCACTTGGGTCACTGTCCATGTGGAGTTTGCACGTTCTCGCCGTGTCTGTGTGGGTTTCCTTCAGGTGCTTTGGTTTCCTCTGTGGCCAAACGGGCCACCTAAAATGGCAATTTGTAAAGCACTCTGGGACAATTGGGCAAGAACTAAAACAGCAGGCTGCCGCCTAAAAGAGAGAGATAAACAGGCTGCAACTCAGACGACTGAATACACAGGATATGGGCCATGTCCAGGACAAAAGGGACTTTCTGGTCAAACTGAGTTGTTTACCAGACATAGGGGCGCCGTAACCCCATATTTGGGAGGGAGGTGTGTGTCCAATGTGCCCTCAGTACCTACAGACATGGCCATTGGGGACACACCCAGAGATTGGTGTGGCAGCACCCGATTGGACTTTATCGACCAGGGTGATCAAGTCCTGATCGATTGATTGGCAATGGCCAAAAGGGGCGCAAAACCCAACGGGGTATAAAGGGTGCTGCACAACAGAAGCTCTCTCTCTCTCTGACCCCACGAACAAGCTACAACAACAGTGACCATCACCAGCAATGACCAGCACGAGGAGAGCCACCACACCCGAGAAGGAAGGAAGACCAGAGCCAGAGTGCCAGACTAGGCCAAAGGACCAGACTATGCAGAGGACTATCGAGACCACAGATAAATGCCAATATATGCTTGGGTACTTGCCAGTCACGCAAAGTTAAGTCAAGGTCTAGTATTGGACTTGAACTTTAGTATTGAGTACAGTTTTAGTATTTTCTGTAAGATAACTTATTGTTGGTTGGGTGGGTGATCATTGATTGTGTGTTTTAAATAAATATTGGTTGTACTAACAAGAAGTCTACTCGCAATTCTTTGTCCATCGTATAAGGGTTAAAACAGACTGTGCGGCAGGCACAACACCTCCCACAGTCTGAAAGGTGTGCTGGTTAGGTGTATTGGCCGTGCTAAAATCCCCCTCAGTGTACCCGAACAGGTGCCGGACTGTGGCAACTAGGGGATTTTCACAGTAACTTCATTGCAGTGTTAATGTAAGCCTACTTGTGACTAATAAATAAATCTGGAATTTAAAGCTAGTCTCAGTATTGTTAACAATGAAACTACGGGATTGTCATAAAAACCCATCCAGTTCACAACTGCCCCTTTATGGACCTCCATACCTAACCGGTCTACATGTGATGTGGTTCACTTTTAACTGGCCTTTAAAAGGCTATTAACCGAACCAAACTGTGAAAGACAAGTTGTAAAGCCATGAAACTGGACAGACCACCTGCCTTCAACTGAGGCAGCAGAAATGACAAAGGCACAACCTGCCCAGTCAACCTTACTAACACTTAGAATCCCTACACTGCAGAAGTAGGCCATTTGGCCCATCGAGTCTGCATCGACCACACTCCCACCCAGCCCCTATCCCCAAAGTCCCACACATTTACCCTGCTAGTTCCCTTGACACTAGGGTCAATTTGCCATGGCCAATCAACCTAACCCGCACATCATTGGACTGTGGGAGGAAATCGGAGCACCCGGAGGAAACCCACGCAGACATGGCGAAAATGTGCAAACTCCATACAGACAGTGACCCAAGCTGGGAATCCGAACCAGGGTCCCTGGCGCTGTGAGGCAGCAGTGCTAACCACTGTGCCACTCTTGGGGACTTGTGCAGAAATTCAGAGAGGTCGTTCATGGACCAGTCAAGTCACACTCGCTGAATCATACCTTACAACCATCCCTGGGTATGTCCTGTCACCTGATGAAGGAGCAGCGCTCTGAAAGCTTGTGCTGCCAAATAAACCTGTTGGACTTTAACCTGGTGTTGTGAGACTTCTTACTATGCTTACCCAAGTCCAACGCCGGTATCTCCACATCATGCCCTGTCCCATCAGACCCGGTGAAGGTGGCGGTACTGTGGCATATCAAGAGAGGTGGGTTGCCCTAGAGTACTCGCCATTGGACGAGATCTAGCGGCCAAATTCACCACAGATGCAAATCCCATCGTGGCAGCTAAATCTCGGGAGAGGGCCAAAATGGGATTTGCACCGGTGGGATCTTAATTTGGGATCTTTCCCGCCCCACTGATTTCCTCCCACAGTCCAAAGATGCGCAGGTTTGATGGATTGGCCATGCTATATTGCCTCTGAATGTATCCAAAGATGGCTAGGTTTGAGGTGCAGACTCGAGGGGCTGAAGGGCCTCTTCTGCACTGTATTCTATGAATCTGTTAGCTGTGGTAAATGCGCAGGGTTACGGGGATAGAGCGGGGATAGAGCAGGGGGCGGTGGACTTGGATGAAGATGCTCTGTTGGAGATTTGGTACAGACTTGATGGGATGAATGGCCTCCTTCTGCACTGTAGGGATTCCATGGATAATTTGCATTATATGATTTTTGTGTCTGCTGTCTTGCAAAAACTCACGGTAAATTCTGACAAAAGGCCCACAACTGTTGAAAGTGCGGCCGGTTTGAACACATTTAGTTCAAATTCAGGAAAAGGAAATGCCCTTGAAAGGGATAACACTTCACCTTCCCTACTGTGTGACCATGGAACCCGGATACATCCCTGAATGTACCAGACTGGCAACCAACCCCGCACCCCTCCATCCTATCCCTGTACTTCTGCACATTTAGCACGGACAATCCACCTAACCTGCACATCTCTGGACTGTGGGAGGAAACTGGAGCACCCGGAGGAAACCCATGGAGAGAAGGCAGTCACCTGAGGCTGTCCACTGTAGGCGGGCGACATGATGGCACAGTGGTTATCTCTACTGCCTCACAGCGCTAAGGACCCGGGTTCGATTCCTGGCTTGGGTCGCTGTCTGTGTGGAGTTTGCACATTCTCCCCGTGTCTCCTCCGGGTGTTCTGGTTTCCTCCCGCAATCCGAAAGAAGTGCAAGTTAGGTAGATTGGCCATGCTAAATTGCCACTACGTGTCAGAGGGATTAGAAGGGTAAATACGTAGGGCTACGGGGATAGGGCCTGAGTGGGGTTGTTGTTGGTGCAGACTCGATGGGCTGAATGGCCTCTTTCTGCACTGTAGGGATTCTACTGGTGAAGCAGAAATGTCATCCAATTAAATATTGGGAAAATTGAAGATTTTGGTTCCTGCTATAAACTCTGTTTCCAAGCTCCTGACTCCATTCATCTCCCTGGCAACGAGTCGGAGATTAAGCTTGTTCTTTATTGAAACCATGTTGTCACATTTGACTCCAAGCTGAGCTTCTGACCTGATATTCATGCTATCACTGAGACCTCCCATTTCCACCTCAGTAACATTCCTTCCCCCTGTCAATGCTCATCTGCTGCTGAAATTCTCATCCATGCCTTCGTGACTTCTAGGCTTGACTAGCCTTGTGCAGTCTTGGCTGCGCTCCCATATTCTGCCATCTATCAACAGGAGGCTATCCAAAACTCTGCTGCCCGAGTCTGAAATCGCACCAAGTCCTGTGTGCCATGATCCCTCTGCTTGTTGTCCTACACTGGCTCCCAGTCAAACAACACTTTGATATTCAAATCCTAAAGCAAAGTTCATTTATTAGTCACAAGTAGGCTTACATTAACGCTGCAATGAAGTTACTGTGAAAATCCCTTAGTCGCCACACTCCGCCGCCTGTTCGGGTACACTGAGGGAGAATTTAGCACCTAACCGGCACGCCTTTTGGACTCTGGGTGGAAACGAAAGGAAGCCCACGCAGGCACGGGGAGAACATGCAGATTCCGCACAGACAGTGACCCAAGCCAGGAATCGAACCTGGGTCCCTGGCGCTGTGAGGCAGCAGTGCTAACCACTGTGCCACTGCGCCATCATCCTTATTTTCAAATTCATCTATGGCCTCTGCCCCCTCCCTGTTCTCTCTAATCCCCGTAAGAGTTTTAACAACACCAGGTTAAAGTCCAACAGGTTTATTTGGTAGCAAATACCATTAGCTTTCGGAGCGCTGCTCCTTCGTCAGATAGAGTGGAAATCTGCTCTCAAACAGGGCACAGAGACACAAAATCAAGTTACAGAATACTGATTAGAATGCGAATCCCTACAGCCAACCAGACCATAAAGATACAGACAATGTGGGTGGAGGGAGCATTAAGCACAGGTTAAAGAGATGTGTATTGTCTCCAGACAGGATAGCCCGCAAGCCCAGGAGACAAGCTGTGGGGGTTACTGATAATGTGACATAAATCCAACATCCCGGTTGAGGCCGTCCTCATGTGTGCGGAACTTGGCTATCAGTTTCTGCTCAGCGACTCTGCGCTGTCGTGTGTCGTGAAGGCCGCCTTGGAGAACGCTTACCTGAAGGTCAGAGGCTGAATGCCCGTGACTGCTGAAGTGCTCCCCCACAGGAAGAGAACAGTCTTGCCTGGTGATTGTCGAGCGGTGTTCATTCATCCGTTGTCGTAGCGTCTGCATGGTTTCCCCAATGTACCATGCCTCGGGACATCCTTTCCTGCAGCGTATCAGGTAGACATCTCCTCCAGACCCTCAACCCTCCTAGATATCTGCGCCCCCCCCCCCCCCCCCAACCTCCCCCCCCCCTAAGTCTGGGTACCTCGATCTTGCCGATTTTAATCGATCCACCTCTGGTGGCTGGGCTTTCAGTTGCCTCAACCCCAAGCACTGGAATTCCCTCCCTACCACTCTCCATCTCTCTACCTCGCTTTGCTCCATTAAGACACTCTTTAAAACCTCCCTCTTCAGCCAAGCTTTTGGTCAGCTGACCTTATATCTACTTAGGTGGATTATTTCAGATTTCCAGCATCCGCAGTGTTTCACTTTTGGAATTATTTAATATGGCTTGCTGCCATAATTTGTTTCTGTTATATAAGGAGAGACAAAATCAGTTAGGATTATATTCACTGGAGTTTAGAAGAGTGAGAGGGGATCTCATAGAAACTTATAAAATTCTAACAGGAGTAGGCAGGGCAGATTCAGAAAGAATGTTCCCAATGGTGGGGGAGTCCAGAACTAGGGGTCATAGTTAAGGAAAAAGGGTAAACATTTTAGGACTCCAAAGATGTGCAGGTTAGGTTGATTGGCCATACTAAATTGCCCCTCAGTGTCAGGGGGATTAGCAGGGTAAATACGTGGGGTTACGGGGATAGGTCTGGGTGGGATTGTTGTCAGTGCAGGCTCGATGGGCCGAACGGCCTCTTTCTGCACTGTTGGGATTCTATGATTCTATGACTGAGGTGAGGAGAAATTTCTTCACAGAGAGGGTGGTGAATGTGTGGAATTCACGTCCACAGAAAGTAGTTGAGGCCAAAACGTTGTGTGATTTCAAGAAGAAATTAGATATAGCTCTTGGGGTTAAGGGGGTCAAGAGATATGGGAGGGAAGGGGGTGATCGGGGGATATTGAATTTGATAATCAACAATGATCAAAATGAATGGTGGAGCAGGTTCGAAGGGCTGAATGGCCTCCTCCTGTTTCTATTTTATATGTAAATCTATCAATATTTATGTTTTAAAATGCTCCAGTGAAGTGGCATGGGACATTATACTATTTTAAAAGGCGCTATATAAATAGAGGTTGATGACGTTCTCCTTTATAGTATTATTAGAAATTTACTGAAAAACTTATACGTTTTACTGTTGCGTGACTTAAGAGTTGAGGTTTTGATGAGAAAGTTATAGTGTAGGTTCTGCAGAAGCTGAGATGTTACAGAGCTGTGTGTGTATAAAGTCTTGCTGTTTGCCCCTATCCCTAACACCCAGTGGAGAGAAGCTCTTTGACGCTCTCTTGTGGCTTGGACTCGATTTGCATGCACAATGAGAGCCGATTTCTGCTCAGAAGCACATTTTTCTTCTTCCCATGCTCCCCCCCCACCCCCCCCCCCCCCGCCCCGCCCCCTTCCCCCTCGACGATATTCATTTTTGTGTGATGATGTTGGTTTTAAGACTCAATACACTTTTTCTCCTCTGGACATGATCTTAATCCCTGCTCGTGCCTCGCACGGATAAGCGACGGAGGAAAGCTTCTTATAAACTGACCCAGTAACAAGCCTTAATCCAGGATCCCCCAGCGAATCTGTATATCATCCCACAGTAGCTAAACTGAGAGATGTCGGGGCGAGATTGCAAATCAGTGACACATTCTTAACACAGGCTTATTTCACATGGGAACTGACAGTTAACAGAGAGAGGAAATGTTTATGGTATTCTGAGATAAATTCGAAGACTGGCTTCAAAGATGCAAGTAGGCTGTTGAAATTCACTTGACACCCAATCACCTGCCCACACAATGCTAATATTTAAAAGAGATAGCGCAGGTTAGATTCAACATTGTACTCAAAGAATATATTAGCTTGTGTCAATACATTACAATGTACTCATAAGCAACATATCCCCATTCTTCTAGAAATATTAATATTTCTACAATATAGATATTTCTACAGCAAGGGCAGCACTGTGGTTAGCACTGCTGTCTCACAGCGCCAGGGACCCGGGTTCAATTCCAGCATCGGGTGACTGTTTATGTGAAGTTTGTCCATTCTCCCCGTGTCTGCGTGGGTTTCCTCCCACAGTCCAAAGATGCGTATTAGGTGGATTGGCCATGCTAAATTGACCCTTAGTGTCAGGGGGATTAGCTAGAGTAAATACATGGGGTTATGGGGATAGAGCCTGGGTGGGATTGCGGTCGGTGCCGATTCGATGGGCCGAATGGCCTCCTTCTGCACTGTAGGGATTCTATGATTCCATGAACTGGAGACAGCTGTGGAGGCAAACTGTCAGCACTTTCATTAAGATGAAAGACGATGGATTTAAGACAACATTCTTTCTAATTTCTGTATGACATAATCCCCAGTGATGAAGTGTCAGCCGTGGCTCAGTTGGTGACATTCAGGCCCAAGATGCGGCTTCAGAAACCTGAGCACTGAAGTTTAGGCTGCTACTCCTGTGCAGTACCGAGGGGGTGCAGCACAGTTGGAGGTGCTGTCTTTTAGATAGGGCATTAACCTGAGGCTCTTCCTGCAGTCTCAAATAGACATAAAGGCCCCAGGCACTAATCCAAAGTTGGGGGAGTGAAGGAGGCCTGTCATTGGCTGGCTGTGGGATCTTCCTTTTCTGTCAATATCTATAGGTTTTGTGTGCCCCGCACCCTCCACCACGGGAGAATGCTCTGCAGGGGGCGCCATACTTTAAGCTATTTATTAATGTCACAAGTAGGCTTACATTAACACTGCAATGAAGTCACTGCGAAAATCCCCCAGTCACCACATTCTGGCACCTGTTCGGGTACACTGAGGGAGAATTTAGCATGGCCAATGTAACTAACCAGCACATCTCTCGAACTGTGGGAGGAAACCGGAGCACCCGGAGGAAACCCACGCAGACATGGGGAGAATGTGCAGACTCCACACAGACAGTGACCTGAGGCCGAGAATCGAATCCGGGTCTGTGGCGCTGTGAGGCAGCAGTGCTAACCATTGTGTCACCGTGCCACCCAGCGGGACTGGAACATCCTGCTGGCAGGAAGGGCTGGAAAACTTCAGCCAAAAGAGTGCAGATGAGTTAGCCCTGATGTCCTAAGTTGCATATCACCATGAGCAAACATGACTTATCAGGTCATTATCACATTCCTGTTTGTGGGATCTTGCTGGGCACAAATCGACCTGCTGTGCTTCTGACACAACAATCATGATTATAATTTCAAAGTATGTAATTGGTCGTGAGTTCTTCCGAGGTAATGTCAAGGTAGGATTTAGTGACAATGTCTGGAATCTTCCTGTCCTACCAATAGTGGGGAGCTTGACTGACAGGGAAACTTAGGTGAGTGGCCAAAATTCATTTTCCCAGTAGCAGGATGAATATTGGGAGTTTTGTTCTTGGGACTTTAAAGTTGGGTCGAGCTGCCCGTGAATATTGCCGGGAACTCCTTTTGCAGGCTTGGCATGTCATGCGTGGTGATTAAAGGACCACCTCACTGGAATGAAGTCCCCCCTCCAAATGAAGATCTACACCAGTCAGAAACATTCATGACTGCACACAACCTGGCCAGGTTGACATCTTCCATGACTAGGGCGGCACGGTGGCACAGTGGTTAGCACTGCTGCCTCGCAGCACCAGGGACCTGTGTTCGATTCCCGGCCTCGGGTGACTGTCTGGGTGGAGTCTGCACGTTCTCCCCGTGTCTGCGTCGGTTTCCTCTGAGTGCTCCTGTTTCCTCCCACAGTCCAAAGATATGCGGGTTAGGTTGATTGGCCATGATAAATTGCCTCTTAGTGTCCGGGGGATTAGCAGGGTAACTATGTGGGGTTATGGGGATAGGGCCTGGGTGGGATTGTTGCTAATAAAGGCTCGATGGGCCAAATGGCCTCCTTCTGCACTGTAGGGATTCTATGATTATATAACAACTTTAATCAGCCAATTGAGGTTGGCCTGTTAGAATATAAATTCCCTGATTCACAAAAAG
Source organism: Mustelus asterias (assembly GCF_964213995.1). Classification (NCBI taxonomy): domain Eukaryota; kingdom Metazoa; phylum Chordata; class Chondrichthyes; order Carcharhiniformes; family Triakidae; genus Mustelus; species Mustelus asterias. The sequence continues at coordinate 9,641,848 of NC_135806.1, forward strand.
ATGTCCCACACAAAATGATGTCCCTGATTAAGGGCCAAATTGATGGGCCAATCAGGGAGCCTCTTGCTTTGTATATAACCAGGCGTGTCAGTTCCTCTGGGACTCCTAGTGTAGACTGTTAACTGAAAGCACTCTGTATGCTGCTGTCAGACTTGTCAATAAAGGAATTTTGGTGAAGGGATTTCTGCCTCTGAGGTCTTACTTACAGATTAACAGTGAGTTGCTACTGCATTGCCCTCTTTAGGGAGTGTCTGTAAATGCCACCCTGTGCTGGAGACCGGGTGGCAGCCGTGCAAGTTACATGAATGATGACCAAGGAAAGGAGCAATGGTTCGCGGGGAAGGGTGGAAGCGCGGTCTCTCTGGATGCCCCTTTGAAAATGGCACCCAGACCACATGAGGTCATGGCAGAGGCAGCAAGCGTGACTTCCTCCCTGCCCCCACCACGAGTATTGATGAGCGCCTTGTGGATGCAAAGAGCTGGACTGTGCCAGGTGGTGCGTGGTTAGCCGTCCCGTTCCCCCAACAGCGGAAATCACTCCCACTTCCGGGACTGGCACCAACTTCAGAATGGAAGATTCCGGCCAACGTTTCTGCCTCTGTGCATCCATAAAGATAGGGTTCATTCCATAACCTTTAGTACCACATAATTGGCATTATTCAATTTTTGATTTCTATCTTCCTCTTTTGCTTCAGTCTTTTTGTGGTCTTACTATTGTCCGATCTTTCTCCCCTCCCTCTCTCTATTTTCCCTCTTTTTTTAATCTCCTTATTTTTGTCCACCTCTCTTTGTCCACCTCTCCTCTGATTCCACAGTCCTACTGAGATTGATTTTGAGTGTTGTTGTTTAGCACAGTTTTATTAACCTTCTTTTGGAAGAGGGGGTCGGAGGAGGGGGTTGGGGGGGGGGGACGGTGGCGGGGCTGGCAGAGGAAGAAGAGCATCATGGAGGCAAGCCTGTTCCAACATCCACAGTGCACCGTGCTGACGGAGGGCGTAAAAGGTGTCTTTGAGAGATACAGTATAGTCTGGGGAAGTTCTGGATCCCACAGAACTTTCCTATCTGTCTCTCATTCAATCACATAGCACTGAACAGCATCAACCCCGATCAAGTCAGCAGTCTTGATAAACAGTTCACGAATGAATTGAAGATTGACTGCAGACCAAAATAATCATGGACTCCCTACAGTACAGAGGAGGCCATTTGGCCCATTGAGTCTGTAACAACCCCCAAGCCCTATTCCCGTAATCTGACATATTTACCCTGCTATTCCCCCCGACACTATGGTCAATTTAGCATGGCCAATCAATCTAATCCATACATCTTTGGAGTGTGGGAGGAAACCAGAGCACCCGGAGGAAACCCACGCAGGCTCGGGGAAAACCCCACACGGACAGTGACCCAAGAACGGAATTGAACCTGGGACCCTGGCATTGTGAGGCAGCAGTGCTAACCACTGTGCCACCGTGCCTCCAAAGTGTCAGGCCTAACTTCATGGACAACAAGTGTGGTCGAAGCTCCTGCTCTGGCCTGTGGTTCTGGCTCTAACAGCGAGCAGAGATGCTCAAAGGTTCCTGGAGTCTGTTGTTGTCTTCTGCAAAGTAATACCAGAGGGGAATCTTAGGTGGGCCTAATATCAGTTTACAAAATGGGATGATCAATGCAGTAAGACTGCAGATAATGCAGGACATTTGCTGTCACTGTCAGGTGCACAGGAACACCAGCACTTTCATGCTTGCCTTACCATCTCCATTCTTCCCTTCAACATTCACACCATCCTGACTTGGAAGTGTATTACCGCATCATTGCTGGGTCAAAATCCTGGAACTCCTGAACTAACAGCACTGTGGGTGTACCTACACCAAATGGACTGCAGAGGTGCATCACTATTTCCTCTATTTCCCATCCCTAATTGCCATTAACGCTGGTCCTGGTTGCGATGGCCTAGTGGTATTATCGCTAGACTATTAATCCAGAAAATTAGCTAATGTTCTGGGGACCCAGGTTCAAATCCCACCACGGTAGATGGTGGAATTTGAATCCAATAAAAAATATCTGGAATTAAGAATCTACTGATGGCCATGCAACCATTGTCGATTATCGGAAATAATCAATCTGGTTCGCTGATGCCCTTTAGGGAAGGAAATCTGCCGTCCTAATCCGGTCTGGCCTACATGTGACTCTCGAGCCACAGCAATGTGGTTGACTCTCAACTGCCCTCGGACAACGAGGGATGGGCAATAAATGCTGGCCAGCCAGCGACGCCCATGTCCCACGAAAGAATAAGAAAACAAGCCAGTGAATGAATGAGAAAAGGACTGTTTCACATTAGGGCATCCACATCTGTGCCAGCGGTATTCTCCATTCAAAGAAAAACAAGACTGATTTGAGACTAATTTGTCATTCCTATTTGAAGATAAGCATGGGCTGATCAGCCTGGGAGCGGGGAATGAATGGATCCTGATTTGGTGTTGTTGGGGTTTTATGTTTAATTCAGAATTCTGCTTAATAACCACTAAATTAAGGCTGCATTTGTACAAGAGCGAGGAAGACCATTGAAGACAAGTGATGGGGTGAAACCATAACGAAGCAATACAGTTCCACCTACGTCAAGATTCAGTCCAATTTCCTGAGGAGAATGTTAACAGTGGCTTGTATCATTCTCAATGGAAATATATCCGTAATGAAAATAGTGCCTTAATCCGACACACATTGATATGCAAATGAGGCAGCAGGTTTCTTGGAAGAGATAATGTGCTTTTGAGAACATTTTCATCATTCCCACATGTGAATGCTTCCAAATATGATTTTAAACATCTGCTCATTAAAGTTATTGGTATTCAAAAACATGTCAACTCAACTGTTCAAAGCTCAGATTTCCCTGTCCTGATAAGACGACATTCACAAGACACGTCACAATTTCAGGACTGCTGCCATCTGACTTTTGAAATGGACCTACCTCGCTTTAATTTGATCTTTCTCTACACCCTGGCCAGTGTAAAGATTGTGGGCTAGCTGGATTGGCTATGCTAAATTGCCCCTTTGTGTCAGTGGGTAAATAGCTAGGGTAAATGCATGGGGTTATGGGGATAGGGCTTGGGTGGGATTGTGGTCAGTGCAGACTCGATGGGCCGAATGACCTCCTTCTGCACTGTAGGATTCTATGATTCTATGACTGTAATGCTACATTCTGCATTCACTCCTTTCCTCATATATGAACGTTATTCTTTGTCTGTACAGTGCGCAAGAAACAATGCTTTTCACTGCGTACCAATACATGTGACACTAATAAATCAAACCAAATCAAAATTCTTAACAACGGGAGAAGATTATACGGCCAAGAGATCATTGAGCAAACTCTTAGATGTGAGGTTTTCAGTTATAAATAAGCCTTAAATATTAGCTGGGGTTTTCCCCCCACGTGGTCATTAATCAACCACTAGTCTTAGCTTACTTAAAACCAATAGGCTAGCACCGGTGTTCAAATAATACCAATTAGAAAATCTAGGCCATTGTCCCACAGTCGGAAAGACATGCTGGTTAGGTGCATTGGCCATGCTAAATTCTCCCCCAGTGTACCCAAACAGGCGCCGGAGTGTGGCAACTAGGGGATTTTCACAGTAATTTAATTGCAGTGTTAATGTAAGCCTACTTGTGACACTAATAAAATAAACTGAAATTTAATAGTTTAATGATGGATTGAAATAGGGCTGGACTCAGTTAATGGTAGGGCGTTGGGGAGAGTTATAGAACAAAGAGATCTAGGGGTACATGTTCATAGCTCCTTGAAAGTGGAGTTACAGATGGACAGAGTGGTGAAGAAGGCATTCAGCGTGCTTGGTTTCATTGGTCAGAACATTGAATACAGCGGTTGGGACGTCTTGTTGAAGTTGTACAAGGCATTGATAAGGCCACACTTGGAATACTGTGTACAAAAGTTCTGGTCACCCTATCATAGAAAGGATATTATTAAATTATAAAGAGTGCAGAAAAGATTTACTAGGATGTTACCAGGACTTGAATGTTTGAGTTATAAGGAGAGGCGTGATAGACTGGGACTTTTTTCTCTGGAGCGTAGAGGGCTTAGGGGTGATCTTATAGTGGTCTATAAAATAATGAGGGGCACAGATAAGGTAGATAGTCAACATCCTTTCCCAAAGGTAGGGGAGTCTAAAACTAGAGGGCATAAGTTTAAGATGAGAGGGGAGAGATACAAAAGAGTCCAGAGGGGCAATTTTTTCACACAGAGGGTGGTGAGTGTCTGGAACAAGCTGCCAGAGGTAGTAGTAGAGGTGGGTACAATTTTGTCTTTTAAAAAGCGTTTAGACTGTTACATGGGTAAGATGGGTATGGAGAGATATGGGCCAAATGCGGGCAATTGGGACTCGCTTAGTTGTTAAAAAAAGGGCGGCATGGACAAGTTGGGTCGAAGGGTCTGTTTCCATGCTGTAAACCTCTGTGACTCCTCCATTAATATAGCCTTTGTTTCACAATGCAGAGTTAGGGTCTGTTAATTGCTGAGCGGCCACTTTGAATAATGAGGTGGAGATGCGAAGGGTACTCTGTCCGTCGTGTCCCGTGTTTGTCTTCCGAGGAGGTCGGTGCGGTTTTTCGCTGTGGCGCATTGGAACTGTCGATCGATGAGTCGAGCGCCATATCTGGTACTTACGAGGCTGTCTTCCAGTGTCTGGAGGTGTCTGTTGCGATCCTCCTCAGCTGAGCAGATCCTGTATATACGGAGGGGTTGTCCATAGAGGATGGCTTCTTTAACGTGTTTAGGTGGAAGCTGGAGAAGTGAAGCATCGTGAGGTTTTCCACTCTTCACATTCCAATCTGTAAATGATCTTGCAGTTGTGTCTTTGCCTATATATGGTGTGTTTGTGAACTAACCTTCTCTCACCCTGATGAAGGGGCAGTGCTCCGAAAGCTCATGATTCCAAATAGACCTGTTGGACTTTAACCTGGTGTTGTGAGACTTCTTACTGTGCTTTGAGTTAACCATCACTGTCATGGTTAAAATAGCTCACTCCTGCTATTAGGGAAAGTGTTTTTAGCCAGAGAATATTGGAGAATGCATTAGGTCGAGATGGATTTCAAGCTGCTGATATTTTAATTAACTAATTGTGATGCCCCAGCAATGCAACTACTCTGTGTATCTTGTCGATTATCAATTCAGAGGCTGTAAACGTGTATCTGTTCCAATTATCCAATTCAAACCTGGGGAAATCCTTGTTATCTCTCAACATTTCTGTGTAAAACATTGCTGCTGCATATTTAATAACTACCATTACATTCCTGTCATTGGATAATGAGTGCCAATTTGTGGATATTTTGGTAATGCAGGCAAAGCAACTGCTGGCATTCTGCTGGGGAATGGCGAACAGTGGCAGATTGGTTATAGAATCATAGAACCCTACAGGGCAGAAGGAAGCCATTCGGCCCATCGAGTCTGCACCGATCACAATCCTACCCAGGTCATATCCCCATAACCCAATGCATTTAACCTAGTTAGTCCCCCTGACACTAAGGAGCAATTTAGCATGGCCAATCCACCTAATCTGCAGACACAGGGGGAATGTGCAAACTCTGCACAGACAGTGACCCAAGTCGGGGATTGAACCCGGGTCCCTCCCTGGCGCTGTGAAGCAGCAGTGCTAACCACTGTGCAACTGTGCCACCTTGTACCAAGCCCTATTCACCCATCAGCCCTGTGCTCACAGACCTACATTGAAAGTTTATTTATTAGTCACAAGTAAGGCTTACATTAACACTGCAATGAAGTTATTGTGAAATTCCCTTATGGCTCCTGGTTAAGTAACACTATGATTTAAGAATTCTTAACCATGTTTCCAAATCCCTCCATGGCCTCGCTCCCCCCCTCACTCTGTAATCTCCTCCAACCCCAGAGGGACAGCGTGAGAAAGAGAGAGAGAGAGATGTGGGAGGCTGTTCAGGAGAGCCTGGGGAATTGTAAAAAATTAAGGGTGACTTGATGAGACTTCAGAATATAAAGACTTTCTTGCTAACTCTATTTACAAATAAGATCCGACAGAATAACTATGTGAACTGTGCACGACTCCTCCCTGGTTCCAATTGTTGATCCTTCCTGACTCGGGATACTTACCCTCGCATTCGATTGGCTCAGTTTCTCACCTTGACAACTCCATAGGATCCACCCTGACCAGGTGGCCCTCAGTGAAGGGCCCCTAAAAGGGGCCATGCTACCACAGGAATAGTCATGTCTCTGGGTAAAGTTTTAAAGTTTAAAGTTTATTTATTAGTCACAAGTGGGCTTACATTAACAGTGCAGTGAAGTTACTGTGAAAATCCCCTAGTCGCCACACTCCAGCGTCAGTTTGGGTACACTGAGGGAGAATTTAGCATGGCCAATGCACCGAACCAGCACATCTTTCAGACTGTGGGAGGAAACAGGAGAACCCAGAGGAAACCCACGCAGGTCCAGGGAGAACCAGCAAACCCCACACAGACAGTCACCCAAGGTCAGAATTGAACCCGGGTGCCTGGTGCTGAGAGGCAGCAGTGCTAACCACTGTGCCACCTTGCCGCTCCAAAGGGTAACAAAGGCACAGGTGAGGGTTTCAATAATGGATCGATCGAGGCAGGAACGGGGAAGGGTAACGTTACGTCCTTAATGACATTTGCACATTCTGCAAAACACTGCAGATATGCAAGAGTAGAAGTTGATTTTTTTGGTTTTTCCAGTAAACCAAGAGATTCAAATTGCCCTTAGAGTTCCTCAATTTTTATGTATTTGAAATCTTGTATGTATTGATGCCAGATGTATGAAGGGGAGATAAGACAGGGGAGACAGAGATGGGCATTGTATAAAGAAACCTTCCTTCAGGCAGACACCGTTCACACAAATCGCCCTGACAGTTCTCGAAATTCAGTCGGTTTGCATGTTGGAATGGCAGGGCTGTTGTTCCGAGTGAACCTGTCGGAGGATTGTAGTCAAGGTGACATCTCCGAACGTTACTGTAGGTGGAAACATTAGTCGCTCCGACAGGCACAGCGAGTCCATTCCCTGTCAGCTCCCTGTGTGCCGATAATTAAAAAGGGAGCTAATGGAGGCATGGCAAGGTACAAACTAATCTATTAAACACAATCAAGGCCTTTTAAATGCTATACCGTGACATATTACAGATTGGCAAGCTTCTGGCATGTGTCAGGAGCTTTAAAAATGCAGTGAGAAAAAGCAAGACCCGTGAAGAAATAACGCTGCCTGCAATTTATTCCGATTTCTCATGGTTGATGTTAATGAGATGCACTTGGCTTCGTAAAGAGCAACACGTCAGAATGTTGCATCAAAAGGTTCATCTTTAAGCCTGGGCTTGGGTAAGAAATCAGTGGTTAACGCTGCTGCCTCACAGCGCCAGGGACCAGGGCTCGAATCCCAGCTTGGGTTTCCTCCGGGTGCTCCGGTTTCCTCCCACAGTCTGAAAGACGTGCCGGTTAGGTTCATCAGCCATGCTAAATTCTCCCTCAGTACCCGAGCAGACGCTGGAGTGTGGCGACTAAGGGAATGGGAGCTTGAGCTTTGAGTAGAGAAGAAGGAAATTTGAGAATATTTGCGCTGGGGTCAAGGTGGCTTAAGTAGCACCTTATTGAAGGGACATTGTGTAATGGCTTTCATCAGGTAATTGAGGTGGGTCTGTTAGAATATGAACTCCCTGATTAAGGGCTACATTGATGGGCGAATCAGGGAGCCTCTTGCTTTGTACTTAACCAGGCGTGTCAGTTCCTCTGGGACTCCGAGTGTAGACTGTTAACTGAAAACACTCTGTATGCTGTTGTCAGACTTGTAAATAAAGGGATTTTGGTGAAGGGATTTCTGTCTCTGAGGACTTATTACAGTAGGTTAACTGAATGCAAATAAGTCCTTTGAAATAAACCACACAGTCTGCGATGAGGGGGGGCATGGAGCTTGGAAAAAGGCAAGGTGAATGGGTTTTATATTTAACCTCAATACAGAGTGGGTGGTGAAAGTATAGAATAGATGGCTCATGGAGAGAATGGGAGTGGACAATGCTGCCATTTTATTGTGAGACAAATTTCTGTGATTCTTTTAAATTAGTATCTCAACAGGTTCGACTCATTGGCCAAGATTTTAACTCTCTGCCCTACCCTGATGGACAGGCAAAGATGTTAAGATGCTAAAAATTGTGGTCCTGTCTCCAAGCCTTTGCATTCCTGGGTCCTAACCAGCCTCCTGTATAAAAGCAGGCCAGGATCTACTTAAGATTCAAAACAAGTCACTCTCCAATTGGGACACATCCACCAATACCTCATGTACAGGTGGAGCTCTGCACCTGCCTGCTGCGCTGTAACAGCAATGATGTGGAGATGCCGGCGTTGGACTGGCGTGAACACAGGAAGAAGTCTCACAACACCAGGTTAAAGTCCAACAGGTTTATTTGGTAGCAAATACCATAAGCTTTCGGAGCGCTGCTCCTTCGTCAGATGGAGTGGAAATGTCTAACATTTCCACTCCATCTGATGAAGGAGCAGCGCTCCGAAAGCTTATGGTATTTGCTACCAAATAAACCTGTTGGACTTTAACCTGGTGTTGTGAGACTTCTTCCTGTAACAGCAACACAGTAAGTTAATAAACTTCCTCATGCTCTCTGAACTGATTGCAGACCAAAGAACAGGAACGATGCCCAAGTCAGACCCCACAAAGTAACCTTAAACCTTCCAGGAATTCCCCCTGCAACCTGACCTTTGGAGAGATTGTGATCACATGCCATCAATCAACTGCTGGGACAATTCCCATATCGTAGAACCCAAACAGTGCAAAAGGAGGCCATTTGGACCATCGAACCTACACCGACAGCACCACCCAGGCCCTAAACTCACATATTAACCCTGCTAAACCCCCTGACACTAAGGGTCCATTTAGCATGGCCACCTAACCCGCACATCTTTGGAGGAAACCAGAGCACCCAGAGAAAACACATGCAGACACAGGGAGAACATGCAAACTCCACACAGGCAGTCACCCGGGACCGGAATCGAACTCGGGTCCCTGGCGCTGTGAGGTAGCAATGTGTAGTAAGCCCTCGAAGGCTGAAGTCCCTTCACCAAAATCCCTTTATTTACAAGTCTGACAGCAGCATACAGAGAGCTTTCAGTCAGCAGTCTACACTCGGAGTCCCAGAGGAACTGACACGCCTGGTTTAGTACAAAGCAAGAGGCTCCCTGATTGGCCCATCAATTTGGCCCTTAATCAGGGAGTTCATATTCTAATAGGCCCACCTCAGTTGCCTGATTAAAGTTGTTACACTGTGCTGACCACTGTGCCATCATATAAGAAAGATTATCAAGTTCCCTGTTGAATTTGCACATAGATGTTGTCTTTGACCCCTGAGGCAACAGAACAAGATTTCACTCATTTCTCCAAAATACATGAGAAGACGTGAGGAACATCAGCCTCAGAACATTGCTGCAGATAATTCCTCAGCAAAATAGAAGCATTTTCTTTTACCTTTTTGGTGTATGGATACAATGAACACGAGTAAGCAATATGGATGGAGCCTAAGCAGTGGAGTGCATTGTTGTATCAACACTCCATACCATCTAATGGTGGGTACAAGTTGACATCCATTATTCACCATGAACAGCTTCTGAATCATAAAATATCCCTCAGTAGAGAATACAAAGGCACATTTTAGCTCAGAAAAAAGGCTTGCATTTATACAGCACCTTCATGACCTCTGGGAATTCCAAAGTGCTTTAAAATCAATGGTGTACTTTTTTGAAGTCTAGTCATTGTTGTACCATAGGAAAATGTTAAGTTGTTTTAGTTTATCCTTTCAAAGAGCTAGCACCAGGCCAATGGGCTGCATGGCCTCCTTCTGTATGGTTTTGTGATTCCACAAAGTGGTTTATGCAGCAGACTCTACGTGCAACTTCCTGCTGAATAACACAGCTGTCGTCAATTCCATGTCACTCCTTTCCATATTTTCACCACAGTTCAACTGTTGTACCATGTATTTCTTCATAAAACAATTAGCCAAAGCTGTTAATTGCCTTTTCTCCTCTTTAAAGAGACACAGCTGAGATCAACGTGAACAAAGCCAAGTCCTAAAGGATGTTGTGTGGGAACAGTTGCCATGGCGACTATGATTGAAGGCATCAGCATTGGGTGAGTTCATCATTTTCAAGGAATAATTCAGTCTTGTGCCTACCAATATGGTTGGGTTGCAAGCTGATAGCAGGCTGTGTACCATGAATCTAACTTGTATGATATGATGGAGGACAAATGTGTTACTGGTCGGAATTCTTCAACCTCGCACGTCTCTCTACCGCTGCCAGTGAGAATGGAGGATTTGGCGCTCAGCCAAATCTCCATTCAGTGCAGCGGTGCTGGAGAATCCCAGCTGTGGGTGAGGTCAGAGAATGCGACCCATGATTAAATTAATACAGGCGCATGTATGTGTCATAGGATCCTTACAGTGCAGAAGGAGGCCTTTTGGCCCATTGAACCTGAACCCACAACGATCCCATTAAGGCCCTATTCCTCATAACCCCACATATTTACCCTGCTAATTCCTCTGACAGTAAGGTACAATTTAGCATGGCCAATCCACCTAACCTGCACAGTGGCAAAATGGTTAGCGCTGCTGCCTCACAGCGCCAGGGTCCCGGGTTCAATTCCTGCCTCAGGTCACTGTCTGTGTGGAATTTGCACATTCCTCCCGTGTCTGCGTGGGGTTTCTCCGGGTGCTCTGGTTTCCTCCAACAATCCAAAGACATGCAGGTTGGGTTGATTGGCCATGCTAAATTGACCCTAGTGTCAGGGGGATTAGCAGGGTAAATGTGTGGGGTTACAGGAATAGGGCCTGGATTGCATTCGGGACAGACTGGATGGGCCAAATGGCCTCCTTCTGTACTGTAGGGATTCTATGATCTTTGGAATATGGGAGGAAACCAGAGCACCCGGAAACCCACGCAGACACGGGGAGAACGTGCAAACTCCACACAGACAGCCACCAAGGCTGGAATTGAACCCGGATCCCTGGTGCTGTGAGGCAGCTAACCGCTGTGCCACCCATGTGTCTGACAAGAAAATTTCTGAAAAGACCTGTAAATGTATTTGAAAGCGTGCAGAACAATACAAAGGACTTAAATGTCAGTCCTTCTTTTGAGAAAGATGGTGTTGGGCAAAAAGTTGCATTTTCTTGTGGGAAGAAGTGTATTATACAACTTAACAGGGCCCAGTAAGTAAACCTAACTGGGGTTTAGATCAATGAGATGGAGCTAGTTTTGACTTGGAATGGACTTCCTGTGAGAGGCCCAAGTTAGATGGACTCCACTCAGCCCAGTCCACAGCACCCTTCAGCATGGTGACAGGAGCTGGGTGGACCGTTAAACACAACGCCACCTAGGAGGTGGGAGGACTCAATCCAGAAATTTACTCCAAGCTTGAATTTGTGGCTCTCAGATATTTCTTTCTGCACCGACAGCTTTCACTTGAGGGAAGTTTGAAAAAGTCACCTCCCTGGTATCTATTCTTTAAGAGGGTTCCCGAAAGTTCCTTTGCTTGCCTGGAGATCTCTTAGAACCTGTCTGGGTTACGCTGGTCCTATTTAAGGCTGCCCAAAGTGAGAATCATAGAATCATAGAATCCCTACAGTGCAGAAGGAGGCCATTCGGCCCATCGAGTTTGCGCCGACCACAATCCCACCCAGGCCCTATCCCCATAACCTCATGCATTTACCCTAACTAATCCCCCCTGACACTACAGGGCAATTTATCATGGCCAAGCCACCTAACCCGCACGTCTTTCAGACTGTGGGAGGAAACTGGAGCGCTCAGAGGAAACCCACGCAGACACGGGGAGAACGTGCAACCTCCACACAGACAGTGGACCGGAGCCTGGAATCGAACCCTGGTCCCTGGGGCTGTGAAGCAGCAGTGCTAATCATCGTGCCACCATGTTGCCTCTTGGCAACGAGAGTTGGTGCACCATTCGCTGGGGAGCGGGATCCTCTGGTCCCGCCACTGTCAATGGGAATTCCCATTAAAGCCACCCTAAAGCATCAGGAAACCCATGGCAAAGGGTGCACTGTTGGCGGGACCAGGGAATCCCGTCAGCCTGAATGGCCGGAGAATTCCAGCCTATCCACGCGATTACCAAGTGCATTCCCGCCAGTGGGGAAACTGGAATATTTCACTAACCAGGACCGATGGGGTGGGCTGGGAGAATTGTGACAGGTCTGATGCCCAGCCTGATCCTGTTTCAGCCCTGACGTCTGATTCACCAGGTGGTCGGGATTCCTATCAGAGGCTAGCGGATCAGGTGAATCCCCACTCAAAAAGATCACATTCGACTTAACGCCAATGGCTTACAAAGCAGGGTGCTAATGAAGGCAAGTGAGTTAGCAAGGTGGGAATATTTATGGAAGGAATTCCAGAGCTTTGGAATTTGAGGCAGCTGAAGGCACGGCTGTCGATGGTGAATCTTATAAAATCGGGGACATGCAAGTGTGTGGCGGGGCTGGTGAGCTGACAGGGATAGGGAGGGGTGAGGCCATGGCTAGAACCAAATGGGTACCTCAACAATGAGTTGCCAGGCCTCTGGGGGTGAGGGGTTTAAAGATGGCAAAGGCCCATTGGTAGTTTGCTTGTGGCAGGGGATTTAATGCCAGTTTTCCCTCAATGTACCCAAACAGGCGCCTGAGTGTGGCGACTGGGGGATTTTCACAGTAACTTCATTGCAGTGTTGATGTAAGCCTATTTGTGACATTAATAAATAAAGTTTTCTTGTTAAAAATCGGCTACATAATAGTCAACAAAACCCAACTGAAATTGTTTGGCCATCAAAGTGAAATGTTTTCAGCTTGCCAAAACCATTTACTTGTTTTTTTACGTGGCTGTGTAACTCAGAACAGGATGCCTTTGTGAACTGAGTATCTCCACCCTGCCTGGGAAGTGTCTATAAATAAAGGTGAGCATTATTATTTCCACTGGTGCCTCTACAACATGTTATTTAGATTTCCATTGGACTTGGATTCTTGAAGATCAGGAATCAACAAACCCAAACCCAGTGAACTTATAAAAGACTTCTCTATATTCAGACCTGATTTCCTGTAAAACTTTGGAATATGTATTTATCTGAGAGTGTGAGAGTGCCAACCAAAGGGAAAAAATAAATAAGTTCTCCCCATTTGTTTTTATAACAAGTGCCACAGAAAATATTTCCCCAAGTCGTCAGGCAAATTCTGCTCAACAAGAGAATTCCAGTGAGGAACACAGGGAAAATAGGAATTAGGAGCGAGAGTCGGCAATTAGCCCTTCTAGTTCACTCTGCCACTCTGTATGATCATGGATGATTTCCATCTCATCCTAACTCCACTTCCCTGCCTTTTCCACTTTATCCCACTCTTGATCAAATATTTATCTCTCCCTTTCTTGAATCCATTGATTGATTCTGCACCCACTGCACTCCAGGGCAGTGAGTTCCATAGATTTACAACCCTCTGTGAGAAGTAGCTTCTCCTTATCTCTGTCTTGAACCTCCCCCCTCTTACTCTACAATTATGACCTCTTGTCCTAGACTGTTCTAGAAGGGGGAACATTTGGTTAACATTTACTTTATCAATCCCGTTGGGTATCTTATATACCTCAACCAAATCCCCCCTCATTCTTCTGTACTCAACCGCTCCTCATACGACAGCCCTTTCAAACCTGGAATCAATCCAGTGAACCTCTTCTGAACCACCTCCAGTGCCACCACATCTTTCCTCAAAGAAGGTGACCAGAACTGAACACAATACTCCAAGCGTGATCTCACCAATGTCTTATACAATTATAACAACACTTCTCTACTAAATTTATCCCAGAATTCCTACAGTACAGTATGGGGCATTTTGTCTGCACTGACTCTCCAACAGAGCATACCACCCGGACCGCATCCCCGTAACCTCATGTATTTACCTCACTAATCCCCCAACGTACGCATCTTAGGACACTAAGGGGCAATTTAGCGTGGCTAATCCACCTACCCTATCTTTGGACTTGATGCGTAAAAAGATGCTGAAGAAGCGTGAAAGAGTAGATACTGAGGGGTGTTTCCACAGATTGTGGGAATCCAGAACAAGGGTCATGGTCTCAGGATAAGGGGTCGATCATTTAGGATTAAGAGGAGGAGAAGTTTCTTCACTCAGAGTGTGGTGAATCTGCGGAATTCTCTACCCCTGAGAGCTGTGGCCTCTCAGTTGTTGAGTATATGCAAGGTTGCAATCAGAATGGGTGGCATGGTGGCACAGTGGTTAGCACTGCTGCCCCAGAGTGCCAGAGACCGGGTTCGATTCCAGCCTTGGGTGACTGTTTGTGTGGAGTTTGCACATTCTCTCCACGTCTGTGCAGGTTTCCTCCCTCAGTCCAAAGATAGAATCACAGAATAAAAACATAGAATCCCTATAGTGCAGAAGGAGGCCATTCGGCCCATCGAGGCTGCACCGACAACAATCCCACCTGGCCCTATCCCTGTAACACCATGTATTTACCCTGCTAATCCCCCTGACACTAAGAATCAATTTAGCATGGCCAATCAACTTAACCCGCACATCTTTGGAGTGTGGGAGGAAACCCACGCAGACACGGGGAGAACGTGCAAACTCCACACAGACAATGACCTGAGGCCAGAATTGAACCCAGGTCCCTGGCGCTGTGAAGCAGCAGTGCCAACCAGTGTGCCACGATGCCGCCTCAGCATGTGAGTTAGGTGGATTGGTCTTGCTAAATCACCCCTTTTGTGTCCCAAGATGTGAAAGTTAGGGGGATTAGCAGGGTAAATGCTTGCAGATACGGGGATGGGGTGGGCCTGGGTAAGATGCTCTGTCAAGGAGTCAGTGCAGACTCGATGGTCCGAATGGCCTCTTTCTGCGCTGCAAGAATTCTTGACCCAAAAGACGAATCAAGAGATAAAGGGTGGGATTTTATGGCCTCGCTCAAGCGAGAGCAGAAATTCCCATCCAAGGCCAACAGAGATTTCCATAATCGCTCGCTCGCTTGCTCCGATTCCATGGCATGCGAGGTGGTAGAGTTCCGGTGATAGTGTGAGGTAAGCTAAGATCTTATTGCATGGCAGTGCCACACATTTGATGCGTTGTCTGGCCAGCGCCTGCCATTGCTTCTTACATCCTTATTTTCTTATGAATGGGAAGTAGAAAGACTTGCATTTATAGAGAACAACATTCACACTTTTACAATGGAGTACAGTTGCTATTGCAAGGTAGGAAACACAGGAAGCAATTTCAGCTCAGCAAACTCTCAAAGAATAGCAAAGAGACCAACAGACAGATAATTTGATTCAGAGCTGTTGACTGAGGGATAAATATTGGCTGGGACACTACGGAGGAACTACCTTGCCCTGCTTTGAAAAGGCATCATTTACATCCACCTGACAAGGCAGAACGGGCATTAATCATCAAAATGGCAGCACATTCAGCAGTGCAGCACTCCCTCAGTACTGCACTTGTACATTTTTATGCTGTTGTGAAGTTGTACAGAATGTCTATAAAGAGTGTAAAATACTAAAGGGGAAACAACAGGGCAGGGTGCCTTTAAAAGCTGATTGTGTCAGTGTCTGAGAAAAGCTGTTTTTGGGTTCAGTGCTGAAATGTTTAAATTGCAGAGTGTAGGCTGCAGAAACAGCAGGTCTTTGCAATATTGTAACAAGGCAGTGTTCTAACCTAACCAAAACAGGCTTTTGAATTGGACCGACGAGTTTAAAGCAAGCACGCAGAGACACAGTACCAATGGAATTCAAATGTGAGGGTTGTTGACAGCCTCAAGCCGCTCAGATTGCAGGAATACCGTGAGGTAATTCCAGGTATATAAACCCGGACAAGGGGGGTAACTGTTAGAATATGCTTGCCACCTCTGAAGTCAGAAGGAGGGTAAGCGAGGCTCTCATGTAAATCCTGCAGTTTCATCAGTGTCTTCATAGAACTACCATCAGAATAGAGAGAGACCAACCCAGAAAGTATTCCAGACATGAGCATCATTGAAGAAAGTTCATATTTCCAAAGACGCCTGTTTGTATTTGACTTAAGAGTGACTAAATTCTGCAATGATTTATTTCACTACTCCTGAATGAATCTTGTAGTATTCGAATTCTATTGGGATTTTATTCAGTTAAAGTTAAAGTTTATTTGTTTGTCACAAGTAAGGCTTACATTAACACTGCAGTGAAGTTACTGTGAACTTTCTTCAGTTTGTTAATTGTTTTAATAAGGTTGTCACCAGTTTAAAAAAATAAAGTTCTGTTAATTGTTCATGATAGGGAGTGTCAGATCCTGCTTTAATTTACCAAAACCAATAACTTTCTACTACCTCACACACACTCGTACAAGATTACTAGGCAGGGTATATCCCTTTGGGCGGTTCCAAAATCGCGCAGAGGGAAACTCACCTCCGCATCGTAACAATGCCCAAATCTCTTGGGTGCGACTATGAACCCGTGACCTACTAACTTTAGAGACGAAAGTGCAGCCACCTTAACCGCAGCTGACCCTAGATTGACGGCTTGTTTACAATCATCTCCTACCCCGAGGGCAGCTGACACACACACACACACACACACAGCACCAATCAATACAGGAGCCATCGTCATTGTGCGCTGCTTGACGCTTCTAGTTCCATAGTTCAATGCTGCTGTCACCCTGCAATTGCAAGCTAATGCTCTGTTTACACTTTGGGAAGTTGGATGCTCACCAAAGCCGCTCTGAATTTGTGCATTTGCCCATTTCCTGCATCTGCAGCTCCTAGAACAGATAAACGGTGTGACGGTTCAGGGAAATGATTCAAATACCAGCTGACAGGAGTGACTATATGCATTTATCACAGGAATCATGCAGCACGGGAAGCGGCCATTCGACCCCAGGTGACTGTGCCGTCTCTTGGAAAGAGCTATCCAATTTCCCCATAACCCCAGAAATCTATATAATTTTTTTTCTCAGTGTTGGTACAATAAGATATAGTATGATTCTTCAGACCACAATATAAACCTATAACACAGTGTGGTCATAGAGGTTTACAGCATGGAAACAGGCCCTTCGGCCCAACTTGTCCAAGCCACCTTTTTTTTAAACCCCTAAGCTAGTCCCAGTTGCCCGCATTTGGCCCATATCCCTCTATACCCATCTTACCCATGTAACTATCTAAATGCTTTTTAAAAGACAAAATTGTATCCGCCTCCACTACTACCTCTGGCAGCTTGTTCCAGGCACTCACCACCCTCTGTGTGAAAAAATTGCCCCTCTGGACACTTTTGTATTTCTCCCCTCTCACCTTAAACAAAGAACAAGCAAAGAACAAAGAAAATTACAGCACAGGAACAGGCCCTTCGGCCCTCCAAGCCTGCACCGACCATGCTGCCTGACTTAACTAAAACCCTCTACCCTTCCGGGGACCATATCCCTCTATTCCCATCCTATTCATGCATTCGTCAAGACGCCCCTTAAAAGTTACTACAGTATCCGCTTCCACTACCTCCCCCGGCAAAGAGTTCCAGGCACCCACTACTCTCTGTGTAAAAAATCTGCCTCGTACATCTCCTTTAAACCTTGCCCCTCGCACCTTAAACCTACGCCCCCTAGTAATTGACTCTTCCACCCTGGGAAAAAGCTTCTGACTATCCACTCTGTCCATGCCTCTCATAACCTTGTAGACTTCTATCAGGTCTCCCCTCAACCTCCGTCGCTCCAGTGAGAACAAACCAAGTTTCTCCAACCTCTCCTCATAGCTAATGCCCTCCATAACAGGCAACATCCTGGTAAATCTTTTCTGTACCCTCTCCAAAACCTCCACATCCTTCTGGTAGTGTGGCGACCAGAATTGAACGCTATATTCCAAGTGCAGCCTAACTAAGGTTCTATAAAGCTGCAACATGACTTGCCAATTTTAAACTCAGTGCCCCAGCCATAAGACCATAAGACAAGACATAGGAGCGGAAGTAAGGCCATTCGGCCCATCGAGTCCACTCCACCATTCAATCATGGTTGATTTCAACTCCATTTACCCGCTCTCTCCCCATAGCCCTTAATTCCTCGAGAAATCAAGAATTTATCAATTTCTGTCTTGAAGACGCTCAACGTCTCGGCCTCCACAGCCCTCTGTGGCAATGAATTCCACAGACCCACCACTCTCTGGCTGAAGAAATTTCTCCTCATCTCTGTTCTAAAGTGACTCCCTTTTATTCTAAGGCTGTGCCCCCGCGTCCTAGTCTCCCCTGTTAATGGAAACAACTTCCCTACGTCCATCCTATCTAAGCCGTTCATTATCTTGTAAGTTTCTATCAGATCTCCCCTCAACCTCCTAAACTCCAATGAATATAATCCCACGATCCTCAGACGTTCATCGTATGTCAGGCCTACCATTCCTGGGATCATCCGTGTGAATCTCCGCTGGACCCGCTCCAGTGCCAGTATGTCCTTCCTGAGGTGTGGGGCCCAAAATTGCTCACAGTACTCCAAATGGGGCCTAACCAGTGCTTTATAAAGCCTCAGAAGTACATCCCTGCTTTTGTATTCCAAGCCTCTTGAGATAAATGACAACATTACATTTGCTTTCTTAATTACGGACTCAACCTGCAAGTTTACCTTTAGAGAATCCTGGACTAGGACTCCCAAGTCCCTTTGCACTTTAGCATTATGAATTTTGTCACCGTTTAGAAAATAGTCCATGCCTCTATTCTTTTTTCCAAAGTGTACGACCTCGCACTTGCCCACGTTGAATTTCATCAGCCACTTCTTGGACCACTCTCCTAAACTGTCTAAATCTTTCTGCAGCCTCCCCACCTCCTCAATACTACCTGCCCCTCCACCTATCTTTGTATCATCGGCAAACTTGGCCAGAATGCTCCCAGTCCCGTCATCTAGATCGTTAATATATAAAGAGAACAGCTGTGGCCCCAACACTGAACCCTGCGGGACACCACTTGTCACCGGTTGCCATTCTGAGAAAGAACCTTTTATCCCAACTCTCTGCCTTCTGTCTGACAGCCAATCGTCAATCCATGTTAGTACCTTGCCTCGAATACCATGGGCCCTTATTTTACTCAGCAGTCTCCCGTGAGGCACCTTGTCAAAGGCCTTTTGGAAGTCAAGATAGATAACATCCATTGGCTCTCCTTGGTCTAACCTATTTGTTATCTCTTCAAAGAACTCTAACAGGTTTGTCAGGCACGACCTCCCCTTACTAAATCCATGCTGACTTGTCTTAATCCGACCCTGCACTTCCAAGAATTTAGAAATCTCATCCTTAACGATGGATTCTAGAATTTTGCCAACAACTGAGGTTAGGCTAATTGGCCTATAATTTTCCATCTTTTTTCTTGTTCCCTTCTTGAACAGTGGGGTTACAACAGCGATTTTCCAATCCTCTGGGACTTTCCCTGACTCCAGTGACTTTTGAAAGATCATAACTAACGCCTCCACTATTTCTTCAGCTATCTCCTTTAGAACTCTAGGATGTAGCCCATCTGGGCCCGGAGATTTATCAATTTTCAGACCTTTTAGTTTCTCTAGCACTTTCTCCTTTGTGATGGCAACCATATTCAACTCTGCCCCCTGACTTTCCTGAATTGTTGGGATATTACTCATGTCTTCTACTGTGAAGACTGACGCAAAGTACTTATTAAGTTCCTCAGCTATTTCCTTGTCTCCCATCACTAGATTACCAGCGTCATTTTGGAGCGGCCCAATGTCTACTTTTGCCTCCCGTTTGTTTTTAATGTATTTAAAGAAACTTTTACTATCATTCCTAATGTTACTGGCTAGCCTACCTTCATATTTGATCCTCTCCTTCCTTATTTCTCTCTTTGTTATCCTCTGTTTGTTTTTATAGCCTTCCCAATCTTCTGACTTCCCACTACTCTTTGCCACATTATAGGCTCTCTCTTTTGCCTTGATGCATTCCCTGACTTCCTTTGTCAGCCATGGCTGCCTAATCCCCCCTCTGATAACCTTTCTTTTGTTTGGGATGAACCTCTGCACTGTGTCCTCAATTACTCCCAGAAACTCCTGCCATTGCTGTTCTACTGTCTTTCCCATTAGGCTCTGCTTCCAGTCGATTTTTGTCAGTTCCTCCCTCATGCGCCTGTAATTACCTTTATTTAACTGTAGAACCTTCACATCTGATTCTTCCTTCCTTCTTTCAAATTGCAGACTGAATTCTACCATATTATGATCACTGCTTCCTAAGTGTTCCCTTACTTTAAGATCTTTTATCACGTCTGGCTCATTACATAACACTAAGTCCAGAATAGCCTGTTCCCTCGTGGGCTCCATCACAAGCTGTTCCAAAAAGCCATCCTGTAAACATTCAATGAATTCCCTTTCTTTGGGTCCACTGGCAACATTATTTACCCAGTCCACCTGCATATTGAAATCCCCCATGATCACTGTGACCTTGCCTTTCTGACATGCCCTTTCTATTTCGTGGTGCATTTTGTGCCCCTGGTCCTGACCACTGTCAGGAGGCCTGTACATAACTCCCATTATGGTTTTTTTGCCTTTGTGGTTCCTCAACTCTACCCACACAGACTCCACATCGTCTGACCCTATGTCGTTTAGTGCTATTGATTTAATTTCATTTCTAATTAACAAGGCAACCCCGCCCCCTCTACCCACCCCTCTGTCTTTTCGATAGGTTGTGAATCCCTGGATGTTTAACTGCCAGTCCTGAACCCCCTGCAACCACGTCTCTGTGATGCCTACCACATCATACCTGCCAGTCACAATCTGGGCCACAAGCTCATCTATCTTGTTCCGGACACTGCGGGCATTTAAATATAGCACCTTTAATTCCCTATTGACCGTCCCTTTTTGTTTTCGTAGTGTGGTGGACCTTGGTCTACTGAGCCTTTCCAGACACTGTGTCATATTTTGTGAGATGGGGACTATCGTAACCTCTCCTGAGTGCTGTCTTTTCGTGATTTTTTGTAATCCTAAGCAGCTACGCTTCCCACTGATTCCTTCACCTCTTGGTTCCCTGACTTTCCCTTCCCCCCCGATGAAGGCAAGCATGTCGTATTCCTTCTTGACTGCCTTCTCCACCTGCATTGCCACTTTCAGTGACCTGTGTACCTGTACACCCAGATCCCTTTGCCTATCAATACTCTTAAGGGTTCTGCCATTTACTGTATATTTCCTATCTGTGTTAGACCTTCCAAAATGTATTACCTCACATTTGTCTGGATTAAACTCCATCTGCCATCTCTCCGCCCAAGTCTCCAACTGATCTATATCCTGCTGTATCCTCTGATGGTCCTCATCGCTATCCGCAAATCCACCAACCTTTGTGTCATCCGCAAACTCACTAATCAATCCAGTTATATTTTCCTCCAAATCATTTATATATATATATTACAAACAGCAAAGGTCCCAGCACTGATCCCTGAGGAACACCACTTGTCACAGCCCTCCATTCAGAAACGCATCCTTCACTGCTACCCTCTGTCTTCTATGACCGAGCCAGTTTTGTATCCACCTTGCCAGCTCACCTCAGACTTCACCTTCTACACCAGTCTGCCATGAGGGACCTTGTCAAAGGCCTTACTGAAGTCCATGTAGACAACATCCACTGCCCTACCCTCATCAATCACATCCTCGAAAAACTTGATCAAGTTTGTGAGACACGACCTCCCCTTCACAAAACCTATGGTCTTTCAAAACAGATCAGTAAAATAATTTTTGAAACAATTTTTAATTAGACTGTTAGACAAAACATTGCGTGATCACACACTCTATTTGATTTGTACTTCTCCAAACTGAGAGTCTTCTTTTGGTTAAGAAAAGTGTTTCCCTCTTCAGATCATTTTCTTGACAGACTGCAGCAGTTTCTCCACCTGTACAGTGCAGAAGGAGGCCATTCAGCCCATCGAGTCTGCACTGACTTTCTGAAAGGGCCCCCCCCGTGCCTATCCCTGTAACCCTGCACATTTACCATGCCCAATGCACCTAACCCTGCACATCTTTGGGCTGTGGGAGGAAACCCACGCAGACATGGGGAGAAAGCGCAAACTCCACACAGACAGTCACCCATGGCCGTAATCGAACCTGGATCCCTGACGCTGTGAGGCAGCAGCGCTAACCATCCCTTTCCTCGATCTATAACTTTATTGAGCGACATGTGTTCCTGATGTTCCTTCATCGACTTTAGTATTTAAGTTGTCCATTACAATGACCACATCAGTTGATATGAAAGCTTTGTAACACTTATGTATTTTGCAGCATAAAATGCCTCTATTTCCTGCTCACTGTAACCTTGTTCTAATTTCAAATTCTCTTCCCACTCCTAGTGGCGCACTAAGGCAAACTTTCATCCATTTCCATAGCTAGTAATTCCCAGAACAGGTCACTGGTCTGTCACTAAGGGCTCATAGCTTGAGGGGTATCACTCCACATCAGTAATGGCTGACCAGGAGTCTCTCTCACTCTTACCCCCAGCCATGGATTGGAAGGAGTTTGCAGGTTGACACTCCAGCTGTTTTAATGCGTTACGAATGCATCTTTCTTGGCCACCCAGTCCTGGGTGGGACCCGAACCTTCTGACATAGGGGCGCTACCACTGTGCCACAAGACCTACTACTCAGGGCATAAATCTACATGCCATCCAGGCTCATTCGATCTAAATCACTCCGAGACTGGCTAGTAACCTTGAGCTGATCTCTTGTATCCTTTATTTGCTTCCTAAGGAGTAAAGACATTATTCTTCTTTTACAGAAGGTCCTCTGACTATGAAAAAGTTTTTGATCCTATTTCTCACTAAAAGCTGATAGATGTGTTGCTAAAAGGTGATGTGGGGATGCTGGCGTTGGACTGGGGTAAGCACAGTAAGAAGTCTCACAACATCAGGTTAAAGTTCAACAAGTTTAACCTGTTGGACTTTAACCTGGTGTTGTGAGACTTCTTGCTAAAAGGTGATATTGATGTCTTCAAAGATGTGAGAATTATCCCCCAGGGCCCATACTGAGACCAAATAATGAGCATCAGGTTAGAAGGTGGACGATCAGACGTGTTTCAAGGGAAGAGAGGACTATGACAAGACTGTACTGTCACCAAAATTATTCAGTTGGTGTTCAGGACAAATACTCAGATAATCAGATATACTTCCAGGGGTAATATTGGAGGCAAGAACATAAACTCACAGTACCCTGACGACACGGCGCTACTTCCTTTTTATTCATTCGTGGGACATGGGCGTCGCTGGCTGGGCCAGCATTTATTGTCCATCCCTAGTTTCCCTTGAGAAGGTGGTGGTGAGCTGCCTTCTTGAAAAGCTGCAGTCCATGTGCTGTGGGTTGACCCACAATGCCTTTAGGGAGGGAATTCCAGGATTTTGACCCAGCGACTGCGAAGGAACGGCTGATATATTTCCAAGTCAGGATGGTGAGTGGCTTGGAGGGGAACTTGTAGGTGGTGGCGTTCCCATTTATTTGCTGCCCTTGTCCTTCTAGATGGAAGTGTTCGTGGGTTTGGAAGGTGCTGCCTAAGAATCTTTGGTGAATTGCTAGGGATTCTACCCAAGGAGGATAAATTGTGAATGGATGGAGTTGTTGGGTTGAAAGGGAGAGGTTGTGGGCTTGTTGGAATCGCTAAGTGTGCGGCTCGTCAGGTTGAGAGCAGCAGTTAATGTCAAGGAAATCTGACATTAGATTTGTGGATCTAATGCATCTTGTAGATAGTACACACTACTGCAACTGAATGTCGGTGGAGGAGGGATGGAATGTTTGTGGATGTGGTGCCAATCAAGCGGGGCTACTCTGTCCTGGATGGTGTCGAGCTTCTTGAGTGTTGTTGGAGCTGCACCCATCCAGGCAAGAGGGGAGTATTCCATCACACTCCTGACTTGTGCCTTGTAGATGGTGGATCGGCACTTGTGTTGGAGAACAACTTGAGAACAAACTTACTATTGTTTTGGTGGATCCGTGCTGAACCTCGACTTGGAACAATACATCCTTCTCTTTACATGTGTTCTCTTGTTTTATCTGGCAATGTTTCTTTAGATTTCCTTGACATTAACTGCTGCTCTCAACCTGACTAGCCGCACACTTACCGATTCCAGCAAAAGGTATTGTAGCCCACAACCTCTCCCTTTTAACCCAACAACTCCGTCCATTCACAATTTACCCTCCTTGACTTGATCATAGAATCCCTACAGTGCAGAAGGAGGCCATTTGGCCCATCAAGTCTGCACCAACCACAATCCCACCCAGACCCTATCCCCATAACCCCATGCATTTACCCTAGCTAGTCCCACTGACACAATTTAGCATGGCCAATGCACCTAACCCGCACATCTTTGACTGTGGGAGGAAACCGGAGCACCCGAAGGAAACCCACGCAGACACGGGGAGAATGTGCAAACTCCACACAGATAGTGACCCCAGATCGGAATTGAACCTGGGCCCCTGGCGCTCTGAGGCTGCACTGCTAACCACTGTGCCACCGTGCCGCCCCAATGTCCCATTGGAGTGAGATTGATAGTGACAGTCTATGAACAGCCACCTAATAATTTTTTTTCCAAGATGGTGCTGGAGCGTGGCGATTCCTTGCCAACTGTGCCCAGCATACCTTCTAATTCTATCTTTTACTCTCGTTCTATGCTTCCAAAACTTCATTCTAACTCTTTTAAACTCTCTACAAAATTCTGAGGTCATGTATCAGCCGACTCAAGAAAAGCTTCTTCCCTGCTGCTGTCAGACTTTTGAATGGACCTACCTCACATTAAGTTGGTCTTTCTCTACACCCTAGCTATGACTGTAACACTACATTCTGCACTCTCTCCTTTCCTTCTCTATGAACAGTATGTTTTGTCTGTATAGCGCACAAGAAACAATATTTTTCACTGCATGTTAATACATGTGACAATAATAAATCAAATCAAATCAAATATGCGTAACTTCTGTATCAATGGTATCTTCCGTCATCTTAATATGAAGTCTTTTATTCTGAAAAGACAATATTTTGCGTTCGAGCCAAAGACTTCTTTTTTTAAATTTGTAGTTCATATTAACACTCCAAAGCTTTCTCAGTGGCTTAAAGCCAATTTGCTCAAGCTATGTTCTCAGTAAAGATATGCACTCAGTAAAAAAGAAAAATGTGCAGCAGCTTCTTTGAACCCTGGCTGAAACAAGCATTATCATTACCCGAGGCAGCTTGTCTAATTGTAGCTTGAACAGTGTATAAATATTGTTACAGCGCTACGCTGAATCCAGAAGCAGGAGATGAATTTTCACTGCAGCTCATCAAACAAGGCGACAAGATTTAATCACACTCCAGAGGCATTTGCAGAACTCGGAATTCGCCAACAGTTAATAACAGCTTGCATTTATGTGGCACCTTTTATATCCCACACTGAGCAAGACTGAGCTCTCCTGAGGATTTCCACATCCTCACCACATTTCCGAACCTGTGGCAGCACCTCACTCTCTGAAATAATGTGCAAAGGCAGAGATGGTGCAGGAGCTACTCCGTGCCTCAGTGACAGCGCTACTGAAGTTTGTTTATTGGTGTTACAAGTAGAGTCATAGAATCATAGAGGTTTACAGCATGGAAACAGGCCCTTCGGCCCAACTTGTCCATGCCGCCCTTATTTTTTTTTAAAAACCCCTAAGCTAATCCCAATTGCCCGCATTTGGCCCATATCCCTCTCTACCCATCTTACCCATGTAACTGTCTAAATGCTTTTTAAAAGACAAAATTGTACCCGCCTCTACTACTACCTCTGGCAGCTTGTTCCAGACACTCACCACCCTCTGTGTGAAAAAATTGCCCCTCTGGACACTTTAGTATCTCCCCCCTCTCACTTTAAACCTATGCCCTCTAGTTTTAGACTCCCCTACCTTTGGGAAAAGATATTGACTATCTACCTTGTCTATGCCCCCATTATTTTATAGACCTTTATAAGGTCACCCCTCAGCCTCCTACGCTCCAGAGAAAAAAGTCCCAGTCTATGCAGCCTGTCCTTATAACTCAATCCATCAAGTCCCGGTAGCATCCTAGTAAATCTTCTCTGCACTCTTTCTAGTTTAATAATATCCTTTCTATAATAGGGTGACCAGAATTGCACACAGTATTCCAAGTGTGGCCTTACCAATGTCTTGTACAACTTCAACAAGACGTCCCAACTCTTGTATTCAATGTTCTGACCGATGAAACCAAGCATGCTGAATGCCTTCTTCACCACTCTGTCCACCTGTGACTCCACTTTCAAGGAGCTATGAACATGTAGCCTTAGATCTCTTTGTTCTGTAACTCTCCCCAACGCCCTACCATTAACTGAGTAAGTCCTGCCTGGTTCAATCTACCAAAATGCATTACCTCGCATTTGTCTAAATTAAACTCCATCGATGGGTAGGGCAAGCCAGTAAAATTCCACCCACAGACACACATGCAGGCAAACATGTAGAGGCAAACACACAAGTACACATGTGCAGGCAAACACACAAGTACACATGTGCAGGCACACACATAGGCACATGCACAGGCATATGCACACATGTACAGGCATACGCACAGGCACACGCACAGGCAAACACACAAGCACACATGCACTAGCAAACTAGCGCCATTATTATTGAAATGGAAAAATGTGCAGGGGATGAAGGGGATAGATAGAGTGAACGTTCAAAGACTATTTCCTCGGGTGGATGGAGCTATTACAAGGGGGCATAACTATAGGGTTCATGGTGGGAGATACAGGAAGGATATCAGAGGTAGGTTCTTTACGCAGAGAGTGGTTGGGGTGTGGAATGGACTGCCTGCAGTGATAGTGGAGTCAGACACTTTAGGAACATTTAAGCGGTTATTGGATAGGCACATGGAGCACACCAGGATGATAGGGAGTGGGATAGCTTGATCTTGGTTTCAGATAAAGCTCGGCACAACATCGTGGGCCGAAGGGCCTGTTCTGTGCTGTACTGTTCTATGTTACTGGGTAAAGAGCAAGACAGTGGGATTAACTGGATAGCTTATCCAAAGAGCTGGCACAGGCATGATGGGCTGAGTGGCTTGCCACTGTGCCAGCCTCTGATTCTGTCAGGCAAAACACAAATGCCCCTTGGAAATACATTTACGATTCAGCAGTTGGATTGTAGCGAGCTTTGAAATTTTCATAATGCACGTTCAATAAACCCACAGGCAATAAGTACAGGGATGAAATATAATTCTTCTGAGAATTTCATTAAAACATTGTTTTAATGGCTCGTGATAAATCTACAAGGCCAGAGCAAAAGTCCCCCTAAAAATTCGAAAGCGCCCACTGCTGTAAAGTCGAGGGGTTAAATCTTTCTCCACCCTGTCTCCCGTTAAGAATCTATCCAATGTGCTGTGGCTGCTTTGCAACCCCATCTGGCTGCAGGTAATATTAATCTTTCCAGTTCAGTGACTTGCCCTCATCAATTCCTGCCCAACATAATGACCCGCAGTGGCACAGACCTCCATTCTGGCTGCGGGGCGGGCGTGTGTGATGGGTTTCTCTAATCTGATGAATGCATTACAGCGGAGAAATAATGAAGGTCTCGCTACCACTCTTCTTGGAAAATAAGAGACACTTGAAATATTCCACTTGGAAATGACCGTGGGGGTAATCTTCTGTTGCGGAACAGCTTGACGTTCCGTACTGTCCTTTCATCTCTTTATCGTCGGATCAAAGACTGGACATTCCTGGACTCGAAAGCCGCAACCACAAACTGCACAATAGGCCACTGGAAATAAAATTACTGTTTTCAATATAAAAAGCCTGTAGCCAGGAGGTCGCTAAACAATAAAATGTCCCGTGATTTCTGCTCGCCATTTATTGGGCTGCATTTTGCAGTCTAAATAACAGCACTCGTTGAAAGCACAAATCACACGCCGTTCATTTTCTGCCGAGCACAAAACTCAACCCGTTTATGTTATTTGACGCCCCTTGCTGTAGGGGATAATTGGATATCAAGAGCAAATGACCTCCATAAAATCAAGCGGTAAAGATAGACTTTGGCCAATGCTATAAGGATAGGGAACCCAATAGAATATAATGGATTACTAACAGGGTTAGAGCTACACTTTGGATTCCAGCCAGGCAGAACTTGGTATATATTTTCTGGCTAGACCTTGCTCAGGGGAAAGTTGTATTTGTCTGCGTGCCATGTCTCAATACAAGAGTGGAATTAGCCCACTGGGAAGAGTTTGAATGTTTGGGAAATAAGAGGAAAGGATACTCATCCATTTAACTCCACCCTGCACGCTGATTTAATTGACTGCCAACCCCTTAGTTTTAGAACTCTCAACTGTTTTCTAAATGCCTCCCTGCCTCACCCTTTCCTTAGCCCTCTACCCTCCACCAGCCCTACATCACCGAGATCTCTCGGCATTCCTCCAATTCTGGTTTCTGCTGCCTCCTATTCTGGCCTCTTGCGCATTTCCATTTTGCCCCACTATCAACGGCCAATCCTTGGGCAGGATTTTCCAGCGGCGCCCGCCCCAAGATGGGAAAATCCCGCCCCGAGGTCAATGGATCTCTGCATGGTCCGTGTCCCGCCCGCTACGATTCCCGTGGCGGGTAGGACGGGATATTTCCTTCTCAGTTATAAATGGTAATTGTATGAATTAAGGCTAAGTACATATAGGTGGTAGGGACTTCATTGGAAAATTACTTGCACACATACAAAGAGACTCACCTGGTGCAGAAGAGAAGGGAGGAGGACCTCCTTGTAAGCTTGTGCTTACGCCTGGCCAAGGCAGCGATCTGGGCAATGGGTAGTCGAATGGGTCACCTGACTTGACTGTTTGTCCGTCTATCACAGCTATATTTGTGGCTGGGTGGCTGGTACATTCACCAGTATGTTTGAGGCCTTCCGCACTCAGTGGGCACCGCAGTGGCTGGGGTGCATCATCACACCCAGGAATTAGATTTTAATTTGATCTTGTATGTCTCCTTTGAAGTTTTGATTGTTTTTGTTCCCGTGCCCCACCAGGGGCTGTCACCCACTCTCACGTTTGGTCTTTTGTTTAAGCCGATTGATTTTCGTTTTCTCAAAAAACATATAAAGTGATACTTACTGACACCGGCGGTGTGTCCTAGAATTAGGAGCAAGACATTTGGAATGTCTTACTTCGTGAATAAATCTAAAAGATTGGCTTCTGAGGCCGAAGTTTCATCTGCAGTGCCTTTTAGTGCACAGATGTTGGCCCTGAACCTTTTTGGGGAAATCACAACTTTTCTCCCCTTTCCTGAACAAGAGCCATTTTCCTCAGATCCTTTTTGTTGCAGTGATTATTCACTGACATTTGTCCTGCACTGGTATGTTGACCCTTGCACCGAACAGCACTGGATAATTGTTCAAATGCATTACAGTACTTTTTCTAATGGGGAAAGTTCCATAATGTGTTAAAATAAATGTAAAATAAAATCCTCTTTTGTCATCTATTTGTGTTCATTGGTCTGGTAGATCTGGTTGTTTTAAAAGAAATGCCTGTTTCTGATGGTAGAAAAACTTGATTCCCTTTCTTAATTGACAGGTACTCTGCTTTGAAAAGGAAACAGATATAGAATCATAGAATCCTACAGTGCAGAAAGAGGCCATTCGGCCCATCGAGTCTGCACCAACCACAATCCCACCCAGGCCCTATCCACATATCCCTACATATTTACCCACTAACCCCTCTAACCTATGCATCTCGGGACACTAAGGGGCAATTTAGAATGGCCAATCAACCTAGCCCACACATCTTTGGACTGTGGGAGGAAACCGGAGCACCCGGAGGAAACCCACGCAGACACGGGGAGAATGTGCAAACTCCACACAGACAGCGACCCGAGCCGGGATTCGAACCCAGGTCCCTGGAGCTGTGAAGCAGCAGTGCTAACCACAGTGCTACCGTGCTGCCCCTATCTATTCTGTTTTTGGAGCTGAAAGCTTCTGTTATGACAACTGTCCCATTATGAATGCTTGGCTGTTTTTCAAAAGCTTCAGAACAGCTCTTATTAACCCAAGAACTAGTGACATGTTTATGGGCCTATAATAGCGGATGTAGTTTCTTGTTTATTTATAAACCTAATAGGCACTTAAAGGGTTACAACTTTCTTTCCCTAGGGTTGTTTGGTTCAGTATCAATGATAATAATCTGAATTTAGGGTCTTCTTAGACTATTTGAGGTTTAGACCTGGATTTCCATCGTAGAGGTGGGTGGTGGGAATCAGGGAATTGCAGCCTGTCCACCCTGAGAGCAATGCAGAATTTTCATTCCATAAGAGTGGGTCTTAACAGAAGTCTGGCCTGCTGACTCCAGAAAGAAGTCAGAAGCAGCCACAGGGCTGCTGGGTGCTGAGGTGGGCTGTTTGAAAGGCCCACTCCAGTGCTGAGGAGCTTCATCACAGTTTCAGTGAAATCAGCCCTCTACCCATATCCTCAACCCCTACCCACCTCCCCCAACCCAGCACGCCCCCCCCCCCAAACACACACACACACACTCAGACACACACACACACATACACACACACACTCAGACACACACTCACACACACATACATTCACACACTCAGACACACACTCACACACACATACACTCAGACATACATACACACACACACCCAGATACACACACACACACACACTCGCACACACATACACTCTTCACACACACACACACTCACACACACACACACTCAGACACACACACTCAGACACACACACTCAGACACACACACACACTCAGACACACACACACACTCAGACACACACACACGCACTCAGACACACCCACACACACTCACACACACACACACATTCACTCTTACACACACACTCATACACACACACACATACACTCATATACACACACACACTTAGACACACACTCACTCACACACACACACACACACAAGCACTCATGGCGCCTCATGTCAAACATATGGCATTTCCCTGTTCATTCCCCCACTGCGTACCCAGCAAAAATGAACGCTATAGTTACAATAGTATGTTTGGGAAAGTATAAAAAATATGCTTTTGGTTAAAAAATGCTTTTACTATGGCCCTATAAAAGTGTCAATCATTCAAACCCTTTAAAGTAACATTAGCAGAAATTGCAAGCACATGGCACCTCTTTATCTTAAATAAACATTGCGCAAGCGACAGAATGGACCACAGAGAAAGTGTTTCCAATCAAGCAATGTTTTCCCTGGGGCACAGTTGTTTTCACAGACTAATGGGTGCCTGGGCTCTCAGCCAAGAATGCATAATGAGGCTCTTCCGATCGCAAGCCCGCTCCCACACTGGTGAAAACTGGGGGGGCACTGGGAATGTGGCCTGGAATCCCAGAACTGGGTACTGCCCACAAATTTTAAAGTTCTGTGGAGTCTCCCCATCTCAATGAACATACAGCCTTTGATGTTTTTCCAAAGATTTTAAAATAATTTCTGTTGTTATTGCCTGACTCCTGAGAATGATAAATATCGCAAACTGGGTGAGTGGCGATGGAATGTACAGAGGGGCACAGGGGTGGTGTGGGGGTGGGAGGAGGGGGGGAGGAGATCTGAGGTGGAATGGGATGGGTGGGTGGGGTGAGGGGGGGAGGTTTAGGGGCCTTTAAATGATGCTGGCAATCAATGCTGTCCGAGCCAGCAAAAACCACATCCCTTGAACGAATTAATTTTATTAAAAAATACTGGGAGTTGGGCTGCTGTGTTGGAGAACTGAGTTGGGCCTCCTAACCTGTGCAAATAAATGAAAATCCCTCCTAAAATCTCACGTGAGTTGGGTGCACGTTTTGCGAGCTGCAGAGGTCGGCTTTTCTTGAGCTGAGATGAAAATTTCACCCCACGCCTCCTGCTTCTCCAACTGGCTGTAAAAGGCTTTTTGGCAAGCGGCATGGTGGCACAGTGGTTAGAACTGGTGCCTCACTGCACCAGGGACCTGGGTTCAATTCCAGCCTTGGTTGACTGCCTGTGTGGAGTTTGCACGTTCTACCCGTGTCTGCGTGGGTTTTTCTCCAGGTGCACTGATTTCCTCCCACAGTCCAAAGATGTGCGTGTTGGTGGATTGGCCATGTTCAATTGCCCCTTAGTGTCAGGGGGACTGGCTGGGTAAATACATGGGGTTACAGGGATAGGGACTGGGTGGGATTTTGGTCAATGCAGACTCGATGGGCCGAATAGTCTCCTTCTGTACTGTAGAGATTCTATGATTCTATGAAACATGTCAGCTATTCTGTCCATGGCAAACTCCCATACACAGTAATAATAACCAGATACATTTTACTAACATTGATTGGGGGATAAGTATTAGCCAAGACCCCAGGGATAGTTGCCCTGCTTCTCTTCAATATAGTGTGCGGGATCTTTTGAGCCTGAGAGGGCAGATGAGGCCCTCAGTTTAATGCCGCATTAGAAAAGCCTCCAACGGTGCTGCACTCCCTCAGTCCTGGGTCGAAGTATCAGCCCTCAATTTTGGTGCTAAGGGCACTGGAATGTGACCTGAACCCACAACCTCCTGACTCAGAAGTTGGAGAGATACCCACTGAACCATGGCTGACGCTGTTAACCCACCAAAGTAACCAAGAATCTGGAAAACCCATCGGCTTGGCATCAAAACTCTACAAGAAGTAACTGTCAGTGAAGAACCCAAGCAGTGATGGATGGCCAACCATAGGAACCCATCCGAGTTAAAAAATGTGGTGCTGGGAAACTCCTATAAATAAGTCCCTTTACACATGAGAACAAAAAATATTTATGTGCAGGTCGGGTTTCGAGATGATATAAATAAAAACATAAAATTTTAGGGCCACACACAGATCATTTTCCCTTTCCTTCCTGTCTTGAGTGCTAATGCTGCAACTTTCCATTTGTGGTTGAATATAAATCTGTTCCATTTCTTCTTGAATTTTTTTTTCTTCCTGACACAACTCATCCTGTTGGGTGAGAGTTTATTTTGGAAGTCAAAAACTCTCTGGCAAATACCTCATCATATTTTTGCCCATTCATTCCTGAGAAGTGAACATTGGCATTTATTGTCCATCCCTAATTGCCCTTGGGATGGTGGTTCTTGAGAAGGTGGTGGTGAGCTACTCTCTTGAACCGTTGTTGTCCATGTGGTGTAGGTACACACACACAGTGCTTTTTTTCTGCGGTGGTTTGATACAACAGGGTAAGACATTTGAGAGGCAGTGAAAAGTCAATCACCTGCCTGTGGATCTGGAGTCACGTGTTGGAGTGTTGGTTACAATATGAAAGTACAGTGTCTCTTAAAGAAATCTTCATAGTCTTCAGTAGGTTGTCTTTATTAACAAGTAAGACTCTTTGCCCAGGTCCAGTACATGATACAGGCTAGCAGCTATCTCCATGCTTAGATCTCTTCCTGTCTCAACTCAACAGAGTTGTGAACATAGCACAGTCCAACGTGCAAACTAGCCTCCCATCCATTGACTCTGTCTACACTTCCCGCTGCCTTGGAAAAGCAGCCAGCACAATCAAGAACCTCACACACCCCAGACATACTATTTTCCACCTTCTTTGATTTGATTTGATTTGATTTATTATTGTCACAAGTATTAGTATACAGCGAAAAGTATTGTTTCTTACATGCTACATAGACAAAGCATACCATTCATAGAGAAGGAAATGAGAGAGTGCAGAATGTCGTGTTATTGCCATAGCTAGGGTGCAGAGAAAGATCAACTTAATACAAGGTAGGTCCATTCAAAATTCTGATGGCAATAGGGAAGAAGCTGTTCTTGAGATGGTTGGTATGTGACCTCAAGCTTATGTATCTTTTTCCTGACGGAAGATGGTGAAAGAGAGAATGTCCGGGATGGGTGGGCCGAGGCAGCGGGAAGTGTAGACAAAGTCAATGAATGGGAGGCTGGTTTCTGTGATGGACTGGGCTACATTCACAACCTTTTGTAGTTTCTTGCAGTCTTGGGCAGAGCAGTGGTTTGGTACAACTGGGTAAGGCATTTGACATTAATAAAGACATTTGGTTTGCATGATGGACTGGGCTTCGTTCACAACTCTGTTGAGTCGAGATAGGAAGAGATCCAATGAAGATAGCTGCTAGCCTGTTGTGGTAAACCACTGTTAGCTTATTACCTGTATATGTGACATGCCTGGACACATCCCTGCCAGCCCTACCCAAGACTCCTCCCCCGCTGGTCCAGGTATAAAGGCGACTGCTCCCCACCCTCCTGCCTCAGTCTGGACCAGTTCATCGGCATGGGTGTGCTCCAAGTCTTTTGCTAATAAAAGCCTATTTGTTTTTGTATACAAACTAGTTTTTGCTCGATTGATGGTGCATCACCTGTATCCTGTACCGGACCTGGGCAAAGAGTCCTACTTATTAATAAAGATAACTGGAGACTACAAAGATTCCTTTCAGAAACACCGTACTGTCATACTGTAACCAACACTCCAACACGTGACTCCAGATCCACAGGCTTCTGTCTGGTAACTGATACAAAGTCTGAAAACACGTATCAACCAACTAAAGCATAGCTTCTTCCCTGCTGCCATTAGACTTTTGCCTGGTCCTATCACATATTAAGCTGATCTTCCTCTTCACCCTATTGGTAACTGCAACACTATATTCTACACTCTCTCCTTTCCTTCTCCCCTGTATACTCTATGAACGGTATGCTTTCTCTGTGTAGCACTCAAGAAACAATACTTTTCACTGTATCCCAATACATGTGAAAATAAAAAATCAATTCAACTCAATCAACACCACACCGAACCCCTGGGTTGGGTCATGCCCCTTCTTACATCACCGTGTGGGCGGTACTGCACAGTGTCCCACATTAACCCACTATGCGCCAGACCCTTATACTACAATGACCACCATCAATTTCAGTCAATGGATCAGGATCATGGGCCCCTATAAACTGAAACCGATGATCATTCATCAAGTCTCCATATAGAAAGTGATTTGGAAGCAAGGCTTAAAATGTGTGCCTGAGACATTAAAGATGCACTGGTGAAGACTAGAAATATACATTTCACATTTGAATTCTTCGATCTCAAATGCGAGTTAAGAAAAGTCAAACTTATTCAGCTAATATCATGTTGGGAAACATTGAAAGCTAAGACAACACCAACCAATACTATTTGGAGTAAACTTCAGTGTCTCCATCTACACACTCCATTCATCATCAGCTGCTGGGGTCTTGCCCCAGAATAGGGGCTCACATTCCCTCAGTTGCCATTTTCGCTCCTGTTCAACAGGAAACATTGGGCTTGTCCAACATCCCAAAGTTCTTTACAGCCAGTGAAGTTCTGTTTTTACCCCTTTGACACATAGCCATGGGTTATAGCTCAGGGAAAGGTGAGAGCCGGTGTGTGCACAGCAAGGTCCCACAAAGAGTGACCAGTGCCCAGAGGACTGGGTGATCCATGTGAGCAATGCTAGAGAAGAGATAATACTGACCACTTCCACTTCTTTGAACACTGACTGCAATGCTGCCTTATGGGAAGGCAGCAACTGATGGCCTTTTCAATGCTCACAAATCATTGTCGATCTCATAGAAGCTGTAGATGATTTATGATGTGTACGCGTGCAAGATAGCAATCCTACACAATATCTGACAGCAACTTGATTCTAAATCTTTATCATTGACAGTCGAGTTTCCCCTGTTCTGCGTTCTAATCCTTCTTGCTTGCAGCTGTGACAACGGATGGTAATAAAAATGGCTAAAATAGATTTATCAAGTTCTACGGCAAAAGACTACGCTCTTTTTGGTTTCACGGGTGGGGGTTGTGGGATTTCCATCCACTGCCCTGTGACTCTGGTGACCCCCCCCCTCACCCCCCACTGATTTTCCCGAGTTATGGCTGACTATCCATGGAAGATGGCACAACTGGGATGGCCACCAACACCAGAGGAAACACCCGGGTGCCCGGAAGCAAAGTTTAAACTTTTTTTTATTAGTGTCACAAATAGGATTACAATGAAGTTACTGTGAAAATCCCCCAGTCGCCACACTCTGGTGTCTGTTCGGATACACTGAGGGAGAATTTAACATGGCCAATGCCCCTAACCCGCACGTCTTTCGGACTAGTGGAGGAAACCGGAGCACTCGGAGGAAACCCACGCACACACGGGGAGAATGTGCAGACACTGCACAGACAGTGACCCAAGCCGGGAATCGAACCCAGGTCCCTGGTGCTGTGAGGCAGCAGTGCTAACCACTGTGCCGCCCAAAGTCTGGCAATGCTGCAAAGAAAGAACATAATAATGATGAGGAGTAGACCATTCGGCCCATTGAGCCTGCTCCATCATTCAATAAAGTCATGGCCGATCTGATTGTGGCCTTAACCCCATATTCCTGCCTGCCTTCCCTCCCCCACCAGTCCCATCCACCCCGTAACCCTTGCCTCACTTATCGTTCCAAAATCATTCTAACATAGCCTTGACTACATTCAATGACTCAGCTTCCACCTCTCTCTGGGGAAGAGAATTCAGAGACTCTCTGGGAGACAAGATTCCTCCTCATCTCCATTTAAAATGAAAGTCCCCTTATTTTTAAACCATACCCCCTCGATCTAGATTCCCCAGTGAGGGGAAACATCCTCCCAGCATCTCCCCTGTCAAGCCCCACAGAATGTTATATTTTAATAAGGTCACCTCTCATTCTTCTAAACTCCAATGAGTCTCGGCTCAACCTGCTCGATCTTTCCTCGTAAGACAAACCCCTTCGTTCCAAGAATCAACCCAGTGAACTTCTTCCAATGCAAGTGGAAGAGGCGGCATGGTGGTACAATGGTTAGCATTGTTGCCTCACAGTGCCAGGGATCTGGGTTCGATACCCAGACTTGGGTCACTGTCTGTGCGGAGTCTGTATGTTCTCTCCGTGTCTGCGTGGGTTTCCTCCGGATGCTCTGGTTTCCTCCCACATCTGAAAGACATGCTGGTTAGATGCATTGACCATGTTAAATTCTCCCTCAGTGTACCTGAACAGGCACCGAAGTGTAGCGACTAGGGGATTTTCACAGTAACTTCAATGCGGTGTTAATGTAAGCCTTACTTATGACACTAATAAATAAACTTAAACTTAAGTGTATCATCATAAGCATGAACAACTGCAATGTAATTTTATAAGAAAGATTTAAGTTACCATTTATATTGTAAAACTAATATGGATGTAAATTAAATATTAGCTTCTCAGAGGACAAATATTGTGATGATTTTATAACAAATATTAGAATGTGTCAACATGCTTTTTTGTATTAATGTTTACAGTATGGAATATCTATACTTCTGTTTCTGATATGAATTAATAATGAAATCTCATTTTAAAAATTGTTGGTACACATTCAGTAGCGAAAAAGCAGCAAAACCTTTATAGATTCTGTAGGTTCCTATTGATTCTGATGGATTATTTTTCAGAGGGAAGCGAAAGTGAGCGGAGTGGATGGTGGATGGTCTCGGGAACCTTCTGTCCCGGGATACTGTTCAAAGAGACATGGAGTGGCTTTCCCCTTTTACCACCTCTTGCCTGACCAAAACGAGATGCATTCTGAGAAGGGGATTTAACTCTTTTGAATGCTCTGCCTTTAAAGAACACACATAAACGGGCTTTCTTGTTGCTTTAAATCCAAAAAAATTTTTATATTCTGCAACATCCGAAGTATAAATGTGGCACCCGTACATATACCCACACAACATGTACAATGCGCGCACACACACACATAAAGATGTATTCTGGAGATGTACTTGGGGTGAATGGGATCAAAGGTTATGGGGAGAAAGCAGGATTAGGCTACTGAGTTGGATGATCAGCCCTGATTGTGATGAATGGTGGAGCAGGCTCAAAGGGCCGAATGGTCTCCTCCTGCTCCTAACTTCTATGCTTCTATGTTTACTTAGATTACGAGAAGGATAAAGCTGGTTGCATAGCACTTAAGATTGTGGTTGAAAACATTGCAGCCTGAAGGATTTTTGCTTAAGTCGCTGGAGCTGATGGTGGTTGGAGGTTTCTGGTTGGTTCAGCAAACTTGTTGCCAAGTTCCTGCAGTTGAGGAATATAATATCACAGGTAAGATGAACTAGCCCTTCTTCACTGCATGAGGCGGTTTCCTTTGCAAGGCAGTGTTCTTTCTTTTTGCTGGTCCTTCCAATCCTGTGTGATATATGGTCGAGGCTGATGGAAAGGCAATTTAAATGATTCATCGTATTCTCTATGTGGGGGTGGAGGGGAGGGGGACGGACGGACTTGCTGTCGTGGGGCCATAAAGTCCTAGCCATGAGAGAAAATCTTTCTCCTCACTTCTATCTTGAATATGAGACCTCTTATTTCTAATTGGGAAAGATGTCACCCAACAAAGGGTAAGAGAACTGCCTTAGAAAGGTAATCTGTGGAACTCTCTTTTCCAAAAGAACAGTGGAGGCAGGGTCATTGAATGCTGTTAAGGCAGAGATCGGTAGGTTCCAGACCAACAAAGGAGTCACAAGTCTGGGGAATCAGCAAGAAAGTTGAGTTGAGGTCTTATCATATAGAATGGCGTAGCAGGCTTGAGGCACCAAATGGCCTACACTGGCTCCTAACTTGCATGTTCATAGATTCATGGTCTGAGACTGCTCCCCTTTTGGATAAATAAGGTATCAGCTCTCTCTCTCCAGCCAGTTTCACTCATCTGATGACAGTATTGATGTGTTCAATTGATGACGCAATGTATTGACGCCATTGGCACACAATGTTCGATATCCCAACACCAAACTTTCAGCTATGATCATCCTCACTGAATCTATTTGAAACTTTATTTGGAATCCCATCTTTGTGTGGAAGGCCGCGATAATAACTCCAGGAGTCGGCTGTGAAGGAACTGCGCTTTATTAACAAAATGAAAATAAAAAATAACCACAAACCTGTGGTGAACACAACAGGTCTCAACCCGAACTAAAAGGATGATGGGTCCTCTCAAGATCTTGCTTTACACAGAGCTCGGTAGATGAGCTCCACCTGTTGGCTAATTACCAATCCTCAGGGAGCTCGTATTCAACAAGTCCAACTGGGAGGTCAATTCGTGATTCCCCATGCGGATAATGGGGGTTATCACAGCAGGTCAGGCAGCCATGGTCATTATAAACTTCTTCCATTTTCAGCAACTTCCCAGAAGTGTGTTCCGACATGTGTGTCTCTGTCTGTCCAGAAACAACAAAATGAGTCATCTGACTTTCCGGAATCCATTTTGTGAATGTATACTCCAATATTTCACATTGCTCCTTTTGTTTTGGGAAGGTGAAGGGCAGGATTTCCAGCCTCCACCTTGGTGGAGTATTTTATGGTGGCTGAGGTGGCCAGAGGTAGGATCTTCCTGTCCCGCTGCTGTCGACAGATTTTCCTACTCTTCGGAACGTGGTGGGTGGTCGCCGTCGGTGGGACCGGAAGATCCCGCCGGTGGGAACGGCAGGAAAATTTCGGCTGAGGTGTCCATCTTCCATTAAAGTCATAACTGACATATTTAACACCCGCCTAAATGGTGCACAGATGAAAAAGTTGGGGAAACCATTCACAAAAGCTTCGGGGGCAATTAACATGTTTATCAGTAAAAGAACAATTAAACAGTTGCTGCATTCAGTTAAAAAGTGAGCTAACATCCCAATTCTAATGAGAATGTTGTCACATTTTTGCGTTAGTGCGCACTCTCCGTCCCATCAAGATTGGGTACTTCAGCCATGTGGATCTCCATCTTTCATAGAATCATAGAAACCCTACAGTACAGAAAGAGGCCATTCGGCCCATCGAGTCTGCACCGACCACAATCCCACCCAGGCCCTACCCCCATATCCCTACATATTTTACGCGCTAATCCCTCTAATCTACGCATCCCAGGACACTAAGGGGCAATTTTAGCATGGCCAATCAACCTAACCCGCACATCTTTGGACTGTGGGAGGAAACCGGAGCACCCGGAGGAAACCCACGCAGACACGAGGAGAATGTGCAAACTCCACACAGACAGTGACCCGAGCCGGGATTCGAACCCAGGTCCCTGGAGCTGTGAAGCAGCGGTGCTAACCACTGTGCTACCGTGCCGCCCTCCACCTTGTAGTTGGTCTTCCTACGTTCAAAGGGCCCATCCCTTCAGCAGCTCTTTTGACATATGGGCTGAAATTTTCCCACCCCGCCCGTCACGGGAATCGGAGCGGGCGAGGGGCGGATCACGCCCGTTGACCTCGGGTGGGATTTTACGGTTTTGGGACGAGCGAGGCTGTAAAATCCCACCTGTTGAAAGGCAAGGGGAGGAGTTTTCCTGTCCTGCCCGCTACATCTATCATTGGGGTGGGGAGGGTGGACTATGCAACTCTCCCCTCACAGATATCAGCCCTCCCCCAACACATACAGAGGGCTCATCCCTCGCCAAAGCGCGTGGTGTTTGCTACCAAATAAACCTGTTGGGCTTTAACCTGGTGTTGTTAGACTCCTTACTATGTTTGCCCCAGTCCAACGCCGGCATCCCCTCATCATGCCTTACAGCGCCAGGGAACCGGGTTCGATTCCCGGCTTGGGTCACTGTCTGTGTGGAGTCTGCACGTTCTCCTCATGTCTGCGTGGGTTTTCTCCGGGTGCTCCCGTTTCCTCCCAAAGTCCAAAGATGTATGGGTTAGGTTGATTGGCCATGCTAAATTGCCCCTAGTGTTAGGGGGATTAATGGGGTAAATGCGTGGAGTTTTGGGAATAGGGCCTGGATGAGATTGTGGTTGGTACAGACTTGATGGGCCGAATGGCTTCCTGTACTGTAGGGATTCTATGACATTCTTTGATTTATTATTGTCACGTGTATTAGTATACAGTGAAAAGTATTGTTTCTTGCGCACTATACAGACAAAGCATACCCCGTTCATAGAGAAGGAAAGGAGAGAGTGCAGAATGTAGTGTTACAGTCATAGCTGGGGTGTAGAGAAAGATCAGCTTAATGCAAGGTAGGTCCATTCAAAAGTCTGATGACAGCAGGGAAGAAGCTATTCTTGAGTTGGTTGGCACGTGACCTCAGACCTTTATATCTTTTTCCCGATGGAAGAAGATGGAAGAGAGAATGTCCGAGTGTGTGGGGTCCTTGATGATGCTGGCTGCTATATACTGTTAAATGGAAGAGGAAATAATAAGAAGTAACACGGCAACCAAATAATTGAAAAGCAATTGAACAGCCTTCAACCAATTCAGTGTTATTGATTAATCAAGTAGAAATGTGTAATGACTTTAATCAGGCAATTGGGATTGGCCTGTTAGAATTTGAACTCTCTGATTAAGGGCCACATTGATGGGCAAATCAGGAGGCCTCTTGCTTTGTATCTAACCAGGCGTGTCAGTTCCTCTGGGACTCCGAGTATAGACTGTTAACTGAAAGCTCCCTGTATGCTGTTGTCAGACTTGTATGTAAAGGGATTTTGGTGAAGGGACTTCTGCCTCTGAGATCTTATTACAAAATGCTTTGCACATGTACATATTTAGTCAGTATGGGAGAAATTTTCCCGTCCCGCCTGCCCAGGGAATCGTAGTGGGTGGGTGGCGGACTATGCAAAGGTCCGTTGACCTTGGCAGGATTTTCCAGTTTTGGGGCAAGCGCGGCTGGAAAATCCCGCCCAATGTGTGCAACTTTATTCTGGAAGAGAAGGCAAATATAGATAAAGATTTATATCAAAGAGGAGGAAACAACAACAACAGCAACTTATAGCACCTTCAACGTAACAAAACGCCCCAAGACATACAATACTTCACAGGTGCTTTATAAATCAAAGTATGTTGATGAGCCACATTAGGGGCTATTAAGTCAGAGCACCAAAAGTTTGGTCAGAGTACATAGGTTTTAAGAAGTGTCTTAAAGGTGAAAAGTGAGAGGCAGAGACTCGAGAAGGTATGTCACAGCTTAGGGCCTGGGCACATGAAGGGACAGCCACCAATGGTGGAGCAATGGGAATGCATAGGAGAACAGAACTCCCACTTACCTGACGAAGGAGCAGCGCTCCAAAAGCTAGTGGCTTTTGCTACCAAATAAACCTGTTGGACTTTAACCTGGTGCGGTGAGGCTTCTTACAATGCATAAGAGGCCAGTAATTAATTTATCTCTGAGAACTGCTTAGACTACAAACAGGGGCGGCACGGTGGCACAGTGGTTAGCACTGCTGCCTCACAGTGTCAGGGACCCGGGTTCAATTCCCAGCTTAGGACACTGTGCGGAGTTTGCGCGTTCTCCCCGTGTCTGCGTGGGTTTCCTCCGGGTGCTCCGGTTTCCTCCCACTGTCCATAGCTGTGCAGATTAGGTGGATTGGCCATGCTAAAATGCCCCTTAGTGTCCCAAGATGTCTAGATTAGGGGGATTAGTGGGTTAAATGTGTTGGGTTATGGGTAAGCCTTGATAAGAGTCAGTGCAGACACAATGGGCTGAATGGCCTCCTTCTTCACTGTAGGGATTCTATGAGTCACTGTAACTTGTATATTTAGTTATGGGGAAAAGAAAGTGACATTGCACAGTGCATTCATTGCACAGCCACTGTTGTGTCAGATTAAACATTTTGATTTGTATATGGGATTCAAGTGTCTCTGGCAAGGCCAACATTTGTAGCTCCTTTCTATTTGCTCTTGAGAAGGTGATAGTGAGCTACCTTCTTGAATTGCTGCAGTCCATAGATAGAAGGTATTCACATCTTGAATGGCACAATGGGGAACTCGGAGTAATGTGATATGATCTGCTAATTATTTTAGTCACTGCCTTACAGAGAAAGAGAGAACATCATTCAAAATGGCTTCCACTCTTTGGGTTGCCAACTCTGGTAAGAATTATTTCTTGAGGATTCATCACATGGCCTCCAAACTTCAATTGCCCGCTCCCCAATTTGCCGTCATTGTTTGGCCAACATCTTTATCCTTGTTCTGTCCCACCTTCCTGCAGCCAACTGGAAAACAAGCAGACTCTAAACTACCTGACTGGGTGATCCATGATTGTTCTATCCCCCGGACCCTCTGCCCACTGCCACTGCCATCTTGACATATCTTTAGATTAATGAAAAGAGAGACGTGTTACTGAAGCCTTTTACCTTTCAGTCATTAGGACTAAAGCAAGAAAGTCAAATATCAAATGATTGCAACAATTTATACCACAGAGTCAACTTGCCAGCCAATCAGCACCTTTTTCTCCTCGAGTATAAATTGTGATTGTTTGAAATTTGGCATTCTTGCATTTGTCCTGATGAGTGCAAGATGAAAAACTTTGACAGCATGTCTCTCTCTTCAGCAATATTCAAGTTCCATTCTAACAGGTGAATATTGTTGTAGCTAAGAAGCAAATGTATTTAAAGAAAATGTTTAAAAAGCACTTCCTTTGAAATGGCCTTATGATTTTCCACCTGTGTTGCTCCCAGCAGTGTCTCAGAGAGGATCAATCTCCAAGGCAATCCTGGAATGAAGTAAGACTGAGTAAAAGAGTGAGGGAGAGCAAGTGTGAGAGAGAGAGCGAGAGAGATGGCCCTCTGTTTTGGCAGGGGAATAGGTGACATATCAAAACAGATAAAGAGAAGGGGGGAAAAATTTCACATTTTATCTAAAAGCTACATTTTGTGGACATGCGAACATCAGAACTTTATAGAATCTCTACAGTGCAGAAGATGGCCATTCGGCCCATCAAGCCTGCACTGACAACAATCACACACAGGCCCTACCCCTGCAAACCCGTGTACTTATCCCGCTAATCCCTCCGACACTAATGGTCAATTTAGCATGGCTAATCAACCTAACTAGCACCTCTTTGGAGTGTGGGAGGAAACCGGAGCACCCAGAAGAAACCCATGCAGACACGGGGAGAATGTGCAAACTCCGCACCGACAGTCGCCCGAGGCTGGAATTGAACCCGGGTTCCTGGCGGTGTGAGGCAGCAGTGCTAACCCACCGTGCCACCCTGTTTTAAAACAGTGTGAACCGAGTATGACCAGTACGCTGGGTGCCTTCGCCTCTCGGTAACATTGCTGAGGAGGTGTGTCCCTGGCAATGCAATGAGGCTACACCAGAGGGCGCCTTTGTGGAAGATGAGCAATGTGTTATTTGATGAGACAATGTAGGGATGTGAAGAGTTGTCAGAACCCTCAAGAGTATCCGCCTTGGGAGAATTTGCAACTGATTCATTTCCCTCCCTCCATCTCAGTCATATCAAGAAAGATTATGTGAATGAGATATTATAAAATTTAAAAAATATTGCTCTGCTGCTGTCATTGCCAATTGGCGATTTGGAAATATGCATAATTGATTTAAATTTCGGATTCACATCCATCAGGATTTGTAGTTCGCCTTCTACTGATCTTATAATGTTAATTTCACACTCTTCACAATATTCATTTTCGAATGCTTGTACGTAAAAAGCAAGGGAGCCAGGCCAGTGATGAGTCTCGTACTCAGACGCTAACCCTGAGGGATCCAAGGTGCGGTGGTTATATCAGTAATCAATGTATTCCATACTTGCTGGAAATGTGCCCAGTGATGGGCGAGGGGATATCTGACCGCCACTTCCTGAGCCAGCAGCTTGCTGGAGGAGTTTACAAGCTTTCTTGGTAATTAGGTCATTGAACAGGAACTGAGCGGAAGGTCCAGCCTCCACATTCTGCCTCAGAGAATGGAGATGTGTCCACTGAGAAACCATGGAACAATTGGCAATTTGCATCAAACTCTCCCCCCTTCCCGGAGCTGCCACTTACACTTGTCATGACGAGAGATACCGAG
Source organism: Mustelus asterias (assembly GCF_964213995.1). Lineage (NCBI taxonomy): Eukaryota > Metazoa > Chordata > Chondrichthyes > Carcharhiniformes > Triakidae > Mustelus > Mustelus asterias. The sequence goes on from NC_135806.1 coordinate 9,686,556, forward strand.
GGGGGGAGGGATGGCTATTGTATAGGGGGAGGGGGAGGGTGGCAGTGGGGGAGCAGGTTGTGTTTTGCTGTAGTCAGACCCTTTTTTCTCTTTTAACCGCACTTGTTTTCGAAAACAATCAGCAAGATATTTTTGTTTCGGCATCCAATACTGATTCGTGCTCCACATGTGTGCTCTGAGCTCTGACACACACACACACACCACAGACTCACACATACACACATGCATACACACACACACACTCACACTCACACACACACGCACTCACACCACACACACATACATACACACCACAGACTCACACACACACGCACTCACACCACACACACATACATACACACCACAGACTCACACATACACACACACACCACACACACTCACACAGACACACATACTCCCACACGCCACACACATATACATACACACACATAGACACACAGGCACACACACACAAGCACATATACACACATACACACACACACACACAGACACATACACACACACAAAGATGCAGACACACACACACAGACACATATACAAACATATACACACACACAGATGCAGATACACACACACTCTCACACACCCACCCACACACACCCAGACACACACACACACACCCACCCACACACACCCAGACACATACACACACATATACACACACACAGCTGCAGATGCACACGCAGTCACACACACCCACACACACCCAGACAAACACACAGAGACATATACACACACACAGATGCAGATACATACACTCTCACACACCCACTCACACACACCCAGACACACCCAGACACACACACACACACACACATACAGATGCAGATACACACACACTCACACACACCCAGACACACACACACACACACATACACACACACAGATGCAGATACACACACACTCACACACACCCAGACACACACACACACATATACACACACACAGATGCAGATACACACACACACACACACACACACAGCCTGTGGTTGCCAAGCGTCAGTTTCTGGCCATCCAGATATTAATCCTCTGGGACTGGGGGATGGGGGAGTGGGCAGCTAAGGGGAGGCTTTAATGTCCATTGAAAACAAACCCATCAGGCACAATTTTATCGTGTACCTTCCACACAAAGCTCCCCGCTGCTGTAAAGAAAATGAAGCAAGTAGAATAAGATTGATAAATCATTTCAATGCACAGATTTCAGTTTGGGGTTTTGTGAAGCCAAAGGTTTGTAGGCAGATTTGTAGAGCGTGTAAAGAGGGATTCTGGCTTCCAACAAAAATTACAAATCACTTTCCCTGTGCACACAACCTCCCCCAAGAGATTATACATTCACACAGAATCTTCATTAGACTGACAGAAACGTACAGTCTCCCTATAGACAACCAAGAATAGCTTTCTCTCTCCTCCTCTGCCTATTGTGCATATACCACAGCGTCTAAATTGGATATAATACCCGAAAAAGGGCACAAGGTCCGTTACGCACAATTAATCTACAGTGCCTTTTAATTTGATTTGATTTGATTTATTATTGTCACATGTATTAACATACAGTGAAAAGTATTGGTTTTTTGTGCGCTGTACAGACAAAGCATACTGTTCATAGAGAAGGAATTGAGAGAGTGCAGAATGCAGTGTTACAGTTATAGCTAGGGTGTAGAGAATGCATCAATCCAATTGCACACAACCGATCACACAACCCAGCCTCCCATCCATTGACTCTGTCTACACTTCCCGCTGCCTCGGCAAAGCAGCCAGCATAATTAAGGACCCCACGCACCCCGGACATTCTCTCTTCCACCTTCTTCCATCGGGGAAAAGTTACAAAAGTCTGAGGTCACGTACCAACCAACTCAAGAACAGCTTCTTCCCTGCTGCTGTCAGACTTTTGAATGGTATTTCCCCAACGGAAGCAGGTGGGAGAGAGAATGTCCGGGGTGCGTGGGGTCCTTGATTATGCTGGTTGCTTTGCCGAGGCAGCGGGAAGTGTAGACAGCGTCAATGGATGGGAGGCTGGTTTGCGTGATGGGTTGGGCTACATTCACAACCATTTGTAGTTTCTTGCGGTCTTGGGAAGAGCAGGAGCCATACCAAGCTATGATACAACCAGAAAGGATACTTTCTGTGGCCTGATTGTAAAACAGGCAGCGCACTAACTCATGCTGCCAGTTCATATCAATGATTTCAGTATCTGTACTGTCGATTGACTGGATGCCTCAATGGGGTGGGAGGGGTGGGGAGAGACAATATTGAGCGTGGTTAGCTCCTCTTGATTCTAGCTTGCACCTCTTAAAGGGGAGGTACACCGCATCTGGGACAATTTTAGACAGCCACACAGGAGCTGAACCTGACCTTTGCAACATTGAACACAACATAACATAGGTGACCGCAGAGTCTAAGGCTTTCCGATGTTGTCCTGAAGGAGAGGCAGAGAGGAGGAGTGATGCCCAAAATTGCCAGGGGGTCAGATGGCCCCCCACCCCCCAGACACAAGCTCAGAAGGCTGTGGGAGCGGGAGGTCAATGCCAGGAGTCAAGCCCATGAACCTGACGCTGCAAATTCAATCACATTGGGTGGCACGGTAGCACAGTGGTTAGCACTGCTGCCTCACAGAGCCAGGGACCTGGGTTCGATTCCCAGCTCGGCTCACTGTCTGCGTGGAGGTTGCACATTTTCCCCATGTCTGCGTGGGTTTCCTCTGGGTGCTCCGGTCTCTTCCCACACTCCAAAGATGCGCAGGTTAGGTGAATTGGTCATGCTAAATTGCCCCTTAGTGTCGGGGGACTAGCTAGTCTAAATACGTGCGGCTATGGGAATAGGGCCTGGGTGGGATTGTGGTCGGTGCAGATTTGATGGGCCGAATGGCCTCCTTCTGCATTGTAGGATTCTATGATGCTATGATATATCAGTGGTCATTGAATATATCTTCAAATACCACACCCAACCAACTGCACCACTGCTCTCAGGCTCTGTTTAATGTGTCACATCTCATCACTCACCTCCCAACAATCTCCATCCTTCAGGGCGCATACCTGGCTTTTATATGTTTCTTGTCACCCTCACAGAGATACCCTCACTGCTGCCAGCCTCACATCCACATCGCACAGTTTGCCAGCTATTCAACCACATATGCCAATTGTGCAGATTGCACAATGCCCACTCCCACACTTCTCCTTTCGAACAGTAAGAAGTTTCACAACACCAGGTTAAAGTCCAACAGGTTTATTTGGAATCACGAGCTTTCGGAGCATTGCCCCTTCATCAGGTGAGTGGAGGTCTTCCCTGTTCAGCCCCAGAAGATGCATTCTTCTCAAAGAATCTTTCTTTCTCACTCGAAAAACCTTTGCTGAGTGTTGTTAAATATCTCCTTAAAAATCTGCCCCTGCATCTCTCCTGTCCTACCTTTTATCTGAATTTCCCAGTTCACTTTAATTACCTCTGCTTTCATACTCTTATAGTTACATTTATTCAGTCTTAAAACACTAGTTTTAGACCCACACTTCTCCCCTTCATCGTGTGGTTATTTGATTTGATTTATTATTGTCACATGCATTGGGATACAGTGAAAAGTGTTGTTTCTTGCACACTATACAGAGAAAGCATACTGTTCATAGAGCACTTGGGGTAGACGAAAAAGAGAGGGTACAGAATGTAGGGTTATCATCATAGCTCGGGTGTAGAGAAAGATCAGCTTAATATAAGGTAGGTCCATTCAAAAGTCTGATGGAAGCAGGGAAGAAGTTCTTGAGTCGGTTGGTACGTGACCTCAGATGTTTGTATCTTTTTCCCGACGGAAGAAGGTGGAAGAGAGAATGTCCAGTGTGTGTGGGGTACTTGATTATGCTAGCTGCTTTTCTAAAGCAGCGGCAAGTGTAGGCAGGGGGCAGGATTTTCCGGCCGAGCTCACCTCAAAACTGGAAAATCCCACCGGATGTAATGAACTTTTGCATGGTCCGTGCCCTGCTCCCTTATGATTAATGTGGCGAGTGGGATCGGAAAACTCCCCCCCGCAGAGTCAATGGATGAGGGGCTGGTCTGTGTGATGGATTGGGCTATGTTCACAACTCTTTGTAGTTTCTTACGGTCTTGGGCAGAGCAGGAGCCCATACCAAGCTGTGATACAACCAGAAAGGATGCTTTCTATGGTATGTCTGTAAATGTTGGCGAGTGTTGTAATGGACATGCCAAATATCTGTAGCCTCCTGAGAAATTAAAGGCATTGGTGGACTTTCTTAACTATAGCATCGGCATGGAAATCATAGAAATCATAGAAACCATATAGTACAGAAAGAGGCCATTCGGCCCATCGAGTCTGCACCGACCACAATCCCACCCAGGCCCTACCCCCATATCCCTACATATTTTACCCACTAATCCCTCTAATCTACGCATCCCAGTACACTAAGGGGCAATTTTAGCATGGCCAATCAACCTAACCCGCACATCTTTGGACTGGGAGGTGATCAGGATGGTGATCTGGACACCTAGAAACTTGAAGCGCTCAACCATTTTCACTTAATTGAATAATCCTGTCATGTTGCTCATTGAGAAGTTTCACAACACCAGGTTAAAGTCCAACTGGTCTATTTGATAGCACAAACCACAAGCTTTCAGAGCGCTGCTCCTTCATCAGGTGAGTGGGAGTTCTGTTCACAAACAGGGCATATAAAGACACAAACTCAATTTACAAAATAATGGTTGGAATGTGAGTCTTTACAGGTAATCAAGTCTTAAAGGTACAGACAATGTGTGTGGAGAGAGGGTTAAGCACAGGTTAAAGAGATGTGTATTGTCTCTAGCCAGGACAGTTAGTGAGATTTTGCAAGCCCAGGCAAGTTGTGGAGGTTACAGATAGTGTGACATGAACCCAAGATCCAGGTTGAGGCCGTCTTCATGTGTGCGGAACTTGGCTATCAGTTTCTGATCAGCGATTCTGCGTTGTTGTGTGTTGTGAAGGCCGCCTTGGAGAACGCTTACCCGAAGATCAGAGGCTGAATGCATATGACTCCTGAAGTATTCCCCAACAGGAAGAGAACACTCCTGCCTGGTGATTGTCGAACGGTGTTCATTCATCCATTGTCATAGTGTCTGCATGGTCTCCCCAATGTACCATTCCTTGGGACATCCTTTCCAGCAGCATATCAGGTAGACAATGTTGGCCGAGTTGCAAGAGTATGTACCGTGTACCTGGTGGATGGTGTTCTCATGTGAGATGATGGTATCCGTGTCGATGATCCGGCACATCTTGCAGAGGTTGCTGTGGCAGGGTTGTGTGGTGTTGTGGTCACTGTTCTCCTGAAGGCTGGGTAGTTTGCTGCGGACAATGGTCTGTTTGAGGTTGTGTGGTTGTTTGAAGGCAAGAAGAGGGGGTGTGGAGATGGCCTTGGCGAGATGTTCGTCTTCATCGATGACATGTTGACATGTCCGGAGAAGATGTCGTAGCTTCTCTGCTCTGGGGAAATACTGGACGACGAAGGGTACTCTGTCCGTCGTGTCCCATGTTTGAGGAGGTTGGTGCCGTTTTTGGCTGTGACGTGTCGGAACTGTCGATCGATGAGTCGAGCGCCATATCCTGTTCTTATGAGGGCTTCTTTCAGCATCTGGAAGTGTCTGTTGTGATCCTCCTCATCTGAGCAGATCCTGTGTATACGCAGGGCTTGTCTGTAGGGGATGGCTTCTTTAACATGTTTAGGGTGGAAGCTGGAGAAGTGGAGCATCGTGAGGTTATCCATGGGCTTGCGGTACAGTGAAGTGCTGAGGTGACCGTCCTTAATGGAGATGCGCGTGTCCAAGAATGCAACCGATTCCGGAGAGTAGTCTATGGTGAGTCTGATGGTGGAATGGAACTTGTTGATGTCATCATATAGTTGTTTCAGTGATTGTTCGCCATGAGTCCAAAGGAAGAAAATGTCATCGATGTATCTAGTGTATAGCATCGGTTGAAGGTCTTATGCGGTAAAGAGGCTTTGTTCGAACTTGTGCATGAAGATGTTGGCTGTTCCGTGTGTCTGGATGAAGAACTGGTTGTTGAAGGTGAAGACGTTGTGATCCAGGATGAAGTGGATGAGTTGTAGAATTGCATCTGGAGATTGGTAGTTGTCGGTGTTGAGTACTGAGGCAGTTGCAGCAATGCCATAGTCATTTCCAGCCTTTTTTTATATAGAATGCCACAGTGCAGATGGAGGCTATCTGACCCATCGCGCCTGCATGAACAACAATCCCACCCTATCCCCGTAACCCCACGTATTTACCCTGCTAATCCCCCTGACACTAAGGGACAATTTATCATGGCCAATCAACCTAACCCGCACATCTTTGGACTGGGAGGAAACCGGAGCACCCGGAGGAAACCCACAAAGCCACGGGGAGAACGTGCAGACTCCGCACAGTCACCTGAAGCCAGAATTGAACCCAGGTCCCTGGCGCTGTGAGGCAGCAATGCTCACCACTGTGCCACCGTGCCAATAATCTCTTTTAACCCGACTGGACAGATACAGAAAGACACCTGTCTCATGACTCCCATGCAGCAGCCTCGGGAGATAGTGACTTATTTCCTGGCAGATCCCAGTCTCCAGATCTGGAGAAAGAAGGAGACACAGAGAAAGCTACCTCTTACTAAAGATCCCAAGCAGCAATTGATTTGATTTCTCTGTGTCAGACTAATCCTGTCCAGTCACATGATCTTTCCTGTCAATGAACCAAATCAAGCCCTACTCTGAAAAACCCCAGGGGAAAACACTAAAATAACCAAACTGCATTAACCCAGATTAAAACAAACATTCTAGCAATTAGGAGCAATTATGCTCCTGCACCATCAACAGGGGCTGCTGGTTACAGACAAAGCAACTCTGGTTGAATAGAACAGACTGCTAAAACAAATCCTGCACAAGAAACATGACACTAATACACTTCTTAAAGGCACAGTATCGTCACAGGTGTCAGTAGCAGATGGGTTGATGCAGAGGTAGAGATGGGTGGTATCAGAGAAGTGAGAGTGAATGGTCTTCATGACAGAGAGGGTTTGAGGTTAGCGTTATGGGTCATAGTAACAAAACCAGTTGATGCTGCTTTATCCAGTGAACTGCTGGTAATGACTGGGGCACAAATAATGGGTCAGTAGTGTTAAAGTGGAGCGGCATCAATTATTAACTCAAATGTAATCAACAGTTGTAAAGTGGAAAAGATAGCAGACAATATGCGCACAAATAATAACATGATAATGATCAAAGAACCTGTCTTAGTGGTGTTGGCTGAGAAATAAAGGTTAGCCTGGACACAATGGGGACAAGTCCTCTGCTCTCCCTCAGTACTGTGCCATAAGATGGGCCTTGAATCTTTTAAATCAGAGGCCAAATTGGGGCGGCACGGTGGCACAGTGGTTAGCACTGCTGCCTCGCAGCGCCAGGGACCTGGGTTCGATTCCTGGCTTGGGTCATTGTCTGTGTGGAGTTTGTATGTTCTCCCTGAGTCTGCATGGGTTTCCTCTGGGTGCTCCAGTTTCTTCCCACAGTACAAAGATGTGCGGGTTAGGTGGATTGGCCATGCTAAATTGCCCCTTAGTATCAGAGGGAAAAGCTAGGGTAAATACATGAGGTAATGGGGATAGGGCCTGGGTGGGGTTGTGGTCAGTGCAGACTCAATGGGCCGAATGGCCTCCCTCTGCACTGTAGGAATTCTATGATTCTGTGGATTCTCTGATCTGCTGCCACTGGGCAAAGCCTGACTCCACTTTCAGCTGCGGTGCCAGCACAGTAGATACCCCATCATTGGGAATAAATAGCAAAACCAATGGAAATGAAATAGACTTTTATCTCCAAACTGGTTGCAGCATTAAGGCAACCTTTTCATTGAAACCGCAAAACAAAAAGGAAGCCAATGCATTCAAACTCCCTGGATCGAAAGCGATTACACCTGCCTTTAGACTGTTTATGATGATGAAAGTTGTTGAAAGGATAGATAGTGAGAAACTACTTCTTGTGAAGGGGGAGTCTGGAACAAAGGGGTAGAACTTTAAGATTTGATCTGGGCCACTGAGGAATGACAGCAGGAAGTAGTTCTTCACACAAAGTTCTGGAACTCTCTCCCCTAAAAAACTTTCTACCTTGGACGCCAACTGAAAATTTCAAAACTTTGAAAGATTTTTTTACCATCGCCAACATCTTATTCAATGGCGGAACAGGCTTGAGGGACTAAATGCTCAGCTCCTGTCCCTATGTTACCAAGAGCAGACACTAAGAGGAAGACCGAGTTGTGAAGGCTCGTTGGTTTTTATGTGGGCCACTGATTATAGTTACAGGGATTGTTGTACATGACCTCTTCTTAACAATGCAGAATACAATTAACCAGCTCCCATATCGCAGGCGATTGTATGAAGTTCTGAATGTAACCTTCTACCATGAGTCAGCTCATCTGTCTGACCACTTGTTCTTTTGACCTATATTTTGAGGCTCATTCAGGTCTAGACATCTGTTGTCTGCCAATGCAACACTGAGATACTTGGAATAACATGGTCAAGCAATAGTCCCTGGCGAAATGGCGGGACATGTTGGGAACACGGCTGATCTTGGAGCAGGCTTTACAACGGCTCTTGTTGTAACAACTGTAATCTCTGTGAAAGTGACTATCGCAGTGTGGGGTCATCTATCCCAGTGTGGGATTGTCTATTCCAGTGTGAGATTGTCTATCCCGGTGTGAGATTATCTATCCCAGTGTGGGATTGTGTATCCCAGTGCAGGATCGCGTATCCCAGTGTGAGATTATCTACTCCAGTGTGAGATTATCTATCCCAGTGCAGGATCACCTATCCCAGTGTGAGATTATCTATCCCAGTGTGAGATTATCTATCCCAGTGTGGGATCGTGTATCCCAGTGTGAGATTATCTATCCCAGTGTGAGATTATTTATCCCAGTGTGGGATCGTGTATCCCAGTGTGAGATTATCTATCCCAGTGTGAGATTATCTATCCCAGTGTGGGATCGTGTATCCCAGTGTGAGATTATCTATCCCAGTGTGAGATTATCTATCCCAGTGTGGGATTGTGTATCCCAGTGTGAGATTATCTATCCCAGTGTGAGATTATCCATCCCAGTGTGAGATTGTCTATCCCAGTGTGAGATTATCTATCCCAGTGTGGGATTGTCTATCCTAGTTTATAATTCTGCATTGTGTTCACTTTCCTAGAAGATTTGTGGTTGCTGAATGAACATTGATCTTGCTTGCAGTCTGTGTCATGGGTTGGTTTAATCCATTTCCTTTAATATTAATAATTAGAACTGAATCTATCCTAAATAACTGAGAACAAATAAATTCTAGAACATTCTCTCCACCTATTAATATGGATATGAGTTAATCCAATCTTCGCTTTATTGAAGGGCAGATATTGTCGTGAATAAAAGCGATAGGACAGGATAATGTGAAAGAATCGATTGTTGAGTAGATCTATAGATTTAAACGTTGCCTGCTCACTAAGAGGGGAAAGGAATTGCACGCAGAAATGCTTTCTGCTATTTGTTTCCCTGACACATCTAGTTTCCTAAGGCCAAACATTCATTACGCTGAGAACATTCTATAAAGGTGCTGAGAGAGGTTTTTTTGGTAGGCCCCAAGGGATTGACTGCTTGCTAAAACACTGACAGTGTACGATTGAATACACGATTCCCCTTGAGCAGTGGATGGATTACTCATAGATAAGTTCATTTACTTGTGTGATGTGTGTGCATCATTGCCTCCTCCGTATTCCTCTGCACCGGATCACTCAGTTCCCACACCATTACATTCCGAAATTGGAATATAGGTGATATAGTCATCGGGATTGGGCCAGGGGTTGGGGAGAGGGAAGTTCAGTTCAACTCATATTCATATTCAACTCATATTCATTTTTATCCATGCCCACATATCTCCTGTAACCCAACAACAGTCCTGGAATAAAGGAATTTACCAAGAAACGGGAATAAATTAGCGATACAATCTTCTTTTACCTCAGCTCATTGATCTTCAGGGAGTGAAAGCAAAGTGGTAATGTTGCTGGTCTGGTAATCTCAGGCCCAGAATGATGTTCAGGATATATCGGTTCAAATCCCATCACAGCAGCTGAGGGAATTAGAATTCAGTTAATTAATAAAGATCATGAAACTGCTGAATTGCTGCAAGGAAAATCCATCTGATTCACTAACACCCTGCAGCTGAGAAAATCTCCCGTCCTTATCTGATCCAGGGGGAGGGATGTAGTTGGCCCTGACACTATTGGCAGGAACTGAGGTGAGGAGATTTCCCGTGTTTGGGTTTTGAAATGCAATCATTACGACATGTCCTTTTTTAATTCATTCGTGGGTCATGGGCATCGTTGGCTGGGCCAGCATTTATTGCCCATCCCTAGTTCCCAAGGGCAGTTGAAAGTCAACCACATTGCTGTGGCTCTGGAGTTACATGTAGGCCAGACCGGGTAAGGATGGCAGATTTCCTTCCCTAAAGGACATTAGAGAACCAGATGGGTTTTTCCGACAATCGACAATGGTTTCATGGTCATCAGCAGATTCTTAATTCCAGATTTTTTTTAATGAATTCAAATTCCACCATCTGCCGTGGCGGGATTCGAACCCAGGTCAACAGCACATTAGCTGAGTACTTATTAGCTCCTGATTGGCTTGCCATCATGTGACCTCTGCCATAACGGATTCCCTGCAGGCAGTCATCTTACATTCAGTTCAATAAAGACCTTACACTCGAAAGACTGTCGTCTTTGCTCTCGTAACATGGGATGGAATTTTCCAGGTGGGATCAATGGTGAGCGGGGATTGAGGGGGAGAATTGGTGGGAGGCTCAAAAATCTGTTTCATGCTGGCATGAAATTAGCATAGGATTTTCCATGACGGATCAGGAATCTTGCTGGAGGCTGGTGTGCAAGCAATTGGATCCCGCTAGTGGGATTGCAGATGAAGGCCAGACCGGAATATTGATTTGATTTGGTTTATTATTGTCACATGTATTAGCATACAGTAAAAAGTATTGTTCCTTGCGCGCTGCACAGACAAAGCATACCGTTCATAGAGAAGGAAACGAGAAAGTGCAGAATGTGGTGTTACAGTCATAGCTAGGGTGCAGAGAAAGATCAACTTAATGCAAGGTAGGTCCATTCAAAAGTCTGACGACAGCAGGGAAGAAGCTGTTCTTGACTCGATTGGTGCAACCTCAGACTTTTGTATCTTTTTCCCGACGGAAGAAGGTGGAAGAGAGAATGTCCGGGGTGCGTGGGGTCCTTAATTATGCTGGCTGCTTTGCCGAGGCAGCGGGAAGTGTAGACAGAGTCAATGGATTCCCCTGCCATGAAACACCACACAGAACTCTCGGATGCATAACTAATGATGCCGGGGATGGAAGATGATGGTATAGTTTCCCATTAGCCTCTGTCACAGGAAATACTTCCCATTCCCGCCCCCACCACGGGACTTTGTGCTGGATAGGAGATTCCTGGCCTTAGTTTAATGCAGCTGAGGTTGAGTTCTGAAAAACTGGAAGAGAAGCCAAAGCTATTGAGAAATCTTCCAACCTGCTAAAAAACTACTGAAAAGAAAACACAGACAAGGAAAAACTAACACAAGCTGAATACTGCAAGTAAAATACTGGGCGAGACGCAAGTGGCCATAAATGTTCCACTCCCAGCTCCAGTCGAAGTGAAAGGTGATATGCAGCAGAACTGGCAATTGTTGCACTTCCAATGACAAAACTATGAGATTGCAATGGATTTGACTAACAATCTGGAGCCGATATGACTAACAACAATTTCTATCTCTACTGGGGGGGGACTGCTACAAATTATATTCCACCCTAAATCTACCTGAAGGAGAGACAAAAAAATTGCAGAGATTTGGAAAGCATTGACAGCATACTTAAGACTCCAAGTGAATGTAACTTATGAAGGGTAAGCGCTCAAGGTGAAAAAGAGTCTATTGATTAGTATGTGACCGCAGCAACACAGCTCAGAGAATCGTGTGAATTTGGACAACTAAAAGATGATCCCATTGAAGATAGAATGGTCTTTGGTCTGAGAGATCCTGCAGTGAGAGCAAGATGACTGAGAGAGGAGAAACTTACTCCCAAGAAAGCGTTAGATGAAATGTGAAGGTTGCAAAATGTCAGCTACAGCACAGAACAGACCAGGAAATACATTGTGCAGACAGATATTCCAGGCAGAAGAATCATGGAAAAAAGGGCAGGGATGCATATACTGCGGAGCACATTATACAAAAGGAAAAGAAGGATTGTCCAGCATGGGGACAGCTGTGTTTTATCTACAATAAGCCAAATCATTTTGCATATGTGTTCGGCTAGAAATAAGCAAAACAAGCCGATATAGACGGCCACTGGAGAGACATCAGCAGAAGGGTCTGATGAAGCTATGACGTTACACAATACAACAGGCTGGTCCCATCAAGTCTAGAGGGGATGAAGGGTTTGTGACTATTGGAATAATAACTGCAGAAGGAGAGCATCAAGTAAACATGATGGACCCAATTTTACCATCAAGTTGCACCCGTTTCGGGCACGAAAACTTGGTAAAGTCGGGCGTGCATTTAAATAGACTTAATGGGCCACACGTCCAACTTAACCGGCACTTCCCCCTTTACCACCGCGTTCGCCCATCTAGATTTGGCGCAAAACAGACATGCTCTACAAAGTCCAATTCGGGCGCTCCAGTTAGTGAGGAGGTAAGCTCTCTGCTTGAGATCGGTAGGGAGAGCAAAGGGGGGGTCCGCTGCCACACTGCCTGAGATCAGTGAGGGGGAAGGGGGGTCCGCTGCCACTCTGCCTGAGATCAGTGAGGGGGAAGGGGAGTCCGCTGCCACTCTGCCTGAGATCGGTGGGGGGGAGGGGGCCGACGATAGGTCTGGGTGATGGAGGGGGTGGGGTGATAAGGGAGTCAGTAATGTTGTGGGGATGGGGCAATGTCTGTGGGGGCCAGGGGGAGGCATTATCCAGCCTGGGAGCAATGTGGCAGGGGAGCTGCATTCTATCATTTTTTTTCCGCGCATGCGCAGTTGGAGGCGCCGTTCAGAGCTGCTGGATTTCAGGTGCGTTAAGCCCTGCCCACAGGCTTGTGCAGTGCAGTTCGCAGTCGCTGATATTTTTTCAGACAGAGTGTGTATGGGGGCGCCTCAGAACGGGCCTAAAGGTCGGATGTGAAACACTCCCAATTTCAAGTCCGCCCAGCATTTCGAATCAAAATGGAAAAATAGGTCCCGATGTGTCAGATAAACATTAGTGCGTTGTACCATATCATGACCTTCACAGGCCTTTATGAAGTGACTCAATATGACAATACAAAAATGAAACTCCCGAGAGTAAGATTGAGACTATATGATGGCATGATATTCATATCGAGAGGACAAATTAGCCTGAGCCCAATACTATGGCAAGAGTGAAGATCTAGAGTTCTAGAACATAGATGGGATCACTCATCTCAGCAAATCCAAAGCTTGGACTGGTAACCCTAAAGGTGCCATAGAGATTTACAACGTCTTGCAGCACACATAACCATTGACACCAGGACAGATCCTAGAAGAGTGTTTACAGGGTTTGGATGTCTATGTGGGGAGTAAATGGGAGTAAGACCTATTCAGCATCATCAAGAGGAGTTCCAGCTCCCCTCAAATACAAACACACATGGTATGCATACACACGCACACATGTTAGAACAGTCCCCACTCGTGGTCTGCCACAGACATTTCGTCTACAGAAAACCAAACTCGACACAGCCACCCAGGAGTGTGTGAATAATCTTTCTCCTGCTTTCGTTACTGTGATCATACCCATTTTTGGAATGCAACCAGAGGTACCCATTCAGCTGAGGGCAGGATTTGACCCTGTAGAGATCATCCTGGGTGGCCAGAGTGGGGTGAATAATCCAATCTGACTTAAGCTACTACCTTTTATGCCAGGGGCAATGTTCTGGCTCCTGCTCTGTCCAAGACCGCAAGAAACTACAAAGGGTTGTGAATGAAGCCCAGTCCATCACTCAAATCAGCCTCCCACCCGTTTAATGTCTACACTTCCCGCTGCAATCGGAAAAGCAATCAGCCACCCAGGAATGTGTGAATGACCTTCCTCCTGCCCGAGGGGTAGTGAGATCTCTTCAGTGCTTTATGTAGATCCTTTTGGTCTAATTACACTCGCATCTTTCTAGGTTGTCCCACTGAGCCCATGTTGCTAATCCAGAGAGTGGGATCTATCGTTTGTGATCATTCCCTTCTTTTCCAGCTCTTCCATCTTGTTTTTTTAGGCTTGACTTGTGTGAGACACCTATTCTTGATCGAAAAGCTCTAGACCGGTATTCTCCAGCCGTTCATGGCCCACTATCGCTGCCAGCGAGAATGGAGAATCAGGCACACAGCCAAATCTCCATTCACAGCAGCGGGACTGGAGAATCCCAGCCGCGGGCAAGGTCGGAGAATCCGGCCTGGTTGCCTCTACTCTAGGTATCAATCGCGCACGACAACTTGGATACCCGTTTCGCTAAACGCGGAACACCTTTACTGATTCTCGAAGCAATTGTGCATCCTCACAATGACACTGGTTGTTTCGGAATCCCAAAAACTCGGGTCCATTTCGGGTGGTCAGTCCTTCAACCGATCTCCCAGCGCAACTTCGGAATGGCTGACACTAAGGGACAATTTAGCATGACCAATCAACCTAACCCGCACAACGGTGGACTGTGGGAGGAAACCGGAGCACCTGGAGGAAACCCACGCAGACATGGGGAGAACGTGCAAACTCCACACAGACAGTGAGCCAAGCCGGGATTCGAACTTGGGTCCCTGGCGCTGTGAGGCAGCAGTGCTAACCACTGTGCTATCCTGCTGCCAGGTTGCAGCAAATATGCTCTCACTGTGAACAAAGGAAAACACTTTTTTACTCCATTATTTTTTAATTTTCCCCTTTTCTTCCCTATTTGTTCTTTTCCTGGATATTGCTTTACATCATAACCCCTTGCTTAAATCTGAGTAAACACATTCTTATCTCCACTGATGATACTGTTTAGCGCCGTTAGCAACTTTTCCTTTGCTGCAACCTTGATCAACCTTGAAGATGCTAGCTGACAGCGTTATCTTCATCTGGCTGCTGGTTAATCCTGTTCAGCACTCTCTCTCTCTCTCTCTCTCTCTCACACACTCCATTTTATGCATCAAATCTAGATGGCTGACTGTGTGGAGTTTGCACATTTTCCCCGTATCTACGTGGGTTTCCTCCAGGTGTTCCAATTTCCTGCTACACTCTAAAGATGTGCGGGTTAAGTGGATTGGCCATGCTAAATTACCCCTTGCTGTCCAAGTATGTGTAGGTTAGATGGATTGGCCATAGTAAATGTGCAGGTTAATGGGAATAGGATGGAGGGTGGGCCTGGGTGGGATGCTCCTTCGGAGGGCCAGTTCAGACTTGATGGGCCGAATGGTCTCTGAAAAAGGACGATTGCATTGCTGATCCAATGGACAAATCAGTGCCTCGCCCTCCCTCCAAATCATGACTGTATTTAAATTTCCACAGCTCGGAGTTCTCAGCAGCATCTGTCGGGAGAGTAATCTCTGTTCAGGTTAATAGTGAAAAGGAGGGAGATAATTGCAGAGCCATTGAGAATGATCGCAGGAATGGGCCGACCTGGAGAGCTCTTTAAACAGCTGGTGAAAGCACCATGGGCTGAATGGCCTCCGTCTGTGTGTGCGTGTGTGTGTGTGCGTGTGTATGCGTGCGTATGTGTGTGTATGCGTGCCTATGTGTGTGTATGCGTGCCTATGTGTGTGTGTTTTATAAGTCCAACAGGCCAAAATAGCTGTACCTCTGCTGATAAACTGCTCGTAGCAGAGACAAATACTTTATGATAAATTTAAGATAGGGAGGGTTTACACAATAGGGACAACAACAATTGGGCTTATTCTCCAATACTTATTGCTGGGACTTATAGAGTCATAGAGGTTTACAGCATGGAAACAGGCCCTTCGGCCCAACTTGTCCATGCCGCCCATTTTCTTTAAACCCCTAAGCTAGTCCCAATTGCCCGCATTTGGCCCATATCCCTCGATACCCATCTTATCCATGTAACTGTCTAAATGCTTTTTAAAAGACAAAATTGTACCCGCCTCTACTACTGCCTCTGGCAGCTCATTCCAGACACTCACCACCCTTGCTGCTCTTAGACAGTTTCCACAAACTGTGTCCTTCAATGAACAAAAACCTGAATCAATACAAACTGTACATGGATTGAAGTGTCCAGGTTCAAATATTAATCCACAGTTGTGGCACAGTGTTCATCCGAGTTACATAACCAGGCTGCTCCATAAGGGGGGGAAAACAGCGACTTATTCCTGTTTCAGAGTTATTAGAGCATTTTGGGTTAATGATTAAACGGTTTAACCTGCAGCACATCACTGTTACAGGTGAGTTGCTCCAGCTCCCAGTGTTTTGCCATTCAATTGGTTTCTGAACAAATATTAAAATTTTGACAATATCCATCGACTATCTGGACCAGATTCAAAGAAGGAGGCCATTCGGCTGGTTGTGTCTGTGCTGGCTCTCTGCAAGAGCTACGCAGCTAGTCTCAGTCCCCCAACATTTCCCCGTGGCTTGCAAATGTTTTTGGGAGTCTTCAAAAAAAGTATTCAATTCCTCTTTGAGTATCAGATTGAATCTGCTTCAATCACACACTCGCATCCAGCATTCCAGGTCCTAACCACTCACTATGTAAAAGTGTTTCTCCTCATATCGACTTCTACCCTTCATCCTCAATTAGCATCCTCTGGCACTTAACCCTTTAGCCAATAGGAACAGTTTCACCCTATCCACTCTGTCCAAACACATCATAATTTTGGACACTTCTATCAAATTTCGTCGCCAACAACCCCAGCTTCTCCAGCCTAGATTTTGTAATCAATGGTGAGCTGATCTGTGTGTGTGAGAGAGAGAGGGGGAAAGACAGTCAGAGAGAGAGAGAGAAAAACAGAGAGAGAGAGAGAGTGAGACAGACAGTGAGACAGAGAGGCAGACAGTCAGAGAGGGAAAGAGATAGAGAGAGAGAGAGAGAGGGAAAGAGAGTCAGGGAGAGAGAGAGAGAGAGAGAGAAAAACAGAGAGACAGAGAGAGATTGTAGGACAGACAAAGAGAGACAGACAGTGAGACAGAGAGAGGCAGACAGTCAGAGAGGGAGAGAGATAGACAGAGAGAGAGAGAGAGAGACAGATAGAGTAAGAGAGAGTGTGAGACAGAGAGAGAGAGTGTGAGACAGACAGTGAGACAGAGAGAGACAGGCTGTCAGAGAGGGAGAGGTATAGACAGACAGAGAGAGAGAAACAGATAGAAAAAGACACAGAGACGGAGAGAGAGAGAGAGAAAGACACAGAGAGAGAGATAGAGGGTGGAATTTTCCCGTCCCGCCCCGCCCGCTACCGGAATCATAGTGGGCGGGATATGGACCATGCAAAGGTCAGTTGACCTTGGGCGGGATTTTCCGGCATTGGGATGAGTGCAGCTGGAAAATCCCACTCAGAGAGAGAGCCAGAGAGAAGAACTGGTTTAATTCATTTCTAAACTATTTTTAAGCCAATCTAAAATGAACAAGCACCCTTCTCCGAGTAGAGTGAGCCAGGTTGCTGTGCTCAGCTGTATTTAGTTTTGAGCTCAGGAACAGAAGCAGCACAACTTGTCACCTGAAAAGAAGACTAGAGAAAATGATCTCATTAGCGATTCTCAAAGGGCCTGTTAGCAATTGTGCCAATTGCTTTAAACAAAACTGGCCAATGAAAGCCGTAGATCTTATTGAGAAAGATGGAAGTTTCCCAAAGTGCTTTATTAAACAAGAGACTTGCATTTATATAGCGCCTTTCATGTCCTCCGAACATCCCACTCTGATTTTTCTGTTCGTTGCAGCAATGTAAGAAATCCAGGCAATTTGCACAAGACACATAAACCATGTGATAGTAACCAGATAACCATGTGATAGTAACCAGATAACCATGTGATAGTAACCAGATAACCATGTGATAGTAACCAGATAACCATGTGATAGTAACCAAATAACCATGTGATAGTAACCAGATAACCTGTTTGGGTCATATTTATTGAGGCACAGGTTTCAGTTGATATTGAGGATAATTTCTTCCAAATACTGCTGCAGGGTTCATTCAAGTTTTTAAGTGTCCAGATCACCATTAACCTGTCCTGGTTCCCCCATGCTGACACTATACTTAAGAAAGCTCACCAATGCCTCTACTTTCTCAAAAGACTAAGGAAATTTAGCATGTCTGCGACAACTCTCACCAACTTTTACAGATGCACCATAGAAAGCATTCTTTCTGGTTGTATCACAGCTTGGTGTGGCTCCTGCTCTGCCCAAGACCGCAAGGAACTACAAAAGATCGTGAATGTAGCCCAATCCATCACACAAACCAACCTCCCATCCATTGACTCTGTCTACACTTCCCGCTGCCTCGGCAAAGCAGCCAGCATAAACAAGGACCCCATACATCGGACATTCTCTCTTCCATCTTCTTCCATTGGGAAAAACATACAAAAGTCTGAGATCACGTACCAACCAACTCAAGAATAGCTTCTTCCCTGCTGCCATCAGACTTCTGAATGGACCTACCTGGCATTAAGTTGATCTTTCTCTACACTCTAGCTATGACTGTAACACTACATTGTGCACTCTCTCCTTTCCTTCTCTATGAACGGTATATTTTGTCTGTATAGTGCGCAAGAAACAATACTTTTCACTGTATACTAATACATGTGATAATAATAAATCAAATCAAATCAAAAATCAAATCATTCCGTCCATCTAAGAGGGCTGATCTGAAAGATGACAGGGCAGCATTCTCTCAGTACTGCACTGTGAGGTCCGTCTGGAATGTGTGTTCAAGTCTTTGCAGAAGAGTTAATCATATTTTACAGCTACTGGGCAGCATAGTGGCACAGTGGTTAGCACTGCTGCCTCACAGCGCCAGGGACCCGGGTTCAATTCCCGGCTTGGGTCACTGTCTGTGCGGAATCTGCACGTTCTTCCCATGTCTGCATGGGTTTCCTCCGGATGCTCCGGTTTCCTCCCAGAGTCCAAAGATGAGCGGGTTAGGTGGATGGGTCATTCTAAATTGCCCCATAGTCTCGGGGGGACTAGCAGGGGAAATACTTGGGGTTATGGGTGTAGGCCCAGGGTGGGATAGTTGTGAGTACAGGCTCAATGGGCTGAATGGCCTCTTTCTGCACTGTAGGGATTCTATGATTCTGAGGAATTCGATATTGGTTCGCTGCCTGCAAATATCCGCAAAAAAAAACACATTTGTTCTTAAGAAAGAGGAAATCTCAGGATTAATTAATCTTACTCCACAGTGGCTAATTCACACTGACATTCCTGGAAGTCTAAACACTGGGGCTTTAAGACACTCGAGTGAACTCTCCAGAGAGAATACAGCAGCAGAGAGTTGGAGTAATGACCAGGAGACAAGTGTTTAATTTCCCCCACAGCAGCCTGTGGAAATTTAAATTCAGTGAATAAAAAATAAATCTGGATTAAAATCTGAGTGGCAGTAATGGTGGCCATGATAGTCTAGGATAGTTGTAAAAGCCGATGGGGCAATGTTACTGGCTTGCCGGTCGATCGGTGTGGTGAGCTGGTAAGATCGGGCAACAGGCAAAAAATCGGGTTTGTGCGGTTTCAATACTCAATGGTGGTGAATCTGTGGAACACTTTGCCACAGAAGGCTGTGGAGGCCAGGTCATTGAGTGTCTTTAAGACAGAGATAGATAGGTTCTTGATTAATAAGGGGATCAGGGTTATGGGGAAAAGGGAGGAGAATGGAGATGAGAAAAGTACCAGCCATGATTGAATGGCAGAGCAGACTCAATGGGCCAAGTGGCCTAATTCTGCTCCTATGTCTTATGGTCTTATAGTTAATTTAAGTATTATTGGTGAGTTCTGGAAGCTATCGTCTGGGCTCACCTGCACTTACCTGCTCGCCCAATGAAGGTCTGCATCGGCGAGGATCACGTGTGGTCCCCACCAATGGGAACTGGATGAGATGACCTCGCTGGTGGGGCTGGAGGCCACTGAAGCCCCCTGGGTGGTCAGGGGCAGGGCCAGGCTGTGCCAGCCTGGCATCCAGGGTGGCGATTGGGGGGTGGGGGGAGCGATGTCGGGAGGGGCGATCGGGTTGGGGGGGGTTGGGGTGATGTCAGGAGGGCCTTCGGGGTTGGGGGGTGGGGGCGATGTCCGGGGTGGTTTGGGAGGAGTGACAGATCTCCCGGTATACTGTGTACACACTGTACACAGTGCATTGGGAGATCGGGGCGTCAGTGCAATGGCGCCCCCTGGGATTCTCCAGTCCTGTCGGTGGCGCACTCCCTGCCGTGTGTTTCCCAGCAGCACGGGGTGGCTTCAGTGGGATTTCCCTTGGAGAGCAGCAGGAACAAAAGTTCCCTCCACCGGCGAACATCATACCGCACCCCCACTACCCCCCAACCTCCGAGACAAACACTGGGGGAAGGCCAGAGAATCTCAGCTTGTGCTTATTTACCCCATTGACAGTGTGTTAATGCAGCTTCTTTTTAACTTTAGTGAGTTTGAAACCAATTCTTATAATGGGGGCGGGGGGGAGCGGGGAGCGTGACAGCAATATAACCCCCCATCACCCCCCACCATACAATTCATCTCCAGACTTCCCTCCCTAAACCCTTACACCAACCCCTCCTTTAAGCTGCTTCTTAAATCCTTTCCTCTTCATTAGTCACCTCTCCGAGTTTTGGGGCTCAGTTTCACATTTTGTTTGATTATGCTCCTGTGAAGCGCCTTCGGGATTTTACTATGATAAAGGAGCTATATAAAGGCATGTTGCTGTTGTTACATTGTCTGCTTCCCTCTTTTTTTTGCTTACACTGTTGACCTCCAGGCTTGACCTGACCAGAATCTCAAGGTGAGGTTATCAGTTGCGGATAAGAGGGTGTGTAGTGGTGTAGCGGTACAGTCACTGGGCTGGTAATGTGAACTGGTCAATAAAAATATGGAATTAAAAGGTTAATTGTGACCATGAAACCATTGTCGATTGTTGTAAAAACCCATCTGCTTCACCTGGTGTGGCCTATATGAGACACCAGACCCCCGGCAATGTGGTTGACGCGTAACTGCCCTCTGAAATGGCCTAGCGAACCTCTCAGTTCAAGGACAATTAGGGGTGCGCAGTAAACGCTGACCCAGCCAGCAATGCCCACATGTGATGAATGATTTTCAAAAGGAACTATTAATGGGCACACCACCTTCGAGACAAACACTGAGGGGTTGTCAGAGAATCTCAGCGTATGCTTGCTTAGACAGTGTGTTAATGCAAAGAAAATTCTTGGGAACTTTCTTGACGGAGTGAGGGGTAAAAGGGGCACCCTATGGGCACTCGGTGGTGTTGCTGGTGGATCCCCCCCCCCCACCACCCCCCACCAAAACCTCCAGCTCTGCACATGATCGCAACAACTCCCCGCCCTCCTCCTGGGTGGGATTAGTGTCGGTGCAGCCTCGATGGACCAAATGGCCTCCTTCTGCACTGTTGATTCAAGGATTCTAAGATTCTATGCTGTGGCTCTGGAGTCATATGTAGGCCAGACCGGGTAAGGATGGCAGATTTCCACTCTTTTGTACACCTCAATCAGGTCCCCCCTCAGCCTTCTCTGCTTTAAGGAAAACAGCCCCAACCTCACCAGCCTCTCTTCATAGCTGAAACGCTCCAGTCCAGGCAACATCCTGGTGAATCCCCTCTGCACTCTCTCCAGTGCAATCACATCCTTCCTACAGCATGGTGACCAGAACTGCACACAGTGCTTTAGCTGTGGCCTAACCAGTGTTTTATACAGCTCCATCATTACCTTTTTTGTGTTCATTCGTGGGACATGGGTGTCGCTGGCTGGGCCAGCATTTATTG
This sequence comes from Mustelus asterias, assembly GCF_964213995.1. Lineage (NCBI taxonomy): Eukaryota > Metazoa > Chordata > Chondrichthyes > Carcharhiniformes > Triakidae > Mustelus > Mustelus asterias. The sequence goes on from NC_135806.1 coordinate 9,708,498, forward strand.
CCCATCCCTAGTTGTCCGAGGGCTGTTGAGAGTCAACCACATGCTGTGGCTATGGAGTCACATGTTGGCCAGACTGGGTAAGGATGGCAGATTTCCTTCCCTAAAAGACATGAGTGAACCAATTGGGTTTTTCCGACAATTGACAATGGTTTCATGGTCATCAGTAGATTCTTAATTCCAGATTTTTTTGTATCGGATTCAAATTCCACCATCTGCCACGGCGGGATTCGAACCCGGGTCCCCAGGACATTAGCTCAGTTTCTGGATTAATATTCTGGCAATAGTACCATTCGGCCATCCTCTTGCCTGCCGAATATTCCTAGCTGTTTCTTTCAAGATTTCCAAAATTGCTTTCAGTCACAAACAAAAATAGAAAATGCTGGAAAATCTCAGCAGGTCTGACAGCACCTGTGGAGAGAGAATAGAGCCAACATTTCAAGTCTGGAGAGATTGAGGGTCGGTGGGTGGGGGGAAAGAGGGGCTGTAGATGCTTTCAGTCACCTGCTGTAAACTGTCAAGATGGAAGGATTCCTTGAGGAATGCACAAGCCTCTATTATAGGCAGGAGATAACTCAGTGTTGTTGCCTGCAACCGATATAATAACAGACTTAGAACAATGGAAGTAACAACAGGCAATAGCTAATCAGGCACCCTGCACTGCGGAACAAAAGGTTAGTAGACAATCTGGGCACGGTTGCCATGCAACCTGGAATATACCCCTTGTTTTGATGCTCTTGTAGAAAACTCTATCGTCAGGTCAGCAGACAACGCAAAGAGTTATCTATAAACTAGCACCGTCAACCCGCGGGCAGTGCCGTTCAGTTTTACAAACGATTATGTCAAAGAAACTTGTCAAATCGGAGGGCTGAGGTCCTGTGAGACTAGACCAGATACATAGAATCCCTACAGTGCAGAAAGAGGCCATTCGGCCCATCGAGTCTGCACCAACCACAATCCCACCCAGGCCCTATCCCCACATATTTACCCGTTAATCCCTCTAACCTACGCATCCCAGGACTCTAAGGGGCAATTTTTTTTAACCTGGCCAATCAACCTAACCCGCACATCTTTGGACTGTGGGAGGAAACCGGAGCACCCGGAGGAAACCCACGCAGACACGAGGAGAATGTGCAAACTCCACACAGACTCACAAACTTCATGAAGGTGTTCTTCCATTATCAGAAAGTTGAATTGGATATCTACCTTCTTTATTGTTTGTGGGACAGTGTCTACTGCATTTGATTTGATTTGATTTGATTTATTATTGTCACATATATTAGTATACAGTGAAAAGTATTGTTTCTTGCGCACTATACAGACAAAGCATACCGTTCATAGAGAAGGAAAAGAGAGAGTGCAGAATGTAGTGCTACAGTCATAGCTAGGGTGTAGAGAAAGATCAACTTAGTGCAAGGTAGGTCTGTTCAAAAGTCTGAGGGCAGCAGGTAAGAAGCTGTTCTCGAGTTGGTTGGTACGGGATCTCAGACTTTTGTATCTTTTTCCTGACGGACGAAGGTGGAAGAGAGAATGTCCGGGGTGCGTAGGATCCTTGATTATGCTGGCTGCTTTCCCGAGGCAGCGGGAAGTGTAGACAGTGTCAATGGATGGGAGGCTGGTTTGAGTGATGGATTGGGCTTCATTCATGACCCTTTGTAGTTTCTTGCAGTCTTAGGCAGAGCAGGAGCCATACCAAGCTGTGATACAGCCAGAAAGAATGCTGTCTCTGGTGCATCTTGGTGAGAGTTGTCTCATTTGTCGATAGAAAATGTGAGTCTACTTCAGAGTCAATGCATTGACCTGCTTTGAAATCTCCCAAGTATGTCATAAATTGCTATATATAAATAAAAGTCATCTCCTATTGAGTGGTTTATAAGTTTATGCCCCTAAAATGGCAGCACAGCCTGAAAATCAGTGCCAGGCTCCACAAGGGTGAAAACAGAAAACACTTCTTTACACTGGGTGGGATTTCCCGACTCTTCCTGCTGGCGGGATTTTCTAGTTCCTCCGAAGTCATCTCCCGCGACGGGTTCCCTGGCGACGCGACAGTCGAGCCATGCAAATTGCCATTGACTTTGAGCTGGTCTGGGAGAGCTGTTCCGGCAGCCAAAGGCTGTACCGCGGGGGGACTGGAAAATCCTGGCCAAAGAGTGGATGTAACCGGAAAATCTTTCTCTCCCCCAAAATGCAGTTGATGCTGGGGTTAGGGGCGGGGGGGGGGGGGGGGGGGGGTTGGGGCGGGGTGTTAGGGGACAATGAGGGGGGAGAGGGCATGACAGAGGACAACTGCAAATTCCAAAACCGCGATCGATAGTATTGTTGTGCAAAACCATTGACTTGAAACATTCGCGCATCCTGATTTCTCTCGCCACAGATTTCGGCAGAGCCCTTGAATATTTCTGCTACTTTCCGCTTTTTGTCTCAGACTTCCAGCATCTGAAACAGAATAACCAATTTTGCAACGATTGATCTGGCCCTGCCTGATTTCTCACTGCCAGTCCAGCAAGGCAAGGGTTAACTACAAGTGGCAGTGTGGCTCTGGGAGCGTGGCAAAGGGCAAATTCTCACCTCTGCCAGCTCTCCTCAGGAACCAGTGCTTTGCAGAGCCGATGGCTACTCACCAGAGAGTTTCACAGCCCCCTGCACAATTTCTTGAATCTCAAGGCTTTGTTTGAAGCTGTCAGCTTATACACATGGTTGCTTCCTAGCCCGATGCTTTGACACAATCAAATCTGAAAACCGTGAGAGGCCTCATGTATTGACATTCTGGAAACTCTGTAAAACATCTTGGGTGGCCAAGCATCTCTGAACACTGGGAGGGACTAAGCAACAACCTCAGCGATGGAAAAATAAACTGCAAGTTACTGACTAGAAGCCAATGTGTTTAGTCCTGTTGTTCTTATGATCCCAGAAAATACATTGAATGTGTTGACATTTAATGACTACTCGCCACACTGTTTTTAGTTTCTATTCATTCATAATTTATTTATTTGTGTCACAAGTAGGCTTACATTAACAATGCAATGAAGTTACTGTGAAAATCTCCTAGTCGCCACACTCCGGCGCCTGTTCGGGTACACTGAGGGAGAATTTAGCATGGCCTATGCACCTAACCAGCACATCTTTGGAACCGTGGGAGGAAACCGGAGCACCGGTGGGGATTACATTATAATTTGATTTGATTTATTATTGATATATATTTATTATTGTCACATGTATTAACATACAGTGAAAAGTATTGTTTCTTGCGCGTTATACAGACAAAGCATACCGTTCACAGGGAAGGAAAGGAGAGAGTGCAGAATGTAGCGTTACAGTCATAGCTAGGGTGTAGAGAAGGATCAACTTAATGCAAGGTAAGTCCATTCAAAAGTCTGATGGCAGCGGGGAAGAAGCTATTCTTGAGTTGGTTGGTACGTGACCTCAGACTTTTGTGTCTTTATCCCGACGGAAGAAGATGGAAGAGAGAATGTCCGGGGTGCAGGGTTTAATTACGCTGGCTGCTTTTCTGAGGCAGCGGGAAGTGTAGATAGAGTCAATGGACGGGAGGCTGGCTTGCGTGATGGATTGGATTTGCGCGATGGATTGATGGATAAGGAAAGGTTGGACAGGTTGAGCCTGTATCCCTTTGATTGTAGAATAATGAGGTGATTTTATTGAAATGTATATGATCCTGAGGGGCTTGATGGGGGGATGATGCTGAGCGGATGTTTCCTCTCGTAGGAGAGACCAGAACCAAGAGACAGAGTTTAGAAATAAGGAGTCTCCCACATAAGGTGGAGAGGAGGAGAATTGTTTTCTCTCAGAGGGCCATGAGCCTGTGGAACTCTCTTCCCTAGAGAACAGTCGGGGCAGGGTGATTGAATAGCTTTAGGGCAGAGGGAGATAGATTGTTGACTGCCAAATGAATCATCTGTGAGACAAGTGAGCCATCTGGATGGATCTATGAATAGGGAGGGAATAGAAGGATAGGGTCCGAGTAAGGGCAGAAGTTTTTTTTTTAGTTTAGTTAGGGCACCATGATTGGCACAGGCTTGGAGGGCCAAGGGGCCTGTTCCTGTGCTGTACTGTTCTTTATTCTTTGTTCTTTGTCTTCGCAGCACATCGGGAGGGAGACAGAAAATGGTGTTGAAGTCACAATCAGATCAGCCTTGATCTTGTTGAATGGTGAAGTAGGCTCGAGGGGCCGAATGGCCTATTCCTGCTCCCAATCTTTCGTTCCGGATTTGAGTGCGTTTTCTGTTTTCCCATTTCAGGTTTGCGGCAGGATTTTGTGTTTTGCCGCACGAATGGCGGGTTTCACTTTCCCGCCTTCGTCGACCCGCAATGCACGGGGCGGGATCTCTCGGCCTTTCCCACCGGGGGGGGGGATCTTCTAGTCCTGCCAGCGCCCCCTGCCGGGCGGCGGAAGCGTGCGAACAATGGGAAATCCCGTTGACAGCTGTGGAACCGGAAGATCGTCCCGCTGACAATGGACAGCCCACCTCCACCCCCACAAAACACGCTGCGGGGAGGGGGTGCAGGGGGGCAGGAAATCCCACCCAACGTTGGAAAATTTAATTCACTTACATTGCGGCGTATTACCCAAAAAATCCAAGCATTCTTTTTAACCTTTCCTTATGATCTAAATTCTTGACTCACATCAATCTTTTAATCCTCCCTTCTGTCCCCTGTCTTGCGTAAATTCAAGAGGATAATGGAATTTTGATTTATGTTTAAATGATAAATAGCTGTCACTTCAATCAATTCCTTGGTCTTTAATTCTTCAATGACTGAACAAGTATTTTCCATTTTGAATACTGAATGATAGGTCGCCAAAAGCCTCACTGAGTGCTCACTGATAGATTATATCTCAGACAATACCTTCAATAAAACACCTTGGCACTTGCTCTGCATATCCTAAAATCCAGTCTCCTCATTGTCCGTCAAAAGTTCGGAGGTGAACTTGCCTCTGATGGATTCTGCAGGAGGGCTGCACCATGGGACAGTGGGGCGGCATTGTGGCACAGTGGTGAGCACAGCACCAGGTACCCAGGTTCGATTCCCGGCTTGGGTGACTGTCTGTGCGGGAGGCTGCACGTTCTCCCCGTGTCTGCGTGGGTTTCCTCCGGGTGCTCCGATTTCCTCCCACGGTCCAAAAGACGTGCTGGTTAAGTGCATTGGCTGTGCTGAATTCTCCCTCGGGGTACCCGAACAAACGCCGGAGCGTGGCGACTAGGGGATTTTCACAGTAACTTCAGCCTACTTGTGTCTAATAAATAAATTAACATTGTAACGCAGTGGGTTCATTTGTGGACACAGTTCACAAATCCATAGCCAGGAAGAGCTGCAGGGAAGCCAATAGAAGCCATTAATATTCCGTCACCAAGTCTCCTGATAACTGCCCTGGTAGCTCTTCCGTAAGGAATGTGGGTCCTAAAGGGATTTTTCCACGATTGATTCAATCTTGATGAAGCACTGCAGGCTTCCTCAGAGAGGGAATTATACACAAAGCAACAAATCGACACAAGGCATGCCTGGAATAAATCAAGTTAACATCAGCACACTGTTTGACCTCAGAGAAAGACTTACCTTTCATGGCATCAGCATGGCCCAAAGGGCTTTAAATCCAGCACAATGCTTTAGTTGCTGTCTATTAGGGCGGCACAGTGGCACAGCAATTAGCACTGCTGCCTCACAGCGCCAGGGGCCCAGGTTCGATTCCCAGCTTGGGTCCCTGTGTGTGTGGAGTCTGCACGTTCTCCCCGTGTCTGCGTGGGTTCCCTCCGAGTGCTCCGGTTTCCTCCCACAGTCTGAAAGACGTGCTGGTTAGATGCATTGACCTTAACAGGCACCGGAGTGTGGTGACTCGGGGAATTTCACAGTAACTTCATTGCAGTGTTAATGTAAGCCTTACTTGTGATTAATAAATAAATTTTAACTTTAGTCCCCCTAACCTAGACATCTTGGGACACTATGGGGCAATTTAGCATGGCCAATCAACCTAACCCGCACATCTATGGACTGTGGGAGGAAACCGGAGCACCTGGAGGAAACCGCACAGACATGGGGAGAATGTGCAAAGTCTACACAGGCAATCACCAGAGGTTGGAATTGAACCCGGGTTCCTGACACTGTGAGGCAGCAGTGCTAACCACTGCGCCACCATGCCAACCATGTTGGTGCTCTAAGCAATTCTCAGAGATAAATTAATCACTGGTCTCTTATGCATCTCCATCGCTCCACTATTGGTGGCTGTACCTTCATGTGTCCAGGCCCTAAGCTGTGAAATACCTTCTCCAAGTCTCTCTGCCCCTCCTCCTCACTTTTCACCTTTAAGACACTTCTTAAAATCTATGTGCCCTGACCAAACCTTTGGTGCTCTGACTTAATAGCCCCTAATGTGGCTCATTGGTTTTATAATGCACCTGTGAAGTATTATAGGTCTTGGGGCGTTTTGTTACGTTGAAGGTGCTATAAGTTGCTGTTGTTGTTGTTTCCTCCTCTTTGATATAAATCTTTATCTATATTTGCCTTCTCTTCCAGATTAAAGTTGCACACATTGGGCGAGATTTTACAGCCGCGCTTGCCCCAAAACTGGAAAATCCCACCCAAGGTCAACGGACTTTTGCATGTCCCTCCCCCCCCCCCCCCTCCCCCCCCTCCCCCCGCCAGTTACGATTACTGTGGCGGGCAGTACGGGAAAATTTCTCCCATACTGTCTAAATATATACATGTGCAAAGCATTTCTACTTAATTGATCCGGTTCTGTGATGACAAGAACACTGAATTGGTTGAAGGCTGTTCAATTGTTTTTCAGTTATTTGGTTGCAGTGTTACTTCTTATTCTTTCCTCTTCCATTTAACAATATATAGCAGCCAGCATCATCAAGGACCCCACGCACCCCGGACATTCACGGTGGCACAGTGGTTAGCACTGCTGCCTCACAGTGCCAGGGACCTGGGTTCGATTCCCAGCTTGGGTCACTGTCTGTGTGGAGTTTCCACATTCTCCCCATGTCTGCGTGGGTTTCCTCCCAGTGCTCCGGTTTCCTCCCACAGTCTGAAAGACGTGCTGGTTAGGTGCATTGACCCGAACAGGTGCCGGACTGTGGCAAGTAGGGGAATTTCACAATAACTTCATTGCACTGTTAATGTAAGCCTTACTTGTGATGCTAATAAATAAACTTTACTTTTTATCTTTTCCACCTTCTTCCGTCGGGAAAAAGATACAAAAGCCTGAGGTCACGTACCAACTGACTCAAGAACAGCTTCTTCCCTGCTGCTGTCAGACTTTTGAATGGACCTACCTCGTATTAAGTTGATCTTTCTCTACACCCTAGCTGTGACTGTAACACTACATTCTGCACTCTTTCGTTTCCTTCTCCACTATGTACTCTATGAACCGTAAGTTTTGTCTGTATAGCGTGTAAGAAACAATACTTTTCACTGTGTGCTAATACATGTGACAATAATAAATCAAATCAAAAACAATGCCCCACCTCCAGCTATTTGACTGCCACAATGGTGTCAGTGCCCACTCTGATTTGCCATTAGCAATAACTATTTAGGAGTGATGGTCTGGCACGGTAGCACAGTGGTTAGCACTGCTGCTTCACAGCTCCAGGGTCCCAGGTTCGATTCCCGGCTCGGGTCACTGTCTGTGTGGAGTTTGCACATTCTCCTCGTGTCTGCGTGGGTTTCCTCCGGGTGCTCCGGTTTCCTCCCACAGTCCAAAGATGTGCGGGTTAGGTTGATTGGCCAGGTTAAAAAAATTGCCCCTTAGAGTCCTGGGATTAGCGGGTAAAATATGTGGGGGTAGGGCCTGGGTGGGATTGTGGTCGGTGCAGACTCGATGGGCCGAATGGCCTCCTTCTGCACTGTAGGGTTTCTATGATTTCAAAGGTGTAGCTGTATGCTTACACTAGACCGAGCATTCAATCCATTGCACAGGTGCGCGCATATGTCAATGTGTACGCCATGCGAGAATTTTTAATCTGCCAGGTTGGGCAAACAGAGTCCCAATTCTCCCTCCATCACAGTCGTGCCTTAGGGACCTCTGCTTTTAGTTTGTGATGTGTTGGTGAGAACCATGCGTCAGGTTAGCCAGCCCGTACGATCCCCGCAGAGCCACACAAACTCCTCTGGTAGATTTAGCACCTCCACATTGTATTTGTTCTCTTTCAATCCATGTTTCTCTGTTCAATCCCCAATTTGCCAGCATGCAGGTTGTGTGCTGACACCCTGTTGTTTAATGAGTACACTGCCTTGGATAGGCAAAGTCCCATTCGAACTGCCCGACACACACAAAGCAATTTGAATATTTAAGGTATGATTTATGTTGCATGTCTTCGGATGCAGTAAAGCACTGTTGAAATGACAGTTTAATAGCTTGCTAAATATGGTGTCTGGTAAATTGTTAATAACAGACGTAGCTGACTGGACGTCCATTTGCTGAATGCAAAAGTATCTCTGTCGTGTTTAAGAAACAGAAAATGAGTGCTGGATTTTGGGGCCAGGGTCTGTGTCAGTGTTTGTGTAAAGTGCTGAACTATAACGTCTTGTCAACTTCGATTAGGCGGTAACCTAGATTTCACACATTAACCAGAAACAATTGATTATACTCAATTAACCAGCAGAGCCCCGAGTGGAGACAGAAATTAATTGAACACTTTGAAATGCACTCATCTAATTCACTGAGCATGTATCTGTGTACAGTAAGTAATTTTCTTTGGCAGATGATCAATAGTTTATGATTTGAAGGTCAATGTGCTTGGTCTGTTTTATAGAAAGGCATTAAACCCCCTGCTTTTTGCCACAGCCTTCGAAGGTTTTGCATTAATGCACAAGGACTGTTCCCAAGGCACCTTTAAACAATTACTCGACCCTCTGAGGATGTTTCAGATGGTGAGGTTCAGGGAATAATAGAAAGCTAAACACCTAGCATGGGTTTGATCCACAGCCTGCACTGAGTTAGCTAACTTCAATTTAGGTTGGGGTGATTATTCTCATCAACCACAGTTAAGGGAGAAATAATCAGCCAGGTTTCAGTGAAAGTGCACGTACTGAATATCAGTTTAGTGACATGATTGCAATACCTGACTCCATAGAATCCCTACAGTGCAGAAGGAGGCCATTTGGCCCATCAACAACCACAATCCCACCCAGGCCCTATCCCTATAACCCCATGCACTTATCCTAGCTAGTCCCCCTGACACTAAGGGGCAATTTAGCATGGCCAATGCACCTAACCTGCACATCTTGGACTGTGGGAGGAAACTGGAGCACCCGGAGGAAACCCACGCAGACACAGGAAGAACGTGCAAACTCCACACAGACAGTGACCCAAGCCGGGAATTGAACCCAGGTCACTGGCGCTGTGAGGCAGTAGTGCTAACCACTGTGCCACTGTGCTGCCCTCAAATCAAATCAAATCAACATCAGAGTCCAACAAGTTAGTCTGGAAAACTCTCCCCCAAAGAGCTGTTAAGATTGAAGGGGGGTTGTGGTGGTCGGGATTTGTGGGGAGGGTGCATTGTGGTCATCTGAACATTTCCAAAGTGAGATTGATAGATTTTGGTCAGGTAAGGGTTTGCAGAACCAAGGTAAGTCGATAACGTCAAGGCACAGATCAGCCAATGTAGGGAGGGAGTTTACGACCTCGCTTGTCCTGAGACCATAAAATCCTGCCTGAGGTCAATGCACCTTTCCATGGTCTGGCCCTCGCCCACTCCGATTCCCATGGCGGGCGGGATGGTAAAATTCCAGCTGTAGTGTTTGACTTAGTGAAATGCAGAGGTACGTGGAAGGCGAGTCCGTGTGGTTGCCAGTGCTGTACAACATTAGCATGTCGGAGATTTGGCTCGGAATCTCATTCCAGATTATGCAGATATTCCGGGGTGATTGATGTTTTGCAATTCACATCACTTTAACATAATTGCAAAGGTTGCTTTTTTTTTTGCATGTGAAATAAGTTATCATTCTTTTCCGAGTCGCATTTTAATATCATCTGAGCTTAATGATCTTCTCTGCATAATTGTGAAGTGCTAAGTATCCTAAGGAGAGATATATTCATTCCTGTCCTCAGGGCTTATCTATGAGACAAAGAATTGCCTGGCCTCTGTGACAGAACGGATCGACTGATGTGGATGCGGTGCTGGATACCATTTACGAAATGAAGAAGTTGGTTCCGTCGAGATGGAATTGACAATCTTACTCTTGCAATATTGGAGGAGACCAGCTAATACGAAATATCCTGCCACAGGTTCTTACAAATCAGCGCAATCTGACAACACACTGGAAATAAAAATGTTCTGAATTGGAACATGGGAGTGTCCCCATTGAAATTGATTCTGCCTCCTCACGGGTGAAAAATAAACTGCTTTCAATTTTTAAAATGTACTTGCCCTGCCAGTTTTGAACGCGTGACTATTGTATTCAAATTGAGCTGCCACTCAGTTGAGAGCACTCTTATATTTCTGAGGGAATCCCCTTTTAGAGAGTTGTTGGGGCGGTATGGCGGTGCAGTGACAAGCATTGCTGCCTCACAGCGCCAGGGACCTGGGTTCGATTCCCGGCTTGGGTCAGTGTCTGTGCGGAGTCTGCACGTTTTCCCTGTGTCTACGTGGGTTTCCTCCCACGGTCCGAAAGACGTGCTGGTTAGGTGCATTGGCGATGCTAAATTCTCCTCTGAGTGTACCGAACAGGTGCCGGAGTGTGGCGACTGGGGGATTTTCACAGTAACTTCATTGCAGTGTTAATGTAAGCCTACTTGTGACGTTAATAAATAAACTTTAAACTTGTTATGTATGTAGTTATGCCCCTTTAAGAGAATGAGTCAGGTGACTTGGAAGGACAAGTTCCACCTTGGGTGGAGTTTGGGGGAGTGAATCTTAGTTAAGACATTCAATGAACCGTTCCTTGTTTGAATCTTACACACCTGCCTCATGGTCTTTAGATAGTTTGGAATTAGACCCATCTGCAGCTCCTCCAAAACCGTGTTAGGGAACTGGAGCTGGAGTTGGATGAACTTAGGATCATCAGGGACGCAGAGATGGCCATAGACACAAGCTTTAGGAATACAGTTACTCCGAGGATTGAAAACAGATGGGTGACGGTGAGAGGGGCTGGGAGGAAGCAGTCCGTGCAGGGATCCCCGGTGGTCGTTCCCCTTAGCAACAAGTATTCCGCTTTGGATACGGTTGAGGGGGATGACATACCAGTGGGGAGCCGCAGTGAGAGGATCTCCAGCACTGTGTCCGTCTCTGTGGCTCGGGAGGGAAAGGGGGAGAGCGGGAGGGCGATAGTTATTGGGGACTCGTTAGTTAGAGGGATAGATAGGAGGTTCTGTGGCAGCAAAAGAGACTCACGGATGGTATGTTGCCTACCGGATGCCAAGGTCCGTGATGTCTCAGACCGTGTTTTCCAGATTCTGAAGGGGGAGGGGAAACAGTCACAAGTCGTGGTGCACATTGGTACCAATGACATAGGTAAGAGAAGGGACGGGGATTTAAAGCAGGAATTTCTGGAGCTGGGCTGGAAGCTGAGAGCCAAGACGAAACATGTGGTCATCTCTGGTACGTTGCCGGTACCACGTGATAGCGAGTTGAGGAACAGGGAGAGAGTGCAGTTAAATATGTGGTTGCAGGGATGGTGTAGGAGGGAGGGTTTCAGATACGTGGATAATTGGAACACGTTCTGGGGAAGGTGGGACCTGTACAAACAGGACGGGGTGCACCTGAACCAGAGGGGCACCAATATCCTCGGAGGGAAATTTGTTACGGCTCTTCAGGGGGGTTTAAACTAATTTGTCAGGGGAGTGGGAAAGGGAGTTGTAGTCCAGAAGTCAGTGAGGGTGGTGAGGTATTGGGGAAGGTATCAGGGTCAAGGGTGGGTACTGGTAGACAGGAAGGTGGGTTGAAGTGTGTCTACTTCAATGCAAGGAGCATCCGGAACAAGGTAGATGAACTTGGGGCGTGGATTGGTACTTGGGACTACGATGTTGTGGCCATTACGGAGACGTGGGTAGAACAAGGACAGGAATGGTTGTTGGACGTTCCGGGGTATAGATGTTTCACTAAGTGTAGGGAAGCTGGTAAAAGAGGTGGAGGAGTGGCATTGTTAATCAAGGATAGTTTAACGGCTGCGGAAAGGCACTTCGTGGGGGATCTGCACACTGAGGTAATATGGGCTGAAGTTAGAAATAGGAAAGGAGCGGTCACGTTGCTAGGAGTTTACTATAGGCCCCCAAATAGTAATAGAGATGTGGAGGAAGAAATTGCTAAGCAGATTATGGATATGTGTAGGGGTCACAGGGTAGTTGTCATGGGGGACTTTAACTTTCCAAATATTGATTGGAACCTTTGTAGGTCAAATAGTTTGGATGGGGCAGTTTTTGTGCAGTGTGTGCGGGAGGGTTTCCTGACACAATATGTGGATGGGCCGACTAGAGGTGAGGCCACATTGGATTTGGTACTGGGAAATGAACCGGGCCAAGTGTTAGATTTGGTTGTGGGAGAGCAATTTGGAGATAGTGACCACAATTCGGTGTCTTTTGTTATTGCAATGGAGAGGGATAGGGCCGTACGGCAGGGCAAGGTTTACAATTGGGGGAGGGGTAATTATGATGCGATTAGGCAAGAATTAGGGGGCATAAGTTGGGAACAGAAACTGTCAGAGAAAGGAACTAATGAAAAGTGGAACTTTTTCAAGGAACAAATACTGGATGTCCTTGATAGGTATGTTCCTGTCAGGCAGGGAGGAAATGGCCGAGTGAGGGAACCATGGTTCACAAAAGAGGTGGAATGTCTTGTGAAAAGGAAGAGGGAAGCTTATGTAGGGATGAGGAAACAAGGTTCAGATGGCTCGATTGAGGGTTACAAGTTAGCAAGGAATGAGCTGAAAAAGGGGCTTAGGAGAGCTAGGAGGGGACATGAGAAGTCCTTGGCGGGTCGGATCAAGGAAAACCCCAAGGCTTTTTACTCTTATGTGAGGAATAAAAGAATGACCAGGGTGAGGTTAGGGCCGGTCAAGGACAGTAGTGGGAACTTGTGTATGGAGTCAGTAGAGATAGGCGAGGTGATGAATGAATACTTTTCTTCAGTGTTCACCAAGGAGAGGGGCCATGTTTTTGAGGAAGAGAAGGTGTTACAGGCTAATAGGCTGGAGGAAATAGATGTTCGGAGGGAGGATGTCTTGGCAGTTTTGAATAAACTGAAGGTCGATAAGTCCCCTGGGCCTGATGAAATGTATCCTAGGATTCTTTGGGAGGCAAGGGATGAGATTGCAGAGCCTTTGGCGTTGATCTTTGGGTCCTCGCTGTCCACGGGGATGGTGCCAGAGGACTGGAGAATGGCGAATGTTGTTCCTCTGTTTAAGAAAGGGAATAGAAATGACCCTGGTAATTATAGACCGGTTAGTCTTACTTCGGTGGTTGGTAAATTGATGGAAAGGGTCCTTAGGGATGGGATTTATGACCATTTAGAAAGATGCGGATTAATCCGAGATAGTCAGCACGGATTCGTGAAGGGCAAGTCGTGCCTCACAAATTTGATAGAATTTTTTGAGGAGGTAACTAAGTGTGTTGATGAAGGTAGGGCAGTTGATGTCATATACATGGATTTTAGTAAGGCGTTTGATAAGGTCCCCCATGGTCGGCTTATGATGAAAGTGAGGAGGTGTGGGATAGAGGGAAAGTTGGCCGATTGGATAGGCAACTGGCTGTCTGACCGAAGACAGAGGGTGGTGGTCGATGGAAAATTTTCGGATTGGAGGCAGGTTGCTAGCGGTGTGCCGCAGGGATCAGTGCTTGGTCCTCTGCTCTTTGTGATTTTTATTAATGACTTAGAGGAGGGGGCTGAAGGGTGGATCAGTAAATTTGCTGATGACACCAAGATTGGTGGAGTAGTGGATGAGGTGGAGGGCTGTTGTAGGCTGCAAAGAGACATAGATAGGATGCAAAGCTGGGCTGAAAAATGGCAAATGGAGTTTAACCCTGATAAATGTGAGGTGATTCATTTTGGTAGGACAAATTTAAATGTGGATTACAGGGTCAAAGGTAGGGTTCTGAAGACTGTGGAGGAACAGAGAGATCTTGGGGTCCATATCCACAGATCTCTAAAGGTTGCCAGTCAAGTGGATAGAGCTGTGAAGAAGGCCTATAGTGTGTTAGCTTTTATTAACAGGGGGTTGGAGTTTAAGAGCCGTGGGGTTATGCTGCAACTGTACAGGACCTTGGTGAGACCACATTTGGAATATTGTGTGCAGTTCTGGTCACCTCACTATAGGAAGGATGTGGAAGCGCTGGAAGGAGTGCAGAGGAGATTTACCAGGATGCTGCCTGGTTTGGAGGGTAGGTCATATGAGGAAAGGTTGAGGGAGCTAGGGCTGTTCTCTCTGGAGCGGAGGAGGCTGAGGGGAGACTTAATAGAGGTGTATAAAATGATGAAGGGGATAGATAGAGTGAACGTTCAAAGACTATTTCCTCGGGTGGATGGAGCTATTACAAGGGGGCATAACTATAGGGTTCGTGGTGGGAGATACAGGACGGATATCAGAGGTAGGTTCTTTACGCAGAGAGTGGTTGGGGTGTGGAATGGACTGCCTGCAGTGATAGTGGAGTCAGACACTTTAGAAACATTTAAGCGGTTATTGGATAGGCACATGGAGCACACCAGGATGATAGGGAGTGGGATAGCTTGATCTTGGTTTCAGATAAAGCTCGGCACAACATCGTGGGCCGAAGGGCCTGTTCTGTGCTGTACTGTTCTATGTTCTATGTTCTAGACCAAATATCATACGAGTTAAGCCCACAATCTATACTGAACAGCATGCTATGGGATTGGCTACATCCAGCTGAGAGGACAGGCATGGCATTGGTTAATCAGATAGTGCCGTGCTCTCTCAGTACAGTAAGAGATTTAACAACACCAGGTTAAAGTCCAACAGGTTTATTTGGTAGCAAATACCATTAGCTTTTGGAGCGCTGCTCCTTCGTCAGATGGAGTGGAAATTCCACTCCATTTCCACTCCATCTGACAAAGGAGCAGCGCTCCGAAAGTTCATGGTATTTGCTACCAAATAAACCTTTTGGACTTTAATCTGGTGTTGTTAAAACTCTTACTGTGTTCACCCCAGTCCAACGCCGGCATCTCCACATCATGACTCTCTCAGCACTGCAGTATCAGAATCTTTTGTTCTGGTGGAAGGAGTCCGCTGCGTCCGTTACTCACAAGTTCACAGCTGTAGTGTCAACACTACCAAACCGGTCAGGGAAATATCTCCGCTAATATTTGGGCACAACCTCAAGCTAAAGGGACAATCCTTTAAAATAGAGATGAGGAGGAATTTCTTCAGCCAGACAATGGTGAATCTGTGGAACTATTTGCCACAGAAGTTATGGAGGCCGGGTCATTAAGTGTCTTTAAGACAGAGATAGATAGGTTCTTGGTTAATAAGGGGATCAGGGGTTATGGGGAAAAGACAGGAAAATGGGGATGAGAAAAGTATTAACCATGATTGAATGGTGGAGCAGACTCAATGGGTCGAGTGGCCTAATTCTGCTCCTATGTCTTATGGTCTTATGTCTTATGGTATTTGCTACCAAATAAACCTGTTGGACTTTAACCTGGTGTTGTGAGACTTCTTACTGTGTTCACCCCAGTCCAATGCCGGCATCTCCACATTATGGTCTTATGGCAGAAGCCAGCTTGGGGATTCTTGTTTTGCATCTCCCAGTTCACTGGGCAATGAAAGAGAATGCAGCAGGGCTTTGCAGGGAACTGGTGGCTGGGCTATTAAAACAAAGAATGACCAACCTGTGTCTGTGATGGAATTATTTACTGGCATTGTGGCCGGGAGCATAATCGTCACCGAGGTTGCGAGGATTCAAGGACCTCCATCAACTCAGGAAGTCAGTTAGGGATGGCCAAGCAATGCAGCCAAATGCCAAGAGCAGGTTATTGTGAAAGTATCTTTCTTGCTCATTTTACATGTGGCAATCCGGTTAGATGTGTCACTTTGAACCTTGCTGCAAGTTCTACTATCTCATCTAAATGTCCATTATGGATCTCCTTGTTAAAGTGGTGCCAAGGTAGTGGTGGATAGATTGGGCAGCACGGTGGCACAGAGCCAGGGACCCTGGTTCAATTCTGACCTCGGGTGACTGTATGGAGTTTGCATGTTCTCCCCGTGTGTGCGTGGGTTTTCTCCGGGTGCTCCCGTCTCCTCCCACATTCCAAAGATGTGCGGGTTAGATTGATTGGCCGTGCTAAATTGCCCATTAGGTCAGGGGGATTAGCAGGGTAAATATGTGGGGTTACGGGGATAGGACCTGGGTTGTCAGTGCAGACTGGATGGGCTGAATGGACTCCTTCTGCACTGTAGGGGTTGTATGATTCTACTCTATGATATCTCTTTCATGGGCGCCAACCCAGGGTGAACAGGCCAGAAAAACCTGATCCTGCTGGAAAAGTCCTGATTTTTCAAGGGTGTTTTATTGTGACAAGTTTTCTGACCTGATTTATAATTACATAAATACAAGTGAAGACTTGAACATCAAAGTGCCTAGATGTACAACCTCCATTTTCTTTTTCGAAGTAGAATTCTGGATTTGCGTTGGCTGCAGTTTTGTGCAGTTAGAAGGCACTGGAGAGCCACTGGCCTCATGATTTCTGTCAAGAGAATGTCATCTATGAGTAAATTTTTTGTCGTGCCAGTAAACACTATGTTTGCTGGGACCCTGAAGACCCACCTTGCGCCCTTTGCAAAATTGAGTTCACCTAAAACCCTGCTACTGGTGTGCTAAATCACAACAAGTCCTGTTCATTCATCATGGTGAGGTTCACTTATCTACACTGGCTCCTCGTCTGCGGAGTAGCGGTAATGTCAAAGGACTAATAATCAAGGACCCAGGGTAATACTCTGGGGTCTGGTTTCGAATCCCACCATGGCCGATAGAGAAATTTGAATTCAATAAGAATCTGGAATTAAAGGTCCAATGATGACCATGAAACCATTGCTGATTGTCAGAAAAACCCATCAAGTTTACTAACATCCTTTAGGGAAGGAAATCTGTCATTCTTATTTGGTCTGGCCTACATGTGACTCCAGAACCACAGCAATGGTACTGACACTTAAATGGCCTCATAGGACACTCAGTCCAAGGGCAATTAGGGCTGGGAAATAAATTCTGGTCCAGCCAGTGCCACCCACATCCCATGAATTAATTTTTAAAAAGCCTCAAGACTAAAAGTTTTCATCCTGGTTTTCAGTTCACTCCATGGTTTTGACCCCTCTGGCTCGGTAACCTCCCACAGCACAACAAGCCCCTGGGGTCTCGGCCCTCCTCTCAATCTGGCCTCTTGCACATCGCAATTGTAATTTTAAATACTCCACCAGTGCTGCCCATGCCAAGCGTTGGGATTCCTTCCCATAAGCTTGTCCGCCTCACTATATCTTGTCTCCTTTTAGATCCTCCCTCAAACCTACCCCTTTCACCAAGCTTGTGGCAACCTGTTCTAATATCTCCCTAAGATACTAAGTTAAAGGCGCTATATAAATGCAATTGCTCTTGCTGGGGCTGCAGGAATGCGATGTATGGAAATAGAATCATAAAATTTTACAGTGCAGAAGGAGGCCATTCGGCCCATCGAGTTTGCACCGACCACAATCCCATCCAGGTTCTATCCCCATAACCCCATGCAGTTACTGTAGCTTGTCCTCCTGACACTAAGGGGCAATTTAGCATGGCCAATCCACCTAACCCACACATCTTTGGAGTGTGGGATGAAACCAGAGCACCCGGAGGAAACCCACGCAGACATGGGGAGAACGTGCAAACTCCACACAGACAGTGACCCAAGCCGGGAATCGAACCCGGGTCCCTGGCGCTGTGAGGCAGCAGTGCTAACCGTTGTGCCACCGTGGTGCTCCATGCCGAAAGATCAATGCTATGAAATGCAGGACTTAAAAATATGGTCATGATTCTTCCGATCATAACCCACATCACCCCATTGGCCTTCCTGATAGGCTTCTGGACTGTTAACAGCAAACCATCAGCAGGATGTTGATTGTGCCAAGGTACCCGGCTGAAATGAAAAAGCCAATTCACCCCATAATGTTAACTCATGATTAATGGCAGAGAACTGGACAGAGTTCTTCCTCCCAATAAATGATTTAACATTTTTTTAATGTAAAATTGTGATTGGCGCTGTCCTTATGTAAAATTATGAGATCATTAAAAAAGTGGATCAGGAGTAGACTATTTGACCCATTGACCCTGCTTAGCCATTCAGGAAGATTTTAGACCCATAGTGGGTCGGATCTCAAACAATGATGAGACAGAGTACAGGAAAGAGATAGAGAATCTGGTGAACTGGTGCAATGACAATAATGTCTCCCTCAATGTCAACGAAATGAAGGAGAGTGTCATCGACTTCGGGAAGCGTAGTGGAGGGTATGCCCCTGTCTACATCGAGGGCGGCACGGTAGCACAGTGGTTAGCACTGCTGCTTCACAGCTCCAGGGTCCCAGGTTCGATTCCCGGCTCGGGTCACTGTCTGTGTGGAGTTTGCACATTCTCCTCGTGTCTGCGTGGGTTTCCTCCAGGTGCTCCGGTTCCCTCCCACAGTCCAAAGATGTGCGGGTTAGGTTGATTGGCCAGGTTAAAAATTGCCCCTTAGAATCCTAAAATGCGTAGGTTAGAGGGATTAGCGGGTAAATATGTGGGGGTAGGGCCTGGGTGGGATTGTGGTTGGTGCAGACTCGATGGGCCGAATGGCCTCCTTCTGCACTGTAGGGTTTCTATGACATCATCTGGGGACGAAGTATAAATGGTCGAGAGCTTCAAGTTTTTAGGTGTCCAGATCACCAACAACCTGTCCTGGTCCCCCCATGCCGACACTATAGTTAAGAAAGCCCACTAACGCCTTTACTTTCTCAGAAGACTAAGGAAATTTGGCATGTCAGCTACGACTCTCACCAACTTTTACAGATGCACCATAGAAAGCATTCTTTCTGGTTGTATCACAGCTTGGTATGGCTCCTGCTCTGCCCAAGACCACAAGAAACTACAAAGGGTCATGAACGAAGCCCAATCCATCACTCAAACCAGCCTCCCACTCATTAACTCCATTGACACTTCCCGTTGCCTTGGAAAAGCAGCCATCATAATTAAGGACTCCACTCATTCCGGACATACTCTTTCCCATCTTCTTCCATTGGGAATAAGATACAAAAGTCTGAGGACATGTACCAACTGACTCAAGAACAGCTCCTTCCCTGCTGCCGTCAGACTTTTGAATGGACCTACCTCGCATTAAGTTGATCTTTCTCTACACTCCAGCTTTGACTGTAACACTACATTCTGCACTCTCTCCTTTCCTTCTCTATGTACGGTATGCTGTCTGTATAGCGTGCAAGAAACGATACTTTTCACTGTATACTAATACATGTGACAATAATAAAGCAAATCAAACTAATCTAACTGGCCTTAGCTCCACTTTCCTGCTTGTCAGCCACTCCCCTCCCAACAAGTACCACCATAATTGTCTTTATTTAAATTGAAGTCACCAGTTTCGGACCCAAATTCCTCACCATAAAACTGAATGTGAAATTCTATCATGTTATGATCACTCTTACTTAGAGGCTACGAATACTGTGGCGAGTAAATTGCCTCCTGACTCCCCAAAGCCTGTCCACAATCTACAAGGCACAAATCAGGAGTGTGATGGAATACTCCCCACTTGCCTGGATGGGTGCAGTTCCAACAACACTCAAAAAGCTCAACACCATCCAGGATCAAGCAGGCTGCTTGATTGGCACCACATCCACAGACATCCACTCCCTCCACCACCGACGCTCAGTAGCAGCAGTGTGTAACTATCTACAAGATGCACTGCATCAATTCACCAAAGTTCCTTAGACAGCACCTACCAAACCCACGACCACTTCCATCTAGAAGGACAAGGGCAGCAGATACATGGGAACATCACCATCTGCAAGTTCCCCTCCAAGCCACTCACCATCCTGACTTGGAAATTTATCGCCATTCCTTCGCAGTCGCTGGGCCAAAATCCTGGAATTCCCTCCCTAACGGCATTGTGGGTCAACCCATAGCACATGGACTGCAGCGATTCAAGAAGGCAGCTCACCACTACCTTCTCAAAGGCAACTAGGAATGGGCAATAAATGCTGGCCAGCCAGTGACACCCATATCCCACAAATGAATAAAAAAAAGATTCTTTACTGTGAGGTCATTAATTCATTCATTACACATTATAACCTAAATTCCTTGTTTGGTTCCAGAATATATTGTTCGAAGAAACTGTCCTGAATTCACTTTGGGAACTCATTCTCCAGACCCCTTTACAACTTTGATTCATCCAATCTCTTTGAAGCCTAAAATCTCCCACAATTATTGTCGTACCTTCCTCACGAGCCTCAATAATTTCTTGACTTATACTCTGGCCTACAGTGAAGCTACGAGTAGTCGGGGTGGGGTGGGGGAGGAGGGAGGGGGTGCTGAGTTCTATAGACCATGCCTATCAGTGACTTCTTCCATGTGCTGCTCCTTATACCTGCCCAGACTGATTCTGCATTGTGATCCTGCAAACCAGCATCATTTCTCACCAGTGTACTGATCCCATCCCTTATTAACAGGATATTATTAAACTAGAAAAAATGCAGAAAAGATTTACTCGGATGCGACCGGGACTTGATGGTATGAGTTATAAGGAGAGGCTGGATAGACTGGGACTTTTTTCTCTGGAGCGCAGGAGGCTGGGGGGTGACCTTATAGAGGCCTATAAAATAATGAGGGGCATAGACAAGGTAGATAGTCAATATCTTTTCCCAAAGGTAGGGGAGTCTAAAACTAGAGGGCATAGGTTTAAGGTGAGAGGGGAGAGATATAAAAGTGTTCAGAGGGGCAATTGTTTCACACAGAGAGTGGTGAGTGTCTGGAACAAGCTGCCAGCGGTAGTAGTAGAGGCGGGTACAATTTTGTCTTTTAAAAAGCATTTAGACAGTTACATGGGTAAGATGGGTATTGAGGGATATGGGCCAAATGCAGGCAATTGGGATTAGCTTAGGGATTTAAAAAAAAAAGGTGGCATGGACAAGTTGGGCTGAAGGGCCTGTTTCCATGCTGTAAATCTCTATGACTCTATAACAAAGCCGCCCCACCTCCTTTTCCTTTCTTTCTGTCCTTCTGAAATGTCTAGTGTCCTTGAATATTCTGTTCCCAAGTTGTGGTCACTGTGATGGCTTTCATATCAATGCTCATTTACTTCTATTGGTGCTATCAATTCTTTCATCTTGTTACGAATACCTTCTTCCGTCGGGAAAAAGATAGACAAGTCTGAGATCGCATACTAACTGACTCAAGAACAGCTTCTTTCCTGCTGCCATTAGGAATGCACTTCTCATATATTAAGCTGATTTTTTTCTACACCCTAGCTATGATTGTAACACTATATTCTGCACCCTCTCCTTTCTTTCTTTCTGGTTGTATCACAGCTTGGTATGGCT
Source organism: Mustelus asterias (assembly GCF_964213995.1). Classification (NCBI taxonomy): domain Eukaryota; kingdom Metazoa; phylum Chordata; class Chondrichthyes; order Carcharhiniformes; family Triakidae; genus Mustelus; species Mustelus asterias. The sequence goes on from NC_135806.1 coordinate 9,730,002, forward strand.
CCTGCTCTGCCCAAGACCGCAAGGAACTACAAAAGGTCGTGAATGTAGCCCAATCCATCACGCAAACCAGCCTCCCATCCATTGACTCTGTCTACACTTCCCGCTGCCTCGGCAAAGCAGCCAGCATAATTAAGGACCCCACGCACCCCAGACATTCTCTCTTCTACCTTCTTCCGTCGGGAAAAAGATACAAAAGTCTGAGGTCATGTACCAACCGACTCAAGAACATCTTCTTCCCTGCTGCTGTCAGACTTTTGAATGGATTTACCTTGCATTAAGTTGATCTTTCTCTACACCCTAGCTATGACTGTAACACTACATTCTGCATTTTGATTCCTTCTCTATGAATGGTATGTTTTGTCTGTAAAGTGCGCAAGAAACAATACTTTTCACCGTATTTTAATACATGTGACAATAATAAATCAAATCAAAATCAAATTTCCTTCTCCCCTATGTACCCTATGAACTGTATGCTTTATCTGTATAGCACAAGAAACAATGCTTTTCACTACATACCTGTAGTCATTATATGACAATAATAAATCAAATCGAATCAAATCAAAGAACACTGCATGCGTTCAGATAATGCTTTCAAGACTGCCTTTTTAGCATTTTACCCGACTTGGACCTTATTTGCTGGTGTATTCTTATGTTTATTTGCCCTGCCCCTTCTTGTCGACACTGGTTATAGTTCCCCCAACGCCACCTTTCACTATCGCCTTGTCCTTTCACTTTAACTTTCCAAATCTCCCCTCCTGTGACCCTTCACTCCTCCCCCACTATTTAGTTTAAAGCCATCTCTGCAACCCAGGTATAGGACATACCAGCATGCTTCAGGTGAAGGCCATTATAACACTGACTGTTTCTATTTCGCTCGTACTGGTGCGCAGTGCCTCATGAATTGAAATTTCTCCAACACCAATCAGAGAACCACGCATTGAACTCTCTAATCCTATTTAGCCTAAGGCAATTTTCTCTTGCCTTGGGTAGTGCTCCAGAGATTATTACCTTTGTGGTAATGTTTAATATGCTGGCAACAAGTGTACATCTACTGTTTTACTGGTATCGTTAACCACTTGTGCAAGTGAGATATATTTTAAAATTGCCCAGGAAACCCGTCCTCTTATTTTCTTTCCTTCTGAAATTGTATACATTGTGGTAGACACTTCATTCTTCAAGTATGTTCAAGCTGTAAATGATTTAATCACTTTCTGTGGGTCCCCTCATGACTAAGGAGTCTGGTGCAGGATCTCCCTTAATGTCCATTCAATTGGTAATTCACACTGTGGTTGCTTGGGGAAACCTTGGCTCTTGCCTTTCTCTCAACAAGACGGATGTTGCAGGTTTGGCACTGGTGGTCTGTAACATACAGAACCAGATTTCGGTTTTTGCCCCTGCATGTGCTAGTTGGCTGCAGCATTAGTGATCTGCAATGCGGGAGCATACAGTGAACTCTCATTTGTCTTAAGGTCATGGGTCGCAACCTTGCTAAAAACTTGCATCGTAGAGATGATGTATCTGTAATGTGCGTCTTTGTTCTGAATCATAGAAGAATCGTAGAAACCCTACAGTGCAGAAGGAGGCCATTCGGCCCATCGAGTCTGCACCGACCACAATCCCACCGAGGCCCTACCCCGACATATTTACCCGCTAATCCCTCTAACCTACGCATCTTAAGATTCTATGGGGCAATTTTTAACCTGGCCAATCAACCTAACCCGCACATCTTTGGACTGTGGGAGGAAACCGGAGCACCCGGAGGAAACCCACGCAGACACGAGGAGAATGTGCAAACTCCACATAGACAGTGACCCGAGGCGGGAATTGAACCCAGGACCCTGGAGCTGTGAAGCAGCAGTGCTAACCACTGTGCTACCATGCCTGAAGTGGAAATGTAATGGTGTGTGACTTATGCCCTGATACATTTTTTTCATTCATTCGTGGGACATGGGCGTCGCTGGCTGGCCAGCATTTACTGCCCATCCCCAGCTGCCCTTGTGGGCAGTTGAGAATCGACGACATCTGGAGTCACTTGTAGGCCAGACCAGGTAAGGACGGCAGATTTCCTTCCCTAAAGGACATTAGTGAATCAGATGGGTTTTTCCCTAAAATTGACAATGGTTTCATGGTCATCAGTAGATTCTTATTTCCAGATATTTTTTATTGAATTCAAATTCCACCGTCTGCCGTGGCAGGATTCGAACCTGGGTCCCCAGAACATCAGCTGAGTTTCTGGATTAATCATCTAGCAATAATGCCATTGCCTCCCGTTGCTGTGCCATCATTTCCTGACATGTTTGTACATTTCCTCAGAGACGCTCAAGGTAAAGGTTGAGCAGCTAATTATCTTAGCCCCGTGGGTTACGGTAAAATTGGCTGAATTAATGCCGCTTCGGTTGCCACAGTCACTTGGCCCATTGTAGTAAGATGCCAGTGAGCTCTGAAATTACAGGGGCTTTGGGGAAAGAGCAGGATGAATCGGATAACTCTATCAAAGGGCTAGCACAGGCATGATGGACCGAGTGGCCTCCTTCTGCATTGTATTATTCTATAATTTGACAGTGCTGTTTAAATCAAGAAAAAAATCATGTTGCCATCATTGGGAGCATTTAAAAAATTATCCATTTACACCCTATCAAAATGCAAATAGTAAATCAGAAATATAACTGGAATTACAGACAGCTGGTTTTTCACAGTAGTTTCATTGCAGTGTTAATGTAAGCCTAATTGTGACTAATGAATTAACTTTAAAACTTTAACCTTTGGCTCAGTTGAATCATAGAATCTCTATAGTGCAGAATATATAATTTTAATGAGGTTATACAACACCGAAAATGAAAGAGATGGGTTAAAAAGTTAGCTGAGATATTCAGCGATTTAGGGAAAAAAGACACAAAGGAGAAAAAATTGGATGCGTAGGTTAGAGGGATTAGTTGGGTAAATATGTGGGGTTACAAGGATAGGGCCTGGGTGGGATTGTTGTTGGTGCAAACCCGATGGTTTCCCGCCAGCCTGGGGTGACGTGAATGGGAATTCCCGTCGATAGAGAATCCAGTCGCTGGCAAACAACGCACCGTATCCCGCCAGCAGGAAGCATGCGGCTGGGAGGCTGGAGAATCTTGCCCAATTACTCTATTTCAAAAGCTCTTCATTGACTGAAGTAGTACTTTGGTAGACCCTGCAATCGTGAATGGTGTTATAGAATGATAGTTCTTACTCGCTGATATTCATGTAATAACTCAGCCAAAATGTTTAGCTTCCAGGTGGTGTGGTTCCTTGCACTAGCAAAAAAAACCCAAACCGCCTTTAATTCTATAAATGCCAAGTTGGAACAAGATTTTAAAAATTATTGTGGGCAAAAAGTTAAAAGTACATAGAAAAGTCCCCAATGAACAGATACCAAACTCTCTTGTTATCTCCCAACAATAAAATAACCCTTTTAAGTTCTGTTTAATCAGTGGATTTAGCATCAGAGATTATAATTGTTGTTTAAAGCCTATAAAATATCATATTGTATACACCCCAGGTGTAAGATCAAGGGAAACAGGGGCAGGATTGGGCCATTTAGCCCCTCAAGTCTGCTGTCATTCAATACAATTACAACTGATCTGATTGTGGCCTTAACCCCACTTGCTTGCCTGCTCCCTATAACCCTTGAATCCCTGTTGATCAGAAATCCCCCTCAATTAGCCTTGAATGTATTCAATGCTCCAGTCTCCACTACTGTCTGGGGAAGAGAATTCCAAAGCTAATGACCCTCTGAGAGAAGAAATTCATAGAATCCCTGGAGTGCATCGAGTCTGCACTGACAACAATCCCACCTGAGCCCTATCCCCCTAACCCCACATATTTATCCTGCTAATTTCTCTAATCTACACATCCTGGGACACTAAGGGGCAATTTAGCACGGCCAATGCACTAACCAGCACGTCTTTCGGATTGTTGGGGGAAACCCACTAGGAGAACGTGTAGGCTCTGCACAACAGTGACCCAAGCCGTGAATCGAACCCAAGGGCTTGGAGTTGTGAGGCAGCAGTGCTAACCACTGTGCCACCGTGCCGCCCTGAAATTTATTGAGGAAATTTTTCCTCATCCCTGTCTTAAATGGGAGACCCCTGATTTTGAAACTGTGCCCCCTGGTTCTAGATTCTCCTATGAGGGGGTGGGGGGGGGGGAGAGGGGGGGAATCATCCTCTCAGCATCCACTCAGTCAAACCCCCTCAGAATCTTATATGTTTATAATGACCTCAATGAGGCCCATGTGGTTGGCCTCTTGGAGTATGAGCTCCCTGATTGAGTTAATGATTGCCTTCCCAATGAGGTATCTCACCTGTATAGATAGTGAGGAGTGTCAAGGCAACTGACACTCTGGATTCTGACTTTGTACCTGAAGCACTCTTAGGAGTGAGATTGAGTTTGTAAATAAAGGGAATGTGGTGAAGGGACACTGGCCTCTGAGGAGTTATTTCAATATTTCAATAAAATCATCTCTCATTCATCTAAACCCTAGTGAGTATAGGCTTAATCTGCTCGACCATTCCCCAGAAGCCAATCCCCTCATCTCAGGCATCATCCTAGTGAACCCTCTCTAAACTGCTTCCAATTCAAATATATCCCTCCTTAAGTAAGGAGACCACGATTTTTAACACACAATCCTGCTCCCATGCCCCCATGTCTGTCCTTGGCCTGTTGCAATGTTCCAGTGAAGCTCAACGCAAACTGAAGGAACAGCATCTCATCTTCCGGCTCGGCACGTTACAGCCTTCCGGTCTCAACATCAAATTCAACAACTTCAGATGATTTGCTCTACCCCACCTCAACCCCTTTGTTTTCCTTCTATTTTATTTTATTTTTTTAACTGTTCTCTACCTTTTATTTCTCTTTTGTCTTTCTTTATTTTTCTTCCCCCCCCCCCCAACTCTTTCCCCCCACTTCATCCCCCTTCCCTTACCTTTTCTACATCCTACCTGTGTCCCATCTTCCCCCCTTCCACCAACATCTTCATCTGTCACAGCTTCCAGCTTCTCTGCCGTTTGGCCATTCACACCCTTTATTCTCTCTGTGGACAGCTTATAAGCAGTCTTTTCCCCTGGTTTCTATGGCTGTGACTCATCTTTCATTCCCTCTCCCTGCAGTATAAATACCTCCCACTTTCTATGCCTTTTAGCTTTGACAAAGAGTCATCTGGATTCGAAACGTCAGTTTACAGAACTGGCTCAGTCATAGAAGACAGAGGGTAGTAGTGGAAAGATGCGTTTCTGAATGGAGGGCTGTGACAAGTAGCGTTCCTCAGGGATCAGTGCTGGAACCTTTGCTGTTTGTAATATATATAAATGATTTGGAGGAAAATGTAACTGGATTGATTCGTAAGTTTGCGGACAATACAAAGGTTGGTGGATTTGTGGATAGCGATGAGGACCATCAGAGGATACAGCAGGATATAGATTGGTTGGAGGCTTGGGCGGAGAGATGGTAGATGGAGTTAATCCGGACAAATGTGTGCATTTTGGAAGGTCTAATACAGATAGGAAATATACAGTAAATGGCAGAACCCTGAAGAGTATTGATAGGCAGAGGGATCCGGGTGTGCAGGTACACAGGTCACTGAAAGTGGCAATGCAGGTGGAGATGGTAGTCAAGAAGGCATATGGCATGCTTGCCTTCAAAGGCCGGGGCATTGAGTTTAAAAATTGGAAGTCATGTTGCAGCTTTATAGAACCTTAGTTAGGCCACACTTGGAATATAGTGTTCAATTCTGGTCGCCACACTACCAGAAAGATGTGGAGGCTTTGGAGAGGGTACAGAAAAGATTTACCAGGGTGTTGCCTGGTATAGAGGGCATTAGATATGAGGAGAGGTTGGAGAAACTTGGTTTATTCTCACTGGAATGACGGAGGTCGAGGGGCGACCTGATAGAAATCTACAAGATTATGAGGGGCATGGACAGAGTGGATAGTCAGAAGATTTTTCCCAGGGGGCATAGATTTCAGATGCGAGGGGCAAGATTTAAAGGAGATGCACGAGGCACGTCTTTTGCACAGAGGGTAGTGGGTGCCTGGAACTCGCTGCCGGGGGAGGTCGTGGGAGCAGATACGATAGTGAGTTTTAAGGGGCATCTGGACATATACATGAATAGGATGGGAATAGAGGGATACGGTCCCTGGAAGGGTAGGGGGTTTTAGTTCAGTCGGGCAGCATGGTCGGTGCAGGCTTGGAAGGCCAAAGGGCCTGTTCCTGTGCTGTAATTTTCTTTGTTCTTTGTTCTCTTTTCTCTCCTTACAGATGCTGCCAGACCTGCTGAGATTTTCCACTTTTGGTAAGGAGACCAAACCTGTACACAGCCCTTTAAGATGTAAGATGCTTGTAATGCACCCACACCTATTAATTCAGCCATCAAACTCTCCTGTGATTAGATTTAGATATGATATATTCTCATTAATCATTTGTCTCCTAACATTGCCTAACCTGTAAGCTGCACTCTGTTAGATTGAGAAAAATGCTTTTATCGATGAACGGTGCTTTAGCAGACTAATGAAAAATTGCCTGGCTAATGGAGTCTGTACTTGTGTGCAACATTTTCTGCATTGATTTTCTTTTATGGTAAAATAGTTAGATGAATTGTTCTTTAGGAGCAAAATTGAGGGCGCCACGCATAAAATGAGAAAAGAGATGAACAAATTTATGAAACATGGTTGTTCCTGCACTCCTTGAATCTTGTTGGGGGAACTTAATTGCAAGCGTACAGGTTAAGTGAGTGCAGAGTGACTTGGTGGAAGATTTATGTTTTCAGCAATCAACGTTATTTAAGCTCCTGTTGGTGTCTGCAAGAATTCCGAGTGTCCACTGGGCATGCCTGGGAATATCACTATGAAGTCTGGGTCACTGCAAATCATTTAAATGTATTCCTTATTCATCCTCGGGATCTGCTGGCAAGGTTGGCATTTCTTGCCCATACCTGGTCACATAAGAGCATAAGAACTAGGAGCAGGAGTAGACCATCCGGCCCCTCGAGCCTGCTCCGCCATTCAATAAGATCATGGCTGATCTTTTTGTGGACTCAGCTCCACTTACCCGCCCGCTCACCCTTAACTCCTTTACTGTTCAAAAATTTATCTATCCTTGCCTTAAAAACATTCAATGAGGTAGCCTCAATTGCTTCACTGGGCAGGGAATTCCATCGATTCACAACCCTTTGTGTGAAGAAGCTCTTCCTCAACTCAGTCCTAAATCTGCTTCCCTTTATTTTGAGGCTATGCCCCCTAGTTCTAGTTTCACCCGCCAGTGGAAACAACTTCCCTGCTTCTATCTTATCTATTCTCTTCATAATCTTATATATTTCTCTAAGATCTCCCCTCATTCTTCTGAATTCCAATGAGTATAGCCCCAGTCTACTCAGTCTCTCCTCATAAGCCAACCCTCTCAACTCTGGAATCAACTTAGTGTATCTCCTCTGCACCCCCTCCAGTGCCAGTATATCCTTTCTCAAGTAAGGAGACTAAGACCGTACACAGTACTCCAGGTGTGGCCTCACCAGCACCTTATACAGCTGCAACATAATCTCGCTGTTTTTAAACTCCATCCCTCTAGCGATGAAGGACAAAATTCCATTTGCCTTCTTAATTACCTGCTGCACCTGCAAACCAACTCCTTGAGATTCCTGCACAAGGACACCCAGGTCCCTCTGCACAGCAGCATGCTGCAATTTTTTACCATTTAAATAATAGTCCATTTTGCTGTTATTCCTACCAAAATGGATGACCTCACATTTACCAACATTGTACTCCATCTGCCAGACCCTCGCCCAGTCACTTAGATGATCTATTTCCCTTTGCAGACTTTCAGCGTCCTCTGAACACTTTGCTCTTCCACCCATCTTAGTGTCACCTGCGAATTTTGACACACTACACTTGTTCCCCAACTCCAAATCATCTATGTAAATCGTAAACAATTGCGGTCCCAACACTGAACCCTGAGGGACACCACTAGTCACTGATCGCCAACCAGAAAAACACCCATTTACCCCCACTCTTTGCTTTCTGTTAGTTACCCAATCCTCTATCCATGCTAATACATTACCCGTAACACTGTGCATCTTTTTCTTATGTAGCAGTCTTTGGTGCGGCACCTTGTCAAATGCCTTTTGGAAATCCAGATACACCACATCCACAGGTTCCCCATTGTCCACTGCACATGTAATGTTCTCAAAGAATTCCACCAAATTAGTCAAACATGACCTGCCCTTCATGAACCCATGCTGCGTCTTACCAATGGGACAATTTATATCCAGATGTCTCGCTATTTCTTCCTTGATGATAGATTCAAGCATTTTCCCTACTACAGAAGTTAAGCTAACCGGCCTAAAGTTACCTGCCTTTTGTCTACCTCCTTTTTAAAAAAAGGTCACCCTTCGGAAGATGGTGGTGAGCTGCCATCTTGAACTGTTGCAGCCCAGGGTTCTAGAATTTTGACCCAACGGGGGCAAGGGTGTATCTGATGTATGTCCAAGTTGGGATGGCGTGTGGATTGGAGGAGACCTTGGAAGTGGCGTGTTACCTTGCACAGCTGCCATTGTCCTTCTAGGTTGTAGAGGTTGCGGGCTTGAGATGTGCTATCAAATGGAGCAAATCAAATTGCAACACCTCATGGTTGGTGGCACAGTTTAGGATCTGGCCCACTCAATGACTGAATAATCAAATCCTGACACTAACTAGAATCCTAAGATTTTAACTGGCGCTTTGGGAATCATATCATACCACTCCAACAATAGTTACGCCCATTGGTTTATGCTGACTGATATAAGTTGAATTCAGTTTTCTATGTGTGAGATTTTAGGATTTTTATTGGTAACTGTTGGATCTTGCCTTATACGATTCATGTAATTTACAATGATAGCCGGTCTTGTGGTGCACTGGGTAGTGTTGCTGCCTCTAGGCCAGAGGTTCTGTGTTCAAGATACACTCCAGGACTTGATGGCCAAGGAAGGTGCAAACAGCTTGAGTGGCAATGTGGAAATCCTTCCAAACATGCCAGGTTGGCATAGTGATATTTCCACTGGACCAGTAATCCCAGTGACCCAGGGTAATGCTCTGGGGACCGTAAATGTGAATCCCACCATGGCAGTTGGTGAAATTTGAATTTGATAAAAATCTGGAATTAAAAGCCTAACGATGGTATTTGGCAGATTTTTCTGCGGGAATCATAATGGGTAGGACACAGACCATGCAAACGTCCGTTGACCTCAACAGGATTTACTGGCATTGGGGCGAGCGCGGCTGGAAAATCTCGCCCATTAAACGATCGTTGATTGCTGTAAAAATCTGGTTCGCTAATTTAGAGAAGGAAATCTGCCATCCTTACTTGGTCTGGCCTGCATGACTCCAGATCTACAACAATTGACTCTCAATTGTCCTCCGAAATGACTTCGCAAGCCATTCGGTTCAAGGGCAATTAGCGATGGGCAAAAGTGCTGGCCAGCCAGTGACGCCCACATCCCATGAATGTCGGTTGCCCACAGGGGAGGAGGTGAAACTGTTTGCTTTAGTTAGCGAAGTGAAGTCACAATGCAGTGCTGCCAGGACTGGCATCTTGAAATGAGCTGGGATTGTAGGAGTGACGGACTATTGTGGCCTTCACGGTCACTGGGAATACTGTACCTGTGGGTGAGTTTGGCTGCAATCCCTGTACAACATATGTCACAATTCAGTCAACACATTCCCCTCTGAACCACCGTCTGTGCAAACACTGAAAATCACCCATGGAAAGGAAGAAAGACTTGTAAATAAAACTAACGCTATTCGCAATCTAGGGCTTTGCAAAAATGCTTTACAGTCTCTGAACTCGTCTAAAAAGCTATTCAGTTATATCAGCAGCGAAAAGAATTAATCATTGGACAGATTGTAGAAGGTTCAAGAAGGCTTTTCAAGGGCAATGAATGCTGGCTTGGCTAATGATACAAATAGCCTTACATTAACACTGCAATGAAGTTACTGTGAAAGTCCCCTAGTCGCCACACTCTGGCATCTGTTCGGGTATACTGAGGGAGAATTTAGCATGGGTCAATGCACCCTAACCAGCACGTCTTTCAGACTGTGGGAGGAAACCAGAGCACCCGGAGGAAACCCACGCAGACACGGGGAGAACATGCAGACTCCGCAAGATAGTGACCCAAGTCAGGAATTAAACCTGGGTCCCTGGTGCTGAGAAGCAGCAGCGCTAATCACTGTGCCAGGTCATTGACTAACTATTGATTGCAAGGAGAGTTGATTACACTTTTGAAACATTAGACAGGATTTTAGGCTCCTGTCAGTGACTCTCTCTCTCCACAACCGCCCCCACCTCCCCCCCCCCCCCCCCCACCCCACCCCCTTCTCATTTGGGGAATACAGTGGGCCTTTTAAATTGCCATTGACTTTGGTGGGACTGTAATATCCCGCTGGATAGGAGGGGCTGTAAGTTCTTGGTCATTGTCCCTGTTGTAATCTTGGGAGCTCAGCGGCCAGTTTGCGCACAGCAAGATCCCACAAACAGCAGTGTGATGACAATCAGATCACAAGAACAAGTCACTGCCTGGACCCTGCCGGTTTGAGCAGAAAGCTCATCATTTCTTTTGATGCACTGAGGTCAGGATATTTGGAAGGACAACTCCTGCTGTGCCTCAGAGTGTGATCCCGTATACCCGCCTGGCAAGGCAGACAAGGCCTTGGTTTCACATCACATCGAAAATGGGTGGGATTAACTGTTCCCCCCCCCACTCTGGCATGTTTTGCGGTAGCGGTGGCGGCCGATCATTGGCCGGTGGTGGGATCTTCCGGTCCCACTGCTGTCAATGGGGTTTCCCATCGTTCTGCATCCTCCGCCACTGGGGAACCTGTGACTGGAGCTCACTATTGGAAGGATTGGCCGATTCCGCCACCAGGAATGGCCGGGAAATCCATCCCAGTGCCTCCAAAAGTGCAGTTGGCCTAGATTTTGTGATCAACATCTATGGAGTGGCTCTCAACATCACCATGCTTCAGAGTTGTGCAGCCTGTGAATGGAGCTGGAGCCGTAGCATAAAGGTAGGTGGACCTGAGTCTATTACGTGAGATAGTCGCCGTGTGCCTCAGGCTTCAATTGATCCTTCCCTTCCACCCTTTCTCTGGGGAAACCTCACGTTGGTACGGAAACGTCAGGACAAGGAAGGGAAAAAAAAGTAACAATTGAGGTACAAATCCTCCTTACTATCAATGGGAAAGACTCTTTTAGTCAAAACTTATTATTTATCCATTCCCAGAATGTGAGGAGGTCGCTAGAATTTGCTGCCCATCCCAAGCAGCCCTTGAGAGGATCAACATAGAAACTAGAAGCAGGAGGAGGCCACTCGGCCCTTCGAGCCTGCTCCACCATTCATCACGATCATGGCTGATCATCGAATTCAATATCCTGATCCCCCCTTCTCCCCATATCCCTTGATCCCTTTAACCCCAAAAGCTATATCTAAGTTCTTCTTGAAATCAGACAACGTTTTGGCCTCAACTACTTTCTGTGGTAGTGAATTCCACACATTCACCACCCTCTGGGAGAAGAAATTTCTCCTCACCTCAGTCTTAAAAGGTTTACCCCTTATCGTCAAACTATGATCCCTAGTTCTGGTCTCCCTCACCATCAGGAAAATTCTTTCTGAATCTACCCTGGTCTAATCCTGTTGGAACATTATAAGTTTCTGTGAGATCCCCTCTTACTCTTCTAAACTTCATTGAATATAGTCTGAACCAATTTAGTCTCTCCTCAAATGACAGACCTGCCATCCCAGGAATCAGCCTGGTAAACCTTCGTTGCACTCCCTCTGTAGCAAGGACACCCTTCCACAGATAAGGACACCAGAACTGCACACAATACTCCAGGTGTGGCCTCACCAATGCCGTGTACAATTGCAGCAAAACATCCCTATTCCTATACTCAAATCCTCTCTCCATGAAGGCCAACATACTATTTGCCTTCCTCACTGCTGGAACATTCTTCTTCTGTGCGGTGACTTTTTAAGTCATCAATCAACACAATTGAATACTTTGCCATTTTAGAGGCAAGTCTTGTTGCAGCTTTATAGAACCTTAGTGAGGCCGCACTTGGAATATAGTGTTCAATTCTGGTCACCACACTACCAGAAGGATGTGGAGGCTTTGGAGAGGGTACAGAAAAGATTTACCAAGAAGCTGCCTGGCATGGATGGCATTAACTATGAGGAGAGGTTGGAGAAACTTGGTTTGTTCTCACTTGAACGACTGAGGTTGAGGGACGACCTGATAGAAGTCTACAAAATTATGAGGGGCATGAACAGAGTGGATAGTCAGAAGCTTTTTCCCAGGGTGGAAGAGTCAATTACTAGAGGGCATAGGTTTAAGGTGTGAGGGGCAAGGTTTAAAGGGGATGGATGAGGCACGTTTTTTTACACAAAAGGTGGTGGGTCCCTGGAACTTGCTGCCGGGGGAGATCGGAGAAGCAGATACAATAGTGACTTTTATGCGGCATCTTGCCAAATACATGAATAGGATGGGAATAGAGGGATATGGTCCCTGGAAGGGTAGGGGGCTTTGGTTCAGCTGGGCAGCTTGATCAGCGCAGACTTGGAGGGCCAAAGGGCCTGTTCCTGTGCTGTAATTTTCTTTGTTCGTTGGAATCAGCCACTTTGTTGTGGAAGTGGAATCACATGTAAGTTAGACTTGGTAAGGATGGTAGGTTTCCTTTCCTAAAGGACATGAATTTTGCTTTATTCATTCCTGGGATGTGGGCATCACTGGCTAGGGCAGCATTTATTCTCCATCCCTAATTGGAGGGTGAGTAACCCCATTGAAGTTTATTTATTATTGTCACAAGTAGGCTTACATTAACACTGCAATGGAATTACTGTGAAAATCCTCCAGTCGCCATACTCCAGCGCCTGTTCGGGTACACTGAGGGAGAATTTAGCATGGCCAATGCACCTAACCAGCACGTCTTTCAGACTGTGGGAGGAAACTGGAGACATCAGAGGAAACCGGAGCACACAGAGGAAACACATGCAGACAGAGGAAGAACATGCAGTGAAGAAGGAGGCTATTCGGCCTATTGAGTCTGCACCAACAACAATCCCACCCAGGCTCTATCCCTGTAACCCCACATATTTACCCTGCTAGTTCCCCTGACACAAAGGGGTAATTTAACATGGCCAATCAACCTAACCTGCACATCTTTGGAGAGGGAGAGGAAACCAGGGCACCCGGAGGAAACCCACGCAGACACGGGGAGAATGTGCAGATTCTGCACAGACAGTGACCCAAGGCCGGAATTGAACCCATGTTCTTGACGCTGTGAGGCAGCAGTGCTAACCACTGTGCCACCGTGCCACCCTTGAGTGAACCTATGGGTTTTTACAGCAATCTGTTCCCCTCACGGTCACCATTACCGATCCTTGGCTTTTGACTCCGGTTTTATTCATGTAACTAATTTCAAATATACGCACTGCCAGATCAGACCCTAGCGACCTTTGATGCTTATTTTGTAAGGACAGGTTGATGAGTCAGTGATATGACAACAGGGACTCCAGGACACCGCATGATATTCAGCAACAGGAACTTCAGTGAAATGACAGGACTGTCAACCGGTACCAGAAGCAAAGGCAATCAAACTTATTTAAATGAATAAAATTGAAAACCAAGCAGCACCCACAGAGAGACAGGAAAAATGAATTTGTGGAAGTAGGTTAAATTAAGCCTCACTGTCTGCATTCACACCCTCTACATGCTGCTCCCCACTGACTTCCATGAAGTACAAAATCAGGTAGGCTGTAACATTTCCCCAAGTGTTTGAGGTTTGCCTCTTGCACTATTACATCTTTCCTTGCTGCCATTGTTAAGGATCAGATCAGAAACTCCAAGACATATTGCGAGGTTAGCCCAGATCCTACATTTTACATAAAAGAGAAAATGCTGGAAAATCTCAGCAGGTCTGGCAGCATCTGTAAGGAGAGAAAAGAGCTGACGTTTCGAGTCCAGGTGACCCTTTGTGGAAGGACCCTTTGGGGTCCTAAATTGTATATTTGTATTTGGCATTAGGGTGAGCATAAGGTATTTCACTCCAGGTATAGTAAGAAGTCTCACAACACTAGGTTAAAATCTAATATGTTTATTTGGAGTCACGAGCTTTCGGAGCGGTGCTTCTTTATCAGGTGAGTGGAGAGGTGAGTTTCACAAACACAGCGTATAAAGACAAAGACACAATTGCAAGATAATGGTTAGAATGCGAGTCTTTTCAGGTAATCAAGTCTTTACAGGTACAGACAGTGTGAGTGGAGAGAGGGAGAATCACAGGTTAAAGAGGTGTGAATTATCTCAAGCCAGGACAGTTAGTAGGAATTTGCAAGTCCAGGCCAAATGGTGGAGGTTACAGTTAGTGTGACGTGAATCCAAGATCCCGGTTGAGGCCGTCCTCATGTGTGTGGAACTTGGCTATCAGTTTTTGCTCGGCGTTGTCGTGTCTTGAAGGCTGTCTTGGAGAACGCTTACCCGAAGATCGGAGGCTTAATGCCCTTGACTGCTGAAGTGTTCCCCAACTGGAAGGGAACACTCCTGCCTGGTGATCGTCGAGCGGTCTCCGTTCATCCATTGTCATAGCGTCTGCAAGGTCTCGCCAATGTACCACACCTCGGGACATCTTTTTCTGCAGTGTATGAGGTTGACACCGTTGGCCGAGTCGCATGACTATGTACCGTGTACCTGATGGTTGATGTTCTCATGTGTGATGGTGGTATCCATGTCAATGATCCGGCATGTCTTGCAGAGGTTGCCACGGCAGGGTTGTGTAGTGTCATGGTGTCATACTCCAGGTCTGATTCAAGTGACCCACGAGGAAACTTTTATCAAACAAACTTTATTTAGGAACACAGTTAGAATATGACAAAAAGAATTAGCATAACTTTAACCAATGAAAATACTTAAGCATGACAAAGTATAATCATTCTTAATATCTGGCTATTGCTATTGTCCTAATTTAGCAGTATCCCCCATCGACATAAATCCCTTCTTTAGAACCAGTTAGCACAGAAAAACCAAATACGCTTATGTGGCTACTCAATTTCTGGCATTTTAGCATCTCTGGAGCGTGATCCAGACAGAAACCTGGTCTCCCAATTCTCATGCGGCAACTTCCAGAGAAAGCTCCAACCCCAAACAGCAGAATCTCAGAGAAAGAGATTTATTTCCCAGCCGATTTAGGCCTCCAGATCTCAGAGAGTGCAAGAGATACAGAGAAAGCAACCTCCCAAAAAGAAGATTGTCCCGAGTTCTCTGTGAAAGCCTAGCCAGTCATATGACCTTACCTGTCAATCAACCTAATCAAGCCCCACTCTGAAGTATCCCAGGGGAAAACACAAAATAACAGAACCCCTGAATTAGTCCAGATTAAATCTAACAGGGTAGTAATTAAGATCAATTATGTTGCTGCAGTAACAAAGGAGGATGCCGGTCCTACAGACAGAATGGCTCTGATAATAAAAACAAATCCTGCACAGCAACATGACTCAAATACATTCTTTAAAGACAGAGTATCGTCACACTGTCCCACTCAGGCTCTGGAAATCTGTGTGGTAGCAAGTTGGATGTAGCATTGCAGAATGATTCACAGGAAAGCCTTACTATGGGGACTGTGAATGCTCCTCCCATGGCCCCCAGGGTTTGAAGGCAATGGCTCCAAGCTAGAAGATGTTAGAAATGAACCTTTCTTTAAGCTATTACAGAACCAGGGAACAGGGAATAGGAATAGAGCAAAAGGAAGAGAAGACCTTAATTGGGGGAAGGGTGATTAAATGACAGGAATGATGGGAAGACACATTAAGGGAAGATTCAAATCTGTAGTCCAGTCTTTCTTTCCTATCAGCTTTCTGTCAATTGCAGCATTGCGTCCAGTTCTGGCTATTGTACTTTAGGAAAGATGGGAAGGTATTAGAGAGGGTGCAGAAAAGATTCCATAAGACCATAAGACATAGGAGCAGAATTAGGCCACTCAGCCCATCGAGTCTGCTCCGCCATTCAATCATGGCTGATTTTTTTCTCATCCCCATTCTCCTGCCTTTTCCCTATTACCCCTGACCCTCTTATTAGTCAGGAACCTATCTATGTCTTAAAGATACTCAATGATCTGGTCCCCACAGCCTTCTGCGGCAATGAGTTCCACAGATTCACCACTCTCTGGCTGAAGAAATTCCTCCTCATCTCTGTTTTAAAGGATCGTCCCTTTAGCCTGAGGTTGTGCCCTCTGGTTCTAATTTTTTCTACTAGTGGAAACATCCTCTCCATGTCCACTCAATCCAGGCTTCGCAGTATCCTGTAAGTTTCAGTAAGATCCCCCCCTCATTCATGAGAATGATTCCAGCGATGAAGAACTTCAGTCATGAAAATAGAATCATAGAATCCCTACAGTGCAGAAGGAGGCCATTCGGCCCATTGAGCTTGCACCAACAACTATCCCACCTAGACCTATCTCCATAATCTCTACGTTCTCCCCGTGTCCACATGGGTTTACTTCAGTTGCTCTGGTTTCCTCCCACAGTCTGAAAGACGTGCTGGTTAGGTGTATTGGCCGTGCTAAATTCTCCCTCAGTGTACCCGAACAGGCACCGGAGTGAGGTGACTTGGAGATTTTCACAGTAACTTCATTGCAGCGTTAATGTAAGCCTACCTGTGACACCAATAAATAAACTTCAACTTAAAACTTAAAACTGCACCTGTCAGAAAGAACGGAGTGTGTTAGTGACCCCCCACCCCGCCCCCACCTCCTCCCCACCCCGAGTTGTTTAGAGGATATGATGGAATAGTTGGTGTGCTGTGAGGTGTGGCGAAATGAGGGTGAAGTAGTGCTGAGTATGATGGGGGAGTAAAGAGAGGTACAATGCATTGAGGAGGGAATTGAGTATAGTGAGGTTGCGGGCAGTAGAGGCGAGAGCAGAGGGTAAAAGGAAATATATCGGCCATTCCTTCACTGTCGCTGAGTCAAAGTCCTGGAGCTCCCTCCCTAACAGCACTGTGGGTGTACCTACACCACACTGACTGCAGCAACTCAAGAAGGTGGCTGACCCACCACCTTCTCAAGGGGTAATTAGGGATATCTTTCAATACCAACCAAGTAAACAAACTTAAATTAACTTAGGGACAAATTAAAAAGGGGCAGCTCTCCAAAAGGAAGGGGGAACAGCCCAAACAAAAAACAAAGTCGAAAGGAAACTTAAAACATTAAATCATAATGTGATTTTCAGGGTTTATAATACACCCCAGCCCCTGCGGTGCCCAGCAGGCACGGAAGGCATCAACTGTGCCCATGGACTCCGCATGCTCACTCTCCAGGGACACCTGGCCACGAATATAGCCGCGGTAGAGGGGCAGACAGTCAGGATGGACGACCCCATCGACCGCCTGCTGCCTGGACCAGTTGATAGCTCGCCTTGCCAGGCCCAGGAGCAGGTTCACGAGGAGGTAAGCGGCAATTAGGGATGGGCAATAAATGCTGGCCAGTGTATAAAAATATAAACAAAATAACACTTGCAGCCAGATATTTTGGTCGTAACACAATATAATCATTTTTATTCTTCCTGGACATTTTGGAGAGTTTGACATTATCCAGAGTGAAGAAATTTCTATTGACATTTGTTTCACATTTTGCTCAAAGCACACACTTAAATAATCTGCAATTTATGCAAAGGACCTGCTTAAACTAATTGCAGTGTAAATCTGCGGACAAAATCCAACTTAAAAGAACGACATAGTTATTACCGAATATTTCTTTTAAGTACAGATTTTTTTTTTGGGCAAAACCTCTCTGTAATTTCCTTTGAAAATAGAACCACGGGTGTTTTGATGAATAGTTTAAAAATGAAACTTGAAGGCACAAGGCCAGCAGTTTGAGCCTGCAACCTTTTAATCACCTCTTCGTGGCTCCCTTCACAGCTGGACATGTCCTTAAGATATTTCAAAATGCCATAAAATAGAGGGGGAAAAAGTGGAAAGTATATATTTAAAATGTACCATTTTATTCTGTCATTGGCTTGACTCTCAGTGAGAAATGTTGGTTGGAGGCATTTTGGGTTTTATGCTATTACTGTAATTTTCATTGAATCATAGAATCCCTACAGTGCAGTAGGAGGCAATTCGGCCAATCGAGCCTGCACCAACAACAATTCCACCCTGGCCCTATCCCTATAACCTCATGTATTTACCCTGCTAATCCCCCGAACACTAAGAGGCAATTTAGCATGGCCAATCCATCTAATTTTTTAAATTCATTCGTGGGACATGGGCGTCGCTGGCTGGCCAGCATTTATTGCCCATCCCTAGTTGCCTGAGGGCAGTTAAGAGTCAACCACATTGCTGTGCCTCTAGGCCAGACCAGGTAAGGACGGCAGATTTCTTTCCCTAAGGGGCATTAGTGAACCAAAGGGGTTTTTGCGACAATCGACAATGGTTTCATGGTCATCAGTAGATACTTCATCCCAGATATTTTGTATTGAATTCAAATTTCACCATCTGCCGTGGCGGGATTCGAACCTGGATCCCCAGAACATTAGCTGAGTTTCTGGATTAATAGGCTCGCGATAATACCACAAGGTCATTGCCTCTCCCTAAACATCTTCGGACTGTGGGGAGAAACCGGAGCACCCAGAGGAAACCCATGCAGACACGGGGAGAATGAGCAAACTCCACACAGACAGTCACCCAAGGCCAGAGTTGAACCCGGGTCCCCGGCGCTCTGAGGCAGCAGTGCTCACCACTGTGCCACAATGCCACCCTGACCCAGTCCCCATAAAACGGTGGGGTGCCTGACGCCGAAATCAGTCGCCTATCCGCCATTTTAAAATAAATAGTTGACGGCAATTGTACTGAATATCATGTGGAAAAAGGTGGGAAGGAAGGGCGCATCATTTGTGAGGTCCTCTGTGTGGGTCGAGGGTACCCCTTTCCAGTTGTTACCCTCCTCCCCCCCTCACCCCTCTGCCCCACTTTGTACCTCCCAGCCTGGTCTCCAAAATCTGCCCCTTACACACACCAATCTCATCCCCCCTGGTCCCCCCCGCCCCCCCCCCCCCCCCCCCATTCTGCCGAGTTTCTCCTATCCCTCCCCATCCAAACAAAACAGGATTTACTTAAATCTGGGCACAATGGTTGTCCCTATTGCAGGGACCACCTGTAATCCCAAAACCACCCACTTCTGGCATTTCTGGGACTGCTACAGCAATGAGTCTGGCCGGCAACCCTCGGGGCCAGAGACTTCCTCCCACTGAGGGGCAGAGGTCCCACTCTGCCGGGTCAGCCCGCTAGGAGTGTGGCATCACTGTGGGGCAAACTTTGATAAAATCAATCAGCTGGCATCCAAAGTTTGCAGTGGGGAGTGGGAGGGGTTGTCAATAAGACATTCGAAAACCCCTCCCCACCATAAAATTCAGCCTATCCAATCTGGCAGGGATGAATACCTAATCAGGCAGGGGACAAGGCTCGCCCATTGCACTGGGGGTGTGCTGATGTCTGCCTGATTCAGATAAAGTTTATTTATTCATGTCACAAATAGGCTTACATTAACACTGCAATGAAGTTACTGTGAAATTCCCATAGTTCTCACACTCCGGCGCCTGTTCGGGTGCACTGAAGGAGAATTTAGCATGGCCAATGCACCTAACCAGCACGTCTTTCGGACTGTGGGAGGAAACCGGAGCATCCGGAGGAAACTCACACAGACACGGGGAGAATGTGCAGACTCTGCACAGATAGTGACCCAAGCCGGGAATCAAACCCAGGCCCCTGGCATTGTAAGGCTAACCACTGTGCCACCAAGATCAGGGTAGTCAATGAGGTTAAATCAAGGCTGATTTTCAAAGCCATCTCAGCCCAGGAGGGCTTGCAATGCTTCATCCTTGTATGGGCCTCTTGGTTGCTGTAGAGTAAGAGATATGAATTCTGCCCTTTCATAAAATACCTTTATTTATCTGATCCAACTCCGCACACAATTCTCCACCAACAAACAGTGCCACCTGTGGCCCCTTATATATCAATGACTTCGACTGAATAATTGACATCAAATTAGGACTTAATTAGAAGGTCTGTTAACCCATTCCTAACAACCCTGTCAGCTTGGATCTTGTTGTATCAAGTCCAAGATGGGATGTAATGTCTTGTCTTGTCAGTTCAGACCTGCTTTGTCCCTCATGTGGGGACCATGATTGGACTTAATTTAATCATATATCATAGAATCCCTATGGTGCAGAAGGAGGCCATTCGGCCCATCAAGGCTGCACTGACCACAATCCCACCCAGGTCCTATTCCTGTAACCCCACATTTTTACCCTGCTAATCCCCTGATATTAGGGTCAATTTAGCACAGCCGGTCAACCTAACCCGCACATCTTTGCACTGTGGGAGAAAACCGGAGCACCCGGAGGAAACCCATGCAGACATGGGGAGAAAGTGCAAACTCCGCACAGACAGTGACCCAAGCTGGGAATTGAACTCAGGTTCCTGGCGCTGTGAGGCAGCAGTGCTACCGTGCCACCCAAAAGCTAATTTGAACTGGCTTTTTTGATTAGGAATAAACTATCAAAAAGTACCAATAAAAAAATAACCTTGCTCATTGGACAGCTTTACCTTTGTTAACCGTTTTACTCCAAATTAAAATGCTTGTCTTTCTCTGAGTCAGCAATATTCAGTTGTCAGAAACAATATTAAATAACTTCGGCTTTGACGACTGGAAGCATTTATGTGGAGCAATCTGACAAATTAAGAGAATATCTAAAATTATCTGCTGTCATGCTGAAAATATCTAATTAATGCTCTGTTACTAATTCTATAAAAGGAAAATGTTTGATCTGGATCGGCCTTTGGAAGACTCAGAATTCCCCAAAGCGCTTGACGCTACATTTTGAATTGTAATCACAGTTGTAGAGTTGGAAATGTGGCAGCCAATTTGCACACACCAAAAACAGCCATGTGATAATGAACAAAGAACAATACAGCACAGGAACAGGCCCTTCGGCCCTCCAAGCCCGCGCCGCTCATGTGCCCACCAGACCATTCTTTTGTATCCCTCTATTTCCAGTCTGTTCATGTGGCTATCTAGATAAGTCTTAAACGATCCCAGCGTGTCCGCCTCAATCACCTTGCTTGGCAGTGCATTCCAGGCCCCCACCACCCTCTGTGTAAAATACGTCCCCCTGACATCTGTGTTGAACCTTGCTCCCCTCACCTTGAACCCGTGACCCCTTGTGTTCGTCACCTCCGACCTGGGAAAAAGCTTCCCACTGTTCACCCTATCTATGCCCTTCATAATTTTATACACCTCTATTAGGTCGCCCCTCATCCTCTGTCTTTCCAGGGAGAACAACCCCAGTTTACCCAATCTCTCCTCATAGCTAAGACCCTCCATACCAGGCAACATCCTGGTAAACCTTCTCTGTACTCTCCCCAAAGCCTCCATGTCCTTCTGGTAGTGTGGCGACCAGAACTGGATGCAGTATTCCAAATGTGGCCTAACCATCATTCTATACAGCTGCAACATCATATGCCAGCTTTTATATTCTATGCCCCATCCAATAAAGGCAACCATGCCATATGCCTTCTTCACCACCCTCTCCACCTGTGCTGCCACCTTTAAGGATCTGTGGACTTGTACACCCAGGTCCTTCTGTGTGTCTATACTCCTGATGGTTCTGCCATTTATTGTGTAGCTCCCCCTTACATTAGATCTACCGAAATGCATCACTTCGCATTTATCTGGATTAAATTCCATCTGCCATTTCTCCGCCCAATGTTCCAGCCAATCTATATCCTGCTGTGTTCTCTGACAATGTTCATCACTATCCGCAACTCCAGCAATCTTCGTGTCGTCCGCAATCTTACTGATCACACCAGCTACATCTTCCTCCAAATCATTTATATATATCACAAACAGCAGAGGTCCCAATACAGAGCCCTGCGGACACCACTAGTCACAGACCTCCAACCGGAAAAAGACCCCTCCACTGTTACCCTCTGTCTTCTATGGCTAAGTCAGTTCTCCACCCATCTAGCCAGCTCACCTTTTATCCCGTGAGATTTAACCTTTTGCACCAGCCTGCCATGAGGGACCTTGTCAAACGCTTTACTAAAATCCAAATAGATGACATCCACGGCCCTTCCGTCGTCAATCGTTTTTGTCACCTCCTCAAAAAACTCAACCAAATTTGTGAGGCATGACCTCCCTCATACAAAACCATGCTGTCTATCGCTAATGAGATTATTCAGTTCTAAATGCGCATATATCCTATCTCTAAGAATCTTCTCCAACAACTTCCCTACCACGGACGTCAAGCTTACCGACCTATAATTACCCAGGTTATCCTTGCTACCCTTCTTAAATAACGGGACCACATTTCCTATCCTCCAATCCTCTGGGACCTCACCTGTGTCCAGTGAAGAGACAAAGATTTCTGTTAGAGGCCCAACAATTGCATCTCTCGCCTCCCTGAGGAGTCTAGGATAGATGCTATCCGGCCCTGGGGATTTGTCCGTCTTAATGTTTCCTAAAAAACCTGACACTTCCTCCCTTGTAATTGAGATTTTTTCTAATGGGTCAACACATCTCTCTGAGACAATACCAGTCAACATGTCCCTCTCCTTTGTGAATACTGATGCAAAGTATTCGTTTAGGATCTCACCTACTTCCTTTGGTTCTAAGCATAATTCCCCTCTTTTGTCCCTGAGAGGTCCGATTCTTTCCCTAACAACCCTCTTGTTCCTAACATATGTAGAAAATGCCTTAGGATTCTCCTTAATCCTGTCTGCCAAGGACATTTCATGACCCCTTTTTGCCCTTCTAAGTCCCTGTTTGAGTTCTTTTCTACTTTCTCTATATTCCTCCAGTGCTCCATCTGTTTTTAGCAGCCTGGACCTCATGTATGCCTCTTTTTTCTTTTTGATTAGAGCCACAATTTCACCGGTTATCCACGGCTCTCGAATCCTGCCTTTCCTATCCTTCCTCTTTACAGGCACATGCCTGTCCTGCAGTCCTATCAACTGCTCCTTAAAAGACTCCCACATGCCAGATGTGGATTTACCCTCGAACAGCCTCTCCCAATCAACAGCCACCAAATCCTGCCTAATCTGGTTGTAGTTCGCCTCCCCCCAATTCAGTACCTTACCCATAGGACAACACACATCTTTTTCCATTACTATCCTAAAGTTTACAGAATTGTGGTCACTATTTGCCACATGTTCCCCTACTGCAACTTTGATGACCTGACCGGGCGCATTCCCCAGTACTAGGTCCAGTATAGCCCCCTCTCTAGTTGGACTGTCAACATATTGTTCCAAAGAACCTTCCTGTACGCATTTTATAAATTCTTCCCCATCCAGGCCCCCAGCCCTAAGGAATTTCCAGTCTATATGAGGGAAATTAAAATCTCCCACTACAACAACCCTATTTTTTCTGCACCTGTCCAGAATCTCCTTACATATCCGTTCCTCAACTTCCCGTGGGTTGTTGGGAGGCCTGTAGTATACCCCCAGCATAGTGACTGCGCCCTTCCTGTTTCTGAGCTCCACCCACAGTGACTCGTTACCTGACCCTTCCATATTGTCCACCCTCTGTACCGCTGTAATATGCTCCCTAACCAGCATTGCTACTCCCCCACCTCTCCTCGCCCCTCCTCTGTCTTGCCTAAAACACTTGTACCCCGGAATATTCAGATGCCAGTCCTGTCCTTCTTTTAACCAAGTCTCTGTCACTGCAACCACATCCAAGTTCCGCGCAAGCATTAAGGCTCTAAGCTCGTCTGTCTTGCCCGTGACGCTCCTTGCATTGAAGCAGATGCACTCCAGACCTCCAGGCCCACTGAGGTCATCCTCCCCCAGAATGCCCTTCCTCTTAGATAGCCTTATCTTGGCCCCAACCTCGTCCCCAGCCTCTATGCTTATTGACCTATTGTTCTGATCCCCACCCCCCTGCCACATTAGTTTAAACCCACCCGAACCACACTAGCAAAACTCCCAGCTAGGATATTCGTACCCCTCCAGTTTAGGTGCAACCTGTCCTTCTGAAGACTTCCCAGTGATCCACGAATTTGAAACCCTCCCTCCTGCACCAGTCCTTTAGCCACGCGTTCAGCTGTTCAGTCTCCCTGTTCTTAGCCTCACTAGCTTGTGGCACTGGGAGTAGTCCAGAGATCGCTACCCTAGAGGCCCTGCTTTTTAGCCTACTACCCAACTCCCTGAGTTGCTCTCACAGGACCTCCCTGCTCTTTCTGCCTACGTCATTTGCACCAATGTGGACAATGACATCTGTCTGGTTACCCGCCTTTTTTAGGATGCTTCCTACCCACTCAGAGACATCCAGGACGCCGGCACCAGGGAAGCAGACTACCATCCTGGAGTCTCATTCACGCCCACAGAACCGCCTGTCTGTGCCTCCAACCATTTCATCCCCCACTACTATTGCTCTCCTGGTTCCCCTCTTTCCCTTCTGAGCCACAGAGCCCGATTCCGTGCCAGTGACCTGGTCACCGTGGCTTACCCCTGGAGGGTCATCCCCCCCCCACAGCATCCAAAACGGTATACTTATTTTGGAGGGGGACAACCACAGGGGATCGCATCACTGACTGCTCTCTCCCTACCTCTCTCCAGATAATCTGTTTTAATGGTGTTAATCGAGAGTTGATATTTGACCGCGGATACTGAGATTAACTCCCTTGGTCTTTTGCAAAACGTTATGTGCCCCTGAGAGGGGAGAGGGAATTGATTATCCGCCTCATCCGAAAGACAGTGCAGCACTCCCTAGTTATTCCAGAAATTATAATTTCTTTGTAATTTTCCTGTTTTTGCATTGTTCGTGACGACCATGAAACTGTCACAAAGAGTTGCGGGCAGAGCGTGATGCACGATCAAAGAGGAAAAGGCTCAGTTTAAAAAGTCACTCATGAGATGTGAGCATTGGCGGCAAGGCCATCATTTATTATCCCATTCCTAATTGCCCTTGAAAAAGTGGTGGTGAGCTGCCTAAAAGGTTGCAGTCTACATGGTGTAGGTACACCCACTGTGCTCTTAGGAAAGGAGTTCCAGGATTTTGACCCAGCGACAATTAAGGAATGGCTCCAAGTTAGAATCTTGTGCCTGCTAACTTGACCTTCTAAGTGAGAACAGGTTGCAGATTTGGAAGGTGCTATCGAAGAGGACTTGGCGAATTGCTACAGTACATCTTGGAGATGTTACTCTCAGCTGCCACCGTGCGTCGATGCTGGAGCGAGTAAATGTTTAAGGTGGTGGATGGGATGGCAATCAATCAGGTTGCTTTAATTATCCTGGATAATGTTGACCCTCTTGAGTGTTGTTGGAGCCACAGGCAAGTGAAGAATATTGCTTCACACTCATGACTTGTGTCTCTTAGATGGTAGACTCGGTTTTGGGGAGTCAGGAGGTGAGTTACTCACCATAGAATTCCCAGTCTTGGACCTGCTTTTGCATCCATCGTATTTATATGGTTGGCCAGTTCAATTTCTGGTCAATGGCAACCCCCAAGGATGTTAACAGTGGCAGATTCAGCAATGGAATTACCATGTAATGTTTAAAGTTTATTTATTCGTGTCACAAATAGACATACATTCACACTGCAATGAAGTTACTGTGAAAATCCCCAAGTTGCCACACTCGATGCCTGTTCGGGTACACTGAGGGAGAATTTAGCATGGCCAATGCACCCTAACCAGCACGTCTTTCAGACTGTGGGAGGAAACCGGAGCACCCGGAGGAAACCCAAGTAGACACGGGGAGAATGTGCAGACTCCGCACAGACAGTGACCCGAGCCAGGAATCGAACTCGGGTCCCTGGTGCTGTGAGGCGGCAGTGCTAACCACTGTGCCACCGTGCCGCCCACTAATTCGCTTCTCTCTTGTTGGAGATGGCCATCTCCCGGTAATTTTGTGCGCACATGTCGCTTGACAATTATCAGCCCAAACTTGAATGTTGTCCAGGTCTTGCTGCGTATGAACAATTGGAGAGGTGTGGTGAGAATGGGCTCTTCTGCACATGCTAGGACCAAGGCTGTAATGAGCTCAGGAGTTGAGAGGCCCTTGCGGAACCCACAAGCCTCGGTGAGTGGGTTATTGCTGTATAAGTGCCACTTGATCGCGCTGCGAACAACACCTTCTATCACTTTGCTGGTGACCAAGAGTAAACTGATGGGGCAGTAATTAGCCAGATCAGACATGTCCTGATTTTTGTGTTCAGGACATACTTGGGCAGTTTTCCACATTGCCAGCTGGATGCCAGTGGTATAGCTGTACTGGAACAGTTGGGTAGTGATGTGGCTCGTCGCGCAAGTTGTCAGCAGTATTGCTGCAATGTTGTCAGAGCTTGTGTATCCAGTGTCTTCAACTGTTTCTTCAAATCATGTGGAGTGAATCGAACTGGCTGGAGACTGACATCTGTGATGCTGGGGACCCCTGGAAGAGGCCCGAGAAAGATCATCGGCCCGTCTGCCTGAAGATTGTTGCAAATGCTGCAACCTTTTCTTTTGCACTGATGTGCTGGGCTCCTCCATCATTGAGGATGGGGATATTAGTGGAGCCTCCTCCTCCAGTGAGTTGTTTGATAGTCCACCGCCATCCATGGCTGGATGTTGCAGGACTGTAGAGCTTAGATAGAGTGGCACGGTGGCACAGTGGTTAGCACTGCTGCCTCACAGCTCCAGGGACCCGGGTTCAATTCCAGCCTCGGGTCACTGTCTGTGTGGAGTCTGCACTCTGAGGCTGGAAGCTGGATCTCCAGGAACTCCCTGAGGCTGGATGATGGACCTCCAGAAACACTGAGGCTGGATGATGGACCTTCTCGAAGACACTGAAGTTGGAAGATCCACCTGATGCAACCTACTCTGTGCTGTTATGGGGTCCAGAGTCGCTGGCGGCCTCCATCCTGAGCTCCACAGGCAGCCCCAGGCCATGTGCTGGTTGGGTGGATTGGCCATGCTAAATTCTCCCTCAGTGTACCCAAACAGGCGCTGGAGTATGGCCATTGGGGGATTTTCACAGTAACTTCACTGTAGTGTTAATGTAAGCCTACTTGTGACTAATAAATAAACTTGTGTAGACACGGGAGAACGTGCAGACTCCACACAGACAGTGATCCAAGCCAGGAATCGAACCCAGGTCCCTGGCACTGTGAGATAGCAGAGCTAACCACTGTGTCACCATGCCGCCCTAGCATTAGCAGTGCTGCCTCACAGTGCCAGGGACCTGGGTTCAATTCCTGGCTTGGGTCACTGTCAGTGTAGAGTTTGCACATTCTCCTCGTGTCTGCATGGGTTTCCTCCGGGTGCTCCGGTTTCCTCCCACGGTCCAAAGATGTGCTGGTTATGTTGATTGGCCATGCTAAATTGTCACTTAGTGTCAGGGGACATAAGCAGAGTAAATACGTGGAGTTACCGGGATAGGGGCTGGTTGAGATTGTGGTCAGTGCAGACTCGATGGGCTGAATGGCCTCCTTCTGCGCTGTGGTATTCTATGATTCTATGATTCAAACTGGAAGGCCATTCTGGTCAGTAATGCCTGTTCTCCCTCTTTGGTAGAGCTTTACAAATAATTCTAGTTCCTTGACCTTTTCCCATGACCTTGTGATTTTTGTTTTCACTTTTATGTATTTATTGAATTCCGTGTTGGAAGTTAGAATTGAATCTGTTTCCACCACGTTTTGAGATAGTTACGTTGCAGATCACAGCAACACGCTAAGTAAAAAATGTTGCCTCAGGTCACCTCTGTGTCTTCTATCAATAACTTTAATTCTGTGTCCTCTGGTTCCTGACCTGTCTCCCACTGGAAAGAATTCATCTTTATTTGCTCAAAGAATGACAAATGTTGAGATCAGTTTGAAAAAGCATCTTCATAGAATCGTAAGATCTCTACAGTGCAGAAGAGGCCATTCGGCCCATCGAGTCTGAACTGACTCTCTGACAGAGCATCTTACCGAGGCCCTCTCCCCTCCACTATCCCTGTAACTCCACACATTTCCCATGGCTAATCCGTTTAACCTAAACATCTTGCAACACTAAGGGGCAATTTAGCATTGCATTTCCAAAACCCCAAACACAGGTAATAATTACTACATATTTACCATGAATCATACAGCTCGAGGGGTTCTAAACAATTCCCAGCTCCTCAGTGCGCTATGTCTGAAATTCTTAGATGTGACCTTTCCCCATTGCACCTCTGTGACAGCTGCCCCATCTTTCAATGCATCCCTCAAGCAAGTCGTCCTTGACCTCGGAATGCGCCTGTCTACAACACATGGTTTGGACAGCTCTTTGCACTGGAACACCAACAAGCTTTGGACAGACCAAAGTATGTTTCTTCTTGCAAAAATATACTTTATTTGTGAAATATCTGAAAGATCATTACAAACATTTCAAAATGGCCATCGCACAAAGTGCAATAATATTCAGGTTCTCTACACACGCAGGGTGTTCACTTTGTAACAGCATAATTACAAACCAACCTCACTGTCAATTAAGTGATAATAAGGAGAAACTACTCCCCAGGGCACGGTGGCACAGCGGTTAGCACTGCTACCTCACCGCGCCAGGGACCTGGGTTCGATTCCCATCTTGGGTCACTGTCTGTGCGGAGTTTGCGCGTTCTCCCCGTGTCTGCGTGGGTTTCCTCCGGGTGCTCCGGTTTCCTCCCACAGTCCGAAAGACGTGCTGGTTAGGTGCATTGGCCGTGCTGAATTCTCCCTCAGTGTACCCGAACAGGAGTGGGGCGACTATGGGATTTTCACAGTAACTTCATTGCAGCGTTAATGTAAGCCTACTTGTGACACTAATATAAAAACAAAAAAAATTTAAAAATACATCATGTTGCATTCTTTGAGGCTTCAATGTGGCCAAAGGAACATTCGGCATTTCAAAATGGTACAAAGGAATTTAAGTTGTCTACATAGATCAACCTGTATTTTGAGGTGCTTCCATACAATTGTGATACATGTAATATTAACTGTATACATTCAATGTAAGTCATACGGTCCAAAGGGGTTCTGTACAATTCCACTCCCCTCAGTCACGATGGCTGTAATGTAGTGACCTACTCCCATTGTGACTCTGTGGCGCCTGCCCCAAGCTTTAGTGTGTCCCTCAGCACGTAGTCCTGGGATTTGGAATGTGCCGGTCTGCAACACTCAGGCGGGGACAAGTCCTTGGGCTGGGAGACCAACAAGTTTCGGACAGAACAAAGAACGTCTTTCATCGAGTTTTCATAAAGATCATACTATGTTGTAGAGTCATAGGGGCTTACAGCACAAAAAACAGGCATGCGATGGCCTAGTGGTGTTACTGCTAGACTATTAATCCAGAGACTCAGCTCGACTTCTGGGGACATGGTTTCGAATCCCGCCACGGCAGATGGTGGAATTTTAATTCAATTAAAAAAAAATCTGGAATTACGAATCTCCTGATGACCATGAAACCGTTGCCTATTGTCGGAAAAACCCATCTGGTTCCTTTAGGGAAGGAAATCTGCCATCCTTACCTGGTCTGGCCCACATGTGACTCCAGAGCCACAGCAATGTGGTTGACTCTCAATTGCCCTCGGGCAACTAGGGATGGGCCAGCCAACGATGCCCATGTCTCATGAATGAATTAAAACAAAAGGCCCTTTGGCCTCTGCGGGCCTTTGTCAAAGACAAGCCACCTAACCATTCTAATCCCATTTTCCAGCCTAAATATTTCTAAAATGTCACGAGGGTCTCTGGCTCCACCACACTTTCAGGCAGTGAGTTCCATACTCCCACCCTTTGGGTGAATAAGGTTATAGAGTCATAGCCTCTCAGGCCAGGCACTGGATTAATCTTTAGTATGCAAGGGATTTGAATTGTACCTTCACTTATGTAGCTAAGCATTTTGGAATAAAGGGAGGTTGGAGTGGAGAGGAGAGAGAATCACAAAGGCATGGTGAGGGACAGAGACTGTTATGTACGTAGCTCTGCTAAGGAATAATGAACAATGACAGGAAGTAATTTGAAGATATAAAAAAATGTCATTTTAAATGATTGTTTTTTCTTGTACGCATATATAATCCATCTGAGGGACAGCACGTCTCATCCTTCGATTAGACACTTTGCAACCTTCCATCTCAACACTAATTTGAACAATATTAACTCAGAATGACTGCTCTCACTTTCTCAAACAGTGGGTGCTGGTAATGATTCTTCTATTAGCTTTTCCATCTCCTTTCAACCCATCTTTTGTTTCTGTATTTCCCCATCGCCATTCCCTTTTCTGTCTTGCACCTTCATCCCTTTTGTCGTTTTCTCTCCCCTGCTTCCCATTCCACCATTGACCCTCCCTTTTACACTATCCCTCCCATTCCCCTCCACGCCCCCTTTCCCTCCCTCTGCGATTCAAACCCATCGCATCTAACTTTGTATCCGGTACTGACAAAAAAGGCCCTCGACCTGAAATGTTTCTCCCGCAGCAAATGTTGCTGTAGTCAGTCAGTGGTGGTTCCCTGATGGAAAGCTGACAGGCGGCACGGTGGCACAGTGGTTAGCACTGCTGTCTCACAGCGCCAGGGACCTGGGTTCAATTCCCGGCTTGGGTCACTGTCTGTGCGGAGTCTGCACGTTCTCCCCGTGTCTGCATGGATTTCCGCCGGGTGCTCTGGTTTCGTCCCAAAGATGTGCTGGTTAGGTCGATTGGCCATGCCAAATTCTCCCTCAGTGTACCCGAACAGGCGCTGGAGTGTGACGACCAGGGGATTTTCACAGTAACCTCATTGCAGTGTTAATGTAAGCCTACTTGTGACTAATAAATAAACTTTTTAAAAAACTCTCATGTAGCCTGAGACACTGAGGAAAAGTGTTGAGCGCCCCCCTGCCCCATACGCCGCCCCCCACCACTGCTGCGTTGATATCAATCAGCTAAACCTAGGGAACAAACCTCTGATTATCCTCATCTATGTAGCTTATTACACAGCAGGTGGTGCATTTATACACTAACCCAGCTGAGAGTCATTCCATTATCCAACATTGCTTGATATTATTAACCCATTTTATAGCGTGGCACCCGTCTGAATGTTGTTTGCGGTTTCCACATGCCGGAGAAAGCAAGTTATAATAATTAGTGGATTAAGATGGGTCCCAGCACACTGGCTACGCCTGGTATTCTTCGTAATTTGAGAATGTATTTTTAGTCAGAAGGATGGCTGTTTTCATGGCGATACCAAATGAATTATTTTCAATGCAATACATATAATATTGATTCGTCCTCTCCACGGCTGCACTGCACATTAAATATGTTGAACTGTGGCAAATACAGGTCTCTATAAATAACTTGCCATGAAGCAGTTGCCGTGGCAACCACAGGCCCGAAGCCTCTGTTTGATTTATAATGCTGATGCATGTTGATGGAGTGAAAGGGAAGCTGGGTCACTCCTCATTGTGAAAGGTACAACAACAACAAAAAAATCCTGATCCGAAACCTCCCCCCCCCCCCCCGCTACCCTCCCCAACCAATTCTTGTAGGTTTGACAATCTGTTATGGTATTTCAGAGACCATTACTATGCTATGCCACAGAGGGGTTTTTTTTATGTGGAAAGGTTAAACGTGAGATATATTTGCTAAAGCGAATGAGTGAAAGAGTGTGCTCATGATTGCTAAATAACACACATTCTGTTGCTCGGTCGTCTCCCTGAAAAATGTGTGCAAGTTGGAGCATTTACCAAGTTAAAATAAGCTAAAGGAGACCTTGTTAAACAGAGAGCTTTTGCATTGTGTATGAAAAGAGGCTTTTTAAGCAGTCGAAGAAGTAGTTCTGGGATTTAACACCATTCAATACTCGGCTGCAGCCGATATAATTATTATATATTGAACAGATCCATCTTCAAGTGTTTTTTTCGGAGTGTGAGGGGTTCTCAATATCAGGAACCCCTGACCCTATCTCCACTGCTTCCCTGCATCAGAGGCCTTTTACTTTATGTCCAATGTAAAAGAGTTATCTGAAGTCCCAGAAGAAACAGCTCAGTTGCAGACTTTGCTAATCTTCTTCAAGGTGATGAATAATCCTGGCCGCAATCCATCCCTCAACCCAATGAAAGCACCTCGTGGTATCAACGTGAGTCATGGCATGAGCTGCAGTATGACTGGAACAGATGTTGCCTGGAAACTAGAAGGAGGAGTAGGCCATTCGGCCCTTTGAGCCTGCTCTGCCATTCATTTTGATCATGGTTGATCATTGAATTCAATATCCTGATTCCCCTCCATCCTCCCATATCCCTTGATCCCTTTAGCCCCAAGAGCTACATCTAATTTATAGAAACAAGCCCCACCCAATCCCCAGTTTTTTAAAAAAGGAAAGGCTTGCATTCATATAGCGCCTTTCATTATAACTGGGTCTCTCAAAGCGCTTTACTTATGAAATGTCGGGGGGGAGTTTGTCGGCCGTTCACACCGACGGAATTTTCTGGTCCCGTTGCAGTGAACAGAGATGTGGCTGATGGTCAAATTTTCCATCCTCGCTTGGTGGGGCGTGAATGACCGGTAAGATTGTGCCCTCTTGTCACCATGGCAAAGGAGGAAACGCAGCAGCCAATTTGTGCACAGAAAGCTCCCACAAGCAATAATGTGATAATGACCAATGTAATTGGTCGAGGATAACTCCACTGGTCTCCTTCAAAACAGTGCCGAGGGATCTTGTACATCTACCCAAGCAGATCAATGGAGCCGTTAGCAATGCAGCACTCTCTCAGTGCTGCACTCAATGGTCAGCCTTGATTTTCATTCTCAAGCCCTGGACATCCAAACAAGGAACTGGAGTAGGCCTTTCGAGCCTGATCCACCATTTAATGAAATCGTAGCTGATCTGATGTAACCTCAGATCTACATCCCAATGACCCCAATAACATACCACCCCCTTGCTCACCAAGAATCTATCCACTCCTGCCTTAAAAATATTCAAAGACTCTGCTTCCACTGCCTTTGAGGAAGAGAAGACTCACGACCCTCTGAGACAAAAAAATTCCACTTCATCTCTGTCTTCAATGGGAAACCCCTTTATCTTTAAACAATGGCCGCCAGATTCCAGCTTCTTCAACAAGAGGAAACATCCAATAATTGTCTTCCCTTAAGTTTTAGTGGATGCATTTATCTCCAATAGTTTTTACGGTTAATGATGGCCTACATTTTGCGGATAGCAGTCTGTTCATTGCACTTGCCCCAGTCACTCTCTCCAGGATTTCACGCCGAGATTTTGGGTAATTAGAGTCAAAGCAATGCTGCTCCGTGAACAGTGCAAGCAACAATGTACCTCCTCAAACAATCAGATTGGAGAATCCTTACTGAGGCCCGCAGTCCACATGCACCCTGTTCAGACACCTCAGAACCTTGTGACTCAGACGTGAGAGTACTACAAACTGAGACATAAAGTAAAGTTTATTTATTAGTCACAATTAAGGCTTACATTAACACTGCAATGAAGTCACTGTGAAATTTCACTAGTCGCCACAGTCTGGCGCCTGTTCGGGTCAATCCACCTAACCAGCACGTCTTTCAGAACGTGGGAGGAAACCGGAGCACCCAGAGGAAACCCACGCAGACATGGGGAGAATGTACACACTCCACACAGACAGTGACCCAGCCGGGAATCGAACCTGAGCCCCTGGTGTTGTAAGGCAGCAGTGCTAACCATAGTGCTACCGTGCCACCGCACGGGTTGATGCACAGTGGTTAAACACTTTTTTAATCCTTTTCAGCTGAGTCCCTTTGACATTAACTTGCCCAGCGACTTTGAGCATGCGCCATCTCATCAGGATTTTGATACAACATAATTTCTAAATCATAGAATCATAGAATCCTGCCATGCAGAAGGAGGCCAATCGGCCCATCAAGTCTACACTGACAACAGTCCCCCATGGCCTTATCCCATAACCCCACATATTTACCCTGCTAATCCCCCGACACTAGGGTCAATTTAGCACAGTCAATCCACCTAACCTGCACATCCTTGGACTGTGGGAGGAAACTGGAGCACCCGGAGGAAACCCACGCAGACACGGGGAGAACTTGCAGACTCCACACAGACAGTGACCCAAGGCTGGAATTGAGCTTGGGTTCCTTGTGCTGTGAGGCAGCAGTGCTAACCACTGTACCACCGTGCCACCCCTAAACATTAACATCAATGGTGATGCACCAGAGGGCAGCATGTTGGCACAGTAGGGATGGGCAATAAATGCTGGCCAGCCAGCGACATCCATATCCCATTAATTAATAATAACTCTATGGGCTGAATGGTATCTTTCTGCATAGTAGGGATTCTATGATTCTAGAGTCGTAGTCATAGAGTCACAGAGGTTTACAGTATGGAAACAGGCTCTTTGGCCCAACTTGTCCATGCCACCCTATTTTTAAAAACTCAGCTAGTCCCAATTGCCTGTGTTTGGCCCATATCCCTCGATAGCCGTCTTACTCATGTAACTGTCTAAATGCTTTTTAAGAAGACAAAATTGTACCCGCCTCTACTACTACCTCTAGCAGCTTGTTCCAGACACTCATCACTCTCTGTGTGAAAAAATTGCCCCTCTGGACACTGTTGTATCTCTCCCCTCTCACCTTAAACCTATGCCCTCTGGTTTTAGACTCCCCTATCTTTGGAAAAAGATATTGACTATCTAGCTGATCTATGCCTCTCATTATTTTAGAGACCTCTAGAAGATCACCCCTAAGTATCCTACACTTCAGGGAAAGAGGTCCCAGTCTATCCAGCCTCTCTTTATAACTCATTCCATCAAGTCCCGGTAGCATCCTAGTAAATCTTTTCTGTACTCTTTCTAGTTTAATAATATCCTTTCTATAATAGGGTGACCAGAACTGTACACAGTATTCCAAGTGTGGCCTCGCCAATGTCTTGTACAACTTCAACAAGATGTCCCAACTCTTGTATTCAATGTTCTGACCGATGAAACTAAGCATGCCGAATGCCTTCGTCACCCCCCTGTCCACCTGTGACTCCACTTTCAATGAGTTATGAACATGTACGCCTAGATCTCTTTGTTCTATAACTCTCCCCAACGCCCTACCATTAACTGAGTAAGTCCTGCCCTGGTTCAGTCTACCAAAATGCATCACCTCGCATTTATCAAAATTAAACTCCATCTGCCATTCATCAGCCCCCTGACCCAATTGATCAAGATCCCGTTGCAATCCAAGATAAAGTTCTTCACAGTCCACTATGCCTCCAATCTTGGTGTCATCTGCAAACTTACTAACCATACCTCCTAAATTCTCATCCAAATCATTAATATAAATGACAAATAACAGTGGGCCCAACACTGATCCTTCAGGCACACCACTGGTCAGAGGCCTCCAGTTTGAAAAACAATCACCCTCTGTCTTCTGTCACCAAGCCAATTTTATATCCATTTGGCTACCTCACCCTGGATCCCATGAGATTTAATCTTATGCAGCAACCTACCATGCGGTACCTTGTCAAAGGCCTTGCTAAAGTCCATGTAGACAACATCAACTGCACTGTCCTCGTCTACCTTCTTGGTTACCCCTTCAAAAAACTCAATCAAATTTGTGAGACATGATTTTCCACTCACAAAGCCAGGTTGACTGTCCCTAATCAGTCCTTGCATCTCTAAATGCCTGTAGATCCTGTCTCTCAGAATACCTTCCAAAAACTTACCCATCTCAGATGTGAGGCTCACCGGCCTGCAGTTCCCAGGCTTTTCCCTGCAGCCATTTTTAAACAAAGGCACAACATTTGCCACCCTCCAATCTTCAGGCACCTTACCTGTGACTATCGATGATTCAAATATCTCTGCTAGGAGACCCGCAATTTCCTCCCTAGCCTCCCACAATGTCCTGGGATACACTTCATCAGGTCCCGCAGATTTATCTACCTTGATGCGCTTTAAGCCTACAGCACCTCCCTCTCTGTAATATGTACACTCCTCAAGACATCACTATTTATTTCCCCAAGTTCCCTAACATCCATGCTTTTCTCAGCAGTAAATACTGATGAGAAATATTCATTTAGGATCTCACCCATCTCTTATGGATCCGCAAATAGTTGATCCTTAAGAGGCCCTACTCTCTCCCTAATTACTCTTTTGCCCTTTATGTATTTGTAGAATCTCTTTGGATTCTATGATTATCACTACCAAGTCACCAATGATCAATATTTATGAGCAGAAAAGCCTTTTTTCACTCTTGACTCTGAGAAAAAGATGAGAAAAAGATATGAGTCAAGTTGGTGATCTGAAATCCAAGTATCGTGAAGTCAGGAATTGTGCTTTCACCTCCAGTACATGTCCCTATTTCACTTAGGTTGGTGCTGGGGATAATATATTTCCAGTGAAGTGCAAAAATGACATGTCAGAAGTGCCAAACTGATTCAAGAGACCTGCTGGGCAGTGTTTGAGCAAAGGCCGGGCTCTTTTGAATATTTGGGAAGTATTATTTCCTGCCTGAGATCTCAACTCACTTCAATCAGTCGCTCATACAGTGCAGCTCTTTAAGTTTATTTATTAGTGTCACAAGTAGGCTTACATTAACACTGCAATGAAATTACTGTGAAAATCCCCCAGTCGCCACACTCCGGCGCCTGTTTGGGTACACTGAGGGAGAATTTACTAAGGCCAATGCACCTAACCAGCATGCCTTTTGGACTGTGGGAGGAAACTGGAGCACCCGGAGGAAACCCATGCAGACACGGGGAGAACGTCCAGACTCCACACAGACAGTGACCCAAACCGGGAATCGATCCCGAGTCCCTGGTGCTGTGAGGCAGCAGTGCTAACCACCTTGCCGCCGTGCCACCCAATTTGATGTTCCATCATCTGCCTTTTATCTAGTAAGGGTGATGATCAGTGCTGGCAACGCGGTGTATTTCAAAACAACTTGATGTATGGTCAGGTCCTGCATCAGGCAATTCGCACTCTGTGAGGTTTCGCTTTATTTGAAGTCAAGACTTCCACGCCCTCAGGAAGATCCATCAAGCCTCTGTTGATGAATTGGGCCAAAGGGCCTGTGGCCATGTTGTATAGCTCTGTGACTCCGTGGACGGAATCTTACCACCATTCACACCTGCAGGATTTTCCCAAACCCCCGCAGCAAACGAGGAATTGGCTGAGGCAGCAGTGCTAACCATTGTGTCGCCATGCCGCCCTATTGCATCGGAGTGTTTTTGGCCTCGATTTGGCACTCAAATCCTGGAGTGGGACTCAAATCTGGACACTCAAGAGTGGCGAGTGCTACCAACTGAGTCATGGCTTACCAAAGTGCCACCGTGCCATCCCATGCATGCCCACTCTCGTTCGCTCAATTTAATTTGTGGAATATAAATGTAATAACTCTGCACAAACTACAGTCCGACATATTAATATTTTGACATGATAGACATTCTTTCCAATGCGAAAAGTTTGGTAAACTCAGTAAAATGGGAGATGGAGTGGGTTACACAGCATCGGGAATGTACCACACTGTTCTAAAACGTATGTGTGCGCATATATATTGCCCAGAAATTAATTATCTCCCCTTAAATTGTGGGTTTCCTCCCACAGTCTGAAAGACGTGCTGGTTTGGGGCATTGACCCGAACAGGTGCCAGAGTGTGACGACTAGGGGAATTTCACAGTAACTTCATTGCAGTGTTAATGTAAGTCTTATTTATGAGTAATAAGTAAACTTTTATTTTCTTTGTTCTTTCCGGAAGGATAGGGGATTTTAGTTCAGTCGGGGCAGCATGGTCGGTGCAGGCTTGGAGGGCCGAAGGGCCTGTTCACATTTGTTCTTAAATGTGAATGAATATATCCATCTATTACTTTGACTGTTAATGATAGTCTACATTTTGCAAATAGCGGTGTATTCCCCGTACTTGCCCACAGCCTCACTATTAGGATTTCGCATCGTGATTTGGGTTGGTTAGAAAGTCACAACAGCGCTAGATTTGAGACCCCTGTGAAGGGGTGAGCAATGGGTTCGCCTCCTCAACCAATCTGATTGTCGAGCCCTCACTGAGACCCGCAGCGGGGAGAAATTGGAGACAGCCCGAAAGGAGCAGGAGAGGAGGGGGCAAGTGGTGGGAGGAGGGGGAGGGCGGAGGCCGGAGGGGCTGGGGGAGGGGTGCAGGGGTAGTTGCAATCTGGCCACCGCAGGGGCTGCAAGTGGCTGTGGAACTTTCCCTCAACCAGAGCTATCAAACTTTTCCCCCCACTGTGACCCTATTTTAATGATTGATAATTGGCATGGCCCCAGACTGAGATGTGGAGATGCTGGCGTTGGACTGGGGTAAGATTTGTAGAAACGTGATGTTTATGTCCCACACTGAGAGACAGGGGAGGAAATATGTGATAGCAGCGGCAGGGGGGGTGGGGGGGGAGGGGGGGTGGTTGGGGAGCAGCACAGAATAGGTACAGGAGAGAAATTGTGAGCGTGGGAAGGGGGGCTGAGAGAGGAAGGGGCCAATAGTTTTAATTACATTCACCATAGTGTGGGAAGGAAGGCTGGTGGGGTGATCTTTGGAGCCAGCTCCCTCTCCTTTGCTCAGTAAATATGGAAACCGCCTTTCTTTCTAACCTCCCCAGCCTTGAACCAATCTCCCTCCCACTCCTGCCTCCACTCCCTGAACTGCCAAAATCCTCCCTGCCAAATACCATGGATCGACTGGATTCAAGGAGCCATGCCATCTCTCTCCTCTTGCTGCAGTACCAGCAGTGACCACTACGGCCCTGTTGGCACTGCCAGGACTGATGAGGCTGCCGGCCAGTGCAGAAGGCAGGGCATCACCTTCCGTTGGGCACCGGAGGGACTAGAGTGCTTTATTGACCCCTTCAATCACCTTTCGGTTCAATGCTTTAAGTTTCATTCCTGCTTCATTTTTGTTTCTTTGCATTGTCCCTCAGTTTGTTCAACTTAGTTTAACTGATTTGCCAGAAAGAATGGTGAGATATCATTCACAGCAAGGAGCACGTCTTTCATTGTTTTGCTCACCCTCAGTACGTTATGGCTGTGGGGGAATGGCCGGGGGAGGGAGGAGCGGGTTTGGCATGGAGTGAGCTCCATGTTGACTCCGCTTTTGGGAGAGGTACACCATCTGCACGCACTTCCCCACCCCTCATGTTATTCAGCCCCCTGTGTGGATGCGGCCTCCTGCTGAGAACTGAGCGAAAATCATAGAATTGCTACAGTGCAGGAGGAGGCTCTTCGGCCAATTGAGTCTGCACTGACCACAGTCCCAACCAGGCCCTATCCCCGCAACCCCACACACTTACCCTGCTAGTCCCCCTGACACTAAGGGGCAATTTAGCATGGCCAATCCTCCTAACCAGCACATCTTTTGGGCTGTGGGAGGAAACCAGAGCACCCGGAGGAAACCCACACAGACATGGGGAGAACATGCAAACTCCACACAGACAGTGACAAGGCTGGAATTGAACCCGGGTCCCTGCTGCTCTGAGGCAGCAGTGCTAACCACTGTACCCGCCGCGCTGCCCTTCACACAACTCCACACAATTTTAAATAATATATATTTTTAAGTCTGTTTATATTTCATTTTTTCTTCTATCTAAATCAAAGCTTTTATTTTGCTCAAATGAAAATTTAAATGACGGACTTCTTAGTTTGCTGTCTGTGAGAATGCTTAGATGTGATTGGCTGCATGCTCTGCTTGCTGATGCCACTGTTGCTGCACATTCGGAGTCTCCTTGACTTGGCATCGGATTTGAACTGCGCTTGGAAAATGGGAAATCTGCGTCACGAGGCTGTTAGATTTTCCTGGGTAAACGTCTCCAAGGTCAACGTAGAATGCACATTAACAGATCAAATCCATTATATTTCTGCTTATTTTATTGCCTGAAGCATGCTTTACTTTTGAAATAACTGTCCATTACTGTAGTTTTCTCTATTTTGATTATGTTATGCACCACAACATGGAGTAAGCCACGATTGGGTATGACGCAGGGGACATAGGTTCAAGGTGCATGGGGAAACGTTTAGAGGACATGTGCGAGGCAGGTTTTTAACACAGAGGGCACTGCCCAGGGAGGTGGTGGAAGCAGGTACGATAGTGATATTTACGGGG
Source organism: Mustelus asterias (assembly GCF_964213995.1). Taxonomy (NCBI): domain Eukaryota; kingdom Metazoa; phylum Chordata; class Chondrichthyes; order Carcharhiniformes; family Triakidae; genus Mustelus; species Mustelus asterias. Next base: position 9,770,086 of record NC_135806.1, read on the forward strand.
CAACTAGACGAATACATGAATAGGATGGGAATGGAAGGATACAGACTCTGTAAGCGCATACGGTTTCAGTTTAGGCAGGCATCATGATTGGCGTTGGCTTGGAGGGCCAAAGGGCCTGTTCTTTGACATCTTGGCTTTATAGAATGGCACGGGCGATTGGATAATAAATCCTTAATCCTTTTGATCGCCCACTCCCCTTATTTCTATTCCATTCCATTATTCCAACATGACATTTAATTGCATTTAAAAACCAGTTAAAAATGTGTTAGCATTCAGATTGGGAGATAAATCCTCCACTCGGTGACATTAAAAAAAAGGTCACGTCGCCTTTTGCCATCCGAAGTAAAAGTCACCAAGTCTCAAAGAGATAAATCTCAGTTACTCTGATGACTTTACACTCATCTAAAGCTAATATAATTTAACAAGTCTCTGGGGTGAGCCATCAGTGATAAAAGATGCTGCTACGAACATAACAAACGCACTGGGTCTACATTGTCTTTTGGGGGGCATCTCCAATAGGGCACATCCCCAAGAAGACTTGCCCTTTAGTCCTACTCACAAGATCTCCTGAAATCACCCAATCACCTGTACATTTTTTGTGCATAAGTATCTTTGTCCATAAGGCATTGACATTGTTTTCTGAATTACATGATAGAATCATTACCTGCTTTCAACATTTGCACTGTTTCAGCTTTTAGGCTGATTTGATTTGAATTGATTTGATCTGATTTATTATAGTCACATGTATTGGTATACAGTGAAAAGTATTGTTTCTTGCGCACTATACAGACAAAGCATACTGTTCATAGAGGAAGAATGGACAGGATGCAGAATGTAGTGTGACAATTATAGCTAGGGTGTAGAGAAAGATCAACTTAATATAAAATAGGTCCATTCAAAAGTCTGACGGCAGCAGGGAAGAAGCTGTTCTTGAGTCGGTTGGTACGTGACCTCAGACTTTTGTATCCTTTTCGCGATGGAAGAAGGTGGAAGAGAGAATGTCCGAGTGCGTGGGGTCCTTGATTATGCTGGCTGCTTTTCTGAGGCAGCGGGAAGTGTAGACAGATTCAATGGATGGGAAGCTGGTTTGTGTGATGGACTTGGCTTCATTCATGACCCTTTGTAGTTTCTTGCAGTCTTGGACAGAGCAGGAGTCATATCAAGCTGTGATACAACCAGAAAGAATGCTTTCTATAGTGCATCTGTAAAAGTTGGTGACAGTCGTAGTGGACATACCAAATTTCCTCCACCTCCTGAGAAAGTAGAGGCGTTGGTGGGCTTTCTTAATTACAGCTTCAGCGCGGAGGGACCAGGACAGGTTGTTGCCGATCTGGACACCTAGAAACCTGAAGTTCTCTCTTAATCTTAGTTTGTCACGATAAGCGATGCACAATTCTTTAAATATACGAATGATGTTGCTCAGTTAGTTTCACATTGCCAACATTCAACAGGTCTATTGGACCTGATAATCCAATAATTACGGTATTAGACTGGCAACCCCACATTATGAGTTCAAGTCCTGCTCTGGCAAGTTGCGAAATTGAACGCAATAAATTTGGTCCCATAAAAGCTGCTATTCTGATGTCACCCAGGGCCTTTAAGGGAGGGATCCGCCACTTCTCACTTCTCGACAGGGGTGATTAGCCTTTCTGACCTCTCCTTGCAGACCAACACGCCCCAGCCACAGCCACCTTTGCAAGGTGCAGTGGTTAGAGAACTGTCAGGCCTGTGACGGAAAAGTGACTGCGCATGTTGCTGTTTCCACGCTGTGCACAGAATTAACCCCGCAACACAGTCGACAGCTTCTACAGCCCGAGAGCTTGCACTATATTAAAGAGCCGCTTGACTGCTGAGACACATTCGCAGCATCAAATCTTACCCCATATGATCCACTTTCTATCCCGCAGATTTACTTTAGTATGAATGAATGGAGAAGTAGTCCAAAGCTATCCCCAGAGTCGCTTGTGTCATCCACTTATGCTCAGTCTTTTACGAAGAATATGAGTTCACATTTCCAGGTTAATTGCAACTAAATAAACACCTTTTTAGAAACGGCCTCACAATCCTGATGTTCAGATCGATTAATCATTTCCCTTTCTATATCACACCGTGAAATCTCACAGCACAGAAGGAGACCATTCAACCCATTATGTTTGTGCCGGATCCTTGAAAAAGCTCTCCAATTAGTCTCACACTCCAGCTCTTTCCCTCATAGCTTTGCAATTTTCTTCTTTTCAAGTGCTTTATTTAAATCCCTTTTGAGATTTACTATTAAATCTGCTTCCACCGCCCTTTCAGGCAGATTCCAGATACAAAAATCCGCTGTCTAAAAAATAATCACATCCCCGCCAGGTTTATGTTAAACCAATTACTGGAAACTTGGGAGCTCTGTTTACAGACCCTTCTGTCTCCAAAAGCAGCTTCTTTGATTTACCTCATCATTTTCAACACCTCTATTGAATTTCCTCTTAACTTATTTTTGCTCTAAGGAGAGCTATATACAAGTGTAAATATGCCCTTGCTAAAAACCATCCACAAAACATTGAACAGAACAGAAATGTCTTTGATTTGATTTGATTTATTATTGTCACATGTATTAGCATACAGTGAAAAGTATTGTTTCTTGCGCGCTATACAGACAAAGCATACCGTTTATAGAGAAGGAAAGGAGAGAGTGCAGAATGTAGTGTTACAGTCATAGCTAGGGTGTCGAGAAAGATCAACTTAATGCAAGGTAGGTCCATTCAAAAGTCTGATGGCAGCAGGGAAGAAGCTGTTCTTGAGTCGGTTGGTACATGACCTCAGACTTTTGTATCTTTTACCCGATGGAAGAAGGTGGAAGAGAGAATGTCCAGGGTGTGGGGGTCCTTAATTATGCTGGCTGCTTTGCCGAGGCAGCGGGAAGTGTAGACAGAGTCAATGGATGGGAGGCTGGTTTGCGTGATGGATTGGGCTACACTCACGACCGTTTGTAGTTTCTTGCGGTCTTGGGCAGAGCAGAAGCCATACCAAGCTGTCTTGAGTTGCCCTGGAAGTGTACAATGAAGACATAAGTAATACAAGCTCGATGTCAAGTTGCCAGGCAAGTTCGGTAGCATTTTTAGTGCATGGTATTTTGTAATAAATCTTCGGAGGCAGAAGTCCCTTCACCAAAATTCCTTTATTTACAATTCCAACAGCAGTGCACAGAGTGCTCGCAGTCAGCAGTCTACCTTCAGGAGTGCCAGAGGAACTGACACTCCCACTTAAATTCAAGCAAGAGACTCCCTGATTGGCCCATCAATTGACTCCTTAATCAGGGAGTTCCTATTCCAATAGACCAACCTCAATGGCCTGATTGAAGTTATTATGGTATTTGAGTAAAAAGAATTATGGACAAAATTCAACTTCTGGCCCGTTCCTTGGTCTAAGCATTTCACGTGGATCAGTTACAAGAGAAACAGCCTTCCATGGTCCAGGGGTAGAGAGGGAAGACTTGTTGGGAGCTTTTCTTCAGTGGTGCGGACAATCAATGAGGGCACAGGGCTCTTTTCGTTGGTGTGCCTGGAGTTACATTATCCACCATCTCCTCCAGTGTGAGGCATCCCAACTTGAGCACACTGCCAAATGTTGTTGCTGTTGCAAATGAGAATAAGTAGATTATGCCGGGCATTGGACTGAGGTGCCACCTTCTCCAGATGCTGTGGTCCTTCTGAAGTGAAATGATTGCTTTTATTTCTGTTGGCGGGCAGCCTTGCATGTTAGAATTCTATCCACCCTGTAATACTGCAGATATTCTGGGAGCCATAGCCTCAATGCAAGATGTGCACATATGTCAAGCTTGAAACCACATCTGATTAGAACAAGATGTTCGATGGTAATTGTATGCTGAAGATACAGCATGGTGAACTGCCAAGCTACAATGCCAGATAATTGGTTTGTGCCAATGGTTCCCCACACAAATATGCCAAAATTGCTCTAGTGAATGGACCCTCTGAGGAAGGTTGTTCTTGCTCTCGAGGGAGTGCAGCGAAGGTTTACCGGGGATTCCGGGGATGGCGCGACTGATGTATGAGGAGAGATTGACTAGGTTAGGATTGTTTTCGCTGGAGTTCAGACAAATGATGGGGGGGATCTCACTGAGATTTATAAAATTCGAACAGGACTAGAGAGGGTAGATGCAGGGAGGATATTCCTGATGGTGGGGGAGTCCAGAACCAGGGGTTACAGTCTGAGGATTCGGGGTAGACCATTTAGGACGGAGATGAGGAGGTATTTCTTCATCCAAAAAGTGGTGAGCCTGTGAAATTCATTACCACATGAAGTAGTTGATACCAAAACATTGGTATGGGCAGCAAAGGAGTCTGGGAAGGGTTTTTTAAGCGCGTGAAGTATAAAAGGTAGGCTGCAGTATACAGCGGGCAGCGTCGGGAGCGGGCAGTGGAGTGTGTGGGAAGCAGAGTGTGAGCTATAAGACTTTGGCTCACAGGGCTTGAGTGTGTGGGAAGCAGAGTGTGAGCTATAAGACTTTGGCTCACAGGGCTTGAGTGTGTGGGAAGCAGAGTGTGAGCTATAAGACTTTGGCTCACAGGGCTTAGGCTGAAAGGGCGAGCAGGGGTGAGTTGAATTCATTTTTGCACTTTCTACCTGGTACTGGCAAGGTATCTCGAGGGGATGGGTGTGCAGGCAGTGCAATGTTCCTCTTGCACTATGTTTGAGGTGAGGGACGACGACAGTGTCCCTGCTGATTACACCTGTGGGAAGTGCACCCATCTGCAGCTCCTCCAAAACCGTGTTAGGGAACTGGAGCTGGAGTTGGATGAACTTAGGATCATCAGGGACGCAGAGATGGCCATAGACACAAGCTTTAGGAATACAGTTACTCCGAGGATTGAAAACAGATGGGTGACGGTGAGAGGGGCTGGGAGGAAGCAGTCCGTGCAGGGATCCCCGGTGGTCGTTCCCCTTAGCAACAAGTATTCCGCTTTGGATACGGTTGAGGGGGATGACATACCAGTGGGGAGCCGCAGTGAGAGGATCTCCAGCACTGTGTCCGTCTCTGTGGCTCGGGAGGGAAAGGGGGAGAGCGGGAGGGCGATAGTTATTGGGGACTCGTTAGTTCGAGGGATAGATAGGAGGTTCTGTGGCAGCAAAAGAGACTCACGGATGGTATGTTGCCTACCGGATGCCAAGGTCCGTGATGTCTCAGACCGTGTTTTCCAGATTCTGAAGGGGGAGGGGTAACAGTCACAAGTCGTGGTGCACATTGGTACCAATGACATAGGTAAGAGAAGGGACGGGGATTTAAAGCAGGAATTTCTGGAGCTGGGCTGGAAGCTGAGAGCCAAGACGAAACATGTGGTCATCTCTGGTACGTTGCCGGTACCACGTGATAGCGAGTTGAGAAACAGGGAGAGAGTGCAGTTAAATATGTGGTTGCAGGGATGGTGTAGGAGGGAGGGTTTCAGATACGTGGATAATTGGAACACGTTCTGGGGAAGGTGGGACCTGTACAAACAGGACGGGGTGCACCTGAACCAGAGGGGCACCAATATCCTCGGAGGGAAATTTGTTACGGCTCTTCAGGGGGGTTTAAACTAATTTGTCAGGGGAGTGGGAAAGGGAGTTGTAGTCCAGAAGTCAGTGAGGGTGGTGAGGTATTGGGGAAGGTATCAGGGTCAAGGGTGGGTACTGGAAGACAGGAAGGTGGGTTGAAGTGTGTCTACTTCAATGCAAGGAGCATCCGGAACAAGGTAGATGAACTTGGGGCGTGGATTGGTACTTGGGACTACGATGTTGTGGCCATTACGGAGACGTGGGTGGAACAAGGACAGGAATGGTTGTTGGACGTTCCGGGGTATAGATGTTTCACTAAGTGTAGGGAAGCTGGTAAAAGAGGTGGAGGAGTGGCATTGTTAATCAAGGATAGTTTAACGGCTGCGGAAAGGCACTTTGTGGGGGATCTGCACACTGAGGTAATATGGGCTGAAGTTAGAAATAGGAAAGGAGCGGTCACGTTGCTAGGAGTTTACTATAGGCCCCCAAATAGTAATAGAGATGTGGAGGAAGAAATTGCTAAGCAGATTATGGATATGTGTGGGGGTCACAGGGTAGTTGTCATGGGGGACTTTAACTTTCCAAATATTGATTGGAACCTTTGTAGGTCAAATAGTTTGGATGGGGCAGTTTTTGTGCAGTGTGTGCGGGAGGGTTTCCTGACACAATATGTGGATGGGCCGACTAGAGGTGAGGCCACATTGGATTTGGTACTGGGAAATGAACCGGGCCAAGTGTTAGATTTGGTTGTGGGAGAGCAATTTGGAGATAGTGACCACAATTCGGTGTCTTTTGTTATTGCAATGGAGAGGGATAGGGCCGTACGGCAGGGCAAGGTTTACAATTGGGGGAGGGGTAATTATGATGCGATTAGGCAAGAATTAGGGGGCATAAGTTGGGAACAGAAACTGTCAGAGAAAGGAACTAATGAAAAGTGGAACTTTTTCAAGGAACAAATACTGGATGTCCTTGATAGGTATGTTCCTGTCAGGCAGGGAGGAAATGGCCGAGTGAGGGAACCATGGTTCACAAAAGAGGTGGAATGTCTTGTGAAAAGGAAGAGGGAAGCTTATGTAGGGATGAGGAAACAAGGTTCAGATGGCTCGATTGAGGGTTACAAGTTAGCAAGGAATGAGCTGAAAAAGGGGCTTAGGAGAGCTAGGAGGGGACATGAGAAGTCCTTGGCGGGTCGGATCAAGGAAAACCCCAAGGCTTTTTACTCTTATGTGAGGAATAAAAGAATGACCAGGGTGAGGTTAGGGCCGGTCAAGGACAGTAGTGGGAACTTGTGTATGGAGTCAGTAGAGATAGGCGAGGTGATGAATGAATACTTTTCTTCAGTGTTCACCAAGGAGAGGGGCCATGTTTTTGAGGAAGAGAAGGTGTTACAGGCTAATAGGCTGGAGGAAATAGATGTTCGGAGGGAGGATGTCCTGGCAGTTTTGAATAAACTGAAGGTCGATAAGTCCCCTGGGCCTGATGAAATGTATCCTAGGATTCTTTGGGAGGCAAGGGATGAGATTGCAGAGCCTTTGGCGTTGATCTTTGGGTCCTCGCTGTCCACGGGGATGGTGCCAGAGGACTGGAGAATGGCGAATGTTGTTCCTCTGTTTAAGAAAGGGAATAGAAATGACCCTGGTAATTATAGACCGGTTAGTCTTACTTCGGTGGTTGGTAAATTGATGGAAAGGGTCCTTAGGGATGGGATTTACGACCATTTAGAAAGATGCGGATTAATCCGAGATAGTCAGCACGGATTCGTGAAGGGCAAGTCGTGCCTCACAAATTTGATAGAATTTTTTGAGGAGGTAACGAAGTGTGTTAATGAAGGTAGGGCAGTTGATGTCATATACATGGATTTTAGTAAGGCGTTTGATAAGGTCCCCCATGGTCGGCTTATGATGAAAGTGAGGAGGTGTGGGATAGAGGGAAAGTTGGCCGATTGGATAGGCAACTGGCTGTCTGACCGAAGACAGAGGGTGGTGGTCGATGGAAAATTTTCGGATTGGAGGCAGGTTGCTAGCGGTGTGCCGCAGGGATCAGTGCTTGGTCCTCTGCTCTTTGTGATTTTTATTAATGACTTAGAGGAGGGGGCTGAAGGGTGGATCAGTAAATTTGCTGATGACACCAAGATTGGTGGAGTAGTGGATGAAGTGGAGGGCTGTTGTAGGCTGCAAAGAGACATAGATAGGATGCAAAGCTGGGCTGAAAAATGGCAAATGGAGTTTAACCCTGATAAATGTGAGGTGATTCATTTTGGTAGGACAAATTTAAATGTGGATTACAGGGTCAAAGGTAGGGTTCTGAAGACTGTGGAGGAACAGAGAGATCTTGGGGTCCATATCCACAGATCTCTAAAGGTTGCCAGTCAAGTGGATAGAGCTGTGAAGAAGGCCTATAGTGTGTTAGCTTTTATTAACAGGGGGTTGGAGTTTAAGAGCCGTGGGGTTATGCTGCAACTGTACAGGACCTTGGTGAGACCACATTTGGAATATTGTGTGCAGTTCTGGTCACCTCACTATAGGAAGGATGTGGAAGCGCTGGAAGGAGTGCAGAGGAGATTTACCAGGATGCTGCCTGGTTTGGAGGGTAGGTCATATGAGGAAAGGTTGAGGGAGCTAGGGCTGTTCTCTCTGGAGCGGAGGAGGCTGAGGGGAGACTTAATAGAGGTGTATAAAATGATGAAGGGGATAGATAGAGTGAACGTTCAAAGACTATTTCCTCGGGTGGATGGAGCTATTACAAGGGGGCATAACTATAGGGTTCGTGGTGGGAGATACAGGACGGATATCAGAGGTAGGTTCTTTAGGCAGAGAGTGGTTGGGGTGTGGAATGGACTGCCTGCAGTGATAGTGGAGTCAGACACTTTAGAAACATTTAAGCGGTTATTGGATAGGCACATGGAGCACACCAGGATGATAGGGAGTGGGATAGCTTGATCTTGGTTTCAGATGAAGCTCGGCACAACATCGTGGGCCGAAGGGCCTGTTCTGTGCTGTACTGTTCTATGTTCTATGTTCTATTAAATGTATTCAAGAGGCTGCCGGATAGCACTTGGGGCAAATGGGATCAAATATTATGGGAAGAAAGCAGGATTAGGCTATTGAGTTGGGCGATCAGTCATGACCGTGATGAATGGCGGAGCAGGCTCGATGGGCCAAATGGCCTCCAGCTGCTCCTATCTTCTATGTTTCTAGGACCCTAAAAAGAGAGTGGATGAACGGGGAGAAAGGCCATTGCAAAGCATTATCTTCCAGTTAGAGAAGGTTAGCTGTTTGGCAGCTGCAATTCACCTGCCCTCTCAATGATGTTCAAAATTGTGAAGGGTTTTGGCATGGGCAAATAACAAGAAGCTGTTTCTATTGGCAGGCAACCAGGGGACATATGAGGAGCGTTTGAGGACTCTGGGTCTGTACTCGATGGAGTTTAGAAGGATGAGGAGGGCGTCTCATTGAGACATACAGAATACGGAAAGGCCTGGATAAAGCGGACATTAGTAGCTGAGACTCGGATCCGAGGGCGCAGACTCAGAGTAAAGGGACAACCCTTCAGAACCGAGATGAGGAGGCATTTCTTCAGCCAGTGGGGGGTGAATCTTTGGAATTAATTGCCACAGAGGAGGTCATTGAACGTATTTAAGACAGAGATGGATAGGTTCTTGATTGATAAGGGGATCAAAGGTTACCGGGAAAAAGCGGTAGAGTGCAATTGAGAAACTTATCAGCCAGGATTGAATGGCGGAGCAGACTCGATGGGCCAAATGGACTAATTCTGCTTCTATATCTTATGATATTATGGACAAAGATTTACGCTGAGTGGCAGAGGAACCAAAGGGGAGTGGAGGGATTTTTTTTTTAACACAGCGACTTAGAATGAACTGCTCAAAAGGGCAGTGAAAGCAGATTGAATGTACGAAAGGGAACGGGATAAATACTTGTAAAGGAAAGATATTAGGTCTGTGAAGAAGGAGCAGGGGAGTGGGACCAATTGGAACAGCTCAGATTGCGGCCATTACATGTGAATCTGCTACTTATGTAAATGCTTTTAACACCCTTAAATGTTCTGAGGACAGGTCATCGTGGCGCTTGGCTCCTCCCTCTGTGACTGGGTCCTGAACTCCCTAACTCACAGACCACAATCAGTAAGAATAGGCAACAACACCTCCTCCACGATCATCCTCAACACCGGTACCCCACAAGGCTGTGTTCTCAGCCCCTAACTATACTCCTTATACACCTATGACTGTGCGGCCAAATTCCTCTCCAAAATTTGGGCTGACACATTCCTTCCTTAATTGGAAAATTAAAGCTTCAAGCCATCAATTATCATTCCTGCACATCTGGCGCAGAACATTCAGGAACATTCAGCTTTCCAATTTAAACTGACTCACCCTCATTACATACATTTAAAGAAACAGAAAATACAGAATACACCTCGATGAGAATTAATATTTTTTTGAACTGCACAAAATTTGCTATAAAACACCAGCAAGTTGACGTTATTTCCTACTCCACCTGAAGTAGGGTGGCACAGTGGTTAGCACTGCTGCCTCACAGCGCCAGGGACTAGGGTTCGATTCCCGGCTTGGGTCACTGTCTGTGTGGAGTTTGCACATTCTCCCCATATCTGCGTGGGTTTCCTCCGGGTGCTCCGGTTTCCTCCCACAGTCAGAAAGACGTGCTGGTTAGGGTGCATTGGCCATGCTAAATTCTCCCTCAGTGTACCCAAACAGGTGCCGGAGTGTGGTGACTAGGGGATTTTTGCAGTAACATGGGGGGGGGTGGGGGGGGGGGGGGTGGGGGGGGGTGGGGGGTGGGGGGGGGGGTGGGGGGGGGGGGGGTGGGGGGTGGGGGGGGGGGGTGGGGGGGGGGGGGGGGGTGGGGGGGGGGTGGGGGGGGGTGGGGTTGCGGGGGGGTGTGGGTGCTGGGGGGTGGGGGGGGTGGGGGGGTGGGGTGGGGGGGGGGGTGGGGGGGGGGTGGGGGGGGGGGTGGGGGGTGGGGGGGGGGGGGGGGGGGGGGGGGGGGGGGGGGGGGGGGGGGGGGGGGGGGGGGGGTGCCATGGGGTCAGGCCGACAATAGGATGAGAATTTTATCGTCAAGCTGTCACTGGAGCGGAAACCAAGGTAGGTCATCAAGCACAGTGACTGGCCAGTGAACAGGATCAGGTGCAAGATAGGATAAGGGAGACAGAGATTTTAGTGAGTGGATGTTTATGGAAGGTGAAAGATAGGAAGGCAACCAGCTGAGCATTGGAATAGTTGAGATGAAAGATAACAAGGTTTTCACCCCAGAAGAGTTGATCACCAAAGAATGATCATGAGGATATTTCTGACCTATTATAGGCGTGCTTATTAGCGACTGAGAAAGATTATTCATTGACTATCTTGACGCATGTGTGTTTGCTTAGCTTATTCTACATTAAAGTCGTTTATTTATTAGTCACAAGCCAGCTTACATTAACACCGCAATGAAGTTACTGTAAAATTCCCCCAGTTGCCACACTCTGACGCCTGTTTGGGTCAATGTACCGAACCAGCACGTCTTTCAGACTGTGAGAGGAAACCAGAGGAAACCCACACAGACATGGGGGGAATGTGCAAACTCCGCACAGACAGTGACCCAAGCTGGGAATTGACTGTAGGCCCCTGGTGCTGCGAGGCAACAGGGCTAACCACTGTGCCACTGGCACTGTTTTCCATTTGATTTGACCAGACTTTACACGGAAAGAAAGAACTTGCATTCATAGAGAGCTTTTCAACAATTTTGGAGCGTCTCGAAGTGCTTTACAGTCAATGAAGCGATTTAATTTTTGGAAGAGTGGCCATTGTTGCATGAAGGAATTGCTGGAACCAATAGGTGCACAACAAAATTCCACGGGTGGGATTTTATGGCTTCACTCGAGTGAGACCGGAAATTCCTGCTCGAGGTCAACAGACATTTCTGTTGTCCGCCCCTCGCCCGCTCCAATTCCGCGGTGGAAGGCGAGGTGGTAGAATTCCGGTGCACCAATACTACCGTGATAATGATCAGATTTTTTTTGTGATGTTGGTTGCGGGGTGAATGTTGGCTCGGATCTCAGGTAGACCTCCCCTTTCCAATCTTCAATATAGAACCGTGGAATCACTTACGTCTCCCTGGGGGAGGGCAGATAGCGCCTTGGATTAATGGCTCCCGCAACAGCGCCGCACTCCCTCATTACTGCAGCGGCAACATAAACCTCGATCAGGGATACGGACTCAGTAGTAGATTTAAAATGAAGGAAATCGGCTAACTACTTGATTGAGAAAAAATTGCAGGGATATAGAGTCATAGTCATAGAGGTTTACAACATGGAAACAGGCCCTTCGGCCCAACTTGTCCATGCCGCCCTTTTTTTTAAAACCCCTAAGCTAGTCCCAATTGTCCGCATTTGGCCCATATCCCTCCATACCCATGTAACTATCTAAATGCTTTTTAAAAGACAAAATTTTACTCACCTCTACTACTACCTCTGGCAGCTTGTTCCAGACACTCACCACCCTCTGTGTGATAAAATTGCCCCTCTGGACACTTTCGTATCTCTCCCCTCTCACCTTAAACCTATGCCCTCTAGTTTTAGACTCCCCTACCTTTGGGAAAAGATATTGACTATCTAGCTGATCTGTGCCCCTCATTATTTCATAGACCTCTATAAGATCACCCCTCAGCCTCCTACGCTCCTGAGAAAAAAGTCCCAGTCTATCCAGCCTCTCCTTATAACTCAATCCATCAAGTCCCAGTAGCATCCTAGTAAATCTTTTCTGCACTCTTTCTAGTTTAATAATATCCTTTCTATAATAGGGTGACCAGAATTGCACACAGTATTCCAAGTGTGGCCTTACCAATGTCTTGTACAACTTCAGCAAGACGTTCCAACTCCTGTATTCAATGTTCTGAATATGATTAAAGAGTGGGGAAGTAAAGCAGAGGTGGGAACCCTCATAACATTTAAGAAGCATTTAGATGAACACACAAAGCTACAGATCTAGAGTTGGAAAATAGGATTAGAATAGATAGGTGCTTGATGGCCAGTGCAGAGATGGCGGCATGGTGGCACAATGGTTAGCACTGCTGTCTCACAGTGCCAGGGACCCGGGTTCCATTCCAGTTTTGGGTCACTGTCTGCGTGGAGTTTGCACATTCTCCCCATGTCTGCGTGGGTTTTCTCTGGGTGCTCTGGTTTCCTCCCACAGTCCAAAGATGTGTGGGTTTGGTTGATTGGCCGTGCTAAATTGCCCCTTAATGTCAGGGGGATTAGGAGGGTAAATGTGTGGGGTTATGGGGACAGGACCTGGGTGGGATTGTTGTTGGTGCAGGCTCCATGGGCCAAGAGGCCTCCTTCTCCACTGTAGGTTCTATGATAGGCTAAAGGGCCTCTTTTCATGCTGTTAAACTCCACCACTGGAATTCTACTGCCCTGCCCGCTACGGAATTGGAGCGGGCGAGGGGCAAACAATGGGAAGGTCCATTGATCTCGGGCGGGATTTTCCGGTCTCAGGTCGAGCAAGGCTGTAAAATCCCACCCTATAACTCTATGGGGCGAGATTTTCTGGCCACTCTCCCGCCTGAGGCCAATGGACCTTTGCATGGTCTGCCGAATTTTCTGTCCCGCCCACTACAATTCCCGTGGCGAGTGGGATGGGAAAATTCTGCCCTGTGACTCTTATCGGGACTAACTGGATTGTTCTTGGAAGGGCTGACACAGTCTCGATGGGCCAAATAGCCTCCTTCAGTGCTGTACCATTCTATGGTAATATGCCTGCATGTGTCTTGTGTCTTTTAGCTTCACAGGAGATGAAAGCTGTTATTATATATGGACAGAGTAAGCTCAGCCCAGTCACGGTCTTTCAATAACAATGCCATCCAGACATTTCCCATTGGCTGAAGGTCTAAGTTTGCATCCCTACTGTGCTGATGACACAGCGGTCATGTCCCAACGGGTAGATCTGAGCTCTGCGAGTCTGCCTCTCGTGTCCTTGACATGGCCACATTTGTTTTCACTGAGCTCCTCTGAATGTCTGCAGAAGTGAATTGCTTCCCTTGCTGGGCTAGCAACACGCAATGTTACTCGACTGTAACCCATCAACTTGGGACAAAAGACTTTCATTTATATAGCGCCTGTCACAACAGTCGGATGTCTCAAAGCGCTTTACAGCCAATGAAGTAGTTTCTGAAGTGCAGTCACTGCAGTAAATTAGGAAATGTGGTGGCTAATTTGCGCACAGCAAGCTCCCACATACAGCAATGTGATAGAACAAAGAGGCAAAGAACATTACAGCACAGGAACAGGCCCTCCAAGCCTGCACCGACCATGCTGCCCCGACTGAACTAAAACCCCCTACCCTTCCGGACAAAAACAAAGAAAATTACAGCACAGGATAGTGACTAGATAGTGACTGCTTTTATTTTGTGATGTTGATTGCCAGATAAATATTGGCCAGGATCTCCTTTGGAATAGTGCAAGGGGATCTGTTATGTCTGCTCGAGCAGGAAGTTGTGGGGCTGTGGTTTTAACATCTATTGAAAGGATGGCACCTCCAACTGCTAGCCCACACACACAGTGAGTTGAACCACCCCTAATATATTTGACAGCCTCTGTGGAGACAGAACAGAGCTAACATTTAGGGTCATCCGATTCCTCCAAAATGCCACATACAGGGAGGCAATGGCCCAGTGGTATTATTGTTGGACTATTAATCCAAAAACTCAGCGAATGCTCTGGGGACCCAGGTTCGAATCCCGCCAGGGTAGATGCTGGAATTTGAATTCAATAAAAACATTAGCCCTCTGCTCTCTCTACAAATGCCGTCAGACCTGTTGCGATTTTCCAGCATTTTCTGTTTTTGTTTCAGATTCCAGCATCTGAAGTAATTTGCTTTTATCACCCCGAATACATACCTTCCTATCTCACTCATAATGACTTCTCTATTTCTCAACATGGAATAAAATGAATTCCAATCTGTTATTTCCCATCGAGCATTTTATATATGCAAAGAGCATTGAAGCAATTGTCAACAAAGCACTGAAAATGAAGATATGTTTCTTAACGCACTGGATGTGAATGAAATTTGGTGTTCTTGTGCATGTTCTGATGAGTACAATGTGAAAAGCTTCGACAGCATATCTCTTTATTTAGCAACTCTGCGCGATTCCTTAAAAAGTGCCACATACAGGAAGGCAATGGCCGATTGGTATTATCATAAGAACATAAGAAATAGGAGCAGGAGTAGGCCATCTAGCCCCTCGAGCCTGCCCCGCCATTCAATAAGATCATGGCTGATCTGACGTGGATCAGTACCACTTACCCGCCTGATCCCCATAACCCTTAATTCCCTTACCGATCAGGAATCCATCCATCCGCGCTTTAAACATATTCAGCGAGGTAGCCTCCACCACCTCAGTGGGCAGAGAATTCCAGAGATTCACCACCCTCTGGGAGAAGAAGTTCCTCCTCAACTCTGTCTTAAACCGACCCCCCTTTATTTTGAGGCTGTGTCCTCTAGTTTTAACTTCCTTACTAAGTGGAAAGAATCTCTCCGCCTCCACCCTATCCAGCCCCCGCATTATCTTATAAGTCTCCATAAGATCCCCCCTCATCCTTCTAAACTCCAACGAGTACAAACCCAATCTCCTCAGCCTCTCCTCATAATCCAAACCCCTCATCTCCGGTATCAACCTGGTGAACCTTCTCTGCACTCCCTCCAATGCCAATATATCCTTCCTCATATAAGGGGACCAATACTGCACACAGTATTCCAGCTGCGGCCTCACCAATGCCCTGTACAGGTGCATCAAGACATCCCTGCTTTTATATTCTATCCCCTTCGCAATATAGGCCAACATCCCATTTGCCTTCTTGATCACCTGTTGTACCTGCAGACTGGGCTTTTGCGTCTCATCACTGGACTATTAATCCAGAAACTCAGCTAATCTTCTGGGGACCAGGGTTCGAACCCCGCCACAGCAGATGGTGGAATTTGAATTCAATAAAAAATATCTAGAATTAAGAATCTACTGATGACTATGAAACCATTGTCGATTATTGGAAAAACACATCTGGTTCACTAATGTCCTTCAGGGAAGGAAATCTGCCATCCTTACCTGTTCTTGATTTGATTTGATTTATTATTGTCACATGTATTAGTATACAGTGAAAAGTATTGTTTCTTGCGTGCTTTACAGACAAAGCATACCGTTTATAGAGAAGGAAGCAAGTGCAGAATGTAGCCATAGAACGAGAGTAAAAGATAGAATTAGAAGGTATACTGGGCACAGCTTGCAAAAGGTCACCTCGCTCCGGCGCCATCTTGGATTCGGCCTGGCCTACATGTGACTCCAGAACCACAGCAATGGGGTTGACTCTCAGCTGCCCGCGGGCAACTAGGAATGGGCAATAAATGTTGGCCAGCCAGCGATGGCCATGTCCCACAAATGAATAAACAAAGAAATAAACCATTCAAACTGATCTGTGTGTCAATTAGAGATGAGGGTTAAAAGAGGATGATGGAAGAGGATTTCGAAATTGTGTCCACAGAGTCGTGTTGAGAAAAAGCTGACTGCACATTTCTGATGGTGCATGGTAAGACACTGAAACAGTATGTAATAGGTTTTGCAATTATATAACTGGAAATGGAGCATCGAAGTCATTAGAAGTGAGAGCTACCCCTTGAGCACTGACTGAAACCTGGCTCTCATTTTCATTTGTGTTTTTCATAGAATCCCTACAATGCAGAAGGAGGCCATTCGGCCCATCAAGTCTGCACTGACAACAATCCCACCCAGGCCCTATCCTCGTCACCCTATGTATTGACCTTGCTAATCCCCCTGACACTGAAGGTCAATTTAGCATGGCCAATCCACCTAACCCACACATCTTTGGAGTGTGGGAGGAAACCGGAGCGCCCGGAGGAAACCCACGCGGACACGGGGGAGAACGTGCAAACTCCACACAGACAGTGACCCGGAGCCGGAATCGAACCCGTGTCCCTGGAGCAGTCAGGCAGCAGTGCTGACCCACTGTGCCACCGTGCCGCTCCAAAAAAAAACCTCCGCTCAATGTGCAGTCAGGGAATTTACATAATTTGCTTACACAATTGTGGGAAAAGTTCCCTGCAAGGAGACTGGGGCGGCACAGTGAGTCAGACACTCTGTTCGCTCCTCGGATCTGCTTATAAATTGGGCATGAACATATGCAGTACAGCTGCCAGGGTCAAAGGTGAGACAAATTCAGTCCACCATTTAGCATGAATGAACATTATAAAACCACCCAATGTTTACCATTAATTGTAAATTAAAAATCACACACATTAAAACTGGTATTTGGAAGTAAAATATTTCTGCTCATGTAGGAGGTGTTATCTTTAATTAATAGAGCTGTAGAATGCTACAGCACAGAAGGAGGTTGTTTAGTTCACTGCGCCTGAACTGGCTCTCTGAGAGCGCAATCCAATTTGTTCCTGTCCCTTGCCTCTTCTCCAGTAGCTCTGTGGTTTTTTTTCACTTCTGACGTATATATCCAGTTTCCTCTTGGGAATATTGTAAAATCTGATGTACAGTCATGGGCCAGAAAAGTTAAAGTTTATTTATTAGTGTCACAAGTAAAGCTTACATTAACACTGCAATGAAGTTACTGTGAAAATCCCCTAGTTGCCATACTCCGGCGCCTGTTCGGGTACACTGAGGGAGAATCAACATGGCCAATGCATCTAACCAGCACGTCTTTGGACTGTGGGAGGGATCTGGAGCACCCGGAGGAAACCCGGCTTGGGTCACTGTCTGTGTGGAGTTTGCACATTCTCCCCATGTCTGCGTGGGTTTCCTCCGGGTGCCCCGGTTTCCTCCCACAGACCAAAGATATGTGGGTTAGGTTGATTGGCCATGCCCTTAGTGTCCTGAGATGCGTAGGTTAGAGGGATGAGAGGATAAATATGTAGGGATATGGGGGTAGGGCCTGGGTGGGATTGTGGTCGGTGCAGACTCGATGGGCTGAATGGCCTCTTTCTGTACTGTAGGGTTTCTATGATTTTCTATGAAACCCACACAGACACGGAGAGACCGTGCAAACTCCACACAGGCGGTGACCCAGACTGGAAATCGAACCCGGGTCCCTGGTGCTGTGGGGCAGCAGTGCAAGCAAGAAGCTTTGTTCTTCCATTTGGACTGTGCAATATTTAACACGGAAGTTGCTAATAATGGGCGGAATTTTGTTGAGACGCTGTTGGTTGCTGATTGGAGAGTCAGCAAGGGACCCGTGCTGAGTCTTTTCGGGAAGGTCGGCCAAAGCATAAGCCAATCAGATGGTGGCGAGGCCAGCAAGGGATCTTCCCCTGGAATGTAGACCCGAGGGGCAGAGGTCCCACCTACTGAGAGCTGCCAGCTCATCTGAGTCCGACTGCCAGAAGGACACCAGAATCCCAGGAGCAACCCACGCCACAGGGCAGTAATGTCGGGGGAGGGGATTCGGCAGCAAGGGCAGGGCATGGCTCTCAGTGGTCCCTCCCTTTCCTGTTCTCAAGTCCCTTGTTCAAATACCGAGCACCTTTGACCGAGGGATTCTCGCTGCACCGCAACGGGGCGGCACGGTGGCACAACGGTTAGCACTGCTAATGCTCACATGAATCTGGCCTCCATGTGACGCCAGATCCACAGCAATGACTGGTAACTGCCCTCTGAAATGGCCCAGAAAGTTCAAGGGCAATCAGGGATGGGCAACAAAAGCTGGCCCAGCCTGCAACCTGCCCACATCCCATGAATGAATTTTTTAAAAGCCTATGGAACCAGAAGAAGCAATTAGCAAACAGATGCATTTGACAATTGTAGGACCATGAATGAAGTGTTTGGGTCTGCTGTTCAGCACAGAGGAACTGCTTAAATGTCACTGTGAATTATTTGATTGCCTTCACTCAAATGCATGCCTTTGTTTGAGCCCAGATGTTGATCAAAACACTGCGAATGGTTGGCAATCATGTCTTGTTAAAAAAAGTATTGAATGGTCCACTGTTCACAACTGCATGGGAGAGTTCCCTGTGTGAGTTCCGAGTGAAGACATTATAATAAAGCTTTGTAATGGTTGGCAACTTAGAAATGCCAGTAACGAAACTTCAACATGTTAAGGAATCATTTGTCTGGATGGTGAGATGATCGCTATAGTTATCACCCTGGTCTGAGTTACATTGCATTGCACATGGATTTCCCTTAGCTTATTCAAGCTGCTCGCCCCAATCTAAGGAATGAAATCCAACCTAAATGTGAATACAGTCCATCACAGCTAGCTTTTATGTGGGCCAAACTAGTAACTGTCAAAGAGGTTCTAGCAACCTGGGTTGTCATAGAGTCATAGTCACAGGGTGGAATTTTCCGGTTCCGCCCGCCACGGGAATCGTAGCAGGCAGGACAGAAAATCCAGCGGACAATACAAAGGTCCATTGATCTTCCAGTTTTGGGGCGAGCGAGGCTGGAAAATCCCACTGACTGAAAAGGCCCTTCGGCCCATCATGTCTGCACTGACAATAACTACCACTAAAGGCGCACTAATCCCACTTTCCTGCACTTGTCCCATATCCTTGAAGGTTACAATATTTCAAGTTCGCATCCAAATATTTTTTAAAGGTTGTAAGGTTTCCGACCTCTACAACGTTCCCAGGCAGTGCATTCCAGATTCCCAACGCCCTCGGAGTGTATTTTCTTTCTCTCAAATCTCCTCTGAATCTCCAATGAGGAGAGATTGAGTAGGTTAAACTATGCCCCCCAATTCTCCATTCGCCGACCAGAAAAATGTCTTAGAGTTTAGAAGAATGAGAGGTGATCCAATTGAAACATGTGCGATTCTCAAAGTGTTGAATGGGGTCAATGTTGACAGATGGTTTCCCCCGGCTGGAGAATCTAGAATTAGGGGTCAGAGTTCAGGGTGGGTCGGCCATTTTGGTGATGAGAAATCCTTTGCTCAGGACGTTGTGAATCTTTAAAATTCTCTACCCCTTAAAGTGGTAGATGCTCGATCGTTGAGTATATTTAAGATGGAGATCAATAGATTTTTGGATCCTAAAGTATTCAAGGGATATGGTGATTGGGTAAGAAAGTGAGTTGAGGTCAAGGATCAATTATGATATTTACTTTTTAAAAAATGTATTTACGGAATCCCATTCCTAATTTCCCTTGAGAGCTACCCTCTTGATCCGCTGCATACCCTGTGGTGTAGGTACACCCATAGTGCTGTTAGGGAGGTAATTCCAGGATTTTGACCCAGCGACTGTGAAGGAACGGTGATATATTTCCAAGTCAGGATGGTGAGTTTTTTTTTATTCATTCGTGGGATGTGGGCGTTGCTGGCTGGGCGAGTATTTATTGCCCATCCCCAGTTGCCTGAGGGCAATTGAGAGTCAACCACATTGCTGTGGCTCTGGAGTCACATTTAGGCTAGAACCAGGTAAGCAAAGCAGATTTCCTTCCCTAAAGGACATTAATGAGCCCAAATGAGTAACTTGGAGGATAATGTTTGAGTGGTGATGGTCCCATGTTTCTACTGTCCTTTTAGATGGTAGGGATTGTGGGTTTTTAAGGTGTATCTAAGGAGGCTTGGTAATCTCCTGCAGTGCATCTTGTAGATGGTAAACAGTGTGTCCATGATGGAGGGATTGAATGTTTGTAGAAGGGGTACCAATCACGGGCTGCTTAGTCCTGGATGCTGTCGAGCTTCTTGAGTTTTGAGCCGTACACATCCAGGCAAGTGGGGAGTATTCCATCACACCCCTGACTTGTGCCTTGTAGATGGTGGACAGGCTTTGAGGGTCAGGAGGCAAGTTACTCGCCACAGGATTCCTAGCCTTTGACCTGCTCTTGCAGCCACAGTTTTTACATGGCTAGTCCAGTTCAGTTTCTGGTCAATGGTAACCCCCAGGATGTATAGAGGGGGACTCAGCGATGGTAATGCCATTGAATGTCAAGGGGCAATGGTTAGATCCTCTCTCGTTGGAGATGGTCATTGCCTGGCACCTGTATGGCCACCCTTATTTAATGGTGGAACAGATTTGAGGGGCTAGATGGCCAACCCCATCCCTATTTCTTTTGTGTTTATGTTCTTATGGTTAGCACGGGTGGCACTGCTGCCTCACAGCACCAGGGACCCAGGTTCATTTCCGGCCTCGGGTCGCTGTCTGTATGGAGTTTGCACTTTCTCTCCGTGTCTACGTGGGTTTCCTCCGGGTGCTCCGGTTTCCTCCCACAATCCAAAGATGTGCAAGTTAGGTGCATTGGCCATGCTCAATTGACCCTGGTGTCGGGTGATTAGCAGGGTAAATGCGTGGGGTTCTGGGAATAGGGCCTGGGGGGGGGTTTGTGGTCGGTACAGACTTGATGGGCTGAATGGCCTCCTTCTGTACTGTAGGGATTCTATGATTAACGAACAAGAATGGATAGTCATACAGTGATAGTGGTGACTGATTGGTGTTGACCATGGGAATTATTGTTTCAGCAATGAGAAGATATTGTACCAGAATTAAAGTCTGTGGGGTGGAAATTAGAATTCAATGCACCAAAGTTTCAGCTTTAAAATGGGCACAAAGTAGACCAATGTAACTAGTTTAGTTTAGTTATTAGTGTCACAAGTAGGCTTACATTAACACGGTAATGAAGTTACTGTGAAAATCCCCTACTCGCCACACTCCAGCACCTGTTCGGGTACACTGAGGGAGAATTTAGCATGGCCAATGCACCTAACCAGCACATCTTTCAGGCTATGGAAGGAAACCGGAGCATCTGGAAGAAACCCACGCAGACATGGGGAGAACGTGCAGACTCCACACAGACAGTGACCCAAGCCGGGAATCGAACTCAGGTCCCTGGCGCTGTGATGCAGCAGTGCTAACCACTGTGCCACCATGCCGCCCTACTAAGCCCTACAACTAAGACCATAACACCATAGATCATAGAACATAAGATGCAGCAGATGTGGGCCATTTAGCCCATCGAGTCTGCTCCACCATTTAATGAGAACATGATTGATCTGATTAACTGTACCAATTCAGCTTTCAGCTCTGAGTTTAAAGATTACGGGCACGTCCCCCACCTCTGAGATATGAAAGCAAAATCTCGGTTGACATTCCACAGCTGCGTAGAGGGAGTGCTACATTGTCATAAGTTCGTAAGTTGATAAGATATAGGAGCAGAATTAGGCCATTTGGCCCATCGAGTCATCTCCGCCATTCGATCATGGCTGATATGCTCCTCAACCCATTTTCCTGCCTTCTCCGCATAACCCTTCAACCCATGACCAATTAAATATCTGTCTAACTCCTCCTTAAATTCCTTAAATCCACCGCACTCTGGTGTAGCAAATTCCACAGATTCACAACCCTTTGGGGGAAGTTGTTTCTCCTCAACTCTGTTTTAAATTTGCTACCTCTTATACTAAGACTATGACCTCTCATCCTAGAATGCCCCACAAGAGGAAGCATCTGCTCCACGTCTACTTTATCCCTACCTTTATCACCTTGTATACCTCAATTTGGTCTCCCCTCATTCTTCTAAATTCCAGAGAATATAGGCCAAAACTGTTCAATCTCTTGTCAGAGAGGATGGGTGGAATTTTAAGGCCCCGTTGTGGCAGGGGTGTGGGCCTGAAAATGCAGCAAGCCATTCAAAAGACCATTGACCTTGGCGGGACTGGAAAATCCCACAGTCGAGGGAGGGGCTGTAAAATTCTACCCATTATGGTGCTATTTCAGACATGTTATCCTGGATATTAACAATGAGTGTCAGACATGGGCCTGTTGTTAACACTCCTGCGTCTGCGTCACAAGTCCCACTTTGGGACTTAAGCACAGAAGTCGACGCTGACAACACTAGTGTTGCATTGAGGGAGTGCTGCATTGTCAGAGGAGCCATTATTTGGTTGAAACTTTAAACCAAGGCCCCATTTGTCTACTCAGGTGGTACTATTCTGAGAAAGAGCAGCAGAGATATTCATAGTGTCCTGGCCGAGATTTATCCCTTAATAGATCTTAAGGACAGCTCATTTGATCATTTCACATTGCTGTTTGTGAGAGTTTGCTGTGTGCAAATTGGATGCTGTGTTTCCTACATTACAATAGCAATCACACTTCGAAACTACCTCATCAGCTATAAAATTGCTTGAGATGTTGGTAGCCACAAAAGGCACTATACAAATGCAATCTTTCTTTACATCTCAATAAGGACCATTGAAACATGGTATCATGTGGCTATTTGTGAGATCTTACTGTGAGCAAATTGGCTGCCGCAGTTACAGCAATGACTACACTTCAAAATGACTTCAGCGCATGTAAAGCACTTATGGGGGCACTTGGCATTGTGTTACTTGCTTCCACCACCTCCCCAGGCAGTGTGTTCCAGACATTCACCATCCTCTGTGTAAAAAACTTGCCTCGTACATCTCCTTTAAACTTTTCCCCACGCACCTTAAACCTATGTCCCCTAGTACTTGACTTTTCTGTAAGTCTTGTTTTCTTGCTGCTAAATCAGTGACTCTGCACCTTTTAGCATCCCAGGCTGATTCCTAAAACAGACATCAATTCCCCTAAATACACAGAGTGGCGTCTTAATGCCTGCTGAAGGAACCCATCAAAAATTAATTGCAAACGTAAAGAAGAAGGATTGATAAATTTATATGTGCAATTGAGACTGTTGCCAAGTCAAGATTTCCTTTCTTTACTATAGATTGACCTCTTCAGGAATATTTTTATGATCACTGTACACATTGCTGGTTTATTTTATTGTTTTCTATTTTTGGAAGTTTGGCAACAGCTCCTTCGTTCTTCTGAAAGGGGTTTGGTATCAAAGGAAATCTCCGAGCGCACCTGTCGAAAGATGCAAAGGAAATGAGAAAGCTTCCTTCCGCTGAGAATTGTGACCACTGCAGGGCGATAGTAATGAATGATTTGTTGAGCTTTAGAGCCAGATATTTGGTTCATGGGATGGTGCAAAACAGGTGGTATAGTCCAAGATGAAATTCAAGCCTTAGGTTTCTAAATGTAAGCAGCAATAAAAAAGTCCGGATGTGTTGAGTGTGTGTTTGGGGAGCGTACATGTAGTCGAGTCAAAGTGTCTCTCAGTATTCTGACAGATCTTAATGAACAATTGGTGATGCAGAGCAAGGCTGTCCACTTGATTACAGGCCTGATGTGATGACTTAAAGGGTAGAGTTGGAAAACATGTCTTCTTTGATTCTGCTATTATTATGAGGTCATGATCATAGAATCATAGAATCCCTGCAGTGCAGAAAGAGGCCATTCAGCCCATTGAGTTTGCAACGACTCTCCAACAGAGGATCTTACCCAGACCTTATCCCTGTAACGCCACATATTTACCCCACTAATCCTCCTAACCTATGTAATGACTCAGGAAGCCTGCCTGGAAGGGAACACTGTTTATCACAGAATGCAAAGTAAAACCTCTCTATCATGGTGGACACACACTAGTCCCTACTTGGGACTACAGTTCATGGGCCTGCCTTATAAAAAGTTCAGGTAATGCATTCCAGTGGGGCAGGTCACTGCCTGTTGCCAGGGGAACTCATACTCAACCCATAGGGAGATGTGGAGGGAGAAAGAACAGTTGCAACAATAATTTAACAATAATGGCTATCGTGTCTCTAAAATGGCTATTCTGACTGAGAGTGAAGCACGCTGGGATTTTTGGTCAATTTATAGATTAAAACCAGATGCAGGTCGTAAAGAGGCTCCGGTCTGGGAGCTGTGATCAGAAGCTTCCCAGATAAGGCAAGTTGTTTACATTAACCGAGACAAGGTGACTTTGATTTATATGGCTGCTATGTATGGTATATGTCAAATGAACTAAGTGTAATGGCGTTATTCAAAAGTAATTTCATTGGATGTTCGAACCATGTGATCGATTTCTGGTTACACAATTGACTGGATGATGCAGAATCTTCCGGAAGCGAGTGGAGAATTGTGGATAAAAAGACATGTTTAGCCTTTGTTTGGCAGCGTTAACTCGAAGAGATCAACCGTTGTAAGTAGAAGACCTGTACCCTGAAGGATGCTTCAGAGAAGGAGAAGATAGATTCTACATTGAGTATATTTCTTGGCCAAGATTTTCCTAAACTCAGTAGTATCTACTTTCAGTTAAAAATTAAAGTTGGTGTTTAGTTAAACTTGATGTTCAGTTAAAGTTAAAGTTCAGTAAAGAGTTAATGAGTTGCACTGTGTATGTTTGAGTTGTTACTAGAAGTGTTAAATAAAGAAATTGCTGAATTACTGTCCTTGTTTGTCTCATTAAACTGGAATGCTTGGAAGGTGTTTAAATTAAAGCTGTAGAACACAGATCAATCACTGATTCCTCATGGATCTCGTGGGTGTTATCACACATATTATGGATGGAATTTAATGCTCTCCCCCCAGAGAAGGTTTGGAAGTGAGATGGAGGCATTTAATCTGGTGGGAGGGTACTGTGTGGGGACTGGTCCACCTTCTCACCTCTCCCCCATTAAGTCTGGGACAAGAAGGTTCAAGGACAGCCTTACCGCCCTCTCGCCAAACCACTCTGGAACCCGAAAAGCAAACCCAGTTGGGGTTACTTGTGGGCACGAGAGGGGGTTCCTCATTCAAAGGCATTCAGTATCTGATTGAGGGGCCCAGCATCAGAATAGGTCTGGCCTCTGACACCCCTCTGGACGTCCGCACCCCACAATCCCCCACCCTGCATACTTGCACCTGTGACCTGTGTATCCTGGTGATGCAGGACAGCTCCCTGGGTGTAATACTGGCAGCTGCCACTGCTCCTCTCCCAATGCTGCCACCTGAAATGAGCACAGTTACCAATTGGCCAGTAGTTCTTGGGGACGGGATTTTCACCCCCCTCTGGGGCCCTTGGCAACTGTGTGCCTGATGAGCACTTAATTCAGCAGGCTTTCCCCAAATTAAGCAACACGGGGCTCCTACTGTCTTTCCAGACATCAACCAAGACCCCTGATTCCTTGGTTAAAACTGAATATCTGATCATTTAACTCATTGTGGGAGTTTGCTGTGCACCAATTGGCTCTTGTGTTTTCTCTATTACGAGAATGGCTACACTTCAAAAGCATTCATTGTCGACAAAGTGCTTTCAGATCTCTTGATAGAGGGCAAACTTTCAATACTCCACCAGTGAAACACACCTGTAGATCCTTTTTTTTATTCATTCGTTGGACATGGGCGTCACTGGCTGGCCAACATTTATTGTCCATCCCTAGTTGCCCTTGGAGGGCAGTTGAGAATCAACCCACATTGCTGTGGCTCTGGAGTCACATGTAGGCCAGACCAGGTAAGGACGGCAGATTTCCTTCCCTAAAGGACATTAGTGAACCAGATGGTTTTTTCCGACAACCGACAATGGTTTCATGGTCAGCAGTAGATTCTTAATTTCAGATTTTTTTACTGAATTCAAATTTAAAGTAAAGTGAAGTTTATTTAGTAGTCACAAGTCGGCTTACATTAACATTGCAATGAAGTTACTGTGAAAATCCCCTAGTCGCCACACTCCGGCGCCTGTTTAGGGACACTAAGGGAGAATTTAGCACGGCCAATATACCTAACCAGCATGTCTTTCAGACTGTGGGAGAGGACCAGAGCACTCAGAGGAAACCCACACAGACACGGGGAGAACGTGCAAACTCCACACAGACAATGACCCAAGTCGGGAATTTAACCCGGGTCCCTGGCACTGTGAGGCAGCAGCACTAACTACTTGAACCCGGGTCCTCAGAACATTCGCTGAGTTTCTGGATGAATAGTCTAAGTGATAATACCACTAGGCCATCGCCTCCCCAAAGTAAAAAGAAGGCCCATTTCTCCCCAGCATCCTGAGAGAATTTTTAGACTATAATGAAACTGTAATAAAAGATTCCTTCATCCCAGTTTGCTTGGGCCTCGTGGAGCAGTTATTCCTTGTGACAGGGCTGGCTTAGTTAACCTTTTGTTATTAGCTCAGCACAAAGCACAGTTGCACACTGGTATGTCACAACGTTATAGTGGATAAAAGGTTATTTAAAGCACAACATTACATTGGGTGGTAATTGGTCTTGGTATTATTGACTACAATTAGGCCGTTTTGTTTTTAGGATTGTCTCTTTGTCACGCAGAGATGAAGGATTCATACAGCCATCGGAAGCCTCAATTAGTTCCACTGGGCATAGTCTTCTGAGTTCAGCGTGGATCTCTGCAAGGTGCCAGCTTGGAAGTTTGCATATGTCTGTACTCGTTTGAGCTTACAAGGATGAGGGGGGATCTTATGGAAACTTACAGGATACTGCAAGGCCTGGATAGAGTGGACGTGGAGAGGATGTTTCCACTAGTAGGAAAAACTAGAACCAGAGGGCACAACCTCAGGCTAAAGGGACGATCATTTAAAACAGAGATGAGGAGGAATTTCTTCAGCCAGAGAGTGGTGAATCTATGGAACTCTTTGCCGCAGAAGGCTGTGGAGGCCAGGTCATTGAGTGTCTTTAAGACAGAGATAGATAGGTTCTTGATTAATAAGGGGATCAGGGGTACGGGGAAAAGGCAGGAGAATGGGGATGAGAAAAATATCAGCCATGATTGAATGGCGGAGCAGACTCGATGGGCTGAGTGGCCTAATTCTGCTCCTATGTTTTATGGTCTTGTATGTCAGGGCATTCTAACACACGTTCAAAAATCAATCTGCTTTCAAATTTTCTTACTTAATATTAATCACCTTTCCCTGGTAATTCGTGCCTGCAGCTCGGGAAGGAAGCTTTTAATAATGAAAGGATTGGATCGGAACCCAGACTCATGTAAATGGACCAAACCCACCTCTCTCTGTCATTCTGAGCCCGGCAGCTGCAGAGATTTCAGTGCGACCGGCTCTCCTGTTAAAATATTAATGTGTCCGTTTCAACAGCGCTGGGTCTAACCTACGCGGAACCCAATAAGCAGAAAGTCAGAGAATACTACTTCTGCATACTCACACTTGACCTCTGAGAATAGGATCAAGGAGAAGGAGCAGTTGTGTTAGTGTGCAGACTGGGGTGTGTTTTAAAGCACTCACTCATGACGGTAAAGCCGGGAAGTAGCTTTATCCTCATTGGTATTCAACAACGGAAGAAAATATATCTTCCTGTCTCTTCTAGGCTTTAATTTAAATGGAGACCGAACCACCACTTGCTGAATATACGTTGCTGAAAGATGTATGAGTTGGTCGCTTGTACGAATTGCTCCAGGTAATTTACTTTATTCTTCCCGCAACAACCAGGGTCAAACTACCACAAGATCCTCCCGTACTATCGTATTTTTTTCTCCAAAATCCTGTAATAAAGCAATGTTAATGGCATTGGGTTGACTGATTAACATTTTATACAGATTTGTTTTTGATTGCCTATACAAACATTTGAAGTAGGTGCTCCTGTTTCCTCCCGCACTCCAAAGGTGTGCAGTTGGCCATGCTAAATTGCCCCTTCGTTGTCAGTGAGATTAGCAGGGTAAACATGTGAGGTTACTGGGATGGGGCCTGGGTGGAATGTTGTCAGGGCAGGCTCAATGGGCTGAATGGCCCACTCCCATCAACCTGTTCCCATATCCCCACACATTTACCATGGCTAATCAACCAAACCTACATATCTTGGGACACTAAGGGGCAATTTAACATGACCAATCCACCTAACCTGCACATCTTTGGACTATGGGAGGAAACCGGAGCACCCGGAGGAAGCCCATGCAGACATAGGGAGAATGTGCAGACTCCGCACAGACAGTGATCCAAGCCGGGAATTGAACCCGGGTCCCAGGTGCTGTCAGGGTCATAGGAGAATTCCACCCTACAATTCAAAGGCACATCATTGGCTGCAAAGCACTTGTATATGCTAAACACAATATAAAGTAAGGTTTATTTATCAGTCACAATTAGGCTTACATTAACACTGCAATGAAGTTACCATGAAATTCCCTTAGTCGTTACACTCCAGCGCCTGTTCGGGTACACTGAGGGAGAATTCAGCATGGCCAATGCACCCTAACCAGCACGTCTTTCGGACTGTGGGAGGAAACCGGAGCACCCGGAGGAAACCCACGCAGACACGGGGAGAATGTGCAGACTCTGCACAGACAGTGACCCGAGCCGGGAATCAAACTCGGGTCCCTGGCGTTGTGAGGCAGCAGTGCTAACCATGACATGCAAGTCTTGTTTTCTAACTGATTTGGGAAGATTGCAACTTTCCTTCGAACTGTTATAAAGGAGCGAGAAAATGAAATCCAGGGAGGTTTCCTGCTCCTGATTGTTATAAATAAACTGTCGAGTATTGTGTTGCTAATGGAAGGGACCATTAATGGGATATTAAGTTACACTGCTGCATAGATCTATTGATTTGATATTCTCTCCTGCTACAAGCAGCGAGTCATGGCGGGCTGCTTTTCCACAGGTGGGAAAAATTGTCTGGTCACAACGCCAAGTAGGAACCTTTCACTTTGGGCGGGATTTTATGGCCTCACTCGGGCGAGACCGGAAATTCCCGCCTGAGATCAACGGAGATTTCTGTTGTCAGGCCCTCGCCCATACCGAATCTGTGGTGGTCGAGGTGGTAGAGTTCTGGCCATTGATTCCCAAACAGTGGATGCCAGGTGTCTATTTGACCGGGGAGCCACCTCACAAGCAAGACTCCGGCTGTTGTTTCTTCTCTCTCATTCTCTTCAAAAGAAGCATTTCGGCCTATTCTAACACACAGACCTCTTCGAAAGTAATCGTTCAGTTTAGTATTAGCTTGATTGTTAAGTCTAATTAACTAGAGAATTTGAACTCTGGAACTTACATAGCCTGGTGCCATTTAAATCAGGGAGGGGACACGCCTTTCTGATTATTTTCAAATTATGTCCTTGTTTATGGTGGCACAGTGGTTAGCACTGTTGCCTCATAGTGCCAGGGACCCTGGTTCAATTCCAGCCTCAGGTAACTGTGCGGAGTCTGCATGTTGTCCCCGTGTCTGCATGGGTTTCCTCCGGGTGCTCCCATTTCCTCCCACAGTCCAAAAGATGTGCTGGTTAGGTGCATTGGCCGTGCTAAATTCCCCATCCGTGTACCCAAACAGGCGCCGGAGTGTGGCAACTGGAGGATTTTCATAGAAGACTTCATAGAATTCCTACAATGCAGAATTTGATTTGATTTGATTTACTACTGTCACATGTATTAACATTCTGCACGCTATACGGACAAGACATACCGTTCATAGAGAAGGAAATGAGAGAGTGCAGAATGTAGTGATGCAGTCGTAGCTAGGGTGTAGAGAAAGATCAACTTAATACAAGGTAAGTACATTCAAGAAGGAGGCCATTCGGCCTAGCAACCACATCCCACCCAGGCCTATTCCCGTAACCCCACACATTTACCCTGCTAATCCGCCTGACACTAGGGTCAATTTAACATGGCCAATGCACCTAACCCGCACGTCTTTCAGACTGTGGGACGAAACCGGAGCACCCAGAGGAAACCCACGCAGACGCAGGTAGAAAATGCAAACTCCACACAGACAGTGACCCGAGGCCAGAATTGAACCTGGGTCTCTGGCACTGTGAGGCAGTGGTGCTAACCACTGTGCCACCATGCCAACCTACAGTAACTTCATTGCAGTGTTAATGTAAACCTTCTTGCGAATAAATAATAAATAAACTTTAGACCTTAAAAACTTAAGTGTGTTAATGCCTTCACTGGGAAATTGCCCTGAAGCTGCTGCCATTGAATTGGTACAGTGTGACTCTTGCTCGATAGATCATGTGGTTCCCATTAATGCTGATGTGCTTGTGGTGTTTATACATTGATCACAACCGACCAATGGAATGTGCATAGCTTTATAATTACAATGCTACAGATTTTATTCCAAGAGTCTACTCTCAATCTGCTGAGCTGCCATAGATGGCCATGACCCAGTGTAATTTAAGATCTGTGAGAGCTGTGGGTCTTAAAACGTGGCAGCGCCCTTTGGCAATGATAGTAATTAGGTAGGTGTGGATCAGTCAGGAAGCGATGGAAATGATGAGTGTTACAGGAGGCGGAGGATTAGAGACGGCTGAGGGAATTCTGATTGCGCCCTTCGAATGAGAGTCCGCGAACCATTGCCTAAAGTCCTCTGGTCCCCAACCAGGATACTGCCAGGGTCTCGCGGAAGCAAAACCAACGCTCAATGACAGGATTCAATTTGTAATAATCTCTGTGTTGTAAATTGTAAAACAAAATTGTACAAAAAATAATGTGGTGATGATGTGATTGATTAAAGTGCAATAATTAGAAGATAAACATGTTTCCTTCTGCATGTTTTTATTCAAACTGATCAAAGCTGATTAAAAGTACTGGAGAAGAAAGGAAGCAGGCTTGAAGTTCAAAATTGATTGCGTTTATTAAATGAAAGGTCACATCAACTTTGTGTGTTGCTGCTGACAAAATATTTATATCGCTGTAAAAACAAAGAGTTGATAAAAGCATTGAATGCACATAAGTGTCCTAATCAGCTGTCTGACTTATATTTCAGTGTGTCTTTTTTATGCTGCAGCTCACTATATAATCATTGGAAGATTAAATTGAAGGAAATATAGTTAAAAATTGTAGTAAATTGTTTTCGATCTGAGTTTTGAGCTTATCATAGAACCATAGAATCCATACAGTGCAAAACGAGGCCACTTGGCCCATTGAGCCAACACTGACTCTCCGGCAGAGCATCTCACCCAGGTTCACCCTTGCCCTATCCCTGTAGCCTTGCACATTTACCATGGCCAATCCATCTAACCTGCACACCTTGGGATACTAAGGGGCAATTTATCATAGCCATCCACCTAACCTGCACATCTTGGGCACTAAGGGGCAATTTAATATGGCCAGTCCACCTAACCTACACATCTTTGGACAGTAAGGGGCAATTGAGCATGGCCAATCCACCTAACCAGCACATCTATGGACTGTGGGTGGAAACTGGTGTATCCTGAGGAAATCCACACCGACACGGGGAGAACGTGCAAAATCCACACACTGTGCACCCAAGCCGGGAATCAAACCTAGGTCCCTGGCGCTGTGGGGCAGCAGTGCTAACCATTGGGCCACCATCATATGCTGTGATTGTGGGCTTCTGATCCACACAACCTACCCCTCAGATTTGTAGCTGGAAGCATGTAATCAGAGCAATCCAACATTGAGGGAGTGCTGCACTATTGGAGGTTCCATCTTCTGGATAAGACATTAAACCAAGGTCTCGCTTGCCCTCTCAATTTGGTGTGAATGAACTAATTTGTTATATTATTATATTCTTGGTTTCAAATCTCTCCATGACTTTCCACCCCTTCCCTGCCCATCTCTGTAACTTCCTCCAATTCTGACCTTATGTGTGCCCCGATCGCCAACAGCACATCATTGGCAATTATGTCTTCAGCTGTCTAGCCCCAAGCTCTGGAATTCCCTCCCTAAACCTCTTCTCCTCTCTCCTCCTCAAAGATGCTGCTTAACACTTGCCCTGTTTATATGGTGCAGAATTCAGCCCAACCAGCCTCTTCCCATGCTTATGCTCCACTTAAGCATCCTCACAAATTTTCTCAAGTAAATCTACTGTTGTAACCATCTATTCCCTTCGCTTTCACAAAGAGTGCATCCATACTATTTGCTTCAAACACTCCCTGTGGTAATGAGTTCCACATTCTCACCACTCTTTGGGAAAGAAGCTTCTTCTGAATTCTCCATTGGATTTCTGGATGACTATCTTACATTGATGGTTGCTAGTTACACCCTTCCTCATGAGAGGAAACATTCTCTCTGCATCCACTCTATCAAAACCTTTCCAAATTTTAAAGATCACCGAACAACTTTCTTTTGTTAAGAGGAAAGAAACTCAGCCTGTCAATTCTTTCCTGATATGTACCCATGGATTTCTGGTATCATCCTTGTAAATTCCCTCTGCATTTTCTCTGCACTTTCTCCAGTGCCTCCATATCCTTATTATAACTTGGCAACTAGGGCTGCATGCCACACTTGAAAGTGAGGGCTAACCAAAGTTCAGCATAACTTCCATTTTAGAATTGTATCCCTCTAGAAATAAACCCCAATGCTTGGTTTGATTTTTTTTTATGGCCTTGCTAACCTACACCTCGACATTTAGCAATTGGTCCTTTTTTAAAATTCATTCGTGGGACATGGGCATCGCTGGTTGACTGGCATTTATTTCCCATCCCTAGTTGTCCTTCAAGGGCAGTTGAGAGAATTCCTGTGGCACTAGAGTCACATGTAGGCCAGGCGAGGCAAGGATGGCAAACTTCCTTCCCTAAAGGACATTAGTGAACCAGATAGGTTTTTCTGACAATTGGCAATGGTTTCACGGTCATCAGTAGATTCTTAATTCCAGATATTTTTTGTTGAATTCAAATTCCACCACTTGCCATGACAGGATTCGAACCCGGGTCCCCAGAACATTAGCTGAGTTTCTGCATTAATAGTCTAGCGATAATACCACTAGGCCATCGCCTCCCCATATCCTGAGATCCATTTGTTCCTCTACCCCACTTAGACTGGCATCACCCAAGTACCAAATGACTTCCCTGCTCTTCCTACCGACCTCTTCATTCTTCCCACCAATAAAATTGGCGAGATACAAGCGGAAGTAACCACGTGAGAATATGAAATTCTTGGAACATGGATTAAAAATGGTGAGCATTTGACACTAAATATTATAGAGTCATAGAGGTTTACAGCATGGAAACAGGCCCTTCGGCCCAACTTGTCCATGCCACCCTTTGTTTTAAACCCGTAAACTAATCCCAAAATCCCAATTGCCCGCATTTGGCCCATATCCCTCTATACCCATCTTATCTATGTAACTGTCTGAATGCTTTTTAAAAGACAAAATTGAACCCGCCTCGACTACTACCTCTGGCAGCTTGTTTCAGACACTCACCACCCTCTGTGTGAAAAAATTGCCCCTCTGGATACTTTTGTATCTCTCCCCTCTCACCTTAAACCTATGCCCTCTAGTTTTGGACTCCCCTACCTTTGGGAAAATATATTGTCTATCTACCTTATCTATGCCCCTCATTATTTTATAGACCTCTATAAGGTCACCTCTCAGCCTCCTGACACACAACACCAAAACGATGAGAGGGGTCTCATTGTCAACCCGAGTTCTCAAAAGGAGCAGCAGTGTGAGACTGGAGACACACGTGTCGATGGTCAGTAGGTTGACAGAAAAGGCCAACAGTTATTGTAAAATGAATGCTGACCAAGCCAGTGCAAGCCTGGGAATGCTTCAAGGTTGCAATAGGTTCAAAGCAGGTATATTCCACCTGCTAGATGTAGAAACTACAACGCAGGTTTAGCTGGCTGACCAATGGTCAATCTGTGACTGCAAACATTTTTACTTGAACAGATTATACTCATGGTTAGGGGCGGCACGGTAGCACAGTGGTTAGCACTGCTGCTTCACAGCTCCAGGGACCTGGGTTCGATTCCCGGCTCGGGTCACTGTCTGTGTGGAGTTTCCACATTCTCCTCGTGTCTGCGTGGGTTTCCTCCGGGTGCTCCGGTTTCCTCCCACAGTCCAAAGATGTGCGGGTTAGGTTGATTGGCCATGATAAAATTGCCCCTTAGTTTCCTGAGATGCGTAGGTTAGAGGGATTAGTGGGTAAATATGTAGGGATATGGGGGTAGGGCCTGGGTGGGATTGTGGTCGGTGCAGACTCGATGGGCCGAATGGCCTCTTTCTGCACTGTAGGGTTCTATGATTCTATGGTAAAAATGAGCAGCCTTATTTCTCTTCCACAAATCAATGGGACAACTTCACTGAAAATTGCCTCCTTCATAATATCCTTGCAAGTTCAAGATACAGCACATCAAAAGGTTTTGAACCTTCACATGGTTTCCATGAATGAATTACAGCTATGAATAAGCATGCATTATCTTTTATTTGATATTTGTTCATGGGATGTGGCCATTACTGACAAGGCCAGTATTTATTGCCCATTTTACTCCCAGTTCAGTAAACAAGTTACATTGTATTATACGGTTATAAGATTACAAGTAATAACTAAGTGCCGCAACATGAAACAGGGCAGATTTCCAATTTTCAATCTCTACTGAAGCTAAACTTTGAACTGATCTCTTTGAATAATTTATTGACAACATAATCTTTGGTTAAAGTATGTGTACAATGAGTGCTGTGGCTGAAGAGAGGCAGAGCTCAGAATACTAGTTTCATACACATTTCCTATTCTTCCAGCTCTGCTCAGAAAGCAGATCAGACTCTGCTGGTGTCCAAACTTCCAGATGGGACACTCTATGCGCAGTAAATTGTTGAAAACCATGCCATAACTCATTTGATAAAAGGTTAAGTCTCTGCAGCATTTTGTAACTTAAGCATCCTGTCCAATGTGGACTTTTCTAAACAACATCTAGGAAATGTAGTTGGCACTGTGTCCCACTGTCGCTGCAGGTATAAGGGAAAGATGGACCATGTCACCGTCTATATGGAGAGGGATTGCATGTAGGCTGGACTGCTCCTCAACGCGCCCCAAACACAGTGTTCCCAGCTATCAGTTACAAGAGAATCCTCAGCAATTTAGGGATTACAAAATATTCAGAAGGATATTACAAACAAGTGATGCAATATTACTGATCAGAGCAGCTCCTACTCAGTGGGGCGGCACGGTGGCACAGTGGTCAGCACTGCTGCCCCACAGCGCCAGGGACCCGCGCCCAACCCCCAGCTTAAGTCACTGTCCGCGTTGAAGGAGAGAAAGTATTTTCGAAAAGGGAAAAGGGAAGTGGGGTGACAGTACAGTATGGAGGAGGGAATGCTGTTGTGTTGGAAAGAAGGAACGTCCTTGAAGGGGAAAGGACAGAATCCGTTTGGTTAGAGCTGAGGAGTAAAAAGGGTTCAATCACATTATTGGGGGTATCCTACAGACCTCCAAGTAATGAGAGAGAAATAGAGGAACAAACTTTCAGGGGTCACAGAGATACGCAAGTGCCACAGAGTGGCAAGATTAGGGGTCTTTAATTATCAAATAATCCACGAGGATAATCTTAGAATAAAGAGTTAGGAGAGGAAAGAATTTCTGAATTGTGTTGAGGAGACCAGGATGTCCTCAGCCCAACTTGGAAGGAAGCATTGCTGGGTTTGCTGCTATGGATTGAGGTGGACTGAATAGACCAGGTATGTTTGGGGAGAACACGTGGGTAAGAGTGATCATTGTATCACTAGGGTTAGATTAGTCATAGAGAAAATCAAGGATCAATCTCATAAAGAACTTCTAAATTGGAAGTGGGGGGGGCAACTTCAATGGTTTGAGAGGGGATCGAGCCAGGGAAAATAAAACCGGGGAATTATCAAGAAGAGCTGTAACGGAACGGAGGGTGGCACAGTGGCAAGCACTGCTGCCTCACAGCGCCAGGGACCCGGGTTCGATTCCCGGCTTGGGTCACTGTCTGCGTGGTTTGCACGTTCTCCCCGCGTGGGTTTCCTCCGGGTGCTCCGGTTTCCTCCCACATTCTGAAGGACGTGCTGGTTAGGTGCATTAACCCAAACAGGAGCCGGAGTGTGGCGACTAGGGGAATTTCACAGTAACTTCATTTCGCTGTTAATGTAAGCCTTGTGACTAATAAATAAACTTTAATTTTTAAAAACTTTAAATGGCCTCCTTTTGCACTGTGGGGATTCTATGAATGGAACAGTGGGTGAGATTTGCGAGGGAGAGTTGTTTCAGGTACAGGCTAGACAAAACTCCAACATAGACAAAATGCGCGGAAACAAAAGCTGAGGCTCCTTGGAACATAGGAATTAGGAGCGGAAGTAGGCAAATTCAGCCCTTCGAGCCTGCTCCGTCATTCAATTAGATCATGGCTGATCTCTTCCTGAGAGATGATGAGGGAGACGCAGAGTACGAATTGAGAATACCACTTTGGCTGTGCTTTTGTTCAACTGCCTTGACAGCTCATTGTGTGATTCATGGGACATTATTTATCTGATAACGCTGCTGTGAGGTCCCTAGAGATGTTTTGCCACGTTAAAAAGAGTATATAAATGCAAGTTGTTATTGTTAGTGCCCCTGGTTTGTGCAGTTCTGTATCGAGGGCGCCAAAGCCAGAAATCCTTAAAGTTTTTTTTATTATTGTCACAAGTAGGCTTACATTAACACTGCAATGAAGTTACTGTGAAATTCCCCTAGTCGCCACTCTCCGGCGCCTGTTTGGGTTAATGCACCTAACCAGCACGTCTTTCAGACTGTGGGAGGAAACCGGAGCACCCGGAGGAAACCCACGCAGACACGGGGAGAAGGCGCAAACTCCACACAGACAGACAACCAAGCCGGGAATCGAACCCAGGTCGCTGGAGCTGTGAGGCAGCGGTGCTAACCACTGTGTGACCGTGCTGCCCAAATCTCTCTTGCTGATCATTTGTTTGTGTTGACTTGGTCCCAAAACAGCCCCAGGTGCTGAGCATTGCTCCGATGTATCAAATCCCAGAGAACAGCGTTACTGCGAACAGTTGTGGGACACTAACCAAAAGTTTGAACATCTGCATTGTTTAGTGAAAAATGCAGTCCCTTTACTGGAATGAGCTTCAGTCAACTGTCTCAAATGTCCCATTGGCTTTCTCCTCATGATTAGAGAGGATGAAAAGCAAACTTCAGTGTTATTGCTCTGCTGCTGCTTTTGACAAAGAAAATGGTACAGGTTTTCCTGTCAAAATAACAGTGAGGGTGAGTTCGCTGGCTGTTATTATGCATGTATGGGGCAGCATCTTCAAGTGGGAGGCAAATGCAAGGTTGAACTCAAATATAGAATCATAGAATCCCGACAGTGCAGAAGGAGGCCATTCAGCCCATCAGGTCCACACCGACTCCAACAGAGCACCTTACCCAGGCCCATTCT
Source organism: Mustelus asterias (assembly GCF_964213995.1). Lineage (NCBI taxonomy): Eukaryota > Metazoa > Chordata > Chondrichthyes > Carcharhiniformes > Triakidae > Mustelus > Mustelus asterias. The sequence goes on from NC_135806.1 coordinate 9,807,513, forward strand.
GTGTCCTATCCCCGTAACCCTAAGCATTTACCACGCTAATTCCCCTAACCCACACATCTTGGGGCATTAAGGGACAATTTAGCATGGCCGGTCCACCTAACCTGCACATCTTTGAACTGTGGGAGGAAACCGGAGCACCCGGAGGAATCATAGAATCCCGACAGTGCAGGAGGAGGCCATTTGCCCCATCGAGCCTGCACCGACAACAATCCCACACAGGCCCTATCCCCGTAACCCCATGTATTTACCTTGCTAGTCATCCTGACACTAAGGGGCAATTGAGCATCGCCAATCCACCTAACCTGCACATCTTTGGACTGTGGGAGGAAACCAGAGCACCCGGAGGAAACCCACACAGACACGGGACGGACATGCAAACTCCACACAGACAGTGACCCAAGCTGGGAATCAAACCCGGGTCCCTGGCACTGTGAGGCAGCACTGTACCACCATGCCGTCCCAAATGTTGCTGTCCAAGATGCATCATGCCAAAATTAACTCTGCAAAAAACAACTCCTCAGTGTCTACCTCACACTTGAAATGCATCAGATGGCTGCATCTTCTGATAATCATTCCTTCAGATTTGAATTGTAGTTGGAGTTTCAACCGTGCAAAAGGTTTAAATGTATTTATCATTTTTACTTTTCTTATCTGTCACTTTATTTCCTTTTCTTTCTCCATCCAGTCTTTCGTGTCCTCTCTTTATTTCTCTTTCTGTATCTGATTTGATATTGAACTCACCCACCTGAATTCACACCTCTCTCAGTGCCAGATGCCCTGGTTCACTCACTGCCCACTTTTAACTTGCCGTTAGATGCCTTGCTACATGGAGCCTTTGCTTCACCTTGGCCGATAGCTCCAGATCCAAACTGGACTTATTAACAGCAGGTTTGCCAGGACCTTAAATACTGATTCACCTCATTGCATTAAGTTAATCAGTTAATTTGGAGTTTATTTTTTTAAATTCATTTGTGGGACATGGGCATCCACTGGCTGGCCAGAATTTATTGCCCATCCCTAGTTGCTCTTGTTCAAAGGACAGTTGAGAGTGAACCACATTGCTGTGGCTCTGGAGTCACATGTAGGCCAGACCGGGTAAGGACAGCAGATTTCCTTCCCTAAACGACACTAGTGAACCAGATGGGTTTTTCCGACAATCGACAGTGGTTTCATGGTCATCAGTAGATTCTTAATTCCAGATATTTTTTATTGAATTCAAATTCCACCATCTGCCTTGACGGGATTCGAACCCAGGTCCCCAGAGCATTAGCTGAGTTTCTGGATTAAATGACTTGGAGGAGGGGGCTGAAGGGTGGATCAGTAAATTTCTGGATGACACCAAGATTGGTGGAGTAGTGGATGAGGAGGAGGGCTGTTGTAGGCTGCAAAGAGACATTGATAGGATGCAGAGCTGGGCCGAAAAATGGCAGATGGAGTTTAACCCTGATAAGTGCGATGTGATTCATTTTGGTAGGACAAATTTGAATGCGGATTACAGGGTCAAAGGCAGGATTCTGAGGAATGTGGAGGAACAGAGAGATCTTAGGGTTCATATCCACAGATCTCTGAAGGTTGCCACTCAAGTGGATAGAGCCGTGAAGAAGGCCTATAGTGTGTTAGCGTTTATTAACAGGGGGTTTGAGTTTAAGAGCCGTGGGGTTATGCTGCAACTGTACAGGACCTTGGTGAGACCACATTTGGAATACTGTGTGCAGTTCTGGTCACCTCACTATAAGAAGGATGTGGAAGCACTGGAAAGAGTGCAAAGGAGATTTACCAGGATGCTGCCTGGTTTGGAGGGTAGGTCTTATGAGGAAAGGTTGAGGGAGCAAGAGCTTTTCTCTTTAGAGCGGAGGAGGTTGAGAGGCTACTTAATAGAGGTTTATAAGATGATGAGGGGGATAGATAGAGTGGACGTTAAGAGACTATTTCCTCGGGTGGATGTAGCTGTTACTAGGGGGCATAACTATAAGGTTCGTGGTGGAAGATATAGGAGGGATGTACGAGGTAGGTTCTTTACTCAGAGAGTGGTTGGGGTGTGGAATGGACTGCCTGCTGTGATAGTGGAGTCGGACACTATAGGTACTTTCAAGCGGTTATTGGATAGGCACATGGAGCACACCAAGATGATAGGGAGTGGGATAGCTTGATCTTGGTTTTGGAAAAGGTTCGGCACAACATCGTGGGCCGAAGGGCCTGTTCTGTGCTGTACTGTTCTATGTTCTATAGTAGTCGAGTGATAATGGTAACGCAGTTGTAACACAAGAAGAAGAAATGCAGCAGCAAAGGGAGCCTCCACAAGAAGTGGGTCAATGATCTAGGGTTGTCCTTGCGCCTGGTTTCACAGGGGCATTGGCAGAGACCCGTTCAGCCACAGCTGGTGCACGATGCGCCAGGAGATCATGAGCGCGAAGATTGAATGAACAGATGGGGGAAGAAAATAAGCTTCCATTGTACCGTTTGGTGGAGCTTTCGAAGAGGGCAATCAACAGTTTGCGTTTCTGTTACAAGAGGGAAAAGATGTTGTCCTGGTTTAGTCCCACCGGAATTTTGGCATTTCGGGTAACTTGCTGTACCATCCCCCACGTTGCACTCCCGTTTGATCCCCAACTCACTTCATTCCGAATTCCCAGCCTTCATGGACAAGGGACTTCCTTCCAATCAATCTTGGCTCGAGGCTAACTATGGTCACTTAGGTTAACCATTAATCCAACCAATCCTCTGTGCACTCATTTCATTTTACAAGCAATGCAATATTTATGATTTTAGATGTGATAATTGGCAATGCATTTTCCAGACCCTCAATCATACTCATAAAGGGCCACGAATGGAATGCGGTGCCATCCGTGAATTACAGTGACAAGTAAGACAGTGTCAATTGGCTTACATTGAGATAATTCCCAGGCTTTGACAGTGCAACATTGTTCTCATGCCTTTGACTCATATTCTTGCTTCGCTTTGAAGTCATGCCGTCATTTCCATGATGTTGGGGCTAATTCTGTGAGCAATTTTCTGAAATATTCTTGGGGTCCTGAGATTGCTGTGCCGTTCTGCTGCTGTATTGCCAGCTCTCTTATTGCCAATGCAAACATGTGGCATGGAATAGTTTTCAATGTAGCAGATTGACACATTTTCATTCTCATAGCCTCGTTACTTTCTTCCCTGCTGTGGTACAATGGAGGAACTTTTAAAATCGAAAGCATTCTGTTTCCAAAAAAAAATCAGTTGAGAATCAGTTAAGAAATTAAAGACTTGCATTTGATAGCAGTTTTCATGACCTCAGAGAATTGCAAGTTGTTTTACTACGGAGGTAAGCAACGTAGGGGCATTAGCTGTAGGGCTGTAGGCAACTCGTTCCATTAAAGAATTGTCTTTATAGCTTGAGGAAGTACTTTTGAAATGTAATCACTTTTTAAAATGAGGGGAACATGGCAGCCAATTTTCACCCATAAAGAGATAATCTGTTAATGTTTGTTGTGTTTTATCCCTCGGAGATATGTAGAGATGACACACCAGCTTCTAAGTGTGCATTGAGAGTTTTATTCAATGGTTTCAAATGTCTGTAAGCATGTCTCTCAGGCACAACCTCAGACTGAAGGGATGACCCTTTAAAACAGAGATGAGGAGAAATTTCTTCAGCCAGAGAGTGGTGAATCTGTGGAACTCTTTGTCGCAGTAGGCTGTGGAGGCCAGGATATTGAGTGTGTTTAAGACAGAGATAGATAGGTTCTTGATTAATAAGGGGATCAGGGGTTATAGGGAAAATGGGGAAATGAAAAATATCAGCCATGATTGAATGGCGGAGAGGACTTGAGGGGCTGAGTGGCCTAATTCTGCTCCTATGCCTTATGGTCTTACATCAGCTTGTATCAATTTAGTTTATTTTACTAAGTGACCATGCCCATGCTTAACTGATCACACACAGACTTCCATAATCTATTACCGGACAATTGAACACTCCAGTGATATCGATAGAAGGGTGAGCTACGCACTACCTTGAGGATAATTCACTTGCTTGTCTTTGAATAGGCCCATGGGATCTTTAATGCTCCTGCCTAAAAGGACATTGGTTTAACATCTCATATCTGAAAGATGGCACCTCCAACAATGCAGCACTGCCACAGTGCTATTATGGAGCATCAGCCAGGATTTTGTGCTCAATTCTCAGGTTTGGGACTTAGATCTACAACCTTCTGCTTCAGAGACAAGCGTGCTATCCGTCGAGTGACCACTGACATGTATTGTGAGCTAGAGATTAACCCTGAGCAAATTAATCCATCCTGATTTTCTTCTCTGCTGTAAAAAAATCTGATTAGAATGAGGCTATCCTCTTATAATCTGTGCGTTGAGTGTGTGTGCGTGGTTGACTTAGCCAATTTGATGTGCGCACAGCATCTTTCTGTCAATGAGGTCAATTTTCAAAGGGAGGGGAAGGGGAGGTTTAGGGAAGGAATTCCAGAGACAACTGGCTGCCAGTGGCGGAGTGAGAAAAATCAGGGCTGCAAAAGGGGGCCAGAATTAAAGGAAGACAGAACTTTTGGAGGGCTTTTGGGCCGGAGGAAAGTTACAGACACAGGGAGGGGGGTCGGGGGGAGGGGGTCGGTACTGGATTGGTTGTGTCCAATGGTCTGTTTCTGTGCCACAGACTCTATGCAATCCCATATCGTAGCTCATCATCAGCATCTGAATAAATCTCTGTGTTGGTGCAGCACATCAGAATGAATCTCACTGCAGCCATTCATAAGACCATAAGACCATAAGACCATAAGACATAGGAGCGGAAGTAAGGCCATTCGGCCCATCGAGTCCACTCCACCATTCAATCATGGTTGATTTCAACTCCATTTACCCGCTCTCTCCCCATAGCCCTTAATTCCTCGAGAAATCAAGAATTTATCAATTTCTGTCTTGAAGACGCTCAACGTCTCGGCCTCCACAGCCCTCTGTGGCAATGAATTCCACAGACCCACCACTCTCTGGCTGAAGAAATTTCTCCTCATCTCTGTTCTAAAGTGACTCCCTTTTATTCTAAGGCTGTGCCCCCGCGTCCTAGTCTCCCCTGTTAATGGAAACAACTTCCCTACGTCCATCCTATCTAAGCCGTTCATTATCTTGTAAGTTTCTATCAGATCTCCCCTCAACCTCCTAAACTCCAATGAATATAATCCCACGATCCTCAGACGTTCATCGTATGTCAGGCCTACCATTCCTGGGATCATCCGTGTGAATCTCCGCTGGACCCGCTCCAGTGCCAGTATGTCCTTCCTGAGGTGTGGGGCCCAAAATTGCTCACAGTACTCCAAATGGGGCCTAACCAGTGCTTTATAAAGCCTCAGAAGTACATCCCTGCTTTTGTATTCCAAGCCTCTTGAGATAAATGACAACATTACATTTGCTTTCCTAATTACGGATTCAACCTGCAAGTTTACCTTTAGAGAATCCTGGACTAGGACTCCCAAGTCCCTTTGCACTTTAGCATTATGAATTTTGTCACCGTTTAGAAAATAGTCCATGCCTCTATTCTTTTTTCCAAAGTGTACGACCTCGCACTTGCCCACGTTGAATTTCATCAGCCACTTCTTGGACCACTCTCCTAAACTGTCTAAATCTTTCTGCAGCCTCCCCACCTCCTCAATACTACCTGCCCCTCCACCTATCTTTGTATCATCGGCAAACTTGGTTGACATTTCACAGTGTAAGGTTAATGACATGACTCATGGTCCTGCAATGCCACTGCTGAATCAGTACTCCACGTTGAACACCATTTGGAGGAAGATCTGAGGGTTCCATGGGCATAGAATGTACTCTGGGTGGGAGATTTCAATGACCATCAGCTAGGTTGGCACGGTAGTCTTTAGAGCACACAGCTGCAAGACTGAGATAGTGGCAGGTGGTGAGGGAATCAGCAAGAGGGAAAAACATACTTGAACTCATCCTCATCAACCTGCATGCTGCAATGCATCTGCCCATAACAGTACCAGTAGGAGTGACAACCACTCAGTCCTTGTGGAGACAAAGTCCCATCTTCCCATCAGGGCGGCACGGTGGCACAATGTTTAGCGCTGCTGCCTCACAGCGCCAGGGATCTGGGTTCGATTCCCGGCTTGGGTCACTGTCTGTGTGGAGACCGCGCATTCTCCTCGTGTCCGCGTGGGTTTCCTCCGGGTGCTCCGGTTTCCTCCCACAGTCCAAAGATGTGCGGGTTAGGTGGATTGGCCGTGCTAAATTGGCCTTTCGTGTCAGGAGGTCCAGCTAGGGTAAATGCATGGGGTTATGGGGATAGGGCCTGGGTGGGATTGTGGTCGATGAGCCCAATGGCCTCCTTCTGCATTGCAGGATTCTATGATTCTATGACTCACATTGAGAATACCCTCCATTGTGTTGTGTGGCACTACCACCGTGCTAAATAGGATGGACTTCAAATAGATTTGGCAACTTAAAGATGGGCATCCAGGAGGTGTTGTGGGCCATCAGCAGCAGCAGAATTGCATACAACCACAAACTGTAATCTCATGGCCCGTCATCTCTCCCACCCTCACCCAGCCAGGGGACCAACTGTGGTTCAATAAAGAGTGCAAGAGGATATGCTAGGAGCAGTACCAGGTATATTTGAAAATGAGGTGTGTCAACCTGGTGAAGCTACAACACTACCTGTGTTGTCAAACACCGGGAACAGCAAGTAATAGTCAGAGTTAAGCAATCCCTCAATCAATTGATCAGATCTGCAGTCCTGCCACATCTAGTCAGGAATGGTGGTGGACAATTAAACAACTCACTGGAGGAGGAGGCTCCAGAAATATCCCCATTCTCAATGATGGAGGAACCCAGCACATCAGTGCAAAAGATGTGGCTGAAGTATTTTCAACAATCTTCAGCCAGAAGTACTGAGTGGATGGTCCATCTCTGCCTCCACTTCCAGAGGTCTCCATCATCACAGACGCCAGTCTCCAGCCAATTCGATTCACTCCACGTGATATCAAGAAATGGCTGAAGGCACTGGATGCTGCAAAGTCTGTGGGCCTTGACAATATTCCAGCTATAGTACTGAAGACTTGTGCTCCAGAACTTGCCGTGCCCTGAGTCACGCTGTTCCAGTACAGCTACAACACTGGCATCTACCCGGCAATGTGGAAAATTGCCCAGGTATGTCCTGTACACTAAAAGCAGGACAAGTTCAATCTGGCTAACTACATCCCCTTCAGTCAACTCTCTATCATCGGTAAAATGATGGAAATAGTCATCGACGGTGCTATTAAGCAGCACTTACTCAACAATAACCTACTCACTCACGCTGAGTTTGGGTTCCGTCAGGGCCACTCAGCACCTGAGCTAATTACAGCCTTGGTCCAAACGTGGACAAAAGAGCTGAACTCCCAAGGTGAGGTGAGATTGATTGAGTGAGGTGAGTCATGTTGGTCTTGAACTGTTAACTCTGCCTCTCCTTCCACAGATGTTGCCAGGCCTGCTGAAGTTTCCCAGCACTTTCTATTTTCATTTCTAATATCCCCGTATGTGGATTGGGACTAAATTTGGATTTACGATGCTCTTGTGAAGTGTCCTGAGATGTTTTATTCCATTAAAGAGGCGGTAGAAATACCAGTTGTAGTGTGAACCCTTTATCTGTCTAAGCACCAGAAAGGTACAGCACAGAGGAATGGCACAAGGTTTGTTGGATCAGGTCATCTCATGACAAGCACTGGGACTTGCATTGTTTCCCTTCAGTAAAGCAACTGGGAGTGTGAACTGATAATGACAAAGCGAGGACAATGGGCCATCTGTAAACTTTCAAATGTCAGGTCTAATAGTCTATTTCCTTAACTTAACAAAGGAACAGGAACAGCTCCTTAAATTTAATCCGCCATTTAATGAGATCATGGCTTTTATTTCCTTTGTGTATAGGATTCACAGGGCGGCACTGTGGCACAGTGGTTAGCACTGCTGCCTCACAGCGCCAGGGTCCCGGGTTCAATTCCCACCTTGGATGACTGTGTGGAATCTGTACATTCTCCCCGTGTCTACGTGGGTTTCCTCCAGGTGCTCCAGTTTCCTCCCCCACTCGAAAGATGTGCGGGTTAGGTTGATTGGTCATGCTAAATTGACCCTAGTGTCAGGGGGATTAGCAGGTTTACGGGAATAGGGTCTGGGTGGGACTGTGGTCGGTGCAGACTCGATGGGCTAAATGGCCTCCATCTGCACTGTAGGAATTCTATGATGTGGGTGCCACTGGTTAGGCAGCGTTTGACCCAAATGTAACAACATGGAGCTTGAGCAAAACTGGAGTCAATGGGAATCCGGAGGAAAACTCTCCCCTGGGTGGAGTCATACCTGGCACAAAGGAAGATGGTCCTGGTTGTTAGAAGTCAATCATCTCAGCTCCAGGACATCCCGGCAGGAGCTCCTCAGGGTAATGTCCTAGTCCCAACTATCTTCAGCTGCTCCATCAATGACTTTCCTTGCATCATAATGTCAGAGGTGGGGATGTTCACAGATGATTGCACAATGTTCAGCACCATTCTCAACTCTTCAGATACTCAAGCGACACATGCCCATAAGCAGCAAGGCCTGGGTAGGGTGGCACAGTGGTTAACACTGCTGCCTCACAGTGTCAGGGACCCGTGTTCGATTCCTGACTTGGGTCACTGTCTGTGCGGAGTCTACACGTTCTCCCCGTGTCTGCGTGGGTTTCCTCCGGGTGCTCCAGTTTCCTCCCACAGTCCAAAGATATGCTGGTTAGGTGCATTGGCCATGCTAAGTTTTCCCCGAACAGGCGCCGGAGTGTGCCGACTGGGGGATTTTCACAGTAACTTCTTACAGTGTCAATGTTTAAGTTTTTAAGTTTATTTATTAGTGTCACAAATAGGCTTATATTAACACTGCAATGTAAGCTTACTTGTGACACTAATAAATAAACTTAACCTTCACATTCAGGCTTGGGTTGATCAGTGGAAAGAAACGCTCATGCCACAGAAGTGTCAGGCAATGACCATCTCTGACAAGATAGAATCTAACCATCTCCCCTTGACATTCAATCTCATTATCATTGTCAAATCCCTCACTATCAACATCTTGGGGGTTACCATTGACTAGAAAGTGAACTAGAGTAGCCACATAAATATTGTGGCTACAGGAACAGATCAGATGCTGGAAATTCTGTGGAGATGATTCATCTCCTGATCTCCCAAAGCCTGTCCACCATCTACAAGGCACAAGTCAGGAGTGTGATGAAATATTTTCCACTTGCCTGGATGAGTGCAGCTCCAACAGTACTTAAGAAGCCCAACAGCATCCAGGACAAAGCAGCTAACGTGACAGACCCCCTATCGACCACCTTTAATATTTTATCTATCCATCACCAATGCAGTGTGTACCATCTACAAGATGTACTGCAGCATGGGTGACACAGTGGCACAGTGGTTAACACTGCTGCCTCACAGCTCTTAGGACCCGGGTTTGATTCCCAGCTTGGGTCACTGTCTGTGTGGAGTCTGCACGTCCTCCCCGTGTCTGCATGGGTTTCCTCCGGGTGCTCTGGTTTCCTCCCACAGTCCAAAGATGTGCTGGTTAGGTTGATTGGCTATGCTAAATTTCCCCTTAGTGTTCCAGGATGTGAAGATTAGAGGGATTAGCGGGATAAATATGTGGTGTTACGGGGATAGGGCCTGGGTGGGATTGTTGTCGGTGCAGACTCGATGGGCCAAATGGCTTCCTTCTGCGATTCTATGATTCTAAGTCACCAAGGCTACTTCAAACAGCACCTTCCAAAACCATTCTACCACCTAGAAGGACAAGGAACATCACCACCTTCAGTTCTCATCTGGGTCACACACCATCTTGTCTTGAACTATGTCGCCATTCCTTCACTGTCGCTGGGTCAAAATCCTGGAACTTTGCTAACAGCACTGTGGGTATACCTACACCACATGGACTGCAGTGGATCAAGAAGGCAGCTCACTACTACCTTCTCAAAGATAATTATGGATGGACAATAAATGTTGGTTCCTTTAACAAAATAAAACATCCCAAAACACTTCGCAGGAGATTTATAAAACAAAATGTTGTGCCAGTCCACACAAGGAGATATTGGAAATTAAAGCAGAGATGCTGAGGATCCTGAGCAGGTCTGGCAGCAGGTCTGGAGAGAGATACAGGGTTAACATTTCGAGACTGATATGACTCTTCTTCACGGTACTAAGGAGAGGAGTTGAAGCTATAGTTAAGAAAGCATACCAAGGCTTCTAGTTTCTCAGGAGGCTAAGGAAATTTGGCATGTCCACTCCGACCCTCAGCAATGTTTACAGATGCATAATTGAAAGCATCCGTTCTGGTTGTATCACAGCTTGGAATGGCTCCTGCTCTTCCCAAGACCGCAAGGAACTACAAAGGGTTGTCACCATAGCCCAGTCCATCGCGGAAACCAGCCTCCCATCCATGGACTCTGTCTACACTTCCCACTGCCTCGACAAAGCAGCTAGCATAATCAAGGACCCCACACACCCTGGACATACTCTCTTCCACCTTCTTCAGTCAAGAAAAGGATGCAAAAGTTTGAGATCATGTACCAGCCGACTCAAGAACAGCTTCATCCGTGCTGCTGTCAGACTTTTGAATGAACTTACCTTATATTAAGCTGATCTTTTTCTATACCCTAGCTATAATTGTAACACTACATTCTGCACCTCTCCTTTCCTTCTCCCCATGTACTCTATGAACAGTATGCTTTGTCTGTATAGCATGCAAGAAACAATACCTTTCACTGTATACCAATACATGTGACAATAATAAATCAAATCAGATCAAAGGATGTTAGGACAAATGATCGTACGCTCAAAATATTAACTCCTTTCCTCTTTCTAGATTCTGATCGGCTCCCACTGTATATGGGAGCAGATCATATACCAAACCTGGGCCAATGGAGTTATAATGCAGAACAGCCATGATATAATTGCAGGTTTGAGGGGCTGAATGGCCTCTCCGTGTTCCTAATGTGTATGTCTAACAGCTCCTGCTTAATGCACATATTGCCAGTTGGTTTTGAGGGAATCATATATTTACACTCTCTCTGAATAAATTATAAAGAATAAAACCAGCAACACCAATATGAGTGAAGAAAAATAATCAAATTGCTTTCTTCTGAGAGGAAAGGTGAACTTGTGGCTCACACAATAGCAAAAACTGTTGGATCACTACATTAGCTGATAGCTCAACAAAGGCCATTTAGTGGATTAGACTTCCTTGCTGTTTTAGCTGAAGTCTGTGTGTGTGAGAGAGAGAGAGAACAAAATAGTGTGTATAGATAGAAGATTGTTTTAATATTTGAGTGTAAGGGAGAGTATATTCTGTTTTGATGTTTGTAAAAGAGCAGATTCTATGTATGAGAGGGAGTAGATTGATGTCAGTGTGTAGAGAGCAGTGTGTATGAGAGAGAGTCATAGAGTCATAGAGGTTTACAGCATGGAAACAGGCCCTTCGGCCCAACTTTTCATGTGCCCTTTTTTTAAACCCCTAAGCTAATCCCAATTGCCCGCATTTGGCCCATATCCCTCTATACCCATCTTATCCATATAATTATCTAAATGCTTTTTAAAAGACAAAATTGTACCTGCCTGTACTATTCCTCTGGCAGCTTGTTCCAGACACTCACCACCCTCTGTGTAAAAAAAATGCCCCTATGTATCTCTCCCCTCTCACCTCAAACCTATGCCCTCTAGTTTTAGACTCCCCTACCTTTGGGAAAAGATATTGACTATCCAGCTGATCTGTGCCCCTCATTATTTTATAGACCTCTATAGGATCACCCCTGAGGCTCCTACGCTCCTGAGAAAAAAGTCCCAGTCTATCCAGCCTCTCCTTATAACTCAAACCATCAAGTCCTGGTAGTATCCCCATAAATCTTTTCTGCACTCTTTCTAGTTTAATAATATCCTTTCTATAATAGGGTGACCAGAACTGCACACAGTGTTCCAAGTGTGGCCTTACCAATGTCTTGTACAACTTCAACAAGATGTCCCAACTCAATGTTCTGACCGATGAAACCAAGCATGCCGAATGCCTTCTTCACCACTCTGTCCACCTATGACTCCACGTTCAAGGAGCTATGAACATGTACCCCTAGATCTCTTTGTTTTTTAACTCTCCCCAACGCCCTACCATTAACTGAGTAATTCCTGCCCTCGTTCAATCTACCAAAATGCATCACCTTGCATTTGTCTAAATTAAACTCCATCTGCCATTCATCAGCCCACTGGCCCAATTGATCGAGATCCCTTTGCAATCGGAGATGACTTTCTTCACTGTCCACTATGCCACCAATCTTGGAGTCATCTGCAAACTTACTAACCATGTTTCCTATATTCTCATCCAAATCATTAATATAAATGACAAATAACAGTGGACCCAGCACTGATCCCTGAGGCACATCGCTGGTCACAGGCCTCCAGTTTGAAAAACAGCTCTCTACAACCACCCTCTGGCTTCTGTCAAGAAGCCAATTTTGTATCCATTTAGATACCTCACCCTGGATCCCATGAGATTTAACCTTGTGCAACAACCTACCATGCGATACCTTGTCAAAGGCCTTGCTAAAGTCCATGTAGACAACATCAACTGCACTGCCCTCATCTACCTTCTTGGTTACCCTTTCAAAAAACTCAATCAAATTTGTGAGACATGATTTTCCACTCACAAAGCTATGCTGACTGTCCCTAATCAGTCCTTGCATCTCTAAATGCCTGTAGATCCTGTCTCTCAAAATACCTTCCAACAACATACCCACCACAGATGTGAGGCTCACTGGCCTGTAGTTTCCAGGCTTTTCCCTGCAGTCCTTTTTAAACAAAGGCACAACATTTGCCACTCTCCAATCTTCAGGCACCTCACCCGTGACTATCGATACTTCAAATATCTCGGCTAGGGGACCCGCAATTTCCTCCCTAGCCTCCCACAGTGTCCTGGGACCTACCTCATCAGGTCCCGCAGATTTATCTACCTCGATGCGCTTTAAGACTTCCAGCACCTCCTTCTCTGTAATATGTACACTCCTCAAGACATCAATATTTATTTCCCCAAGTTCCCTAACATCCATGCTTTTCTCAATAGTAAATACTGATGAGAAATATTCATTTAGGATCTCTCCCATCTCTTGTGGGTCTGCACATAGATGATCTTGTTGATCCTTAAGAGGCCCTACTCTCTCCCTTGCTACTCTTTTGCCCTTTATGTATTTGTAGAAGCTCTTTGGATTCTCCTTTGCCTTATCTACCAAAACAATCTCATGTCCCCTTTTTGCCCTCCTGATTTCTCTCTGAACTCTACTCCTATACCCCCTATACTCTTCAAGGGATTCACTTGATCCCAGCTACCTATACATGTCATGTGCCCCTTTCTTCTTCTTGACCAGGGCCTCAATATCCCGAGTCATCCAGGGTTCCCTACTTCTGCCAGCCTTGCCCTTCACTCTAAGAGGAATGTGTTTACCCTGAACGCTGGTTAACACGCTTTTGAAAGCCTGCCACTTACCAGATGTCCCTTTGCCTTCCCACAGACTCCCCCAATTAACTTTTGAAAGTTCCTGCCTGATGCCATCAAAATTGTCCTTGCCCCAATTTAGAATTTTAACTTTTGGTCCAGACCTATCATTCTCCATAACTATCTTAAAACGAGTAGAATTATGGTCACTGGTCCCAAAGTGATCCCTCACTAACACTTCTGTCACCTGCCCTTCCTTAGTTCCCAAGAGGAGGTCAAGTTTTGCCCCCTCTCCAGTCGGGCCATCCACATACTGAATGAGAAATTCCTTCTGAATACACTCAACAAATTTCTCTCCATCCAGCCCTCTATGGCTGTCCCAGTCACAGAGTAGATTCTGTATGTGTGTGAGAGAGAATAGATTGTGTGTGTGAGAGAGTAGATTCTGTGTGTGAAAGAGAGTAGATTCTGTGTGAGAGAGAGAGTAGATTCTGTGTGAGAGAGTAGATACTTTGTGTCTGAGTAGATTCTGTGTATAAGAGAGAGTGGATTGTGTGTGTGTGTGAGTGGATTATTTTAATATTGAGTATGTGAAAGAGAAGAACATCTTCCGTTTTGATGTGTTTGTGTGGGCTAATGAGAGCAGATTCTGGGCGTGTTGGGGGAGAGAGCAGATTGTGTGTTAAGCAACTTCTGCGACTTGCCTAGCTGGCGATCCCGCCTCCTTTAAATCCGCCACCCTCCCCTCCAAACAGGAAGTGAGACGTGCATGGCAAAGAGAGAGGAGAGGGGAGGCAGCAGAGGGGCAGTTCTGTGGGATGGTGCCTTTGCCGTGGGGCTGATCAGCGAGGAGGGAGAGCTGGAGGGAGCCAGGCAGCGGAGAACAGGGGAGCTCCTACAGCCAGTCTGTGTGTATGTATGAGAGAGTAGGGGGCACTTTGTCCTGATGCTGAGCTTGGCCAAGCTCGGCAGAACAGCACTGGGGAACGAGTGGCATCACTACAGGTAGGAATTAATTCGCTCCCCCCTCTCCTCTCCGCCTGTCGCTTCTTTTGTTTGTGGGGACCAGACATTCTTCCACCTAGAGCCCAGATTTACCCACCTCCCGGAGCCATGGAAGCAGCCCCAAATGCTTGCTAAAGTCTGATTTCTTTGTATTCTTGGGGGTTTATTTGTAATGAATAAAGCAGGTCCAATATTTTAACAGCAATTATCACCTACCATTGTTCAGCTTTGCCATTCTGAGTGATGCCTTACACCATTATTTTAATGCACTTGAACAGAAAAAATAAGATCAATTATAACGTGGAATGAAAAAGAAAACATATTTTATTTCCCTCTGATTAACTGGAGGAGCAGTGTTTTTGCTTGGTTGGTGTTTTTTATATATATATATCTGTGCAGTTCCCAGGCATGGTGCTCTCTCCACGTCCCCGAAACCTTGCATTGTTTGGCCAGTTGAGACCATTTCTTTGTGCACCCCCACCCCTCCACTATCTCCTTTGCTTTTGTTGTCAAACCAACAAGACAAGGCAACATTACCCCCCCCCCCCCAATAAAAAGGTCACTTAACTGTTTAAAAATACCTTCATTGTTTCCTTTTCAGAAACTTTCTGGGTGGGTTAAATTTGTATGTTTTTCTTTTGTGAGCCAGAAATACATTTTGAGGGTGTCCCGCACCATCAGTATTTTTATGACTACGTTGCACAGTTGTAATCAAACTGAACAGATTTGCCTCTGAATATAGTGGGCGGTTGCCTGCTCTTTGAAGCAATCCTCCCCCCCCCCCCCTCCCCTACTCGTGCATAAATAAATGTGCCTCCTGGCATAATCTCGATCAACAAAGACCTCTCAGTGAAGTCAGGGAGAATAAGTGACAGGGTTGCATCACGTTGGTGAAGTCTCAATCTTGTGAAAAGCATGGCTTTTACACACACACACACTCTCTTACTGGAGAAGTGTAACCATCCCGAGTGATCGATTCGTATTACAGTGAGTCCATAGAATGCCTACAATGCAAGAAAGGGGCCATCCAGCCCCCAACAAGACTCCACGACTCTCTGAAGGAACATAACATCCCACTCAGGCCCTTCCCCCGCCCTATCCCGTAACCCCGCGCATTTACCATGGCTAATCCACCTAACGTACATATCTTTGAGCACTTAAGGAGCAATTTAGCATGGTCAATCCACCTAACCTGCACATCTTTGGACACTAAGGGGCAATTTAGCATAGCCAATCCACCTAACCTGCACATCTTTGGACACTTAGGGGCAATTTAGCATAGCCAATCCATCTAACCTGCACATTTTTGGACACTTCGGGGCAATTTAGCATAGCCAATCCACCTAACGTGCACATCTTTGGACACTAAGGGGCAATTTAGCATAGCCAATCTACCTAACCTGCACATCTTTGGACACTTAGGGGCAATTTAGCATGGCCAATCCACCTAACCCGCACATCTTTGGACACTAAGCGGCAATTTAGCATGGTCAATCCACCTAACCCGCACATCTTTGGACACTAAGCGGCAATTTAGCATGGTCAATCCACCTAAACTACACATCTTTTGGACTGTGGGAGGAAACACGAACGCCCGGAGGAAACCCACATAGACATGGGGAGAACGTGCGAACTCTACACAGACAGTCACCTGAGACCAGAATCAAACCCAGGTCCTTGGCGTTGTGAGGCAGCAGTGCTAAGCACTGTGCCACTGTGCCACTCTGAATCAGGTCCCATTCTGTTCAGCGATGGAAGGGAAAATAGCTTGTGTAAATAGAGTTGACCTACATTCATTCCTCTGCTAGTTTCTTGAGTGACTTAAGAAAATGTCGTGCCCCTTCCCAGGACATTCAATATTGGGGAATTCCACAACGTGACAATTTCAAATTACAACATGAGCCAGCTGAGATGTTACAATTGAACATTATCGGTATCAGCACATTAGAAAATTAATTGATCTGTGTGAAATTTTAGATTTTAATAAATTGCTTTATTTGAGAGATCTTGCTTGGTCATGGGATGTGTTAATCGTACCCTGGGTCACTTTAAGAACGGGCCATCAGGAAGACCTTTTGTGCATTTAGATAGTGAATTGCTCAGTCGACAGGGAGACGAGCAGGCAACATATGTGTCTGTTAGAGCAAAATACCTTCAACACTTGCACCTCTTGTGCTGTCCTTCAGTATGTATTTAAAGGACACTTAAAGTCAGGTATTTGCTGCCTTAATGCAGTGAGTTCTATTGCATTGCACCCCCCACAGCTTTCAATCCAACATTGGTGTTGGGTCACTGTATGAATTGGCATGAATGTCAAATCTTTTTTTTGATGATTACACGAAAAGTTTAGCCACCGTGGAGCATGTGTTTGCTTTCAGTTCACTCCGAGTTCACTTCCAAGAATAACACGTGTTATAAATCCCTGTTCCTATCTCTTCCACTTCATTGGGCTTTCCCCAGCAAACTGCTTGAGATTACTTTTGTCAGTAATTGCAGGATAGCCTGTGCTTGTGTACGATCAGAGGACAATATCCGATGGAAGCTCAGTTTAAAAAATGGACATTCCTCATTATGCAAATTTTAGCGATTAAACAAAGCCAGGGCTAAAATGCATAAATTTTGATCTTCAATCATGTGTAGCATTTCGCTAAATTTAGTCACTAGAGGAAATAAATTTCAAGATAATGGTGAGCAGGGGGTTCATTTACACTTTCATAAGAAATATGGATGAAATGGTGGCACAGTGGTTAGCACTGCTGCCTCACAGCACCAGGAACCTGGGTTCAATTCCAGCCTCGGGTGACTGTGCGGAGTCTGCACGTTCTCCCCGTGTTTGTGTGGGTTTCCTTTGGGTGCTCCAGGTTCCTCCCACAGATGTGCGGGCTAGGTGGATTGGCCATGCTAAAATTGCCCCTTAATGTCAGGGGGATCAGCAGGGTAAATACATGGCGATCACGGGGATAGGGCCAGGGTGGGATTGTTGATGGTGCAGGCTTGATGGGCCAAATGGCCTTCTTTTGGAGGATACTATGATTCTGGATTCTATTCTAGAACGCCCTGGTTTCTCTATAAGAGAGACAAAATTATGATTACGCATGAGCATGTGGCGGTTGTCCAGATGCTGTTGTTGTTGATTACGGGAGAACTGGAGCGTAGGAAACTTAGGGGTGATCTTATAGAGGTCTATAAAATAGAGGGGCATAGATCAGCTAGATAGTCAATATCTTTTCCCAAAGGTAGGGGAGTCCAAAACTAGAGGGCATAGGTTTAAGGTGAGAGGGGAGAGATACAAAAGGACCAGAGGGGCAATTTATTCACAAAGAGGGTGATGAGTGTCTGAAACAAGCTGCCAGAGGCAGTAGTAGAGGTGGGTACAATTTTGTCTTTTAAAAAGCATTTAGACAGTTGCATGGGTAAGCTGGGTATAGAGGGATATGGGCCAAATGCAGGCAATTGGGACTAGCTTAGTGGTTTAAAAAAAGGGTGGCATGGACAAGTTGGACCGAAGGGCCTGTTTCCATGCTGTAAACCTCTATGACTCTATAAGCAAGCAGTCATTCGCTTTTCCTTCAAAGGGTAAACCCACCCACTCACTTTAGGAAAACATGTCGGTGAGGTATAAAAATGTAGCCCTCTGATTTATTTAATCATTCAACGTTATCATAGAATCTTTACAGTGCAGAAAGAGGCCATTTGGCCCATTCAGTCTGAACTGACAACAATGTTGTCCCCATTTGAAAGGCTGTGAATAGGAAATCATGATATTTTCTGAGTGGTGCCAACTTCAGTTCAACTCCAATAATATTTGAGAAATGAGAGACCTTTTATTGTTCCTGTATCGGTTTTGAACCACCAAGGTTTATTTTATAAGCAAAAACTTTATTTTTTGTTCATATTTTTGTGTTAATTCTATTTAAATTTGACTGGTTCACCTCTCAATGTTACACGGTGGCCCAGTGGTTAGCACTGCTGCCTCACAGCGCCAGGGACCCGGGTTCAATTCCGGCCTCGGGTGACTGTCTGTGCAGAGTTTGCACGTTCTCCCCGTGTCTGCGTGGGTTTAGAATCATCGAATCCCTACAGTGCAGAGGGAGGCCATTCGGCCCATCAGACCTGGACCTACAACAATCCCACCCTGGCCCTATCCCCTTAACGCCACATATTTACCCTCCTCGTCCCCCTGACACTAAGGGACAATTTAGCATGGCCAATCCACCTAACCCATACATCTTTGGAGATTTCCTCACTGTTTCCTCCGGGTGCTCCGGTTTCCTCCCATAGCCCAAAGATGTGTAGGTGAAGTGGATTGGCCATGCTAAATTCCTGGGGTTATGGAGTTAGGATGGTGGGGGTGGGGGGGGAGGGCTTGGATGGGATACTCTTCCGGCGAGTCAGTGTAGACATGCTGGGCTGAATGGCCTCTTTCTACACTGTTGGGATTCTTGGTTATTACTGAGACCACATACTAACTAACACAAGGCTACATGTGCCGACATGTCACTCCAGAGCCATAGCAATGTGGTTGACTCTCAACTGCCCTTGGGCAACCAGGAATGAGCAATAATTGGTGGCCAGCCAGCAACACCCACAAATGAATTTTAAAAAAATGATGCATTTATAAGCAAAGTAGCAACTGAGGAATTAAAGCGTGTGTCGATAGAGTGAAAACAAAAAGGAAAGACTTGTTCCACAGTGCTTTGCATGACCTCAGGATGTCCCAAGACATTTTCTGCCCAATGGTGTACCTTTGCTGTGTAGCCACATTTGATGTGTCGTAAAGTAGCCAAGGTTGCAGCCAATTTGCACACAGCAAGGTCCCACACACAGCAATGTGAGCATGACTGGATAATCTGTTTTAGTGATTAGCTGGGGCGGGGGTGGGAGCGGGACTCGGGCTGGGTGTGTTGGGGCAGGGGGTGGGAAAGACCATAAGACATAAGAGCAGAATTAGGCCACTCGGCCCATCGAGTCTGCTCCGCCATTCAATCATGGCTGATAAGGAGGGGGGGTCTCCCCTGTCCTTCTTCAAAATAGTGCCATGGGATCTATTACACCCAGCTGAAAAAGCAGAAGAGGCCTTTGTTTCTATTCTTGTCTGAAAGGTAGCACTGCTGACAGTGCGGAACTCCCTCAGTACTGCAGCAGCAGCCTTGACCTTTGCACTCAAGTGGGACTTGAATCTCAACCTTCTGACTGGGTGGCACCCATTGAGCCACAGCTGAGAGACAGCGGAACGAGAGGGGGCTCACGTGTAAACACTGGCATGGACTAGTTGGGCCGAAGGGCCTGTTTCCGTGCAGGAGATTACGTTATTCTATGCAATTGGAAATCTGGGGCAGTGCTTTGCACAAAGCCAAATATGTTCTCTTTGGTTTGCTCGAGCTTGGGATAAATTGGATTAAAATGACCAATATAATGGAGCAGTTAACATGCTTTTTGCTGATTTGCAGGTGTGAAAGTCTGAACCTCAGCTCTCTCCCAAGACTGATCTGATGACTCATAATGGCGACGGAAGTGAACACTATTCAGAGGAGTTATTCCATTATTCCATGCTTCATATTTGTAGAGGTAAGGAGTGGGGGGGGCGGCGGAGACCACGCAGACATGGGGATTTAAATGCCTCTCTGTCTGTTTCATGTTTCTCTGGTTCAGAACAGCTGGAAACACATGACTCACTCTCAGTGCGATTCGAGCAAAATGTGAATCGAGCAACTAAAAACAGAAAATGCTGGAAATGCGCAGCAGGTCAGGAAGCAGCTTTGAAGAGAGAACCGAGAGTGAAAAGTCGTACGTTGATGACCTTTCGGCTGACGGGAGAGATGCTGGGAGGATGTTGCCCCCTGGGCTGGAGAGCTTGGGAACACATGGGGCGGGGTTTTCCAGCTTCGCTCGCCCCCGAAACCGTAAAATCCCGCTCCAGGTCAATGAACCTTTCCATGGTCTGCCCCTCGCCCGCTCTGATTCCTGTGGCTGGCGGATTTTCACAGTAACTTCATTGCAATGTTAATGTCAGCCTACTTGTGACACTGATAAATAAACTTAAACTTAGTGTCAGACTCAGGCATCAGCCATTTCCGACTGAATATCTTCACTTGAAAGGTTGTGAATCTTCGGAATCCTCCATCCCCCCCAGAGAGAGCTCTTGGATGTTCAGTCGGTGAATGTGTGCAAGGCAGAGATCGATAGATCTTTGGGCACCGGAGGAATTAAGGGATGTGGGGAGAGGGCGGGAATGTGGTGTCGATGCGGAAGATCAGAGAATGATCTCACTGAATGGCGGAGCAGGCTCAAACGGCCGACTCCAGCTCACTCTACTCATCGTCGGGTGTTCATTGACGCTCTTTGACCTGCTAAGGATTTCAGCATTTTCTCTTTATCTCTGATTCCCAGCATCAACAGTAACTTAACTTTAAATGAGTGAATGGAGGAAGACTGGGAGATTTAAGAGAAAAATTGCAAGCGACTAAATTTCTGTTTGGATACGGCTAGAATTGTATGTGCAAGTAAGCCGTAACTGCCTCAGGAGTGTCTTCAGAGCCTGTTGGAAGCTCTTCAGGTTCAGTCTGGTAAAATGGGAAGAAATGGGGCCAATTTATACTGGGCAATTAATACTGAAAAATGTTTATTTATTACTCACAAGTAGGCTTACATTAACACTGCAATGAAGTTACGGTGAAATTCCTCTAGTTGCCACACTCCGGCGCCTGTTTGGGTCAATGCACCTAACCAGCACGTCTTTCAGACTGCGGGAGGAAACCCACACAGACACGGGGAGAACGTGCAGACTCCGCACAGACAGTGACCCAAGCCGGGAATCGAACCCAGGTCGCTGGCGCGGTGAGGCAGCAGTGCTAACTACTGTGCCACCGTGCCGCCCCAATATATTTGAAGAAACTGTTTCAGAAACATCTGACCCACCACAATATTGAGACGGTGATCATAATACAGGTTAATAAGATTGTACAATGTATTTTAATTGTGTTTTAAAACATGGTTAGCTTTTTCCGTACCTACACATGGGAATTTTGTCAATGGGAGGCAATTATACCTCATGGGAGATGGAACTGCCCAAGATGGGAGCTGAAAGAGATGTAGGAGTGTTAGTTGACTCATGAGATGAAGCGGTTAACAAAGTAAATGTGTTGTGTGTTGTAATGCCCTTCAATCATTCTGAAGTTGCTCAAGAACATCATACCCATGTACTTTCCTCTTTGGTTGCTCGTAGGAACGCTCCATTTTCCATTTCAATGAACAATACAACTAGGGAAAAGGATACATGAGGTGGTTCCCCATTGCTTTTCTCATGTTTATTTTATTTATCAGTGTCACATTAACACTGCAATGAAGTTGCCGCGAAAATCCCCTAGTCGCCACACTCCGGCGACTGTTGGGGGTCTGATGTTGCAGATGTATAGAACGTTGGTTCGGCCGCATCTGGAATACTGCGTCCAGTTCTGGTCGCCACACTACCAGAAGGACGTGGAGGCTTTGGAGAGAGTACAGAGGAGGTTTACCAGGATGTTACCTGGTATGGAGGGGCTTAGTTATGAGGAGAGATTGGGTAAACTGGGGTTGTTCTCCCTGGAAAGACGGAGGATGAGGGGAGACTTAATAGAGGTGTATAAAATTATGAAAGGCATAGATAGGGTGAACGGTGGGAAGCTTTTCCCCAGGTTGGTGGTGACGTTCACGAGGGGTCATAGGTTCAAGGTGAAGGGGGGGAGGTTTAACACAGATATCAGATGGACATATTTTACACAGAGGGTGGTGGGGGCCTGGAATGCGCTGCCAGGCAAGGTGGTGGAGGCGGACACACTGGGAACGTTTAAGACTTATCTAGACAGCCATATGAACGGAGTGGGAATGGAGGGATACAAAAGAATGATCTAGTTTGGACCAGGGAGCGGCGTGGGCTTGGAGGGCCGAAGGGCCTGTTCCTGTGCTGTATTGTTCTTTGTACACTGAGGGAGAATTTAGCACGGCTAATGCACCTAACCAGCACGTCTTTCGGACTGCAGGAGGAAACCGGGACACTTGGAGAAAACCCATGCAGACACGGGGAGAATGTGCAAACTCCGCACAGTGATCCAAGCCAGGAATCGAATTCAGGTCCCTGGTCCTGTGAGGCAGCAGTGCTAACCACTGTGACACCGTGCCACCATGTGTGCTTAAAGGTGGTGGTGGGGGTGTGAGGGGAGGCGCCCTTGGCTACAGACTCGCTGCACCAGTGTGGCACATCTGGGTTGCGTCTTTCAGAAGGGGCAGCAAACCACGGCCCCATTTGTCTCCTCAGTTGGATGTTAAAGATGGTGTGGGACCATGTAGACGAAGAACAGAGGCGTAATCCTTGATTTCCGAGAAGCACGAGGCTCCCAAATAAAACCAAAGCCAACTTCTTCTTGGGTTCATTCTCAGGAAGTGAGGCAATAATTTCCACAGATTGCTCTGTGCTCTGGAGGAGGCTCTCGAAGAGAATTTCAGGGGGTAATGATTGACAGAACAACTTGCGTTAGGGGACCCTCAGGAGCGTGGACCTTGCAGCAATCCAGAGTTAGAGAAAATGGAGGTTGGGGCTCTGCAAATTGGGAAAGGAGTGAGGCCAATGCTGGAATCCAGGCAGAGGACAGATTTTGAGGCCTGCTGTCCTTCAGAGATGGTGCAGAACATCCTGAAACTGCTGAACTGTGACTTTGAGGCCACTGTTTGCCTGACCGATATTGAGGCAGACCAAGCTGGGATGCTCATTATCCACACAGAGTGTGATGATGAAGGACAGCCCTCAGAAAGGAACCAAGCTGGCCTTATTTTTAAATTCATTCTTTCATGGGATGTGGGTGTCGCTGGCTGGGCCAGCTACCCATCCCTAATTGCCCTTGAACTGAGTGGCTTTATAGGCCACTTCGGGGACAATTACAAGTCAACTACATGGCTCTGGAGTCACAGGTAGGCCAGACCGGGTAAGGACGGCAGATTTCTTTCCCCAAAGGACCAGATGGGTTTTTACAACAATCTATTTATTTATTAGTCGCAAGTATGCTTACATTAACACTGCGATGAAATTACAGTGAAAATCCCCTAGTCGGCACACTCTGGCACCTGCTCAGGTACACTGAGGGAGAATTTAGCATGGCCGATGCACCTAATCTTTTGGACTGTGGGAGGAAACTGGAGCACCCGGAGGAAACCCACGTAGACACGGGGAGAATGTGCAAACTCCACACAGACAGTGACCCAAGCCGGGAATTTAACCCGAGTCCCTGGTGCTGTGAGACAGCAGTGCTAACCACTGTGCTAATCGATGGTCGTTTCAAGATCAGATTTATGAATTGAATTTAAATTTCCCCAGCTGCCATGCGCGGGATTTGAACCCCTGTCCCCAGGGCATCAGCCTCTGAATTATTAATCTAGTAACAATACCACTGGGCCACAGTCTCCCCAAAGCTGGGCTGAGGGACATTATTGGGAAATGGGTAGTGCAATGTGATTGACTTTGACCTCACCTCTTGTAGACAGTTCAGATCCAGTCTTCTTACTCTGCTGTTGGTAAAGACCCCATCTTGCCTTAATCCGAACACTCCAAATCCAATCTCTAGTAGATACACAATTTTCTAAAACTGTACACTGTAGTTGTAGGCTGTTTGGCCCATTGTATTTGTGCTGGCTCTTTGAAAGAGTGATCCAACAGTTTCCCCATACCCCTGAAAATCTACTTCCCCTTTCAATTATTTACTCCATTCCCTCTTGAAAGTCGGTATTGAATCTGCTTTTACCACCCCCTCAGGCAGCGCATTCCAAATCACAACAATTCGCAAAAATCTCCATTTCCCGCTCGTGCGATGACCAATTATTTGAAATCTGTGTCCTTTGGTTGCCAGTGGAAAGTTTCTCCTTAACTTAATCCTTCATGATTTGAAACAACTCTCTGAATTCCCCTGTTCACCTTCTCTGCTCTGAGGAGAACAATCACAGAATCCTACAGTGCAGAAGAGGCCCTTCGGCCCATCGAGTCTGCACCTGACCTGCCCACCTAATCCCACTTGCCAGCACTTTGCCCATAGCCTTGAATGTTATGATGTGCCAAGTGCTCATCCAGGTACTTTTTAAAGGATGTGAGGCATCCCGCCTCCACCACCCTCCCAGGCAGCGCATTCCAGACCATCTCCACCCTCAAATCCCAGTTCGAAGGGGGTGATCTTATCCAAAGAAATGCCGAATAAGCATGAAAACAGGATGTTTTCAGATCCTTTTTTTATCAACGAAGCCACAAATGAAATCTTACCCCCTAATCACTCCAAATAACTGAAGTCCCTCAGTCCTGGTACTATTCCAATAAATCTCTGGAGTCTTGCCAAGGATCTGATGTCTTTCACAAAGTGTGGTGCCCACAACTGGACACAGTACTCCAACTGATCATGACTTACATCAATTGTTGAGAATTATTTCCTTCCATTGGGCGCTGTTTAGTAGTTATGTGTATTGCCCATTAGACTGTTGTACAGACTTTGTCCATTTGTGTTTGATATGAATGGAGGACAACTCGTCCCCTGTGCGTCATTCTCTCCATGAACACGTTTATTGCTAACTTGGAAAATCTATACCATAATCCGATGTAGCGCTGTTTTAATTTCACAATTTTCGGATCAGTGAGCAAGTTGGGTACAGGAGCTGACTATTTAGTCCCTTGATGAGATTCGACTAGATCAGTGTTGCCCAATAGGACTTTAATGTTTGCCAAATTTGAGTCAATCAGGTCTCCATGGAGGAGGCGATGGCCTAGTGGTATTATCACTAGACTATTAATCCAGAAACTCAGCTAATGTTCTGGGGATCTGGGTTTGAATCCCACCACGGCAGATGGTGGAATTTGAATTCAGTAAAAAATATCTGAAATTAAGAATCTACTGATGACCATGAAACCATTGTCGATTGTCGGAAAAACCCGTCTGGTTCACTAATGTCCTTTAGGGAAGGAAATCTGCCATCCTTACCCAGTCTGGCCTACGTGTGACTCCAGAGCCACAGCAATGTGGTTGACTCTCAACTGCCCTCGGGCAATTAGGGATGGGCAATAAATGCTGGCCCAGCCAGCGACGCCCGTGTCCCACATATGAAAAAAAATGCTATGCTCCACTATTCTATATGTGCAAGAGATTCTTTTGACAGAACTTTCCCAACTCGTGGTCTCCAGCACAGAGAAGGGCAATGGGGGCAGCAGCTACATGGGCAAACACCCCGCCTTCAAGTCATTCACCATCCCGACTTGGAAATATACCGGCCGTTCCTTCACTGTCACTGGGTCAAAATCCTGGAAGGCCCTCCCTAACAGCACTGGGGGTGTACCTACACCATGCAGGCTACAGCGGTTCAAGAAGGCAGCTCACCCCACCACCTCAAGGGCAATTAGGGATGGGCAATAAACGCTGGCCTGGCCAGAAACAGCCACATCCCATGAAAGAATTTTTAAAAACTTTGCCGCATTATAAAAATATATGCAAAGGATCAGGTGAACCTTGTAACACGATGCACAAGGACAGGGCGATTGGTGAACTATAGCGCACCACACTGTGACAGCAGCTCTGTCAAAGAATATTTTTAACAGAGGTTGTGGTGCTTCGGTGAAACATATTTAACAAGCTTTCATTTCCTTCACCTCTTTATCACTTACCTTACTGGAGCTAAGCTATAGGTTTCTAATATTAAGGATTATTTCTTCTGCAGATTTTTCTGTTTGTTTTGGATAAGGACGTGGATTATGTCAGGCAGAGTCTAGAACCATGTCCTTAGAGGAACAGGCTGCCGCAGGATCCTAATGTCCATCGGATTAAAACCTCTCACTTGATGAAAAGCATCATGTCCGTGGCCCTTTTCCCCAATGTTTAAAGTGTATTTATTAGTGTCAGGGTTGGCAGTGGCATTGTCATTGTGCTAGTAATCCACAGACCCAGGGCAATGCTGTGGGAACTCGGGTTCGAATCCCACCACGGCAGATGATATTTGAATTCAATAAAAAACATCTGGAATTAAGAATCTACTGATGACCATGAAACCATTGTCAATTGTTGGAAAAACCCATCTGGTTCACTAATGTCCTTTAGGGAAGGAAATCTGCCGACCTTACCTGGTCTGGCCTACACGTGACTCCAGAGCCACAGCAACGCGGCTGACTCTTAAATGTCCTCAGGGACGGATGATAAATGCTGGCCCAGCCAGAGACGCCCACATCCAATGAATAAAAAAAAAGTGTCACAAGTAGGCTCACAATACTGCGCCTGTTCGGGTACACTTAGTATGGTCAATGCACCTAACCAGCACCTCTTTCAGACTGCGGGAGGAAACCCGAGCACACACAGGAAACCCAATACAGACACAGGGAGAAGGCGTAGACTCCGCAGAGACAGTGACCTAAGCCAGGAATCGAATGTGGGTCCCTGACGCTGTGAGGCAGCAGTGCGAACCACTGTGCCGCCCAGTGTGACGAGTGTACTGGGTAACACTGAATTAGATCACAGCTGATAGATAATCTAAGTCCACCCACCCATCACTGCTCCATATTGATACCCCTACAAGAGAAAAATCAATTGATATCATTAGTATTGAATGTTTCTATTATCCCCGGCATCCAGAGAAAGTTCCAGATTCCACTGTCTTTCTG
The DNA here is from genome assembly GCF_964213995.1 of Mustelus asterias. Classification (NCBI taxonomy): domain Eukaryota; kingdom Metazoa; phylum Chordata; class Chondrichthyes; order Carcharhiniformes; family Triakidae; genus Mustelus; species Mustelus asterias. Next base: position 9,834,634 of record NC_135806.1, read on the forward strand.
CAGGGAAATGTTTCTTCTATTTCAATTCTGAATCACTGAACTCTCACTTCAAGGTTAGTTCCTCTTGTTCTGGATTCTTCCCAATCAGAACAAACTGTTTCCCTGTATCCACCTGATCAAAAATCATTATAAAGACCTATTTATTCACGCACTACTTACCCTGCAAAGCACAGTGGCACAGCGGTTAGCACTGCCACCTTACAGTGCCAGGGGCCCAGGGTTCAATTCCCGGTTTGGGTCACTGTCTGTGTGGAGTCTGCACGTTCTCCCCGTGTCTGCGTGGGTTTCCTAAGGGTGCTCCGGTTTCCTCCCACAGTCCGAAAGACGTGCTGGTTAGGTGCATTGGCCATGATAAATTCTCCCTCAGTGTACCCTAACAGCATTAGAGTGTGGCGACTAGGGGATTTTCACAGTAACTTCATTGCAGTGTTAACGTAAGCCTACTTGTGACATTAATAAATAAATTTTAAACTTTAATCTTGTGCAATCCTTTAAAACACTTTGGTGAATCTACATTCTAACCCTTTCCAAAGCCAATGCATCCATTGTGAGATGCAGTGCCTGTAATGACTTTAATCAGGCAATTGAGGTGGGCCTGTTCGAATATGAACTCCCTGATTAAGGGCCACATTGATGGGACAGTCAGGGGGCCTCTTGCTTTGTACCTAACCAGGCGTGTCAGTTCCTCTGGAACTCCTCGTGTAGGCTGCTCACTGAAAGCACTCTGTGTGCTGCTGTCAGACTGGTAAATAAAGGGATTTTGGTGAAGGGACTTCTGCCTCCGTGGACTTATTACAACACCCAAAACTCCAAGTGGGCTCTGTGTAAATGACACATCACTTCCTCCCCTTCAGCTTCTAGCCCTTTGGCCAACTCTTATTAGCCTTTCTGGTTACTATTTGTACCTCTGCACTAGCTTTTAGTGATCTGTGTACAGGGACAGCTAAGTCCTATAGTCTTTAGTTTCTCACCATTAAAACCATAAGAAATAATGGCAGGAGTAGGCCATTCGGCCCCTCGAACCTGCTGTGCCATTTAATAAGAACATGGCCAACCTCCAACTCAACTGCACATTCCTGTGCTAATCCCCATAACCGTGGAGTACCTCAGAGTCTGAAAATCTACCAAATCCCAATCATTGCTAGTTATTTATTCTTTATTAATGAGCTATTCTGATCTGTCTTTCTCAATGGTTGACCTGAAACGTCCCCACATTGAACCCCTTCGGTCACTGTTCTATCCACTCTGGACCTCATTGGTCACTGTTCTGTCCACTCTGGACCTCATTGGTCACTGTTCTGTCCACTCTGGACCTCATTGGTCACTGTTCTGTCCACTCTGGACCTCATTGGTCACTGTTCTGTCCACTCTGGACCTCATTGGTCACTGTTCTGTCCACTCTGGACCTCATTGGTCACTGTTCTGTCCACTCTGGACCTCATTGGTCACTGTTCTGTCCACTCTGGACCTCATTGGTCACTGTTCTGTCCACTCTGGACCTCATTGGTCACTGTTCTGTCCACTCTGGACCTCATTGGTCACTGTTCTGTCCACTCTGGACCTCATTGGTCACTGTTCTGTCCACTCTGGACCTCATTGGTCACTGTTCTGTCCACTCTGGACCTCATTGGTCACTGTTCTGTCCACTCTGGACCTCATTGGTCACTGTTCTGTCCACTCTGAAACTCATTGGTCAATGTTCTGGCCACTCTGAACCTCATTGGTCATTGCTCTACCCACTCACTAACCTAATTTGTCTCAAGACATTCTGTAACCGTAAGCTCCCATCAGCACAATCACGTGAAAGCTATAAGATTCTGAGGGAGTTTGACAGGATAGATGCTCAGAGGCTCTGGGACTTGGAGGTGCAGTTCAAAGATAAGAAACCATAGAAATACCATAGAAACCCTACAGTACAGAAAGAGGCCATTCGGCCCATCGAGTCTGCACCGACCACAATCCCACCCTGGCCCTACCCCCATATCCCCACATATTTTACCCGCTAATCCCTCTAATCTACGCATCCCAGGACACTAAGGGGCAATTTTAGCACGGCCAATCAACCTAACCCACACATCTTTGGACTGTGGGAGGAAACCGGAGCACCTGGAGGAAACTCACGCAGACACGAGGAGAATGTGCAAACTCCACACAGACAGTGACCCAAGCCGGGAATCGAACCCAGGTCCCTGGAGCTGTGAAGCAGCAGTGCTAACCACTGTGCCACCGTGCCGCCCAAGGGGACTGAATTTTCCGGCTGCGCTCAACCCAAGATTGGAAAATCTCACCTGAGGTCGATGGACCTTTGCATGGTCCGCTCCCCCCACCTCCACCCCCCCAAACCTGCTACGTTTCCTGTGGCGGACAGGATGGGAAAATTCCACCCAAGGAATCACCCATTTAAGACGGAGATAAGGAGGAACTTCTCTGAGGATCGTTAATCTGTGGAATTCCTGTCCACAGAGAGCAGTGGGGGGCTGGTTCATTGAATACATTCAAGGTTGAGTTCAACAGATTTGTGAGTGACAGAGTGAAAGGGGATGTGGGACGTGGATGCTGGTGGAAGGCAGGAAAATGGAGTTAAGCCCGCAGTGAGATCTGCCGTGATCATATTGGATAGCAGGCCAGACCTGAGGGCTCAAATGGCCTACTTGGGTCGATTTTTTGTTTTCTGATCATATAAATTTACTTTGTCCCCTCCAAGTTTTGATACGCAACTCCTCACTTCCTTAATCCAGCTAACTAATGATGCTGCTTGTGAGAAAGACCAAAGCTGTAAAGACAAGATATTCGCTAAGAAATTCAACAGGAAATTCAAGAGAGAATGCTTTATCTGGAGGTGGTAACCACAAATAGAGATTGAGGATAGAATATAGAGGGATGTTAGCATAAAGGAGTACAATAATGATGTTACTGGGCTAGAACTCCAGAGGCTTCAACTAATCATAGAATCCCGACAGTGCAGAAAGTGACCATTTGGCCCATTGAGTCTGCACCGATCCTCTTACAGAGCATCTTACCAGGATGACCCCATCCCCGTAACCCTGTGTATTTACCCCATTTATTCCCCTATCCTACACATTTTGAGACGCTAAGGGGCAATCCAGCATGGCCAATCCACCTAACCCGCACATCCTTGAACTGTGGGAGGAAACCGGAGCACCCGGAGGAAACCCACGCAGACACGGGGAGAACGTGCAGACTCCACACAGGCAGTCATCCAAGGCTGGAATCGAACCCAGGTCCTTGGCGCTGTGAGGCAGTCGTGCTAATCATTGTGCCACTGTGAGTGAATTCAAATCCCACCACAGCAGCTGGAGAAAATCTAGATTAAATTCATAAACCAGGAATAAATTTCTAGCCTCAATAATAATAATGATGATGAAAGGTGCCCTTCAGATGAGGAGCTCTGCCATCCTGGTCTGGCCTACATGGCCTCCACACCCGCAGCAATGTGGTTAACTCCCTTCTGAAATGGCCCAGCAAGTCAGTACAGAAAGATAAAGACGTGCGTGCACCACACAGACTGCTGCGGTTCAAGGCGGCAACTCACCAGAACCTTCTTGAAGACAATTAGCGATGATAATAAGTGCTGGCCTTGCCACTGACTCACACATCTCAGGAACTAATGAAAAACAAAATGCATTTGAAGGGAAGCTGCGTAAGAAGAGGAATAGAAGTATACACTGAAAGGGTTGGCTGATGTAGGGTGGAGGAGGCCCATGTATAGCATGGACCTATTGGGCCAAATGGCCTGTTTCTGGGCTGTAAATTCAATGTAAAATATGCCATTAAAAGCTGTTGTTTTGGATTGGATCTCTGGGAAACATGCTCCATCACAGTACACACCCTCCATCCCAATTCCTGGTCTCCAATTTCCTAGTCAGGTCTTGTGAACCAGAAGCCCCAGGTTCAAGTCCCACCCCAGGATTTAATGGCCAAGGAAGGTGCGTTCATAACACGGTCAAATGGGTTGAGTGTCAACCTACAAATCCTTCCAAACATGCCAATGGCTGGCGGTAAGAATGAGAGAGACTCCTGGTCAGCCAGCTTGATGTGGAGTGATGCCCCTCAAGTTGTAAGCCCCTGACGACTGACTAGCAACCTGTTGCAGGAATTACTAGCTATGGAAACAGATGGAAGTCTGCCTTAGCGCACCATTAGGTGCTTTAATTTAAGAGAAGGTTTGTTTTAATAACTGTTTTATTTATTTTACTTCTTCGGCATTGGAATTTCCCTCAGCTGTTGGATCTGGTAGGTACAGTTTTGAGTTTTCCAGTGTGGATTCCTTGCTCCTTACCCTGAGTAAAGCAGCTTTGGTTGAGGTATCCAATTCAGGTCGTTGAACTGAGAGCCATTTTGAAACACTGAGATCCACTTCCGTGCAGAGAGTCCAACTCATTGCTAAGATCTCGTTGCTTTGGGCTTCTTCCACACGGGATTTAGTTATGCACTGCTCTGAACTTTGATTTGTAGCTCCCCTCAATATAAAACTAGTTTAAAGAAGCCTGTCCAAGTTATCTAATGTAAAGAAATGCCTGACTGACGCGTTCTGCAATCATTACCTCTGCTTTCAATTGAATTTAATGAGCACTCAGTGAAGTTCAAACTCTCGTTCATCACCTGTGGACTTTAAGAAGTGTCAGGAAAACAGTGTACAAGAACGTGTTCCCTTATGTTTGAGTAGAAACATCGACCTTTTGGCTAAGATGAAGCGAGGTTAGGATTGTGTTCATTGGAGTTTAGAAGAGTGAGAGGGGATCTCATAGAAACTTATAAAATTCTAACAGGATTAGACAGGGTAGATTCAGAAAGAATGTTCCCGATGGTGGGGGAGTCCAGAACGAGGGGTCATAGTTTGAGGATAAGGGGTAAACCTTTTAGAACTGAGGTGAGGAGAAATTTCCTCACCCAGGGGGTGGTGAATGTGTGGAATCCACTACCACAGAAAGTAGTTGAGGCCAAAACATTGTGTGATTTCAAGAAGAAATTAGATCTAGCTCTTGGGGCTAAAGGGATCAAGGGATATGTCAGGATATTGAATTTGATGATCAGCCATGATCAAAATGAATGGTGGAGCAGGCTCGAAGGGCTGAATGGCCTACTCCTTTGAATTTCTGTTCCTATGGGCGATCAGGTGCAATGCCTTTTCTTGACAGCTTGGATCTAGTTTGTTTTCTTTGTGGGGACCATGAATTGGACTCAATTTGAATTTGAATGGGTTTTTTTGGAGTGAGCAAGGAGATGGATTAAGGGCTTGTCTTGATCCCCCTGCGCATTGGCTTTGTAACTCTGAGAAAGGGATAAAACAAAAGAAGCTCACTCTCTGGGGATTTCAGGGCATCTCCATAGCCCTCTGTAAAAAGCGAGAAGTGCTTTATTCCTTATCCATAATGCAGGGCAGTTTGAACATGAGGAACACTGTTGTCTGAACATCATGTTGATGCCATGGTTTAGTGAGATGCATTCACCCTTATGTTAGCCTTGTAGTTGCTAAACTGCAGATTTAAGTAAGCAGAGAAGTTGAAACTTGCTGCAAACTACCTGAGTTTCAACGTTTTAAGAAAAAGTAGAAGGTGTTTTGCTGAAAAACTGGGCCCTTTTAGCTACCGAATATGAACTTTCAGAGCAGCCATCAAATCCATGGCCTCCCTCGTGCCTCTGAGGCAAGACATTGACTGTTCAAGTCCCATTCTGGGATGTAAGTACGTGTTAGAGACTGACAATTCAAGGGGTACAGATGGAGTACTGCACTGTCAAAAGTGCCACCATTTGGAATAAAATCTTGGTTCACTTGCCCTGGTCAGATCACAGAATCATAGAATCTCTACAGTGCAGAAAGAGGCCATTCAGTTCACTGAGTCTGCACCGACCACAATCCCACACAGGGTCTGTCCCCATAACCCCAGATATTTACCCTGCTAATCCCCCTGACCCTTAAGGAGCAATTCAGCATGGCTAATCCACCTAATCCGCACATCTTTGGAGGAAACCGGAGCACCCGGAGGAAATCAATGCAGACACGGGGAGAATGTGCAAACTCCACTCAGACAGTGACCCGAGGCCGGAATTGAACCCGGGTCCCTGGCGCTGTGAGGCAGCAGTGCTAACCACTGTGTCACCGTGCCGCCCCTCATAATAGATCCTAAAGTTCAGTAGCTTAGAATTTCCTGCAATCCAGATTCAGCTTGTGAGCGAGTTCAGCTTTGATTCATGCCAGCAGTTTAATCCGCCCTAAGTATAAAACTCTTGAGCGAGCCCTGACTATCAAACCATTGATGATCATCGAAGGAGGAAGACTTCATTGATTTGGTGCCTTTCATGACCTCCGAATATCCCAAAATACTCTGCAGCCAATGAGGTGTTTCTGGAGTGGAACCAGCTTTGTAAAAGGGGAAGATTATTGAGGAGTTGGGTGTGATTTCCACATTGGAAATGTGTCATCCATCATGTTTGGTATAAGATGACATTTATGGATCTTTATAAATGGATGGTTGTTGAGCTTTGAATGTTAGTATCGGGCAGCTGAGTATTTATGGAAGGTTTGGTTTTTGAGTCGGGCATCTGTACTTTCCTATAAGTTCAAGATGGCCAAAAGACATTTGCAGCAAATATTGATTTTGGTTTGATCATAGAGATTTACCATGTGGCCGCTACAACAGGTCAGTGAATGCACCTCGGTAAACCATAGTGTCAAGATGCTGCTCATGTTCAAGATTTCACACAGATAGGGAATGAAACTCTTTCAAATTTCAGGTTAAAGTTTTAAAGTTTATTTATTAGTGTCACAAGTAGCCACGATGTGGAGATGCCAGCGTTGGACTGGGGTGGGCACAGTAAGAAGTCTCACGACACCAGGTTAAAGTCCAACAGGTTTATTTCGAATCACGAGCTTTCGGAGCGCTGCTCCTTCATCAGATCACCTGGGGCAGCACTCCGAAGGAGCAGCGCTCCGAAAGCTTGTGATTCCAAATAAACCTGTTGGACTTTAACCTGGTGCTGTGAGACTTCTTACTGTGACAAGAAGGTTTATATTGACACTGCAATTAAATTACTATGAAAATCCCCTAGTCGCCGCACTCCGGCACCTGTTCGGGTACACTGAGGGAGAATTTAGCACGGCCAATGCGCCTAACCAGCACGTCTTTCGGACTGTGGGAGGAAACCGGAGCACCCGGAGGAAACCCACGCAGACATGAGGAGAACGTGCAAACTCCGTATAGACAGTGACCCAAGCTGGGAATTGAACCTGGCGCTGTGAGGCACCAACCATGCCGCCCACCGTATCATTTATAGCGATGGAAACCCAGAGATGCCTCCAAGCAACTCGCCATCCTGACTTGGGGGTATATCGGCCGTTCCTTCACTGTCGCTGGGTCAAACTCCTGGAACTCCCTCCCTAACAGCACTGTGGGTGTACCTACACTTCAGGGACTGCAGCGGTTCAGGAAGGCAGCTCACCACCACATTCTGAAGGGGCAATTAGGAATGGGCAACAAGTGCTGGCCTAGCAATGCACACATCCCATGAATCAATAAAAAAGCTCCTTGTCACTGCTGTTCAAGTATTCCAGAGTTTCTTTGCGAAAAGTGAATATTTAAAGGGAGCCTTGGGATAAAAATCATTTTTCATTTATCAAAAAAAATGTACCTCTGCTGCCATCTGGTGGTTGCACTGGATCTGAGGACAGACAAAGGTGGTGATAGTGCTTTATCTGAAGAGACAACTGAATGGGTTCATTCGCCAAAACCAGGTGCATGATAATAGATTTAACACAGTAAGAGTTTTAACAACAGGTTAAAGTCCAACAGGTTTATTAAGTAGCAAATGCCATTAGCTTTCGGAGCGCTGCTCCTTCGTCAGATGGAGTGGAAATCTGCTCACAAACAGGGCACAGAGACACAAAATCAGGTTACAGAATACTGATTAGAATGCAAATCTCTACAGCCAACCAGGTCTTAAAGATACAGACAATGTGATTGGTCTCTTTAAGACCTGGTTGGCTGTAGAGATTTGCATTCTAATCAGAATTCTGTAAATTGATTTTGTGTCTGTGCCCTGTTTGAGAGCAGATTTCCACTCCATCTGACGAAGGAGCAGCGCTCCAAAAGCTAGTGGCGTTTGCTACCAAATAAACCTGTTGGACTTTAACCTGGTGTTGTTAAAACTCTTACTGTGTTCACCCCAGTCCAACGCCGGCATCTCCACATCAATAGATTTAATAACAGGGAATCAATTATATTCTAATTCCAAACACAGTGGGTCACTTTTACCAACAATTTGCGCCCGTTTTCGGGTGTGAAAACGCGGTAAAATCGGGCGTGAGGCCTTTATCGCGATCTGCACCCGCGTCCGAGCAAATCGCGACTTTGCCGACACCCGATTCGGGCGCAGATCCGTTCCGCGCCTGAATCGGGCGGCACGATGATTTAAATGCATTAGTGTGCATTTAAATCGAATTAATGAACTGCCCGCCCAACTCTACCATCAAATCCCATTTTACCTTCTTCTGTTCCGTTCCGGTTCCACGCTTTTAGCAACCTGCAAAATAAAAATCCGAAGCAGAAGGGGGGTGTCGGGTCAGATCATCCTCTGGGGGGTGGGGGAGGAGGAGGGAGGTGGCTCCGATGTATCTCTGGTTGGGGGGGGAGGAGGGAGGTGGGTCGGATGGATCTCTTGGGGGGCGGGGGGAAGAGGGAGGCGGGTCGGATGGATCTCTGGGGGGGCAGGGGGGTCCGCTGCCATTCTGTGGGCGATTGGTGGGGAGGGAGGGGGCAGGGGTATCCGCTGCCACTCTGCGGGTGATCCCTCTTCCCCACCGGAGGAATGAATCCCTCCTCCCAGAGTGGACGTGCGGTCACTCCGGGAGGAGGGATTCGTTCCTCCGGTGAGGAGGAGGGATCACCCTCAGTGTGGCAGCCGATCCATCTGACCCGTCTCTCTCCTCCCCCCACACCCCCCCCCCCCCCCCCCCAGAGATCCATCCGACCCGCCTCCCTCCTTCCCCCCCCCACTCCCAGAGAATGGTCTGACCCGCCCCCCCCCAACCAGAGATACATCTGAACCGCCCCCTCCTCCTCCCCCCCACCAGAGATACATCTAAGTCGCCCCCCTTCTGCTTCCCCCCCAACAGAGGATGATCTGTGTCAGAGAGCCGCGCTCTCCGCTTTCTGCTTTTTTTTTTCCTGCAACTGATTTTAATGATACATCACACAAACAACTAAATATATACAGGTCAAATCCACACAAATGTAGTCAGGAACAGGAGGCACAGAATTAATATGAATGGGTATTGTCTAATTAACATTCAAAGCATTTTCTCCTTGCATTTAAGCCATGTAATATTAGGAATAAAAACAGGAACCTGTTTTTTTATTCCCTGTATCCTTCCTGTAGAAACACATTTTAATAAAAACATGGATTAGATCATAAATAAAAAACACAACTTATTAATGACATCACAATAATATGTGCATTTGTCAAAGTTCCACTGATGTCAACACCAGTCAAGCAGTCCGGTGATGGCTGTTTCTAAAATCCAAAATTTTGAAGACTACTTTTTCTTCCAGAATTTGCGATGATTGTCAACTTTAAATTCATCTTCAAATTGCTCCTCTTTCATTCCAGCTCTTTTGGGAACAGGTTTGCGCATTCTTGCTTTCCTTTCAGCTTCTGGCAGAAGGGAAACATCGACTGGCATCATAATCATTGTTTTAGGCTCCATGTATCGGATATTGATCGTGGACCCATCAGGTTGAACCAGCAAAACAGGATACAGCCTGGCATAGACCTGCCTTCCAAAGCGATCTACTGATGTTCTATTTGAATTGTTCCGCCTGGGTACGCTGGACAAAGGATACACAGCAGGAAGCAATCTTTCAGAATCATTTAGCTGTAAAGAAGGCACAAACCGGCACAGCCGCACGCTCCAGCCCATCGCCCGGGCGCGCTTTTTCAAATTTTTTTCAAACTGCGCATGCGCAGGTTCAGAGCTCCGATCGTTCCGGCAGCGCTAAGTCCCGCCCACAGTGCGGATCGGACTGGAGCCGGCTGAAAGTGTATGGGTGCGGTGGAAAGCGGATTTCGAGGTCTGTTCTGTACTATGTCCAGATTCGGCACTTAGAATCAAAATGGTAAAATCGGACCCAGTGAGTCCCTGGCATTTGGAACATTGTTGTTCAATGGCAAAGAACTGAATCATCTCCTCAGCCTGAATGTCCTAAGTTCCAAGTGCAAAGAGTGGATTTTTAACTGAAGTAAAGTTTATTTATTCGTCACAAGTCGGCTTACGTTAACACTGCAATGAAGTTAGTGTGAAAATCCCCTAGTCGCCACACTCCGGCGCCTGTCAGGGTACACTGAGGGAGAATTTAGCATGGCCAATCCACCTAACCCGCACATCTTTGGACTGTGGGAGGAAGCCGGAGCACCCGGAGGAAACCTACACAGACACAGGGGGAATGTGCAGACTCCACACAGACAGTGACCCAAGCTGGGAGGGAATCGAACCCAGGTCCCTGGCGCTGTGAGGCAGCAGTGCTAGGCGCTGTGCCACTGTGCCATCCACTCTCCTTGCTCCAGAGTGGCAGAAGCTAGGTTTTGAAAATCCTTTGAACCCAGTTAAATAATTCCTCGTAATTAGGTTCGAGAATGTTATTTAAATGCAATTTAATACCAATAGTTTAATAACTATTATAATTGATTTGTACAGCCTGCTTTCTCACAGACCTGAGATGATTAAAGTTGACCTCAGTAGGCCCCTCCAGCTGTTCTTTTTAGTGTATACCACATAGTTTTTTAGTGGGGGGTAAGTGGTGGAAAGATTCCCAAGCTGTTTATCAGCCCCGTATGAACGCATCTTCTGTGACCAACAAGTCGTGGCATTGGACTCGAACCCAGAGCTTCTTGTCCAGAGATAGGAGCGCTATCTACTGAGCCACAAGGCCTCCCTGCAGCTGTCCTGTGCCGTCTGATCTTAGAGTGCCTGTTCCCTAAAATATTGTGTACCTTTTTCTTGTGAGAACCCCTACAGTGCAGAAGGAGGCCATTCGGCCCATCGAGTCTGCACCGACTCTCCGAGAGTACTCAAGCTCACCCCCTGCCCTATCCTCATTGTCCCTCTGATCCACGCAACTTTGGACACTAAGGGGCAATTTAGCATAGCCAATCCAGCTACCCTGCACATCTTTGGATTGTGGGAGGAAACCAGAGCACCCAGAGGAAACCCATGCAGACACGGGGAGAATGTGCAAACTCCACACAGTCACCCAAGGCTGAAATCGAACCTGGGTCCTTGGCGCTGTGAGGCTGCAGTGTTAACCACTGTGCCACCGTGCCACACCGTGCTGCCTCGAGGAGTTAACTGCTAACCAGTTAATATTCCAAATGGAACGGCATGACCTGGACAATCCCAACTGTTTACTGCTGCACCTTGGGCACTGCCAATGCTCTGGCCAATATCCAATACTCACACCTGACGTGAGGTGCAGTCAACGCGTCTGCTAGTTTCTGTGTCCAATAATTTGGCGGAGGGGTGTGGAGTTAGGATGGAGCAGTGGGCGGGCACATTCTTGCCTTTCCCCACTTTGATCTTGCCAGTGATCGAGTTAAAGTGCAGGATTGCCGAGCAGGCAGGAAGGGCCCTCTTTAAATGTGCAGACTGAGCTCCTAATCATGATGGAGATTGCAGCCTGAAATGAGTGCGGTGGTGAGCACTGCTTCAGACTGGCTAATAGCAAGTGACCCGAACTGAGCAGCTCAACGAGGGCCACCCACATACACATTAAACACCTAAGGACCTGCACAGTAAATAGTAAAGACAGCGATGGCCACTTAGGGCCATCCCCAGTGTCCTAACACACTGGGTAGCGAGTGGAAGATGGTTCAGAGTGGAAAGGCTGTTTGTTTCATCAACGTTGGTGGAAGTGGTGGGAAGGAAGAGGGGGAGGGATGTGGGTACATCCATCGTGGGGATGGGGAGTTGCCCTGTACATAATAAGGGCCTTCCCCTAGAAGATGGGGGGTGGGGGTGGTGCTGTGGCACAGTGGTTAGCACTGCTGCCTCACAGCACCAGGGACCCAGCTTCCATTCCAGCCTTGGGTCACTGTCTGTGTGGAGTTTGCAAATTCTCCCCGTGTCTGCGTGGGTTTCCTCCGGTTTCCTCCCACACTCTAAAATGTGAGGGTTAGGTTGATTTGGCCATGCTAAATTGACCCTAATATCAGGGGGATTATCAGGGTAAATATGTGGGGTTACGGGGATAAGGCCTGGGTGGGATTGTGGTTAGTACACACTCGATGAGCCGAATGGACTCCTTCTATACTGCAGGAATTCTATGATGATATCCCCCCCACCTCCATCCTCCCTTCTTGGGTTTTCCAACCTGGTTTCCAAATCTCACACGCTCACCCATCCCAGCCCCCCTCCCCACCCTCTTTATGCTAAACCTCCCCCCCCCCCCACCCGCAACCCTGCCCTAAAAATGGGTCCGGTCGCTATTGATTTATTTTACAGTCTCAGCAGCGCCCAAACCTGGATTCTGGCATGACCGATTGTCCGGCAGCTCTCAGGAGTGGGCAGGACTGAGCGGCAATTTGTTTAGGTCACCGGGGGTGTAATATCGCTGTGGCAACCAGGTTTTACTTCTTTAATAGGGTTGATGAGCAATAGACTCCCCTCTCCTCCGACTGTAAAATTTGGTTTGATTTATTATTGTCACATGTATTAGCATACAGTGAAAAGTATTGTTTTTTGCGCGCTGTACAGACAAAACATACCGTTCATAGAGAAGGAAAGGAGAGGGTGCAGAATGTGGTGTTACAGTCATAGCTAGGGTGTAGAGAAAGATCAACTTAATGCGAGTTAGGTCCATTCAAAAGTCTGACAGCAGCAGGGAAGAAGCTGTTCTTGAGTCGGTTGGTGTGTGACCTCAGACTTTTGTATCTTTTTCTCGATGGAAGAAGGTGGAAGAGAGAATGTCCGGGGTGCGTGGGGTCCTTAATTATGCTGACTGCTTTTCCGAGGCAACGGGAAGTGTAGACAGAGTCAATGGATGGGAGGCTGGTTTGCGTGATGGATTGGGCTACATTCACAACCCTTTGTAGTTTCTTTGCAGCACGGCACAGTGGTTATCACTGCTGCCTCACAGCGCCAGGGACCCGGATTCAATTCCGGCCTTGGGTCACTGTCTGTGTGGAGTCTGCACATTCTCCCCATGTCTGCCTGGGTTTCCTCCGGGTGCTCCGGTTTCCCCCCACACTCCAAAGATGTGCGGGTTAGGTGCATTGGCCATGCTAAATTGCCCCTTAGTGTCCCAAACTTTGTAGGTTAGGGGGATTAGTGGAGTAAATGTGTGGAATAGGGCAAAGGTGAGCCTTGGTGGGATGCTCTGTTGGAGAGTCGGTGCAGACCCGATGGGCCAAATGGCCTCCTTCTGCACTGTAGGGATTCTATGATTCTTGTGGTCTTGGACAGAGCAGGAGCCCATACCAAGCTGTGATACAACCAGAATGGATGCTTTCTATGACGCATCTGTAAAAGTTGGTGAGAGTCGTAGCTGACATGCCAAATTTCCTTAGTCTTCCCTGCTCCTCTTTGAAATGAGAAAGTAGAGGCGTTGCTGGGTGTGGTGAACCATCGTTGGTTCCCACTAGGTAGTACTGAGCCAGGGTCTGGCCAGTACTACGAGTATGTATATATGTTGCTGTTGGGGTTAGGGATGGGTTGTTCTACTTGTTGCTGTTGGGGTTAGGGTTGGGCTGTTACACCTGTATTATAGTTATTATGGTACACCCCAGTCGGGCTCCGCCTCCTGGGAGAGGTATAAAGGTCACTGCTCTGTCTGGGACCCCTCAGTCTGGGATCGTGTACTATACATGGTAGCTTCGTAGTAATAGTAAATAAAAGCCTTTATTTCCTTGAGCATCTCAAGCCTCGTGTGTGATAACGCGCATCACTGGGCTCATTCAGTTCATTGAGTGTGACTCAACAGTGGAGACCTCCGCATCTTGGGTTATTAGGCTGGTTCATCTGAATTGGATTGACACTTGAAGAAAAGATAGGCCAAAAGTGAAGACAGCTGGGAAGGTTACGGAGGTGGGGAGGGTTGTGGGGGGGGGGGGGGGGGGGGGGGGGCGGGGAGGTGGTAATGGGGGAGGCTTGGTTTTCCCTTCCCCCGCACTGCAAAACAAATAACTCCCCATTGAGAACACCACCTGTCACTGAGCCGTTACTTAGTCTGGAACAAGACCGAGAGACTGACACCAGCGCCTATTGTGCCTGCGAAAGGCAGAGGCAGTTAAAACACGGGATTGTGGAAACTGTCACGCAAGTTCAATTGCCCAAGTTAAAACCCATGTATAAAGATGGTGGGGTAATTGCTATGTGTGAGCCCTGCATTAAAAGGGGTATTTCCTTTTCTCTACCTTCCCCTTGTCTATGCATGTAATGAAGGAAACTATTCGCTTTAAACAAGAGAAGCTAATGTTGAAAAAGGTATTTGTCAAGATCCACAGCTGTGGGGTTATCCCATGCAGTTATTTGAACAGTTAACAAGGTGTCACTTCAGGTGAAGATTGTGGAATGGACTGTGAGAGCATCTTGAGCAAGTTCTAAATTCCCCAGCTCACCGACAGAGCCTCTTTAATCCAGTAACCAGGGCAGACGCCAAGTTCGGGAAACGTCATTCCTGTGGCTGCGTCCAGTGGATTGGTTCAGAGGCATTCCTCCCGTGACATCTGGCCGCTGCCCCATTCATCATCCTTCCATTTCTTGGACCGTATCCCAGGTCCCATCGAGAATGAAAGGCGGGAGCTGAGAAAACCCCGCCATTGTCTGAGCTGACCTTTGACCTCCAGAAGGGTCTGGGCAGTGGGGGTGGGGTGGAGGGTGTGAACTGTAATGAACACAGAGGGGAATCAGTGTCCTGTGAATACTGACCAATGTTCAGGATGGTTAAGAGCCCATTGCAGGGAATGTTTGTGCTGTGAGATGTCAGCATAACAGATTCCATTATAGTGTTCAGATCAAATGGAACAATGTTGTCAAATTCCTACTTAAAAACCGGAATAGTCTCATGCACTTTCTCAATGGGTGAGCAATTAGTAATGGATTGTGTCTTTTACTTAGGCCGTGATACCATCATGGAATTTTGACTTAATTAAAGATTGAATATCATAGAATCCTACAGTGCAGAAGGAGGCCATTCAGCCCATTGAGTCTGCACTGATCACAATCCCACCCAGGCCCTATCTCCATAACCCCATACATTTACCCTAGCTAGTCCCCCTGACACTAAGGGTCAATTTAGCATGGCCAATCCACCTAACCCGCACATCTTTGGATTGTGGGAGGAAACCGGAGCACCCGGAGGAAACCCACGCAGACACGGGGAGAATGTGCAAACCCCGCACAGACAGTGACCCAAGCCGGGAATCGAACCTGGATCCCTGGCGCTGTGAGGCAGCGGTGCTAACCACTGTGCCGCCGTGCTGCTGGATTCTCCGACCGAGCTCGTGGCTGGGATTCCCCAGTCCTGCTGCAGTGAAGGACT
The DNA here is from genome assembly GCF_964213995.1 of Mustelus asterias. Lineage (NCBI taxonomy): Eukaryota > Metazoa > Chordata > Chondrichthyes > Carcharhiniformes > Triakidae > Mustelus > Mustelus asterias. The sequence continues at coordinate 9,850,185 of NC_135806.1, forward strand.
GCCCCGCCCATCCCCCCGCACAATCAGAAACATATTTTCTCTCGGCTTTACAAACTTGATTTGATTTATTATTGTCACATGTATTAGTATGCAGTGAAAAGTATTGTTTCTTGCGCACTATAAAGCAAAGCATACTATTGATAGCGAAGGAGAGGGTGCAGAATATAGTGTTACAGTCAGAGCTCGGGTGTAGAGAAAGATCAGCTTAATATAAGGTAGGTCCATTCAAAAGTCTGACAGCAGCAGGGAAGAAACTGTTCTTGAGTCGGTTGGTACGTGACCTCAGATTTTTGTACCTCTTTCCTGAAGGAAAAAGGTGGGAGAGAGAATGTCCGGGGTGCGTGAGGTCCTTAATTACGCTGGCTGCTTTGCCGAGGCAGCGGGAGGTGTAGACAGAGTCAATGGATGGGAGGCTGGTTTGTGTGATGGACTGGGCTACATTCACAACTATTTGTAATTTCTTGCGGTCTTGGGCAGAGCAGGAGCCCATACCAAGCTGTGATACAACCAGAAAGAATGCTTTCTATGGTGCATCTGTAAACATTGAACCCTTTTCAATAACTTCAGGGACATCTCTTTGGAAAAACTGTTTTCATTTCATGTTTACAGAGCCAGGCGTAATTACACTTTTGACAAGAAGTCAAAGTGTGTGATTGGTTCTTTATTCTTAGTCAAATAAATGGCAATGTGTGTGAGCTGGTTTGGAACTTGCCCTCCCTGAAAGCAACCCCGGCAATCGGACTGAAACGGTCCTCCACTGCCAAGGAACCTGTCCCCCACCCCTCCCCATTCCTACATTTCTAAAGATAATAAACAAAAGCGTTCAAAGAAAATTAAGAAAAACACACATTTTTGTTCAATGTCCCAATGATTTTTCTTCCTGATTGCTTGCAGTAATGTTCTGAAGGTCATTCTTCAATTCCTGGAGATTCCAGGGTTATCCAAGAGGATTGACAGCCTTTATATGGTCTTTTAACAGAGCTGCCAGTGGATTGCCACAACGGAACCATTTAACCTCCCTCTTCGATGCTTAACATCCCGTTGTGATGTTCCAGCATTTTTATTTGAGCTTTCACAATGCAATATTTTTTGCCGAGTCCAGTTATAGGAATGAGATCTAAGAGCTTGTAACCCACAGGGTATTTTAGAATCCCTACAGTGCAAAAGAAGGCCATTCGGTCCATCAAGTCTGCACCGACCACAATCCCACCCAGGCCCTTTCCCCGTAACCCCACATATCTGTTAATCCCCTGACACCAAGGGTCAATTTAGCCAGTCAACCTAACCTGCACATCTTTGGATTGTGGGAGGAAACCAGAGCACCCAGAGGAAACCCACGCAGTCACGGGGAGAATGTGCAAACTCCACACAGACAGTGACCCAAGCCGGGAATTGAACTCGGGTCCCTGGCGCTGTGAGGCAGCAGGGCTAACCACTGTGCCACCGAGCTGCCCCGGGCAGATGGCCAGGATTCTTTCCTTACAAAGGAGGTAACTGAAGCGTGACCTGATCAAGGCTTTTAAAAATCAAAAAGGCTCAGTAGGAGAGAGACACAGAGAAAACAGTTTCACTTGAGGGCGGCACGGTGGCACAGTGATTAGCACTGCTGCCTCACAGTTCCAGGGAACAGGGTCCAATTCCCCCTCTTGAGTCATTGTCTGTGTGGAGTTTGCACAGCCTCCCCCCGTGTCTCCGTGGGTTGCCTCCGGGTGCTCCGGTTTCCTCCCACACTCCAAAGATGTGCAGGCTAGATGGATTGGCTATCCTAAATTGCCCCTTAGTGTCCCAAGATGTGTAGGTTCAGATGCGTCATGGGAAATGTGTAGGGTTAGAACCGGGTAGCAGGCCTGGGTAAGGGGCTCTGTCAGAGAGTCGGTGCATACTCAATGGGCTGAATAATGGCCTCCTTCTGCACTCTATGATTCAGTCGGGCAGCATGGTCGGTGCAGGCTTGGAGGGCCGAAGGACCTGTTCCTGTGCTGTAATTTTCTTTGTTCTCTGTTCCATGAGTCCAGAGGTTGGAGCCATACAGACTATGGGTGGGAGTTTTCGCGTCTTTTTGTCTGGATCTTCCAGTCCTGCCAGAGGAGATGTCCCAGCAGCAGAATATCCCACCCGAGATAGTCGCTAATAAATCCAACAGGGAATTCGGAAGTTACTCAGAGAGTGGCAAGAAAAGATGGGATTCGCTACCATCTGGGGTGGTTGAGGTGAATAGCACAGATACATTGAAGGGAAAACTGGATGAAAACATGAGGGAGAAATGGATAGAAGGTTGTTCTGTTGGGTTAGTGAGGTATGATGGGAGGAGGCTTGTGTGGGCTTGGTGGATGGCCTGTTCCGTGCTAATAATGCTACACAACTAAACGGCTTTGTTCAAAGGATTGGTTGCTGTGAGCATGCAGGGAAATCAATGAGATGGAAAAAAAAGAACCAGCAACATGATGGAGAACAGCTTAAGTGCTTCTTTTGCATTACCTCAACCCCCCTGGGCTATTCACACATGAAGCAGACATTGCCTTATTGATCGCAGTGAGCCGCACACGTGAACCAGTTATAGTTGTTCTGCTGCTACTTGGGTCCCACAGTGGGAGGAAAAGCACCCTCCCCATCTTGAAGAGCTTGTGTTCAGTTTACAAATATCCTCCCACAGCTTCCCAGTCTTTGTGCCATCAGAGGTTTGCTCCAGGGCCTTACTGGCCCAGTGGGTTGGGCCTGGTTCCAAGCTGCAGTGATCCAATTTCGACTTTACCTACTGGTTGCCCAAAATGGCTGAAAGTTGTGTTTGGCCAGATGGATGTGGCAAGTCATTGCGTCAAGCCTCGATGGAGTGGGGCGTTTTGTTAGTTAGACTCTTTCCTGCACCCTTTTTGGCTGAGTATAGTTTGTCCCACGAATGGTGCAACAAGTATGAGCCGATGAGGGAGCAGGGAGGGCAATGGAGAGTCTTGGTCCTCAATGAACAACGGAACCAACATCCCTCTCCCTAACCCCGTGAGATGTAGAGATTGAGAAAGAAGCCAAAGGAACCACTTAGAGTCAAATCAGGTAGAGAAGGAGAAATAAAGGGAGGGAAAGAACTATTGGATTGAGAGAGAGAAAGAAAAAAAAGGAACAGTAAAATTTAAAATGTACAATATTAATTCTCTATGAAGAATGTAGTAGACGCAGGCAACAGATTCAAAAGTTTAGATTGTTCCCTTTCTGGGCCAGAGAGGTTGATTGGCATTGCATTAACTGTCACCAAGTCATTAGAAGGGTATCGTACAATCATAGAATCCCGACAGTGCAGAAAGAGACCATTTGGTCCATCGAGCCTGCATCGATAACAATCCCATCCAGGCCCTATCCCCGTAACCCCACATATTTGTCTTGCTAATCCCCTAACACGAAGGGGTAATTTAGCATGGCCAATCAACTTAACCCTCACATCTTTGGACTGTGGGAGGAAACTGGAGCACCCGGAGGAAACCCACGCAGACACGGGGGGAATGTGCAAACTCCACACAGACAGTGACCCGAGGCCGGAATTGAACCCAGGTCCTGGCGCTGTGAGGCAGCAGCGCTAACCACAGTGCCGCCGTGCTGCCCTTGTTCTGTCCAATCTCTACAGCATAGGTGGGCTTTTTCACCCCGACCCACCCGGCATGTTTTGCCAAGCTGGAGGTCGCCCGCCAATCTTTCGGTTCCACCCCTGTCAACGGGGGTTTCCGTTGGTCGCCCCATTCGCCACTGAGAGCAGAAGGCCACCGTTGGTGGGACCAGAAGATCCTGGACCTGAAAAAGGTCCAAAAGATCCTGCCAGCAGAATCCTGCCCTGCACTCTGGGAAAGGTTCGTCAAGGACATCGACCGGGAGATGATGGCCTAGTGGCATTATCGCTAGACTATTAATCTAGAAACTCAGATAATGTTCCAGAGACCCGGGTTCGAATCCCACCACGGCAGATGGTGGAATTTGATTGAAAAATAAAATTTGGAATTAAGAATCTACTGATGACCATGAAACCATTGTTGATTGTCGTAAAACCATCTGGTTCACTAATGTCCCTCAGAGAAGGAAATTCTTTCTCTACACCTTGGCTATGACTGTAACACTACATTTTGCCCTCTCTCGTTTCCTTCTCTATGAATGGTATGCTTTGTATAGTGCAAGAAACAATACTTTTCACTGTATACTAACACATGTGACAATAATAAATCAAATCAAATCAGCTGTCCTTACCTGGTCTGGCCTACATGTTTCTCCAGAGCCACAGCAATGTGCTCAATTTTCAACTGCCCTCGGGCAACTAGGGGTGGGCAATAAATGCTGGCCCAGCCAGCGACGCCCATGAATGAATCAAAAAAAAAATCAGGCGCCGAGGATATTTACCAGAATGGTAACAGGGATGAATGACTTTGGTCACGTGGCGAGAGTAGAGAAACTGGCATTGCCCTCTGAGCAGAGAAGGTTAATGGGAGATTTGATGGAGGTGTTCAGGTGAACAAGATCAAATTGTTCCCAGTGGCAGGAGGGTCGCTGGCCTGAGGACATTGTGTTAATGTAATTGGCAGAAGAACCAAAGTCGACATGAGGGAAAACAAACAGGCAAAAAAGTTGTTCCAGGAAATGCACTGCCTGGGAGACCAGTGGCAGCAGATTCAAGAATAATAAACAATAGGGAGTTGATTGAACACTTGGAATGGTGTTATATGACTTAACTACATTGCAGAGACAACTTAATGGCATATAATCTAAATCTTGATTATTATTCAGTCTAATTGTCATCTTGGGTTTTACAAGAAACTTGCACAGGATTTTAAACATGAAAGCGGGCCATTTGGCCCTAGGTATTTGTGATTTCAAACTGTCACGGCATTTGATCAATTAGTGCAGGACTAAAACTTTGCCTGTCAGCTACTTTCAGGTGAATTAGGAAAGTCTCTTTCTGAATGGACAATTAATCCAAAGAAGTATCTGAATTGTAAATTGAGTTACTGTTATAAATATACGGCTGGGCTGGACAGAAATGAGACAAGCGACTTTTCTAACCGTACGCCAAACACACAGCTCCACTTGTCATCTCTGATGAAGAATTCTGCCCCATAGTGCGGACAGTTTTGGCACTCACACTATTTTCTTTGCCTGCAACTTTGACTCTCGGAGGTGTCGTGTGCCCTCGAGTACTTTTAGCTCCAGGAAACTCTGGGCCAATCCTGGAGCGCTGGCAACTCTAACTCTAGGAAACAGAAAAGATCAAGAGTAAATGATCAAACTACAAAAGGTCGTGAATGTAGCCCGGTCCATCACGCAAACCAGCCTCCCATCCATTGACTCTGTCTACACTTCCCGCTGCCTCGGCAACGCAGCAGCATAATTAAGGACCCCAGACATTCCACCTTCTTCCATTGGGAAAAAGATACAAAAGTCTGAGATCACATACCAACCAACTCAAGAACAGCTTCTTCCCTGCTGCCATCAGACTTTTGAATGGACCCTGCTTATATTAAGTTGATCTTTCTCTACACCCTAGCTATGACTGTAACACTACATTCTGCACTCTCTTCTTTCTTTCTCTATGAACAGTATGCTTTGTCTGGTATTGCGCACAATAAACAATACTTTTCACTGTACACTAATACATGTGACAATAATAAGGGCTATGTACTGAGAGACATGCAACTTGAAGAAATTTAATGCATGCAGATGGAGTAGGTTCATTATCAAACGATTGCATGGATTCAGACAATGAATGAGGGATAATTGATGGGAGGAAGTAAGTGGGAGAAAACAAACAGCCCTAGGAAAAATAAATGATGGAGAAACAGCAGTCCGGGTGTAGACCAGGTGGTCACATGGACACTGGGATGATGTGGGTACAATTTAAACTGCAAGCATGAATTTACAAACCTTCTAGCCCAATATGAAAGATTTCCCATATAGGCTTTCTCTTTATGCCCTCAGAGTTAACGCTATAGTTTTATGTGTGCTAGGAAAGTGATTTAGTTAATACCTTTTGCTGTTTTCATTTCATGGACTCTGGATTGCAAGTAGGATTAAAAATGAGAACTTGTAATGGAAACTCAGGCAGTGCAGTAATGTGTGAGAATAAGGTCGATGCTTCCATGTCATTACGACTTGTAGGTAATTCCACAGCAACTCTCCAAAGGTGCAAAAATATACCGTGTTATTTTACACAACTCATTAAAGCTATATTTGAACTCTTGAAAATTTATGCATTAACTTCAAAAGAAATAATAATAAAGTACATCACAAATCCAATCGAGCCAGCTACCTAGCTAACTGATTTGTACATATATCCTATGCATCATGTTTGTAATGGTTGCAGGGACTCCCCACGGAACGGTTCAGCAGTATTGAGTCTCAGTACGAGCAGGCAGAGATATAATGCTTTCTCATTATTTGATTAAATTTAATAGTTATTATAGAGTTTTGCTAATATGTAATATAACTCAAATGTGGGAAGGGGACTAGGCCATTAGCCTCTCAATCTTGCTCTGCCACCCCATTAGATGAACACTGATTTGTATTTCAATTGCACCGACCCATCTTGTGCCTATATATCCCTGTCTAAAATCAACCGGTGCCACAGTGGTCAGCCTTGCTGCCTCCAGTGCCAGCGACTCAGGTTCAATTCTGACCTTGGGTCTCTGTGTTGAGTTGGCATGTTCTCTCCGTGTCTGCGTGGGTTTCCTTCGGGTGCTCCGGTTTCCTAACACAGTCCAAAGATGTGCGGGTTAGGTGGATTGGCCATGATAAATTGTCCCTTAGCGCTAGTGGCCATGGCAAATGCTCAGGGCTATGGGAATAGGGCGGGGAAGTGGTCCTAGGTAGAATGCTCTTTCGGAGTGTTGGCGCAGACTCGATGGGCCAAATGGCCACCTTCTGCACTGTAGGGATTCTATAATTCTATCAATCTGATGTGATATTTTTAATTGATCCCTCATCTCCAACTTCAACAGTTTTTATAGGGAGAGAGTTCTAGGTTTCCACTACTCTTCGTAGGGGCAACTTAGCAAAGCCAATCCAACTAACCTGCACTTCTTGAGTCATTAAGGGGCAATTTAGCATGGCCAATACATCTAACCTGCACATCTTTGGACTTCCTTCCTCAGGGGTTTACAATTATGCCCTAAACTAATCACATATACATAGAAACAGCTCATAACAACTGACGTCAATAGTTAAGATGAAAAACGAGATTTATCATTGTTGTCCCACCTTTCCTGATCATTATTTGATGCACAGTTACCTTTTCTAACCCTGACAGACACAATGCCTCTTTACTGTTCCTCAGCTGATTAAATTCATTGTGGTTGGAAAGGGAGTTTTCTGCCACTGTCGCCCCCCCCTGAAATCAATTATTACTGCTGATTTTTGTATCAGTTCTGGAGCACAGGCAGATATTGGGATAAATTATAGCTTTGCTTGCTAATAGAAGGGGGGGGGGGGGGGGGGGTGGAATTGCAACTGTAAATCAAGGAATCCTTAAACATTCCTTCCCCTGTTACTGGTAATGTTGGTGACAATGTTTACTATCCACAGGAGGTACCATAATGAATTGCCAAAGTTTCTTTGGCAGTACCTTTCAAACCCTTGCACCCTTCCACTATTGTTCCATGCTGTATCCCATTGCGAGGGTAGGCCGTTGTCTTAGTAACAGTGGAATGGGGCATATTGATTGTCTGATTTGGAGTGCTTGTGATAAATAAACTGCCCTCCTTAGCAACCAGGTACTGATAGTCCTGCCCTTCTTAACAACAAGGTACTCATAGAAGCCCTGCAGTGCCGGCGGAGGCCATTAAACCCATCCAGCCTGAAATGACTCTTTGACACAGTTTCTTACCCAGGCCCAACGCCCTATCCCCCTAACCCCACACATTTACCATGGCTAATCCATCTAATTTATGCATTTTGGACACTTTGGGGCAATTTGGCACGTCCAATCCACCCAACCTACACATCTTTAGAGTGTGGGAGGAAACCGGAGCACCCGGAGGAAACCCACGCAGACACGGGGAGGACATGCAAACTCCACATAGACAGTGACCCAAGGCCGGAATTGAACCCAGGTCCCTGGCACTGTGAGGCAGTAGTGCTAACCACTGTGCTACCGAATGATCACTCTTTTTAAGTAAATATAAATAAATGTAACATACCTTGACTTCGAAGAAATATTTCAATGAAATAAAAGAGTGGTGGGACAATAGATTGATATTTGGCTAATTATCTGTTAAATTGCCTTCCTTAGCAACCACGTCATGATTGGACTGCCCTCCTTAGCAACAGGTAGATACTCTGTCAGAGAGTCAGTACAGGCTCGATGGGTCAAATGGCCTCCTGCACTGTAAGGATTCTATGATTACCTGTTGATCAGAAAATTAGCCAAATATCAATTGATTGTGCAAAGAAATGGAAATATGAATGAAAGAAAATGGGGGCAATTCCCCCATCCCGCTACGCTGACATTTTATCACAGTGGGCCGGGAGATTTAAACGGGGCCGGATTAATGTGATCCGTGCTGGACATCCAGCCCCAAGCGTGTCCCCAGCGCCAGATTCCTGACGCCATCAGCTCTATGCCAGAAATAGATGCAGAGCTGCATTAGCTAGGCAGGGCTTCATTTAAATATATGGTAAATATAATTAGTGGGCCTGGGACTGAAGTCTCCAGGCCTGCTAGCCTCTCCCCCCAGCCAGGAGTGATTCACTCCAGCGGGGTTCACAGTGGCTCCCACTAACGGGGTGCCTCATTAGAATAAAGAGGGAGCAATCGAGCCCCCCCCCCCCAAGAGAGTTGGGTGGGGGGGGGGCGGGTGCCCCTCAGGCATTAGCACCTTGGCATTGCCAGCCTGGGCCCCCTAGTACTGCCCAAGGGGCAAAATGCCAATGCCCAGGGAGCACCTTGGCTCTGCTCACTGGGCATGGGCCAATGCCAAGGGGGCAGGGTCTAATGGGGCACAGTCAGATGGGGGGGCGATCTGTGGGGGTGAGGGGTTCCGTTGCCAGTCTGCAGTCGGGATTGATGGGGGAGCAAGGCCAGCGATTTGGGCTGGCCGTTGGGTTGGGTGGGAGCAGCCTGCTGAGGTGGTCAGGGCTGCAGGATGACCCCCTGCAGGGGTCGGAACTGCAGGTGGGAGTGGAGCACTTGGGGGTGTCGAGGCTGGGCCTGGGCATGCTTGGGCAGCCAGCAGTCAGGGGGTGGGGGTGGAGGGCTGGCGTTGCGGGGATCACGGAGCTGGCCAGCGATCGGGAGGCCGGCAGATGGACTACCGCGCATGCGCCGATCTTGGCACTGACAGATCTCGGCTCTGACAGATCAGCACATGTGCAGTAGCCCCCTCTTGTTTCTTCAGAAGGAACTCTTCAAATGCTGACAATGAAAATATAACAAAAATTACTCCAACTAATAAATCAAAGAAAGGGTTTAATAAAGAAACGTCATTACTCCAAACTTGGGGCCTCGCCCTGGGCCTCTCCAAGCTCCCCACAATTCCCAATAGGTTCTTATTTCTACTGAGTCAGCTGACGATCACATCATTCTGTCATTGGTTCCATGGTTTCCTGGGTCAGCTGACCCTTACAGCTTGTTACCATTGGTCACATTACATCCAATACAAAGTTTTCACCGGTTACATTCCAACACCGCTGAGCGCTATGATGCCGTCCTCTCCAGCAGAGATAGGCCCTGTCCACTGATTTCTAACGTGACTTACGCCCGTGCACTCTCCAGTGCACAGAGTGTGGGAAATTCTTCTCTAAACTCCCACCGAAAAAAACAGCATGATTTATTTCGACACTTAGAATTTTTTTGGGAGAATTGCCCCAATGAGTGGCACTAACACTAGTCATATTGACCTATCTGTAACGTTACTGAGTCCATCACTGATTTATGCTGCAGGATCTTCTGCAATGTGATTGATGAGTAGAATTCACCAGAAGTAAATGTTTCAGTTCAATATGTCATAGGTAACAAAGGGCTTTTTACAATGAGAACACTGAAAATTACTTTCATTCATCTTGAGCGACTTGGGATTTCAATCACGAAACGTTTTAATTTTCCGACTGTCGCACCAACGAAACAAATCTCTCTGTCAGGAAGACCTGTCCTCTGTGTGAGCCATGACTTTTAGCACATCTCTGGGCCCTTCCAAACTGTTGTCATAGAGAGGGGCAGCTTGCGGATGAGAAATCAAGGGTGGCACGGTAGCACAGTGGTTAGCACTGCTGCCTCACAGCACCAGGGACCCGGGTTCGATTCCCGGCCTCGGGTCACTGTCTGGGTGGAGTCTGCACATTCTCCCCGTGTCTGTGTGGGTTTCCTCCGGGAGCTCTGGTTTCCTCCCATAGTCCAAAGATGTGCGGGTTAGGTGGATTGGCCATGCTAAATTGACCCTGGTGTCAGGGGGATTAGCAGGGTAAATGTACGGGGTTACGGGAATAGGGCCTGGGTGGGATTGTGGCCGGTACAGACTTGATGGGCCAAATGGCCTCCTTCTGTACTGTAGGGATTCTATGATTCTGTGAAATAGGCAAGGCTCAAACAAGGATCAATTTTTGGGGATCAGAGGGCGGGGAGGTGGGGTGGGCACGGTGTTGGGGTGGGGGCTGTGGTGGATATGGTGAGAACAACAGGGAGATGAGAAGCCATTGCAATTGATGATCTGGTTACCATTAGATAGATAAGAGTGGAACCAGGTGAGAACAGTCCCATCCAGTTGGACAATGGTGGAGAGGTGTTGGAGGAGAATAGTGTGGCCAATTGAGTCAAAGTTCCTTTTCAAGGAGACATGCCAGCGTGACTTGACATCCCTAAATATTGTATTTTTGCACCCGGGAATCATTGGTCAATGTCAGAGGGACATCACCTGTGAGCTGTCACAGGTCACCATGGCAACCAGTGGCTTGGCAATGGGCCACAGTGACAGTGATGACCACTTCATTGCGAAGCTTGTGGCTTCTCGTGGATTTCTCTCTCCAGCCAATGGCAGGACCATATGAAGCTGTGGCCACCCACAATGGGTTTAATTTGCTGTATTTCACATCATTGGAAGAATGTCTACGGTGCCATTTGTTGCTGTCTAATGGCAGCCAATCAATAGTTAACACACATTGCAGTACGCAGTCCAATTCAAATATCGGGTGTCTTGATGGAGGGACCCATCTATCACAAAATTACACAAGTGTGTAAAACCTTGGTTAGGCTGCATTTGGAGTATTGTGTACAGGTCTGGTCACCACACCACCAGAAGGACATGGACACTTTGGAGTGAGTGCAAAGAAGGTTCACCAGGATGTTGCCTGGTCTCGAGGGCGTTGACTCTGAGGAGAGGTTGAATAAACTAGAATTGTTTTCACTGGAAAGACGGAGGCTGAGGGGAAACCTGATAGAGGTCCACAAAATTATGAGAGGCACAGACAGGGTGGATAGTCAGAGGCTTTTTTTCCGGGGTGGAAATGTCTATTACCGGGGGCAATAGGTTCAAGGTGAGAGCGGGAAAGTTTAAGGGAGAGAAGTTTTTCATGCAGAGAATGGTGGGTGCCTGCAATGCGCTGCCAGAGGAGGTGGTGGAAACAGGCACATTAGCAACATTTACGAGGCATCTGGATGGGTGCATGAATAGGGAGGGAATAGAGGGATACAGACCGAGTAAGGGCAGAAAGATTTCTTTAGTTTAGCTAGTGCATCATGATCGACACGACCTTGGAGGGCTGAAGGGCCTGTTCCTGGGCTGTACTTTTCTTTGTTCTTTAAGTGTTGATTCTAGCTCTGGCAAACTGCACGGGAAATGGGAGAGCAGAGAAATCAAACACCCAAAGGTACCATTTGAGAACACGCAATGGTCGTTAGGTTCTTTCTCTGATAAGTTCCAGCGCCGCCAGCCTCTCCCTTGCTCAGACCTTGATGTGTTTCTCTGTCTCTTGCCATCATCAGATTCTCAGCTAATTACCTCTCAAAGACAATTATTCTGTCAGCTTTCGATGGGCCGGCTTTGTAATTTATTCAATGGCTTTATTAAATGTTGAATGAAGAAAGGTTTCGTCTGACAACTAACTCCCTAATTAGCGACCACACTTGAAAATACTGGGACAACAAAGCTAATAAAATTAGATTTATATTAAGACCTTCTCTAGTTGCTAAGTCCAAATGGAAGAAATCTGCTGCGTCTGTAACTCGAGTTGTAAACCTGTGAAACGCCTGTGCTCTTACCCTGATGGCTGAAGCCTCTCCTTTTAATTAAATGCCTTGCTGTATCTTAAATGAGATTCCAGCTAATCGTTCCGGGAGCCGAGACTTGGAAGGAACATATCCAGTAACACTTGACTACAGAGGTTTGCCTTAAGATCCAGGTACAATGAGAATTTCGATTTAATTAACCATCAGGTTAGTTGCTTTAATATCTAAAACCCACACAGCAACAACTAATGTCTTTATTAAGCCAGAACAGCCACATCTTTGTGTGCTTTCCTCATTATTTTACTATTCACATGATTAATATTCTATACTTGCTGCAAGGGTAGTAGATTCAGAGGGACAAAAATATTGTCCTTGTGTTTTTTGCTTCATTGAGCAAGCAGTCTGAATGTAAGCAGTGAGATCTAAAGAAAAGACTTGAATTTATGTAGTGCCCTTCATAACCTCATGAAATCCTAAAGTGGTCTTGAGCCAGTGAAGTACTTACGTTTGATTTGGTTTGATTTGATTTATTATTGTCACAGGTATTGGGATGCAGTGAAAGTATTATTTCTTACGTGCTATTCAGACAAAGCATACCATTCAAAGAGAAGGAAAGGAGAGAGTGCAGAATGTAGTGTGTTACAGTCAAAGCTATGGTGTGGAGAAAGATCACCTTAATGTATAGTAGGTCCATTCAAAAGTCTGACAGCAACAGGGGAGAAGCTGTTCTTGAGTCAGTTGGTACGCGTCCTCAGACTTTTGCATTTTTTTTCCCAATTGAAGAAGGTGGAAGAGAGAATGTCCAGAGTGCGTTGGGTCCTTGGTCATGCTGGCTGCTTTGCTGAGGCAGCGGGAAGTGTAGACAGAGTCAATGGATGGGAGGCTGGTTTGCGCGATGGACTGCGCATCGTTTACGACCCGTTGTAGTTTCTTGCAGCCTTGGTCAGAGCAGGAGCCATACCAAGCTGTGATACATCCGGCAAGGATGTTTTCTGTGTGCATCTGTAAAAATTGTCGAGAGTCAAAAAAAGCAAAATACCGCAGATGCTGGAAATCTGAAATAAAAATAGAAAATGCTGGAAAGACTCAGCAGGTCTGGCAGCATCTGTGGAGGGAGAACATTTTGAGTCCGTGTGAGTCACAGGGGCGAGTACTATGTGTATTCATTGCTGCAACATAGCAGGCAATTTGTGCACAGCAAGCTCCCACAAACAGAACTGATGGGTAGATAATGGGTGAGATTTATCACGTTTTGTGTGGGATCTTCTGGGGTTTCTCGTGAATTATGCCAAGAAAACCCTGGCAGGACCAGAAGATCCCACTGGAGTGAATGGCCGGGAAGCCAAAGAGTGGGATTATCCCAAAAAAGTTCTAAGTGCCGAATTTGCGTAGAAAGGGGAGTAAATCCCGCTGTTTTTTCAAAATGAATCTCTCACACTCCGAGCACTGCAGAATGCACGAGCGTGAATCAGGCTGAAAATCCGGGGGCGAGGCCTACCCCCGCTGGAGAGGCCGGCAGCATAGCACTGAGTGGGCCACTGCGCATGCACTGATCTGTCAGCGCTGATATTGGTGCATGCGCAGTAGCCCCGTATTGCTGGCCTCACGATCGCTGGCCAGCACAGCAACCCCGTATCGCTGCCCCTCCGATCCCCCCACCCCTGATCGCTGGCCTCCCGGATTTCTTCGGGCCAGCCCCGACCCCCATCCCCCACCCCACTACGGCCTGCCTCAAGCTCTATCCCACCTCTCCTCCCCGCAGTCCGAATCACCTCGAGCCCTCCGCCCCGCCACTGCAGCTCTCGCCCACCCTGGTACCTCCCTTTGACCCCCCCCCCCGCACACCCGGATGGCCATCCCCGATCAGGCCCTTCCCTCCCTCTGCCACTGATCCATGTGTGCATAGTGGCAGCAGGATCCCCCCCCCCCCACAACTTCCACAGATCTCCCCCCCCCCTCATATGCCCTGCCCCCCCACTGGCCCCACCCCCTTGGCACTGCCCAATGCCCAGTGGGCAGTGCCAAGGTGCCCCCTGGACATTGCCACTTTGCCCCTTGGGCAGTGCCAGGAGACAAGTGGGCAGTGCCAGGGGCCAGGCTGGCAATGCCCAGGGGGCACTCCTTTTCTTACCCCTGACCTCCTGAGGAGCCTCCATGGCCACCCTTCACTCCAGGGGCGTCGGGCCGCCAGCTCCCCACAAGTGGGGAGCTGTTGTGTAAACCCTGCTGAAGTGGACCACTCCTGGCAGGGAAGGGGGAGAGGCTAGTGGGCCCAGAGACCTGTTCTAGGCCCGCTAATGATATTAAAATCCAGATTAAAATCTGGAAATCAGCGTGGAGCTGACGACTCTGGAAATCCAGCCCTGGAGATGCGCAGGGAGCGGGGAGCTAAAGCAGCACAGCAGGTTGGGAGAATCACCCCCAATATGTTTTAATAGTGTCAGATAGGAGATCAGGGAACACCCCTTCCCCCACCCCCTCCCTTGAAGCCATAACCCTCTGCGTTAGAGTTAAAAGAATAGAAACATAGAAACTAGAAGCAGGAGGAGGCCATTCAGCCCTTCGAGCCTGTTCCACCATTCATCTTGATCATGGCTGATCGTCAAATTCAATATCCTGATACCTCTCCATTAATGTATCTCAATCCCACATGGATTGTCCCAGCGGAGATGGGACTATCATCTATATAAGGGTGGCACAGTGATCAGCACTGCTACCTCACAGGGCCAGGGACCCGGATTCGATTCCCGGCTTGAGTCACTGGCTGTGTGGAGTTTGCACGTTCTCCCTGTGTCTGTGTGGAGTTTGCACATTCTCCCCGTGTCTGTGTGGGTTTCCTCCCACAGTCTGAAAAATGTTCCGGTTAGGTGAATTGACCCGAACAGGCGCTGGAGTGTGGCGACTCGGGGAATTTCACAGTAACTTCATTGCAGTGTTAATGTAAACCCTACTTATGACACTAATAAATAAAGTTTACTCTACTTTTTACTTTATTTTGCACTTCCTATATTAGCTGCTACTTCTGATCATAGGAAGTAGAGTTGTTCTGGGGGCTTCATGCACATTCGGATTTTGCTTTTCATTTCCACACTCACTCCCCCCCCCCCCCCCCCCCCCCCCCCCCCCTCGCCAAACACCCACGCTATTTTTCCAAATACAGTCTGGTGCATCTGAAAGACCACCACAAACTTGCATTCACATAGCACCTTTATACAGCAAAGACAGCCCATTGTCAAGCGACTGAATCTGAGACCGAGCCATGTAAGCAGATATTGATTCAGGTGACCAAAAACCTGGTTAAGGGGGCAGTTTTAAGGAGCAAATCGAAGGAAGAAAGGGAGAGGAGCAAATTCCAGAGCTAAGGGCCTGGACAGGTGAAGGTACAACGACCATTGGTGCAGCAGTAAAAAGCTAGGAAGCCCAAGTAGGCAGAATTGGAGTAGTGTCTGGAGGGTCGTAGGGCCGGAGGAATAGTTTGAGGATAAGGGGGTAAACCTTTTAGGATTGAGGTGAGGAGAAATTTCTTCACCCCGAGAGTGGTGAATGTGTGGAATTCACCTCCACAGAATGTAATTGAGGACAAAACATTGTCTGATTTCAAGAAGAAATTAGATATACCTCTTGGGGCTAAAGGGATCAAGGGATGTGGGAGGAAGGGGGGATCAGGATATTGAATTCAATGATCAGCCATGATCAAAATGAATGGGGTAGCAGGCTCGAAGGGCCGAATGGCCTATTCCCAGTTCCTAGTTTTCTATGTGAGGCAGCAGTGCTGACCACCATGCCAAATGCCTTTTCTCTTTCCCTGATGGGCAAGCGTCATGGATTTATTCATTGCACTTATTCATTTTCTGTCTGGGAGGCATTTGTTTGCCTCTCACCTTTATCCCGAGGAGCACCAGGACATTTCCAGCTTTACTGCTGACAGTTTCGACCGCAGGCTGAAGGAGATCGGCTGACGATGAACTGATTGCATTATTTTTTCAGTAAACGTTCGGCAACCCTGACAATATTGACATTCCAACTGGCGAGGGATTAAATAGAACTTTCTTACGCTGACTCGCGAGTGTCTGCATTGAACGTTGCGAATTACCTGTGGTGTTTGAGTGGCAGATTCTGCACGGTCGGCCCAGAAGAGGGTGAATGGGGAGTGATTGTGAAGTGACAATGAATTGAGTTTCATAGACATTAAAGGTCGTCTGTGTGGATGAGAGTGGGTGTCTTTGAAAGGAAAATAATACTTAAGACCTGCATTTATATAACGCCTCTCACAATACCAGGATGGCCCAAACCCCTTTACAGCCAGAAAAGCTTTTTATTGAGTTTTAAGTTTAAGTTTACCTATTAGTGTCACAAGCAGGCTTACATCAACACTGCAATGAAGTTACTGTGAAAGTCCCCTAGTCGCCACACTCCGGCACCTGTTCGGGTACACTGAGAATTTAGCATGGCCAATGCGCCTAACCAGCACGTCTTTCAGACTGTGGGAGGAAACTGGAGCAGACGGAGGAAACCCACGCAGACACAGGGAGAACGTGCGAGCGCATACGCGCGCACACACATGCACACACACACACGCACATATGCCTGCATGTGCGTGCACACGCACACACATGTATGCACGTGCACACACACGTGCACACACACACATACACACGCTCACGTGCGCGCGCACACACATGCACGCACACACACACACACGCACACATGTGCACACGCACACACATACTCACCCCTCCGCACCCATCAGTGAACCAAGCCTTCGGGGCGCAAGATTCCGCCCAGTGTTTTTCAGGTCGATGACCTCTCGTCAGGGTTGAAGGATGTTGGTGGCTTTTCAGCGGGGACATGGTCAGGGGTAAGGTGGAGTGGAAGGGGAGCAAGAAGAGGAAGGAGGGTGAGTTCACTAAAAGGATGGTGGGTCTCTGTGACAGACTGACTGACAAAAGGAACAGGAACAAACAGTGGATTAGATTCATAGAATAGAATCATTCGCCGGAATTCTACTGCCCCATTTGCCACGGGAATCGGAGCAAGTGAGGGGCGGACAATGGGAAGGTCCGTTGACCTTGGGCAGGATTTTCCGGTCTCGGGTCGAGTGAGACCGCAAAATCCCCCCCATAGAATCGAATAGGGCGGCACGGTGGCACAGTGGTTAGCACTGCTGCCTCACAGCACCAGGGACCCGGGTTCAATTCCGGCCTCGGGTGACTGTGTGGAGTTCACATGTTCTCCCCGTGTCTGCGTGGGTTTTCTCCGGGTGCTCCGGTTTCCTCCCACAGTCCAAAGATGCACGGGTTAGATTGATTGGCCATGCTAAATTGACCCTAGTGTCAGGGGCATTAGCAAGGAAAATATGCGGATTTATGGGAATTGAGCCTGGGTGGGATTGTGGTCGGTGCAGACTCGATGGGCCGAATGCCTTCTGCACTGTAGGGATTCTATGACTCTGTGAGTCCTAGAGAATGATTTGAAGCCACAGATTCTGGCCGAGAGGCTGGAACACTTGAATGCACCATGAGACTTGTCAGTGAACCAGAAGGGAAAGGAAGTAATTCTGACTTTGGGCTATAGTGTAAAAATGGATCAGCCTGTTGTATAATCCGCTGAATCTGTTATCACCTGATTTATCTGCAGCCAAAGTTTCTCAATGATTGGAAAGCTGGCTGGATTGTCAGACTGGCCTGGGAGCTATTTGTTCCCTGGAGTTGGATGTGGTGTGTGCTGTGGGGAGTACAAAGGAAATGCAGGAAGTAGCTCGAGGAGAGATTAGAGACAGGAGCTGGATAATTGTCTGAAATTATTGTGCCAGAGAATGGCGCAAGGAAGGCCCTTCGGCCTGTCATGCTTGTGCCAGCTCTTTGATAAAGCAAAGCCTGCCCTTTCCTCCTGGTCCTTCAAACATTTTCTCATTCGAGCAATTATTATGCAAATCCCTTTTGAAATGTATTATTAACTCTGCCTCCATCGCCCTTTCAAGTGATATGTTCCACATCAACTTTAATAATTTGTAGGTTTTGTGTACAATTGAAAACAGGGGATGCTGCAAAATCTCAGCGGGTCTGGCAGCGTCAGTGGGAGAGAGAACCAGAGTTAAAGTTTCGAGCTGGATATGACTCCTCTTCAGATCCAACCCCTATCCACATTCAACTCGAAACATTGACTCTCGTCAGAACTCTACCACCACGCCCGCTACAGAATCGGCATATGGGCAAGGGTCCGACAACGGAAATCTCCATTGGCCTCGGGCAGGGATTTCCATTCTTGCTCGAGCGAGGCTGTAATATCCCGACCCCTGTTTTTCCCTCTCCACAGATGCTAAAAGAAATGCTGAGTTATTCCAGCATTTTCTGTTTTTATTTCAGATTTCCAGCATCCGCAGTATTTTACTTTTATTGTCAAGCTTGTGTGTGTGTGTGTGTATATACGCATTTGTGTCTGTGTAGCGTGTGTGTGTGTTGTGTGTGTGTGTTTGTATGTGTTTGTGTCTGTGTGTGTTTGTGCGTGTGTGTCTGTGTGTGTATATGTAGTGTGTGTGTGTCTGTGTTTGTGTGTTGTGTGTGTTTGAGTATATGTCTATGTATGTGTTGTGTATGTGTCCGTGTGTTTGAGTGTATGTCTATGTGTGTGTTGTGTGTGTGTGTATGTGTTGTGTCCGTGTGTTTGAGTATATGTCTATGTGTGTGTGGTGTGTGTGTGTGTGTGTTGTGTGTGTGTCCGTGTGTTTGAGTGTATGTCTATGTGTGTGTGTTCGTGTGTTTGAGTGTATGTCTATGTGTGTTGTGTGTGTATGTGTTGTGTGTGTGTCCGTGTGTTTGAGTGTATGTCTATGTGTGTGTGGTGTGTGTGTGTATGTGTTGTGTGTGTGTCCGTGTGTTTGTGTGTATGTCTATGTGTGTGTGTGTGTGTTGTGTATGTGTTGTGTGTGTGTCCGTGTGTTTGTGTGTATGTCTATGGGTGTGTGTGTGTGTGTGTGTTGTGTGTGTGTATGTGTTGTGTGTGTGTCCGTGTGTTTGTGTGTATGTCTATGGGTGTGTGTGTGTGTGTTGTGTATGTGTTGTGTGTGTGTCCGTGTGTTTGTGTGTATGTCTATGGGTGTGTGTGTGTGTGTGTGTGTTGTGTATGTGTTGTGTGTGTGTCCGTGTGTTTGTGTGTATGTCTATGGGTGTGTGTGTGTGTGTGTGTGTGTTGTGTGTGTGTATGTGTTGTGTGTGTGTCCGTGTGTTTGTGTGTATGTCTATGGGTGTGTGTGTGTGTGTGTTGTGTATGTGTTGTGTGTGTCCCCGTGTGTTTGTGTGTATGTCTATGGGTGTGTGTGTGTGTGTGTGTTGTGTATGTGTATGTGTTGTGTGTGTGTCCGTGTGTTTGTGTGTATGTCTATGGGTGTGTGTGTGTGTGTGTGTGTTGTGTATGTGTTGTGTGTGTGTCCGTGTGTTTGAGTGTATGTCTATGTGTGTGTGTGTGTGTGGGTGTGGGGTGTGTATGTGTTGTGTGTGTGTCCGTGTGTTTGAGTATATGTCTATGTGTGTGTGTGTGTTTTTTTGTCTTTCCCATTTAAACCGCTCTCCTAATCAGAATTGCACAGAAACAGATGGTTTACAGCAGATGTCTTTGGGAAGATTTTTCAAATTTATGCGACTTCGCTATAACTATGCCACATCAATCTGGCATCTCCGTGAATGTGCGCTGGCTATTTTGTGAGGTTATCTTTCTCCTGCTGCTTTTGTCTCGTGCCGCACATTCCGCAAAGGCGGAAAACTCTGCTGTCAGTCAGCTCTGGAATTCCCTCCCTTAAATCCCC
Organism: Mustelus asterias; assembly: GCF_964213995.1. Taxonomy (NCBI): domain Eukaryota; kingdom Metazoa; phylum Chordata; class Chondrichthyes; order Carcharhiniformes; family Triakidae; genus Mustelus; species Mustelus asterias. The sequence continues at coordinate 9,870,167 of NC_135806.1, forward strand.
CCCCCCCCGACCCCCCATCTCTCTCTCTCTCTCTGTTCCTGCTTTAAGACTCTGAGAATCCACATCAGTCCTAGTGTCACCTTCTGTGACTCCGTGTTAAATTGTGGGCTGGAGCTGCTGCTGTTTCACTACATTGAAGAGACCACACGGTTGCAAGTTGCCTGCCGGAATTTTCCAGCTGTTCACGCCAGCGGTGCTCTCCAGTCCCGCTGCAGTGAACGGAGATTTGGCTGAGCACCAAATTCTCCGTCCTCGCTTGCGGCGAGGCGTGAATGGGTGGTAAATTCCAGCCGTTGTTGTAGATAGACAAGATTCTTATTTGAAATTCAGCAAGAGTTTGCGGTAGTTTTGGATTCCCTCTCTGCTAATTGGCTCGTGCCATTCCGAGGTCAGTTGAAAGCATGTTGGCCACCGAAGCGCGTATTGACCCCGTTCTATCAGCCAGTGAGGTGGAGTCTGCCCAGGACTCAGTCCATTTATTCAGTAAACATCTAATTAACAAGGGCTCTACAGGGGGAGATGCTGAGAGGATAGTTCCCCCCTTCGTGGGGGGAATCTGGAACTCAGGACCACAGTTTCAAAATGAAGGGTTCCTCTGTTTAAGGCAGAGGAGGAGGAACGTCTTCCCTCAGAGGCACATTAGTCTTTGGAACTCCCATCTCCAGAGAGGAGGGGGAGGTTGGGTCATTGAATATATTGAAGACCGAGATTGACAGACGGAGTTAAGAGTTGTGGGGGGCGGGTCGTCAGGTGACAGGCACGGTGGCACAGTGGTTAGCACTGCTGCCTCACAGCGCCAGGGACCTGGGTTCAATTCCAGCCTTGGGTCATTGTCTATGTGGAGTTTGCACATTCTCCCCGTGTCTGCGTGGGTTTCCTCCGGGTGCTCCGGTTTCCTCCCACAGTCCAAAGATGTGCGGGTTAGGTTGATTGGCCATGCTAAATTGTCATTTAGTGTCAGGAGATTAGCAGGGTAAGTTTGTGGGGTTACGGGGATGGGGCCTGGGTGGGATTGTTGTCGATGCAGGCTCGATGGGCCGAATGGCCTCCTTCTGCACTGTAGGGATTCTATGATTCTGTGAAAGTAGAGTTGAAGCCACAAAAGTTTTTAAATGATGATTGTGTGCACACTCCTCCAATTGATGCAAGATCTTATTGTGTCTGAAGACTCCAGCATTTTTGACAGAAGGACAATAGCCTGAAATATGTCCAATTGTTTCGTACAAGGAGTTTCATCTTCGACATAATTTACTACATCCGAATTTTCCAAATGCTAAACAATTTCTTGTAGGGAATGCATTAGGGTGTGAATGGCGGAGCAAGCTCGAGGGGCCAAATGGCCTCCTCCTGCTCCTATTACCTACTCTCTTACTTGAGACAAACCTTCAACAGAGGCCAGAATTTTTCGCTCATTCATACCGGGGGGATCATCCAGCTGATCTTACCGCTGTTTTTAAGATTATGAAAGTTTTTGATAGGACAGAGGATGATCTAGGGGGAGACCAGAACGAGGGAAGTAAACTCAAAGTAAGACAGCCACTAATAAATCTAGTAGAGAATTCAGGAGAAACCTTACACGGAGTGGTTAAAATAGGGAACCTGCGCAGCTTGTTATAGAACCATCCAATATTCATTGAAGCCAATGCAATGTCAATTAGATGATGTTTATAAGAGCTATCCCAGTCACCAGATGACAGTCCATGCAGCGAAGATGATGGAATACCACGGCTGGGATTTTCTGTTCCCGCTTACAGCGGGAATTCTCGCGGGTGGGACGGAAAATTTGACAGACCAGCAAGATTTTCCGCTCCCACTCAAAGCGGCTGGGTAGATTGGATTGATAGTTTAAATTGTGTGTGTGTGTGTGTGTGTGCGCGCGCGTGTATGTGTGTGCACATACATATGTGTGCATACATGTGTGCATGTGTGTTGAATATGTGTGTGCACATACATGTGTGCGTCTGTGTGTATGTGTTTGATGGGGAAGAGTGTGGGCGTATGGTGGCCAAGGTGATTAAGAAAGCATATGGCATGGTTGCCTTCATCAGCCAGGGCATTGAGTACAAGAGTTGGCAAATCATGTTGCAGCTATATAAAACCTTGGTTAGGCCGCATTTGGAGTACTGCATGCAGTTCTGGTCACCACACTACCAGAAGGACATGGAAGCTTTGGAGAGAGTGCAAAGAAGGTCCACCAGGATGTTGCCTGTCTCGAGGATGTTGACTATGAGGAGAGGTTGAATAAACTCGGTTTGTTTTCACTGGAAAGACGGAGGCTGAGGGGAAACCTGATAGAGGTCTACAAAATTATGAGAGGTATAGACAGAGTGGATAGTCAGAGGCTTTTTCCCAGGGTGGAATTGTCAATTAAGAGGGAGCACAGGTTCAAGGTGAGAGGAGGAAAGTTTAAGAGTGATGCGCGGGGGAAATTTTTCGTGCAGAGAGTGATAGGTGCCTGGAACACGCTGCCAGAGGAGGTGTTGGAAGCAGGCACAATAGCAGCATTTAAGAGGAACCTGGATGGGTACATGGATAGGGAGGGAGTAGAGGGATACGGACTGAGTAAGGGCAGAAGGGTTTTTTCAGTTTAGTTAGGGCATCAAGATCAGTAAGAAGTTTAACAACACCAGGTTAAAGTCCAACAGGTTTATTTGGTAGCAAAAGCCACACAAGCTTTCGGAGCCCCAAGCCCCTTCTTCAGGTGAGTGGGAATTCTGTTTACAAACAGGGCATATAAAGACACAAACTCAATTTACATGAATAATGGTTGGAATGCGAATGCTTCAAGACAGGTTCTTGATGCTCTCTCCTTGATGTCTTGATGCTCTCTCCACTCACATTGTTTGTATCTTAAAGACTTGATTAGCTGTAAGTATTCGCATTCCAACCATTATTCATGTAAATTGAGTTTGTGTCTTTATATGCCCTGTTTGTGAACAGAATTCCCACTCACCTGAAGAAGGGGCTTGAGGCTCCGAGAGCTTGTGTGGCTTTTGCTACCAAATAAAGCTGTTGGATTTTAACCTGGTGTTGTTAAACTTCTTACTGTGTTTACCCCAGTCCAACGCCGGCATCTCCACATCATCAAGATCAGCACAGGCTTGGAGGGCCGAATGGCCTGTTCCGGTGCTGTACTTTTCTTTGCTCTTTGTTCATGTGATGGATGAAGTGAGTGGGACAAAGAATTCCAGCATGAAATATGGCAGGATTGGGTAAAATAGTGAGGGTTTAAAAAAGATAGGGGGGGGAAGGGGCAGCCAGTCACAAGGAGAAGAGCAAAGCATGAAGAGAAGAGAATTCCTTCGTATGTTGGTGGGCCGGAGGGAATAGTGGTGCTTGGGACTGGGGAAGATGGGAGGGGCTGAGTGAGTATCAACTGTGGTTTATTAGAGAAAGCAAAGCATCCTGGAGAAAGGTGTGAGATGTCCTTGTGATTACCATAGAATCATAGAATCTCTACAGTGCAGGAGGGGGCCATTTGGCCCATCAGGTCTCTTCGAAAAAGCATCCTAGCAAGGTCCACACCACAACCCCCTATCCCATCCCATCATTCTGAGCATTTACCATGGCCAATCCACCTAACCTACACATAGAATCATACAATCATAGAATCTCTGCAGTGCAGAAGAAGGCCATTCGGCCTGCACCGACCATAGTCCCACCCCAGGCCTTACCACATAACCCCACATATTTACCCTGCTAGTCCCTTGCCACTAAGGGGCAATTTAGCATGGCCAATCCACCTAACCCGCACATCTTTGGAGTGTGGGAGGAAACCAGAGCACCCGGAGGAAACCCATGTGGACACGGGGAGAACATGCAAACTCCACACAGACAGTGACCCAGGCCGGGAATCGAACCCGGGTCGCTGGCACTGTGAGGGAGCAGTGCTAACCACTGAGCCACCGTGCCGCCCCAGAGTTGTCCCAGCTTCCAGCCCACGTCCAAGAGTTGGTCAAATCCAACCTTATGTCATTCCGTGGAGTACTGTAACTCCATTTGGAAATACACTCTCAAGGAAGAAATGACAGAATGAATTTGTCGCCGTTAGCCATGCTCGAGGTGAGAACACGGAATTAGAAACATATTGCCAAAGTTTTTCATCTTGAACCCATCAGGACAAATGCAGAATGTCAAATTAGCGACACCCATTGCAACTTGGCTCATTCCGCCATTGTTCTAAGTTCCTCACTGCCATGCGACTCTTAGAGAACAACACTGGCAAAGGTCGGGTTAAATGTTACTCAGCAACGGTTTGTGTTTCTCGATCATGATTACTGCAGTGGCTGTGAAATTCAGGACATCCCGACCCTCTTCAGATCTGAGAATTGGCTTTTCACCTGAAGGAAGAGGCTGCTTTTGGCATTTGCGCTGCGGGAGTGCGCTCTCCAGCTGGTCTACAAAGAAAGCGCAATTTAATTAGCCCAGCAAATGCCAGGCGCTGGAACCTCGAGCCCTCCAGCTCTTTCGCAGCCTTAACTTGTCCGGAAACAGATGGGGGTTGATAAATATAGAGCTGATTTTGATGTTTAACTTCAGGACTTGCTGCTTTTGCCATCAACATTGATCACTTAATGATTAGTGACACTGCAATGCCCTTTGATAAAGTTGTGATTGAAAGCATCAGTTCTCTGGTGTACTGGGTACTGGCTCCTAGTTCCAAATGAAACATTTATTAGTGTCATCTGCCAAAAGACTTACATAATGAGAGAATCAAAGCGGAGAATGCATCGCTCTGTAGTGGAAGGATTATTGGGTTGCTGGAGGGAGCGTGCACTCTGGGACTACCTGATCTGAGGCAGCTTTGGTAGTAATGTCCGCTCATCTCAATGTTAACTATGCTGTACTTCCAGCTCGTCATCATGGCAGGGACCGTGCTTCTCGCCTATTACCTTGAGTGCACAGACACCTTCGAGGTTCATATCCAGGGCTTCTTCTGTCAAGACGGTGACTTAATGAAGCCGTACCCAGGACCCGAAGACAACAGTTTCATTTCCCCGCTCGTCCTGTACTGTGTTTTAGCGGCTACTCCAACCATCATTGTAAGTAAAACAAACCACGCTTCACATCCCTCTCTATCTCCGGTGTCAATGCCTGTCCATCTCTATCGGTCATTCCTTTGTCGAACGCTCCCAGTCTTTCACTCCCTCTCTCCCACTCCTCTTCAAACACAATTCCTGCAATTACGTCTCCCCATCACTCGTTTCCCCCTCAGTGGTTTTGTCCCATCTCTCTCCCTCTCCCTCAATCCGGAATCTATTCCACAGAATCTTATGCCTTTCGCACCCTCGGTGTGTGCACTTCATTTAGAAACAAGGATAGTCGCACGTGGAGCAATCAGCTCCTTTTCTGTTCAGTTTGACGGGCACTGTTATTCGATGTTACATTTCCATTGCCAATCCCTTCCCTAATGCTGCTAATGCTTTGCCTTGTTTAATTGTCAGTGTTCAGACACCAGTCTCTGATAACCAAACAGAAGCTCTATCATCTTAATAAAATCATTGCTGCTTCACTGGATACCTCTAATGAAGAGCCATTTGTAATCTCTTGCAAGGGATCTCCACGCACTCCACAGCCACTCCACTCCTATGAGAACAATTTCACATTCATAGCACTGATGCCAATGTGTGCGTATGTGTGTGTGTGTGTGTGTGTGTGTTTTGTCTGTGTCTGTGTTTAGTGTGTATGCATGTTTGTGTGTTAGCATGTGTGTCTCCATATGTGAGTGCCTCTGTGTGTAGTGTGCGTGTGTGTGCATGCACACGTGCACATGTGTGTGCAGGTGTGTGTGTGTGTGGTGCTTGTGTGTATGTGTGTGTGAATGTGTGTGCCTGTATGTGTGTATGTCTGTGTGTTTGTGTTGGCATGTGAACGTATGTTTCTGTGTGTCTGCTTGTATGTGTCTGTCTGTATGTATGTTTGCATGTATCAGTGCATGTGTGTGTGTGTGCTTGTGTGTCACTGTGTGCGTGCATGCATATGTTTGTGTGCATGTGAGTGTGTGCGTGTGTGCATGCGCGTGTGTCTGCATGTGAGTGCATGTGTGTGTGTATGTGCGTGTGTGTGCGTGCATGTGTGTCTCTGAGTGTGTGTGTGTCTCTGCGTGTGTGCGTGCGAGTGTGTCTCTGAGTGGGTGTGTCTGTATGTGTGTGTGTGTCTGTGCGTGTGTGTGTGTCTCTGTGCGTGTGTGTGTGTGTGTGTGTCCCTGTGCATGTATGTGTCTCTGTGCGTGTGTCTCTGTGTGTAAGTGTGTGTGTGTGCCTCTGAGTGCTTGTGTCTGCATGTGTGTGCATCTGTCTCTGCGTGTGTGTGTGTATGTGTGCGTATGTGTGTGCGTGTGTCTCTGTGCGTGGGTATGTGTGTGCATGTGCGTGTGTGTGTCTCTGTGCGCGTGTGTGTGTGTGTGTCTGTGTGTGTGTGTCTGTGTGTGTGTCCGTGTGTCTGTATGTGTGTGTGCATGTGCGTGCGTATGCGTGCGTGTGTGTGTGTGTCTCTGCGTGTGTGTGTGTATGTGTGTGTGTGTGTCTCTGTGTATGTGTGTGCATGGCTGCATGTTTGTGTGAGGAATTTACATAATTGAATTTGAGAAGAAGACTTTTCTAAAAATAGCTTTTATTTTCCACACGCTGAACTATTTAATACCTCCTCCACTGTTGATACGTATAACCTGATCTATGTTAATTGGAAAGGTCCCTTGCCAAGCATTAGAATTCTATGATATCTGTCATCTTTGACACTTTGTTATTTGCTCGAACATTTGCTTTTGCTACATTCCAGATCAGTGTATATTATGATGGACTAGTTTAAACTAAAATAATTCAAGTGTTTGATGCAGGTTTGCAGAAACTTGCTGGTTAGTTGTGTTCAGTCCCAGAATAGCAGTGGTATATTTTCTGGGGGCGTTCAGAACTTTATTGCAACTTTAAAACATTTTGGAAGAAGTTTGTCCTGAGAACTGTGGTTCCTTTCTTACTCTCTCGTTACATCCCTTACCAACTGTTTCACCATTTCAGGGGGAAGCTGGAACTAGTCATTAATATTCTGCTGCAGGTTCCTGCTCACTGAAGACAGTCCAAAGATGTGCAGGTTAGGTTGATTGACCAGGTTAAAAAAAAAAATTGCCCCTTAGAGGGATTAGCGGGTAAAATATGTGGGGGTAGGGCCTGGGTGGGATTGTGGTCGGTGCAGACTCGATGGGCCGAATGGCCTCCTTCTGCACTGTAGGGTTTCTATGATTTCTATGATTTCTATGTCTTTAAAAATAAGAGAATGTTTCTGCATTTGACATGCGATTTTCTGTTTTGACAGTCACGATGGATGTACTAGAAAACCAAAGACATTTCATAGTGCAGAACCAGCGTCTTAGAGATAGAAATTGTTGCCTTACATAATGTTTGGTCCTCTTATTTGAGGAAAGGTGTAGTGACATTGGAGGCAGTTCAGAGGAGGTTCACTAGATTGATTCCAGAGATGAGGGGTTTGTCGTATGAAGAGAGATTGAACAGTTTAGGCCGATACTCTCTGGAATTTAGAAGAATGAGGGAAGATCAAATTGAGGTAGACAAGATGATAAAAGGTATGGATAAAGTAGACATGGCGTTGATGCTTCCTCTTGTGGGGCATTCTAGGACGAGAGGTCATAGTCTTAGGATAAGGGGTAGCAAATTTGAAACAGAGTTGAGGAGAAACTACTTCTCCCAAAGGGTTTGTGAAGCTGTGGAATTCGCTGCCCCAAAGTGCGGTGGATGCTGGGACAGTGAGTAAATTTAAGGAGGAGTTGGACAGATTTTTAATTGGTAATGGGTTGAAGGGTTATGGGGAGAAGGCAGGAAAATGGGGATGAGGGGCATATCAGCCATGATCGAATGGCGGAGCAGACTCGATGGGCCGAATGGCCTAATTCTGCTCCTATATCTTATGAACTTATGAACTTCTTTCCAAAATGGAGCCAAAAGGTATTCCTAGAGAAGGTCTCAATGCAGGAGGTAGGAATTCCAGAGGCCGTGAAGTGAATGGTGGGTTAGGACCCAATGACAGATACTCCACCACCTTCTCAAGGACAAGTTTTAAGTTTAAGTTTATTTATTAGCGCCACAAGTAAGCTTACATTAACACTGCAATGAAGTTACTGTGAAAATCCCCCAGTCGCCACACTCCGGCACCTGTTCGGGTACACTGAGGGAGAATTTAGTTAGCATGGCCGATGCGCCTTAACCAGCACGTCTTTCGGACTGTGAGAGGAAACCGGAGCACCCGGAGGAAACCCACGCAGACACGGGGAGAGCGTGCAGACTCCGCATAGACAGTGACCCAAGCTGGGAATCGAATCCAGTTCCCTGGCGCTGTGAGGCAGCAGTGCTAACCACTGTGCCACCGTGCCACCCAATTAGCAATAAGCAATAAATGCTGGCCATACCATGATGCTCACACCCCGTGGATGAATAAAATAAAATCGCCCTTGTTACGTGCCCAAAATATCTGACCCATTCAATACAATCTTAAGTGGCGCCTTTGCAATTGATGCCCATGGCAACAGCAAATGGCGGGTGCGTTCCCCGTATGTCCATCCCTCAAGGATGAGCTGAGACTGTATAAGGGGCTGGACTCTGCCTTCTTGATAAGACTTTCCCCTTTATTTTTAGGGATGCATAAATCTCGAGTGGGGTGTCAAGGGCGTTCCCCCTCAGTGAGGAGCTGAACTGCTCCGTCTCATCCCGAGATTCCTCCACCGTGATATTCCGCATTGACAACTCCGGTTGGACACAAAGGCATAATACCGTGGATGCTGGACATCTGCAGTAAAAAACTGAAACTGCTGGGGATACTCAGGCAGCATCTGCGGCATGAGGAACGGATTAATTTTTCGAGTCTAGTATAAGTCTGCTTTGGAACTGAAGGAGGGTTGAAGTGTGATGGGTGTCCGATCAACGAAAAGAGGGGAGGAGGTGGAAACAAAAGATGAAGGTCTGGGATAGGGTAGAGGGCAGGAGAGATTACTTGACAAAGCTGTCATGGAAAAAATGGCGGCATGATGGCACAGTGGTTAACACTGCTGCCTCACAGCGCCAGGGACCTGGGTTCGATTCCCGGCTTGGGTCACTGTCTGAGTGGAGTTTGCACGTTCTCCCCGTGTCTGCTTGGGATTCCTCCGAGTGCTCCGGTTTCTTCCCACAGTCCAAAGATGTGCAGGTTAGGTGGATTGACCATACTAAATGCCCCTCAGTGTCCAAAGGTGTGCAGGTTAGATGGATTAGCCATGCTAAATTACCCCTCGATGTCCAAAGATGTGCAGGTTAGATGGATTAGCCATGCTAAATTGCCTCTCAGTGTCCAAAGATGTGCAGGTTAGATGGATTAGCCATGCTAAATTGCCCCTCGATGTCCAAAGATGTGCAGGTTAGATGGATTAGCCGTGCTAAATTGTCTCTCAGTGTCCAAAGATGTGCAGGTTGGATGGGTTGACCATGCTAAATTGCCCCTTAGTATTCCAAGATGCGTAGGTTAGGTGCTTTAGCCATGGCAAATGTGTAGGGTTATGGGTGGAGGGCGGGGTAGGTCTTTCGGGGAGTTGGTGGAGCCTCGCTGAGGGGAATGGCCTCCTTCTGCACTGTAGGTATTCTATGATTCTATTCTATGGTTCCAAGAGGCAAAGGGATCAGTAATGGCCACGGTAAAGAAACAAGTTATCGCCGAGTGATTGTAAATGCCAGAATAATGGACAGAATAATGGGCGGCACAGTAGCACAGTGGTTAGCACTGCTGCCTCACAGCTCCAGGGACCTGGGTTCGATTCCCAGCTTGGGTGACTGTCTGTGTGGAGTTTGCACATTCTCCTCGTGTCTGTGTGGGTTTCCTCCAGGTGCTCCGGTTTCCTCCCACAGTCCAAAGATGTGCGGGTTAGGTTGATTGGTCATGCTAAAATTGCCCCTTAGTGTCCTGAGATGCGTAGATTAGAGGGATTAGCGGGTAAATTATGTATGGATATGGGGGTAGGGCCTGGGTGGAATTGTGGTCGGTGCAGACTCGATGGGCCGAATGGCCTCTTTCTGTACTGTCGGGTTTCTATGATTTCTATGAGTTCTGTCCGAAAGTCAAAACACGAAAAACAAGAAACAGCGGCAAAAAAAAGACAGAATAAAACAGGGGGGAGAGAGTGAGCTGGTTTATTTGCGGTGCCTGTCTTTTCCTTTGTTGCTGTTAACGACTGTCTCAACATTAATGTGACTGACCCACATTAACATCAAGTGGAAGCAAAGAGCTCTTTCGCTATTAGTCATTGTCTTCCCCATGGGTGAAGGAATTTGCGATTTCATTAGCATTTTTATCAGATAGCTGTAGGATCGCTGGGTGTAAAATTTTGCATAATGCATTATTTTGATTACAGTCCAGAAATATTACAATGCCCAATTAAATATTAATCTGTGTTTAATATGTGATTAGGGTTCCATAGCTTATAAAAGGAGAGGGTGGGGAAAGCATCATCCAAAATTCACACAATCCCCCAAACTGCCCGAATGTTCACCGCACATACTGTTATTTAAGTAGTTTTTAAAAAATAATTTGTATACACATATGGGGGTGGCATGGTGGCACAGTAGTTAGCACTGCTGTCTCACAGCGCCAGGGACCCAGGTTCAATTCTGGCCTCGGGTCACTGTCTATGTGGAGTCTGCACGTTCTCCCCGTGTCTGCGTGGGTTTCCTCCGGGTGCTCCGGTTCCCTCCCACAATCCAAAGATGTTCAGGTTAAGTGCATTGGCCATGCTAAATAGGGCCGGCACGTTGGCACAGTGGTTAGCACTGCTGCTTCACAGCGCCAGGAACCCGGGTTCAATTCCCGGTTTGGGTCGCTGCCTGTGTGGAGTTTGCACGTTAATCCCCGTGTCTGTGTGGGTTTCCTCCGGGTGCTCTGGTTTCCTCCCACAGTCCGAAAGGCGTGCTGGTTAGGTGCATTGCCCCGAACAGGCGCTGGACTGTGGCGACTAGGGGAATTTCACAGTAACTTCATTGCAGTGTTAATGTAAGCCTTACTTATGACTAATAAATTAACTTTAACTTTTAACTTTCAATTGCCCCTTAGTGTCCCAGAATGCGTAGGTTAGAGGGATTAATGGGGTAAATATGTGGGGTTACAGGGATAGGGCCTGGGTGGTATTGTTGTCACTGTGACTCGATGGACCAAATGGCCTCCTTCTGCACTGTAGAGATTGTATGATTCTTTCCATGATTCCTTCAGTGTCAGGCAATGAGATGTTAGATGGGGCAGTGAGGAAGAAAACTATATTGGGAAGAATTAACTCCCACGAACCATGCATTGTTCACCATATGTCCATCCCCTATTTTATTTTGTCTAACTGGGCGAACACGGTGGCACAGTGGTTAGCACTGCTGCCTCAGAGCACCGGGGACCTGGGTTCGATTCCCGGCTTGGGTCACTTTCTATGCGGAGCCTGCGCATTCTCCCCGTGGGTTTCCTCCGGGTGCTCCAGTTTCCACCCACAGTCCAAAGATGTGCAGGTTAGGCGCATTGGCCATGCAAAATTGCCCCTTAGTGCACTGGAATGCGTAGGTTAGAGAGTTTAGCAGGGTAAATATGTGGGGTGATGGGGATAGGGCCTGGGTGGGATTGTGGTCGGTGCAGACTCGATGGGCCGAATGACCTCCTTCTGCACTGTAGGGATTCTATGGATTTGACCATCTGATCTCCATCTAATTAAGAGACTGGGCATTTGGGAGCATCTCTTCTTTAGCATCCAGATGAGTTAGTGAAGTCCAAACCAAGACAAAGCTTTTGCTTACTGAGAGAGTTTATTGGCTTGTTCAGTCCCCCAGCTCTCTTCACACACAGCCCAGTGTCCCAGCTATCCCCCAGTTAGATCTGTTCAAAGATATTATCTATCCATCACCTTTTTCTCTTAATCTTAGCAATGTTCTTGACATTTTTTTTATATTCCTTCGTGAGACATGGGCATCGCTGGCTGGGCCAGCATTTATTGCCCGTCCCTAGTTGCCCGAGGGCAGCTGAGAGTCAACCACATTGCTGTGGCTCTGGAGTCACATGTAGGCCAGACCAGGTAAGGACGGCAGATTTCCTTCCCTAAAGGACATGAGTGAACTGGATGGGTTTTCCCACAATCTTCATGACATTAACACTCACTGACCCCCAGATATTGTGCTTTGGATCTCATCAGATGGTGCTAGCATCTCAAGAGGAAGAGTTTAGAAGTTTGGGCCTCTGTTAACATGAAGCAGGGGCCTGGAGTGGTCATTAGGCCTTGTGTTAACTGGAGTTCCGGAGGTTACAGAGAGGGAGGGACACAGGAGGGATTTAAAAGCGAGCCATTGCTGGACCATGAGCTAATGTAGGTCAGCGAGCACAGGGATGAATCGGACTTGATATGTGTTAGGATATCGGGAGCGGAGGCTTGTACAAGCTCAGGTTTATAGAGGGTGCAAGAACAAAGGAAATAACAGCACAGGAACAGGCCCTTCACTTATTTATTAGTCACCAAGTAGGCTTACATTAACACCGCAATGAAGTTACTGCGCAAATCCCCTAGTCGCCACACTTGTGACACTGAGTTATAGAGTCACAGAGCATGGAAACAGGGCCTCCGGCCCAACTCGTCCATGCTGGCCAGGTTTCCTGAACTGAACTAGTCCCATTTGCCTGATAAACTAAAAATAAAGCCCCCCCCCCCCCCCCCCCCCCCCGGAGCCATACTCCCAAAGGCTGCCCTACATTACAGACACTGCATAACTGCAATAAATGTCACTGGGATAAAGAAAACCAAGTGATTTAACACAATCCCTAAGTTTTGCTTCATCTGGGAGCTGATGAAGAAATTGATTAACATCTGGGGAAGTACCATGGACCCTTGTGGAGCCTTGCATCTCCCCTTCTCTTTACCCCATCACTGGCGCCATAGTCTTTCGCTATCACCTGATGTCGCGCTGTGGCAATGCTGCATTGTTGCAGGTGTTTTTATTTTGGATAAGACTCTTCAGGAAAGGCCACCTCTCAGGTGAATGCAGAGGCTGCCCCAGTACCGATCTTAGACTTAGAATCCCTACAGTGCAGAAGGAGGCCATTCGGCCCATCGAGTCTGCACTGACCACAATCCCATCCTGGCCCCATCCCGCAACCTCATACACTTACCCTACCAATCCCCCCTGACACTAAGGAACAATTTAGTCTGGCCAATCAACCTAACCCGCACATTTTTGGACCAATCAATTAAGAGCAGGAATCTTCTCCAGTATCCTGACTAAAATTTATCCTTCAGCATTAAAGTCATTAAAACACATCTGTGTGACTCTGCACGTTCTCCCCGTGTCTGCGTAGGTTTCCTCCGGGTGCTCCAGTTTTCTCCCACAGTCCAAAGATGTGCAGGTTCAGTTGATTGGCCATGCTCAATTGACCCTAGTGTCAGGGGGATTAGCAGGGTAAATATGGGGGTGGGGGTTACGGGAATGGGGCTTGGGTGGGATTGTTGCCGGTGTAGACTCAATGGGCCGAATGGCTTCCCTCTGCACTGTAAGGATTCTATGATTCTATCCTCAAACTATGGCCCCTAGTTCTGGATTCCCCCAACATCTGGAACATTCTTTCCGAACCTACCCTGGGAAAGCCGCTGTATCAACGCAAGTCCTTAAAGTATTTAAGTGTAAATATTCTGCTTGTATGCATGAATGAGCAGGGGGAAGGGGGGGGATCAGGATATGGAATTTGATGATCGGCCATGATCAAAATGAATGGCGTAGCGGATTCAATGGGCTGAATGGCCTCCATCTGCTTCTAATTTCTATGTTTCATGTTACATAATCAATAATTATTACTGGTTATTCCACATATTCGGTCTTTAATATCTAAAGGTTATGAAATCTAGGGCAGGATTTTCCGACCATGCTTGCCCCAAAACCGGAAAATCCCATCCAAGGTCAACTGACCTGCTCCAATTCCCGTGATGGGCGGAATGGGAAAATCCGCCGCTGCTGCCGCCCCCACCCCCCCCCTTGCCCCCCGCCGGAATAACTTCCAAATTTATAATCTGAGCTGTTTTCAAATCCTCCTGAACAAGACGTGCAAGGGGGGGAAAATGTTATTTTGAACAGAATATATACATAAAGCAATAATTAACTGAATTCGAGTTACAATAGACAATCTGTCTTCTTTTCTAACTAGCAATAAAGAACCCAACTTAACACCTGTTACTTGGGAGCTCAGAACACAAAAGCACAATGAGAATATATTTACATAAATTCATGGCTTCCTCAAGATAGAATACATTGAGAATTCAGTCCCCAGGCCGGGGGAATCTTTCGACTTTGACACGGGGGGGGCGTGTAAACTGGACAATACCCTGTAGAAAATTCTATAATTTATCTGATAGGCGGATCATCTGTTCACCCCTTTGCTTGAATGAGAGGGTCGGCCATTTTGGATTGAGGTGAGGAGAAACTTCCTCACTCTGAGTGTTGTGAATCCTCTGGAATCTCTGCACTAAAAGATGCAGAGGCGGGTACAATTTTGTCTTTTAAAAAACATTTAGACAGTTGCATGGGTAAGATGGGCACAGAAGGATATGGGCCAAATGCAGGCAATTGGGACTAGCTTTGGGGTTTAAAAAAAAAGAGTGGCATGGACAAGTTAGGCCGAAGGGCCTGTTTCCATGCTGTAAACCTCTACAACTAAGTTATCACGTACATTCAAGGCCGAGAGAGAGGGAGTACTCGAGGGAATCAAGGGATCTGGGGATAGGGTGAGAAAGTGGGATGGAGCCTGATCAGATGTTATTAAATGGAGCAAGGTGGGAGGTGTCAGATCATAGTGCAGTGCAGAAAGAGGCCATTTGGCCCATCGAAGCTGCACCGACAACAATCGCACCCAGGCCCTATCCCCGTAACCCTACATATTTACCCCGCAAATCCCCCTGACAATAAAGGACTATTTAGTATGGCAAATCCACCTAACCCACACATCTTTGGAGTGTGGGAGGAAACCGGAGCATCCGGAGGAAACCCCACGCAGCCACGGGGAAAATGTGCAGACTCCGCACAGACAGCGACCCAAGGTCAGAATTGAACCGAATTGGATTTGCTAACTTGGGTCGGCATTCTTCAGTCTCGCACGTCCTGCCAGCGAGAATGGAGAATTCGGCGCTCAGCGGGACCGGATAATCCCAGCCACGGGCGAAGTCGGAGAATCCCAGCCTTGAGACAGAAAGTGGGGTAGCGGATCAAAACTTTTCAGATGAGGTTGACCAATGTGCTGCATGGCACCATCCAGTGGCCAGTAATTGGAACTGCGGGCAGATTCAAAAGTTAAAGTTTGTTTATGAGTCACAAGTAAGGCTTACATTAACATTGCAATGAAGTTACTGTGAAATTCCCAACAAAGGAATATAGAAACGGGGGAAGGCCATTCAGCCCTCCATCTGGTTCAGCCATTCAATTAGATCATGGCTTAATTAAATACATACACCCAAGCGTACACAGGCCATTCAGCCCCTCTAACCTGAGATCACATGAGCAAATAGTTCGAATGACATTAACTCACCGGGCAGCATTATCCCATCCCGCCCGCTATGGGAATCGTAGGGGGCGAGGGGAAGACCTTGCAAAGGTCCGATGACCTCTGGCTAGATTTTCCGATTTTGGGATGAGCGCGTCCGGAAAATCCCACCCATTGTTTCCAAATCTTCTCAATCCCTTACACTCTCCCATCTGATACAATTTAATTTGAATGTTGACATAGTTTCTGCTTCCACCAGTAGCCCAGGGAGCGAATTCCGCAGTTTTACAACTCTCCATGCGGAGACGTTGGCCGGAATTTTACCGGCACGCCCACCCTGATTCCAGGGGGGGGTGCGAGGCTCGGAGAACAGCATTCTCCGTTGGCCTCGGGTGGGATCATTCGAACCTCGGCGGACGTGCCGCTAAAATTCCATCTGTTATTTCTCCCACTGGTCTGAAAAAAGTCGTGTGTGTAGCCCAATCCATCACGCAAACCAGCCTCCCATCCATCGACTCTGTCTACACTTCCTACTGCCTTGGCAAAGCAACCAGCATAATTAAGGCCCCCACGCACCCCGGACATTCTCTCTTCCATCTTTTTTCTTCGGGAAAAAGATACAAAAGTCTGAGGTCACGAACCAACCGACTCAAGAACAGCTTCTTCCCTGCTGCTGTCAGACTTTTGAATGGACTTACCTCGCATTAAGTTGATCTTTCTCTACACCCTAGCTATGACTGTAACACTACATTCTGCACTCTCTCCTTTCTTTCTCTATGAATGGTATGCTTTGTATAGTGCGCAAGAAACAATACTTTTCACTGTGTACTAATACATGTGATGATAATAAATCAAATCAAATCATCTCTTTCAGTTAATCTTGTATCTCTGGCCTCTTGTTTTAACTCACTCAACCACTGGGAACAGTTTGTTTCTACCTCCCTTGTCCCCCGTTTCATAATTGTAAATGCTTCTTGTCATGCTGCTCTGTGAATTGTTAGTTGTTTAAGTTTGTTGAGTATTTTGTGCAGTATGATTGGATCTACAAGGCTCAGCATCCACTATTCACTGACAAAGTGTGTCTGCCTCTGGGGCAAAGAGGCTGCTTCCGTTTCAATTCCTTGCTAGCGGCGACTGAAGATTGACTCCGCTGTGTATGGGATGCTCCTGAGGAAATAATATTACCCCGAATTCCCTGTCTCTGCAATCTCCTCCAGCCACAATTTAATAATCATAGGATCCCTACAGTGCAGAAGGAGGCCATTCGGCCCATCGAGTCTGCACTGACAACAATCCCACCCAGGCCCTATCCCCATTACCCTACGTATTTACCCCGCTGGTCCCCCTGACACTAAGAGGCAATTTAGCATGGCTAATCCACCTAACCCACACATCTTTGGACTGTGGGAGGAAACCGGAGCACCCGGAGGAAACCCATGCAGACACGGGAAAAACGTGCAGACTCCACACAGACAGTGACCCAAGCCGGGAATCGAACCCAGGTTCCTGGAGCTGTGAGGCAGCAGTGCTAACCACTGTGCTACCGTGCCACCCACTGTACACAGCAGAGTCAATCTTCAGTAAATTCGGGGATCGGGCAGGGGGATGGGCATGGGTAAAATTATCTTTCAGTGAATTGGTGCAGATCTGATGGGCCAAATGGCCTGCTCCTGCACTGTAGGGATTCTTGGACATCCAGATTGACGTGAGTATGTGTGCTCATTCAGCCAGACTGACACTGCACTGTGATACCTACGTGCAATGATACCACACAACATCCATGCACTGCTCAAATAAGCAGAATTCAATGACCAGTAACACACTTCCGGTTTCCCCATCCAACCACTCCAAGTCAGGAGTGTGATGGAATCCTCTCCATTCATCTGGATGAGCGCAGCTCGAACAGCACTCAAGCAGTTCAACACCATCCAGGACAAAACAGCCCCACTTGTTCGACACCCCATAAGATGTAGGCTCAGAATTAGGCTATTTGGCCCATCGAGCCTGCTCCGCCATTCAGTCATGGCTGATATGATTCTCACCCCCATTCTCCTGCCTTCTCCCCATAACCCTTGTTCCCCTTATTGATCATGAACCTATCTATCTTTGTCTTAAAGACACTCAATGACCCGGCCTCCACAGTTCCACAGATTCACCACTCTCTGGCTGAGGAAATTCCTCCTCATCTCAGTTTTAAAGGAGCCTCCCTTCACTCTGAGGTTGTGCCCTCGGGTTCTAGTCTCTCCCAATGGTGGAAACATCCTCTCCACGTCTTCTCAATCTAGGCCTCTCTGTAAGTTTCAATTAGATCCCTCCTCATCCTTCTAAACTCCATCGAGTATCGACCCATTCTCCTCAACCGCTTCTCATATGACAAACCCTTCATTCTTGGGATCATTCTTGGGATCCTCCTCTGGACCCCCTCCAAGACGAACACACCCACCACCTTAATCGTTCACTTCCTTTACTAATGGCACACAGAAGCGGCAGTGTGTATCATCTACAAGATGCACTGCTGCAATTCGCCAGACCGGGTTAGGAGGGCAGATTTTCTTCCCTACAAGGCATTAGTGAATCAGATGGGTTTTTACAGCAATCGAAGAGAGTTTCATTACTGAGACTAGCTTTAAATTAGTCAGATTTAAATTCTACCTGCTGCGGTGGTGGGTTTTGAACCCATGTCCCCAGAGCTTTAGGCCAGAATTCTCCGATGTCGCACGCCTCACCACCGCTGCCAGCAAGAATGGGGAATTTGGTGCACGGCCAAAACTCCATTCACTGCAGCGGGACCGGAGAATCCCAGCTGTGGGCGAGGTTGGAGAATTCTGGATTACTAGTCCAGTGACATTACCGTTAACCCTGTAATCATAATAACATACCCTGGCAACCCTGGAATTGTAAACCCATTAGTCTATGACTAGAGGGAGGCAATGGCCTACTGGTATTATTGCGAGACGATTAGCCCAAAAACTCAGCTCATGTTCTGGGGACCCGGGTTCGAATCCCGCCATGGCAGATGGTGGAATTTGAATTCAATAATAAATATCAGGAATTAGGAGTCCACTGATGACTATGAAACCATTGTCGATTGTCAGAAAAACCCATCTGGTTCACTAATGTCCTTCAGGGAAGGAAATCTGCCATCTTTACCTGGTGTGGCCTACATGTGACTCCAGAACCACAGCAATGTGGTTGACTCTCAACTGCCCTCCAAGGACAATTCGGGATGGGCAATAAATGCTGCATGTCCCACGAAAGAACAAAAGAAATGATCTCCAGCTGTGAGGTGGGTCATCCACATGTGACAAGTAAAAGTTCTGGACCACCAGCCCATACTTATATCCATCCTCCACCATGACGGGGTCTAATTTCACCCATTCGGCCCTTGCCTCAACGCAATATTCTCTCATGAATGATCTGTTAACTGTAATTATTTAGATTTGTAGCTACAAGCTCATCCTATCCATTAACAGCATCCTACTAGGCTCAGCAAGGGAGGACATTTTCCCCTGCCACAGAGAGGCAGGGCATGATGGGAAAATTGGCCAACCAGCTTTTTCCTAGGGTGGAAGAGTCAATTACTAGGGGGTACAGGTTTAAGGTGCGAGGGGTAAGGTTTAAAGGAGGTGTACGAGGCAGATTTTTTATAGAGAGTAGTGGGTGCCTGGAACTCGTTGCCGGGGGAGGTAGTGGAAGCAGATACAGTAGTGACTTTTAAGGGGCGTCTTGACAAATACATGAATAGGATGGGAATAGAGGGATATGGTCCCCGGAAGGGCAGGGGGGTTTTAGTTCAGTCGGGCAGCATGGTCGGTGCAGGCTTGGAGGGCCGAAGGGCCTGTTCCTGTGCTGTAATTTTCTTTGTTCTTTGTTCAGCACTGGTCAACTGTCTGAGGCACCTTCCCTGCTCCTATCTGCCTCCATTATTTTTGACCTCACAAATGCTCACCGTTTCACCTGCTCTGTTTCGCTTGCACCTTTGTCATTCTGGTTTATTGTGCTTTTTTTGTTTTCATTCCAGATTTTCATTGGTGAGATATCGATGTATTTTATAAAATCAACAAGAGAAAACCTCCTCAATCAGGAGAAGACCATCGTAACGGGAGAGTGTTGTTATTTGAGTCCTCTGTTCCGGAGAATAATAAGGTTTATAGGTGAGTCACCGTACAAAGCTGTTTCAATATTGGGAGGCGCTTGAATCCCATCCCATAAAGTGATGGAGGGGGTGACGTGGTAACCCACCTCTTAGAATCATAGAATCCCGACAGTGTAAAAGAAGACCATTCGGCCCATCGAGTCTGCACCAACCACAATCCCACTCAGGCCCTATCCTCATAACCCCATGTATTTATCCTGACACTAGTCCCCCTGACACTAAGGGGCAATTTAGCATGGCCAATCCACCTAACCCGCACATCTTTGGACTGTGGGAGGAAACCGGAGCACCCGGAGGAAACCCACGCAGACATGGGGAGAACGTGCAAACTCCACGCAGACAGTGACCCAAGCTGGGAATCGAACCCGGGTCCCTGGCACTGTTGGGCAGCAGTGCGAATCACTGTACCACCGTGCTCTTAGTTAGAGCAAAGAAGTGAAAGGGAAGATTTATTGGAGAAGTTTCAAATCATGTGGTATTTTGACAGAGGGAGAATCAGTAAGCAGACGTCCCAGTTTTTAAGACAATTGGCAGGAGAACAAGAGGAGAGATGAGAGGAATTTTTTCTTGAATGGTCTACAAGGGAAGTGGAAGCTGACTCAATGTTAATCTTCAAAAGCAACTTGGATAAATACTTGAAGGCAGATGAATTGCAGAGTTCTGGAGAAAAGGCAAGGGAGTACAACTGGAGAGGGCGTTCAAAGGGCTAGAACGTTCATAAAGGGGTTGAATGGCCTTCTTCTATATTGTAAATTTCTACGGCTTGGTGGTTAATCCAGAGAGCGATGGCATAATCTGGAGAACTTGAGTTCAAGTATCACCACGGCACCGTTTCAGTACTTTAGCGAACTGGTCTCATACCGTGAAGGCTGGATGTGCGTATGGATTTATGACGCAGGATAAGTTAAGGGCAGCACGGTGGCACAGTGGTTAGCATTGCTGCCTCTTAGCACCAGGGACCTGGGTTCAATTCCAGCCTCGGGTGACTGTGCGGAGTCTTCACATTCTCCGGATTTCCTCCGGGTGTTCTGGTTTTCTCCCACAGTCCGAAAGACGTGCTGGTTAAGTGGATTGGCCAGGCTAAATTGCCCCTCAGTGTCCAAAGATGTGTAGGTTAGGGGGTGGGATGGTGTGCCTGGGTAAGATGCCCTTTTAGAGAGTCAGTGCAGACTCGGTGGGCCAAATGGCACGATAAGGATTCTATGATTCTAGGTACAGCTGATCAAAGTCTGTGATATCAAAGTCTGCAATTTGACAGAGTGGGGTAGTAACAAAGAGGGTAATTCTGACATCTTTGAAAGAATGTATATTGGGTCAGACTGATACATCTGCCTGTTGGACATCTCAATTTTCATCCTGGTTGCAAAATAAAAATCAATATTGGATGGATTTGAGGAAGACGAGGAGGCCATTCAGCCCATCGAGCCTATTCTGCCATTCATTGAGATCTTGGCTGAGCTGTGTCTTGATTCCATCTTCTCCACTTTGGTTCCTAAACCCTGAATATCTCTTCCCCAACTATTAATCTCAGCTTTGAAACTTTCAATTAGCCCCACACTCTCCGTCGGTTTGGGGGTGTTGGGGGGACGGGAGTTCCAGATTTCTACTATCCTCTGTGTAAAGATGTGCTTCCTGACATCACCCTGAATGGCGGGGCTTTCGTTTTAGCGTTACCCTCTAACCCCTTCTCTTGGCCTCCCCCACCAGACCAAATTGTTCCTTTGGGCAGAACGTTACAGCCCAGTCCCAGTGGGGGTGGAGGCCTTTCAAAAAACAACTCCGCCAGCGGGAGGGGCTGCAAGTTCCACCTCCCTATCGACTTCTTTTTAAATATCTTGAATCAGATTGTGCCTGAATCCTCTGTATGCGAGGGAAGACGAGCCTAGTCTCTTCCATCTTCCCTTGTAATGGTGGCGGGGCAGGTTTGCTGGAGGGATTCGGACACTGAATCAATATCGTTGGCTTATCTAAGGAAGGATGTGCTGGCCTTGGAAAGGGTCCAGAGGAGATTCACAAGAATGATCCCTGGGATGAAGAGCTTGTCGTATGAGGGATAGTTGAGGACTCTGGGTCTGTACTCGTTGGAGTTTAGAAGAGGGGATCTGATTGAAACTTACAGGATACTGTGAGGCCTGGATAGAGTGGATGTGGAGAGGATGTTTCCACTAGTAGGAAAAACTAGAACCAGAGGGCACAACCTCAGGCTAAAGGGACGATACTTTAAAACAGAGATGAGGAGGAATTTCTTCAGCCAGAGAGTGATGAATCTGTAGAACTCTTTGCCGCAGAAGGCTGTGGAGGCCGGGTCATTGAGTGTCTTTAAGACAGAGATAGATAGGTTCTTGATTAATAAGGGGATCAGAGGTTGTGGGGAAAAGGCAGGAGAATGGGGATGAGAAAAAAATCAGCCATGATTGAATGGCAGAGCAGACTCGATGGGCCGAGTGGCCTAATTCTTATGGTTTTATCTCTGGTACTTGTATTTGGTGTTGAAGGGTACAAAAGTGCAGTCTGACCCGGTGAAATAAAACCAAGTGGAACAGCAACTAGGCATCTCAAGACGTGGAAACAACTTCATAAAACTCGACTGAAAACCTACTCTTACTTGCTGGTCACACGTTGCAGTTTCTGAAGCTTCCTTGGTGCATTTAGTCCTTTCTATGAGAATCAGTTGAATGATGGGAAGCGTTGGTCATGGGTCCACAGTTAGGAGTAAGAGTATATTTCTTTTATTCATTCGCGGCAATTGTTTCACGGTCATTCCTAATTCCAGACTTTTTTTTTATTGAATTCAAATTCCGCCATCTGCCGTGGCGGGATTCGAACCTGGGTCCCCAGAACGTTAGCTGAGTTCCTTGATGAATAGTCTAGCAATAATACCATCAGGCCACCGCCTCCCCCTTTGATTGAAAGACCAAAGCCACCGAGGGATTCCAGCTTGCCAAAGCCCCTCTGTTCAATGCAGCGTGCGCGCCTTGTTATGGCACACACTCTGAGCCACAAAGGGTGGGATTTTCCAGCCCTTCCCACTGGCAGGATTTTCCAGTACCGCTGAAGATGACCACCAGGCGAGTCACGCAAAACGCCGTAGACATTGGCGGGAATGGAAGATCCTGACAATAGCCAGTGGCGAGCTGCCTCTGTCGCTGGAAAACACGCTACGGGGGGACTGGAAAATTCAGCCCCAAAAAAAAGTCTAATTTTACATCAGCAACTGGTTTAGTACTTTCCTTTCCACAGTACATTTTCAACTCTTATTAAAGGCTATTTTTGCAAACTGCTTTGCCATGGAGCAGTAAGTAGTGACGAGGTTCCCAAATATAATGCATCACATTGGCAGCTTTGCAACCTTTGCTATTCCCTAAGGCAAGGATGCACTTTCTACTGCCGCACAGGTCTTGGTGGAACAGTCACGTCTCAACATCTCTATCTGCTGTGGTTCTCAGTTAAAACAACAAATTGTCTTAATACAGCACCTTTACTGTAGTGAAGACACTGAATCAAGCAGAACTTGACACCCAACCATATAAGAGATTAACCAAAAGTGTGGTCAAAGAAGGAGAGGCAAAGGGTGGCACAGTGGTTAGCACCACTGCCTCACAGCCAGGGACCCAGGTTCGATTCCCAGCTCGGGTCACTGTCTGTGCAGTCTGCATGTTCTCCCCGTGTCTGTGTGGGTTTTCTCCGGATGCTCAGGTTTCCTCCCACAGTCCGAAAGACGTGCTGGTTAGGTGCATTAACCATGTTAAATTCTCCCTCAGTGTATCGGAACAGGCGCCGGAGTGTGGCGACTAGGGGATTTTCACAGTTACTTCATTGCAATGTTAATGTAAATCCAACTTGTGACACAAATAAAATAAACTTTAAAACCTAAACAGAGGTAGAGAGATTTGGGGTGGAAATTCTAGACTTTAGGATCAAGGCAGCTAAAGACATGGCTGCCAATGATGGAGCAGTGAAAGTTGGATACGTGCAAGAGGCTGGAATTAGAGACGCAAAGTGTTGTAGGGGTGGAGGAGGTTACAGATGGGGATGATTCATGTTATGGCCCGCATCCTACTTTTGTCAATCACCCTTACTTTTACACCAGGGTTGGTGAAATAGGACCTGATTCATCCAATTGCGAGGAGTAGAACAAGCACATCAAGGGTCCATTTTGAAGACTAACTTCCTGTACCTCAAATAGCACCTGAAAAATGCTTGACCCGACCTTAGGTGGTTCGAAAAATGGCTCGGGCCATTTTTTAGGCCATCCGGTTAGCCACCCAAAGCAAATGTTAGGCCCCATTGCATTTATTCAGACACCCATTTATAGAGAGAAGTGCATCCAACTGGATGTCTCCCTAAAACATGTCCAGGTTGTGAAAAATAAAACATCAATTGCCAGGATCTTTGACAGCTTTCCAAACCATTTCCATTCCATATCCAGGCTGCTCTGTCCTGGATGGTGTCGAGCTAAATTGAGAGTTTTTGGAGCTGCATTCATCCAGGAAAGTGGAGAGTATTCCATCACACTTGTGTCATGTGGACAGGCTTTGGGGAGTCAGGAGGCGAGTTACTCGCCGCAGGATTTCCAGCCTCTGACTTGCTTTGGTAGCCACTATCTCTATATGGCTGCCCCAGTTCATTTTCTGGTCAATGATAACCCCCCAGGATGTTGATAGTGGGGGATTCAGCGAGGCTAAAATCGTGCCAGGGCGGAATGATGGGTTAAAATGGTGACATGAAGGTGCCAACTATCTAAGCACAGCAAGGAGACAAAGTGCCACTAACATAGAGTCATAGGCTCTCTACAGTGCGGAAGGAGGCTATTCGGCCCATCGAGTCTGCACTGACCACAATCCCACCCAGGCTCTATCCCTGTAAATATTTACTCTGCTAATCCCCCTGACAGTAAGGGGCAATTGAGCATGGCCAGTACACCTAACCTGCATATCTTTGGACATCAGGGGCAATTCAGCATAGCCAATCAACCTAACCCGCACATCTTTGGAGTGTGGGAGGAAACCGGAGCGCCCGGAGGAAACCCATGTAGACATGGGGAGAACGTGCAGACTCCGCACAGACAGTGACCCGAGGCTGGAATCGAACCCGGGTCCCTGGCGTTGTGAGGCAGTCGTGCTAACCACTGTGCCACCGTGCCGCCCCTAACTGAATACTAAGTGGAATGTGTCGAATTTTCTCCAATGTAGTGTCCTTTACTATAGCCTTCGGAAATATGTGCATTTCTACTGAAAACGTGTGTCAAATTATGAAGAACATGTTTTTTGAAAGCTACTTTGAAACCAGGCTGTGATTATTTAATTATAGATAATTGGAAGATTATATTTAAGAGAAAGTTTGATGCATTTAAATAAAAAAAAGAAGGAAGTGGATGGCAGGATTGGAAGAAACATTGAGAGTGGAAGAAAGCTTATGTGGGTGGCAAAACTGACAATCATAAAAACCCTACAGTGCAGAAGGAGGCCATTTGGCCCATCAAGTCCACACCAACAGCAATCCCACCTAGGCCTTATCCCTGCACCCCACATATTTACCGCACTAATCCCTCTAACCTACACATACCAAGACACTAAGGGGCAGTTTATCTTGGCCAATGCACCTAACCCGCATATCTTTGGACTGTGGGAGGAAACCCACGCAGACACGGGGAGAACATGCAAACCCCACACAGACAGTGACCCAAGCCGGGAATCGAACCCAGGTCCATGGAGCTGTGAGGCAGCAGTGCTAACCACTGTGCTACCGTGCCACCCTTTGTGTTGGTCTCAGGGATCCTGTTTGTTTTTTGTGGTACTGATTCAGTGCAACTCTAGAAGAAGGGAGGTGGTGATGTGAGACAATATACTCGGAGAATCAGAATCGCTGTGGTACACTTCCATATGCATGTTGTATTCCAGAGTTGTGGACAGTGATGTAGAGGCTCAAGCATTGTTTACATCACATGACTGGCCAGAACTTTCTCGCAATCTTACAGCCCGTGCGTCGGAAGGATTCACAGGTTGCTGTTTAACCTGTTAGACCCCGTTATGAACGCATCTTCCTTGACCATCAAGTCCTGGGGTGGGACTTGAACCTGGAACTTCTGGCTCAGCGACAGTGTGCCACAAGGTCTCCAGAAAGGGTAGCCTAGTGGTGTGTTATTGTATCAGTAACCCAGAGACCCAAGTGCATAATGTGGAGAACTTGAGTTCAAGTATCACCACGGCACTATTTCAGTACTTTTGCCAACTGGTCTCATACTGTGAAGGCTGAATGTGCCAATGGATTTATGACCCAGGATAAGTTAAGGGCGGCACGGTGGCACAGTGGTTGGCACTGTTGCCTCACAGCACCAGGGACCCGGGTTCAATTCCGGCCTTCGGTGACTGTGTGAAGTTTGCACGTTCTCCCTGTGTCTGCATGGGTTTCCTCCGGCTGCTCTGGTTCCTCCCAAAGTCCAAAGATCACAGAAATCATAGAAACCCTACAGTGCAGAAGGAGGCCATTCGGCCCATCGAGTCTGCACCGACCACAATCCCACCCAGGCCCTATCCCCATATCCCTACATATTTAGCCGCTAATTCCTCTAACCTACGCATCTCAGGACTCTAAGGGAAAATTTTTAGCATGGCCAATCAACCTAATCCGCACATTTTTGGACTGTGGGAGGAAACCGGACCACCCGGAGGAAACCCACGCAGACACGAGGAGAATGTACAAACTCCACACAGACAGAAAGATGTGCAGGTTAGGTGGATTGGCAATGCTAAATTGCCTCTTAGTGTCCCAAGATGTGTGGGTTGGGTGGATTGGCCATGTTAAATTGCCCCTTTATGCCCCAAGATGTGTAGGTTCAGGGGTAAATGTGTGGGGTTGCAGGGACGGGATTAGCCTGGGTAAGATGCTCTATCGAAGAGTTGGAGCAGACTCAATGGGCTGAATGGCCTCTTTCTGCACTGCAGGGATTCTAAGTCACATAAAATTACATAAAATATGCAGCACAGAACGAAGGCCTTTTGGCTTCCCTAGGTTTCTGTTTACAGTATTGGCACGACTCCCGTTTTTCTTCTTTCCCTCAACTGGGAGAAAGTACCAAAGACCTGTTTTGGGGGTGTTAATTTAAGAGGAGTGTGTATTTAAACAACCTTTAGTGCACCCTCCATCTTCCAGTTTAATTGAAATGGGATTATTGCAGTGACGGACAAGCAGGAGTCAGTTCAGCTGAAATCGTTGCCATTGGTGACTAATTAAAAACTGATTCGGGTTTAATTTGCATCTGAACTAGTCTGGTCCTCGCTGGCAGAGACATTATTTTCTCCGTCAGTGAACAGTGAATGAAGGTCACGAGCTTTATGGCCATCTGGTCTACCAGGGGTCAGAGTTCAACAAGGCGGCCCCTCCCCCACAGGCTTTATTATGGGTTTTACCGACACTGACGCATCCATAACTAAACCTGGAGGTTAAACATGTGGAGTGAAGCCACCTGTTTTCCTCGCGGCAGCGGAGCCACTGTGCGCTCCTCGCCGGAAGCTGAGCAGATTGCCTCGTGCTTGCTCAGGGCCCCATACGTTAATATTTCCAGAACACGTTAGGATTAATAGGAAGTCGACTGTCCACACAAGCTGTTTGATCATTGTCTTAGAGAGCGTAAAAGGAGGCCATTCAGCCCCTCACCCCTGTGCCGGCACGGTGGCACAGTGGTTAGCATGGTTGCCTCACAGCTCCAGGGACCTGGGTTCGATTCCCGGCTTGGGTCATAGCTTAGTGTGGAGTTTGTACATTCTCCCCCGTGTCTGCGTGAGTTTCCTCCGGGTGCTCCGGTTTCCTCCCACAATCCAAAGATGTGCGGGCTAGATGTGTTGGCCGTGCTAAATTGCCCCTTAGTGTCACAGGATGTGTAGGTTAGAGGAGTTGGCAGAGTAAATGTGTGGGGTTACGGGGATAAGGTCTGGGTGGGATTGTTGTCAGTGCAGACTCAATGGGCAGAATGGCCTCCTTCTGCACTGTAGGGTTTCTATGATTTCTATAAAGGAGCTCCCCGATTAGTCTCACTCCACTCTCTCGTTCCCTACACAGCCCTATGTTATGACCCAGGCCAGAAACTCCAAGGTGTTTTACGAAGTTAGCCTAGCCCCTAAGGGCGGGACTTTCCACCTGTGCTCCCCCCTCAAGGCAGGAAAATCCCACCCGAGGTCAACGGACCTTTGCATGGATCGCCAACTTTTCCGTCCCTCTCGCCATGGGAAACTTCCACCCTAAGTTTGCACTTCGAATTTGGCACTTGGGTGAGCATAAAGCGTTTCACTCCGGGTATGATTCAAGTGACCCACTAGGAAGCTTTTATCAAACAGAGTTTATTTAAGAACACAGTTAAACTATAATAAAAATATTTAGCATAACTTCTACCAATTGCAAATTTCAAGCATGATACAGTACCCCTTAACAGCTAGCTATCTCTGATGTTCCAAGTCAAGCAATGCCCTATAAACATACACCCCTTCCCAGACTTGGCACAAAAAAGAAGTAGTTTACTCACGTGATGCTGGATTTTTTTCAGCTTTTTAACACCTACTGCGGATTGGTCATTTGAAATGTTGGATTAAATCTCTGAGGCTCCCCAGTCGTGGAGCTTTCAACATGCCTCTGGAGAGAGAGAGAGAGAGAGAAAGAAGGAGAGAGAGACAGACAAGTGCCAGGCAATGACCATCTCCAACGAGAGAGGATCTAACCATCAGTTCTTGACATTCAGTGGCATTATCATCGCTGAATCCCCCCCCGATCAACATCCTGGGGGTTACCATTGACCAGAAACTGAACTGGACTAGCCACATAAATACTATGGCTAAAAGAGCAAGTCAAAAGCTAGGAACCTTGTAGGGAGTAACTCACCTTCTGACACCCCAGAGCCTGTCCACCATCTACAAGGCACAAGTCAGGAGTGTGATGGAATACTCTCCACTTGCCTGGATGGGTGCAGCTCCAAAAACACTCAAGAAGTTCAACTCCATCCAGGACAAAGCAGCCCGCTTAATTGGCACCCCTTCCACAAACATTCAATTACCTCCACTACTGACGAACAGTGGCAGTAGTGTGTACCAACCACAAGATGCACTGTAGGAACTCATCAAGGTTCCATAACAGCACCTACCAAACCAATGACCACTACCATCTAGAAGGACAAGAACGGCAGGTACTTGGGAATACCACAACCTGGAGATTCCCCTCCAAGTCGACCACCATCCTGACTTGGAAATATATCGCCGCCATTCCTTCACTGTCGCTGAATCTTGAACTCCCACCCTAACTGCACTATAGGTGTGCCTGCATCTCAGGGACTGCAGCAGTTCAGGAAGGCGGCTCACCACCACCTCTTGAAAGGCAGTTAGGGATGGGCAATAAATGCTGGCCTAGCCAGCGACGCCCACATCCCATAAAATGAATTTTTAAAAAATCCTATTTATAAACTGGTGTAAATTTTATTTTCCTTTGGCCCTGGGTGTTGAACTGAAGAAGGTTGAAGAAGGCCGACCTCTCTGTCCATCATCAACACTGCTCCTTCTCGCCAGGAAGTCTGGTTGAAAGGTAAAATAATATCTGAATGATATCCTTGTACACCGACCTTTGACTGTCAACCAAGCCCTCATCACCTGGCTGGTGTGAAGGCCAGCTACAATGGCACATTGTGCAGTGGGAATTGGGTGAGTAGGGAACTGTGAGGATTTTTAACATGTTCATGGCAATCTCTACAACATCCGCTCCCCCTACCCTCCCTCCCCCTTCCCCACCATATGCTTCTCACCAGCTGTGTGGGGTTAAAACTGAGGTCACTGGTTGAAAGGGTGATGGAAGCACATTCAATAGAAATTTTCAAAAGGGAACTGGATAAATACATAAAATCCCTACAGTGCAGAATCATAGAATCCTACAATGCAGAAGAAGGCCGTTTGGCCCATTGAGCCTGCACCGACAACAATCCCACCCAGGCCCTATCCCCGTAACCCCACCAGTCCCCCTGACACTAAGGGGCAATTTAGCATCGCTAACCAACCTAACCTGCACATCTTTGGACTGTGGGAGGAATTCAGAGCACCCAGAGGAAACCCACGCAGACATGGGGAGAATGTGCAAACTCCGCATGGACAGTCACCCAAGGTGGGAATTGAACCCGGGTCCCTGGCGCTGTGAGGCAGCCGTGCTAACCACTGTGCCACCCATGAAAAGGAAAACGAAATGCACGGCAATGGGAAAGTTGGAGCTTGCATGATCAAAGAGCCAGCACAGGCCATGGGGCCGAATGGCCTCATTATATGCGGTGACCTCCTTTGAGCTTGTTTCCGCTCCTGCTGTCTGAGGACCAGTAAAACAGTGACCGCGATCAACCAAGACGTAGCAATATTGAATTGAAAAATCGTCCCTCGGAAACATTTCTGTTGAAGTGTGATGAGGAGGTTGTCAGGCCTTGTCCTGTTGTATCCCATTTATTGAAAAAAGTCTTCTCACACTAATGATCTTTGCATCTTATAGTGAGATATGGTTTGGTGTAACATTTCAACTTTTGAAATCATTGTCAGCACAATGTTGTCCCTCATGGGAGCTTAAAGAGAAGTGGAAGTCCGTTTGTAGTATTCTCACTCTAACCTGCACTCTGTGCCAGAGGCTCGTGCACACTTGAAATATTAGCTGGGAGCCCCTGTGAGCTCACACGCAATGGGAATTTGCACTTAACGAGACGGTGGGGTGTAAGTCAGAATGTCTTGTGGCGCAGTGGGTAGCATCCTTGCCTCTGAGCCCGAAGCTCGGGGTTCAAGTCCCACTCCAGGACTTGACGGCCAAGGAAGATGTGTTCGTAACAAGGTCAAACAGGCTGTGTGTGTCGACCTGCAAGATCCTTTCAAACACACCAATGGCTGGCAGTAAGAGTGGGAGAGATTCCTGGGCAGCCACGCATGATGTGGAGTGGCGTCCCTCAAGCGAAAAGCCCCTGACAACAGATTAGCAACCTATGAAATTACCAGTTAGGGAAAGGGACAGACGTCTTCCTCAGTGCGCCACTCGAAGTGGGAAGAGAATTGGCAATGGAATCATAGAAGCCCTACAGTGCAGAAGGAGGCCATTCGGCCCATCAGGTCTGCATCGACCACCCTAGCTAGTCCCCCTGACACTAAGGGGCAATTTAGCATGGCCAATCCCCCAACCTGCACATCTTTGAACTGTGGGAGGGAAACCCATGCAGACACGGAGAGAATGTGCAAACTCTGCAGACAGTGACCCAAGCTGGGAATCGAACCCGGGTCTCTGGCACTGTGAGGCAGCAGTGCTAACCACTGTGCCACCTCACTGTGCCACTGTGCCGTCCTGTATAATTTCAAGTGAAACCAGTGAATCAGCAACCGATACTTCTCACTCTGTGCGGTTCTCTGCTCCATTTAGTTTCAAAGACCAATTCATTGTCCAAAGTTTTCATGGAAGGTGCTCGGTGAATCTCTTCATCTCTTTATAAGTGGGCAAAGCACCCCACGCCAACTTCACATCACTGATGTGTGCTGTTATTCTTATCCAAATGAAGCATGATCTTTTTCATTTGTGGATTATCTTCTGTTCTGGCATTCAAAACTAAAGCTTGCCAGATGTGTTCTCGTGAAGGCAGTCGCTCCTTTCAGTGTTGGAGCAGAAGAAGTTAATACAGCTACTTCTGACACCAGAGTACACGGTGACACAGTGGTTAGCACTGCTGCCTCACAGCGCAGGTTCAATTCTGGCCTCGGGTGAACATAAGAACTAGGAGCAGGAGTAGGCCATTTGGCCCCTCGAGACTGCTCCACCATTCAATAAGATCATGGCTGATCTTTTTGTGGACTCAGCTCCACTTACCCGCCCGCTCACCATAACCCTTAATTCCTTTACTGTTCAAAAATTTATCTATCCTTGCCTTAAAAACATTCAATGAGGTAGCCTCAACTGCTTCACCAGGCAGCGAATTCCACAGATTCATAACCCTTTGGGTGAAGAAGTTCCTCCTCAACTCAGTCCTAAATCTGCTCCCCCTTATTTTGAGGCCATGCCCCCAAGTTCTAGTTTCATCTGCCAGTGGAAACAACTTCCCTGCTTCTTTCTTATCTATTCCCTTCATAATCTTATATGTTTCTATAAGATCTCTACTCATTTTTCTGAATTCTAATGAGTATAGCCCCACTCACTTTACTCCTGATGAGCTAACCTTCTCAACTCCGGAATCAACCTAGTGAATCTCCTCCGTACCCTCTCCAGTGCCTGTCTGTGTGGAGTTTGCACATTCTCCCCGTGTCTGTGTGGGTTTCCTCTGGGTGCTCCGGTTTCCTCTCACACTCCAAAGATGTGCGGGTTAGGTTGATTGGCCATGATAAATTGCCCCTTAATGTCAGGGGGATTAGGAGAGTAAATATGGGGGGTTACAGGGATAAGACAGGACATGGGTGGGGTTGTGGTCGGTGCAGACTCGATGGGCTGAATGGCCTCCTTCTGCACTGTAGATTCTATGCTTCGATGAAACATGACTCCTAGTCCAATAAGCACATCGAATCAAACACTGTTCCATTCAGCAAGCCCTGTTATCCAAGGAAGTAAGTACAGTTTGACTGCCCCTAAAGACATTAAAAATACATTTATCAATGCAGTCTTCTTTGAAGATGTATGGCATTTAATCTCATGGGTTTGATGGAGGAAGTAGTGTGAGCAAATAATTCTTCACACAGCAGCATGGTTAGCTGCACAAACTGTAAGAAGTTTCTTGGATCCTGAAGGCAGCTTAAGAAGATGTGCCAATAAGTACTAATGCAGATTGAAGAATTAATTTCTTGCCCTCTATGGCAGCCGTGACTCAGTTGGTAGCACTCGCTGCTCTTGAGTCTCCAGGTTCAATTACCACTCCAGGATTTGAGTGCCAAATCAAGGCCAAAAAGTCTCCAATGCAGTCGGGCAACACGGGTTAGCACTGCTGCCTCACAGCGCCAGGGACCCAGGTTCAATTCCCAACTTGGGTGACTGTCTGTGTGGAGTTTGCACATTCTCCCCGTGTCTGTGTGGGTTTCCTCTGGGTGCTCTGGTTTCCTCCCACAGTCCAAAAGACATGCTGGTTAGGAGCATTGGCCATGATGAATTCAGCCTCAATGGACCCGAACAGGAGTGTGGCAACTAGGGGATTTTCACAGTAACTTCATTGCAGTATTAATGTAAGCCTACTTGTGACACGAATAAACATTGTAGGAGTGCTGCGGAAAGGTTAAACCGAGGCCCTGTCTGCTTTCTCAGGTGGATGTGTGAATGGTTTCCCACAGTCTGAAAGATGTGCTGGTTAGGTGCATTGACCCGAACAGGCGCCCGAGTGTGATGACTAGAGGATTTTCACAGTAACTTCATTGCAGTGTTAATGTAGTCTTTACTTGTGATTAATAAATAAATAAAAACTTTAAAAACTTTTCTCGGCCAATACCAGTGCCTTAATCAACATCACCAAAACACATTGGCCAGGATTTTACCGTCCTGCCTCACCCCCACCCCCTGGTGGATACTACAGGACATTTAAATTGCCGCTTACTTCAGAGGGACTGTAATATCCCACTGGGCATGAAGGGCCTTATAATCTTGGCCATTATCACATTGTGAGGGCTGGCTGCCTACAACTTGGCTGTTGCATTTTCTACATTGTATCAGAGACCGCATTTCAAACTGACCTCGTCGGCTATGCTGCATGATGTCCAGTGGTTATGAAGAATTCTATCTCAATACAATTCTTTCTTTCTTTCTCCATCAAAAATTTTGTGGAGAAAGTTTACTTAATGTAGTGTTGTCCAGTTAGATTAAGTACTGTGCTATCAATAAATACAAGTGGCACAGTGGTTAGCACTGCTGCCTCACAGGGTCAGCGACCCCGCCTTGGGTCACCATCTGTGTGGAGTTTGCACGTTCTCCCCATGCCTGCGTGGGTTTCCTCCAGGTGCTCCAGTTTCCACCCACAGTCCAAAGATGTGTAAGTTAGGTGGGTTGGCCATGCTAATTTGCCCCTTAGTGTCCATAGATTTGTAGGTTAGGTAGATTGGCTATGCTAACCTGCCCTTTAGTGTCCAAGAATGTGTAGGTTAGGTGGATTGGTTATACTAACCTGCCCTTTCGTGTCTATGGATGTGTAGGTTAGGTGGATTGGCCATGCCAACTTGCCGCTTAGTGTCCATTGATATGTAGGTTAGGTGGATTGGCCATGCTAAATGTGTGGGGTTATTGGGATAGGGGGAGGGTAGGCCGAGGTAAGATGCTCTTTTGGAGAGTTGATGTAGACTCGATGGGCCAAACGGCCTCCCTTTGCATTGTAGGCATTCTATAGGATTCAAAGGAAGCTGTTAAATGCTGGAAGGTTCCAGGAAATCAAATTAAATCAAATTTAAATCAAATCAAATACCACATTGATATTCTAGATTCATTTATTTTTAATTAGGGCGACACATTAGTTAGCCTAATTCCTGTTTTGTTTGAACAACTTGATTGATGCTACCCAATATTAGTGGCCTTGTCCCCTTCCCTCATTAGCTATTAAACAAAAATAAATCCTTCAGTCGTTCTTGGATTTAGCACTCTCCCCACATTTACTTCACTCTAATGCACAAAAACACATATTAGTTATGCTTAATTACCCAACTGTGATCTCCTCAAAGGGTTGGCGACCACCAAGTTCAGTATTTAAACAAACTATTTATTGTAACAAGTAAACTATATACAGAGTGCAAGAGATGTGTTACTGATTGCTTTGACTCTTCACCTCGATTGGCTGGCCAGGTCACTTGACCAACCTCACCCCCGAAAAGGGGCTTATGACTACACCAACCTTTTAATTACTATTATTATTAATTATTATTTGTTTGGGTGTAAATTGAGAGATGGATACTCAGCGAGATCTTGGTGTGCATCTGTCGCTGAACTTAAGCGTGTAGGTGCAGCAGGCAGCAAAGAAGGGAAATGGTATGTTGGCCTTCATAGCGAGAGGATTTAAGTATAGTTATAGGGACGTTTTGCTGCAATTGTACAGGGCGTTGGTGAGGCCACACCTGGAGTATTGTGTACAGTTTTGGTGTCCTAATCTGAGGAAGGATGTCCTTGCTATAGAGGGAGTACAGTGAAGGTTTACCAGGCTGATTCCTGAGATGGCAGATCTATCATATGAGGAGAAACTAAGTCAGTTAGGATTATATTCACTGGAGTTTAGATGAGTGAGAGGGAATTTCATAGAAACTTATAAAATTCTAACCGGGTTAGACAGGGCAGAAAGAATGTTCTCAATGGTGGGGGAGTCCAGAACTAGGGGTCACATAGCTTGAGGATAAGGGGAAAACCTTTTAGAACTGAGGTGAGGAGAAATTTCTTCACCCAGAGGGTGGCGAATGTGTGGAATTCATGACCACAGAATGTAGTTAAGGCCAAAACATTGTGATTTCAAGAAGAAATTAGAAATAGCTCTTGGGGATAAAGGGATATGGGGGGAAGACGGAATCAGGATATTGAATTTGATGATTAGTCACGATCTTAATGAATGTTGGAGCAGACTCGAAGGGCCGAATGGCCTCCTCCTGCTTCTATTTTCTATCGTTCAATGTTTACTCAAATCGTTCTATAATTTATATGAAAAGAGAATACATTCTATATAGTGGCAGCAGCTTCCACATATCTGTTTATGTGTCTGGATAGTTTTATTACACACACACAACACCGAGGTTAATCTTTCACACAGGGAGATTAACGAACATTTAGTAATTTGCAGCAGTGTGCCACGTTCCAGAATTCATTGACCAGTACTAGTGTGGTGTTCAGATGGGCTGTAAATAGGGAGCACCCCACTCACGAGAAAGGCACAAGGCTGCTTAAGTGCACAAATTTAGGTGCTATGCCTAATTGTAGCAAGCACTAAGCAGAGACTGACAACAGTCCACTCAGAAAACTGCCCAAGCAACATTTCAGGATGTTATATATTTAAGTGGTTGCATGATTGCTTTAAGATTTGATCATGAGGTCATTGGGGTGTTTCAGTTTCTGTCTTAGTTTAATTTTCTCTTCTGGGCAGAGAACATTTCTTGCAATAAACCTACTGTGGAGGAGAAAGGATGTTCTCCTGATCCCACGAAAGTACCGATGGCCAATCACTGGTGGCAATGCCTCCAGCACTTAACCTACCCACTGGACAATCACTGCAGAATCTGGCCAATTTCCCACACACCCATAGGTGGTGAGGTTCGACGGTGTGCCAACAGGAAGCCTGCAGTTTGGGTGTGGGGGGGAGGGGGGGGGGGGGGTGGGGGTGGGGGACTTCCCTATCCCATGCCTTTGGCCTGTGCCAATACTTTGCCTCATTTTCAACTCGGGAATGAGTGGAGTAAGACTGATGTTTGGGCTGTGCTATGAAGTTGGAATGTCCAGCCTGTGATGTGTCCACAGTGGGCACGAACGCTGATCCTCTGCTCTGTGAACTCCCCAGACCTGGAAAACAGGCTGCCTCACAATTGGCGAAGTGGTTCAAACCCCACTGGGGCCGATGTGAAGACGTCAAGTCAGTTTTTAAAAAACACGATCCGGAAATTAGAAGCTGGCATGAATAAAAGTGACTGTAAGATGGTGTCATCAAAATGTTGCTGCCTCAGCCATGTCCTTTGGTGAGGTCTTGTTGCGTGACTCCACCACCACCCCCCCGCAACACACCAACACAGTTGACCCTTGACTGCTCTTGAACAAGCTCTAGCAAGTCACTCCATTGTACCTTACTGTGACAAAAGACAGTGACCCAGGAAGGCAGCGCACCATCTCAGGAAATACCATGAGAAAAGCATGGATGTTAGGGAACTTGGGGAAATAAATAGTGATGTCTTGAGGAATGTACATATTACAGAGAAGGAGATGCTGGAAGTCTTAAAGCATCAAGAGAGATGAACCCCCGGGATCTGATGAAGTGTATCCCAGGACATTGTGGGAGGCTAGGGAGGAAATTGTGGGTCCCCTAGCCGAGATATTTGAATCATTGATAGTCACGGGTGAGGTGCCTGAAGATTGGAGGGTGGCAAATGTTGTGCCCTTGTTTAAAAAGGGCTGCAGGGAAAAGCCTGGGAACTACAGGCCAGTGAGCCTCACATCTGTGGTGGGTAAATTGTTGGAAGGTATTTTGAGAGACAGGATCTACAGGCATTTAGAGATGCAAGGACTGATTAGGGACAGTCAGCCTGGCTTTGTGAGTGGAAAATCATGTCTCACAAATTTGATTGAGTTTTTTGAAGTGGTAACCAAGAAGGTAGATGAGGGTAGTGCAGTTGATGTTGTCTACTTGGACTTTAGCAAGGCCTTTGACAAGGTACCGCATGGTAGGTTGTTGCATAAGGTTAAATCTCACGGGTTCCAGGATGAGGTATCTAAATGGATACAAAATTGGCTTCCTGACAGAAGCCAGAGGGTGGTTGTAGAGAATTGTTTTTCAAACTGGAGGCCTGTGACCAGCGGTGTGCCTCAGGGATCAGTGCTGGGTCCACTGTTATTTGTCATTTATATTAATGATTTAGATGAGAATATAGGAAGCATGGTTAGTAAGTTTGCAGATGACACTAAGATTGGTGGCATAGTAGACAATGAAGAAAGTTATCTCCAATTGCGACGGGACCTTGATCAATTGGGCCAGTGGGCTGTCGAATGGCAGATGGAGTTTAATTTAGACAAATGCGAGGTGATGCATTTTGGTAGATTGAACCAGGGCAGGACTTACTCAGTTAATGGTAGGGCGTTGGGGAGAGTTACAGAACAAAGAGATCTAGGGGTACATGTTCATAGCTCCTTGAGAGTGGAGTCACAGGTGGACAGAGTGGTGAAGAAGGCATTCGGCATGCTTGGTTTCATCGGTCAGAACATTGAATACAGGAGTTGGAATGTCTTGTTGAAGTTGTACAAGACGTTGGTTAGGCCACACTTGGAATACTGTGTGCAATTCTGGTCACCCTATTATAGAAAGGATATTATTAAACTAGAAAGAGTGCATAAAAGATTTACTAGGATGCTACCGGGACTTGATGGATTGAGTTATAAGGAGAGGCTGGATAGACTGGGACTTTTTTCTCTGGAGCGTAGGAGGCTGAGGGGTGATCTTATAGAGGTCTATAAAATAATGAGGGGCACAGATCAGCTAGATAGTCAATATCTTTCTCCAAAGGTAGGGGAGTCTAAAACTAGAGGGCATAGGTTTAAGGTGAGAGGGGAAAGATACAAAAGTGTCCAGAGGGGCAATTTTTTCACACAGAGGGTGGTGAGTGTCTGGAACAAGCTGCCAGAGATAGTAGTAGAGGTGTGTACAATTTTGTCTTTTAAAAAGCATTTAGATAGTTGTATGGGTACGATGGGTATAGAGGGATATGGGCCAAATGTGGGCAATTGGGATTAGTTTAGGGGTTTTAAAAAAAAGGGAGGGATGGACAAGTTGGGCCGAAGGGCCTGTTTCCATGCTGTAAACCTCGATGACTCTATGACCAGGGATGGACAATAAAGGTCCAAATCCTGAGAATGAATAAGAAGTAAAAAGAAAAATCAGAAACCACCTATTTGTTGACAGGCATCAGGAAGATTTAAGAGCGTTGTCTGAAACTTCCAAGATTTTAAGTTGTGCACAAAGTGGGGAGATGGGGAATGGGAGAGAAGACGCATGGAGAGGACTGGACCCTTTTGAGTGAAGGAGTTTGGGAATTTTAGTGATGGGGGACTTTGGAGTTTTGTACACGGAATGTTGCTGTGGGCGGTTCACCCAATTTTCTGGATGGGGGAACTATTTCTTGGAATTCTTGTATAGATTTTAGGAGATTTTATAGCATTTGGATGACTTTGGTTTTTCAGCACATAGTGAGAGGTCCTATGTATGTTTAGCTCTGTTTGCTTCAGTCTATGCAAAGACTTCATTTTAAGATATCCCTGCCTGTGCAACATAGAATCTTAGAAACCCTACAGCACAGAAAGAGGCCATTCGGCCCATCGAGTCTGCACCGACCACAATCCCACCCAGGCCCTACCCCCATATCTCTACATTTTTACCCACTAATCCCTCTAACCTACGCATCCCAGGACACTAAGGGCAATTTTAGCATGGCCAATCAACCTAACCTGCACATCTTTGGACTGTGGGAGGAAACCGGAGCACCCGGAGGAAACCCACGCAGACACGAGGAGAATGTGCAAACTCCACACAGACAGTGACCCAAGCCGGGAGTCGAACCCAGGTCGAATCGAACCCAACTAACTCTGCTAACTTGACTACATGTAGAATCAGAGGGCTAAAGATTAGCTAAAGATTGGCTGCATTCCTGAAGGGTACACAATGCAGGCAAACAACAACATAACCGCAGCTGCAAGGATTGTTTTTCTAAGTTGGAGACAGCCTGCGGAAAACATTTCCAATAACGAGATAATGGTTAAAATATAGTTTGGATTTTTTAGTCTGTGCTGTTTCAGTTTGTTTCCGAGATCCAGTTCAGTGCATTCAAGCTCATAAAAGGTGCTGGCAGTAAGAGCCAGTCTCCAAGTTCGCTTTTCACTTTCTTTTCACTTCTGTCATGTTAATAATTTTTTAAAGTTCTGCTTAATAAAATAAAACTACTTTAAAGCTCATATCAGTGTTGTCCCCTCGTCTATTCGAAGAAATGAATGGACCTAACACATGGGTAACTCACACCCTTTGTAATGGAGTGTGATCACTGTATTGTGTCATGTGGTCCACTCACCAGGTGGGTGTGCTCCCAAACTCCTAACAAATTTGATTTGATTTATTATTGTCATATGTATTGGGATACAGTGAAAAGTATTGTCTCTTGCACACAATACAGACAAAGCATACTGTTCTTAGAGTACATAAGGGAGAAGGAAAGGAGAGGGTGCAGAATGTAGCATTGC
This sequence comes from Mustelus asterias, assembly GCF_964213995.1. Lineage (NCBI taxonomy): Eukaryota > Metazoa > Chordata > Chondrichthyes > Carcharhiniformes > Triakidae > Mustelus > Mustelus asterias. The sequence continues at coordinate 9,909,747 of NC_135806.1, forward strand.
AGTCATAGCTAGGGTGTAGAAAAATATCAACTTAATGTAAGATAGGTCCATTCAAAAGTCTGACAGCAGCAGAGAAGAAGCTGTTCTTGAGTCGGTTGGTACGTGACCTCAAACCTTTGTATCTTTTTCCCAACGGAAGAAGGTGGAAGGAAGAATGTCCGGGGTGTGTGGGGTCCTTAATTATGCTGGCTGCTTTTCCGAGGCAGCGGGAAGTGTAGACAGAGTCAATGGATGGGAGGCTGGTTTGTGTGATGGACTGGGCTTCATTCACAACTCTTTGTAGTTTCATTTTGAAATGGAGGGATCTGCACAATGGGAATATCCAGAAAATCAGTCAGCAAGGAAGGTTCAGGTAACGGGCTTGTATTTGGTGTCACATATCTAAGTGGCTGAGTGAAGCAGTGTTGTCGTTGAATCTCAGTTCACAGAAAGCAGTAACGTCGATTCACCAGTCTCGTGTTCTTTTCTTCCCCCAATAGGTGTGTTTGCCTTTGGACTGTTTGCTACGGATATATTTGTAAACGCAGGCCAAGTGGTCACAGGGAGCCTAACCCCATACTTTATAACCGTTTGCAAACCCAATTACACAGGAACTGATTGCCGATCTCACTCTCGATTTATAACGAACGAACGCATCTGCACTGGGAACCCTGAAGTCATTGCAAACGCACGGAGATCCTTTCCATCGAAGGATGCATCGTTGAGCATCTACTGTGCCTTGTACGCCACGGTAAGAGTGTGTTTAATTCTGGATGGTCCTCACATGCTGAGCCATTTCCATTGAAATAACTGGGCCCAGTAGTTTCTGGCACTGAATTTTGATGTCCCATCTTGGTGGCCTGGTTATAGCATCATTCAATTTAATAACAATAATGGACCAATTCTTGCTCTTATATTTTGCCTTTAATGTCGCAAACGGTCCTAAGATGCTTAGGTTATCCTAAGATCCTAAGGTTGTCAAACAAAATCTAACATTGAGCCACATAATATAAAATTTTTAATTTAAATAATTTAAAATTCAACACTGAGCCACAGGTGGCACAGTGGTTAGCACTGCTGCCTCACAGCGCCAAGGACCCAGGTTCGATTCCCAGCTTGGGTCACTGTCTGTGCGGAGTTTGCACGTTCTCCCCGAGTCTGTGCGGGTTTCCTCCCACAGTCTGAAATACGTGCTGGTTAGGTGCATTGGCCGCGTTAAATTCTCCCTCAGCGCACCCAAACAGGCATCGGAGTGTGGTGACTAGAGGATTTTCACAGTAACTTCATTGCAGTGTGAATGTAAGCCTACTTGTGACACTAATAAATAAACGTAAAGAGAAACTGGAATTTGCCCAAATCAGAAATATATTTTAACAGTGTTGTATTGGAATGGAGAGAGAGGGGATGGCAAGGTTTAAGGAGACACTATTGGGCCCACACATTCATGACTGTTAATTTTATAAATCGGAGATGTACAAGAGGCCAGAATTGGAGGTGTACAGAGACCTTGTTGCACACGCTGTTGTGGTGCACTATTAGCAAAATGCACCAACTAATTGCACATTCTGTCATATTCATTGAAAGCTGACCTGCTGTTCAGTGATATTTTGTTCCTTACAATTACAAACATTTCAACAGAACTTGTCTCAAGGGACTAAACAGGCTAAGGCTCTTTTCTCTAGACAAGAGAAGGCTGAGAGGCTGATCTAGTCAAGGTCTTTAGAATTTTAAAGGGGTTTCACAGGGTAGACATAGAGAAGATAATCGGGTGGAATTCCCCTAACAAAAATTCTAAGTGTTGAATTTGCAGGAAAACTGGGGTAATTCATGCTGGTTTTTTCAGTGGGAGTTCACACTAGAATCTCCCACATTCTGTGCAATGCAGAGGCCACTAGCGTGAATATCATTAGATTTCAGGGGGCTGGAGCCTATTCCCGCCTGGGAAGCTGAAACCAGTAGGCCTCTGTGCAGCGGGACTCTGCGCAGCGCGATGGGAGAATCACCCCCAATGTGTCCACTTACGGGAGAAGTGGAAACAAAAAGAAATCCAATTAAGAATTCAAGAGAAACGCCTTTGCCCAGACAATGGTTGGAACATGCAATTCGCTACCACATGGAGTGATTGAGTTGAAGAGTACAACTGCCTTTAAGGGGAATCTAGATGGAGAGAGAGAAAGGAAGATAAGGAGATGCTAGTTATGTTGGTTGAGGTAAGATCGGAGGAGGTTGGTGTGAAACAGCCGCTATAAAATTCCATGCAATTTTGCCTTTTTACCATGCAGACCAAGGGGCAGTCACCTAACAACCAGATTGTAGACAGACTAGATTATCCTTCATCAATTTGAAAAGGAAATGTAATCTTCTGGGAGCAGATTCCAAATTTCTTACTGCCAATACAAAACACTGAGTAGTTTCAGGGCTGAACCTTTAAAGTGTGGGAGGGAACCAGAGCACTTGGAGGAAACCCACGCAGACATGGGGAGAACATGCAGACTCTGCAGACAGTGACCTGAGGCCGGAGTTAAACCCGGGTCCCTGGCACTGTGAGGCAGCAGTGCTAACCACTGTGCCACCTTTACTCTGCACCTATATCTTATGGTTTTGAGCCAGTTTGAATAATACTGACCCAAGCTGGGAATCGAGCCCAAGTCCCTGGCTCTGTGAGGCAGCAGTGCCACTGTGCCACCGTCCCCCACGTATTTACCCAGCTAATCCCTGTGACACTAAGGGGCAATTTAGCATGGCCAATCAACCTAACCTGCTCACCTGTGGACTGTGGAAGGAAACCGGAGCACCCGGAGGAAACCCACGCGGACACGAGGAGAACATGCGGACTCCACACAGACAGTGACCTGAGGCCGGAATTAAACCCAGGTCCCTGGCACTGTGAGGCAGCAGTGCTAACCACTGTGCCACCTTTACTCTGCACCTATATCTTATGGTTTTGAGCCAGTTCGAATAATACTGAGAAGCTAAACGGCATTTCTTTTAATGAATTCATTGTTTGTTCAGCGGATCATCAGCAAACTCATAGATCGAGGAATACAAGGGCAACAGCAATGTGCCATCTTAAACATAAATGTTTGCTGGAGGAATTCAGCTTGAAGGGATTATTCTGCATGTAAAACTACGGGGACCATAAAATAACCTTTGATTATACGAATTTTCAAATCAATACAATTGCGCTATAATTTGCAAATTCCGCATGAAAAATACAACAGGAAAGACAGTGTTTAAATGTCACACCGCAGACAATTTATCTGAGGCTGCTGATGCTGTATTGGGTTAGCGTTTGACATTTACCAGAAATGAGGGGGTTTTATTTGGTTAATAAAATTGCTATTTTGTTCTTGCAACATTTTTACAAGCTTTTACACAATCTTTCACTAATTGCCACTCAAATGAATATTCAAGACTGCTGGGCTGGATTGTATACACAGTAAGAAGTTTAACAACACCAGGTTAAAGTCCAACAGGTTTATTTGGTAGCAAAAGCCACACAAGCTTTCGGAGCTGCAAGCCCCTTCTTCAGGTGAGTGGGAATTCCCACTCACCTGAAGAAGGGGCTTGCAGCTCCGAAAGCTTGTGTGGCTTTTGCTACCAAATAAACCTGTTGGACTTTAACCTGGTGTTGTTAAACTTCTTACTGTGTTTACCCCAGTCCAACGCCGGCATCTCCACATCTGGATTGTATAACCCACCTTGTTGCCACTAGTTAGCAAAATCTCTGTTGATACGGGGCAAGTCTTCACAGCTCTAATAACACCACTTTTTAAAAATTCCTCTCTCCCCTACTCTTATGGATAGGATCAGATAAATACTGTCAAAAACAGTGTTCTAGACCATCAAATTTAATTGCAAAGTTAATGTCTTGACTGAAGAAATGTTATCTTTTCATGGTTTGAGGGCTAAACTATTTCCTTGCCTTTCCAAGTGGGGTGGCATGGTGGCACAGTGGTTAGCACTGCTGTCTCACAGCACCAGGGACCCAGGGTTCAATTCCCGGCTTGGGTCACTGCCTGGGCGTTCTCCCCGTGTCTGCGTGGGTTTCCTCTGGGTGCTCCGGTTTCCTCCCAGTCAGAAAGAAGTGCTGGTTAGGCACCGGAGTGTGGCAACTAGGGGATTTTCACACTTCATTGCAGTGTTAATGTAAGCTTACTTGTGACACTAATAAATAAACTTAAAGAATAAGGTTTGGGCTGCAAATCATTTCTATTACCTCAAAAATGACTTTGCCGAGTCCCTGGATTTGCAGAAGCTTCGTAATGTGAACTTTACACAGAGGATGGTGGGTGCCTGGAACTCGCTGCCGGGGGAGGTAGTGGAAGCAGATACAATAGTGACTTTTAAGGGGCGTCTTGACAAATACATGAATAGGATGGGAGTAGAGGGATACGGTCCCCGGAAGGGTAGGGGGTTTTAGTTCAGTCAGGCAGCATGGTCGGTGCAGGCTTGGAGGGCCGAAGGGCCTGTTCCTGTGCTGTAATTTTCTTTGTTCTTTGTAAACCAATCTAGAGTTATTTATCACGCTTGCTGGAATTAAGGTTTCAACACTGCCTTATCCTGAGTAGGCAAATATGCATGCACTTAATGCCTTCTAGTGGACCGACAATGTATCTTTTTTCTCAAAACATGATTTGATAAACCATTCTGAGAGTGCTGTGCAATACTGATATAATCATCCTTGTTTGTACTCCTCTCACCTTTTCTTTCTCGAGTACACAGCCCAAAGGCAGGTCCGTCCACAGCATCACAGGTAGAGCAATGGGGCAGGTTCCAAATCCACGTAGGAGCAGAAGGAGGCCATTCGGCCCATTGAGTCTGTTCCATCAGAACAAGGAATTGAACCCCTTGGTGCTGTTGGCACCAAGCCCGCCCAGCCAACTGTCATAGAATCCATAGAATCCCTACAGTGCAGAAGGAGGCCATTCAGCCCATCGAGTCTGCACCCGAACACAATCCCACCCAGGCCCTATTCCAGTAACCCCACACATTTACCCTGCTAAACCCCTGACACTAGGGTTGATTTAACATGGCCAATCAACCTAACGCGCACATCTTTGGACTGTGGGAGGAAACCAGAGCACCCGGAGGAAACCCACACGGACACAGGGAGAACGTGCAAACTCCACACAGACAATGAACTGAGGCTGGAATCAAACCCGGGCCCCTGGCACTGAGAGGCAGCAGTGCTAAACACTGTGCCACCGTGTCGCCCAAGATTCCCCTCAAGGGTCCAAGTTGCTGTGGCAACATAAACTTGTACATGACCAGGAATCTCTCACCGCCTGCTGTTGGCGTGTGTTTGGAAGGGTTTATAAGTTGATACTGAACTGTTTGGCTACGTTACAGAACACACCATCCTTGGCCATCAAGTCCTGGAGTGTGACTCGAACTCAGAGCTTCAGGCTCAGAGGCAGGGGTGCTACCCACTGCGCTACAAGACCTCCCTTTCTTTTGTGGGTTAGCTGAACAGCGTTGTATTTGTATTCATACTCTGCTTGCAGCTAAGTAAATATGGAATGTATTGTCTTTATTTAACCCCACTGACAGTAAGGGATCTTTCTGCATTAACTGTTTCGAGTTGGAGTGAATGAGTAGAAGATGTTGTTGAACTATTTTTCTTTTGGACACTAAGGGAATTGGGAGATATGAGGATGGGAAATTGAGTTAATATAAAAGGGCAGCACAGTGGTGCTGTGAGGCAGCACACTCTGCTGCCTCACAGCACCAGAGACCCGGTTTCGATTCCCGGCTCGGGTCACTGTCTGTGTGGAGTCTGCACATTCTACCCCTGTCTGCGTGGATTTCCTCTGGGTGCTCCGGTTTCCTCCCACAGTCTGAAAGACGTGCTGGTTAGGTGCATTGGCCATGCTAAATTCTCCCTCAGTGTACCCAAACAGGTGCCGGAGTGTGGGGACTAGGGGATTTTCACAGTAACTTCATTGTAGTGTTAATGTAAGCCTACTTGTGACACTAAAAAAATAAGCTTTAAAGATCAGCCCTGGTCTTATTGAATGATGGAGCAGGCTCAAGGGGCCAAACAGTCTACTCCAGACCCTATTCCTTATGTTCTGAATGAAAGGACTTCTGTTCAAAAGTCACTCTGGATGAATAACATTGATCAGCCATGAGGGTGAGTTAGGTAGTCATTGTGCAGTAATGAAGTGGGAAAGTGAAGGTTAACTAAAGGCTGGTATGCATAGAATTATAAAATTCCTACAGTGCGGAAGGAGGCCATTCGGCCCATCGAACCTGCACCAACAACAATCTCACCCAGGTCCTATCCCTATAACCCATGTATGTACTCTGATAGTCCTCCTGACACTAAGGGGTAATTTAGCATGACCAATCAGCCTAACCTACACATCTTTGGATGCACATTGGTAGGATACAGGACTTATGAATTGGAGCATTCTAATTTATTGACAGCCAAGTGAGGGGACGGGAGAAGGGGTGCTATTGTTACAAAGCACAGCTGTAACACAAGATTCCCGCACATGGGGCAGGATTTTCCGACCGCACCTGCCCCAAAACCGGAAAATCGCGCCCAAGGTCAACGGACCTTTGCACAATCCATGTCCCGCCAATATGATTCCCATGGCAGGCTGGATGGGAAAATTCCATCTATGGTTTCACAACTGGTGGGTATAGCAACTCAGTTAAAGATGTAAAGTTGAGATGGGAAGAAATGCAAAACAGACTCCGTTGCATTTGCTGTCTGTTATACATTCTTTAATGGACCTGAATCCTGCCTTGGTCTCATCCATCCTTCCTCCAGTCTGACCACTCCCTGAGATCTCTGCACTTTTCCAATTCTCACCCCTTGTGCTTTCCTAATACCCATCGCTCCATCATTGGCAGCCATGCCTTCATGTCACCGGGGCCCCAGCCCTTGAAATCCCTGCGTCGACCATCTCCCCATCCCGACCTCTCTTTTGCCTCCATTAATACCTTTCTCTTTCCTGTCCTAACCTCTCCTGATGTGACTTGTGTCCAATTTTGTTGGTGATGGTGAAGACATTTCTCTATATTGAAGTTACTAGATGAATACAAATTGCTGCTGAATATGTAACCGGTGGCAGATCCAACCCCACTTACTTTTTCTTTACTCCCAAGTCTAATTTCACCCTCGTGAACATTTGCTGTAAAGGGTTTTGTTTTAACATTGACGCAAGCACCTAATGCGATCAAAAACTGAATGGATATGCATTTGCAATCTTTGGGCTACACGGTGGCACAGTGGTTAGCACTGCTGCCTTACAGCACCAAGGACCCGGGTTCGATTCCCAGCTTGGGCCACTGTCTGTGTGGAGTTTGCACATTCATCCCCTTGTCTGCGTGGGTTTCCTCTGGGTGCTCCGGTTTCCTCCCACAGTCCAAAGATGTGCGTGTGAGGTGGATTGGCCAAGTTAAATTGTCCCTTCGTGTCAGGGAGACTAGCTAGGGTAAATGCATGAGGTTACGGGGATAGGGTCTGGGAGGGATTGTGGTCGGCGCAGACTCAATGGGTTGAATGGCCTCCTTCTGCACAGTAGGATTCTATGATGCTATGAATGTTTTGGTGCTTTTATCGATTATTTGGAGTATATTTCTTCTCACTGTTCAATCAGCATCACAGATTCACATAATTGCTGCAACTCAAAAAGAGGCCATTCGGCCCATCATGTGTACACTGGCTCCCTGAATGACCAATTCACTTAGTGCCAAACCCCTGCCTTCTCCCTGTGATCCTGCACAATCTAATTCCTTTTGGAATGCTTCAATGGAACCTACGCCCACCACACTTTCAGACAATGCGTTCCGTCCCTTGAACCAATCGCTGTGTGTAAAAGCTTTCTCTTTCATCACTTTTGCTTCTTTTGTTCATTGCTTTAAATCTGTGTCCACTCGTTCTTGTTCCATTCATGAGTGGGAACAGTTTCTCCCTATCTACTCTGTCCAGACCCCTGGGCCTGAATTATATCGTCCCGCCCGCCACGGGAATTGTAGTGGGCGGGACATGGATCATGCAAAGGTCCGTTGACCTCGGGCAGGATTTTCCGGCTCTGGGGTGAGCCAGGCTGGAAAATCCCGCCTCTCATGTTCCTGCAAACTCCTAAAAAACTCCTAAAAACCATGCTAAACTGCCTCTTAGTGTCCAACACGTGTAGGTTAGGTGGACTGACCATGCTAAACTGCCTCTTAGTGTCCAACACGTGTAGGTTAGGTGGATTGGCCGTGGTGATTTGCGGGATTACAGGGGTAGGGTGAGTGGGGTGTGGTGGGCCTGGGTAAGATGCTCTTTCAGAGAATCGGTGCAGACACAATGGGCCGAAAGGCCTCCTTCTGCTCTGTAGGGATTCTAGGTTTCTCATCATTCACAATGCCCCCCAAGTTTTTGTATTGTCCACAGATTTTGAAATCATGCCCCGCACACCAAGATGTCGTATCATCAGTATTCGGTTCCTGGTGTTGCTTTCACACCAGTTTGTGATCTTTACAAAGATATAAGATGGAGAAACGTGCCTATACCATTGACGTGTGTGTGTGTGACCTCATTCTGTTTCAGATGTACATCACAAGCACGATAAAGACCAAAAGTAGCAGGTTAGCCAAACCCGTGTTGTGCTTGGGCGCTCTCTGTGCAGCGTTTTTAACAGGATTGAACCGGGTGTCCGAGTATCGCAATCACTGCTCTGATGTAATTGCAGGCTTTGTACTGGGCAGCACAGTGGCCTTGTTTTTGGTAAGTCCACCTTATCTTTTTAACACTGAAACCGCATCAACATTATTGCCGGGCGACTAGGTGTGAGAAAAGATGGAATTTGTATTTTTTTTATTCATTCAATCGTGGGACATGGGCGTCATTGGCTGGCCAGCATTTATTGATGTGGAAATGCCGGCGTTGGACTGGGGTGAACACAATAAGAAGTCTAACAACACCAGGTTAAAGTCCAACAGGTTTATTTGATAGCAAAAGCCACGAGCTTTCGGAACAGGCTGTTCCTTCATCAGGTGGGTGGGAGTTCTGATCACAAACAGGGCACAAAGGCACAAACTCAATTTACATGAATAATGATTGGAATGTGAGTCTTTACAGCTAATCAAGTCTTAAAGGTACAGACAATGTGAGTGGAGGGAGCATTAAGCACAGGTTAAAGAGATGTGTATTGTCTCCAGACAGGACAGCTAGTGAGATTTTGCACATCCAGGCAGGTTGTGGGGGTGACAGATAGTGTGACATGAACCCAATATCCCGGTTGAGGCCGTCCTCATGTGTGCGGAACCTGGCTATCAGTCTCTGCTCAGCGACTCTGCGCTGTCGTGTGTCGTGAAGGCCGCCTTGGAGAACGCTTACCCGGAGATCAGAGGTTGAATGCCCGTGACCGCTGAAGTGCTCCCCAACAGGAAGAGAACAGTCTTGCCTGGTGATTGTCGAGCGGTGTTCATTCATCCATTGTCGTAGCGCCTGCATGGTTTCCCCAATGTACCATGCCTCGGGACATCCTTTCCTGCAGCGTAACAGGTAGACAACGTTGGCCGAGTTGCAAGAGTATGTACCGTGTACCTGGTGAATGGTGTTCTCGCGTGAGATGATGGCATCCGTGTCGATGATCCGGCACGTCTTGCAGAGGTTGCTGTGGCAGGGTTGTGTGGTGCCGTGGTCACTGTTCTCCTGAAGGCTGGGTAGTTTGCTGCGGACAATGGTCTATTTGAGGCTGTGCGGTTGTTTGAAGGCAAGAAGTGGGGGTGTGGGGATGGCCTTGGCGAGATGTTCGTCTTCATCAATGATATGTTGAAGGCTCCGGAGGAGATGTCGTAGCTTCTCCGCTCCGGGGAAGTACTGGACGTCGAAGGGTACTCTGTCCACCATGTCCCATGTTTGTCTTCTGAGGAGGTCGGTGCGGTTTTTCGCTGTGGCGCGTCAGAACTGTCAATCGATGAGTCAAGCGCCATATCCTGTTCTTATGAGGGCATCTTTCAGCGTCTGGAGGTGTCTGTTGCGATTCTCCTCATCCGAGCAGATCCTGTGTATTCGGAGGACTTGTCCGTAGGGGATGGCTTCTTTAACGTGTTTAGGGTGGAAGCTGGAGGAGTGGAGCATCGTGAGGTTATCTGTGGGCTTGCGGTACAGTGAGGTGCTGAGGTGACCATCCTTAATGGAGATGCGTGTGTCCAAGAATGCAACCGATTCCGGAGAGTAGTCCATGGTGTTGTTAGACTTCTTACAGCATTTGTTGCCCATCCCTAGTTGCCCTTGAGAAGGTGGCGGTGAGCTGCCTTCTTGAATCGCTGCAGTCCACATGCTTTGGGTTGACGAACAATGCTGTTAGGGAGGGAATTCCAAGTTTTTGACCCAGCGACTACAAAGAAACGGCGATATATTTCCAAGTCAGGATGGTGAGTGGCTTGGAGGGGAACTTGCAGGTGGTGGTGTTCCCATGTATGTGCTGCCCTTGTCCTTCTAGATGGAAGTGGTCGTGGGTTTGGGAGTTAGACAGTGATCCTGTCTAAGGAACTTTGGTGAATATATTAAGGTACACATGTCCATTAAACAAAATGTTTCTCTCGACAACAGCAACATACTTTAAAGTAGAAAATCAGCCCGAGCTGTTTAAATCCAGATTCTGCTGCTTTGAACACTCTCTGCGTCTCCACTGAGGCCGGGCCATGCCCCAAATGTCTTTCTGCATCTCGTGCAGAAGCAGCCACTTCCTTTCACCTCCCCTCTAACCCTCCCCCCATCCCTTCTTCCAATCTCTCCTCTCGTCAGGTGTAGTTCCGCATCTGCCCTTCACAAAGAGGACCCAGCTTCATCTCCTCAATGGCCTGGTTCAACCGACAGCACATCCACCTGTATCAATGCCCTGAAAGGTCCCAATGGGGGAGTAATGGCGGCAGCAGAAGGTTGCATTGCCGGTGAGCTTTCTGGCTCCATCTAACCCTCAGGCTATTTTCGCGGAGTGGGGGGAAGCGGGTGGGGAGTGTGGTGGGCAGGGCTTTGTGTGGGGCTGGACTCCATGCCCTCAAATGGCTCATAGCTAACTCAACTAGTTGAAGGCTTAGTAAGAAGTCTCACAACACCAGGTTAAAGCCCAACAGGTTTATTTGGTAGCACGAGCTTTCGGAGCACTGCCCCTTCATCGGGTGAGTGAGGTGATGAAGAAGCAGCACTCCGAAAGCTCGTGCTACCGAATAAACCTGTTGGACTTTAACCTGGTGTTGTGAGACTTCTTACTGTGCCCACCCCAGTCCAACGCCGGTATCTCCATACCATAACTGAAGGCCTATCATTTGATTTGATTTGATTTGTTATTGTCACATGTATTAGTATACATTGAAAAGTATTGTTTCTTGCATGCTACACAGACAAAGCATACCGTTCATAGAGAAGGAAAGGAGAGAGTGAAGAATGTAGTGTTACAGTCATAGCTAGGGCGTAGAGAAAGATCAACTGTGCGAGGTAGGTCCATTCAAAAGTCTGATGCCAGGAGGGAAGAAGCTGTTCTTGAGTTGGTTGGTCCGTGACCTCAAACTTTTATATCTTTTTCTTGACGGAAGAAGGTGGAAGAGAGAATGTCCGGGGTGCGTGGGGTCCTTAATTATGCTGGCTGCTTTTCCGAGGCAGTGGGAAGTGCAGACAGAGCCAATGGATGGGAGGGTGGTTTGTGTGATGGATTAGGCTACATTCATGACCTTTTGTAGTTTCTTGTGGTCTTGGGCAGAGCAGGAGCCATACCAAGCTGTGATACAACCAGAAAGAATGCTTTCTATAGTGCATGTGTAAAAGTTGGTGAGAGTCGTAGCTGAGATGCCAAATTTGGCCGAATGTCGGGGGCGGGAGGGTGGGGTGGCGTCTGGGATTTTCCAATTGGCCCTCAATCTCTTAAAATCCAATCTCTCCTGACTCTTTTGCAGTTTAAACTCCAGCAGCACCACAATGCCACCTGTTTGTCGCACCTCTCACTTAAGAAGAAAATAGAAAAGATACTTTTTGGTTGGCATTTTCTCCTATGTAATGACCACCCTTTATTTCATCTTCCCCTCCAAGTCACGCACCCATCCTGACTTGGAACTGTATCGGTCATTCCTTCACTGTGGTTGAGCCAAATCCTGGAACTCCCTTCCAAACTGCATGGTGGGTGTACCTTTTTAAAATTCATTCATGGGACATGGGCGTCGCTGGCTGGCCAGCATTTATTGTCCATCTCTAATTGCCCTTGAGAAGGTGGTGGTGAGCTGCCTTCTTGAATCGCTGTAGTTCATGTGCTGCGGGTTGACCCACAATGCCGTTAGGGAGGGAATTCCAGAATTTTGACTCAGCGACAGTGAAGGAATGGCGATATATTTCCAAGTCAGGATGGTGAGTGGCTTGGAGGGGAACTTGCAGCTGGTGGTGTTCCCATGTATCTGCTGCCCTTGTCCTTCTAGATGGAAGTGGTTGTGGGTTTGGAAGGTGCTGTCTAAGGATCTTTGGTGAATTGCTGCAGTGCATCTTGTAGATAGTACACACTGCTGCTACTGAATGTCGGTTGTGGAGGGATTGAATGTTTGTAGATGTGGTGCCAATCAAGCGGGGCTGCTTTGTCCTGGATGGTGTCAAGCTTCTTGAGTGTTGTTGGAGCTGCAGCCATCCAGGCAAGTGGGGAGCATTTCATCAAACTCCTGACTTGTGCCTTGTAGATGGTGAATAGGCTTTGGGGAGTCAGGCGGTGAGTTACTTGCCGCAATATTCCTAGCCTCTGACCTGCTCTTGTAGCCACTGTGTTTATGTGTCCACATTCTTATCTTTACCTTTTGTCCACATTCCCCACATGGACTGCAGCGGGTTGAGAAGGTAGCTTATGACCACCTTGTCAGGGGCAATTAGCAATGGACAATAAATGCCGGTCTAGCCAGTGACGGTCACATTCCCGAGAATGAATAAAGCAGAACGTTACATTGAAATATTTCTCTGGAACCAGTAGAGGGCGGATGACATTCCAGATCTTTGGGTTAGCTAGCAACGATACAATTCCAAAGGAAATTCAGTGCCCGTAGACAAGATGGGTGTAACACTGCCCTCCAATTAGGTGATCTGACCAGCAGAAGACTTGTAGAAAATTATAGGATTATCCCATCTTATCCTGTGGAGTGAGTTGGTGATCGAGAACGATTTATCTGTTCTCGATTAGTAAGCAAACTTTAACAGATTCCTTTCACTCATAAATTAGACCTTTCATTCTCGAATCCTCTTGTATATCGGGTCCCATACTCCAGGCATCTGGCTGCAACATTATTTTTAATTCATTTGCCTCGGTCTAGATCAGATCTAGATCTAGATTGTAGAGTTCATAGAATCCCTACAATGCAGAAGGAGGCCATTTGGCCTATCAGGTCTGTACTGACCCTCCAACAGAACATCCTACCCAGGCCCATTTCCCTTGACCCCATGTATTTACCCCACTAATTCTCCCTAACCTACACATCCTGGGACATTTAGCAGTTGGCTTGGCCAATCCTAACACTAATTCAGTAAACCTGCATTGTTTAGCACCCAATCTCATGGGCTATTGATTCACGTTCTTTTATTCTACAAGTGCAGTGAATTATTCATTCCTCATTATAATGATGTCTAAGACCTGATATGTGGGGCTCCTTGGATCACCCCATTTATGTGGGGTATTGGGGCTTCCAAAAAGAGACACTGTCAAATTCGAACCCCCCCACTCTCCTAGACACCGTCTAACCAACAGCAGGTCCATCTCAGTGTATTCACTGAGTTATGTATCGGGGGATCTCTGTTCTGTGAATGCGTTGCCATTCACACTAAGTTGGTGAGAGACCCTTACTATGAATTTGGCCATAGGGGCGGCACAGTGGCTATCACTGCTGCCTCACAGCGCCGGGGGCCTGGGTTCAATTCCTGTCCTGGGTCACTGTCTGTGTGGAGATTGCACCTTCTCTCTGTGACTGCGTGGGTTTCCTCCGGGTGCTCCGGTTTCCTCCCACAGTCCAAAGATGTGCTGGGTTAGCTTGGTTGACCACGCTAAATTGCCCCTCAGTGTCCAAGAATATGTAGGTTACTTTCCCCCACCATAATTCTCTCCTATCTGTCTGTAAGGCTGTAATGTGAAGTGATTCTATTCAATCTGCACCCCACTTCCGAATGGATGCAAACCCCTCAACTGTGCGGTATGGTGGCACAGTGGTTAGCACTGCTGTCTCACAGCGTCGGGGACCCGGGTTCAATTCCGGCCTCGTGTCACTGTCTGTGTGGAGTTTGCGCATTCTCCCCGTGTCTGCGTGGATTTCCTCCGGGTACTCTGGTTTACTCCCACAGTCCAAAGACGTGCAGGTTAGGTGGATTGGCCATGCTAAATTGCCCCTTAGTGTCAGTGGGATTAGCAGGGTAAGTATGTGGGGTTACGGGGGTAGGGTCTGGGTGGGATTGTTGTCGGTGCAGACTCGATGGGCCGAACAGCCTCTTTCTGCACTGTTGGAATTCTCTGAATTCTGTGAAAAATTTCAGATCGCTGAGTTACCGGCCTTTAACTTCCCACTGAAATAGAGAGCTGTGGATTCATCCCTGAAAACATCCATCCAACGTTACCAGGACTTTGAGCTGCTTTTAGAAATTTCAGATATTCTGCAAGCAGGGCTTTGTACACTTTAAATCGTGCAGATCTGGGAGATTCCCAATTCATTTTTAAAGGAAAAATAGGTGATCTCCACTCCAGTACCTCTTTGCTGAATTGTTACTGACCCCAATCTCCATTTTTTTTGCCAGGGAATATGTGTTGTCCACAACTTCAAAGGAACACAGGCCAAGTCAGTAAAACAAAAGCCTGAGGATCCACACGGAGTGCCGTTAATGACATTTCCACGGGTGGAAAGTCCACTTGAAACATTGAGTGCACAGGTAAGCCGCATGGATTTCCCCCTTAGCCTGTGGTCCCAGCTTCCCACATTGGATATAAAATTCATCTTACCCCTTACCCCAGTCCCAGCTTCACACATTGGATATAAAATTCATCTGAGCCACCTCAAGAGCCAAGGTTACACCCTTTCCCCCCACACAGTTCAAGCTATGCCCCTTGACGGGCAGGGAGTGTTCAAAATGGGAGGCCCCCTCCTGTTCTTGAATTGACTCAGTGGGCTGAAGTGAGGCTACTCTGGGGAAATCCAACCAAAAGCCTGCCAAGATACTCAAGGAATTACTGCTTTCCTTCCCTGTCCTGTGCCACAGTTGAGACAAGCGATGTAGTCACCAGAACCTCGTTCCTCTGATGAGGTGTCACCTTATCCAGTTTAAGAATGTTGGGCAAAATTCTCTAGCCTCCCAGTCGCCAGTGGGAATTCCCATTGACGTCACCCCATGTGGGGTGCGCTGCCGGCAGGACCGGAGAATCCTACCGGCGTGAACGACTGGAGAATTCTGGCCCACATTTTTAATTGGCACAATCATGTGAGTCAGTTGCATAGAGCAAATCAGCCACTTGGTGAAAAGATGGATTGTTCTACCTCAGAATTGCCAGTCTGGCAAAATGAAAGCCAACTGTATGTTTTATATATTTGATTTTCCACAGAGCAGTGTTGAGAAGTTTGTTTATCGAATTCTATTTACTTCCAAATGTCCACAGCACCCTTCCAGCTCCTCGGTTTGCTTTGCTCTGAGTCCACACCCAGGCTCAACTAATCAAGCACAGTGAGCATAGATCAGTTGCCTGATTCACATAATCAATCACAGAACAATGAAGTACGACAAAGTCAACAACCCTCCCATAATTCTACAAAGTTGATCACTGGGATAGGCTTGCCTCCACAGCTTTTCTTGGTTTCTCGGACCCTCTGAGATCGCAAGTTCTGGCAAACCCACTCAAATGCCATACCCACGAGATTCTCAGAGAGAAGGGGAGAGAACAAAAACTCAATGTAGCAAATAAAATTTGAGGGAACAAGTGAACAAAGAGAACAAGTGCGCTGGGGAAAAGAGAGAGGGAAAATAGAGGTAGGATAAAGAGCCCAGGAAACAGGAGAAAAAATATATTAATTGTGTTTAGTTGTCCCCAACACAATTTACCACTTTTAACCATGCCTGTGCCTTTGACCTCAGAAAAAGAAATCGCAACCGAAAATCTGAATGCTAGGACTCATCCAATAGTGACACAACTGTAGAAAAAGATAAATAAACATGGCAGTGTATGATTAGTCACATGGTAACACAAATTCTTGGACATTGTGGGCCTCTGATTGAACTCCAGCTTGTTGGTGAGGTATCAAAGCATCAAGTCATAAGGACAAATGCGTTAAAAGCTGTCAACGCCCAGGAAAGGAAGGACGGAGGGCAAGGATAGGGTGGGGGGGGAGGGGGGGGGGGGCGTGGGGACAGCCTTGTACTCACTGCAAAACAATTTGTTTATAGCCTTCAGTGTGGGATTTCAGCGGCCAAATAATTTATGCCCTATTAGAAAGACATGCAGAACATAAGAACTAGGAGCAGGAGTAGGCCATCTGGTCCCTTGAGCCTGCTCCGCCATTCAATAAGATCATGGCTGATCTTTTTGTGGAATCAGCTCCACTTACCCGCCCGCCCACCATAACCCTTAATTCCTTTACTGTTCAGAAATGTATCTATCCTTGTCTTAAAGGATTGCCTTGCCTTAGCTGCATTGCTTTTTTTTTAATGCATTCCTGAGACATGGGCGTCGCTGACTGGCCAGCATTTATTACCCATCCCTAGTTGCCCGAGGGCACTTGAAAGTCAACCACATTGCTGTGGCTCTGGAGTCACATGTAGGCCAGACCAGGTAAGGACAGCAGATTTCCTTTTCTGAAGGGACATTAGTGAACCAGATGGGTTTTTTCTGACAATGGTTTCATGGTCATCAGTAGATTCTTAAATCCTGATATTTTTTATTGAATTCAAATTCCACCATCTGCCACAGCGGGATTTGAACCCGGGTCCCCAGAACATTAACTGTGTTTCTGGATTAATAATAGTCTAGCGATAGTACCACGAGGCCATCGCCTCCCCCTGTAGTACCATGCCTCCCCCTGTAGTACCACACCTCCCCCTGTAGTACCATGCCTCCCCTTGTAGTACCATGCCTCCCCCTGTAGTACCATCGCCTCCCCCTGTAGTACCACGCCTCCCCCTGTAGTACCACGCCTCCCCCTGTAGTACCACGCCTCCCCCTGTAGTACCATCGCCTCCCCCTGTAGTACCATCGCCTCCCCCTGTAGTACCATCGCCTCCCCCTGTAGTACCACACCTCCCCCTGTAGTACCACGCCTCCCCCTGTAGTACCATCGCCTCCCCCTGTAGTACCATGCCTCCCCTTGTAGTACCATGCCTCCCCCTGTAGTACCACACCTCCCCCTGTAGTACCACGCCTCCCCCTGTAGTACCATCGCCTCCCCCTGTAGTACCACACCTCCCCCTGTAGTACCACACCTCCCCCTGTAGTACCACGCCTCCCCCTGTAGTACCATCGCCTCCCCCTGTAGTACCATCGCCTCCCCCTGTAGTACCATCGCCTCCCCCTGTAGTGCTTGTTTTAAAAATGCATCACTGCATAATTTCTACCTGGTGATCCATGGCACATTAGCCTCTGTTAATGCTTTGTCAAGCCAGATATTTTCTTTTAGTACACTGAAGAATCAACTGAATAAATCCATAGGTTTACGTCGATAATTATTAAAGACAATTGGCAAAAGGATCAGTGGCGAGATAAGGAGTTTTTTTTTTTAAACACAGCGAGTTGTTGTAATCTGAAATGCCTGAGAGGGCGATGGAAGCAGATTCAATCTCAACTTCTTGAAATGAAATTGGGTAATCATTTGATGTTTATTCATTTGAAAGCCTTTCAAATTAAAGTATTAAGATCAGGGTCTTAAGATCAGGCCCATTGTCAAAATACTCAGCTCCCTTTCTCATTTGGAGGCTGTGTAATTCCAGCATTTTCTATTTTTAGTTCAGCATTGTAGTAATTGCAAGAGAACCTCAGAATCAGAGGGTTATACCACTGTAGTAGGGCAAAACCCAGGGAGTGCGGGCTGCAGCAGGAGAGGAGTGTATGGAAAGGGTTAAACAGACAGCACTGTAGTATCCACACTCAGTGCAGGCGGACAGGACAAAATACAAATAACTATATCTCAGACGGCACTAAAACAGTCTCACCTCAGCTGGGATTGCTCCAAGGTTACAACAACCATATGAGAATTGATATTAATTATCAAGGCTACAAAAGGTCTAGAGGAACCATTGTGCCTCTGAAAACCTGATCAAATATCCAGGAGATGGGACAATTAGCACCCCATCGAAATCAGTTTGACAAACACGGCACTTTGATATTGTAAATAGGCAGACAGGAGATGTCCAGAAAATGATTAAAAACTAAAGCACACAAGACAATGGAACCATATAACGTAATCAAAAACAGAATTGTAACCAATTCAAAGTAACCATATGATGACCGGATGTAAATGTAATGCTTTGTAATGTAAAGAAAGGGGTATGAGAATATGCAAGAGCCAATGCTCAGTAGAGTAGTTCAGAAACAAGCTGTAGTTACAGCCACAAGTTCTGCTCTCTCTCATGCATGTTGAATAAAGCCATTTTTGTTGAAGTTCTCCACGGTCTCGGAAGATTCAGTTCGTTCATTCCTTCCTACACTGCACAGAAAGAGATCTTCCAATGAATCCTACTCCCTTTATTCACAGTCCTAAAGGGCCTTAAAGATAGGGATAGAATTAAGAAGTTATGCTAAGCATTTATTGAACCTTAGTTGGACCACACTTGCAGAACTCTGCACCATTCTGC
Organism: Mustelus asterias; assembly: GCF_964213995.1. Lineage (NCBI taxonomy): Eukaryota > Metazoa > Chordata > Chondrichthyes > Carcharhiniformes > Triakidae > Mustelus > Mustelus asterias. The sequence goes on from NC_135806.1 coordinate 9,928,513, forward strand.
TCACCACATTGTAGGAAAGTTTGTAGAGGCAGAGAAAAAGCTTTACAAGGATGACATTGGAGCTGCGAGTTCATACGTATCAGGAAAAGATGATCTGCTTCTCCTGAGGGAAGGCTAGATTGGATTGGTCCAGAGACGTTGGCCGGAATTTTACCAGCCCGCCCGCCACGGGAATTGGAGCGGGCGAGGGGTGGACCACGGAAAGGCCCGTTGACCTCGGGCGGGATTTTATGGTTTCGGGACAAGCGAGGCCGTAAGATCCCACCCATTTTCCCTGGGGGAAACGAGTCTCAAACAAGGGGGTGTGACCTTAAAATTAGTGCTAGGCCATTCAGGAAGGTTATGAGGGAGTAAAGAATAGCAGCCTGGACCAGTAGAGTTAGACAAGGACGGGTGGGAGGAGATGCAGGTAGAGCATAAACACCAGCATGGACTGTTTGGGTCAAATAGCCTGTTTCTATGCTGTATATTTAATGCAATTGCAGTGGATTCTATTTGTGAGCACTGGTGACAATTCCAGCAGATTTTATAATGTGAATGACCCCTTGCTGCCCTTTCCTGAGAGCATTTGTTGCCTGCATACTTTAGAGTCCATTCATTAAACTTTAATGGACTTGCGCAGCCTCACCAAGCCTAATAAAAGCACTTCCCAAATAATTACATTGCAGGCTATTCACCCAAGTGCCCGATATCCTGGAGTCAGCATTCTTTGCTCCCAGTTTCTCGTAGTGCTAATTGGCTTCTCGATGTGGGCACAAATCAGCTAATGCTTAGCGAATCCAGACATTAATCTTCGAAATGGAAGTGTAAATAAAGAAATCTGTTCCCCTGAAAGTGAAAATTGAGTGCGCCAGACAGCGACCAAAATGGAACGAGAGCATCTCACATCTCCGACAGTTGGTTCACGGAGCGGTATAATGACCACACTGCATTGCTATTGATGACATTGATCTCACAACGTGGCTCTTTTTTCCTTAATGCTTGCATGACAGCAAGGTGGGAGACATCGCCAAACCCCCCGAGAGAGGGTGTTTCGTCCCAGGGTCATTTTCCAGGACCAGCCAGACACACAACTCACCAGGAGGTATATGCTTAATAATGGCGCAGGGACTGGGGCTCCATTACGAGCTCGGGGGGCGGAGGGGTTGGGGTGGGGAGTGAGTCTTCATGAGTCCAGTGTTGGAAGAGGTTACGCTCCGCCTGCCTCCCTCAGCTGCTCCTGGAGGGACGGCCTTCCTCCAATGTCTCCGTGTGAATCTGGCACCGTGTAACTTCTTGTTAGCATTCTCTGGCTTTCATTTCGCTGCCCTTCTGGGCACGTCCCCTTGGTTGCTGTTCATGGCGGGGCCACTTTGCTTGGTTGTCTTAGGCGGGCCTTGGCTCAGAACTGCTTTCCCAGTCTCATGGCAGCATCGCTGGACCAACTGGAGGTTGGTGCGATCAAAGAGCTGATCTTGGTGGCAGCGGCAAATCCGAACCATGCATTTAATCATTTGAAACTGCATCGTTTTGTTGAATGTTGACATGTTCATTTGTGCTGTGTTACTATTGCGTTGGTTTCTTTTCCCCCACGTAGAATGACACCGGTGCTAAAAAGGGACAGTTATGAGGGCAGTTTGCATGGATGAAGCTTCTATCTCCCTGAGTGTGGAAGATTAACGAGTGATCAAATCGAGGCATTTAAGATGATTGAAGGAGTTGATTGGGCACAGAGACATTTTCCCGCAGGAAATGAGTCTCAAACAAGGAAGCGTAATCTTCAAATTAGTGTTAGGCCATTCAGGGAGCACATCTTCACAAAGGGTAATGAGAATCTGGAACTCCCTCTCCCAAAATAAACTGTTGAGGCGGGGGGAGGTCAACTGAAAATTGCTAGATTTCCAATAGATAAGGATTATAGAATCAACATTTGCATTTGAGGTAAAGGTCAGCCCTTGAATGGTGGAAGAGTCTCGAAGGGCTGAATGGCCTCTTCCTGTTCCTGTACTCTAATGCTATTTTTGCACTGCTGCAGGAGGGTCATACAATCTCTACAGTGCAGAAGGAGGCCATTCAGCCCATCGAGTCTGCACCAACAACAATCCCACCTTGGCCCTATCCCCGAAACCCCACATATCTACCCTGCTAATCCCTCTAATATACACATCCTGGGACACTAAGGGTCAATTTAGCCTGGCCAATCAACCTAACCTGCACATCTTTAGACTGTAGGAGGAAACCAGAGCACCCGGAAACCCACACAGACACGGGGAGAATGTGCAAACTCCACATAGACAGTGGCCCAAGCCGGGAATTGAACCCGGGTTCCTGGAGCTGTGGGGCAGCAGTGCTAACCACTGCTAACCACTGTGCCACCGTGCCGCCTCGTAAGTCCTGGTGGTTTAAATCAGTTTACAATTCAATAGGGGGGCGAATGTGAATGGAGGCCTATTTCCCCCTGCACTCAGTGGTGTCAGCAATGTTGAAGGCACACAGAAGTGTTAGGGTGGCACGGTGGCACAATGCTGCCTCACAGCGCCATCGACCCAGGTTCACTTCCCAGCTTGGGTCACTGTGCAGAGTCTGCATGTTCTCCCTATGTCTGCGTGGGTTTTCTCCGGGTGCTCCGATTTCCTCCCACAGTCCGAAAGACGTGCTGGTTAGATGCATTGGCCATGCTAAATTCTCCCTCAGTGTCTCCAAACAGTCCCAGAGTGTGGCGGCTAGGGGAATTTCACAGTAACTTCATTGCAGTGTTAACGTAAGCCTACTTGTGACATTAATAAATAAACTTTCAAAAGTGCATGGTATGGTGTGAATCACAGAACCATTATGTTGTCACCCTGTTCATTGCTAGACTGCTTCAGCATACCTTTAGTGAATTGAGACGTTAAGGTGTGGTACTCGGCACAGTTGTCACCTGCCATGCAACTTTCACCAACAACCTGCTGCAGTACTGGTGGAATTAGAAGTTCTGTTTGAACACCATGATTTGTTGCCTATTTTTTCTGACTGGACATCGATAAAAGGGGAAAGCTTTACTCCATAAGTTTGGTACAATAGAATTGTACATTTGTTCTGTAAAACAAAATTTTGACAACCTTGTCATAGAATCCCTACAGTGCAGAAGGAAGCCATTCGGTCCACCGAGTCTGCACCAACCACAATCCCAACCAGGCCCTATTCCCGTAACCCCATATATTTACCCTGAATCCCCCTGACACTAAGGGTCAATTTAGCATGGCCAATCAACCTAACCCCCACATCTTTGGACTGTGGGAGGAAACTGGACCATCTGTCGGAAACACAAGCAGTCACGGGGAGAATGTGCAAACTCCGCACAGACAGTGACCCAAACTGGGAATTGAACCTGGGTCCCTGGCGCTGTGAGGTAGCAGTGCTAACCACTGTGCCACTAAGACTAAGCCGGTTAGATTTATGTTCATTGGAGTTTAGAAGAGTGAGAGGGATCTCATGGAAACGTATAAAATTCTAACAGGGTTAGACAGGGTAGATTCAGAAAGAATGTTCCCGATGGTGGGGGAGTTCAGAATTAGGGATCACAGATCGAGGATAAGGGGTAAACCTTTTAGAGCTTATGTGAGGAGAAATGTCTTCACCCAGAGGGTGGTGAATGTGTGGAATTCACTAACACAGAAAGTAGTTGAGGCCAAAATGTTGTCTGATTTCAAGAAGAAATTAGATGTAGACTTGGGGCTAAGGGGATCACGAGATATGGGGGGGGGGGGGGGGGGGGGGGAGGGAATGGGGGATCAGGATACTGAATTTGCAGGATTTTCACAGTAACTTCATTGCAGTGTTAATGTAAGTCTACTTGTGGCAATAATAAATAAACTTTAAATTTTAAACAAAATGAATGAAGGAGCTGACTCGAAGGGCTGAATGGCCTACTCCTGCTTCTAGTTTCTATGTTTAAGACAGAATAAACCTTCCCCCCCGCACCCCCCCCCCCCCCCCCCCCCCCAAATCCTTGCGCCAACAGTGCTGCTGGATGTGTGTAGTGCAGCAAAATACAAGTTTGAACCTGGCTGAAGTGAACACGAGAGTAGGAACTCTTGCCATCTGCCCAAGGCGGATGTTATATTGATGGGTTGAGATGAAGTCGGTTCAGTTGAGGCTCCATGCAGACCATCACAAACCTGTTGGGCTGAATGGCCTGTTCTGTTTCTTTTAACATTCTATGTAAGGCCTCAAAACTCTCTTCTTTTGGCTTAGTGGAATTGTAATTACTATATCCTTTTGTAACTTTAAAAAAAACCAAACACAACACTTTTAGAAAACTCAGTTAAATGGTGGACTGAGATGTCAATACTCAGTAAACCATCATCAGTGGCTACTGCGTTAAAATCCAACCCAAAGCAATAGTGTGAAACTATCCTCTTTCTGTGGAGTTGCCGGCATTGGACTGGGGTGGGCACAGTAAGAAGTCTCACAACACCAGGTTAAAGTCCAACAGGTTTATTTGGAATCACGAGCTTTCGGAGCGCTGCCCCTTCATTAGGTGAGTCACTGCGAAAGCTCGTGATTCCAAATAAAGGTGTTGGACTCTAACCTGGTGTGGTGAGACTCCTTACTGTATCCTCTACCTGTCAAAGGTCTAAGTGAGGTGTTCTTGGTTAATCTCAGTCTGGGTCTCAGTGGATACAAATCCATTGCAAAATAAAACCCTTTAAACTGGTGCTGTTTGGCCTGTGTTGGGCATTAAGGTATATTGCTGCAGAGAAGAGGGAGCTTCACTCTGCATCAAACTGTCCTGCACCATACCAGGAAGCTCTTGATATCAATCCTGGGCATTTGAAAAATATTCCATACCCCTCACCCTGAAGCACACAAATACACACTTAATCCGAAACTGGAGGTTTAAAGCACGGGCGAAAAGAGTAAACAGGTAAGTGATTAATGACCAGCTTTGCTTTGTGTTAGACTCCTTTTTTTAACTTTCACACGTTTGAGGCAGCAACTCTTTTCTGTTTCAGGTGATTAGGTCGCAGAGGTGATTCACATGGGTACTTTCATCTCCCAATGAAAGCGGGGGGAGCGTGAGTGTGCATGCGAATGCCATCTTGCCCAGGGCAAGATGCATTTTCCCTGCCCTCCTGTGTGTTCTGTCAGTCCCTGGGAGCATGTGGCAGGGCGGGTTCCCAATCAGAAATCCACGGCAAGTCTTCATGGAGTAACCATCCCTTCCTGGCCTGTGTCAGTTTAGTACTTGAGTAGTTTTTTTACCCTTTGCTCCACTGTTTGTATCTATGCAGTACAGGAGCAACCACTAAAAAACAGAAAGGGAGTTTATAAAGATCCTTCTAACTGACACTTGAAGCAACAATGAGGCTCTACTGAGCCTAAACTGATATATATATATTTCTTTTAAATGCAGAAGGTTAGCAGGACTGGTTCAGTTTATTATGTCCCCCTTAATGTTTTATTCCATGTCTGGTGAAAGTATTGGAACGGACTCTACTATTTGTTACAGTTTCCATCGAATCCATGGAATCCCTACAGTACAGAAGGAGGCCATTCAGCCCATTGAGTCTGTACCGACCACAATCCCACCCAGGCCCTACTCCTGTAACCCCAGACATTTACCCTGATAATCCCCCTGACACTAGGGTCAATTTATCATGGCCAATCAATCTAACACACACATCTTTGGGCTGTGGGAAGAAAACCGGAGCACCCGGAGAAAACCCACGCAGACACGGAGAGAATGTGCAAACTCCACACAGACAGTCACCCGAGGCCGGAATTGAACCTGGGACCCTGGTGCTGTGAGGCAGCAGTGCTAATCCACTGTGCCACCGTGTCGCCCGTCTTCCTATTCACTTTATGACTCGTTTCTCTCACGAGCGAACCCCTTTTCAAACCACGAGGGTGAAACAGGTCGCCATTTTTTCCCCGCATTGAAGTCAACGGAAAAATGAAAGCATGTAAAATCAGATTCCGCATCGCTCTCGCCCATTGCTGAATATCAACTTCACCCTTCCACGTGGCTTGTTCTGAGAACCATGACTTCCTATGAAGCCATTTCTCTTCTATATCTTCCTCCCTCTCCAATCCACTTTCTGCTTCTGAGAGAATGGCGCAGGCTGATTGATCCTGGCTTCAGCCGATGACTGGCTGCTCTGTGGCCAATGTACAGGAGTAGCTCTGTGAAGACCTTCCAATTGATTTTCTTTCTGCCCCCTCCCCGCACCCCCCCCACCCCCGCCATCCTCCTCACCCTGTACCAGACATGCAGCGTTCACCTCTGAGCGGTTGCTAAGGATAAGCTCAGTGGAATGGAGGATAGACGTCACTTCCCACCTCACCAAACATTACTATTCACAGATCCAGCAGAGATGCGATGGGCCAAATGGCCTCCTTCCAAGCTGTGGGATTCTAGGGGTGGAATTTTATGGTCCTGCCAGCCCTAAGGCTGGAAATTCCTGCCCAAGATCAACTGACCTTTCAACGATCCGTCAAAATGTCCGTCCATCCCATTCCATCGTCGAGCGGGACTGGAAATTTGACCCCTGTGCTTCTACTCAAATGAGTAGAATTTCAGTGATCCATATGGATTTTTGTGGGCTGCTTATCTTTTTTTGAGGAAAATTAATTTCCAAAAGAAATCCCATGTTTGATTCAGTGTCCACATAATGGGGAGTAACTCAACATTTCAACGTGATTCTATGATGAACTTTTGGGTATCTAATCAGCCTCACATTCCCTACACTGGCCCAAAGTTTAGCTAAATCGATTCCATTTTCTCGTACGCCCTCAGTCTCGCCTTAGATTTTTTTTTATATGTGTGTTACTCTCCCTAAAATAAATATATAGAACTTCTAAAATTATTTTACACCAACAATGGATGATGCGAGGTTGTATGATCACTCTTAGCACAGCGGTACTGGGTAAAAACATCGACGTCAGGGAGTTCCTGTTGTGCAATAATTAAGAATAATTATTCCATTAGAAGGGATGGTGGGGAGGGACAGTTGCCCAGTGCTTCAAACATTACCTCAGTCTGTTCTAACACTCGAGATGTCTGTTGTACTGTTTCCTGTGGACTCCCCTCCTCCCACCCCCTCTTTTACCCGCAACTTTCTCCTCCTTCGCAGGATGTTTGGTACCGTCCGCGTCTGTCGATGAGTAGTGACCCCCTTCTGCACGTGCACACTGCAAATTTGACGTCTCTGCTCGAGGTGTCTGACGTAGTGTTGTGTACTGTGACTATGTGGTTTGCGTAGCAGTTCGACTTGGCTAAGTTCTTGTGGAATTAATTTTTGGAACCTTTTTAACCCATCATTGTGAACCCTGCTGGCAAACTGTATTTGCAGTGTGCATAGTTTCTGACCCGAGTTAAACTGCGTCGTTCCGTCAGTTCTAACGTGAGTGTAAAGTGCTGTCCTTTTGTCCTCTTACAGAATCACTCTGCTTCAATGACAGAAGTAACTTGAAGAGAAAACATTTGCTTTCCTTCTAAAAAAAAATTTAAATAAAACACAGATTGGTACTTTTTTTTATGATAAGTGTTAAACTGTGGAAAGTGCGACACAAGAACATGTCTAGCTAGTATCGGATGTTTTGTACATTTTTGTATGACAAAGTGTTGTAGCTTACCTTGACTTTTTTGCCTGTTTCAGTATCGTTCTTGTTTCTGAATTAAAGCATTCCATGTAACCATTTCTAATTTCTTATGTAAATTCAGGTGGTGTTATGTGGTATTTGTACAATAATAAAGTGTGCGGTCTGATTTATACACGCCCTACCATGGAAGTGGTCTACGTATTTCATTAAGGAGAGGACTGTCTCAATGTCAGTCCCAGCTGAGACATTGAGTCACCCAAGCCAACGTGGTTGGTATTCATTCCTGTGGGAAACCCAGAAGTTTCTGACCAAAGAACCCAACAGAAGACCAGGAGAACTTAAGGAATTTAATTTACTCTTTCATGGGATGTGGGTGTCACTGGCAAGGCCAAAACCAGATGGATTTTTTATGGCAATCAGTAATAGTTTCCATGGTCACCATCACCGATGCTCGTTTTCAACTCCATTATTAATTGGATTTGAATTCCACCACCTGCCTTGGTGGGATTTGAACTCTTGTCCCTAGAGCTTTTAGCCTGGCTCTCTGAGTTACTAGGCCAGTGGCACGAGCAGAGTCCTACAGTGCAGAAGGAAGCCATTCGGCCCATCGAGTCTGCACCGACCACAATCCGGGCCATGCCCTATCCTCATAATCCCATGCATTTTCCCTAGCTAGTGCCCCTGACACTAAGGGGCAATTTAGCATGGCCAATCCACCTAACCTGCACATCTTTGGACTGTGGGAGGAAACCGGAACACCCGGAGGAAACCCACGCAGATATGGGGAGAACGTGCAAACTCCACACAGACAGTGACCCGAGGTCGGGAATTGAACCCGGGTCACTGGAGCTGTGCGGCAGCAGTGCTAACCACTGTGCCACCGTGTCACCCTGTTTCTCCGGGAAACCCAGCGGCTTCTGACCAAAGAACCCAACAGAAGATGAGGAGAAGTTAAGGAATTTAATTTACTCTTTCATGGGATGTGGATGTCACTGGCAAGGCCAAAACCAGATGGGTTTTTTCTGACAATCAGTAATAGTTTCCATGGTCACCATCACCGATGCTCGCTTTCAACTCAAGATTTTATTTCAAAGAACAAAGAAAATTACAGCACAGGAACAGGCCCTTCAGCCCTCCAAGCCTGTACCGACCATGCTGCCCAACAGAACTAAACCCGCTACCCTTCCGGGGACCATATCCCTCTATTCCCATCCTATTCATGTATTTGTCAAGACGCCCCTTAAAAGTCACTATCATATCTGCCTCCACTACCTCCCCCGGCATACCTCCCCCACTAGCTGCCTTGGTGGGATTTGAACTCTTGTGCCCAGAGCTTTTAGCCTGGCTCTCTGAGTTACTCGTCCAGTGGCACTAATAGAATCCTACAGTGCAGAAGGAGGCCATTCGGCCCATTTAGTCTGCATTGACCACAATCCCACCCAGGCCCTATCCTCATAACCCCATGCATTTACACTAGCTAGTCCCCCTGACACTAAGGGGAAATTTGGCATGGCTAGTCCACCTAACCTGCATACCTTTGGACGGTGGGAGGAAACCAGAGCATCCGGAGGAAACCCACGCAGACATGGGGAGAAGATGCAAACTCCACACAGACAGTGACGCAAGCCAGGAATCGAACCTGGGTCGCTGGCGCTGTGAGGTAGCAGTGCTAATCACTGTGCCACCAAGCTGCCTAAGTACACAGCTGTCTGCCTCAGGTTCCTGTGTTTTGGCGCTATGTTGTAAATTTAGCAATGCACCATCATTTACTTTTAGAATCAACTTTCAAATTCATCTTGAACTTGTGGAATTCCTTTATTTACTTTTGGGAATTATTGGTAATGGCATCATTTAATGTAGAGTTTTACAGCACGGAGGGAGATCCTTTGGCCCATTGTGTCCACACTGGCCATCATGCACCTATCTATCCTAATCCCATTTTCCAGTACATGGTCCGTAGCTTTGTATGCTATGGCATTTCGAGTGTTCATCTAAATCCTTCTTAAATGTTGTGAGGGTTCCCACCTCTACCACCCTTTCAGGCAGAGTTCCAGATTCCCACTACCCTGTAGGTGAAAAGGTTTTCCCTCACATCTCCACTCCTTAACTTAAATCTATGTCCCCTGGCTATTGACCCCTCTGCTAAGTGGAAAAGTTTCTTCCTGTCCGCCCTATCTATGCCTCTCATGATTTTATACACCTCAATCAGGTCCCCCTTCAGCCTTCTCTGCTCCAAGGAAAACAATCCCAGCCTAACCAGCCTCTCTTCATTGCTGAAACGCTCCAGCCCAAGCAACACCCTGGTGAATCTCCTCTGCACCCTCTCTAGTGCAATCACATCCTTCCTATAGTGCAGTGCTGTGGTGACCAGAACTGAACACAATACTCTAGCTGTGGCATAATGAGTGTTTTACACAGCTCCATCATACCCTTCCTGCTCTTATATTCAATGTCTCAGCTAATAAAGGCAAGTATCCCGTATGCCTTCTTAACCACATTATCTACCTGTCCTGCTGCCTTCAGAGATCTATGGACATGCACACCAAGGTCCCTCTGGTCCTCTGTACTTCCTAGGGTCCAACAATTCATTGTATATTTCCTTGACTTGTTAGTCCTACCAAAACGCATCAACTCGCACTTTTCAGTGTTAAATTCCATTTGTCACTGTTCCACCCACCTAACCAGCCCGTCTATATCATCCAGTGAGCTAAGGTTTTGCTCCTCAGTATTTACTACGCCACCAATGCTTGTGTCATCTATGAATTTACTGATCATACCTCCTACATTCACGTCCAGATCATTCATGTACACTGCAAACAATGGACTCAGCACCGATCCCTGTGGAACACCATCGGACACAAGCTTCCGAAACCACTGTGCCAATATTGTTTCCTGCAGTTTGCACCCTCCACCACTGGGGAACCCACGGCGGGAGGGCGGGGAGGGGGGAGATTGTTATCGGCAGGACTGAAAGACCCTGCCAGCAGAAAGGCTGGAAAAGCCCGTTAACGGTTTCTCTCTCTGCAGATGCTGCCTGACCTGTTGAGTATTTCCCATTTATTCCCAGTCTCTTCGACTTTTCTTTATGACCTGCGAATTGCGTAGCACTGGTTTTACCTCAAATGGCAATACTTATACATCAAAATGAAATATTTATTCAACCAATATTAACATCTCTCATCTTAAAGACTCAACAATTGTCTTTACAAAATGTAGATTCTTGCACTAATTCATTTCCTTGATATAATTGTGGAACTATCTCATAAACTGAGCTTGAATAATCCTCCTCTTCAATTATTCAAATGGAATTCCACAATTGATGGCATGTTTTTGCAATCTTTCATCTTCCAAGTAACAATGTAATATCGAGGCAAAGAGAGAAGGGACTTTTCTGTGATATCGTAAAACAGATAACAGTGACTCCCATTTATTGATTTATTAGTGTCACAAGTAGGCTTACATTAACACTGCAATGAAGTTACTGTGAAAATGCCCTAGCCGCCACACTCCGGCACCTGTTCGGGTACACTGAAGGGGAATTTAGCATGGCCAATGCACCTAACCAGCACGTCTTTCAGACTGAGAGAGGAAACTGGAGCACCCGGAGAAAACTGTAATGACTTCAATCAGGCCTTGAGGTTGGCCTATTGGAATACGAGCTCCCTGATTAAGGAGTCAATTGATGGGCCAATCAGGGAGTCTTTTCCTTGTATTTAACTGGGAGTGTCAGTTCCTATGGCACTCCCGAAGGTAGACTGCTGACTGTGAGCACTCTGTGTACTGCTGTTAGAATTGTAAATAAAGGGATTTTGGGGAAGGGACTTCTGCCTCCGATGACTTAGTACAAAAACCCACACAGACACGGGGGAATGTGCAGACTCTGCACAGGTAATGACCCCCAAGCCAGGAATTGAACCCAGGTCCCTGGCGCTGTGAGGCAGCAGTGCTAACCACTGTGCTTATTGGGCCCAACAATGGGAACAAAAATGGAGAGAAAAGTAAAGTGGGGTATTAAATAAATGCTTAATCCCCCCAAATCTCTAGATCTCACCATGTTAACAAATAGCTCGGTTGCTGTTAAAAAACCAAGAAGCTGGAGACTGTTGGAGAAGCCACAGTGATTTCTCACTGCCGGCCCAATCGCACGTCACCCCCGCCACCCCACCCCACCCCCACCCCCACCCCCCACCCCCACCACCGACCTCTCACCTGGAATAGGCAGGAAATAGCTGGTGGGCCTGCAGGAAATTGAGCTGTACTTGGTTACCCATTGGACATTGCTAAGTCCGGCTACAGGTATTTTGAGATGTCTTGGGGTGGAGAGGTGTGGCAAAGATGGGGGGGGGGAGGAACGTGTTTCAAGACCATGGGTGGAATGGTGGCACAGTGGTTAGCAATGCTGCCACACAGCACCAGGGACCTCGGTTCAATTCCAGCCTTAAATGACTGTGGAGTTTGCACATTCTCATGTCTGCGAGGATTTCCTCCGGGTGCTCCAATTTCCTCCCACGGTCTAAATATGTGCAGCTTAGGTGGATTGGCCATGCTAAATTGCCCCTTGGTGTCCAAAGATGTGCAGGTTAGGTGGATTGGCCATGGGAAATTGCCCCTTGGTGTCCCAGGATGTGCAAGTTAGAGGAATTAGAGGGGAAAATATGTAGGGGTTACAAGGTTAGGGTCTGGGTAAGATGCTTTGTCGGAGAGTAGATGCAGACCTGATGGGCCCAATGGCCTCCTTCAGCACTATAAGGATTCTATGATTCTAGAAGAGGCTTGAGGAATCAGACGGCCACCTCCTGTTCTTACAATCCCTTTAACCATGCATTTGGTCCACTAATGTCTCACATCCCAATTGGTTTTGGGAAGTTCATGCTTTTGAGTGGAGATTCAACAAACAGCGAGACATCCTCTCTGGGTGTGTGCAATCACAAACACAAGCATGCTTCAGAAGGCCGAGGGATAATGAAGGATTTTGAAAGGGGAAAATAATGAAACATTTGAAGAGATGTTTTACACATAGAAACATAGAAGATAGGAGCAGGAGGAGGCCATTTGGCCCTTCGAGCCTGCTCCGCCATTCATTACGATCATGGCTGATCGTCCAATTCAATAGCCTAATCCTGCTTTCTCCCCATAACCTTTGATCCCATTCACCCAAAATGCTATATCTAGTTACCTCTTGAATACATTCAATGTTTTGGCATCAACTACTTCCAGTTGTAATGAATTCCACAGGCTCACCCCTCTTTGGATGAAGGAATGTCTCCTCACCTCCGTCCTAAATGGTCTACCCTGAATCCTCAGACTGTGACCCCTGGTTCTGGACTCCCCCACCATCGGAAACATCCTCCCTGCATCTATCCTGAATAAACCTGTTAGAATTTTATAAGTCTCTATGAGATCCCCCTCATTCGTCTGAACTCCAGCGAAAACAATCCTAACCTAATCAATCTCTCCTCATACATCAGTCCCGCCATCCCTGGAACCAGCTTGGTAAACTTTTACTGCACTCCCTTGAGAGCAAGAACACCCTTCCTCAGAAAGGGAGACCAAAACTGCACACAATATTCTCGTTGAGGCCTCACCAAGGCCCTGTATAATTGCAACAACACATCCCTGCTCCCTTTTGATTTGATTTGATTTATTATTGTCACATGTATTAGTATACAGTGAAAAGTATTGTTTCTGTACAGACAGAGCATACTGTTCATAGAGAAGGAAATGAGAGAGTGCAGAATGTAGTGTTACAATCATAGCTAGGGTGTAGAGAAAGATCACCTTAATGTAAGGTAAGTCCATTCAAAAGTCTGACAGAAGCAGGGAAGAAGCTGTTCTTGAGTCGGTTGGTACGTGACCTCAGACTTCTGTATCTTTTTCCAGATGGAAGAAGGTGGAAGAGAGAATGTCCAGGGTATGTGGGGTCCTTGATTATGCCGGCTGCTTTGCCGAGGCAGAGAGAAGTATAGACAGAGTTAATGGAGGGGAGGCTGGTTTGCGTGATGGATTGGGCTACATTCATGACCTTTTGTAGCTCCTTGCAGTCCTGGGCAGAGCAGGAGCCATACCACGCTGTGATACAGCTAGAAAGAATACTTTCTATGGTGCATCTGTAAAAGTTGGTGAGAGTCATAGCTGGCATGCCAAATTTCCTTAGCCTTCTGAGAAAGTAGAGGCGTTGGTGGGCTTTCTTAACTATAGTGTTGGCATGGGGGGGCCAGGACAGGTTGTTGGTGATCTGGACACCTAAGAACTTGAAGCTCTCGACCCTTTCTACTTCGTCCCCGTTGATGTAGACAGGGGCATTTCCTGTAGTCGATACCTCTCACATTGAAGGTTAGAACAATTGAAATCCAGCTTCCCCTCTGTGCAGGTCACACACAGTCCACCATAAGCTTTCCAAGCCTGCAAAAGGTAACTCTGTGGTACTTATTGAAGTATTATACCCCGGGTTCAATATTTGGTTCATTTTTTGTCTGATTGCACCCTTGTGAAATGTCTTGGGCCAATTTAATGCAAAAAGGGTGCTTAATGCAAGTGTTGTTGCACTCAGTGTCACAGTCAGTTTTTACAACGGGGTTGTATTCCATGATTAATGGAGCTCACTCAGGGTGAGTTGACGGTTACGATGTAAACGCAGCAGGTTTATCGAGAAATGATCTGCAGTAGATTTGAGAGAAATGGCCCTATAAACACCTAGAATTATATGTTTGTTCCAGGAAGACAATTTATTGTTGCGCTAAGATTAATTTGCATATATAATAGCATAAATCAGTTTTAATGGTTAAAACCAGTACAAATCTCACAGAATGGCAATTCTATTTGCATAATTATTCACAACTCCAGTTGCTGGTTTGGAAGGGTGCAGGCAACACACTAATAACCCAGTGCGAGAGGGGAAGGAGAAGGAGACCTCACCTGAACCTGGTGAGGCTCGAGTGCTGTGTGTACATGTTTGGTGAATACTCTTAGTCTGATGTTGACAGGTGTACTTAGGATCATAGAATCCCTACAGTGCAGAAGGACGCCATTGAGTCTGCACTGACAACAATTCCACACAGGCCCCATCCCTGTAACCCCACATATTTATTCTGCTAATCCCACGGACATTAAGGGGCAATTTAACATGGCCAATCAACTTAGCCTGACAACTTTGGACTGTCGGAGGAAACCAGTGCTCCCGGAGGAAACCCACGCGGACGCGGGGAGAACGTGCAGACTCCGCACAGACAGTGACCCAAACCGGGAATCGAACCTGGGTCCCTGGTGCTGTGAGGCAGCAGTGCTAACCACCGTGCCACCATGCTACCCGTCGGATACAGATTAAAAGTGCAGTGGCGTGATTGAGGGCTGGTACATGGTGAGGGGTCTGATCCTCAGGTAAGACTCCCCTTTAAAGGTAATTGCACTTAGAGTGACAGGAGACTTTCCCCAGTTGGGTGAGGTGGGGGATTCAGGGAAAATAAGGGTTGGGCGAGTCTAGGATGTGTAAAGCCAGGAGATGTGTGATTTGATTTTCTATTAAAGGTGAATGGAACTCGAACTGACCCGAGGACAACTATATGCGAAAGAAAGAACGTTCCATAATGGTAACAGTCACCCAAGGCCAGAATTAAACCTGGGTCCGTGGTGCTGTGAGGCAGCTGTGCTAACCACTGTGCCATCCTGCCGCCCCAAAGCATTCCAGAGTGAACAACAGGGTTACCATGGTAGAGCTGAGAAAGAACCATAGCATGTCTACAGTGCAGAAGGAGGCCATTCAGCCCATCGAGTCTGAATTGACTCTCTAAAATAGTGTCTTACTCAGGCCCACACCCCTATCCCCACACATTGCACATCAGTAATCCTTTTAACCGACATATCTTTGGACACTAAGGGTCAATTTAGCATGGCTAATCCATCTAACCCGCACACATCTTTGGACTGTGCGAGGAAACCGGAGCACCTGCAGGAAACCAGACACAGGGAGAACATGCAAACCCCACATAGTCACCCAAGGAATTGAACCTGGGTCCCTGGAGCTATGAGGCAGCGGTGCTAACCACTGTGCCACCATGCCACTTGATCAGTGTAAATGAAACAAATTGCATTTAAATATATTTCAGATGTTTTGAGGGATAACTATTGGTCCAGGGAGCACGGATAACTTCCCTGCTCTCAAACATTGCCATCGGATTTCACTATGTCCACCTTGGAGGACAGACTGGGTTTTACATCTCATTGGAAAGACAGCAGCTCTGACAGTGCAGCAGTCTCTCAGTACTGTGCTTGATACTTTTCAGTACTGGGTGTATTGCTGTTGTTTACCCTATCATTCCTTCCAAGGAAACATCCAACGCCGTGGTCCATCCTGCAATCATGTAGTTTAGTGGGTCTATTGTGCGACTCTCCTTTTGGGAATGGAAAGCTCCGCACTAATTGGCCTTCCCATCCAGGTGTGCTCACTAAAATAAAAACAAAATGCTGTGGATGCAGAAAATCTGAAATAAAAGCAGAAAGTACTGGAAAGACTCACCCCGGACATTCTCTCTTCCACCTTCTTCCGTCGGAAAAAAGATACAAAAGTCTGAGGTCACGTACCAACCGACTCAAGAACAGCTTCTTCCCTGCTGCTGTCAGACTTTTGAATGGACCTACCTCGCACTAAGTTGATCTTTCTCTACACCCTAGCTATGACTGTGACACTATATTCTGCACTCTCTCATTTCCTTCTCTATGAACGGTATGGTTTGTCTGTATAGCGCGCAAGAAACAATGCTTTTCACTGTATGTTAATACATGTGACAATAATAATAGATCAAAATCAGGTCTGGCAGCTTCTGTGGAGAGAGAAACAGAGTTAAGGTTTTGAGTTCATGTGATTCTTCAGAGTTCTGAAGAAGAGCTATATGGACTCTTGATGTTGACTCTGTTTCTCTCTCCACAGATTTGCTGAGCCACAGTGGCACATAATTGTTTATGGTGCAGAAGGAGGCCATTTGGCCCATTGTGTCTGCACCAGTTCTCCAAACGAACATTATGACTTAGTGCCATTCCCCTGCATTTTCCCCTGCACATTGTTACTATTCAAGCAATCATCTAATGCCCTCAGGAATGCCTCGATTGAACCTGCCTCCACCACATTTCCGGGCAATGCATTCCAGACCCCAACCACTCGCTGTATGAAAAAGATTTTTCTCACGTCGCATTTGCTTCTCTTGCAAATCACTTTAAATTCGTGCCCTCTTGATCTCAACCCTTTTATGAGTGGGAAAGGTTTCTCCCCATCTGCTCTGTCCAGTCCCCTCATGATTTTGAACATCTCTATAAAATCTATTCTTAGCCTCCTTTCCAAGGAGTCTCACAACACCAGGTTAAAGTCCAACAGGTTTATTTGGAGTCACGAGCTTTCGGAGCGCTGCTCCTTCATCAGGTGAGTGGAGAGTTGGGTTCACAAACAGGGCATATATAGACAGAGACACAATTGCAAGATAATGGTTGGAATGCGAGTCTTTACAGGTAATCAAGTCTTTACAGGTACAGACAGTGTGAGTGGAGAGGGGGATAATCACAGGTTAAAGAGGTGTGAATTGTCTCAAGCCAGGACAGTTAGTAGGATTTTACAAGCCCAGGTCAAATAGTGGGGGTTACACGTAGTGTGACATGAACCCAAGATCCCGGTTGAGGCCGTCCTCATGCGTGCAGAACGTGGTTATCAGTTTCTGCTCAGCGATTCTGCATTACTGTGTGTCTTGAAGGCCGCCTTGGAGAACGCAGAATCGCTGAGCAGAAACTGATAGCCAAGTTCCGCACACATGAGACGGCCTCAACCGGGATCTTCGGTTCATGTCACACTACACGTAATCCCCACCATTTGGCCTGGGCTTGCAAAATCCTACTAACTGTCCTGGCTTGAGACAATTCACACCTCTTTAACCTGTGATTATCCCTCTCTCCACTCACATTATCTGCACCTGTAAAGACTTGATTACCTGTAAAGACTCACATTCCAACCATTATCTTGCAATTGTGTCTTTGCCTATATATGCCGTGATTGTGAAACCCAACTCTCCACTCACCTGATGAAGGGGCAGCCCTCCGAAAGTTTGTAATACCAAATAAATCTGTTGGGCTTTAACCTGGTGTTGTGAGACTTCTTACTGTTCCCCACCAGTCCAACGCCGACACCTCCACATTATTCTTTCCAAGGAGAAGAGTCCCAACCTCTCCATCCTCATAACTGAAGTTTCTCATCCCTGGAACCATTCTTGTAAACATCCTTCCAGCATTTTCTGCTTTTATTCTAGGTATGTTTAGCCTGAAAATGTGGGTGTGTGAGCACAGAGAAGCTCTCGTGCAGCTTGACGTGCCTTATATTCATAGCTTTAACAACAGCTGGCACGGATACCAGAAAAGGAAGTTAAAAATCATTCAGAAATAACGCTGGAGCAGGTACTTTTATTTGTGCCTTATTGAGACATTTCAATCCCAATCATTCCCACAGTGGTTAGCACTGCTGCCTCACAGCGTCAGGGACCCGGGTTCGATTCCTGGCTTGAGTCACTGTCTGTGTGGAATTTGCACATTCTCCTTGTGTCTGCGTGGGTTTCTTTCGGGTGCTCCGGTTTCCTCCCACAGCCCAAAGATGTGCACGTTAGGTGGATTGGCCATGTCAAATTGCCCCTTAGTGTCAGGGGGATTAATGGGGTAAATACATTGGGTTACGGGGATAAGGCCTAGTTGGGATTGTCGTCGGTACAGACTCGATGGGCTGTGCCGTGTGGGCGGCTCGGTGGCACAGTGGTGAGCACTGCTGCTTCACAGCGCTAGAGACCCGGGTTCGATTCCCGGCTTGGGTCACTGTGTGGAGTTTGCACATTCTCCCCGTGTCTGTGTGGGTTTCCTCCAGATGCTCCGGTTTCTTCCCACAATCTGAAAGACGCGCTGGTTAGGGTGCATTGACTCGAACAGCCGCTGGAATGTGACGATTAGATGAATTTCACAGTAACTTCATTGCAGTGTTAATGTAAACCTTACTTGTGACAAATAAATAAACTTAAATGGCCTCCTTCTTCACTGTAGAGATTCCCTATGATAAATGGAGGTGCCTAGTTTCTTCAAAGTTGCTTATACTGAATGCCCGAGAGTGCGGAAACTGTGTACAAGATATCCCTGTCCTTATTTTCAGCGTTTTCGGGAAGGTTCTGCCAGGTTTATATGGGAGTCACGCTCAGTAAGTGAGTGAAGATCAGCCAGGGTGTAACTGAGGACAATAATCAAACCGCCAGTGCATGACTTCTGTTCAATGAAAAGCAGTGGACTGATCATTTGGGACAGAGTCTGTTTTCCGTTTCTTCTCTGCAATTAAATAATTCAACGCGTAGCCAAGCCTCAGTACAATTGTCTTTATTTTCTTAGCACAGTGAACTACAAATCACCCTTTCAAGGACAAAGAAACAGTTGATTATCAATAAACCATAACTACACGCCTGCGATTCAAAAGAGATGATACTTTTTTTTATGTGATAACATTTGAAACTCAAATTGACTGTAAGGGGAGAATCACTTATTCAGTTTAATACGTATGACTAAATGCAAATAATCTGTTTAAATGCATGGGATTAAATTGCCTCTTGGGTTCTTTACCAAATCAATGGATTAAATGGGGCATTTCTTTCCCTTAGCAAGATATCCCATTGGATAGTGCATTCGCATGTAGTAGGATTTATTACCATTATGGAATGTACTTTCTTTCACATATCGTCATCCTTGGTCAGTTCCAGTTCCAAACACTCTTTAATAGGCTTAATAGAAAATCAAATCACACATCTCCTGGCTCTACGCATCCTAGATTCTCTCAACCCTTATTTTCCCTGAATCCCCCACCTCACCCGACTGGGGAAAACCTCCTCTCACTCTAACTGCAATTACCTTTAAAGGGGAGGTTCTTAAGGGGACCACAGCTTTACCTGGGGATCAGACCCCCTCACCACACACCAGCCCTCAATCACGCCACTACAGACTGTATCGTTAAAAAAAACAACCTTCCAGGTGTTTGGTGCACAGATAACATGGATTAGGGGCAGCACGGTGGCACAGTTGGTTAGCACAGCTGCCTCACAGCACCAGGGAGCTGGGATTTGATTCCCGGCTTGGGTCACTGTCTGTGTGGAGTTTTCACGTTCTCCCTGTGTCTGCGTGGGTTTCCTCCGGGTGCTCCGGTTTCCTCCCACACTCTAAAGATGTGCGGGTTAGGTGGATTGGCCATGCTAAATTGCCCTTCAGTGTCAGGGGGATTAGCTAGAGTAAATGCATGGGGTTATGGGGATAGGGCCTGGGTGGGATTGCGGTCGGTGCAGACTCGATGGGCTGAATGGTCTCCTGCTGCACTGTAGGATTCTATGATTTTATCCCAGATGATAAGTGCAAATTTTATAATATATTCATGTTGATTTGTTGGCTGAATTCTAAATTCAAGAATAAAGGGGCAGCGCGGTGGCACAGTGGTTAGCACTGCTGCCTCACAGTGCCAGGGACCTGGGTTCAATTCCCACCTTGGGTGTCTGCGTGAGTTTCCTCCAGGTGCTCTGGTTTCCTCCCACAATCCAAAGATGTGCTGGTTAGGTGGATTGGCCATGATCAATATGCGGGGTTGCGAGGTTAGGGCGAGGAATCAGGCTTAGGTAGGGGTACTCTTTTGGCATGTTGGTGCAAACCTGATGGGGCCAAATGGCCTCTCCTGCACTGTAGGGATTCTATGATAAAGAATTAGTCCTGAGGGATTTTTAAGAAAGAAAAATATTGATGTATCGAATCAAAACCAAATATAATCACCAGTGAGGTTATTATTGGTTTTCAGGAGGTGAGTGATGCCGTGAGGGCCTGACCTCTTAGTCTCACCCAGTCAACCCACCCCAGGAGCACTCGATAGAATAACATTACAACCAAAGGACCTGCTGGATAAATTCAGTGGGAGTTAAGAGCTAGCACATTGGTCAGGCAATAGAGAATGCCCCTGGAGTACCTCAGTGAATTTCTTATGGGTTTCACAACAATGTTTGCAGCTTTCTCCAGTGGTCACGACCAACATTTAAAAAAAATTAAATTTCACAGCACGATTTGGACTCGGGGTCGGTGGGGAGAGGTGGGCTGGGGGGATTTGGTGGTTGGTGGAAGGTATCGTTAATACAGAGAAGGATTGTGACAAAATACAGGAAGACCATCAATAAACTTGCAGAATGGCTGTCCAAATGACAAATGTGCTTCAATATTTTCAACACTGCTAAGTATGTTGTGGTGCATTTAGGTAGAAAGGAATAGGCCACCTACTCCTTAGAAAATATGTGCCCAAATTGGGTAGAGAGGCAGAGAGACCTGGGGCACAGATTCACAAACGACACCAAGTAAACCAAGCACTGGCGTTCATTTCTAGAGGGACAGAATTGAAATTCAGGGAGCAGTTCTGTAAAACCTGTTCAGGGACTTGTTGAGTCACACTTGACATAGCGTGAAGAGTCCAGTCTCCATATTGTAGTAACAATATCAAGGCACCAAAGAAGGTGCGAAATGATTTACTTGAATGATACCAGAACTGAGAGGTCATATCAATCAGGAAAGGTTGAGCAGACTTGGGGGCTCCTTCCCCTCGATCTGATGGAGGTCTTTAACAATATGAAGAGATTCAAGAGGGTGGGCGTCAAAATGTTTCCACATGTGGGGGTGAGGGGTGCTGGGGGTGGGGCTGTCCAAAACCTGGGGCCTGAAAAATAAGATAACCATTAAGATACTTGGGAGAAAACGCTATCTGGAGAGTGGTTAGAATGTGGAACTTGCTACCGTTTGGAGTAGTTAAGGTGAGTAGTGGAAATGCATTTAAAGGGTTGGGAAATGGAGAAAGAAAGCTAAGGAAATTCTGATGAAGTAGGTGCACAGATAACAAGGATTAGGGGCAGCATGGTGGCACAGTTGGTTAGCACAGCTGCCTCACAGCACCAGGGAACTGGGATTCGATTCCCGGCTTGGGTCACTGTCTGTGCGGAGTTTGCACTTTCTCCCTGTGTCTGCATGGGTTCCCTCCGGGTGCTCCGGTTTCCTCCCACACTCTAAAGATGTGCGCGTTAGGTGGATTGGCCATGCTAAATTGCCCTTCAGTGTCAGGGGGACTAGCTAGAGTAAATGCATGGGATTATGGGGATAGGGCCTGGGTGGGATTGCGGTCAGTGCAGACTCGATGGGCCGAATGGTCTCCTGCTGCACTGTAGGGATTCTATGATTTTATCCCAGATGTTAAGTGCAAATTTTATAATATATTCATGTTGATTTGTTGGCTGAATTCTAAATGCAAGAATAAAGGGGTAGCACGGTGGCACAGTGGTTAGCACTGCTGCCTCACAGTGCCAGGGACCTGGGTTCAATTCCCACCTTGGGTATCTGCGTGAGTTTCCTCCGGGTGCTCCGGTTTCCTCCCACAATCCAAAGATGTGCTTCTGGGGAGGCACGTTTTGAGCATAAACACCAAGGCTGGGCGTGATGGGCTGAATGGCCTTTTTCTAGCCATGCTGATGCAGGATCTGCAGTTTTTTGGACTGTGGTGAGAGTTAAAATGATCCCATTGACCTAAGAATTGCAAGTTCCGTGCCATAGGTCCCAACCATGCCAGTATGATGACTCTAGCATGGCTACACTGCACTATTTATAGAAATCGGTATTCACACCTAACCACAAGGACAAGTGAAAACTTGTTATCAGCATTAATTAAAAATAGCTGAAGGGTAACCCATTGATGCATGGTTGGTTACCCCAGTAACATGTAATTAAAAAATGATTTGTGCCTGCATAGCACCTTCACAAACTAGATTGTAAAGTGCATTACAGCAAATGGAGTGTGGTTATAGTTATAATGTAGGAATTATCTCTACATATCCTGCGCACGCACACACTCAATATGAAAGATACATGGCAGCCTCCAGCTGACTATCGCAGGATCTGGTTGGTCACAGAACAATGTTGTAATGGATAAACGCAAAATACTGCGGATGCTGGAATCTGAAACAAAAACAGAAAAATGCTGGAAAATCTCAACAGCATCTGTGGAGAGAGATAGAGCCAACTTTTCGAGTCAGGATGACCCTTCATCAGAGCTGTTGTAATGGAGCCTGAAACAGGCCTTAAGCCCCCAGTCTTCACAGAAGAGCCTAGCGGGCAGTTTCAGTCACCCTGAATGCCTACTGAACAGGTCGATTCAATCTGGCAAACAATGTGGAGTGAGTGCATGCCAGGCACCATATTGAGGTCTTTGCCCATTTTAGGCTTGTCAATTGGTGGAACGTGATCCAATTTCTAGATTGCCACATTCCATCTGGGAATTTCTTTTTGTCCCGTCAAGGGACGTGGATGTCACTGGCATTTATTGCCCATCCCTAAATGCCCTTGAACTGAGTGACTTGCGAGACCATTTCAGAGAGCAGTTAACCACATGATTGTGGTCACGTGTCGGCCAGTCTGGTGAGGGTGAACAGATTTCCCCCCAGAGCACTAGTGAGGCAGATGGGTTTTTACAACAATCGACGTCAGTTTCACGGTCACCATTCCTGAGGCCATCTTTCAATGCCAGATTTATGAACTGACTTTAAGTTCTACCAGGTGGGATTCGAACCCATCTCCCCAGGCTTTTAACCTGAGCCTCTCAATTACTAGTCCAGTGATATGACCACTACACCAGCATCTCCCTGATATTTTATGCACGATGTGAAATGAAATGTGTGGTTCTGAACCAATGATGGGAACTTCGAGTTCTTGGAGTTGGTGCAAAACAGACGATATAGGTGAGAAGATCTTATTGAATGGCAGACCAGATGGGCTGAATGGCCTCCTTCTGTCCCGACGTCTCCTAGTCTGATGGATGTTGGCTGGGCCACCCATTAAACACTGGTGAAGTTCCTGGAGACGTAAGTTGGGGAGGTATTTAACAAATAGCCAAACTGATGTTGTGCTTTTTATACCATTGCTAACATCAATACCTTGTCCAATAGGTTTCTGAGGTGAGGCTCATTTAGTTTTTGATAAGATTGGCACCCTGCCCACTTGACGAGTTTCTTCACTCATCCACTGCACTATATAGCTATGTTTAAGGCACTTTTATATTGATAGCAGACACAAGAAGATTGAGGAATGAGAACAAAGAGATACAGGAACATGAGGAGGCCATTCAGCCCCTCAAGCCTATTCTGCCATTCAATGAGATCATGATTGATCTGATACCTAACTCCATATTTTATACTTTGACCCTGATCCCATAATACGCTTGGATAACAGAATTCCTCCAATCACAGTTTTAGAAGTAACAATAAATTGAATGTCAAACGCTATCTGTAGAAGAAAATTTCAAACTTCCACCACCCTCTGACCAGGATTTACTGCCTTCCTCTCCCCCCCGCGTGGTGGAGACAGCTCGCCATTGGCTGCTGGCGGAATCTTCCAGATGTGGAGATGCCAGCGTTGGACTGGGGTAAACACAGTAAGAAGTCTCACAACACCAGGTTAAAGTCCAACAGGTTTATTTGGTAGCAAAAGCCACTAGCTTTCGGAGCACTCGCTGCTCCTTCGTCAGGTAAGTGGAAGTTCTGTTCACAAACAGGGCATATAAAGACACAAACTCAATTTACAAAATATGTTCCAACCATTATTTTGCAAATTGAGTTTGTGTCTTTATATGTCTTGTTTGCGAACACAACTCCCACTTACCTGACGAAGGAGCAGCGCTCCGAAAGCTAGTGGCTTTTGCTACCAAATAAACCTGTTGGACTTTAACCTGGTGTTGTGAGACTTCTTACAGAATCTTCCAGTCCCAACGATGTCTACATTGTTTTGCGTGTCTCGCCTGCCCCGCCACGGGGCATTGCCTTCAGCAGTTCCGGAAGATCCTGCCAGCAGGGAGGGGCAGAAAACCCATAAGAACATAAGAACTAGGAGCAGGAGTAGGCCATTTAGCCCCTGGAGCCTGCTCCGCCATTCAATAAGATCATGGCTGATCTTTTTGTGGACTCAGCTCCTCTTACCCGCCCGCTCACTATAATCTTTAATTCCTTTACTGTTCAAAAATCTATCTATCCTTGTCTTAAAAACATTCAATGGGGTAGCCTCAACTGCTTCACTGGGCAGGGAATTCCACAGATTCACAACCCTTTGGGCGAAGAAGTTTCTCCCCAACACAATCCTAAATCTGCTCCTCCTTATTTTGAGGCCATGCCCCCTAGTTCTAGTTTTACCCGCCATTGAGGACAACCTCCCTGCTTCTATCTTATCTATTCCCTTCATAATCTGATATGTTTCTATAAGATCTCCCCTCATTCTTCTAAATTCCAATGAGTATAGCCCCAGTCGACTCAGTGCCTCCTCATAACCAAGGCCTTTGCGTGTAGAAGTGTTTCCTAATTTTGTTTCCGAAAGGTCTGATCCTAATTTCTAAATTCTTAGGTATGTTAGGGTGTGATCTTATTGGCCGCTCGCGCCACGCTCCCGCTGCCGTGAGGTCAGAGCATTTGGCACCCAGCCAAATCTTTGTTCACTGCAGCGGGATGGGAAAATCCTGCCGGTGTGAACAGCCTTAGACTTCTTACCCAGTGGAAACAGGTTAGATTGCAAAAAATGATCTGGTTCGCCTAACTACTTTGGAAGTTTGAAGGGAGACACTTCTGAGAGTGAAGGACTCCCATCGGTGTTAAACTGGAGTGTTATTCCAGGATTTGGGCTCAAGTGTCTGGGGTAGGGCTTCAAAACCACAACTGTTGACTCAGAGATAAGAATGCCATAGCTGGTACACAACTTGGACCATTTAACTGCTTCCTGGGTTGCAGTCCTCTTCCTCAAATATTAATTATGGGGTCATAGAAACCTACAGCATGGTAGGTGACCATTTGGCCCATCGTGACTGTGCTAGCTCTTTACATGAGCGGTTGTGCCCCCACATCCCCGCTTTTTGTCCATAACCTTGTACGTTTTCTCTTCCATAAATATCTGTTCAAACTCCTTTTTACAATTATTCATGGAATAGGCTGCTGCCGCCTTTTCCGGTGGACCATTCCAAATCCCAACAGCTCTGTTTGGGGGAAGGGGGAAAAATTCTCCCCATCTTCCATTTTGATTTTTAGCTCATGATTTGAAGACCATGATTACTGCGCTGCGACCTGGAGGGAACACTTGTTTATTTATCAAAACCTTTCACCTCAGAAACCTTCTCTGTTCGAAGGAGAAAGTTTATCCAGTCCCTCCTCCTGACTGAAGCTCCATATCCCCGGTAACGTTCTGGTAACCCTTCACTGTACCTTTTTAGATCTTTCCTGAACTGTGGTGCCCAGAATTGTCCACCGTAATGCAGCTGATGAACAAGGCAGGAAAGCTCAGAGCCTTTTTGACTTCATTCATTCTTTGGATGTGGGGTTTCGCTGGTTGGGCCAGTGATTGCTGTCCATCCCTAACTATCTTTTTTACTGAACGGCTCACTAGGCCATTTCAGGGGGCAGTTAAGAGTCAGTCATGTTGCTGAGGATCTGGAGTCACATGTAGGCCAGACTGGGTAAAGACGGCAGATTTCCTTCCCGAAAGGTCAATAGTGATGTTGATG
Source organism: Mustelus asterias (assembly GCF_964213995.1). Lineage (NCBI taxonomy): Eukaryota > Metazoa > Chordata > Chondrichthyes > Carcharhiniformes > Triakidae > Mustelus > Mustelus asterias. Next base: position 9,954,677 of record NC_135806.1, read on the forward strand.
ATAGGATTAGTAATGGTGACCATGAAACTTTCTTCTATTTGACGGATTTATTAATCAAATTCAAATTCCACCTGTTGCCATGGTAGGATCTGAACGGCCCCTCACACGACAGCGCAGAGTCGCTGAGCAGAAACTGATAGCCAAGTTCCGCACACATGAGGACGGCCTAAACCGGAATGTTGGATTTATGTCACACTATCAGTAACCCCCACAGACTTGCAGAATCTCACTGGCTGTCCTGTCTGGAGACAATACACATATCTTTAACCTGTGCTTAATGCTCCCTCCACTCACATTGTCTGTATCTTTAAGACCTGGTTGGCTGTAGAGATTCGCATTCTAATCAGTATTCTGTAACTTGATTTTGTGTCTCTGTGCCCTGTTTGAGAGCAGATTTCCACTCCATCTGACGAAGGAGCAGCGCTCCGAAAGCGAATGGCATTTGCTACCAAATAAACGTGTTGGACTTTAACCTGGTGTTGTTAAAACTCTTACAGGATCTGAACCCACAGAGCATTAGTCTGGATCTCTGCATTACTAGTCCAGTGACCTTACCGCTGTCTCCCTGTATAATACAGAAATGTTAGTCTAGGTTTTGTGCTGATGTGTCTGTAGTCATAAGTTATTCTTCCCCTTAGGGATGGCATGGTGACACAGTGGTTAGCACTGCTGCCTCACAGCGCCAGGGATCCGGGTTCAATTCCAGCCTTGGGTCACTATCTATGTGGAGTTTGCACATTCTCTCCGCGTCTGTGTAGGTTTCCTCTGAGTGCTCCAGTTTCCTCCCTCAGTCCAAAGATGTGTGGGTTAGGTTGACTGGCCATGCTAAATTGACCCTAGTATCAGGGGATTAATAGGGTAAATATGTGGGGTTACGGGAATAGGGTCTGGGTGGGATTGTGGTCAGTGCAGACTCGATGGGCCAAATGGCCTCCTTCTGCACTGTAGGGATTCTATGATTCTATTCTATGAAGGGTCAGTCATGAGGGGACAGGAGGTTCAGGGTGGGATGTGAGGAAAAACCTTTTTACCCAGGGTGTGGTGACGGTCTGGAATGCGCTGCCTGGGAGGGTGGTAGAGGCGGGTTACCTCACATCCTTTAAAAAGTGCCTGGATGAGCACTTGGCACATCATAACATTCAAGGCGATGGGCCAAGTGCTGGTAAATGGGATCAGGTGGGAGTTTCAGGTGTTTCAGGTGGCACAGTGGTTAGAATTGCTGCCTCACAGCGCCAGGGACCCGGGTTTGATTCCCAGCCTCAGGTCACTGTCTGTGTGGAGTCTGCATGTTCTCCCCGTGTCTGCATGGGTTTCCAGCGGGTGCTCTGGTTTCCTCCCACATTCTGAAAGACGTGCTGGTTAGGTACATTGACCCGGACTGTGGCGACGAGGGGAATTTCACAGTAACTTCATTGCAGTGTTAATGTAAGCCTTACTTTTGTGATTAATAAATAAACTTTACTTTCTTGCATGTCGGTGCAGGCTCAATGGGCTGAAGAGCCTCATCTGCACTGTATTCTATGTTGTACTCAGAACCTGGACTTGAACCATGTCTTTGTCAGGGTGCCTGAACTGAATCACTTGGACAGGCTGGACCCAGACAGGGTGCGAATCAGCACTGGCACTCAACACCTGAGCAAATGGGCAGCTAATGATGCAAATCATCGTGCGGTAATGGATGGGAGGATGATGTGCCAGCCTATATCCTGCCAACACAAAACGGCGGCACGGTAGCACAGTGGTTAGCACTGCTGCTTCACAGCTCCAGGGACCCGGGTTCGATTCCCGGCTTGGGTCACTGTCTGTGTGGAGTTTGCACATTCTCCTCGTGTCTGCGTGGGTTTCCTCCGGGTGCTCCGGTTTCCTCCCACAGTCCAAAGATGTGCGGGTTAGGTTGATTGACCATGCTAAAATTGCCCCTTAGTGTCCTGGGATGCATAGATTAGAGGGAGTAGTGGGTAAAATATGTAGGGATATGGGGGTAGGGCCTGGGTGGGATTGTGGTCTGTGCAGACTCGATGGGCCAAATGGCCTCTTTCTGTACTGTAGGGTTTCTATGATGATGATGAAAACAGTTTGGATTCCCTAAAGCTGGTGAATTTTGATTGACAGCTTTTAATAAACTACGCTGGCTGTCTGATTTAGATCAACATTACCACAAGACTTTCCCAGGCGAGGAAACTAGCTTCAATCTATGAATGTTGTCAGTAACTTGACTTCACATTCATATATTTTTTTATTCATTCGTGGGACATGGGCGTCGCTGGTTGGCCAGCATTTATTGCCCATCCCTAGTTGGCCGAGGGCAGTTGGGAGTCAATCACATTGCCCTGGGGTCACATGTAGGCCAGACTAGGTAAGGACGGCAGATTTCCTTCCCTAAAGGACATCAGTGAACCAGATGGGTTTTTCTGACAATCAACAATGGTCGTCAGTAGATTCTAAATTCCAGATTTAAAAAAATTGAATTCAAATTCCACCATCTGCCGTGGTGGGATTCGGACCCGGGTCCCCAGAACATTAGCTGAATTTCTGGATTAATAGTCTCATGATAATACCACTAGGTCATCACCTCCCCTTCATGTATGTAGAAATACAAATCCATACACAGGGCGGCACAGTGGTTAGCACTGCTGCCTCACAGCACCAGGGACCCGGGTTTGATTCCTGGCTTGTGTCACAGTCTGTGTGGAGTTTGCACGTTCTCCCCGTGTCTATGTGAGTTTTCTCTGGGTGCTCCAGTTTCCTCCCACACTCCAAAGATGTGCCGGTTAGGTGGATTGGCCATGATAACTTGTCCATTAGTGTCAGGGGGGGGGTTAGCAGGGTAAATATATGGGGTTACAGGAATAGGGACTCGTTGTCGATGCAGACTCGATGAGTCGAATGGTCTCCTTCTGCACTGTAGGGATTTTATGATTCACAGTACATCACAGCTGCATCAATGGGCTTTGTAAGTGATTCTGATAAGGATTATAATGAACATAGCATTTGGCAATCTCACTTTAGGGTGGGAGTGGATCGAAGCCTGAGAAAACAAACAAAAGCTAAATCAAGGTGATTATGTTAGTTGTATTTTTAAAGAGAAAAAGGCAGAGATTTGCATTTAGCGCCTTCCACAATGTCCAGACTCCCTAAACTGCTTTTCAGCCAAGGGGGTATTTTTTGAAATGTATTCACTGTTGCAAAGTCGGAATTGCAACAGCCAATTCACTCACAGTAAGCTCCGTCAAACAGCATTGCGACAGGGACCTGACAATGTTTCTGTAATGTTAATGGACAAACATGGTGGAGGACACCTGGGACACCGCTGCTCTTCCTCGAAATAGTGCCGTGGGATCTTCCACGCACACATGAGGGAGCATCTGGAGCCTCACATTACCAACAAATCCAGAAACAAAAAGAAAAGCACCCCCGGCACTGCGGCACTCCCCCCGCTCTGCACTGGATTATCAGCCTAGATGTTGGTGCTCAACTCTCTGGAGTGGAAGATTAATGGTGCTGCCCACTGAATCATGGCTGACACTTCAGACAGAAATGCTGTGAACCACAAGATGGAGAGATGCAGCGTATGTGCTGAATTGCAGGATCGGTTGATGTACGTTTGCGAGTATGATTTGCCACGTCCAATTTCTGCATTGTTCGCTGTGGCACTTCAGGTCAGACAGCTCCAAGGGAAGAAGTGAAAAATCAGAAAGTGTATCATGTCTACCAGGATCTCATCTTAACATCTCATCCAGTATGGGTGGCACGGTGGCGCAGTGGTTAGCACTGCTGCCTCACAGCGCCAGGGACCCGGGTTCAATTCCTGGCTCGGGTCACCATCTGTGTGGAGTTTGCACATTCTCCCCGTGTCTGCGTGGGTTTCCTCCGGGTGCTCCGGTTTCCTTCCACCATCTGAAAGATGTGCTGGCTAAGGTGCATTGACCCGAACAGGTGCTGGACTGTGGTGACCAGGGGAATTTCACAGTAACTTCATTGCAGTGTTAATGTAAGCCTTACTTGTGACTAATAAATAAACTTTAACTTTTTTAACCAAGGGACGACACTACCAACAGTGTTGAAGATGGATTTTTAAAAAACTAATCATTTTAATTCTTGGAACATAATCATAGAATCCTACAGTGCAGAAGGAGGTCATTCGGTCCATCGAGTCTGCACCGACCACAATCCCACCCTGGTCCTATCCCTATAACCCCATGCATTTACCCTAGCTAGTCCCTCTGACACTAAGGGTCAATTTAGCATGGCACATCTTTGGACTGTGGGAGGAAACTGGAGCACCCGGAGGAAACCCATGCAGACACGGGGAGAATGTGCAAACTCCACACAGACAGTGACCCGAGGCCGGGAATCGAACCCGGGTCGATGGCGCTGTGAGGCAGCAGTACTAACCACTGTGCCGCCCTTCTTTCTTCTTGCAATAAGGTGACCAGAACTGTGCACAGAATTCTATGAATGCCCATTTCCAAACCATCATCCAGAAAATAAAAGAAAAAGGACAGAAAATGATGCAATTGTGCAATCCGTGATCAGCTGTATAATTAATTTAAAATATCGCCCGAGGTGCCACTGTAAACTGCACTCACGGCTTGAGCAGAAATATTTAAACGATAGCAATCAGCCTCGCAGACATTTGTCTGGGCATCCAAGAGCGCTGTCATAAATCACTGTCTCTGGGAACGTTACTCACCATTTGTTTTCATTTAGAATTCATAAAATCTGTCAGTGTAAATCCCACAAGGACAGATCCTGCAGCAATTTAGGTAACTGCGGTGAACACTGATGGGCTTCTGCAGGCAGGGAGTGAGAATGAGCCTGACACACTGCTCACGACTGATGGACAGTCGAACGCAGTGTTTGCAAAGATTAGTGTGAAATGTTAACGGTTGTTCTGCTTGGCACCAAGTGAGCTACACGGGGCAAGTGTCGACCATTCTCAACATCCGTTAATATGAAATCAGTCACCCAGCATTGCTCTGTTGGCGTTCTCCCCGTGTCCGCGTGGGTTTCCTCTGGGTGCTCCGGTTTCTTCCCACAAGCGGGCTAGGTGGATTGGCCATGATAAATTGCCCCTTAATGTCCAAAGATGTGCAGGTTAGGTGGATTGGCCATGCTAAATTGCCCCTTGGTCTCCAGAGATGTGCAGGTTGGGGTGATTAGCCATTGTAAATGCGCAGGGTTACAGGGATCGGGCAGGGATAGGGCCTGGGCAAAATGTTCCGTCAGAGAGTCAGTGCAGACTCGATTGGCTGAATGACCTCCTTCTGCACTGTAGGGAATCTATGATTCTATTCTGTGGGTCTATCGTAGGGGTCTCTATCATGGTCCCCGTGCATGGCATTTGGGTGCCAAATACTTAATACATCTGCTGTGTTATTAAAATGACAATTTAGGAAACTATGACAACAGTGGCTTTGGGGCAATTACATAGCAGTGTGGCTTCTTAGACTATCCTATTAAAAGGAAATATGCTGCCTTCAGATATTACACTCAGAGGCGTTTTAATATCCTACTGTTCAATAGATTCAAATACCAAAGCCATAGTCTATATAGTCCTTAATATACCTCCAATATTTGCTTAGCTTGGGCTCCATCCCCAGTTGAGACTTGCACAGTTCTAATCACTAATTACATTCCGCCCTCTGTGCCTACTCCAGCAAATCACTTGGTAAAAAGATGCAGGAGGATGGATCAGAAAAATCAGTGGTGAAAAGAATGTTTCTCATCATTAGTTGGCAGGTAAACCTACTACACTATGTACAGAAGTCAGCCCAAACACACGCTGCTGCCCCACTCAACAAGGAGAAGCCACCAAATCACACTCAACAAAATAATATGGAATAACAATCACTATAGCCCAGCCTTATACATCATGATAGGATCATCTTTGCAGAATGACTAGTTTGTGACTAATGTTGATTCACACCTCACTGCTCCCGCACATCTGCTGCCATTTGATAGCTTTGAGGTTCCCAGCTACTGTGTTTCACAGAGGCAATCATGCAGAGTAGAAATGTCATTAACAGCGTTTGTAATGTGTCCTTTTGATTTTTATTATTGCTAATGTGATCTGAGTCGCACTGATGAGAAAACGCTATTAAACCCAGCGTTGAGAAACACTGTGGATTTTACCATCAAGTTGCGCCCATTTTCGGGTGTCAAAACTTGGTAAATACAGGCGTGAGGCGAGTTACGCGATCCGCGCCTGCCCCCGCGGCCGCTCCCCCTTTACCAATGGCCAAAAATGGCCGCGATCGGGACCGCACCCAAAATGGGTGCGACGGCAATTGAAATGCATTTAAATTGACTTAATGGGCTGGACGCCCAAATTTACTGGCACTTCCCCCTTTACCACCACGTTTGCCAATTGGGAATTGGCGCGAAACAGACATGCTCAATAAATTCGGGTGCTTCATCAGTGAGGGTTAGCGAGGAGGTGAGTGCATGGCATCCGACGGCTCTCTGCTGCTCACGGGTGTCCTGTTGTTGTGGCCGTTTTCTGTCTCAGGTCGGTGGCGGCTCTGCGAGTGTATGTGTGTGAGGGGGGGGTGGGGCAGGTGCGGGAGAAGGAGGGAGCAGAGACCCCGGCAGTTCCGTGCACGTGTGTCATTTGTAAAGATGTCGGACGCCGTGTGTCTCTGACGTCTCCGCCTCCAAAAGGAGACAGTGCAACACTGTGCAGGACCTGGCACTGAGGGGCAGGGGGGGCATTCACTCTCGGTGGCTGTCAAATTGGCGGCCACTCTGAACTCTCATGCGACTGGCTCCTTCCAGACCCCGAGCGGAGATGTCTGTGGCATCTCCCAATCTGCCGCGTACACCTGTGTCAGGCAGGTCACTGAAGCCCTGCATGCCCGGGCTGGGCAGCACATAAAATTCAACCTGGACCAGGCCCATCAGGAAGCCCGGGCTGCAGGACCCGCAGCCATTGCGGGCATGCCTAACGTGCAGGGGGCCATCGACTGCACACACGTCACCCTCAAGACCCTCCTACAGAATCTGCAGACATTCATCAATGGAAAAGGGTTCCACTCCCTGAATGTTCAACTAGTGTGTGACCACAAAATGAACATTATGCATGTCCGCGCAAGACACCCAGGCAGCGTGCATGACAGCTTCATTGTCGGACATCCCACAGGCATTTGAGGAAGAGCCCAGGCTGCGGGGGTGGCTCGTGGGTGGTATGGGCCCTGGGGTGGGGGATGGGAGGGAATCGCTCATGGGGTCTGGGGAACCTTTTCTCAGTGACACAGCATTGAGGGGCCTCCCAAACTGACATCAACATGAAGCATCCCTCTGGCGATCATCAATGGAAGAGGATTTCTATTCGAGACAAATTAGTTGCAGGTGGGTGTTGAAAAAAACATTTATTTATAATAAAGGATTTTAAGTAAGACATTCTAACATAAAAACTTATGAACAGAAAATGTTAAGGTGCTTAAATATCTTTCTAACGAGTGCAGCCCTCACCCGTGCCATCTCAGTGTCACTACAATTTCCTAACCTTACGTGGCCTAACACTCCATCTCAGTGACTCCCCAGAATGTACATTGGAGCTGGAGGGGGCCAGCTGTCTACCTCGCCCCGTGGCCTGTGATGCATGTGGTGGGTTCCTCTGGAGGCCCTGGACCTTGAGGGCCCTGGCCTGCTTTCAGGTGTCTGGGATGTTTCCATGACACCCTCTTCATCCCGCTGCCCCTGAGATGCCCCGGTATCAGGAAGGTGTAGCCACAGCCACAGTCTCCTGGCTGGAAGGCCCCAGCATGGGCTCGAACCCTTCCTCCTCCCTTGGGGTTCCTGTGGGCCCCTGGGTCACTCCATGGGATGGCAGTGCTTCCGCAGTGAGCTCCAAAAGCTCCGGCGTCACCTGGCACTGCCAGTCCTGAAGGATCACCTGCGTCCTACCCATGGTGATCGAGCCCTCTGCGATGGCCACTTGAGTTGGGGGCCACCTCTCATTGGCCACAGCAAGTGCCCTCTGAGACTGGGCCACGCTCTGCAAGCCCTCAGCCATGATCCTCTGAGATTGGGCCTTGTTCCCAAGGGCTGCTGCCATAGCCTGCTGTGTTCCAGCGCTGTCCCGCTGTCCTGCAAGCTCTCGTGCCTCTCAGCCATGGGCCGCAGAATCTTAAGAAGCCTGTTCAGTCCCTCAGCTGTTGCCCGCTGTGACTCGGCCGTCGCTTGGAGCCTGCCATTCATGGTGAGGATCCCCTGCCCCAGGCTTTCCACTGCAGACGCCACCCTTTCAGTGTTGGCCTGGGAACCACGCAAGACAGGCAATAGCTGGTTCGCCTGAAAGCTTTGGGACTCCTCCCAATAGCCATTTAGTCAGTCCAGTGTGGCCGTCAGCCCCTCCTGAATTCCCTGGCTCTGTTGCTGCATCTCCAGCAGCTGAGGGAGAAGTGATCCCAGAGGCCCAGCATGTAGCCTAGGGCCAGCTGAGTCCTCGCCTCCAGCAAGTCCCCGCGTGCCAGAGGCCTCGGACGTTTCCTCCTCCACCCGATGTACATCAGCAGATGTGTCGTGCCCACCAGAGAGTGACCCAAAAGCCTCACCACTAACTGGACCCTCCGACGCGTCAGTATCTGGGATGGTGAGTTGTGAGGTGGAAGCTGATGAATAAACGGTGCCACCCTCGGAGGTCCCTTCACCCATATCCTCCGAGGACTCGTCCGAGCTGTCCTGACCAGGATGGGCAGGAGCTGCAGTATGGGCCTGTAATCCAGAAGGCCCCGGGGTGTCCAGATCTGTCCCTGCAACACAGGACGCAAGGTTAATTGCAAGGGAGGGAGAAGAATCCGGGATGCCAAACACATGATTCACATTTCTCCATTGAACTTAGAACAAAGCACCAACAAAATTACATCACAGGAACAGGCCCTTCGGCCCTCCAAGGCTGCCCATCTGATTTATAACCCCCTACCCTTCCGGGGACCGTATGCCTTTATTCCCATCGTATTCACATAGCTGTAGAGATGCCCCTTAAAAATCACTATCGTATCTGCATCCACGACCTGCCCCACCAGCGAGTTCCAGGCACCCACTACCCTCTCTGTGCAAATAAACATGCCACATCTCCTTCAAAGCTTGTGCCCCTTGCACCCCCAAGATGTTGCCTCAAAGTGATTGAAGGAATGACAGGTGCTCACGTCGCTCCTCTTCCCTTGAGAGCTCCAGTGCCCGCTCCTCAAAGGGGGTGAGGGCCTGGAGGTCTGGCTCACCACCCCTTGTCTTCGCCCTCTCATGGGTGTTGTGGTCGGTCTTCTCCTGTGGAGACAGTAGCCATGAAAGAAATGGTGGCGTGACTCATGCAGAGAATCAGGTGGTGGCCCTGAGAGGGCAAACACAGCAGGGCTCATTGGTGGGAAAGGAAGGAGGTGCTTGGGGGTCAGGAGCCGGAAGCATGCAGGGTGCTGGGGATGGGAGGATCTGGGGGAAATTTGGGGGAAGATACAAAATGGGGTTCAGCACTCACCCTTGCTGTCTGAAGTCCTTGACTTTTTTCCGGCACTGCTTCCTGGTTCGGAGGGTCAGTGCCCTGGCACTGACTGAGGTGGCAACTTCCTCCCAGGCCGCATTTCCATCAGCCCCCCTTGGTCTGCGTCCTCCTGGTGGTAGAGGGTGTCCCACCTCGCCTCTGCTGCATCCAGTAGCCTGCCCAGATCGCCTTCAGAAAAACGGGGGCTGGTTGTGCGCACATTGTCCTGCACTCCCTGCCTGCCTGCCCATTCTTGTGTTTTTTATGGAGCTGCCCCTCGTTAGAGCAGATCAGCTGCAGGCAGGTTGACAGAACATTCCAGCAAGTTACATACAGTTAGCATTGAGGGGAAGGCAAGTGAGCACTTGCAGGTGTGCTGATAGGAAGGGGGCGGGTGGTGGATCAGTGCCTCAAAGATTGGGGACAGGGGAGAGGGAGGGAGGTGTCATACAGCCATCGGAGTCCAGAGGAGATGGGGCCTTGTGCGGGAGGGTCTGGGGTGGGCGTGAGGGGGATCACCCTACCTGAGATCAGTGAGGGGGAAGGAGGGTCCACTGCCACTCTGCCTGAGATCATTGGGGGGGAAAGGGGGAGGCGCCCACGATCAGTCTGGGTGGTGGAGGGGGTGGGGGAATGAGGAGGTCAGTAATGTTGGGGGGCTGGGGCAATGTCTGTGGGGGTCAGGGGGAGGCATTATCCGGCCCGGGAGGGATGTGGCAGGGGAGTAGCATTCTATCATTTTTTTTTCCGTGCATGCGCAGTTGGAGGCGCCGATCGGAGCTGCAGGATTTCGGGCGCGTTAAGCCCCACCCACAGACTTCTGCAGCGTGATTCGAAATCGCTGATATTTTTTCAGGCAGAGTGTGTATGGGGGTGCCTCGGAATAGGTCTAAAAGTCGGATCTGAAACACTCCCAGATTCAAGTCCACCCAGCACTTCGAATCAAAATGGTAAAATAGGGCCCTGTATTTTTATTGGCCCTGCTTGTTCTAACATACACCATACTTTCCAGTTTTAAGTTTATTCATTAGTGTATTCACAAGTAGGGCTTACATTAACACTGCAATGAAGTTAGTGTGAAAATCCCCTAGTCGCCACACTCCGGCACCCGTTCAGGTACACTGAGGGAGAATTTAGCATGGCCAATGCATCGAACTAGCATATCTTTCAGACTGTGGGAGGAAACCAGAGGAAACCCACACAGACACAGAGAAAACGTACAGACTCTGCACAGACAGTGACCCAAGCCGGGAATCGAACCTGGGTCCCTGGTGCTGTGAGGCAGCATTGCTAACCACTGTGACACCGTGCCGCCCTTCTTTGCTGCTTTTGTGTCTTCAGTGAGCATTGTTTTCCCATGTGTACGCGTTGAATGTGGATGGTGGGAAAGGGACATTTTCCACCTTTTTGGCATCTATCTGTGTGTCAGGCATCCCCTACGCAGGTTAAATTTAGAGATCTCTAAATGCTGCCCAGGGTGGAAATGAATGTTGGGTATGTTTTATAACAGGCAGGCATTAGTTCTGCCAGTTAACTGCTCAGGCGACGCGAGTGGAAATCAACCTCAATGTGCCTTTGCCCGTTTAAAGTTGACATGTTGATTGCTTCCATCTCGAGATCTGTTTCAGTGAGATTGCCACTGCAGTGCCCATTTGCGCAGGGAACTCCATTCACTCGCGACTAACCAAGTCTGTTTGACTTGAAACTCTGTCAGCTGTGGGTCAGTTGGTAGAACATTTGCTTCCAGATAGAAACCCTACTGTGCAGAAGGAGGCCATTTGGCCCATCGACTCTGCACCGACCACAATCCCACCCCGCTAATCCCTCTAACCTACACATCCCGGGACACTAAGGGGCAATTTTGCATGGCCTGTCAACCTAACCCGCACATCTTTGGACTGTGGGAGGAAACCGGAGCACCCGGAGGAAACTTGCACAGACACAGGGAGAACGTGCAAACTCCACACAGACAGTGACCCGAACCCAGGTCCCTGGAGCTGTGAGATGAGAAAGTTGTGGGTTTCGGACCCTCTCCAGCGACTTGGGCACATGATCAAGACTGATGCTTCAGTGCGGTACTGAAGGGGCACTGTCGGCAATGCACTGTTGTTTGGATGCAATAGTTAACCAAGGCACTGCCCGTCTTTCCAAATGGATCTAAAAGAGCCCCTGGCACTATCTCAAAGTGCATTGGAGGGTCTCCCTGGTATTCCAGTCGATATGTACACCTCAATCGACAATATAGGAAAATCAGGTCATTTTCACATCGTGCTGTGCACACATTGGCTGCACTGTCTCCTACATAACAACAACGACTGCACTTCAGAGGTACCTCATTGGCTTAAGAGCACTTTGGGACATCTTGCGGTCATGAAAGGTGCTATATAAATGCAATTCCTTCCTCCTATTCCTCTTCCAGCTGCCAGAGGAAGGGAAAATAAAACAGAAAATGCTGGAAAATATCAGCAGGTCAGACAGCATCTTTGGGGAGAGAATAGAGCTAACGTTTTGAGTCTGGATGACCCTTTCTCAGAGCTAAGAGCAAAGAAAATCAAATGAGATTTATACTATGAGGGTGGGAGTGGGGGGGGGGGGGGGCGGGCGGTGGGGTGGGGGGGGGGGGAGATGGTTGTAATTGGACAATGGAAATGTAAATGGTGATGTTGAAAGCTAAGTAATGTGCTAAAAGTGTCCATTAAGTGAACAGAATGTGTGAATGGCAGAACAGAGGGACAGATTATAAGGAACTACCTGAAGAATGCAGCAGTTGCCCTGAGTGACCTGTCAGATGTGCTGAGATTTTCCAGAAGTTTTTGTGTTTGTTTCAGATTCCAGCATCCACAGTATTTTGCCTTTCCCAGGACAAGGAGACTTTCATCCCAAATCCCAGCGGTAAAATGGGAAAGTGTTTTTTAAGTCACTGAACTATCTGATCCTCGCAACTTGAACCCCCTGAGTAGTGAAAGCTTTCAAGGCTTAACATTGATAAGGCGACACAGTGGTTAGCACTGGTGCCTTACAGCGCCAGGGACCCAGGTTCGATTCCCGGCTTGGGTCACTGTCTGCATGGAATTTGCATGTTCTCCCTGTGTCTGCATGGGTTTCCTTCGGGTGCTCCAGTTTCCTCCCACACTCCAAAGATGTGCAGGTTAAGTGGATTGGCCACGCTAAATGGCCCCTTAGTAGCAGGGGGACTAGCTAGCGTAAATGCATGGGGTTATCGAGATAGGGCTTAGGTGGGATTGTGGTCGGTGCAGACTCGATGGGCCAAAAGGCCTCCTTCTGCACTAGAGGGATTCTGTGATTCTTAAACTAGTTATGTTGAGTTCTATGGGGTCCTATTCCAAAAGTGTACATGGCTTTAAAATGTTGTTGAAACTAATGAGTTGTAGGTTACAAACATTCTCTAGGAGGTCATTTTGACTGTGGATATTGGTCCAAATTGGGCTTGTCCGTGGAACGTACATCCCATTGATATGAAAAAAATTAAAACCAGGATTGATGCATAACAAGCAGCTGTTGCGATAGCGCCAGTTTCCACGATCACCCAAAATTACACCTTTACATTTGTACGCAAATGGTACTTTAGTACAAAAAGCTCAGCGTTAAAACTGTACAATCACTTTTATCTTAGTCACCAGAAGTACTCGCAAATCCCAAGTGCTCCAAGATATTCCCTCCCTCTAGTCAGATGTATCAGATGGAAATAAACTCGCGTCAAACTTGCATCAATTGCGCGATAATTCTACTTCATTCATGGGCAAATAAAATGATCTGTTTACATTGCCAAGCAAAACTCCTGGGTAGTTCTGGAACCTTCCTACTGATATCAAAGGCACTGTTGGGGATTCGCCACTCATGGGACTCTGCCCAAGGAATTGTCCTCATGTGGGACACTGACCGAGGAATTGTCCTTATGTGGGACACTGACCGAGGAATTGTCCTCATGTGGGACACTGACCAAGGAATTGTCCTTATGTGGGACACTGACCGAGGAATTGTCCTCATGTGGGACACTGACCAAGGAATTGTCCTCATGTGGGACACTGACCGAGGAATTGTCCTTATGTGGGACACTGACCGAGGAATTGTCCTAATGTGGGACACTGACCGAGGAATTGTCCTCACTGGAGACCCATTCTTGCCCAAGTCCCTGTGCACAGGACCAAAGTGATTTCGGATGCCAAAGTCTCTGACAACAGTTGAACTGACCCATTAATGTTTGTGCGATTGTTGGGAATTTGTGCAGACAACGGTTTTCATACAAATCATGATTTTACTGTCAAAACCATTTACAAATTAGCAGTTTACACTACAACTTAATGACTCCCAGGTACGTCACCTCTGTTACGGCTGTGATACATCGAAACGGCAACAGACTAAGTGTCGGAAAAGATTCACGCCCCATCCACTGTCTGGGAGGTCTGCACGAAAAGCGACACAATAATTTAACGCGCTCACTCTTTCTAATGCACAACGTTCTGTACAAAGTCATTAGCCCGAACTGGTTCTTGTCTAAAGACATGGGATACAGTGATCCAACTCACAGCCTCATAGTAGCGTGTGCCGTCGAGACTTAACCCCGCAAAATATGCCAGCCTGCCACACACGAGGGCATATTCCATGGCGCGTAGAAAATCGTATGTTTATTAATTGAAGAAGTCTTGGGCCATATTGGAGGAGCACTGCCGTGCGCAGCTGAAGACCAAGAGGTTTGGGGGAAGGCTCTGTCAACTGCTCCGGATTAAATGAGCACTTTTACTGGACTGAGAGGCTCTTGATGGCTCCCTTTGACTGGGCAGTCTTTGGTATCCCTTCTGTTGGCCTTGGTGAACATCATTCTTCGAAATAGATGAAAAGAAACATTAAATTAAACACCAGCCCAGGGTTCTGGTCGGCATGTGCAAATTGCAGCTTCCTCTCCTTGGTGCAGTGCGCTAACTGGATTTGTTGAGGGCCAACCGGTTTTATATCGGGATTTATTTGTTACGTCAAAGACAATTTTAAAAAGAGAAAAGAGTTCAGAAAAAAACCCACCATTTTCCTCGTCATATGCTTCAGCTAGCACGAGTCTTATGATTCTGGCTTCCTGGCTGTTCTCTGATACTCTTCCAGTTCGTTTTTCCTGTCCATTGCTTTCTGCAGTTCCTGTTTGATGAGCTGAATCTGTTTTTCCAGTTCTGTGAGCTCATGAATGACTGAGTGCCTGGCTTTCGCCAGAGGTTCGGGTTTGCCATTGGAATTAATGGTGAGAGGGAGCTCTTTCACCACTGGGGGTAGGTCCTCGATCTGACAGGGTTTCAGTTTCATTTCAGGCTGTTGGACATCTTTGAAAATGCATTTCGGCTTGTTCCAATGAGAATGGCTGGTCGTATTCCATACAGTTTGCTGGTCATTTCCTACATTGCATCTGAAATCGAAAAAGTTTGATTTAAGTCAGGTCTGGACTGAAGATGGCATCTGCAAAACAAATCTACTGCCATACAATACATTATAGAATCCCTACAGTGCAGAAGGAGGCCATTTGGCCCATCGAATTTGCGCCAGTTTACCTTACCCAGGTCCTCTCCCCCATCCTATCCCCGTAACTCCACACATTTCCCAGGGCTAATCCATCTAACCTACACATCCTGAGACACTAAGGCCAATTCAGCATGGCTAATCCGGTTTCCTCCCACAGTCCAAAGATGCGCGGGTTAGATGCATTGGCCATGTTAAATTGCCTCTTAGTGTCCCAGGATGCATAGGTTAGAGAGATTAGCTGGGTAAATGTAAGGGATTACGGAGATAGGGCCTGGGTGGGATTGTTGTCGGTGCAGACTCGATGGGCTGAATGGCCTCCTTCTGCATTATAGGGTTTCCATGATAGTCCACCAAATCCACGCATCTTTGGACTGTGGGAGGAAACCGGAGCACCCGGAGGAAACCCACGCAGACACGGGGAGAACCTGCAAACTCCACACAGACAGTGGCCCGAGGCCGGAATTGAACCCGGGTTCCTGGAGCTGTGAGGCAGCAGTGCTAACCACTGTGCCACCGTGCTGCCCATAAAGTTCAGTTTTCTAACATGGGCTTGAGTTTAGGGAATTTCCTTTGGGAATATTATTCGCTTCGGGAATAATTCCTGAGCTGGTCATCAGCCTATTGGGCTGTATAATGAATGCTTCTTCCATGGCCAACAAGTCCTGGCGTTGGATTTGAACCCAGAGCCTAATGGTCACAAGGTAGGGACCTTACCATGAGCCACAAGACCCCCTGTATATGGAATAATACACAGGTTTCATCCCTCACTGTCTCTAATCAGCAGCCTAACAATGCTCCGAGCACTCTGTAGATCTCAGGTTCTGGCCTCTTATGCATGTCGAATTTCCTCCTCTCCATCATTGGCTGGCAATGTCAGCAGTCAGCCTGGCCCTAAGTCCTGGAATTCCCTCCCTAAAACACACTGCCTCCCTCTCTCTCCTTTTAATTTGCTCCTTAAAACACATCTCTGTGACCATCTGTGACCTTAAAACAGAAGAGGTGACATGGTGGCACAGTGGTTTGCACTGCTGCCTCACAGCGCCAGGGACTCGGGTTCAATTCCGGCCTCGGGTCACTGTCTGTGTTGAGTTTGCACATTCTCCCCATGTCTGCGTGGGTTTCCTCCGGGTGCTCTGGTTTCCTCCCACACTCCAAAGGTGTGTGGGTTAGGTTGATTGGCCGTGCTAAATTGCCCCTTAGTGGGTGAGCAGGTTAAATAAGCAGGGTTATGGGGATAGGTCCAGGATGGGATTGTGGTCGATGCAGACTTGATGGTCGAATGACCTCCTTCTGCACTGTAGGATTCTATGATTCTACATCTCCCTTATGTGGCTCACTGACAAATTTTGTCTGGTAACATGGTGGGTGGCACAGTGGCTGGCACTGCTGCCTCACAGCGCCAGGGACCCGAGTTCGATTCCCGGCTTGGGTGACTGTGTGGAGTTTGCACGTTCTCCCCATGTCTGCATGGGTTTCCTCCGGGTGCTCCGGTTTCCTCCCACACTCCAAAGATGTGCAGCTTAGGGAGATCAGTGGGGTAAATGCGTATGGTTATGGGGTTAGTGCAGGATACGGGCCTGGGTAAGGTGCTCATTCGGAGAGTCAGTGGAGACTCAATGGGCCAAATGGCCTCCTTCTGCACTGTAGGGATTGTATGATTTAACATTCCTGGGACATTTTACCACATTAAATGCATGATAGACATGCAGGTTGCTGTTTAGCAAACTCAAAGTCAAGTGGAAAATAATGCAACCAGAATTAGCAAATTTGCATTAAGTCCAATTAACAGTCCAACATTAATTTCTAGTTATCTTACCTATAGCCCCATGGGCCAACATCAAATGCTATTTCTTAATAAATCTCCTTCTGGCATGTAATAGAGAAATGCTTCAAAAGAAATTGAGTGGGAGGCACTAACGGAAACATGACACATTCATAGAATCCCTACAGTGCAGAAGGAGGCCATTCGACCCATCGAGCCTGCACCGACCACAATCCCACCCAGGCTCTATCCTTGTAACCCCATATATTTACCCTGCTAATCCCCCTGACACTAATGGACAATTTAGCATGGCCAATCCACCTAACTTGCACATCTTTGGACTGCGGGAGGAAACCGGAGCACCCGGAGGAAACCCACGCAGACACGGGGGGAATGTGCAAACTCCACACAGACAGTGACCCAAGCCGGGAATCGAATCCGGGTCCCTGGAGCTGTGAGACTGTGCCACCCTTGGTTCTTGGTAAATTACAAGTATAGACCCCCACAAAGTTACACATTTCTATGTAAGCTATTGTTTCACTAGGTAAATCTGTTTCACACATCAGGAGTAAATGTGATTTAAACCACTGAAGCTTTTCTCTTCTGATTTAAGGTAATTTTAACTTAACTTGCTGGGGTGAAATCTCATCCAGTCAGGAGAAAGTCAGTTTTACGCTCCATTGTTTTCTGCTTAGAGATTCATATCCCAGCTATAAATATATTCAATGATGGAACATTCACACCCACACATTCACAAGCCTTTGGACGAAGTAATTTTGGAACCATGGAATCCCGACTGTGCAGAAGGAGGCCATTCAGCCCATCGAGTCTACACCAACCCTCTGAAAGAGCATCTACCCAGGTCCACCTCCCATCGCCCTATTTCCGTAACCCCACACATTTAGCATGGCCTATCCCCCTAACCTGCACATCTTTGGACACTAAGGGGCAATTTAGCAGGTCAATCCACCTAACTTGCACATCTTTGGACACTAAGGGGCAATTTACTATGGCCAATCCACCTAACTTGCTCATCTTTGGACACTAAGAGCCAATTTAGCATGGCCAACTGACCTAACCTGCACATCTTGGGACACTAAGGGGCAATTTAGCATGGTCAATCAACTTAACCTGCACATCTTTGGACTGTGGGAGGAAATCGGACCACCCCGGAGGAAACTCACTCAGATACGGGGAGAATGGGCAAACTCCACATGGACAGTGACCCGTGGCTGGAATTGAACCCGGGTCCCTGACGCTGTGAGGTAGCTGTGCTAACCACTGTGCCACCGTGCCGTGCCGACTTCTCCTTCTCCCTGTTGAAGGTTCTCATTAAAATCTACCTCTTTGATCAACATTTGGCCATCCACTCTAATATTTCCCTATTGTATCTCGAACCCTTTGCTTTTGAACGCTCCTGTGAAACTCCTGAGATAGTATTACTGGGTCAAGGGTGCTTGACAAATACAAGTGATTGTTCTGGCTGTTAAGTGGCGTGTCGCAGCCAGTGTTTGTTCTCTGTGAGATGTACAGAGTGACTTCCGAGGAGGTCAGAGACTATTTTCTTTCAGTAAAACGCTTCAGCGGCCATTGGAGAAGATCAACTTTTAAAACGTTACCAAATAATCGATGCCTTCTTCAAAACCAGGAAGAGAAAAGTTCCTTACAAACGCATTCATGGCCACTGGCAGCAATTCAATTCTAACCTTCAAGATTAATACACATTTCAACCCGTGATAGAGGGCTTCACGATCAGGTTGCTGCATTGAATACGACACCAACTAAGTCACCAGCATTCTGTACATGGTAAATACAGGGTGCTGAGTTAGCTGGCAAATTGGTGTTTACTTCCCAGCAAGATTGTCCTGGTGTGATTTATGACATTACAAGCACATCTTACTTACTCCAAAGCCATTTGATTCCTCCTTATTTTCTATTCACCGGGAACAACTTGCATTTGCAGAACAGCTTTTACACAAAGTAAACAACTCCAGGTTCCTCACAAAGACATCAAGAAAAGAATGGGCACTGAATCAAAGGGGGAAGTGTTGGCACGAGTGATTGGTAGCTTGGTCAAAGAGTTGGGTTTCAGAGAGGAGCTTTGACAAAAGGGAGCAAGGTGAAGCGGATGAGGGCTTCAGGGAGGGAATTCCCAGAGCTTGTGGGAAGTCATGGCTACTATTGGTGGAGCAAGTTACGAAGGGTGGGATTTTCCGGTCCTTCCCACCGGCAGATCTTTGCATTCGGCCCAAGGCGACCTCCCCACTGTGCGATG
Source organism: Mustelus asterias (assembly GCF_964213995.1). Taxonomy (NCBI): domain Eukaryota; kingdom Metazoa; phylum Chordata; class Chondrichthyes; order Carcharhiniformes; family Triakidae; genus Mustelus; species Mustelus asterias. Next base: position 9,973,718 of record NC_135806.1, read on the forward strand.
GGTTACCCAGTGGTGGGACGGGCGAGCTACTCAAGATGGCGTAGACAGCAGTGAGACTGGAAGGTCCCGCCAGTGGTGAGCCACCAGAAAACATGCCCTTGAGGTGGTGGTGAGCTGCCTTCTTGCACTGCTGTGTAGGTACTCCCATAGTGCTGTTAGGGAGGGAGCTACAGCAATCTGACCCAGTGACAGTGAAAGAACATAGAATCAAGAATCCCTGCAGTGCAGAAGGAAGCCATTCGGCCCATCGAGTCTGCACCGACTACAATCCCACCACAGGCCCTATCCCCGTAACCCCACCTAAATCCGGGGAAAGGCAAGGTATATGGACAAACTGGAGCTGGGATGGTGGTTTCAAAGGAAGAAGGGCTCAAGGTGAGGCTTCCTTTTGAGGAGGAAGTTGATGGTGGCTGCTTTCAAAGGGAAGGGGGTCATAACTGAGGAGGGAATGGTGGCAAGGAGGGAAAGTTGGATCAAATGTTATGTAAAAAAAAACAGGATATAGGTTTCATGGATGAGATGAGCAAACACGAGAGAAAAGAGGAGAGAAACTGGAGGCAGTGGTAGGTTTAGGGTTAAGCGCAGAGGTTCTGGGGGTGTTGGTTTCTGGTGGGAACTTTGGTTTGGTAGAAAGGATGGTGCCTGACATTAGTGACAAAGACACTTCCAATTTGAGGGTGATACAGCTGAGAGCGGAGAAAAGAAGCTTGGAAGACATCATTGCTCTCAGCATGATCCCACAATCATTCCGACCGAGTAAAGCCTAATGGCGCCACATCTAGTCCAGCCATATGGATGGTAATCCACTGCTATAGTCTTCATTCCTTACACTTGAAGAAATAAGGATGTGGATGAAACCAAGAGAAATAACTAGGATGATGAACTGTTGAGGTTTGAAAGGGACAGGAGCATCAAAGGGTGAGCTGAGGGAACAAACTAACAGCTACAGAATTATTATGGTAAAGAAAAGACCGAAGGCTGGTCCATTTGAGCACTGTTGGATCAGATATACAAATTCAAAAATATTTCCAAACTTTATACAAAGTGATGTATGTGGGCGACGTATAGAAAGAACCAATTCTTAAATTCCTAATCTCATCATCCAACATTTTTTGCATTTTGTGCATCATGCACAACATTTTTTGCCCATCTCTAGTTGCCCTTGGGAAGTTGGTGTTGAGCCACCTTCATGAACCATCTGGTGCAGGTACACGCATGGCGTATGGACGACAAGGGGCCATTTATTTGTGAGGTACATTCGCCAAACAATGAAGGAGGATCACGGAACGCCAAAATCGTTGATACTGTGACAGTCGTGATGAAACTGGAAAATAAGGCCAAGGAATTATAACAGAAAGCAAGAAGTTGACTTAACAAATGAATGCTTTGGAGTGGGAGTTTCACCGCGTGGGAACATGAGTCACTGGCTCGCTCGCTACACTTTTCTGTTCAAAAATTCACCCCATGACTTCTTAAATTGTGAAAAGCATCTTTGAGAAAAAGAATGCAGATGACTGAGTGCTATTTATATAACCAAGCTCCCTTACCTTGTTTGTAGTCTGTTCAGTTTGCGCTGAAATTGTTCGTCATTGAAGGATGTATTTAAAGCTCGATGGAATCGCTGAAAAGGATAAACAGGTTATTCACTGTGTTTGCAATCTACTTTTCTTCCATTCATTCGTGGGATGTGGGCTAGACCAGCATTTATGGCCCATCCCATGAGGGATGGCCTCAAAATAAGGGGGAGCAGATTTAGGACTTAGTTGAGGAGGAACTTCTTCACCCAAAGGGTTGTGAATCTGTGGAATTCCCTGCCCAGTGAAGCACTTGAGGCTACCTCGTTGAAAGTTTTTAAGACAAAGATAGATTTTTGAACAGTGAAGGAATTAAGGGTTATGGTGAGCGGGCGGGTAAGTGGAGTGAGTCCACAAAAAGACCAGCCATGATTTTATTGAATGGCGGAGCAGGCTCGAGGGGCCAGGTGGCCTACTCCTGCTCCTAGTTCTTATATTCTTATCCTAAATTGCCCTTGAGAATGTGGTGGTGAGCTGCCTTCTTGCACTGCTATGTAGGACTCCCACATGCTGTTAGGGAGGGAACTCAGCAATTTGGCCCAGTGACAGTGAAGGAACATAGAATCAGAGAATCCCTACAGTGCAGAAGGAGGTCATTCGACCCATCGAGTCTGCACTGACAACAATCCCACCCAGGGCCCTATCCCCGTAACTCTACGTATTTACCTTGCTAATCCCCCTGACACTAAGGGGCAATTTAGCATGGCCAATCCACCTAACCCGCACATCTTTGGACTGTGGGACGAAAGCAGAGCACCCAGAGGAAACCCACGCAGACACGGGGAGAATGTGCAAACTCCAGACAGACAGTGCCAGGCAAGTTTTTTTTACACAGAGGGTGGTGAATGTCTGCAATGCGCTGCCCCCTGGGGAGGTGGTGGGAGTAGGTATGATAGCAGCATTTAAGGGGAAACTAGACGAATACATGAATAGGATGGGAATGGAAGGATACGGACTCTGTAAGTGCATACGGTTTTAGTTTAGGCAGGCATCATGATCGGCGCAGGCTTGGAGGGCCGAAGGGCCTGATCTTGTGCTGTATTATTCTTTGTTCACACAGACAGTCACCCAAGGCCAGAATCGAACCCGGGTCCCTGGTGCATTGAGGCAACCGTGCTAACCACTCTGCCACCGTGTCAATGATATAATTTTAATCCAGGATAGAATGAGCTTGGAGGCGAAGATTGGAGCTAGGTAATAGTGTGTCCAGGCACCTGCTGTTGTCTCAATCTGGGTGTTAGAGGAAGCCTTAGTGAGTCGCTGCAATGCAGGCTGGTCCATCTTGTGGCCCGAGGGCCGAATGCAGCTATAAAAACCCTGCCAAAAGGTCCCAGAAGCCAGTGTTCACAATGCCGGTCAAACAGCAAGTTTGAATGGAAGAATCCTCATGGAGCTGCTCCTCCAATCACAGGCTGTTCCTTTCCTATGTTTTTGGCTAATAGGCTCAGCGGTGAGCCAATCCGCAGCAAATGTGAGAAACAATCTGTGATTGGAGCAGCAGTGAGGTTGAGTTCAGGGCCTGAGGAACTGGACCCCGGGGAACCGAGGGCTGGGGAGCCGGCTCGGGTAGCCGAGGGCGGAATGTCAAAGAGTGAGGTCAGGGAAGCGAGGGCTGGGGAGCAAGGCTCAAGGAGTGGAGGTGTCGGGGTGTTGTACCCAGGGGGCACAGGTGCTGGGTAGCAGGGCCCAGGCATCCAGACCTGGAGATGGTCCGTGCCTGGCACTTATGTGGCACAAACAATTCAAACGACAACAACACTTAGTTAGGTGGATTGGCCATGCTAAATTGCCCCTTGGTGTCTGAAGATGTGCAGGTTAGGTGGATTGGCCATGATGCAAGGTGGCACAGTGGTTAGCACTGCTGCCTCACAGCACCAGGGATACAGGTTCAATTCTAACCTCGGGTGACTGTGTGGAGTTTGCACGTTCTTCCCGTGTCTGCGTGGATTTCCTCCGGGTGCTCTGGTTTCCTCCCATAACCCAAAGATGTGCGGGTTAGGTGGATTGGCCATGCTGAATTGCCCCTTAGTGTCAGAGGGATTAGCAGGGTAAATATGTGGGATTATGGAGATAGGACCTTGGTGGAATTGTTGGTGCAGGCACAATGGACCGAATGATCTCCTTCTGCACTGTAATGTAGTGCAGTGATCAATGCGTGGGGTTACGGGGATGGGCAAGGGGGTGGGGGGGCGGGGGGCAGTGGCCTTGGGAGAGTGCTCTTCGGAGAGTTGGTGCAGGTATGATGGGCTGAATAGCCTCCTTCTGCATTGTAGAGATTCCATGAGATGCGCGCTCTCATAAATGACCAAACTAGTAAGTTAATCCATTATGGAACCTCGCAATAACCATGTGGGTCTGTGCTGAGATGTGACGATTTGTAACAAATGCAACAATATAGCCACGATCACCAGCCTTAGAATCAGCAAGGGTATCGTATTCCAATCACAACCCAGTTACCACTGCTGATGGAGAGATACTCAGATGTCAGGAGCAGAGTATCGATCCCACTGGTACTCTCAAAGGCCTCCTCAGAGCAGATGAGGCGATGAGAAGACTTGAGAGAGGCGTCAAAAGTTAAGAATGGTTTTGATCATCGTAAATAAAGAGAAACTGCAGTGAAGGGGCACAGCCTGAAGATAATTGACAAAAGAGGTGACAAGAAATTCAGTTTCTCAGTGGGCTGTCGCGATCTGGAATGCATGGCCGATGTATAAAGTCACCAGGGGCTTGGATTGGATGAATGTACATGGAGCGAGGTTTTCCGGCCGCGCTCGCCCCAAAACTGGAAAATCCCGCCCCAGGCCAATGGACCGTTGCGTGGTCTATGGTCTTTCCCCTCCGCCCGCTACAATTGCCGTGGCAGGCGCAATGGGAGAAATCCCCCCCATAGCCTTTTTCCCAGGGAGGGTGAATTGAAAACCAGAGGGCATAGGTTAAAGTGAGAGGGAAAAGATTTAAAATGGACCTAAGGGGCAACTTCTTCACACAGAGTATTTAAAAAAAAATATTTATTCATGGCACATGGGCGTCGCTGGCTGGGCCAGCATTTATTGCCCATCCCTAGTTGCCCTTCCTCAGAGGGCAATTGCTGTGGCTCTGGAGTCACATGTAGGCCAGGCCAGATAAGGACGACAGATTTCCTTCCCTAAAGGGTCATTAGTGAACCAGATCAGTTTTTCCAACAATTGACAATGGTTTCATGGTCATCAATAGATTCTTAATTCCAGATTTTATGGAATGAGCTTCCAGAGAAAGTGGTTGAGGCAGGTACAACAGCAACATTTAAAAAGCATTTAGATAAGTACATGGATGGGAAAGGATTAGTGGGATATGGGCTAAACGCGGGCAATTGGGACTAGCTGGGAGGGCACCATGGTCAGCATGGACCGGTTGGGCCGATGGGCCTGTTTCGTGCTATATCGCTCTGTGACTATGAGTGGGATTTTATGGCCTCACTCGTCTCGAAACCATAAAATCCCGCCCAAGGTCAACTGACCTACCCATTGTCCATCCCTCGCCCACTCCGATTCCCATGGCGGGCAAAATTCCGGCATATGTCTCTGAAGGATGATGTAAACATATTCAGTAGTAACATTCGAAAGAGAATTGGATAGATACTTGAAGGGAATAAAATCTACAGGAATCTATGAGAAAAGAACAGGAGTGTGCAACCACCAGGAGCAGGCACAGAGATGGGAACGGAATGGCCCCCATCCATGCTGCACCATTTATTTGATTCTTTTAAAAAGTATCAGGTCAGGGAAGGTAACAATGGGATTGCAACTGAGCGAGTCAAATTCTTTAGGGAAGGAAATCCAGCTAAAAATTGGCAAGTGACTAATAACACGCTATGTGTCAGGAAAAATCTTGAGGGCATGAAAATAACAGGGAAACCCAATAAATTGGAATGTGTTCTGCTCTTCTTACAAGTGGAAACTACTGAAAGGCAGGGCAGTTTGGTTAGGGTAATGGAACTAGTGCTTTTGATATGTTGATGAGCCTAGCAACACTGAAAACAGATGTATACCTAAGGCAAGTTGGTAACAATGGGAGATTGAACATAAAGGGATTGAATAAGATGTCACAGATTCAAAGGAGGAGACAAGGTGTGAACTTCGCATTTACATTCTGAAAGGTAGACTCATAAAATGGAAGGTAATAAAGTCTGACTTCTGAAGAGGTTCGTTCAGACGAGAGAAGATCACAAGGCGGAAAAAAAACATATTAGAGACAATCCAACCTATGCAAGGGTAGACCTTCAGAGACATCAACCCACAGCAGGAATAGTTGGTTTAACTCCCAGAAAGCTGTGTCTGTGAAGAAAGTCTGCCTTGAACAAACAGTTGTTTTGTCTGACATCAGAAGCAACTCCAAAAAAATAGAGCTAACTGCCTGGTGTGGTAGCTATTATTGGATTTTGCTTAGAACTTTAAAAAAATCTGAGATGTTGTGGAAGTCTGGGGAGAATGAGCAGTCGTGAAATAAAGGTGTTTAGAATGGCTAAAGTTAGTGATACGGTGTTTCGCCATTGTTTTAATTAAGTGTTGTCTATTTTGTTGCTTAATAAAAATTTATTTCATTTATAATCATCACAAAACACCTGGGACATCATCCTGTGCTTTTCAAATCATTCTTCACATTATTTCAAATTGGAAAATACGGTCAAATGCCCTTGTTTCCCTTCTGGGATAACCTGGCGTTTACCATCAGCAATGCTCTTAACACACGCGCACCACTCTGTGGGATGTGGGCATCACTGACAAGGCTGGCATTTGTTGCCCACCTCTCGTGGCTCTTGAACTGAGCAGGTCATTTCAGAGGCAACCACATTGCTGTGTGGATCTGCAGTTATGTGGAGGCCAGATCAGGTCAGGACAGCAGATTTCCTTCCCTGAAGGAAACTAGTGAAAGATGTTTTTTTTAACAACAGTCAATGATAGTTGTCATGGTCACGATGAGACTAGCTTTATATTCCAGATTAATGAACTGAATTTAAATTTCACCAATTGCCTTGGTGGGATTTGAACCCGTGTCCCCAGAGCATTAGCCAGGGCCTCTGGAATACTAGCCCAATGATATCACCACTACACCACCATCTTCCCATTATATGACATGAGTTTCCCTGTTCCTTTTGTAGAAAAGTCATGTACTAGGAAACATAGGTTTAAGGTGCGTGGGGAAAAGTTTAGAGGAGATGTGTGAGGCAAGTTTTTTTGCACAGAAGGTGGTGAATGTCTGGAACGTGCTGTTCGGGGAGGTGTTGGGAGCAGGTACGATGATGGCATTTAAGAGGCATCTAGACAAATACGTGAATAGGATGGGAATGGAAGGATACGGACTCCGTAAGTGCACACGGTTTTAGTTTAGACAGGCATCATGATCGGAGCAGGCTTGGAGGGCCGAAGGGCCTGTTCCTTTGCTGTACCGTTCTTTGTTCTTCTATGTCCTTTGTTCCAAATTCTCTAAAGGAGGTACTTGGAGGAGCAGGGCAGCACTCTTAATGGTTCCATAAGGCTTACCAATTTATTCGATTTTAAAGGGTTGTGAAAACAGAGAGAGGGTTTAAAGGGTTACAATGTAAGGATAGGTTTATATAGATTAGGCTTCCATTTGCATTAATACAAAAGCCTAAGGGGTAACATACCTGGGGTGTTCAAAGGAATTGATAAGGTAGATAAAGTGAACTCATTTTCTCAGTGAGGGGAGTCCCAAAGTTAGACAGCATAACCACAAAATTAGAGTTAAGGCGTCTTGTCAGGAAGCACGTGTCACATTAAGAGTAATGACATTCTGCAACTCGCTCCTCCAAATAACTGTTGAGGCTGGAGATCAGATTGGAAAATGTCAAAACTGAGATGGATTAATTTTTGTTAGGCAAGGGTTTGAAGAGTTACAGAACCAAGATGGGTATGATGGAGGTAAGGTACAGATCAGCTGTGTTCTACTTGCTTGGCAGAACAGGTGCGAGGGGCTGAATGGCCTCCGCCTGTCCTTATGAATGTCATCCACGTAAGGACAAAACCCACTCTGCTAACGTATGGACAGCCTCATAAATCTGACTAGTTTTCCTCCTATGAACATGTCTCCTGCTTCACTGAGCTTCAGCTCCCAGGAGACACTGGAAGAACCCGCTCAGGAATGCAGTCTGCTTCTTTGATACATAATCAATTTTGCAGACAACCAAAATAATGGACTAAAAAGTTGTCTACCAAGTGGATTTTCCAATCAATGTGCACATATAAAGTATTACCTGCCAATTTCTACTTCCCATTTTTGGCTCGTGTCCACACCAATCACCAGGCAAGAGAGTTCTCTTCCTGTTGGGGAGCACTTCAGCGGTCACGGGCATTCGGCCTCTGATCTCCGGGTAAGTGTTCTCCAAGGCGGCCTTCACGACACACGACAACGCAGAGTCGTTGAGCAGAGACTGATAGCCAAGTTCCGCACACATGAGGACGGCCTCAACCGGGATCTTGGGTTCATGTCACACTATCTGTAACCCCCATGACTTGCCTGGGCTTGCAAAATCTCACTAACTGTCCTGGCTGGAGACAATACACATCTCTTTAACCTGTGCTTAACCCTCTCTCCACTCACATTGTCTGTACCTTTAAGACTTGATCACCTGTAAAGACTCGCATTCCAACCATTATTTTGTAAATTGAGTTTGTGTCTTTATATACCCTGTTTGTGAACAGAACTCCCACTTACTTGACGAAGGAGCAGCGCTCCGAAAGCTAGTGGCTTTTGCTACCAAATAAACCTGTTGGACTTTAACCTGGTGTTGTGAGACTTCTTACCACACTAGATTGTCCAGACAATATGATGCACTCTTCACTATTCCAATTTCAATTCTCTTCTCGCACCAAGTGATGCACTGACGCAGACTCTTATCTGTTTCAATAGCTAGTAAGTTGCTAGTCTGTCACCAGGGGTTTATAGCTTGGGGGGCGCCACTGCATCAAGCATGGCTGACCAGGAATCTCTCCCAGTCTTACCGCAGATATTGGTGTGTTTGGATGGATTTTGCAGGTTGACGCTCAACCTGTTTGACCTTGTTATGAATGCACCTTCCTTGGCCAACAAGGGCAGCACGGTGGCACAGTGGTTAGCACCACTGCCTCACAGTGCCAGGGACCCAGGTTCGATTCCCGGCTTGGGTCACTGTCTGTATGGAGTTTGCACATTCTCCCCGTGCCTGCGTGAGTTTCCTCTGGGTGCTCCTGTTTCCTCCCACAGTCCAAAGATGTGCAGGTTAGGTGGATTGGTCATGCTAAATTGCCCCTTAGTGTCAGGGGGACTAGCTAGGGTAAATGCATGGGATAGGGAATAGGGCCTGGGTGGGATTGTGGTCAGTGCAGACTCGATGGGCCAAATGGCCTCCTTCTGCACTGTAGGGATTCTATGATTCTAAGTCCAGGGGTGGGACTTGAACCCAGAGCTTCTGGCTCAGAGGCAGCGGCAAAATCCACTGCATGACTTTACTGTGGACCTGTGACTCACTGGATCTGTATTAAGGATGCTCAGATGTACCTCGACTGGTCCAGTTGCCTGGACTCTCAGTTATGGACTGCCCTTGCTATCAACCTTTCCACTTCTCTCCCCTGCTCTAAGATACTTCTTTGGTTAGGATTTTGGTCATCTCTTTTCATGGCTCCATGTCCAATTAAACAAAGATATGAGCTGGGAGCAGGAGTAGGCCACTCGGCCCCTTGAACCTGTCCGCCATTCAATAAGATCATGGCTGATCTGATTATAACCTCAACCCCACATTCCTGCCAAACCCCCAATAACCTTTCACCCCCTTGTTAATCAAGAATCTGTCTAGCTCTGCCTTAGAAAATATTCCAAGACTATCGGCGGAATTTTCCCATCCTGCCCTCTGTGGGAATTGGAGTGGGCAAGGGGCAGATCATGGAAAGATACGTTGACCTCGAGCGAGATTTTATGGTTTTGGGACGAGCGAGGCCATAAAATCCCGCCCTCTCCATTCACTGCCTTTTGAGGAACAGAGTTCCAGAGGCTCAAGGCTCTCTGAGGGAAAGAAATTCTCCTCATCTCCGTCTTAAATGAGCAACCCCTTATTTTCAAACAGTGACCCCTAGTTCTAGAATCTCCCACAAGAGAAAACATCCTCTCCACATCTTGAAGGTTTTGATCAAGTTGCTTCTTGCTCTTCTAAACCCTTTCCTCCAATGCCGCCCATTCAAAGAACAACAAGAGGAGCACCCGGAGGAAACCCACGCAGACACGGGGAGAATGTGCAGACTCCGCACAGACAGTCACCCGAGGCCGGAATCAAACCCTGGTCCCTGGCACTGTGAGGCAGCAGTGCCCCTATGTATGAAATAGTTCATGCCCTCGTGCTGTTTCAATGGGGGAACCATTAGCAACGCTACATTTCATTGACCCTTACCTGGCTTGTATGGAGCCAATACTTAAGCCGCGGCTTCCTTTTGATCCGGGGAAGCACCAGTCTGTAGATTATATGCTCGCCGACTGTTGCAAGGAGGGAACCGATGACACCAACGCAGAGCAACACGAAGAGTCCGGAAAAGTGCTTGATGCCCATTTGTAAAGTCTGTGAACAGAGAGCAAGTGCCTCCATTACCCCTCGGGAATTCAGTTGTTAAGAAGCATATAAAATATTCTGGGCAATGGGAGGTTAGGTGAGTGCCGTGCTCTTCAATTTGGTGTTGCAACCTATTTCTCCCCCCGGACAAAATCCACACGCCCTGAGTTTTCCCAGCTCGGCAGAGCTTGGGGTTAAGCTGTTTAATAGTTTATGGCTGGTAATGGCATGGCATGAGGGCAATTTTAACTTTGGCCAATTCGACCGAAAACAATCAGCTGCCCGACACGCATCTCTCCCAGATTTGTCAAGCCGGGGAAGATCACACAGCTGGGATATACAGAGGGAAAGTGGGAAGCAGAGGGGAAAAGAAGGAACTGCATAAATAAGGCACAAAGGGAATTGGACAGGGAAGGCAAGCAAGCAGACAGCTACAAAGAGAGACAGATGTTAAATAAATAACCTACGAGTAATGCCACAGGAGATCATCTAATGCATAAAGTGCCAATGACGTTTGCAAGTTGAACTTTTGGGATTCTTCATCACTTTGACTGTCAATGTTTTAGCTCATAGTAGTCAAAATAGGTTCCTCAGATCCATGGCTGGAATTAAGTTTATTTATTAGCGTCACAAGTAGGCTTACATTAACACTGCAATGAAGTTACTGTGAAAATCCCCGAGTCGCCACACTCTGGCGCCTGTTAGGGTACACTGAGGGAGAATTTAGCACGGCCAGTGCACCCTAACCAGCACGTTTTTCGGACTGTGGGAGGAATCATAGAAACCCAACAGTGCAGAAGGAGGCCATACAGCCCATCGAGTCTGCACCAACAACAATCCCTCCCCAAAACCTATCCCCATAACCCCACATATTTACCCTGCTAACCCTTCTAACCTACACATCCTGGGACACCAGGGGACAATTTATTATGGCCACTCCACCTAACTCGCACATCTTTGGACTGTGGGAGGAAACCGGGGCACCCGGTGGAAGCCCACGCAGACACGGGGAGAATGTGCAAGCTCCACACAGACAGTCTCTCAAGCGGGGAATCGAACTCGGGTCCCTGGTGCTGTGAAGCAGCGGTGCTAACCACTGTCCCACCGTCCCCCCCCAATCGGAATTCTCCAATCTTGTTCTCCCTGCCATCACTGCCAGCGAGAACGGAGAATTTGGCGCTCAGCCAAAACTCCATTCACTGCAGCGGGTCCGGAGAATCCCAGCCGCGGGCGAGGTCGGAGAATTCTGGCCCCTTGAAATCACTTTGAAATTTGAGATTGATGGACCTTGGTTAACCAAAGATCATAGAATCATAGAATCCCTATAGTGCAGAAAGAGGCCATTCTGCCCATTGAGTCTGCACTAGCTACAATCCCTCCCAGGCCCTATTCCCATGAACCCACATATTTACCCTGCTCATCCCCCTGACACTAGGGCCAATTCAGCATGGCCAATCAAACTAACTCGTGCATCTTTGGACGGTGGGAGGAAGCCGGAGCACCTGGAGGAAACCCACGCAGACACGGGGAGAACGTGCAAACTCCACACACACAGTGACCCAAGCCGGGAATCGAACCCCAGTCTCTGGTGCTGTGAGGCAGCAGTGCTAACCACTGTGCCCACCGTGCCGCCCAAATGCTCCATGTTCAGCCGCAATCACGCTGAAAGGCAGCGGAACAGGTTTGAAGGACGGAGTGGCCTCCTTCTGTACCTAAGATCAGCTATCAGGGTAACCCATCCAACTTCGTATGTGTGCGCATAGGACTAAAGAGGAAAAGGAATCTCCACTGTAAAGAGTTCACAGCAGATTCTGTTTCGAAACAACATAGCGACTCTGCCAGCTTTCATTAACCGGTGCGCACCTTCGCTGGGTTCTGTTTTTATTTTTGGGAGTAATATTCAGTGCACACACAAGGTGGCAGCAGAGGCTCTCCTCACTGGAAGGAACTTTATCCTGTGGAGGATGTTAATTCACACAGGGATAAAGCTGCTGCCTCAAAGTCAAAGGATGGAAAAAAATAGATGGCCAATTCGCTACAGTTTTTACTTTAAGGCACAGCTTTGCATTTTGAGTTCTGGGGCAGAACTTCCTGTGTCTCCATGACCAGGGACAAGTGCGATCAGGGTGCAAAGGCAATACCTGATGTGAAAGACCTCCGCTCCTGAATTTCCTCAATCCTTTATATTCTTCCTATCCATCCCTCCAGCCAGACACGTTTCAGTTCCTGCAATGGTTCTGTTCCCAGGGCGAAGAGAAACACGCTGAAAGTTGCCAATTGGGCAGATGTTGCCGTTGGAAAAATGGGTGCACGTGTGGGCGTGACATCAGGCGTAACTTACATGGGTTTCCTCCGGGTGCTCCGGTTTCCTCCCACAGTCCGAAAGACGTGCTGGTGAGTTGCATTGGCCATGCTGAATTCTCCCTCAGTGTACCCGAACAGGCGCCGGAGCGTGGCGACTAGGGGATTTTCACTGTAGCTTCATTGCAGTGTTAATGTAAGCCTACTTGTGACACTAATAAATAACTTGATAAAACACTCTTCCCCTCATAATTTGTTACAAGGAGAGGCTGGATAGACTGGGACTTCTTTTCTCTGGAGGGTAGGAGGCTGAGGGGTGATCTTATAGAGGTCTATAAAATAATGAGGGGCATAGACCAGCTAGATAGTCAATATCTTTTCCCAAAGGTAGGGGAGTCTAAAACTAGAGGGCATAAGTTTAAGTTGAGAGGGGAGAGATACAAAAGTGTCCAGAGGGGCAATTTTTTCACACAGAGGGTGGTGAGTGTCTGGAACAAGCTGCCAGATGTAGTAGTAGAGGTGGGTACAATTTTATCTTTTAAAAAGCGTTTAGACAGTTACATGGGTAAGATGGGTATAGAGGAATATGGGCCAAATGTGGGCAATTGGGACGCGCTTAGGGGTTTAAAAAAAAAGGGCAACATGGACAAGTTGGGCCGAAGGTCTTGTTTCCATGCTGTAAACCTCTATGACTCTAAGACCTCAATCAAGTCACCCTCTCAGCCTTCTTTGTTCAAACCTATCCAATCTCTCCTCATAACTACACTTTTGTAGCCCTGGCAACATTCTTGTAAACCTCCTCTGCACTTTCTCTCCGATGTTCCTACATTCTGCTGCCTGAACCCCACCACAACCCGCTTCTACAGTCTTACCAGCAACCGCTGCCCACCCTTCTACTGTGCCCCAGAACAACCACCGCTTCCACCCCCACCATGCCCCCCTGGCCGAAGTGTGCCTTATTCTTTTTCCCCAGAGCTGGATCTCCATGATCAAACCACACGCGATGAGCTGAATATTCCGCCTCCTGAACAGGCTGAAGGGGAGTCTCAGGAATATTGTTGAGCACCTTCCCATATCTCGGCAGCCACCAATGACAAGGAGGTAAGCTGTGAGCCCAGCCTTCCACAAAATACGGCAGTGAGTGCTCGACAACAACACGGAGCTCCGCGAGTCGACGCAAGTCCCAGTGTGCAGAGCAGTTTTTGTCACCACACTCCTGCACTACACTGAGACTGGGACCGAGCAGCGACACGTGAGTGCTGGAGGGACTCCATCAGCAATACCGCTCCTGATACCTCCAGATTCAAGGGGAGGACAGTCGACCACCACTCGTGTCCGTGTTGAAGCTGAATCCACAAGGATTTGGCAAAACTCCAGCAAATTCAACTGGACTTGGCACGGTGTCTAGCTTGGTGAAAATCATCTCCCCCTACCCTAGTTTCTCAGTTATGTATCAAAGGCCCTATAGGAGGACTAAGCCCCTCAATTCTCTAGGCAGAGCAGAGAGTGCAAATCTAAACTGGCTTGCCTCGGTAAGTCTCACGGGGTTGATTCAGTTGTCGTATCCTCCTCAACTTATTCTGTAATCTGATCATAGGTCATAGAATTCCTACAGTGCAGAAGGACAAAGGGTCGTGAATGTAGCCCAATCCATCACGCAAACCAGCCTCCCATCCACTGACTCCGTCTACACTTCCTGCTGCCTCGGCAAAGCAGCCAGCATAATTAAGGACCCCATGCACCCTGGACATTCTCTCTTCCACCTTCTTCCGTCGGGAAAAGTCTGAGGTCATGTACCAACCGACTCAGGAGCAACTTCTTCCCTGCTGTCAACAGGTGCTTGAATGGTCCTATCACATAGTGAGCTGATCTTTCTCTACACCCGATCTGTGACTGTAACACTACATTCTGCACCCTCTCCTTTCCTTCTCCCCTATGTACTCTACGAACGGTATGGTTTGACTGGATAGTGCGTAAGAAACAATACTTTTCACTGTATCCAATACATGTGATAATAATAAATCATTGAATCTCAAGTGCAGAAGGAGGCCATTCGGCCCATCAAGCCTGTACCGACAACCATCCCACCGAGGCCCTATCCCCGTAACCCCACATATTTGCCCCGCTAACTCCCCTGACACTAAGGGGCAATTCAGCATGGCCAATCCACCTAACCCGCACAAGTTTGGACTGTGGGAGGAAACCGGAGCACCCGGAGGAAACCCACGCAGACACGGGGAGAATGTGCAAACTCCACACAGACAGTGACCCAAGCCGGGAATCGAAATCGGGTCCCTGGCGCTGTGAGGCAGCAGTGCTAACCACTGTGCCACCCTATCGAGTCAAATCAAATCAAAAAATCCTTCATCGCTTCGTTCCTGTCAGGTGTAAACCAACTCTCTTGAAGGCCTTGCAAAAGGGCAGCGTTGCTGAGAACACTCAAGGGGTTTGGTCCAAAATTATTTTTTTAAGGTAGGGCAGTCACGTTGGAAAAACTGGGAATCCCTGGAATGCACTCAAAGTGTGGATTTTCCATCCCTCAGCTCAGATTGACGCGAGTGGTACACAGCCTCGACCCCGGGGCATGAGAACATGTGACTGCGACACGGGGAAACGAGAGCACATGATGCAGATGCCCGAAAATGAAAGCACACGGCCAGGGACACCGGGAACATGAGGATACGTGACCAAGACAGTGAGACATAGAGGCACATCAAACAGATCCCAGTGACACTAATCACTCGTCAACTTTTCCTGACTCAGACTTCCCAGGAAATAAAGTTAACCTCAGAAAGACTCACTTCACTTTTCAAAAGTTTTTCAATTCACTGCAAAAAATGCACTGCAAATCTTTGGAGCGCTGTCAAATTTATTTAAAAACGCCTCCAGTTTTCTGTTACATTTCACAGCTAGCAATTAAAATTACTAATTTTGATATTACCACACTCGAGTTGCCAATATATCAGGCAAAATGTTTTGTTTTGTCTGATTTGCTCTTGGGATGTGAGTGTCACAGGCAGGGTCACCATCTATTGCCCATCCCTAATTATTCTTCAGAAGTTGGGATGAGCAACTTTTCCACATTTAGAACCATAGAAAATTACAGCTCAGAAACAGATCTTTTGGCCCTTCTTGTCTGTGCCGAACCATTTTTTGCCTAGTCCCACTGACCTGCACTTGGACCATATCCCTCCGCACCCCTCTCATCCATGAACCCGTCCAAGTTTTTCTTAAATGTTAAAAGTGACCCCGCATTTACCACTTTATCCGGCAGCTCATTCCACACTCCCACCACTCTCTGCGTGATGAAGCCTCCACTAATATTCCCTTTAAACTTTGGTTTCCTTGTGGTTAAAATTCCTTTGGTTCACAACCCGTCAGCATCATTTTACTCTCCATTAAACCTTTCTCCCCACCTGCAAAATACACCATCCCCCCACCACCAAGTTTAAGATGAAATTATCTAGCCCAGACAACCATGAACATGAAGGAGTTCAGTAGCCATTTTCTGCTGCGTTCTCCAGGAAATCTCTTGAAGATGCGCTTCTGCGCTTATGCACAAGTTTTCAAGTTTCACGTTAAGTTCTGTGGGCGGCGCGGTGGCACAGTGGTTAGCACGACTGCCTCACAGGGACCCAGCTCCAATTCCGGCTTCGGGTGACTGTGTGGAATTCTCCCTGTGTCTGCGTGGGTTTCCTCTGGGTGCTCCGGTTTCCTCCCCCACGTGCTGGTTAGGTGGATTGACCATGCTAAATTGTCCCTTAGTGTCCAAAGATGTATAGATTAGGGGGATTAGCCATGGTAAATATTTAGGGTTACGGGGTTATGGCCTGGATACGATGCTCTGTTGGAGAGTCGGTGCAGACTCGATGGGCTGAATGGCCTCCTTCGGCACTGTAGGGATTCTATGATTCAGCACTTCCTCTGTGCAGGACATATGTGTCACAATAATGAACTTGGCACTGCCGTCCTCAAGCCTGTTCCTCTCAACCTTCTGGGCTTCTGGCAGTCGACCAGAATGTACAGCGAGTGTTTAAATTAACCCCAGCGTCATTAGCCTGTGGTGTGCCAGTCCGAACACGTGACTGGCATTTGGGAATCTACTGGGTCACACCCAGCTACAGGCCAGTGCTTGGCTTCATCATCACGGAGTTGGAAAAAGGCTATGTATAGTAAAGTGAAATGTGCTGATGTTGGAAGCTTTTTCCCAGGGCAGAAATGTCAATTACAAGGGGGCAGAAGTTCAAGGTAAGGGGGGGGGGAAGTTTCAGTGGAGTAGTGCGGGGGAGGTTTTTTTTACACAGCAGGTGGTGGGGGCCTGGAATGCACTGCCAAGTGAGGTGGTTGAGGCAGATACGTTAGTGACATTTAGAACAAAGAACAAAGGACAAAGAAAACTACAGCACAGGAACAGGCCATTCGGCCCTCCAAGCCTGCACCGACCATGCTGCCCGACCGAACTGAAACCCTCTATCCTTCCGGGGACCGTATCTCTCTATTCATGTATTTGTCAAGACACCCCTTAAAAGTCACTACCGTATCTGCTTCCACTACCTCCCCCGGCAGCGAGTTCCAGGCACCCACCACCCTCTGTGTAAAAATCTTGCCTCGTACATCTCCTTTAAGCCTTGCCCCTCGCACCTTAAACCTATGCCCCCTAGTAACTGACTCTTCCACCCTGGGAAAAAGCTTCTGACTATCCACTCTGTCCATGCTCCTCATAATCTTGTAGGCTTCTATCAGGTCATCCCTCAACCTCCAGTGAAAACAAACCAAGTTTCTCCAACCTCTCCTCATAGTTAATGCCCTCCATACCAGGCAACATCCTGGTAAATCTTTCCTGCACCCTCTCCAAAGCCTCCACATCCTTCTGGTAGTGTGGCGACCAGAATTGAACACTATATTCCAAGTGCGGCCTAACTAAGATTTAAGATTCTCTGGATAGACACATGAGCAGGCGAGGAATAGAGGGATATAAGCAATTGGTCTAGATAGGACAACGTGATCGGCGCAGGCTTGGAGGGCCGAAGGGCCTGTGCCTGCGCTGTACTGTTCTTTGTTCTTTTTTTGTTTTGACTCTTTCACTTGTAGAGCAGCTATCGATGGTTAGGGGTTTCACTTCCACTCCAAGGGCTGGAGTACGACTAATCCAGGTTAACACTTCAGTGTCGTGCTAACAAAATGACTCAACATTTGGCGGTGCCACTGTTTTTCGAATCAGCAGTTAAACCCAATCCCCGTTTGCTCTCTGGGGTGGCGTGTGGAACTATTTCGAAGAAGACTCGTGGAGTTATCTCCAATGTCTTGGCTAATGTTTAACCCTCAGCCAATGTCAGTAAAGCAGATTATCTGGCAGCACGGTGGCACAGTGGTTAGCACTGCTGCCTCACAGCACCAGGGAGCTGGGTTCGATTCCCAGCTTGGGTCACTGTCTATGTGGAGTTTGTACATTCCCGCCGTGTCTGCGTGAGTTTCCTCCGGGCGCTCCAGTTTCTTCCCACAGTCCAAAGATGTCCGGGTTAGGTTGACTGGCCATGTTCAATTGACCCTAGTGTCAGGAGGATTAGCAGGATAAATGTGTGGGGTTGCGGGAGTGGGGCCTGGGTAGGATTGTGGTTGATGCAGACTCGATGGGCTGAGTGGCCTCCTTCTGCACTGTAGGGATTCTATAGATTCTATGGTTTATCGCATTGCTGTTTGGGTGAACTTGCTGAGGGCAAAATGGTTGTTGCATTTCCTGCCTTACAACAATGACTAAGCTACTTAATTGGTTGTAAAGTGCTTCGGCACAGCCTGAAGCCTGGGTGGGCGCTATATAAAGGCAGATCCTCCTTTTTTGTCATTCATTTATAAATACTGTCATTTATATTAATGATTTGGATGAGAATATAGGAGGCATGGTTGGTAAGTTTACAGATGACACCAGGATTGGTGGCACAGTGGACAGCAAAGAAGGTTATCTCGGATTGCAACGGGATCTTGATCAATTGGGCCAGTGGGCTGACGAATGGCAGATGGAGTTTAATTTAGATAAATGCGAGGTGATGCATTTTGGTAGATTGAACCAGGGCAGGACTTACTCAGTTAATGGTAGGGCGTTGGGGAGAGTTACAGAACAAGAGATCTAGGGGTACATGTTCATAGCTTTTTGAAAGTGGAGTCACAGGTGGACAGAGTGGTGAAGAAGGCATTCAGCATGCTTGGTTTCATTGGTCAGAACATTGAATACAGGAGTTGGAATGTCTTGTTAAAGTTGTACAAGAGATTGATAAGGCCACACTTGGAATACTCTGTACTGTTCAGGTCACCCTATTATAGAAAGGATATTATTAAACTAGAAAGAGTGCAGAAAAGATTTACTAGGATGCTACCGGGACTTGAAGGTTTGAGTTATAAGGAGAGGCTGGATAGACTGGGACTTCTTCTCTGGAACGTAGGAGGCTGAGGGGTGATCTTATAGGAGTCTACAAAATAATGAGGGGCATAGATCAGCTGGATAGTCAACATCTTTTCCCAAAGGTAGGGGAGTCTAAAACTAGAGGGCATTGGTTTAAGGTGAGAGGGGAGAGATACAAAAGGGTCCAGAGGGGCAATTTTTTCACACAGAGGGTGGTGAGTGTCTGGAACAAGCTGCCAGAGGGAGTAGTAGAGGCGGGTACAATTTTGTCTTTTAAAAAGCATTTAGACAGTTACATGGGTATGATGGGTATAGAGGGATATGGGCCAAATGCCGGTAATTGGGATTAGTTTAGGGGTTTTAAAAAAAAGGGTGGTATGGACAAGTTGGGCTGAAGGGCCTATTTCCATGCTGTAAACCTCTATGAGTCCACTGCCTCTGTCCTGCGTCCGAGGCTGCTCAGAATCACAGAATGGTTACGGTACATCAGAGGCCATTTGGCCAGTTGTGTCTCTGCTGGTTCTTCGAAGGATGAATTCACCTAGTGCCACCGTACCCCCACCACCCCCTTGCCCCACCCCCCTTCTTCCTGCAGTCCTGCATATTTTGTGGAAAAAAACTTCCCCAGCCCACCACCATCCCCCTCCCCCATTTGCTGTGGAACATCAACCCACAAGAAAAATCACGCAAGCTGGAAAATTAAAATGGAATAACATTGAAATTATCTTGTTACGCCACAGAAAATTGAAAGATCACCGTGGATAAGATGGCAGCTGTTTACTGCTTGATATATTCAAGTGTTGGGGAATGTGATTGCGGTAGAAAGTTGCTTTGATAACATGCAGCATCAGGAATGTGGCATGTACTACACTGCTATCTCTCCCTTGTGAAACATTTGTTGACTCATTCACATTTTCTGATGGGTACCGCACATTCAAGTGGAAACTCCAGTCCAATCCAATTCAGTCAAATACAACAGACGACAAGAGGGAATGCACCGATGGTAGCACTCCCTGGTTAAACACATGAGCCATGCCCGTGTAAATGCCAAACACATTTCTTCCCCCGCGAAGAAGATTCCTTACCTCAGTCACAGCAAAACTCCTTTTGCCGCACGGCACGACTTTATACCACTTGTCGTGCAGCAAATCCATGAACCCATCGGACTTGTACTGGCTAATTAGTTCGGAAATGTTTGACGTTAATGGGGAGTTCTGTAGAAGGCCAATTCCATAGCCTGGAAAGAGGAAATTGTCAACGAAAGGCAAAGCAATCAAGGGTCAGTCAATGGGTCAATGCTGGAAAATCTCAGCAGGTCTGACAGCACCTGTGGGGAGAGAACTGAGCCAACGTTTCGAGTCTAGATGACCCTTCGTCAGAGCTGACAGACCTGCTGAAATCTTCCAGCATTTTCTGTTTTTGTTTCAGATTCCAGCATCCGCAGTATTTTGCTTTAAAAATGTTTAAAGTTTATTTATTAGTCACAAGTAGGCTTACATTAACACTGCAATGAAGTTACTGTGAAAATCCCCTGATCGCCACACTCCAGCGCCTGTCCGGGTAACACTGAGGGAGAATTTAGCATGGCCAATGCCCCTAACCAGCACGTCTTTCGGATTGTGGGAGGAAACCGGAGCACCCGGAGGAAACCCACGCAGACACGGGGAGAATGTGCAGACTCTGCACTGACAGTGACCCAAGTCGGGAATTGAACCCGGGTCCCTGGTGCTGTGTGAGGCAGCAGTGCTAACCGCTGTGCCGCCCTCGATCAAGGGTCAGCATGTTTACTGACACAGCAACAGGAACTGGCCTGAAGTTACGGAGAAAATAAATCAGTTATGACAGCGGAGAAGATGGCAAACACTACTTCTAGTTATCCCAGGAGACCGGGGAGTTTAGAGATATCCCTGAGTGATTGCAGAGAAGCAATTACATGAAGTGCAGGCCGACACTTCTGTAAACAATGAGAGTAACGCTTGAGCAGTTCCTAATTAATATCTGAAATTAGAGACGAGGTAAGGCCTTGAAGTGGCTCTTGGGTGCTTGCTTTTCACATGCCAAGCTGTGCCACATGCAACAACAGTTCTACCCCTTTCAGGGCTCGCTTCTCACTTTTTACAATTAACCAAAGGTGTCATGATGGACCGCGGTGGCCAATAAGCTGTGTGAAATTAATTAATGCAAGGTCACGGAGAAGTAATTACTATTTGATTACCAGTCAGCGGTGCAGCCAGTAATTGTCGCTAAACAATGCAGTCTGTTTAATGTGTCTCTGTGAATTGAGGAAATGAACGGGTACAGTTCCAAATGATACTGAACTAAGTCAGGAAGTTAAATAACAAGCTGGATAATTTGCGTATACCCTTTTGCCTCATGTTAAAGGAGCGAGGACACTGATTGAGCAATGGCTGCTTTTACCAAACTGCAGGGTTTATAATTCTCTTTTCAATAAACCAATTTGCAAAGATGTCACATTGTTATTGCCGGCTGCATACTTGATGCACGCCCCTGAAACAACGCTATCTACAAATGGTACCTGTCTTACCCTATCACCCTAACAGCCCTCCAGGATTTCTGCATTCCTCTGATTCCGACCTCTCGCACACCTCCCATTGTAATCCTTCACAATATAGCAGTTGCCGAGGTCCTAAACTCAAGACTTCCCTCCCTGAACCTCGCCACCCCTCTACCTCCTACTGGCTTTAAGACATTCCTTTGAACCTGGTCCTTTGACCCATCTTTTGGTCGGCTGTCCCAATATATTTTTTTATTCATTCATGGGACATGGGCGTCGCTGGTTAGCCAGCATTTATTGCCCATCCCTTGAGAAGGTGGTGGTGAGCTGCCTTCTTGGAACGCTGCATTCCACGTGCTGTGGGTTGCCCCCCCCCCCCCTCCCCCCCCCCCCCCAATGCCATGAGGGAGGGAAGTCCAGGATTTTGACCCAGCGACTGCGAAGGAATGCCGATATATTCCCAAGTCAGGATGGTGAGTGGCTTGGAGGGGAACTTGCAGGTGGTGGTTTTCTGCTGCCCTTGTCCTTCTAGACGGATGTGGTTGTAGGTTTGGAAGGTGCTATCTTAGGAGCCTTGGTGAATTTCTGCAGTGCATCTCATAGATAGAACACACTGCTGCCCTTGTCCTTCCAGATGGAAGTGGTCGTAAGTTTGGAAGGTGCTGTCTAAGGATCTTTGGTGAATTTCTGCAGTGTATCTTGTGGATAATTCACACTGCTGCTACTGAGCGTCAGTGCTGGAGGGAGTGGATGTTTGTGGATGGGGTGCCAACCAAACGGGCTGCTTTGTCCTGGATGGTGTTAAGCTTCTTGGGTATTGTTGGAGCTGCACCCATCCAGGCAAGTGGGGAGTATTCCAGCACACTCCTGACTTGTGCCCTGTAGATGGTGGACAGGCTTTGGGGAGTCAGGAGGTGAGTTACTCGCCACAGTATTCCTAGCCTCTGACCTGCTCTTGTAGCCACTGTGTTTATGTGGTGAGTCCAGTTGAGTTTCTGGTCAATGATAACCCCAAGGATGTTGACAGTGGGGGATTCAGCGAATGTCATTCAATATCACCTTGGGTCTCAGTGTCAAATGTCCGATAATGCTCCTGAGAAGTAGCTTGGGATGGCTCACTACATTAAAGGCGTTATAGAAACACATTGTTGTTGTTCCGGCTTGTATTGTTATATTCTGGGACCTTTGGCACGGAAAGGTAAACTGACAAACTTTTCTGTTTTGCCAATAGAACAAAATTGGAAGTTGTGTGAGGATGTTAATTTTGTTAATATTTTTGGGAATACTGTGTTGCTTTGTAATGTAGGGTGTGTGTGTGTGCATGTGTGTGAGTGTGTTTTTATTCATTCGTGGGACATGGGCGTCGCTGACTTGCCAGCATTTATTGCCCATCCCTAGTTGCCCGAGGCAGTTGAGAGTCAAGCACATTGCTGTGGCTCTGGAGTCACGTGTAGGCCAGACCAGGTAAGGGCGGCAGATTTCCTTCCCTAAAGGACATTAGTGACTAGATGGTTTTATTCTGACATTTGACAATGGTTTCATGGTCATTAGTAGATTCTTAATTCCAGTTTTTTCAAAATTCAAATCCCACCATCTGCCGTGGTGGGATTCGAATCCTGGTCACCAGAACATTAGCTGAGTTTCTGTATTAATAGTCTAGTGATATTACTACTCGGCCATTATCATTTAATTTTATTATTTATTTATTAGTGTCACAAATCGGTTTACATTAATACTGCAATAAAGTTACTGTGAAAATCCCCTAGTTGCCATACTTTGGCACCTGTCGGGTACACTGAGGGAGAATTTTAGCACGGCCAATGCACTTAACCAACACGTCTTTTGGACTGTGGGAGGAAACCGGAGCACCCGGAGAAAACCCACGCAGACATGGTGAGAACGTGCAGACTCCGCACAGACAGTGACCCAAGCTGGGAATTGAACCCAAGTCCCTGGCACTGTGAGGCAGCAGTGCTAACCACTATGCCACCCGTGCCACCCCTTCGCCTCCTCTATGTATATGTGTGTGTATATAAATGATATTATTAAGCTGGGTAAAGGTTGATAGGGACAAGAAAAAAGGGTGAAGGTGTTAAAGCCTATCCACATCTATAAATCAGGAGTGTGATGGAATACTCCCCACTTGCTTGGATGGGTGCAGCTCCAACAACACTCAAGAAGCTTGACACCATCCAGGACAAAGCTGCCAGCTTGATTGGCACCACATCTACAAACATTCAATTGCTCCACCACTGACACTCAGTAGCAGCAGTGTGTACTATCTACAAGATTCACTGCAGCAATTCACCAAAGATCCTGAGACAGCACCTTCCAAACACACGACCACTTCCATCTCGAAGGACAAGGGCAGCAGATACATGGGAACACCACCAGCTGCAACTTCCCCTCCAAGGCACTCCCATCCTGACTTGGAAATATATCGCCGTTCCTTCGCAGTCGCTGGGTCAACGTTCTGGAATTCCCTCCCTAACGGCATTGTGGGTCAACCCGCAGAACATGGACTGCAGCAGGTTCAAGAAGGCAGCTCATCACCACCTTCTCAAGGGCAACTAGCGATGGGTAATAAATGCTGGCCCAGCCAGCGACGCCCATGTCCCACGAATGAATGAAAAAAATGCAGGCATTTGCGAGAACAGCCCATGGTGAAGTGGAATTATAAGTAAATAGGTTGGGTTTAAACATTTGCATTAGGGGATAGATAGGGACTTGGTTTTTTCAGGTGTTAAATATCAAAGGGGAGTGAGGAACTTTTACAACTTAGAAAGGTCTCATAAGTAAACAAGGGACAGTTATTAAATTTCAGTTGACCCAAAAGTGGAAGCAATAGGAAACCTGAAAGGTTTTTATATTTTGGAAAAGTTGAGTTCAAAGATGTGCTGAAGCTGAAAGGAAAATGGCCTTTAAGGAAAGATGTTGAGCTGAGTTGTGTTGGCTATGGGGGAGATGCTGAGAGAAGGTGTGATATCTGCAACAGCTATCTACAAACATGGGAAGCCTTTGCTTGGGAAGGCAGTCTTGCTTCAGAATTTTCTTAAATTTCCACAAGAGAGTGGGAGAGCTGGAGAATTTGTGTTGTTTACCTTTACTGAAGGGACAGCAGTCTTGCCTTGGGTAATACTGGACTTTTAATAAGGGAGTGCTATCTATAAGAGCAGAAAACACCAGCACAGTGGTTAGCACTGCTGCCTCACAGCAGCAGGGACCCAAGTTCGATTCCGGCCTCGGGTATCTGTCTGTGTGGAGTTTGCACTTTCTTCCCGTGTCTGCGTGGTCTCCTCCGGGTGCTCTGGTTTCTTCCTTCACTCCACAAATGTGCGGGTTAGGTGGATTGGCCGTGCTAAATTGACCCTTAGTGTCAAGGAGACTAGCAGAGTAATGCCTGGAGTTACAAGGATAGACCTGAATGGGATTATTGTCAGTGCAGGCTCGATGGGCTGAATGGCCTCTTTTTGCACTGTAGGGATTCTATGGTTCTATGTTGCTGAGATGCCTACTTGTGTGTTCTAACGAAGTGGGTATTTTCTGGAACGGAGGTTGGGGGGGGGGACTGTTTCAATTGTGTTAATCCTGTGTGCTTAAGTTTTATTTTCTTCTTGCTCATAAATCTATTCATTTTTAAAAATACCGAAAGTGTTACTGGCCTTCTATCCTCGTGGACTCAGTAGTTTTTCCTCATGTTCAGAATACAATTTAAAAAAAGGTTGTGATTGGTAAGACAAGTTTCCCTCTGGGACTTGGCTTGCTCAGCAAATAACATCTGCTATGGTCGCAACAGTTGAGTGAGAACAGGAGTAAGCTCAGCTGGAATGCACTCTGGATGACACACCCCAAGTTCAATTATGAAGAATGGTATTAAGTTCTGCCCTTGGAAAAGAGCAAAGACTGGGTTTGTGTCTTGATGACAGATGAAGAAGGTATTACAAAAGCAGCTGCAAAGCTTCAAACACATCTTGTCAAACAGTTCTTGACATACTACCTGATGTAGTTGTTACCTCCGCCTTCCCAAAATTCATTTAAGTAATTCTAAGATATTTAGATTTAGTTATTAACAAGCATGTTAATTTGTTTTAGCATGTTAACAAGCCTGGATGAGTATATATAAGGGTGAAATTTACCTGGCAATAGGGACATGAGGCTCATATGACATCTGTCTCGCTATTGTTTAGCTGGAGCATTGCAATAGCGACTAAAGTAATTTCAAAGGAACATGTTGGGCGGAATTTTCCCGCCCCCCCCGCCATGGGAATCATAGCGAGCGGACCATGCAAAGGTCCGTTGACCTCAGGCGGGACTTTCCGGTCTTGGGGCGAGTGCGGCCAGAAAATCCTGCCCGTTAACTCGAATATTGGGTAGCTCAACTCCACTTTAATTAACCTTCAGATTATTTGTGTTCCCCGCTTTTCTGTTTCTTTTTTCTTCTTTATTAGTATCCTGAGGCGGAGATTAAACAACTTCACAATGGATAAGGAACTGGTGATGCCTGCCCTGAATTCTCCAGTTTCACACCTGAATCACTACATTTTCAGATTAATAATTAGATTATCTGACATCTCTGCACAATAACGTTTCCAGAGATAAATCATATGAATTTGGAATTTCTGTATTCCTTCCAGGGGTGGCCTAGTGGTATTATTTCCAGACTGTTAATCTAGAAACTCAGCTAATGTTCTGGGGACCCGGGTTCGAATCCCACCACGACAGATGGTGGAATTTGAATTCAATAAAAAATATCTGGAATTAAGAATCTACTGATGACCATGAAACATTGTCGATTGTCGGAAAAACCCATCTGGTTCACTAATGTCCTCCAGGGAAGGAAATCTGCCGTCCTTGCCTGGTCTGGTCTACATGTGACTCCAGAGCCACAGCAATGTGGGTTGACTCTCAACTGCCCTCCAAGGGCAACTAGGGATGGGCAATAAATGATGGCAAGCCAGCGACGCCCGTGTCCCATGAATGAATAAAAAAAATTGGAATACCACCTCCCCCACCTTCCCCATCCAAGTCCCACACCATCCAGAGTTGGAATGACAT
Organism: Mustelus asterias; assembly: GCF_964213995.1. Taxonomy (NCBI): domain Eukaryota; kingdom Metazoa; phylum Chordata; class Chondrichthyes; order Carcharhiniformes; family Triakidae; genus Mustelus; species Mustelus asterias. Next base: position 10,000,132 of record NC_135806.1, read on the forward strand.
CACTGTCACTGGGTCAAAATTCTTGAATTCCCAGCCTAACAGCACAATGGTTCAAGAAGGCAGGACACTAGCATCTTCTCAAAGGAACTTAGGGGTGGCTTGCCAGTGATACTTGTCAAGATACTGGAGGAAAAGGAAGATTCAAGAATCGAGGAAAATTCAGATTAAAAATAAAACTTGGATAAAATAAATAATTGGACAAAAAAGGGGAACCAGTGCGGGTGCATCTGTTTGAATATGTATTTTTTTTTGAAATGCGAATTAGCTTAGGAGCAGGAAAACAATGTTTACCTAAGTGACTAGGGGGCGAATGATGTGTAGAAATAGGTGTTAGAACTGTAGGTGTAACTGTGGAGGTGAGTTCAAAGTGGAGATGGAAGAATATAATTCACACCTATACGCTAAAAGCCTGGTCCCAGGTGTTAATGATGTGGAGATGCCGGCGTTGGACTGGGGTAAGCACAGTAAGAAGTCCCAGGTGTTAAGACAGAATAACATCAAAGGGAAGAAGGGTGACTGAATTCAGGAGGAGAGGAAGAATAAAGGTACAGATGGTAAGCAGTTACAACCATAGCTACACCCAGCTGGAGAAGGCAGTTTGATTCCCGGGAAACAACTTGGTGTTGAAAGCTGCTCTTTAAAACAACTCTCAAAGACAAGAAACTCTACACTGAACTGGGTTTTCCCCAATCGCAGGATAAACTTGTGGGTTTGGTAACTATTTGCTGGATTAGCTCGTGGAGTTATATGATATTGGATATTATTTGGGAATTTCTCAGAATTCAGGAATGTCGAAAGCTGGGCAGGATTTTTCTCCCACTCTGCGGTGGGGGGTGGGATCTTATGTTCCCACCGTTGTCAATGGGGTTTCCCGTTGAATGCACCCCTGGTCGCTGGGAAGCCCAAGGCGGGGGTGCGTCAGCGGCGAGACCGCAAGATTCTGTTGGCATGAACGGGAGCAATGAAGGGGCAACGCTCCGAAGGCTTGTGGCTTGTGCTATCAAATAAACCTGTTGGACTTTAACCCGGTGTTGTGAGACTTCTTACTGTGTGTGTATGGCCACTGTTGTACTTAAGATTGCTGTTGTCGTGTATTGCAGTGTTTCTTGTGTGTTTCTTTTAAGTTCACAGAATCATAGAATCCCTACGGTGCAGGAGGAGGCCATTTGGCCCATCGAGCCTGCACCAACAACGATCCCACCCAGGCCCTATCCCTGTAACCCCATATATTTACCCCAGCTAATTCCCCTGACACTAAGGGGCAATTTATTATGGCCAATGCACCTAACCAGCACATCTTTCGGACTGTGGGAGGAAACTGGAACACCCGGGGGAAACCCACGCAGACACAGGGAGAACGTGCAGACTCCACAGACAATGACTCAAGCCTGGAATCGAACCCGGGTTCCTGGCACGGTTAGGCAACAATGCTAACCACTGCGCCACCGTGCTGCCCAAATTAATTAGTTAATAAATATTCTTCACTGATTGATTACAGCAAGACTGGACTTTTCCTCACTGATTTGTATATCTTTCCTATTATACTAAATTGAAAATATACACCAAGAAGAACTGTGTCCCAATTATCCATCTGAGTTTTGGGATACTTGCACATTTAAAATCAGCTGGGTTCTGAACACACATCCCATAAATGAAGTGAGTTCAGACTTCCTGTGGTTCATGGCAATACTCATCGAGTAATCTCGAGACAGTTGAGTGTATAGAACAGACATTGGGCTGAATTTAGTGTGGGTGACACAGGTTTAGCCCTCTAGTGGGAAATGTGTAACACCAGAGGCTGCTGGGCTGTATGTGCACAATCGGGTGTTTAAGTGGGCATGGCGAGCCTCCCACATAATTAGGAGGGTGGAAATCCTCCCAGTGAGAGCTTCCAGAGAATCAGAGACTGGCAGCTCTCCATTACAGGCAACGCCACCGGGAGCAGTAGCTGCTGTTTGTAATTCAGTGAGGTCACCATCAGGTATCACCGCTGGAGCCTTGGAGAGTGTTGAACGGGGAGCGTTGGAGGTTGCAGAGAGGGTGGTTGCTCCAGGACAGTCTGATGTCCACCTGAATTGAAACTCACTCCAAAGAGCTGGTTGCATGGTTGGAGTTTCTACCAAACAGATTAAGGAGCTGGGAGAGACAATTAAGCTGTCACAGTGCTACCATTGGCAGGAGGGTGGATCAGTAAATTTGCTGATGACACCAAGATTGGTGGAGTAGTGGATGAGGTGGAGGGCTGTTGTAGGCTGCAAAGAGACATAGATAGGATGCAAGGCTGGGCTGAAAAATGGCAAATGGAGTTTAACCCTGATAAATGTGAGGTGATTCATTTTGGTAGGACTAATTTAAATGTGGATTACAGGGTCAAAGGTAGGGTTCTGAAGACTGTGGAGGAACAGAGAGATCTTGGGGTTCATATCCACAGATCTCTAAAGGTTGCCACTCAAGTGGATAGAGCTGTGAAGAAGGCCTATAGTGTGTTAGCTTTTATTAATAGGGGGTTGGAGTTTAAGAGCCGTGGGGTTATGCTGCAACTGTACAGGAGCTTGGTGAGACCACATTTGGAATATTGTGTGCAGTTCTGGTCACCTCACTATAAGAAGGATGTGGAAGCGCTGGAAAGAGTGCAGAGGAGATTTACCAGGATGCTGCCTGGTTTGGAGGGTAGGTCTTATGAGGAAAGGTTGAGGGAGCTAGGGCTGTTCTCTCTGGAGCGGAGGAGGCTGAGGGGAGACTTAATAGAGGTTTTATAAAATGATGAAGGGGATAGATAGATAGAGTGAACGTTCAAAGACTATTTCCTCGGGTGAATGGAGCTATTACAAGGGGGCATAACTATAGGATTCATGGTGGGAGATACAGGAAGGATATCAGAGGTAGGTTCTTTACGCAGAGAATGGACTGCCTGCAGTGATAGTGGAGTCAGACACTTTAGGAACATTTAAGCGGTTATTGGATAGGCACATGGAGCACACCAGGATGAGAGGGAGTGGGATAGCTTGATCTTGGTTTCAGATAAAGCTCGGCACAACATCGTGGGCCGAAGGGCCTGTTCTGTGCTGTACTGTTCTATGTTCTAGGAGGGTGTAATTACAGGGTGACAAGTTTACATCAACAAATTCCATTCTAAATTTGAACAGAGGAATTTAAACTGGCACAAAGGCATGATAAAAATGTGATGACAGAAAATAGGGATTGTAAATAGGAAATGCATGCATGCAGACTTCAGTTGTTTTAAAAATTATAAATATCAACCATAAGTTTCTAAGTAAAAGCTTGTTGGCTTTTTCGAGGAACCAATTAAGAAAAATACACTTAATCCATTACCTTTGGGGAGATTTACAAATTCACGTGCATTAATTCCCCTTCTTGTAAATGTGACCAATCTTGAGCAACACCAGTGAAGATCTGCTGTACACTTATCTGAATGTGTGTAAAGAAATGCATACCTTCAATTGCAAAAGGTTTTCCAACGGTTAGTAACTTGCAATCAGCATCGATTGAAACCTCATAGTCTAACAGTGCTTTGTCCATTATAAAGGCATCAAGTCTCTGGGGATCATTCCTAGGTTAAGAAGTTCACATCTTTAATCCGCAGCACAGAATTCACTCCACATTTGCATCTAGCCTTCTGCTGGATGCTTTCTTGAGGACAGTTGTGTACAGAAATAACTAGTCAATGATCTCTATTATTTTTTCTCTATCATTTTTGAAAGAGTTCAGCCACATGGAATCATAGAATGGTGACAACAGCACAGAAGTAGGTCATTCGGCTTGTCGTGTTTGGTTGGTTCTCTGAAGGAGCAATTCCCCTAGTGCAGTCCTGCCCATTACCTTCTCGTTGCCCTGAACATTTTTCCTTTTCAAATCATGATCCAATTTCCTCTGGAGTGCCTTGATATGGATCTATTTGCTATTTATTAATGTCACAAGTAGGCTTACATTAACACTGCAATGAAGTTACTGTGAAAATCCCCTAGTCGCAACAATCCGGCGCCTGTTCGGGTACACTGAGGGAGAATTTAGAATGACCAATGCACCGAAGCAGCGCAAGTACAAAAGGTCGTAGCCCAATCCATCACACAAAGCAGCCTCCCATCCATCGACTCTGTCTACACTTCCCGCTGCCTCGGAAAAGCAGCCAGCATAATTAAGGACCTCCGCACCCCAGACACTCTCTCTTCCACCTTCTTCCATCTGGAAAAAGGTACAAAAGTCTGAGGTCACGTACAAACTGATTCAAGAACTGCTTCTTCCCTGCTGCTGTCAGACTTTTGAATGGACTTGCCTTGCATTAAGTTGATTTTTCTCTACCCCCCTAGCTATGACTGTAACACTACATTCTGCAGTCTCTCCTTTCCTTCTCTATGAACGGTATGCTTTGTCTGCATAGCGCGCAAGAAACAATACTTTTCACTGAATGTAAATACATGCGACAATAATAAATCAAATCAAATCAAATCTTTCGGAGTGTGGGAGGAAACCGGAGCACCCGGAAGAAGTCCATGCAGACACAGGGAGAACGTGCAGACGCCACGCAGACAGTGATCCAAGCCGGGAATCAAATCCGGGTTCCTGGCACTGTTAGGCAGCAGTGCTAACCACTGTGCCACCGTGCCGTCTTTGAGCACAAAATTTACATCCCAAATTTATCCGTGGCGTGCATTGAAGAATTGAAATCGTTGAATAAATTAATTAATTGCCAGGAGTATATAACCAATTGATTTGGAGCAGATGCAGGTAGTCTTATGAAGGCAATAATACTGATCTGCCGACCCCATTGTATCAACTTCATAGTTCCCTCAATGTATAATAACAGCAGACACAATTACTCATCTGATTGATCAATAAACAGATTTTTAAATGCAAAATGAAGTGTCACCTTTTCAATCAATATATAATTTACTTTTATTGAAAAATAATTTATGAATAACCAACTTGTATGATTTCTAAAGCAATAGATTGCAGCTGAAAAAGCATGTACGTCATTGCATTTCAACAAACATTAATCTCGTGTTAACAAAATACTTTGCTTGGTTGCATTCATTCAGATCTTTGGTCGGGATCATGTAAGATCTGCCATTAAAAGTGGGAAGATATCTTATAAATTATATCTGATGTAACATTTCAACTCAAATAAGGAACAGCTAAATGGTTCAAACTGTGTCTACCAGGGCTCAATAGTAGCACTTAACTGAGTTGGAATGTTGTGGGTTCAAGTCCCACATCAGACACCTGAACACAAATTCAAGTTTATTTATTAGTGTCACAAGTAGGCTTACACTGCAATGAAGTTACTGTGAAAATCCCCTAGTTGCCACACTCCGGTGCCTGTTCGGGTACACTGAGGGAGAATTTAGATGGCCAGTGCACCTAACCAGCACGTCTTTCGGACTGTGGGAGGAAACTGGAGCATCCAGAGGAAACCCACGCAGACACGGGGAGAACACAGATGGTGACCCAAATCGGGAAGTGAACCCGGGGTCTCTGGCGCTGTGAGGCAGCAGTGCTAACCACTCTGTCACCGTGCAAATGTAGAGCGTCAATCAGACAGACAGAGAGTGAGATGGTCACCTTTGCCTTTGGCGGCACAGTGGTTAGCACTGCTGCCTCACAGCGCCAGGGACCCGGGTTCGATTCCCGGCTTGGGTCACTGTCTGTGTGGAGTCTGCACGTTCTCCCCGTGTTTGTGTGGGTTTCCTCCGGGTGCTCCGGTTCCCTCCCACAGTCCGAAAGACATGCTGGGTAGGCGCATTGGCCGTGTTAAATTCTCCCTCAGCATACCCGAACAGGCACCGGAGTGTGGCGACTAGGGGATTTTCACAGTAACTTCATTGCAGTGTTAATGTAAGCCTACTTCTGACACTAATAAATAAACTTAAAACTTCAGGTTTCCGTCAGCTCTTGTTTAAGTAGAATACTGCTAATTGCATTTGTCACAAACATGACGTTATGGTTTTAAAGCTTTGTAGAGCACAGGTCTGCTAAAGAAAAACAACTTTTTAAAAAGCCTTTTGTGCCGAACAGGGACGTACGGACAGAAAACCTGGCGCCTTTGTGACGGTTCGAAAACCTTATCAAACTGCTTATCTCAAGAAGGATCACAAAAGACGAGATTCAATGAGTGTTCCACAAGCGTAAGTAAGATGCTTTCACTTGGTGGGTTTCTCTCAGAACAGGGACAGCTGACTGATGAGGACCTTTAATGAAAAGCTAACAAAAACCCAAGCGGGAGAAAGGCTGTTTGAACGGCCAATATCTATCATTGAAGCACAGCCTGTCAGTTTCAGAGCCAGTTTCCGGTAAGAAAAGGCTGGGAGCTGCCAAAAGAAATAGCCACACCTTGAAACAGAAACTGCTTCTGAACAGGGAGAGACTGAGAAAGCTTTCCACAAACAGCTATCGGACTGCTGTACCAAATCAGGCCACCAAGAACTCCAACTGCTGTACCTCAAAGGTGAAAACAGAAGCCTTCCCTCACCCCCAGGACCCGTTCTGCTTTGTGAGTCCACCTGTGAAAGCAAACACTTCAACTACAGAGGCCATTGCTGCTGATGTCAATAAGGGATCGACCCCCCGAAACCTCCCTCTGTCTGATTTACTCTGGACTTGGATTTCACTCGTTAAATCGGCTGCTGGTTTGGAAGTAGCATTCAGCTGAGAGTATTAATCAGAGATGATTGATAATCACCGCTCTCCCCAGCGGCCTGAGCGAAACCCCATCCCGTTGCCAAATTGTTGCAGGCTTTGAGGCCATTAGTCTGGGCAAAGCTCATTAAATCAGACATCTGTAACTAGGAGAAAGTGAGTGATCCACAGACACTGGACTGAGCTGTAACATGTTAACTTGTGTAAGCCTTCACACTGATTGGATATTATAATGAAGCAAGGGTAAAGCGATTGTGATTGGTATATGCTAATTACTTGTAATCAAATTAGAAAAATGGAATTGCCTATGTTTTGCAGAACCTGGCAAGTTACAGGGGTGTGTGCTGTAGCTTTCCAGTGTCCTTGCTGTTGCTTGCATTAAAATATCTGTTTAAGAGAACTCTGTGACTTGGTCTGGTTACTTGAAGGGTAAAGTTGTGATCAATTAAAAGGCTGACATCAAAACCCGCAACAGAAGGAAATCAAAACAATACACTATACGCCAGATGTCTCACCAAGATCTTGTACAACTGCAATAAAACTTGCTACTTTGATATTCTATTCCCCTTGCAATAAAGGCCAACATTCCATTCACCTTCCTAATAATTTGCTGTACCTGTGTACCAATATTTTATGATTTATCTACCAGGACATCCAGATCCCTCTGTACCACAGAGTTTTGCAAACTTTCTCCATGTTAATAATACACTGCTTTTCCATTCTTCCTGCCAAAGGGACCAGCTCACAGTTTCCCACATTATATTCCATCTGCCAAATTTTTGCCCACTCACCTAACCTATCTAAATCTCTTTATCTCCTCTTCACAACTCACTGTCCTACTTATCTTGGCATTATTGGCCAATTTCGCCACATTCATTTGATTTGATTTATTATTATCACATGTATTGGAATATTGTGAAAAGTATTGTTTCTTGCACTATACAGACAAAGCATATTGTTCATAGAGTACATAGGGGAGGAGGAAAGGAGAGAGTGCAGAATGTAGTGTTACAGTCATAGCTAGGGTGTAGAGAAAGATCAGCTTAATACGAGATAGGTCCATTCAAAAGTCTGATGGCAGCAGGGAAGAAGCTGTTCTTGAGTCGGTTGGTATGTGACCTCAGACTTTTATATCTTTTTCCCAATGGAAGAAGGTGGAAAACAGAATGTCTGGTGTGCATGGGGTCCTTGATTATGCTGGTTGCTACCCCAAGGGGCAGTGGGAAGTGTGGACGGAGTCTATGAATGGGAGACTGGTTTGCGCGATGGACTGGGCCACGTTCACATCGAATTCCATGACATTTTGGCCTGACTTCTCCCAACCCACCCACCAATGGAATTCTAACGGGCGGAGGCGTGGATCATGTAAAGATACATTGAAGTCAGGCGGGCACCTCTGGAAAATCCTGCACTTTGTCTCTTCATGCATGTTGTAGCCTGGAACTAAGGGTTGGAATGGTAGAATCTCAAACATTCCTTCCATCACATGGCCAACCAGGAATCCCTCCTGCTCTTAATGCCTGCCGTTGGCATGTTGGCAGCATTTGTGAGTTCGCACTCAACTCACTTGGCCCACTTTATGAAGGCACCTTCCCTTGTCCTCAAGTCCTGGCATGGCATTTCAAACCCTGAGCTACTGACTCAGAGGCAGGGATGCTACCAACTATGCTACAAGATGCCCGATGTATGCTTGTAGTGGGCTGAGAAACATGGAGGGACAAACCCAGCAGGTATTAAACAAGTGAACATAATAACGTGAGAAACATTACATTCACTGAAACATCAACCTGAACCGTTAACTGTGTTTCTCTCTTCCCAGTCAATGCTTGACCTGCGAAGTATTGCCAATAGTTTTATATTTTATTCAAAGATGTCCTTACGCTTCACAGTACACATTGCTTAGCATTAAGGGAGGAAACTGCAGTGCACACAAGATTGCCTAGTATCAGGAGACAAAGGAGTTTGACAGTGTGGACGAGGATGTAGTACTTACTTCAAGTATTTCACACCATCTGGTGTCGTTGGCACATCATATCTTCTCATATATTCATTCATCTCCGGGAAACTCTTCTTCACGTAATCCTCAGCACTGCTCTCTCGAACCGTCCCAAAACGGAAACCTTGCGAGGGGTGATGGAGCTTGAAGATAAAATTAAACCCATGAGCACAATAGAGCGTAAGATACCATTTTATAAAAGAAAATACATATGCAATAATTCTCCCAAGCTCGTTACCCAGGAGGGTGCACAGAATGCCGCAGGCGTCAAATGAAGTTCTCAGAACTAATGCAAGCTCAGTTGGCTGCAGCCATAGAATTATAGAATCCCTACAGTGCAGAGGGAGGCCATGCGGCCCATCGAGTCTGCACCGACTACAATCCCACCCAGGCCCTATTCCCGTAGCCCCACATATTTACCCTGCTAATCCCTCTAACTCTAGGGTCAATTTAGCATGACCAATCAACCTAACCCGCACATCTTCGGATTGTGGGAGGAAACCAGAGCACCCGGAGGAAACCCACGCAGATACGGGGAGAAAGTGCAAATTCCATACAGACAGTGACCCGAGGCCGGAATTGAACCAGGGTCCCTGGCGCTGTGAGGCAGCAGTGCTACCTGCTGTGCCACTGTGTCGCCCTCAGATGGCCCTCAGCCATCTCGACACCAAGAAGACCTTAACCCAACACTGGTACAGTAAGTGATGGAGAAACAGGGGAAGAACATTCCGGTCGGAGGGGTCATACCAATTCTATGTTAAACTTAATAGAGGACAGAGACATTGCATTCTATTTCAAAAAGCAACGAAAACCTGAATACGAATGAATCCCAATGGAACTTTGTATCTATGCTACATCCACGTAAGAATCGCTGAAGGTCCTGGAGCAGGAATTTGCGAGATTGGCAATGTCGTCATTTTAATATTCTCATTCATCAAATCCCTCTGCAGACTGACTTCTCCCCACCTCTGTAACTTCCTCCAGCTCACCGTCATCCAAGATCTCTGCCTTCCTCCAGCTCACCGTCATCCAAGATCTCTGCCTTCCTCCAGCTCTGGCCCCCTGATGTCCCCCGATTTTAATTGTCCCCTCGCCAAACGTCATGCCTTCAGGTGCTGAGGCCCGAAGAAGTTTCTCCCTCAGCCCTCTCCACTTCTATCCCCTCCTGAAAAATAAACCTACTTTAGCAAGAGTCGTCCGGACTCAAAATGTTGGCTCTGTTCCCTCTCTTGTCAGACCTGCTGAGATTTTCCAGCATTTTCTGCTTTTGTTTCGGATTCCAGCATCCGCAGGAATTTGCATTTATCTACTTGGTCAAGTTATTGGTCACCTGTCCTTATAACTCCCAATGTGGCTCGTTGCTAACATTCCTGTGAACTGCCTTGAGATGTTTTACTACATTTAAGGCACTATATAACTGCAAGTTGTTATTATTATTAAACACACTAATGTTATGTGACAACATAATACCTGGGAAACAGTGGGTTGATGTTGAGAAGATCCCCATGGTTGCCCAAGGTGAAGGTTGCTGATCCCATACAAAACTATTGGGATGAATATGATCCACAGTACCTTGACTGTGGCTGTAAAGGTACGTCGACAATGACTACCCTTGCCTGCGGCCCGGAACGCTGTAGCAGTGTCATGCAGTTGTGATGTTAGTGCATCTGTAAGAGTTTTTTTTAAATTCATGCTCACAACCTTCGGTGATGTCATTGTTGGAAGGAGAAAATAAAACTGTGGCAGGTTGGTGACAAGGATTGGTTTTCAGTTTCAGTTTGGAGCTGCGGGTTTGAGTTTTAGCTTTAGAAGGAAAAGCAAGCTGAAGAGAGGTGTTTTCCCTCATTCTTTGCTGTTTTGAAAATTCTGTGGTTAGCTGAGGACAAGAATGATGCACCATCAATCGAGCAAAGACTAGTTTGTGTGCAAGGCTTTTATTAGCAAAAGACGTGGAGCACACCCATGCCGATGAACTGGTCCAGAGACTGAGGCAGGGGGGTGGGGAGCAGTCGCCTTTATATCTGGACCGGGGGGGGGGGGGGGGAGGAGTCTCGGGTAGGGCCGGCAGGGATGTGTCCAGGCATGTCACATATACAGGTAATAAGCTAACAGTGGTTTACCACAAAGAACTTGTTTCCTGAAGGGTGAAAATCTGTTGTTCTTAGGGGCTGGACCAGAGTGCTTTGAGAAGCTGCCTTGTCTTCAATCAGCTTGGAGTGAATCCAGAGAACTGCAGACTTCAACCAAAGGACTCAAATTTCTATTATCACGTGAACAGTAGTCTGTGCTGTGTTTAACCTGTGAAAAGGAGTTTTTGATGTCTATGGATTTTGGTTTGAATTAGAACACATTAGAGATATTCATTAAGGGTTATACATTATAGTAGTTGTTTTATTTCTTGTTTGTAATTGTTAAAAGTTCTTGCTAATTTTCTTACTATACGTGTTAACTATATTCTTAAATAAACTTTGTTTGATAAAAGCTCCCCAGTGGGTCATTTGAATCCCACCTGAGGAGGAAAAAAAAGTAAGTTTATTTATTAGTCACAAGTAAGGCTTACATTAACACTGCAATGAAGTTACTGTGAAATTCCCTAAGTCGCCATATTCCGACGCCTGTTCTGATCAATGCACCCTAACCAGCACGTCTTTCAGAATGTGGGAGGAAACCGGAGCACCCGGAGGAAACCCACACAGACACGGGGAGAACGTGCAGACTCCGCACAGGCAGTGACCCAAGCCAGGGATCGAACCTGGGACCTTGGTGCTGTGAAGCAGCAGTGCTAGCTACTGTGCCGCCCTGGAAAATATCACGCTTATCCTAACCAAATTAAAGATGCAAAACGTATGACTCAGGCGGCCTTCATAAAACACTTCAGAGTTTCTGACCTGAACCATAACACAATGCAGAGGCGGTCATTTAAACAGGACCTACAAAAAATGGAGCAGCCCAATGATATAACTTCAAAGAAGAAAACCAAGCAATCCCAATAAAATAATTTATTACCTCCCCCGCCCCCCCGTCCCCGCCCCCCCCCCCCCCTCAAGAATCCATTATATGATGCTTATAACATTCTTCTGACAAAGAGATGTGGGGTGTGTCATTTTCCCAGACTACAAGCATATCCAATTGTGCCATCTCTTTTCTAATTAATTCATGTGATGTGGGCATCACTGGTAAGGCAAGCAGCTGTTGCCCATCACTAATTGCCCTTGAACTGAAAGGTAGGCTAGGGGGACCGTTAAAGAGTCAAACTCATTGCCATGGCTCTGGAGTCTCATTAAGCCAGACCAGGTAAGGATGGCAGATTTCCTTTCTTAATTGGATATCAGTGAACTAGATGAGTGTTTATGATGACCGATAGTTTCATGGTCACCATTATTGAGACTAGCTTTCAAATCTTAAATTTAATGAATTAATTGTTGTGTGGATTTGAATTTGTGTCCCCAGAGCCTACAGCCTAGGCCTCTGGATTACTCGTGGAACATCATGGCCTCTTCCTCCATGCAGAGAAATTCTGGTGCCACCCACCCCTCTCACAGGAATTGCCCGGATGTAGTGGCCAGTGAAAGAACATGGCGTCTTTCCAGAAAGGAAAGGAACTTAGCTGTGACAACTGATATGGAACTGAGATCTGTGCAAAGAATTAAAAATGGGTAAGCTTGGCTCAGAACATGAGATAAATGTAAAAATAAAGTTTTGAAATATAATGAAAATTAGATAAATCCAAACCTTTAATTAAGTAAGGAATTAACCATAGCCTGCAAAAACTACAAAGGGTCGTAAACAAAGCTCAGTCCATCACATAAACCAGCTTCTCACCCACTGACTCTGTTTGCACTTCCCGCTGCCTCGGAAAAGCATCCAGCATAATTAAGGACCCCACGCACCCCAGACATTCTCTCTTCCACCTTCTTTCATTAGGAAAAAAATACAAAAGTCTGAGGTCACGTACCAACCAACTCAAGAACAGCTTCTTCTCTGCCGCTGTCAGACTTTCGAATGGAACTACCTTGTATTAAGCTGATCATAATACAAGGTAGGTCCATTCAAATCCGCCTCCCCATCTGTTCCCCATATCCCATTAACCTGTGTTTCTTAAATCAGAAATATTTCTATCTCCTTCTTGAAACATTTAATGAAACCGTTTAAAGACACCTATATCAGACTCCTTTTTATTGACTACAGCTCTGCCTTCAACACCATCATTCCTACGAAACCCATCTCCAAACTCGGTGGCCTGGGGCTCGGCACCTCCCTCTGTGACTAGATCCTGAACTTTCTAACTCACAGACCTGACTCAGTAAGGATAGACAACCACACCTCCTCCACAATCATCCTCAACACCGGTGCCCCACTAGGCTGTGTTCTATATTCCTTACACACCTATGACTGTGTGGCCAAATTCCCCTCCTACTCAATTTTCAAGTTTGCTGATGACACCACCATAGTGGGTCGGATCTCAAACAATAATGAGACAGAGTACAGGAAAGAGATAGAGAATTTGGTGAACTGGGTGCGGCGACAATAATCTCTCCCTCAATGTCAACAAAACGAAGGATATAGTCATCAACTTCAGGAAGCACAAAGGAGAACATGCCCCTGTCTTCATCAATGGGGATGAAGTAGAAATGGCCGAGAGCTTCAAGTTTTCAGGTGTCCAGATCACCAACAACTTGTCCTGGTCCCCCGATCCTGACACTATCGTTAAGAAAGCCCACCAACGCCTCTACTTTCTCAGAAGACTAAGGAAATTTGGCATGTCAGCTACGACTCTCACCAACTTTTACAGATGCACCATAGAAAGCATTCTTTCTGGTTGTGTCACAGCTTGGTATGGCTCCTGCTCTGCCCAAGACCACAAGAAACTACAAAGGGTCGTGAATGAAACGCAGTCCATCACGCAAACCAGCCTTCCACCCATTGACTCTGTCTACACATCCCGCTGCCTTGGAAAAGCAGCCAGCATAACCAAGGACCCCACGCACCCCGGACATACTCTCTTCCACCTGCTTCTGTCGGGAAAAAGATACAAAAGTCTGAGGTCACGTACCAACCGACTCAAGAACAGCTTCTTCCTTGTTGCCATCAGGCTTTTGAATGGACCTACCTCGCACTAAGTTGATCTTCCTTTACACACGAGCTATGACTGTAACACTACATTCTACACTCTCTCCTTTCCTTCTCTATGAACGGTATGCCTTATCTGTAAAGCACGCAATAAACAATACTTTTCACTGTATAGCAATACATGTGACAATAATAAATCAAATCAACTCAAATGATTCAGACTCCACCGCGCTATGGGGCACCGAGTTCCACAAATTCACCACCCACTGCAAGATGGAGTTCCTCCTCATCTCAGTTTTAAATCTACTACCTCCCAACCTATACCTGTGACCTAATGCCTCCTTCTCCTTTAAGAAAATAATATCAAGCCTTCAAATTGAATGTTTCTCACACAGAAAACAGGCAGCTTGTGAGAAAGGTGATAATTGCTTTGTGATGTTGTCACACACATCCTATAACGAACGACTCACTGATTTTGTTTCTTTGGACAAACCCTAATTTATCACCTACGGTATGCCTTTCATGCATGTTTGAGTGCAAAATTAATTTGCATGCACTAAACTACCTGCAGTCAAAGCTTGTTCAGGAAAATGAAGTAAAATAGTTGGTGCTGGAGGCTTGGCAGTCTGAGGTGATTAACGAAAACCTTCATCAATCTTCATGCTCCAACCATCTGCTGTTACTAACATTAACCGGGAAATTGTTGGAGAATTTGCTATTCCATACTGGAGAATGAAATCCCGCTTTGAGTTTGCATGCAAACACTGAATATTTTGCTTATGTGCGGAATTCGAGAAGGAACTCGTGGGAATAATATTCTCCGTATTTAAGTGAGCTGATCACAGAATCCATAGGAGCCCTACAGTGCAGAAGGAGGCCATTCGGCCCATCGAGTCTGCACCAACCACACTGCCACCCAGGCCCTATTCCCATAACCCCATGCATTCACCCTAGCTAGTTCCTCTGACACTAAGGGGCAATTTAGTATGGCCAATCAACCTAACCCGCACATCTTTGGATTGTGGGAGGAAACCAGAACACCTGGAAGAAACCCACGCAGACACGGGGAGACGTGCAAACTCCATACAGTCACCCAAGGCCAGAGTTGCACCCGAGTCCCTGTGAGGCAGCACTGCTAACCACTGTGCCACCGATCTCTCCTGTCTATGCTCATGGATAGCCTGGGTGTGACCGATAATGTTCAGCACTGTTCCATTATTAAGTTGAGGTGAGCACTGTTGGTGACCAGGGAGTGCACTGTATCAGTGCCTTGGGATAGACTAGAGACAAAAACTCCGAAGGCCTGCGACCTTGTCTCCTCTATAAACGTGAACTCATCCAAACCTCTTACAACCAGAATTAACTCGCACAAAATCCTATTCACCCTTCCCCCACTTTGTGTGTTTGTGGATCTATAACGGCTCCCGGTCTGGCACCCTCTCGATTAAAAACAAATGTCGTCCTTGTTGTCAAATCCCTCCATGGCCTCAGCCTTTCCCATCGTTGTGTTCTTCCACAGTCTCACAGCTCCCCGCGATCTCCTCCAATTCGGGCCTCATGAGTATCCCCGATTCTCATTATTCCACCAGTGGCAGTCATGCCTTCAGCTGCCCGGGACCCTACACTCTGCAATTCTCTTCTTAAACCTCCCCAACTCTCTCTCTCCCCATCAGATGATCTCTAAATCCTTTCCTAAAACCTTCCTCTTGAATCAAGCTTTTGGTCACCTGTTGCAATAACACCTTATATGGCGCAATGTTCAAATCTACTTGATCATGGTCCTGTGAAGCTATTTACGAAAGTGCTATATAAATGCAAGCACAGTGGCATTGTTGCCTCAGAACACCAGGGAACCAGGTTTGATTCTGGTCTTGTGTGATATCTGTTTGGAATTTGTACATTTTTCCTGTGTCTGCGTGGGGTTTGCTCCGGGTGCTCCAGTTTCCTCCCACAGTCCAAAGATGTGCGGGTTTAGTGGATTGGCCATGCTAAATTACCCCTTAGGGTCCAAAGATGTGTAGGCTAGGTGGATTGGCCAGGGTAAATGCGTGGATTTGTGGAGATAGGGCAGTGGGGAGAGGGCCTGGGTGGGACACTCTTTCGCAAAGTGGGTGCAGACTTGATGGGCCGAATGGACTAATTCTCCACTGTAGGGATTCTTTGGAGGGATTCTGTGTTTGAGGATGGGTAATGCGTGGGGAAATGAAATGAATTCCCCTCCTGTCCATAACGCCACATTTAGTTGCATCTCTTCACCTCAGTACTAAGAGATTTAACAGATAGTTTTGGGGAGTCAGGAGGTGAGTTACTCCAGGCTTTGGGGAGTCAGGTGGTGAGCTACTCGCCACAGGATTTCCAACCTCTTGACCTGATCTTGTAGTCACAGTGGTTATATGGATAGTCCAGTCCAGCTTCTGGTCAATGGTAAACCCAACGGTGTTGACAGTGTGGAAATTCAGCGATGACAATGCCACTGAACATCAGGCGAGATGGTTAGTTTCTCTTTTGTTGTAGATGGTCATTGCCTGGCACTTGTATGGCGGGAATGACGCTTGCCACTTGTCCACCCAAGTCTGAAAGTTATCCAGCTCTTGCTGCATGTTGACATATAGGAACATAAGAACTAGGAGCAGGAGTAGGCCATCCAGCCCCTCGAGCCTGCTCCGCCATTCAATAAGATCATGGCTGATCTTTTTGTGGACTCAGCTCCACTTCACCCGCATGCTCACCATAACCCTAATTCCTTTACTGTTCAAAAATTAATCTATCCTTGTCTTGAAAACATTCAATGAGATAGCCTCAACTGCTTCACTGGATAGGGAATTCCACAGATTCACAATCCTTTGTGTGAAGAAGTTCCTCCTCAACTCAGTCCTAAATCTGCTCCCCCCTTATTTTGAAGCTATGCCCCCTGGTTCTAGTTTTGATTTGATTTGATTTATTATTGTCACATGTATTGACAGTGAAAAGTATTGTTTCTTGCGTGCTGTACAGACAAAGCATACCATTCATAGAGAAGGAAACGAGAGAGTGCAGGATGTAGTGTTACAGTCATAGCTAGGGTGTAGAGAAAGATCAATTTAGTGCAAGGTAAGTGCATTCAAAAGTCTGATGGCAGCAGGGAAGAAGCTGTTCTTGAGTCGGTCGGTATGTGACCTCAGACTTTTGTATCTTTTTCGCGAAGAAGGTGGAAGAGAGAATGTCCGGGGTGCGTGGGGTCCTTAATTATGCTGGCTGCTTTGCCGAGGCAACGGGAAGTGTAGACAGAGTCAATGGATGGGAGGTTGGTTTACGTGATGGACTGGGCCACATTCACGACCTTTTGTAGTTCCTTGTGGTCTTGGGCAGAGCAGGAGCCATACCAAGCTGTGATACAACCAGAAAGAATGCTTCCTATGGTTCATCCGTAAAAGTTGGTGAAAGTCGTAGCTGACATGCCAAATTTCCTTCGTCTTCTGAGAAAGTAGAGGTGTTGATGGGCTTTCTTAACTATAGTGTCGGCATGGGGGACCAGGACAGGTTGTTGGTGATCTGGACACCTAAAAACATTCACCCGCCAGTGGAAACAACTTCCCTGCTTCTATCTTATCTATTCCCTACATAATCTTATATCTTTCTATAAGACCTCCCCTCATTCTTCTGAATTCCAATGAGTATAGCCCCAGTCTACTCAGTCTCTCCTCATAAGCCAACCCTCCCAACTCCGGAATCAACCTAGTGAATCTCCTCTGCACCCCCTCCAGTGCCAGGATATCCTTTCTCAAGTAAGGAGACCAAAACTGTACACAGTACTCCAGGTGTGGCCTCACCAGCACCTGATACAGCTGCAACATAACCTTGCTGTTTTTAACCTCCATCCCTCTTGCAATGAAGGACAAAATTCTATTTGCCTTCTTAATTACCTGCTGCACCTGCAAACCAACTCCTTGTGATTCTTGCACAAGGATACCCAGGTCCCTCTGCACAGCAGCATGCTGCAGTTTTTTACCATTTAAATAATAGTCCACTTTGCTGTTATTCCTACCAAAATGGATGACCTCACATTTACCAACATTGTACTCCATCTGCCAGACCCTCGCCCACTCACTTGGATTATCTATATCCCTTTGCAGACTTTCAGCATCCTCCGAACACTTTGCTCTGCCACTCATCTTCGTGTCATCTGTGGATTTTGACATATAATTGCCATGAACCAGTGTAATTGGATAGCTTTTAGAACATAATTTTATAAATTTGCTTTCAAAAATAGTCCTTTTGTTACACTTAAGCATGGTGAAGTTTGTTGCAGCTAAAAATCGGTTTCTCACAACGATGATGCAATTTTTAAACAGTGGCTGGTCCACTACTTGTGAGTAGTCAAATTATAAATTTGAGGGTTGCTGAAAAATAAGACATGCCATCAAAGCTTTCCATCTTGCACTCATCAGAACGAATATAAGATGGATAATCAGAAGCTTTTTCCCAGGGTGGAAGAGTCAATTACTAGAGGGCACAGGTTTAAGGTGCGAGGGGCAAGGTTCAAAGGAGATGTACAAGGCAAGTTTTTTACACAGAGGGTGGTGGGTGCCTGAAACTCGCTGCGGGGGAAGGTAGTGGCGATAGTGACTTTTAAGGGGCGTCTCGACAAATGCATGAATAGGATGGGAATAGCGGGATATGGTCCCCAGAAGGGTAGGGGATTTTAGTCCAGACGTGCAGCATGGTTGGTGCAGGCTTGCAGGGCCGAAGGGCCTGTTCCTGTGCTGTAATTTTCTTTGTACTTTGTTCTTTAGTCCTAATTTTCAAAGGGAACGGCAATTTATAATGCATGAGAAAAGGTGGCTGACTGGTTTGCCAGTAGATTCTGGCCAAGGCTTTGACATGGGGAATAAATAAGTGTCTGAAAAGTGGTGGACTGGACCCAATTCTGGGATTTACACCTGCATATGAGAGACATGGACAGAGTGGATAAGGGGCAGCTGTTCTCTTTGGTAGAAGGGTCAGTTATGATGGGACATAGGTTCAAGGTGAGGGGCAGGAGATTTTAGTGGGGATGTGAGGAAAAACCTTTTTACCCAGCGGATGGTGATGGTCTGGAATGTGCTGTCTGGGAGGATGGGCGAGGCAGGTTGCCTTGCATCTATTAAAAAGTATCTAGATGAGCACTTGGCACATCATAACATTCAGGGCTATGGGCCAAGTGCTGGTAAATGGGATTCAGTGGAAGGTCAGTTGTTTCTCATGTGTTGGTGCAGACTCGATGGGCTGAAGGGCCTCTTCTGCACTGTATGATTTTATGAAACTGTGAAGGACTAAAAAAACAGTAATAAGCTTTGAAGAACAACCAAACATACAAACTAGGAGCAGGAGTAGGCCACTCGGCCCCTCGAGCCTGCTCTGCCATTCAATATGATCATTGGCTGATCTGCCTGTAACCTTAACCCCACATTCCTGCCGACCCTTGATAACCCTTCACCCCTTGTTAATCCGGCTTCACCTGAAAGATATCCAAAGATTCTGCCTCCAACACTCTTTGAGGAAGAGGGTTAGTTCCAAGGATCCTCTGAGTGAAAAAAAAAATGGTGATCAGTTATTCCCACAGAATTGGACAGATACATGGATAAGAAAGGTTTAGTGGGATATGGGACAAATGCAGGCAAATGGGGTTAGCTTGGGTGGGCTTTTTAGTCAGCATGGCACAGTTTGGGCTGAAGGGCCTGTCTCTGTGCCGTAGATTCTACGAAGGGAAGTTGAAGAACAGATACGTAAGCAGATTCTGACAGATGTAGAAATAATAGGGTTGTTGTAGTGGGAGACTTTAATTTATAAGACCACAACACATAGGAGCAGAATTAGGCCACTCGGCCCATTGAGTCTGCTCCACCATTCAATCATGGCTGATATTTTTCTCATCCCCATTCTCCTGCCTTTTCCCCATAACCCCGATCCCTTTATTAATCAAGAACCTATCTATCTCTGTCTTAAAGACACTCAATGACCTGGCCTCCACAGCCCTCTGCGGCAAAGAGTTCCACAGATTAATTTTCCTCATATTGACTGGAAATCCCTTTGGGCTAGGGGTCCAGATGGTGAGGAATTTGTTAAGTGTGTCCAGGGAGGTTTTTTGGAACAATATGCGAATAGTCCGACTAGAGTGGGGACTGTACTGGGCTTAGTACTGGGGAATGAGCCCAGTCAGGTCATCAAAGTTGCAGTGGGGGAACATGTGGCAAACAGTGACCACAATTCCGTAAGCTTTCAGATACTCATGGAAAAGGACAAGTGTTGTCCTAGGGTTATGGTGCTAAATTGGAGAAGGCTAACTACAACCAGATTAGGCAGGATTTGGAGGCTGTTGTTTGAGAGAGGCTGTTTGAGGGTAAATCCACATTTGACGTGCGGGAGTCTTTTAAGGAGCAGTTGATCGGATTGCAGGATGGGCATGTGCCTATGACAATGAAGGACAGGAAAGGCAGGATTCAGGAACTGTTGATGACCAGGGAAATTGCTACTCTCGTCAAAAAGAAAAAGGATGCATGGCATGAGGTCGAGGCAACTAAAAACAGATGAAGCATTTGAAGAATATAGGGAAAGTAGAAAAGAGCTCAAACAGGGAGTTAGGAGGGCAAAAAGGGGGTCATAAAATGTCCTTGGCAGACAGGATTAAGGAAAATCCCAAGGCATTTTATACATACATTAGGAACAAGAGGGTAGCTAGAGAAAGAATTGGTCCACTCAAGGACAAAGGAGGGAAATTATGTGTAGAACCAAAGGAAGTGGGTGAGATCCTTAATGAGTATTTTGTATCGGTATTCACAAAGGAGAGAGACACTTTGATTGATGGTGTCTCGGAGGGGTGTGTAAACCCTTTAGAACAAGTCATCATTACGATGAAGGAAGTGTTAGGTGAATTAAAAAGCATTAAGGTAGACAAGTCCGCAGCGCCAGATGGCATCTATCCCAGATTACTGAAGGAGAAAAGAGATGAAATTGCTGGGTCTCTAACAGAAATCTTTGTCTCCTCGTTGGCCACTGGTGAGGTCTCAGAGGATTGGAGGATAGCCAGTGTTGTCCCATTATTTAAGAAGGGTAGCAAGGATAACCTGGGTAATTATAGGCCAGTGAGCTTGATGTCAGTGATAGTGAAATTGTTGGAGAAGATTCTTTGAGATAGGATCTATGCACATTTGGAACTGAATGGTCTTGTTAGCAACAGACAGCATGGTTTTGTACGAGGAAGGTCATGTCTCACTAATTTAATTGAGTTTTTTGAGGAGGTGACAAAAATGATTGACGAGGGAAGGGCTGTGGATGTTGTCTACATGGACTTTAGTAAAGCATTTGACAAGGTCCCTCATGGCAGGCTGGTGCAAAAGATTAAATCTCACAGGATCAGGGGTGAACTAGCTGGATGGATTCAGAGCTGGCTTGCATCTTAAAAGACAGAGGGTCGCGGTGGAAGGGTGTTTTTCTGAATGGAGGTCTGTAACTAGTGGTGTTCTGCAGGGATCAGTGCTGGGAACTCTGCTGTTCATAATATATATAAATGACTTGGAAGAAAATGTAGCTGGTCTGATTAGCAAGTTTGTGGATGATACTAAGATTGCTGGAGTTGCGGATAGTGATGAAGATTGTCAGAGAATACAGCAGGTTATAGATAGACTGGAAAATTGGGCAGAGAAATGGCAGATGGAATTTAACCTGGACAAATGTGAGGTGATGCATTTTGGAAGGTTGAATTCAGGTGGGAGCTATAAAATAAGTGGCAGAAACATCAGAACCATAGAGACACAGAGAGATCTGGGGGTACAGGTCCAAATATCCTTAAAAGTGGCAGCACAGGTGGAAAAGGTGGTGAAGAAAGCATATGGCATACTTG
The DNA here is from genome assembly GCF_964213995.1 of Mustelus asterias. NCBI lineage: Eukaryota > Metazoa > Chordata > Chondrichthyes > Carcharhiniformes > Triakidae > Mustelus > Mustelus asterias. The sequence continues at coordinate 10,021,710 of NC_135806.1, forward strand.
CCTTAATCAGATGGGGCATCAAGTATAAGAGTTGGCAAATTATGCTATAGTTATATAGAACATTGGTTAGGCCACATTTGGAATACTGTGTCCAATTCTGGTCACCACACGACCAGAAGGACGTGGAGACTTTGGAGAGAATACAGAAAAGGTTTACCAGGATGTTGCCTGGTATGGAGGGTATTAGCTATGAGGAGAGGTTGAATAAACCGGGTTTGTTCTCCCTGGAAAAACAGAGGCTGAGGGGGCGACCTGATAGAAGTTTATAAAATTATGAGGGGTATAGATAGGGTGAACAGGTGGAAGCTTTTTCCCAGGTCAGAAATTATAATTACAAAGGGGCACAAGTTCAAGATAAGGGGGGAAAGGTTCAGTGGAGATGCGCAGGGGAAGTTTTTTTTACAGAGGGTGGTGGTGTCCTGGAATGCATTGCCAAGTGAGGTGGTTGAGGCAGATTCCGATATTTAAGACTTATCTGGATAGACACATGAACAGACGGGGAATAGAGGGACACAAGCAGTTGGTCTAGATTGGATTTTTTATTCCAATTCAATCAAATCAAGTCCAATTCAGAGTCTCAACAAGTTGAGACATTCCCGATCCAAGCTGACAAGACAGGGCTCTCACCTCCTGTCTTGGGCTTGATCTACATGATCCAAGCTGATTGGATTCGGCATAGCTCCTCCTCCAAGGCTTGATCTCATTTGCATCTTAGCCAAAAGGCCGAGATGCCGCTTTAAAAAATTGCTTCAAATGAAGCTAAAATGTAACCTAATGACTGCAACCAAGCACAGCATGTCAATACTACACTTGATCTTAGCCAAAAGGCCGAGAAGTGCAGGCTTGGAGGGTAGAAGGGCCTGTTCCTGTGCTGTACTGTTCTTTGTTCTTTATTCTATAAATTGGGAAGAAAAAATACATTTTTCATCTCATTCTGAGAATAATGTTTATAATGGTTATATAAAGGCTGCGGTGAACTGCAGAAGGTGATTGATAGAAGTGGACTGGTTCTCTAACCCGTGATTGTTAATGTTGCAAATGTTGCAGTCAAGCCTAATGGGATACAATCACAGCCGACAGGTTTTCATAATGCATTCTGTTTCTATCATCAATAACATCAGGGTCAATTTTTCGCACTTGTGCTTTCTGCACCGAGTGTTGGGACCCTGGGTGTGGAGGCCAATGGATTTTCTTTCTTTGAGAACAAGCCAGGGGGTGGGATTCAGAAAGGTAACCCTTGTCTGTACAAAGTGAGCTGCTCCACAGGCAAAAGCTGTGGTTTAATATAGTGCACTGTGGCGCACTTCGAGATAGTGGGAGTGCTAACTCTGAGGAACAATTTACACGGCTACGCTGTTTGCTTCATACAAGTAGCATCTCACCCTTTGCCTTACCATCATTAAGAATTTGCAGGATTTGTACGTTACTTGCCCATTGAACCAGCTGCTGAAATTTATGGCTGGAATTTCACGGCGCAAGTAGCTGTTAAAGATGTAATAATTGTCAATGTAACGTGGAACAATCTCTCCGGTCCAGAAGGGAATGATTCACTCTGTTCAATCTCATTCCCACATGCAAGGAATTATTAAGAGATCTTTAAAAAAGGGCTCATTTTAAATGTTACATTTTTTCTTCCTTTTTCTTTTTTTATTGTCCTCCCGCCATCCAATCAGTCCTTTCTTCTCTCTATTCAGTTATTCTTTGAGTGGAGATGCTGGCATTGGACTGGGGTGGACACGGTAAGGAGTCTGACAACACCAGGTTAAAGTCCAACAGGTTTATTTGGAATCATGAGCTTTTGGAGCGCTTCATCAGGTGAGTCACTGTACGAAGGAGCAGCGCTACAAAAGCTCGAGATTCCAAATAAATCTGTTGGATTTTAACCTGCTGCTGTGAGACTTCTTACTGTTATTCTTTGAGTACATGATTTTACTCCAATTCGCACTATTTTCTTCTTCATTGGATAAACATAGAAAATAGGAGCAGGAGGAGGCCATTCGGCCCTTCATGCCTGCTCCACCTTTCATTACAATCATGGCTAATCATCCAAATCAATAGTCTAATCGCACCTTCCTCGCTTAGCATTTTGATCCCCTTCGCCCCAAGTGCTAACTGCTTTTTGCAAACATTCAGGCCTTGCTCGTCCCGAAACCGTAAAATCCTGCCTGAGGCCAACGGAACTTTCCATGTTTCACCCCTCGCCTGCTCCAATTCCGGTAGTGGGTGGGGCGGAAAAATTCCAGCCTCAATGTTTTTGCCTAATCATCATAGAAACCCTACAGTACAGAAAGAGGCCATTCGGCCCATCGAGTCTGCACCGACCACAATCCCGCCCAGGCTCTACCCCCAAATTCCTACGTATTTTACCCGCTAATCCCTCTAATCTACGCATCCCAGGACACTAAGGGGCAATTTTAGCATGGCCAATCAATCTAACCCGCACATCTTTGGACTGTGGGAGGAAACCGGAGCACCCGGAGGAAACCCACGCAGACATGAGAAGAATGTGCAAACTCCACACAGACAGTGACCCAAGCTGGGAATCGAACCCATTTCCCTGGAGCTGTGAAGTAGCAGTGCTAACCACTGTGCTACCGTGCCGCCCATAAAAATTTGCCCTACTAATCCCTCTCACGTACGCATCTGAGGATACTAAGGGGCAATTTTAGCATAGCCAATCAACCTAACCTGCACATCTTTAGACTGTGGGAGGAAACCAGAGCACCTGGAGGAAACCCACGCAGACATGGGGAGAACATGCAAACTCCAAGCCAGGAATCGAACCCACTTCTCTTGAGCTGTGAGGCAGCAGTGCTAACCACTGTGCCACCATGCTGTCAACTACCTCAACTACTTTCTGTGATAATGAATTCCAAAGGTGGAGTACTCTCTTGGGTGAAGAAATGTCTCCTCATCTCTGTCCTAAATGGTCTACCCCATCTCCTCAGACTGTCACCGCTGGTTCTGGACACTCCCACCATCAGGAACATCCTTCCTGCATCTACCCTGTCTAGTCCTGTTAGAATTTTATAGCTTTTTCTGAGATTCCCCCTCATTCTGCTAAACTCCAGCGAAGACAATCCTAACGGACTCAACCCCTCTTCATATGTCAGTCCTGCCATCCCAGGAATCAGTTTGGTAAAACTTCGCCGCACTCCCTCTGGAGCAAGAACATCTTTCCTCAGATAAGGAGACCAAAACTGCACACAATATTCCTCACCAAGGCCCTTTATAATTGCAGCAAGAAATCCCTGCTCTTGTACTCAAATCCTCTCGCTATGAAGGCCAACATACCATTTGCCTTCTTTACCACCTGCTGCACCTGCATGCTTACCTTCAGTGACTGGCGTACGAGGGCACCCTCTCCTAATTTCTGGCCATTCAGATAGTAATCTGCCTTCCTATTTTTGATACCAAAGTGGATAACCTGATATTTATCCAAATTCATAGAATCATAGAAACTCTACAGTGCAGAAAGAGACCATTCAGCCTATTAAGTCTGCACCGACAACAATCCCACCTAGGCCCTATCCCCATAATACCACATATTTACTCCACTAATCTCTCTAACCTACGCACCCCGGGACACTAAGAGGCAATTTATCATGGCCAGTGCACCTAATCCTCACATCTTTGGATTGTGGGAGGAAACCGGGATAACCAGAGGAACCCACGCAGACACAGGGAGAACATGCAAACTCCACACAGACAGTAACCCAAGACGGGAATTGAACCTGGGTCCCTGGAGCTGTGAGGCAGCAGTGCTAACCACTGTGCCACCGTGCCGCCTACTGTACTGCATAAAGAGACAAATTGTACATCTTACCATTCACTGAGTTTTCAAATGTCCGATAAACGTCACCACAACTTTAGTTTACACTCACAGCAAATTCTGGTTTAAAACCTCTGCGTTGAAGGTTGTAGGAAATTGTCTACCCAACTAGGAATATTGTGAGATTCCCACTTCACCAAGATCTGGCTTATTACCTTCACTGATGTAGGAAATGTTAGAAATATTCCATGGAGACCAAATCATGGACATAGATAACCCCCTCTGTCCAATTGTCTGATTTCTTTAACATCCACATTACAATTCACACCTCCGGCAGGATTTTCCGGCCATGCTCGCTTCAAAGCCGAAAAAATCCCACCCGTGGTCAACGGACCTTTGCCCGCTGTGTTCCCATAGCGGGTGGGATGGAAAAATTCCACACACCCTGGATCTTGGACACATATTGATCTAAAGATGTCCAGGGAATCTAAACCATGAGTGAGAATTCTCGATGCACATAACTCACCACTGGCAACCAAACCTGTACCTCAGACTAAATTGTTATTGAAGCAAGTACTCCATTTTAGGAGTGTGATGGAATACTCTCCACTTGCCTGGGTAAGCGACACTCCAACAACACTCAAGAAGCTTTTTGGTTTGATTTGATTTATTATTGTCACATGTATTAGTCTACAGTGAAAAGTATTGTTTCTTGCGTGCTATACAGACAAAGCATACTGTCCATAGAGTAGGAAACGAGAGAGTGCAGAATGTAGTGTTACAGTCATAGCTAGGGTATAGAGAAATGCAAGCTAGGTTCATTCATAATCCACCATCGGCGCACAGTGTCAGCAGTGTGTACTGCATACATGATGCACTGCAGCAACTTGCCACACCTTTTTCAACAGCATCTTCCAACCTGAGACATCTTTTGCCCAAGAGGATGGATGCATTAAACACATGGGAACACCATCCAGTTCCCCTCCCAGCCACACACCATCCTGACTTGCAATTATATCACTGCTCCTGCAGCTGTACCGACACCACATGCACCGGCACAGTTCAAGAAGGTGGCACACCACCACTTTCCCAAGGGCAATTAGGAAAGGGCAACAAATGCTGGGTTTGGAGTGCCAATTAAGCGGGCTGCTTTGCCCTGGATGGTGTCGAGCTTCTTGAGTGTTGTTGGAGCTGCACTCACACAGGCAAGTGGAGATTATTCCATCACACTCCTGATTTGTGCCTTGTAGATGGCGGACAGGCTTTGGGGAGTCAGGAAGTGAGTTACTCCCTGCAGAATTTCCAGCTTCCGACTTGCCCTTGTAGCCATAGGATTTATATGGCTGATCCTCCATCTATACTGTGGGGATTCTATGATAATGTAGATGAAAGTTACCTTGGGCTATCTGACCAAACTAATGATCTCGACTGTGAGGAATGGAGGAAATCTAAAGCACATAGAAAATCTGGAAATCATCTAAGGGGCTGGACAGATGGAACATTTATTTGCAGGAATCTACAAGTAACACTAAATGTTATTAGCTTTTACTTTCTTTGTATAACTCAGTAAAAAGATATTGATGGAATGAAAAATTATTTGCAAAACTGTCCTAAAAGCTGCTTCTCGAAAAGTATTGGGGTAATAAATGCAAGGCAGTTATAATTAATGACCATTCAAGGTGCTAACTTTTCAGCGAACACTTGTTCATATCTTAATTAATGTTAGTAGCAAATTAAATCACCACTGGACCGATAAATGTGATTCTGTAAATTGATTGACTCCTCAATGAGAAATGTGTGATCTTCACTTGCACATCTAACTTTATTTTTGCTGGTGATAAAAAAGGCTAGGGGAGCGATCTTACCGGCCGTTCACGCCACGCTCCCGCTGCATCGAAGCCGGAGATTTTGGCGCCCAGCCAAATCTCCGTTCACTGCAGTGGGATGAGAAAATCCCGCCGGCATGAATGGTCGGAAAAATTCTGGCCCAGGTCTCAGGCACAGTCACATTCAGGCATGGGTTTTGGGGGAAGGAAATCTTCGATATTTAGGAACATAATTGAAATAACTCCTCAGAGGCCGGTATCCCTTCGCCAGATTCCCTTTATTTACAAACCCATTTCCACTCCAAAGAGTGCTTCAGGTACAAGGTCAGATTCTGGAGTATCAGTGGACCTGACACTCCTCATTATATACACAGGCGAGACTCCCTGATTGGGCAGGCAATCAGTACCAATGTCATGTTCTATACTATCATAGAAAGTAGTTGAGGCCAAAATGTTGCCTGATTTCAGGAAGAAAAATGGTATAATTCTTGGGGCTAAAGGGATCATGGGATATGGGGGGAAGGGGGATCAGGAAAATTAGCACATCAGCAGCAGCATCCTGCACTGTAGACTGGCTGTCTCTGTGTATACATGAAATGGACAGCGCAGACAAAGGTGGATGTTTCACTACATCTATCAACAGGACACAGCTGAATGTCCTTGCTAACAGCATTGAAATTGTAACAAAGACATGATTAAGTGACCATTGTTTGAATGGACATTCCATCCGTCTACCAGGAAAGATTATGACATTACCGATGGGACATGATTAAACAGCCATTGTCTCGGGTCTACCTCTTTGTACCCTATGTAAATAATTTGCTGGTGTGCGTGACTAGAAGCAATTATCTTTACTGAAAGTGTAAGTAACGCCTTATTAAAAAAAGCTAACTGTAGACAATTGAGTAGAGCAGGCTGGAGATGTCTTCGGAATTCTACAGTTCTCCGCTCCTTATCGATAAGAAGGCAATAAAGGATTGTTCACTCGCGAACGCTGTGTCTGAATATCTTTCGAGCACCAACACCAGAATCAAAATGTATGGTGGAACAGGCTCAAAGGGCCGAATGGCCTACTCCTGCTTCTAGTTTCTATGTTTATCTCAATCAGGGAGCTCATACTTCAAGAGGCCCACCTCAAGGGCCTCGTTGAGGCTATTACAATAATGGGCAAAATCTTGCTACAAAAATAACTGTGTGTTCACATTGCATCCCACGATTAATAGCATATCAGCCGGCAAGTTCAAGGCATGAAGAGATCGAGAGAAATTTCCCTCCAAGACACGCACCACCCTGCCTTGGGACAATATTGTCGTCACTGGGTGAAAACCTGGAACTCCTTCCCTGACAGCATTGCGAGTATAACCACACCTCATGGACTTCAGTGGTTGAAGAAGATGGCTGACTACCAGCTTGGAGCTGGTAACAGCTCAACCCCACCCTGCCTCCTGGACAGATACAAACCTCTGACATCACCTGAGGCTGAAGGCAGCAGCACCGGATTTTAGATTCCACTTTCATTCAAGGGTAATTAGGGATGGGCAACAGATGCTGGACTTGTCAGCGACACTCATAGAATCATAGAGTCCCGACAGTGTAGAAAGAGGCCATTTGGCCCATCGATCCTGCACCGATAGCGATCCAACCCAGGCCCTATCCCTGCAACCCCAATACTTATTGACAATTTGGCATGGCCAATCCACCTAATTCGCACATCTTTGGACTGTGGGAGGAAACCGGAGCACCCGGAGGAAACCCACGCAGAAACTGCAAGAACGTGCAAACTCCACCTGAGGCCGTAATCAAACCTGAGTCCCTGGCGTGGTGAGGCAGCAGTGCTAACCACTGTGCCACCATGCCGCCCATGTGCCACAAGTGCTGAAGTTAAAGAACAGGATTGATGCCGCGTGACACCATTTTCTCCGTACATACAAACAGCATCTTCCCTTTCCCTCCTCAGCATTTTAAAGAAGTTGCCAGATTTGCATTTTAATTGCCCATTAAACTTGCCACAAAGTTAGGGTTCCTAATTAACAGAACTTCCATTCTTTTCACAACATGATAATTGCTAATGCAATGCAAATTAAACTCTCCAGCCTAGAAAGCGAGCAATTTAAACTGTTCAATCTCATTTCGACATGTAGTAAAGATGTTACAGATTCTAAGAAGTCACGTTTCCCTTATTTTTCTCTCCTAATCCAATCATTCCTTTCCTATCTCTGTACCTGATTTAACTCTAATTCACCCAATTTCTTTCTGTGTCAATCTTCTGTTTTGTTGGTTAAGGGAACCGACTTGTTGGCCCTAAGGTCTCAATGCTCTGTTACCCACGCTGCATCATTATTAGCTCACACTTGGAGCAAGTTCCAGCACAAAATGGACAAGAGGGTAAAATCTCGACCGTTTCCATAGAATGAGTTATCTAAATCTCCCTCCTTGAACAGAATTACAATTGTTACATACATGGTTTCGGGAGGCAGGGGGTGCCGTGGAGAGGTGGGGGTGGGGGTGGGGGTGGGGGTGGGGGTGGGGGTGGGGGTGGGGGTGGGGGTGGGGGGTTTGACTTCTTTTTCCTCCCAAATCGGTAGGATGAGTGCACGGAGTCTTGATGTGAACAAAAGCCCACCAGACTTCAGCCGGAATACAGTATTTGTTGTTCCAGAGGCCTCGTGGTATTATCACGAGACTATTAATCCTAAAACTCAGCTAATGTTCTGGGGACCTGGGTTCGAATCTCACCACGGCAGATGGTGGAATTTGAATTCAATTTAAAAAAATCTGAAATTAAGAATATACTCATGACCATGAAACCATTGTCGATTGTCAGAAAAACCCATCTGGTTCACTAATGTCCTTTAGCGAAGGAAATCTGCTGTTCTTACTTGATCTGGCCTATATGTGACTCCAGAGCCACAGCAGTGTGGTTGACTCTCAACTGCCCTCGGGCAACTAGGGATGGACAATAAATGCTGGCCCAGCCAGCGATGCTCATGCCCCATGAATGAAAAATTTTTAAAAATCCATTTGATTGCTTGTTGCAGCTCTTCCATTGATGCTAGTTTGATTTGATTTGATTTATTATTGTCACATGTATTAACATACAGTGAAAAGTATTGTTTCTTGTGTGCTATACAGACAAAGCATACCGTTCATAGACAAGGAAACGAGACAGTGCAGAATGTAGTGCTACAGTCATAGCTAGGGTGTAGAGAAAGATCAACTTAGTGCGAGGTAAGTCCATTCAAAAGCCTGATAGCAGCAGGGAAGAAGCTGTTCTTGAGTCGATTGGTACGTGACCTCAGACGTTTGAATCTTTTTCCCGATGGAAGAAGGTGGAAGAGAGAATGTCCGGGGTGCATGGGGTCCTTAATTATGCTGGCTGCTTTGCCGAGGCAGCGGGAAGTGCAGACAGAGTCAATGGATGGGAGGCTGGGTCACCCATGGATTCTACCACAGAAAACTGCGGGGATAGACTGGAGAGTCCTCACTGACAATGTGCAATCATAATTAATCCGCTGTTGAGAATGTTCTTTCCATTGCTGACATTGTTATCACTGTGAGCAAAGTGGATTGCATCTTCTTTGGCTTGCGTCTATAGATGGTCATGGGGGCTTTCTAAAAGCTTTGTATTTCAGGATGGTCAGCATATTGTATCTGCAAGGCTTTCTTTTCATAGAATCCCTACAGTGCAGAAGGAGGCCATTCGGCCATTCAGTGGAGTCTGCACCAACAATAAACCCACCCAGGCCCTATACCGTTACCCAAGTATTCACCCCACCAGTCCCTCTGACACTAAGGATCAATTTAGCATGGCCAATAACCTAATCCGCACATCTTTGGACTGTCAGAGGAAACCGGAGCACCCGGAGGAAACCCACGCAGACACGGGGAGAACGTGCAGACTTCACACAGACAGTGACCCTAGGCCGGAATCGAACCTGTGTCCCTAGTGCTGTAACCACTGAGCCACCAGTTTCCCACCACGTGTTCTTTATCTTCCGGATTTTTCTTCGGATATCGGCCTTGAGCTTCCGGAAAGCTGCCTCTTGACTAGTGACCTTCAGTTGTTCTGCCAGGCAGTGAAAGTTGCTGGTTTTTGTCCTAGGAGGTCACATGTTCTAGCAGGGAATATCACAACATCTATTCTCCTGAATCGCCTACTTCCTGTGGCTGAGAAAATCCTCCCAGGAGCACAGTGTGGCTTTCCATCTCCTAGAGGAACGTCTGACTTGGTCTTTGTTAAAAGTCACATCCAAGTTGAACATCAAAAACAATACCAGGAACTCTCCACTGTGTCCACTGACCTGACTCAGTACCTGTCGAGGCTCGGTAGATTGTGCTCGAAGATTTGAATGTCCAAGAAAATTTGTCACCATCCGCCAACTGCACCATGATGATAGGACTGGAAGAGTGGGAGATCTGAACCAGATGCGTTCAGTATCCGGACTAGTGTCGAGCGAGGCAGTGTGATAGCCCCCTTTGCCATTTACAATCTACTTGACAGTGCTATTCACCTCATCAAGGTTCAACTGGCCTCTTAGAATCATAGAATCCCTACAATGCAGAAGGAGGCTTTTCGGCCCATTGAGTCTGCACCAACTCTCCAACAGAGTATCTTACCCTGGCCCACCCCCAAGTTTTTATCCCTAACCTACACCTCTTTGGATACTAAGGGCAATTTAGCATGGCAAATCAACCTAAACTGAACATTTATGGACACTAAGGGGCAATTTAGCATGGCCAATCCACCTAACCCACACATCTTTGGACACTAGAGTTAATTTAGCATGGCCAATCCATCTAACCTGCACATCTTTGGACTGCGGGGGGAAACCGAGGCACCTGGAGGAAACCCACACATGGGGAGAACGTGCAGACTCCATACAGACAGTCACCCAAGGTTGGAATTGAACCCGGTTCCCTGGCGCTGTGAGGCAGCAATGCTAACCACTGCGCCACTGTGCCGCCTTTCCTCTGGAACACTTTCATGGAATCTTTTATATAAAACTAAGAGGGAAGATAAGGCCTTGGTTTAACATCTCACGTGAAGGATGGTGCTCCTGACAACATAGCACTCTCTCAGTACTGCACTGCGAACGCCAGCCTAGATTTTTGTGTTCACGTTCGTGGAGTAGGCCTTGAGCCCATAACCTTCTGACACTGAGGTGAGAGTGCTACTAACTGTGCCGCAGTTGATAGCACTAATTATTATTCTGTCGATTTTCGAACCAACCACTCTGTCCTACCCTTCACAAATAACAACCTACCCCGAATGTCATGCATTCACACCTTTCTGTTAACAGTGTGGCAAAAATTCAGCTTGGGAATTAGTAGGGAGCAGCTAGAATTACACTGGCGCGATATTCATTTCCACTGATCTGAACGCAACTGAATAATCGGCAGGGTGTACAACAGGCGACCTAGAATCCTTGGGTCTTCCATGTGATGACTGTAGAGCATCTCTTTGGTCTCTTGTCTTCCAGAATTCCCTCCCTGGATCCTAACATCTCTCAAACCTGCTTTCAAACACCCACTTTCCATAATGCCTCCACTACATGCCCATCCATCCCCAAAATATATCCACCCTCCCATCCTTTCCCATTCACTGGTCACCTTCTCCTTCCTAAAGTGCTTTCAGTTGCTTTGCTACACACCGTAAGAAGTCTTACAACGCTAGGCTAAAGTCCAACAGGTTTATTTGGAATCACGAGCTTTCAGAGCACTGCTCCTTCATCAGATGAGTCTGATGAAGGAGCAGCGCTCCGAAAGCTCGTGATTCCAAATAAACCTGTTGGACTTTAACCTGGTGTTGTGAGACTTCTTACTGTGCCCACCCCAGTCCAACGCCGGCATCTCCACCTCATTGCTAAACACCGGTAGTGTAATGACTTTAAAGAGGTCATTGAGGTTGGCCTCTTACAATATGAACTCCTTATTGAACTCTTTATTGCTTGTCCAACCTTTGTTGTCTATCTAACTGGGAGTGGCAGGTCTCCTGTCATTCTGGATGCTGACTCAGATCTTGTAACACTCTATGAACTTCAACTGAGCCTGTAAATAAAATGGAAATCTGGTGAAGGGGTACCGGCCTATGCTGATTTATTTCAGGCAGCCACTGAGTTGTTGTGTGGTTATCGCCAGACGCGGAACTGTTGCAATTTGTAAAACAGCTTGCATGGGTTTGTGATTAGAAACCATTAAGTCCTCATTCAACTGGGTCATAACAGCACTTATGTTTAGAATTCTAAAAACATGTTCCACATCATTACAGGATTCAATTCAGCCACCTTGTTTGGGTAGGTCGCACCCTCACCTCTGAGATAAAAAGCTGTGGGTTCAAGTCCCACTTCATGACTCAGGCACGTAAATACAGGCCAACACTTCACCTACTGCAGATAATTCAATTCACACTGTGTCTGATTACAAAGTCTATCGCAGAACCACTTTTGTTTTTGTGATTGAGACTCACAAGTGGGATTAAAACCAATTCAGTGTGTAGAAACTGCTCCAAGTGACTGGGCAGCGGGCCACCGAGGGGGTTGTCCGCCCCTCTACCGTGGCTACATTTGTGGCCAGGTGTTCCTGGAGAGGGAGCGTGCGGATTCCGATGGCACTGTGAGGCTTTCCGTGCTCATTGGGCACTGCAGGGGTTGGGGTGCATTATCGACCCTTTTAACCTAATTTTGGTTTGATCTTTTAAGTTTTCTTTCTGTTTTGCTTTTGTTTTCGTGAGGTTCCCTTCTTTTTGGGGGCTGCCCCTTTCACTTTGTCTCTCAGTTAATTCGATTTAGTTCATTGGTTTGGTCAAAAAGATTGCTCCAAGTGACTGAATTTTATTGGCATTGCTTGCAGGTGAGTGACTCCACTGCATTTGTTCCGCAGCCCAATGGCAAGATCTGGTGTGGTCCCACATGGATGACAGGGCCACGGTTAATGCAAAGCCAGTGATTTCACCACAGGCAGCGTGGTGTTTGCCGATGTGCTTTGCGTGGCGAGCAGTGCCTCAAAATTGGATTCATGCATTGTAATACATGCACAGCCAGCCAGCTGCTTCTATCTGTGTTACTGGCAAGAAAGAAGTATCCTTCAATTCAATCAAGGGATGTGGGCTTAAAAAAAACATGTAAGGACAAGGCTGCCGAGGGCTGCAAACCCCTGGACAAACTTTCTCTTTATCAGTGAATACCTTTTGTTTCTAATGAAGTTTGAAGTCTCTTCAAGATGCCAAAAGTGTGCCAGACTACATAACAGTGGGGAAATTACCCTCTCACTGAACCACCAAAAAATATCTGCAATATCAACTACTGGCAAGATTTGTGGCACAGTGGTTAGCACTACTGCCTCACAGCGCCAGGGACCCGGGTTCAATTCCAGCCTTGGGTGACTGTCTGTGCGGAGTTTGCACATTCTCCCCGTGTCTGCGTGGGTTTCCTCTGGCTGCTCCAGTTTCCTCCCACAGTCCAAAGATGTGGAGGTTAGGTGGATTGGCCATGCTAAACTGTCCCCTTAATGTCCAAAGATGTGCACGTTAGGGGGATTAACGGGGTAAATGCATGGGGTTATGGGAATGGGGTGGGGGGGTGGGCCTGGGTAAGATGCTCTGTCGGACAGTTGGTTCAGACTTAATGGGCCAAATGGCACTGCAGGGATCCTATGGTTCTAGTACAATTTTGAGTGCTTTGTATTCCTGGATCAGCAGTTATGCCCAAAGTGGGGACTCTAATTCATTACACGGGAAATCAATACATGCATGCTTCAACAAATAATGCCAAAAAGTAGTACCCAAATCGTTCAGCCAAATCTTTATGATCTGAATTTATTGGGTGGGACTTTATGGCCTCGCTCGTCCCAAAACTGTAAAATCCCACCTGAGGTGAACGGACATTCCATTGTCCGTCCCTCACCTGCTCTGATGCCATGGCAAGCAGGGTGGTAAAAATTCTGGCCATTATCTCTCTTGGAATTGATATACGGTTTCCTGGATACTGATTATTTTCTCCCTCTCATTTTATCTGTGTACCTACTCAGATGTGGGAAATACTTTTTTCTTTAAGAACTTCATGGGTGGAGTGTTTTTTTTGGAAAATCAAGCGCATTCATAAAACATCCTAGCTGCTTTCCCTCAATGTGCCCAAGGCCTAAACATTCAATCAATTATTCCAACTGCAATACTTCTACGTTGACAATGAAACGTGCAGTTCTATCACACCTTAGATTACAAGGCTCTCCTCAATACCTCTCCATCTTCTGCAAGAGGTTCAGCGTCAACCTGTCTTTGCTTTCCTCACCCTCGTGACCCACTTTCAGCAGACTTCCCCCCCCCATACAAGATGATGATCTTTGGTTGAGGATAACTAATGCGGCTTTCTCTCTCAGCCTCTGCATGTTTTCAATCGCTGTTGTGTGAGTATATCGTGAGACTTCCGTATGTGGAATAAACTATCATTCTCTCAGTCTGGAGAGAGGTCAGGGAAAGGGAAAAACTAAAGGATGCAAATGGAGGAACAAAAGTGAAAATTGTGGACTAGAACAAGCTCAGCAACAGAAGAAACTAAATGAGGGAGGAAAAGATTAAGAGAAAAGTAATACAAATCTAAACAGTGGGTTATGAATATTAAAAGATAAAAAAATCTGTACACACAAGAATAAAAGCAGACAAGTGAAAATATGTACCAAGGGATTTCACGGTGTATCTGAGTGCATATAACAGTAATTGCAACAACTGTACCAACTATACACTGACATAATTGGTAATACAATATTTGTATTATAAGGGTCTGGCACATAAAGGGTTAAGGTGGGCCTGAGTACAAATACTGCCCACACAGTGATATCAGAGGATACATGATCTGTACCGAGCAGGTCAGTATCATGTTGCAAAGAACTGTTTGTAGAAGCAAGCATGGAGATAACTCCTACTTAAACCATTCATCATACTGTGGGAGGCAGTGGCGTAGAGGTATTGTCAGTAGACGCGCAATCCCAGAACCCAGGACAAGATTGGGTGCTTGGGTTCGAATCCCGCCACGGCTGATGGTGAAATTTGAATTCAATAAAAATCTGGAGTTAAGAATCTACTGATGACCATGAAACCATTGTTGATTGTTGGAAAAACCCATCTGGTTCACTAATGCCCTTTAGGGAAGGAAATCTGCTCTACTCACCTGGTCTGGCCCACATGTGACTCCAGAGTTACAGCAATACAGTTGATTCTCAAATGCCCTTTGAAAAGGAGGGCAGTTAGGGATGGGTAATTAAGTCCCATAAGATGAATAACAAAAAAAACTTTGTGGATAGTTTCTCGTGGTTAAATACTTTTGAACTAACTAAGAGTATGTATATCTTAATAATACTGACTGGGCTTTGCCCAACACTTTGCAACAATACCATCAACTTAATCATTGCTCTGCCCTTTAGAAACCTTTCACATTCAACATGAAACAAAATCAATTAAAAACTAAAAGTAGAAATTCCAACTTCTCTCCTGCGCGATGCATGTGGAGTTGTTGACCCTATTGTCTATTCAGATGTATATTCAATGATATATCGGTTCTAGTCATTTAAGATATCCCATTGTAGATAGCTATGTGGGAATATTAGGGGCAGCACAGTGGTTAGCCCTGCTATCTCACAGCTCCAGAGATCCGGGTTCGATTCGCGGCTTGGGTCACTGTCTGGATGGAGTTTGCACATTCTCCCCATGTTTGCGTGGGTTTCCTCAGGTGCTTTGGTTTCCCCCCATAGTCCGAAAGACGCGCTGGTTACGTTGATTGACCACGTTAAATTGCCCCTTAGTTTCAGGGGGATTAGCAGGGTAAATACTTGGGGTTACGGGGAGGGGACCTGGGTGGAATTGTTGTCAGTGCAGGCTCGATGGGCCGAATGACCTCCTTCTGCACTGTAGGGATTCTATGATTCTAAGGGATACATTGAACATCTGCAAACTGCATATAATTCCATAAGTATTCCCCAAAATCACAATCGAAAAATTGTTTTGTCCAGCCTTGGATTTCAACAGATTAGTACTGGTCCAATCATCAGTTATGTTACGATAGTGAAAATACTGCTTTTGGTTACACATTCACTCAACAGAGTAACAAATTATAACAAAGTACATCAAGAAATAGATGAGGTTCTGAAGTTCCTCCGAATAGCTTGTATTTATACTATCAGCTGGCAGCAATGGAATCCTCTGGGAGGACAAATTAACTTGCTCAGGGAAAACATTGCTGCTGAATAGCCTTACAGATTGAAATTTATCGTTGAAGAAGTTTCATTATTTATTTGAATTGGAGAATTGTTCTAATGATAAAGGAGTTGGTTGCTTAACACTGCTATAAAGATTGATAGTCCAAGATAACTCCCAACAGCTGTGGTCTCCTACAATCCGCAATCTTCCAACGTTCATCAATAAATTAGGTCCATTACAACTTTGTTCTCTCAAAATTTGCACTGCGAGCAGTCAGATAATCTATCCTCACTCCTTACAAAGACTGAATACAAGAGATATGAGCTGGCCATTCAGCCTCTCGAGCCTGCTCCGCCATTCAATAAGATCGTGGCTAATCTGTTTGTGTCGAGTTCCACGTTCTCAACTGTTAAATTCTCGACTCGTGGGGCGTGTCCACAAGAACTCACACCACAGATAGACATCGGGGAACATAGGTATTTATTGTAGGCTCTACTCGCTCCGCACTCCAAACTACAACTGCCCTCCGAGGGCGGTCCTCTGGCTGATCACCCCACAACCAGGGTCACCTGACCCGTTCCCTTGAAGGGGCTATGCCCCCACATACAAAACACTCCCCCCCCCCCCTCTAAGCAACAATCCCCCCACAGCAGCAACAATAATCCAAACTATTTACATACAATTACAACATTTGTTTTTACAGAATTTCCTGTCATATTGTGATGAACCCACAGTATATTTATATAATGATACATTTCTTCCTTTTGTTTCCCCACCTAACATACGCAACACCAACCACCCCCAATAATCTTTCATCCCTCTGCCTTAAAAGTATTCAGTGACCCCCCCCCGCCTCTACCACTCTCTGAGGCAGAGAGTTCCAAAGTCACACAACTCTTGAGAGAAAAACACTCTCCTCATGTCTGTCCTATAAAGGTGATCCTTAATTATAAAACAGTGCCCCCTAATTCTGGATTCACCCACAAAAGGAAACATCCTTTCAATGTTCACCTTGCCAAGACCATTCAGAGTCTAATATACTTCAATCAAGTCAATCCTCACTTTTCTAAAGTCCAGAGGAAACTATACAACCCCTTGAACCTGCTCCGCCATTTCATATGATCATGCCTGATCACCTGCCTCAACTTCTATCTGCTCTCTTTATCCCTTGGTTCCTTGAGAAAGCAAAGATCTATTTAGTACAGACATAAAATGCCGCTCTAACAGCACAGTGAGCCAGGAGACGTCAGCGGAGGTCATTTTGCAGGTTCCTGCTGGGCACCATTGCCTCCGTGAGTCTCCCAGGCTAAGATTTCCAGCATAATCAACTCTGCGCCAGAAACCGGCATGAAGCTAATTATAATATGGAAGTCAGCCTCTACATTTCATTAGCAGGCCTGGGACTAAAGTCTCTGGGCCCGCTAGCATCTCCTCCCTCGCCAGGAGTGGTTCCCTCCAGCGGGATTTACTTCTGCTCCCCACTAACGGAGAACAGGCAGCCGATCGTGCTGGAGGGAAGGGAGGCAATTGAGGCGACCCTCCCAAGAGGATGGCGGTAAGTGGGGGTGCCAGCCTGGCAAACTGGCTCTGCCCAAGGAGTATCGGGCAGTGCCAAGGGGATGGGGCCAGAGAGAGACAGGGCCAGTGGGGGGGAGGTGGGTTAGTGCCTATTGGGAGGGGCCTATTAGGATGTGATCAGTGGCGGCGGGGGGGTACCTGCTGCCACTCTGCACTTGGTATGACTGGGAGAGGGAAAGAGGAGGTGGTCACGGTTGGCCATCCGGGGAGGGTGGTGGGGGCACGATCGAGGTTGCCGGGGGCATCGGGAGTGGGAGGGACTATTGGGGGAGGGGTGGCGGGATGGGACTGCCCGAGGGGGTGATCTGAAGTTCGAGGCAGACCAGGGTGTGGGGATACAGGGCCTCCTCACTTTGTGGCCATGGGCACCATCCCCAATTTTAATTGCTTCACCACTGGTGGTTCCAAGCTCTAGAATTCCCTTCCTGCCTCCCTACATCTCACTCTGGCTTTAAGATGCTCCTGAAAACCAACCTGTGACAAGTTTTTGCTCATTCGTCCTAATATGTGGCACAATTTCAAATTTAGTTCGGTAGTAGTCCTACAAAGGGGCCTTGGGATGATCTACATTGAAGATGCTATATGAATGCAAAATGTTGTACTTGTATTTCTCAGTTATTTCTAGTCCTCTCCCCAAGTAAAAAAAATTAGCCTTGTGTGGGAAAGGCTTTCTTGCTAAAAGACCTGGGAGCTTGGGACAATCTGGATAATGGATGAAAAAATGCATGATCTAGTTTTGATGGCAGAGAGAATGGTCTCGTTTTTTTAAATTCATTTATGGGATGTGGGCGTCGCTGGCTGGACCAGCATTTATTGCCCATCCCTAACTGCCCTAGAACTGAATGAGATGGCTTAACCAGCCAGAGGGCAGTTAAGAGGGATGGGGGAGAATGCGGGAGAGGCCAATTAATGCATGACTGACTCATGGTGAGTGGTAGAGGGTTGGAGGACTGGTTTAAAAGCCTAAGTAAGTGCACCAGGTCTGCAGCGCACCACGCAAGTGTTTGCTACCTTTATTACTGCAGTGATTATCGTAGCATCTGAGTGTCCAGTGGTCAAGTGGTGAGAGACCTCTTTATGATATTTACAACACAATGCAATTGGAAACCCAACTTAAAATTCACCACTGGTTTCCTAGGCAGTGGACAGCGAAAGGGATGTCGGAGCTGCCAATTCCAGAAAGTCTTTTCCAGCACTCCTTGGGGGCCAAGAGGAGTAGGACTTTCCCAGGCGCCGCAAGCATGTTTTTTGCCCTCTACCTTCCTACGATCGCACCCTCCATTCCCCATCCTCTTCTCACAATTTTTGATCCTCTCCACCAGCTTCGAAGCCCCTCTCTCCCCACCCACCCTGCCCCTCCCAGTGCCACTATTAGCGACATTCCCGATCTCCTGTACCACCTATATGTCTCCTGCCACTGGTTTTCCCTCATACCCATCAACCTGGTTCTCAATCTGGACAATCAGGGCGGCACGGTAGCACAGTGGTTAGCACTGCTGCTTCACAGCTCCAGGGTCCCGGGTTCGATTCCCGGCTTGGGTCACTGCCTGTGTGGAGTTTGCACATTCTCCTCGTGTCTGCGTGGGTTTCCTCCGGGTGCTCCGGTTTCCTCCCACAGTCCAAAGATGTGCGGGTTAGGTTAATTGGCCAGGTTTTAAAAATTGCCCCTTAGAGTCCTGGGATGCGTAGGTTAGAGGGATTAGTGGGTAAAATATGTGGGGGTAGGGCCTGGGTGGGATTGTGGTCGGTGCAGACTCGATGGGCCGAATGGCCTCCTTCTGCACTGTAGGGTTTCTATGATTCAATGCCAGTCAGGAAATGGAACAAAAATAGAGTGTTAGGAAATAGGGTTTAAGTAATTAAAATTTCTCTTTTCGTGCATTAGGAATGAGGTAGAAGTTTAACTTTAAGCTTAATTGGTGTTTCTGTATGTGTGCGCTAAGGGAGGGTTAAAACTTTTGTTTAGCTTCGCAGACGCCGACAAGTCTGTAAGTTTTAGTTTCACTTTAAACTTTGCCTGCATTCTAATTAAGGTTTTACAACATTAAAGCAATTAGGGGTTAAAGTACTGAGCTGTTGCTTAGCAACCAGAGGCTGATATTGAAAAGCAGGAGAACCTGAAGTTCAGTCTGGAAACCTGTTAACTGAGAAGAAGGAAGTTTTCCATCGAAGCTGCCAGTACAGGCAGGACAATACAGGGATGCAGAAAACAAGTCACAGAAGCCGAAGAACAGAAATTCCAGAAACCAGGGAGACTAAAACCAGGAAAGTCCCAGGAAGACTCAAGACAAAGGGACAAAGAATTGGAATCTAAAGGGCAGCACGGTGGCACAGTGGTTAACACTGCTGTCACACAGTGTCAGGGACCTGGGTTCGATTCCCAGCTTGGGTCACTGTCTGAGTGGAGTTTGCACGTTTTCCCCGTGTCTCCATGGGTTTCCTCCGGGTGCTCCTGTTTCCTCTCACAGTCCGGAAGATGTGCCGGTTAGGTGGGTTGGCCATGCTAAATTGCTCCATAGTATCAGGGGGACTAGTAGGGTAAATGGGGTTGTGGGGGTGGGGCCTGGGTGGGATTATGGTCGGTGCAGACTCGATGGGCCAAATGGCCTCTTTCTGCACTGTAGGGATTCTATGATTCTAAACAAGGTACTGTTCACAGAAGTTACAGAAAGGGGAGGAGAGTGGGTCCCAATTATTGAGAGAGTTGCAAGGTGGAAAGCTGGAAACATAGGCTGGTGAGAAGGCAGACATCTGAAGTAATCCCTAGGCTGGTGACACCTCAACATAGCCTGTGAGGCAGGCGTGTTCTGTTGGCATGGCTGGGTACCTGCGTGGAAGCTTGAATGCATGTCGGGTCCCAGAGGAATACTGAAAGGAGAGGTGGAAACGCTGGATGTGATCCTCGGGGGAGGCATTCAGGAGAGAGCCTTGTGTGGGAGAAGGTATCGAAGCGTGTTCTTTGAGAGCGTAGATTGGAAACCCTTGTGTGGAAGCCAGAGTTCCAGTGAGACCAGTTGGCTCAGAGGGTGACAAGCATCTGGGTGGATTTGATGCCATCTGTCACTTTCAGAGTGTGGTGTGTCTGACCACAGTTCATCCACTGGTTTACATGGACTGTGTATGTACTGAGAACATCAGAGTATAAGAAAGATTTTGTAACTTGTGTTATTCTTAGAAATCAGTGTATAGCTGCAAAGGTATAACTGGGGTGAAGGAGTCAGGTCTTACAATTAATCTTTTCTTGTTTAATAAATGTTTTATTCTTTTGTTAAAAGTTAATTGGCATTCCTGTTCATCCCCGTCTCTAAATAAAAAATAAAAGTTAGGATCTGTCGAGCTGGGTTCCACTCTGGGACCCAGTGGTAACATCAGATGGTTTTGATACATGAGGTTCTGGTGTTAAGTTTAGCAACTTCCTCGTCTCCAGTTTTGAGCATCTTTTGGTCTCGCCCACATTCTTCCCCCCACCTCCCCACTCATAAATATCGAAGCCAATGTTCAAAGTTTATTTATCAATGTCACAAGTAGACTTACATTAACGCTGCAATGAAGTTACTGTGAAAATCCCCTAGTCGCCACACTCCGGCGCCTGTTCGGGTACACTGAGGGAGAATTTAGCACCTAACCAGCACGTCTTTCGTTCTGTGGGAGGAAACCGGAGCACCTGGAGGAAACCCATGTAGACACGGGGAGAATGTGCAGGCTCTGCACTGACAGTGACCCAAGCCGGGAATCGAACCTGGGTCCCTGGCGCTGCAAGGCAGCAATGCTAACCACTCTGTATTGGCTGCAAACAAAGGAAGCAAAGAGAATCAAAGGAAGAGAATCTGATGAACGGGTGCGGCAACAATAATCTCTCCCTCAATGTCAACAAAATGAAGGAGATTGTCATCGACTTCAGGAAGCGTAAAGAAGAACATGCCCCTGTCTACATCAATGGGGACGAAGTAGAAAGGATCGAGAGCTTCAAGTTTTTAGGTGTCCAGATCACCAACAATCTGTCCTGGTCCCCCCCATGCCGACACTATAGTTAAGAAAGCCACACCAACGCCTCTACGTTCTCAGAAGACTAAGGAAATGTCAGCTACGACTCTCATCAACTTTTACAGATGCACCAAAGAAAGCATTCTTTCTGGTTGTATCACAGCTTGGTATGGCTCCTGCTCTGCCCAAGACCGCAAGGAACTACAAAAGGTCGTGAATGTAGCCCAATCCATCATGCGAACCAGTCTCCCATCCATTGACTCTGTCTACACTTCCCGCTGCCTCGGCAAAGCAGCCAGCATAATTAAGGACCCCACGCACCCCGGACATTCTCTCTTCCACCTTCTTCCTTTGGGAAAAAGATACAAAAGTCTGAGGTCCCGTACCAACTGACTCAAGAACAGCTTCTTCCCTGCTGCTGTCAGACTTTTGAATGGACTTACCTCGCATTAAGTTGATCTTTCTCTGCACTCTAGCTATGACTGTAACACTACATTCTGCACTCTCTCGTTTCCTTCTCTATGAACGGTATGTTCTGTATAGCTCCCAAGAAACAATACTTTTCACTGTCTCCCAATACATGTGACAATAATAAATCAAATCAAATCAAAGTACCAAGCAAGGCCAAAGCCCCGAGTAAAGCCAGAAATACAGAAGAATTAGGGAATAAAAATCCAGTGATGTGATTTTGTTTTGTTTGGGGAAATTAAATGATTAAAGATATATTGTTGCCTTGACACTTCATTGTCAAGCCTCCAGGCATCTCAGGTAGGCAGTCCAAGCAGAGTATTTTGGTCTCTAAACAGCAGTACCTGAATCAATCTGTGACAGATAGACGTGTGCACATTATGTTACATATTTTCAGACAATAAGAAGTCACTGTGAAACCTTCGCTATACAGATTTGAGCTGGCATTTTAATTAAACTTCTCCTCTCCCTTACACAAAATAAAATACCACGGGGAGCTCAGGGAGCTAACAACTGAAGTCATCATGATTCATGACAACTGAACGCACGGAGGCAAGTAACTTAGGGGAGGCAGTGGCGTAGTGTATTGACACCGGACTCGTAATCCAGTGCTCTCGGGACTTGGGTTCAAATCTCGCCAGGCCACCAAGGGGAGGTGATGGCCTGATGGTATTATCACTAGACTATTAATCCAGAAACTCAGCTAATGCTCTGGGGACCCGGGTTTGAATCCCAGCATGGCAGATGGTGATGTGTGAATTCAATAAAAATCTGAAATTAAAGGTCTCATGGTGACTATGAAACCATTGTTGATTGCCATAAAAGACCTATCTGGTTTACTTATGTCCTTTCATAGAATCCTTACGTGCAGAAGGAGACCGCTTGGTCCATCGAGTCTGCACCAACTTTCCGATGGAGAATATTACCCAGGCCCACATTCCTACCCTATCCTGTGACCCCACCTATTTACCCTGTTACTCCCCCTAATCTCCACATCTTTGGACACGAAGGGCAATTTAGCGTGGCCAATCCCACCTAACCTGCAAATCTTTGGACTGTGGGAGGAAACCGGAGGAAACTCATGCAGACACGGGGAGAAAGTGCAAACTCCACACAGTCACTGAGGCCAGAATCGAAACCGGGCCCCTGGCACTGTGAGGCAGTGGTGCTAACCACTGTGCCATCATGCCACCCCTTTAGGGAAGGAAGTGTGTCGTCTTTACCTGGTCTGGCCTTGATGTGACTCTGAACCCGGGTTCCCCAGGGGAATGCTCTGGGGACCTGCGTTCGTATACCACCATGGCTGATGGTGAAACTTGAATTCAGTAAAATCTGGAATTTAAAAATGTCTAATGATGATCATGAAATCATTGTCAAAACCCATCTACTGTCCTTTGGGGAAGGTAATCTGTCAACCTCACCCGGTCTGGCCTACATGTGAATCCAGAGCCACAGCGATGTGATTGATTCTGAAATGCCCTCAGGGATGGGTAATGAATGCTGGCTCGCTCATCCAATGAAGTGAAGGTTACCTTTGCTTTTGTATACAAGCTAAATACAAGCATTACTGCTCCTACCTTGGGATCATGAATTCCTGAAAGCTCCTCGTACGTTTTCTCCCCGACCATTACAGCAGCCAGGTTAGCAGTGTACGTTGATAAACAGAACAAACAGAATATAGCCCACAGGTTCATTAGAAACCGTCCCGTCCAGCACTTTGGGGTTTTGATAGCAGCCGTCCTGCCAAACAAAATGGCATAGCAGACGTTGAGGGCTGAGGAGAAGGAGAAGACCTTGTTCCTGTTTCTCCCCTTGGGGGTCATTCCGAAAGGGCTCTTCCACTCGTAGAGCGTGAGGAACAGTGCGGTCACGTGAAGAGCCACAAAGATCCCCACCCACATGGACCAGTGCAGGGGCCACATGAAAGCTCCGATGGGGGCCGCCGTGTCTCGGGTCCGCACCAGAATCCCGAGGCTGGTGGAGAAGAAAGGGCTGGTGAAGTCAATCACTTTGCTTCTCGCCGAGTTGATGCTGAAGGAGGTGACGGCCAGGTGTGCCGCCTGGCTGAGCAGATCGCCCACCAGGCCCGTCCAGCGCCCGTTCTTCCAACCGCCGTACTTCCCATCGCCGACGATGTATAGGTCAAAATCGAAGCCCATATCCTCTGCCAGTTTCTCCAGGAGATCGATGCAGTAGCCGTAACAGCACTTCTTGTATTCCATGGGCACGGAGTCGTTGCCCGACTTTAGGCTCTCAAAGAGGCTCTCGATGGTGGCACTGTCGTTGGTGAGAGCGTCCAGGCACAGCTGCCCAGCGGGGCAATGGCCATCTTCATCCACGTTCCGGGTGAACACAAAAGGATGTTCAATCAGCGTTACCACTCGTAAATGCAGCCGGGAAGAGTGGCCGTCGCCGTTGTATTGCTTCTGCATTTTGCTGGGCCAAATCCCGTGATCCATGATAATTTTCCCCTCGTGCCATCTCCCGAGGCGAGTCCACATCGGATTCCCAAGGGGGTCAAGCTGTAGGTTCCAGATGTAGTAGTGGCTGTCTGAAGTGATAACAGATGGATCTGTTACTTTAATATAACCCGTCACGCCATCGAAGCTCGTGTTTGCTAAAAATCTGAGGGAAGGAGAGAAAGACATTTGGTTTTGTTTCTGCTTTTCAAAACTTAGGTCAGCAACATTTTCTGCATCTTTCGCACAAGCTTAACCTGAATAGAACTCACTCGTCACCAATGCTGAGGAAGCTGTTATAGTTGTCTCTGTCTCTCTCCCTGCACCTAGTTTGTGTACAAAGCAGCTGTACTCGATGGGTTTGTACTTGATGGAGTTTAGAAGGATGAGGGGGGATCTCATTGAAACTTACAGAATGCTGAAAGGCCCGGGTAGAGTGGACATGGGGAAGATGTTCCCTTTAGTAGGAGAGACTTGGATTCCAGGGCACAGCCTCAGAAGAAAAGGACAACTCTTTAGAACCGAGATGAGGAAGAATTTCTTCAGCCAGAGGGCGGTGAATCTGAGGAATTCATTGTCACAGAAGGCTGTGGAGGCCAGGTCATTGAGTGTATTTAAGACAGAGATAGATAGGTTCTTGATTGGTAAGTGGATCAAGGGTTACGGCGAAGAGGCAGGAGAATGGGGTTGAGAAACTTATCAGCCATGATCGAACGGTGGAGCAGACTCGATGGGCCGAGTGGCCTAATTCTGCTCCGATATCTTATGGTCTTATAAGGCAGCCTTTCAGCTGTTTCCATTGAGAGATTTCTTTCCTTGAAACAGGTTGCTAGTCTGTCGCCAGGGGCTTATCTTGAGGGAGGCCACTCCACATCAAGCGCGGAGTGACCAGGTGTCTCTCCCACTCTGACCTCCAGCCATTGGCGTGTCTGGAAGGATTTTGCGGGTTGACACTCAACCTGTTTGGCTGCGTTATGAACACAACTTCCTTGACCATCGAATCGTGGGATGGGATTCGAACCCAGAGTTTCTGGCTCAGAGGCAGGGATGTTAACCCACTGCGCCACAAGACCAATGCTAAGGAAGTACCGTCACCAATTTCAGACTGAGTCACTGGTGAAAAGGGAGTAATTTGGGGAGGAATATGATTGTTACGGCGGATTATGAGTTTGTGTGAAGGTGCGTCATATTTTTGCTTTGTTCCAGGAACTGTGAAAACATTTCAAGAAAATTATGGGTTTTTTTTCTCTTAAATATTAGTATATTCATTAGTCACAAGTAGGCTTACATTAACACTGCAATGAAGTGACTGTGAAAATCCTTAGTTGCCACACTCCGGCACCTGTTCGGGTACACTGAGGGAGAATTTAGCACGGCCAATGCACCTAACCAGCACATCTTTCGGACTGTGGGAGGAAACCGGAGCACCTGGAGGAAACCCACGCAGACACGGGGAGAGCGTACAGACTCCGCACAGTCTGCCACACTCTCCACAAAGACGTGCGGGTTAAGTTGATTGGCCATGCTTAATTGCCCCTTAATGTCAGGGGGTTAGTAGGGTAAATAAGTAGGGTTATGGGGGTAGGGCCTGGGTGGAATTGTGGTCGGTGCAGACTCGATGGGACTCTATGATCCTAGACAGTGACCCAAGCCGGGAATTGAACCCGGGTCCCTGGTGCTGTGAGGCAACAATGCTAACCACTGTGCCAACGTGCCGCCCTAAAATCAGCCAGGACAGCACTGAGATAGGCAACTGTATTTGGCCAGTATAGGGATCGAACACACGATCTTGATGTTATTAGTGCCACGCTCTAACCATCTGGGATAACTGGTCACTGACAATAATGAAGAGATACACAGATTATACTTGTTAATTATTTGGGAGAAAAATGTTGGGGGTTGGAGAGAGGAACATAAGCAAAGTACAGCCACCATTTTACCTCTCATTCCCCTTGTGACCCTCCATGATGCCAAGCTCATTGAATCTGGCCCTGCTTCACACTCTAACCCGGCTGCCTGCTGCAATCAGTTCTGTGGTGTCAATATTATGCATTGAATTCACTCAAGCCTTCAGAGAGACAAAGCAAAAGCGACACGGTTGGAATGCATAATTAATCCACTCTCCATAAGTGCAAATGAAAGTGCTCTTTTAATATTAAGACCTGACTCTAATTAATGGCATTGTTTTAAGCGGACTGTCAGAGGTCATAGGGTAAATGTAGAGCTGTGGTCCAATTGTCCTTTTGTATCCGTTCACTATGAGAATCTGTGCTGATTGAGGTCAAGAAGAGCTGACAGTTACACAGTGGTACAACAAGGTGTGCAAGGGGTGGAGAGGGGGGGTAATGTGGAATACAATTAATGGGGAAAGGGTTGAGGAAGGGGATTCTGGATTAATAAGCAGAGTCATAGGCAGATTCTTAGGTTTAATAACAGATGGCAAGGAGAGAATTAAAATGACTTACACCTAACAAGATAATGTTAACAGTTTGCTCAAATGTGAATGCATTATTAAAAGAAATGAAAGATGATTTTAATGCTAAGAATCTATATTCATATTGAATGATAATTGTATATTAATAGGAATTAAGTTTAAAATGTTCACCACATTCAATGTACAAACATTGCAGAGACTATAGAAGTTCAAAAGTTCATATCGAAAGTTATTTAGTCAGCAGGAATATAGTGAAATTTCAAACTCAGGACAAATGCAGAAATGTTTAATATCAAATTAAAAGGCTCTATTGTCCTGGCATAAGAAAATATCAGTCCAAGAGCCCGGGGCTGATATGGCCGGTTGTCTACGCAAAGCGCCGATGGGAGAGGTATTTGAATGATGGTGTCTAGCGAGACATAGCAACAAGGAAGTTAATCATGCCAGGGGGTGGATATCCGGTTTTTGGATCAGCAAATTAAAGACCATTAAGTCAAGCAGTGTTTGGCAATTGGTTGAGATGTCCGTCATGTTTTGGACTGATATGTTAACGTGAAATGAAATCAAGTCTAAGCTAATTAGAAGGAGCACCTTTGGAGTACCCGGGGCGGCACGGTGGCACAGTGGTTAGCACTGCTGCCTCACAGCTCCAGGGACCCGGGTTCGATTCCCGGCTTGGATCACAGCCTGTGTGGAGTTTGCACGTTCTCCCCGTGTCTGCGTGGGTTTCCTCTGGGTGCTCCGGTTTCCTCCCACAGTCCAAAGATGTCATAATGTAATTGCATAGTATATATCCCAGTGATTGCAGTAAGTTGGCCAGGAAGGCTACCCAGGGAACACCCCAAAAAATGGAACAATGACAGGCCATGCTTAGGGAAGCAGGGACACTGAGGGGTTTGGGAAACAGCACCTCCTGTCTGTGAGCGCAGGCCTTGAAAACCAGAGGGTAAAGGCAGGATTCTGCAAAATACCAGAACGTTGAGGAGTCCACTCTTCGCAATGGAAAGCTTCATGTATTCTCAATCGCTAGTAGCAGAATGAAAATTATAATTGCCTTGTTGCACCACCACCCCCAGCAGCCCCCCACCCCCCACAGCAAGTACTCTGCAGTGTTGCACGCATTTATTACAGCCTGGGTTTTAAATAAGCATGACTTCCCAATTAAAGAGACGCCGTGAAAATTTTTCCCTCCTTCCGTTCCCTTCAGATAATCACATTTCCTTATTTTATAGAATTTTTAAATAGAATCCCTTCAGTTCAGAAGGAGGCCATTCAGCCCATTGAGCCAGCACCAACAACAATCCCACCCAGGGCCCTATCCCCGTAAAATCACATCGGGAAAAAGATACAAAAGTCTGAGGTCACGTACCAACCGACTCAAGAACAGTTTCTTCCCTGCTGCTGTCAGACTTTTGAATGGACCTATCTCGCAGTAAGTTGATCTTTCTCTGCACCCTAGCTATGACTGTAACACTACATTCTGCACTCTCTCCTTTCCTTCTCTATGAACGGTATGCTTTGTCTGTATAGCGGGCAAGAAACGATACTTTTCACTGTATGTTAATACACGTGACAATAATAAATCAAATCAATATTTACCCTGCTAGTCCTGCTGACACTAAGGGCGGGATATTTCATCGTGCCCGCCACAGGAATCGTAGTGAGTGGGACACGGACCATGCAACGGTCCATTGACCTCGAGCAGGAATTTCTGGCCTTGGGATGATTGCGGCCAGAAAATCCCGCCCGAAGGGACAATTTAGCATGGCCAAGCAACCTAACCTGTACATGGTGGGGAGTGATTAATTCAAAGGGAAAAAGCAGATGTGATGATAGCACTGAAGGCATGGTAGGAGCGACAATGTGCAGTTGAGAGGTGAAGGTGTAAGTGCAGGACAGAAGCAATATTGTGGGGAAGAAGGAGTGTCCGAGGGATGGGTTGGGAATGCCAGGGACCCGGGTTTGATTTTGGCCTGTGTGGAGTTTGCACATTCTCCCCGTGGCTGCGTGGGTTTCCTCTCGGTGCTCTGGTATCCTCCCACTGTCCAAGGACGTGCAGGTTAGGTGGATTGGCCATGCTAAATTGTCCCTGGGTATCCAAAGACGTGCAAGTTAAGTGAATTGGCCATGCTCACTTGCCCCTTAGTATCCAAAGATGTGCAGATTTGGTGATTGGCCATTGTAAATGCGCGGAGTTACAGGGGTAGGGCTGAGGTGTGGGCCGGGGTGGGATGCTCCTTTGGTGAATCGGTGCAAACTCGATGGGCCGAATGGCCTACTTCTGCACTGTCGGGATTCTATGGAAAGGAACTGAAGAGTGCTGTGAAATGGTGAAACTAAAATAGGAGCTTTACTAATAGGATCATTTCAAGTTGCTGAAATGATTTTTTTTATCATCAATGCTGGAAAATGCTGTCTAATGTGGATTCTAGCATTAGACAAACACTGGAGCCGATGGTATATACAAAAGGACCATCCTGCATTGTGATGGATTAAGGAAATTAGTTGTGTGACTTAAGGGCGACATAACTAGGTACAAATAGATAATGTCAAATAAATTGCAAGTGGTTTATTTCGCATAAACCACGAGCGTAGTTGGCATTTGTAAGCTTTAAAGAAACGTGTACAGTTTGATTTATTGGGGTCCATCTATTGCATTCAAATTTGTCCTTGCAGTAGTTTTTCAAAAGGAAAGCAGCTTATTCGCCAGTGCCGTATCTTTAGGAAACACAGAAGAACCAGAAGGATTAGCTATTTATTTTTGCTCTTAAAGAACCTAATGATGAGTGTTTGTGAGCACGGAAAGATTCATCATTTCAAATATTATAAATAGCAAGGAGCTTCAAAGTCTCTCCCCCTCTCCCCCCATTCTGTTGGTCACTGAAGTGGAGAAATTCATTTGAGTTTCATACTAGCTCGCTCCTACTTTGATTCTGTACACTCCAGTATCGATCCTCCCCACTCGAGTCGTGGTTCCCCTCGCGCTTTGTCAGCAAACTCACTTTGCCGCCTCTGCCCTTAATTCCTCTAGTTCCCACTTCAATCGCCCTCAGATATCTGCGTCCGACTGAGTGACATCAACGGTGTTAAAATATGAGGTATCTGAGGGCTTTTAAGTTCACACCACTTGAACATTAGCGTTGCGAGCACGAAAGATGTATTGGTATCACTTCAGGCATTGCCATTTAGCACAGCTAGGTTCCAACTCAGTCTCTTTATTCACGAGCTTTGGTGTGACATTATAGCGTGTGAACAGAAAGCAGAAAGCCTTTTCACAGTGGACTGCAAATCATAGGATCCCTACACTGCAGAAGGAGGCCATTTGGCCCATCGAGCCTGCACCGTCAACAATCCCATCGTATCCCTGCAACCCTAAATATATACACTGCTAATTCCCATGACATTAAGACGCAACTTATTCCTTCATGGGACATGGACATCGCCGGCTGGACAGCATTTGTTGCCCAACCCTAACTGTTCTCGAACTGAGTGGCTTGCTGGAGCATTTCAGATGACAGTTAAGAGTCAACCACATTGCTGTAGCTCTGGAGTCACATGTAGGCCAGACCAGGTAAGGACGGCAGATTTCCTTCCCTAAAGGGACATTAGTGAACCAGATGGGTTTTTCCGACAATCGACAATGGTTCCATGGTCATCAGTAGATTCTTAAAGCCAGATTTTTTTTATTGAATTCAAATTCTGTGGCCCATCAACCTAACTGGCGCATCTTTGCATTGTGGGAGGAAACGGGGCCTACCAACTTTCAAAACAATTGCCCACTCTGGTATTCCCCCCTCCCTGTGGCCATCTATGATCTGCTTCCAGGGTCAGGGGGGCAGACTCCATCCCACCTCCGTCTCCCTGCAGTGAAACCGGTCTAACGGGGCCCTTCAAACCAAGGCAGCTCTGTCTAGTTGGGAAATTTTGCTCTTTTGAGCCTCAGTAGCAGAAACCCAGCCCCTAGTCTTTCATCTCATGACAACCTTGGACAACTAACCCCTCTGGCCACAAATGTGGGTACCTACCTCCAACAAGTGTGCTTCATTACATTTTTTCACCTGAATGACTTCTAGCCTTATATAAATTTCATGATCCGAGGTGAGATTGCTACCGATAAGCTTTTCTATTCCCTTCAGAAATTCTAGATTTGTCCCAAAAAGATCTTAATAATCTGACAGTTCACTTATCTCAAACTGTCAGCCTCTCTTGCTCCATCATTTTCTGAACCAGTTTATTTTTTTTATTCATCTTTTCTTATTCATGGGACGTGGGCATCGCTGGTTATCCAGCATTTATTCTCCATCCCTAGGACAGTTGAGCGTCAACCACATTGCTGTGGCTCTGGAGTCACCACAATCCGGTGCCTGTTCGGGTACAGAGGGAGAATTTAGCATGGCCAATGCACCTAACCAGTACGTCTTTCGGACTGTGGGAAGAAACTGGAGCACCCGGAGGAAACCCACGCAGACACAGGAAGAATGTGCAGACTTTGCACAGACAGTGATCCAAGCCAGGAATTGAACTTGGGTCCTTGATGCTGTGAGGCAGCAGTGCTAACCACTGCGCCAGGATTTTGACCCAGCAACAGTGAAGGAACAGTGATATATTTCTAAGTCAGGATGGTGAGTGGCTTGGAGGGGAACTTGAAGGTGGTGGTGTTCCCATGCATCTGCTGCCTTGTCCTTCTAGATGGTAGAGGTCACACATTTGGAAGATGCTGTCAAAGGAACCTTGGCGGGTTACTGCAGTGCATCTCGTCAATAGCACAAATGCCAGTCTACCTTCCTACAATCTGATTCCATTAATTCTACCTTTAACACATCCTTTCGCAAAACCATAAAATAGTGGAACAGTGGAAGATGTGCAAGATAGTTGGATTGGCCATGCTAAATTCTCCCTCAGTGTACCGGAACAGGTGCCAGAGTGTGACGACTAGGGGATTAGCATAGTAACTTCATTACAGTGTGAATGTAAGCCGACTTGTGACTAATAAATAAACTTTTACTTTAAACGCTTAAACAACCTTCATTCATTCCTTCCTTCTACAATCCTCAGGCTTTTACAAACCCAAAACCCCAAAGCACAGAAGCACTGTTTCCTGTTTTTTCTCATCCCTTTTCAGTCTCAGTGGAGCGCTGGCACTACAGTAAATGTCCTTCACGATAATTCACTTCTCTTTTTTAAAGAAATGCAGCAGACTCTGGATTTGACGTGGGGGTGGTTTTACACGTTCGGTTTTCTGACGGGGAGCCTGGTATACCGGGAGCACGCCTTCCTGTTCATTAAAATTAATGGCTGGGACATCAAGGGCACCATGCCCATCAACTCCCGAGATGAGTTGGCACTCCACGTAGCTCCTTGTCGATGGCGGGCACTCCGAACGCTGGCCAGGTTCGATCAACAAACCTGCCAGTGCTCGTTTTCAATTTTAAGATCTCTTATTGGTGAAATTATGGCTTGCTGTTTCATTTAAGGGGTTAAAAAGAATTTACAGAGCAATGCATGATCCCAAAGAGGCACAGTGCGGATTAAATAAAAGAAAGGAAAAAAAATCCATTGATAATTGGCCAAAGTCCAGATTCAAATGTTTTCTTCCAACCATCCATTTTAAAACGACAGCATAAAAACTCAAGCCTTACTTAGCAGTCTATCTGTGTCAACAGGTGATGCGAGAAAAAGGGTGACACAGCATGCAATGATTTATGACTGATAACTGAGGTAATTAGGAATAATGGCAGTGGTGTAATCACAATGAACATCAAATTCATTTAAGACACATTGCATCCACCCCTGCTTTGCCATTCATTAGAGGTGCAACATCTTCTTGATCGCATTCTCCATCCAAATTATTCCAACCAAACATCTGTCTGTGTAAGCTTTCTTTCAGCGTTAACCGATGACACACCAGAGCAATTATTTTCCTGTTGAAATTATCTCTCAGCTGAATCTGAGGCTGGAGCCAACTCAAGGGTTTTGCTCTGGACACTTCTTGGAGGTTTCCTTCATATATTTACGATGGATGGCACAGTGGTTAGCACTGCTGCCTCACAGTGCCAGGGAGCCAGGTTCGATTCCCAGCTTGGGTCACTGCCTGTGCGGAGTCTGCACATTCTCTCTGTGTCTATCTGGGTTTCCTCTGGGTGCTCCGGTTTCCTCTCACAGTCCAGAAGACATGCCTGTTAGGTGCATTGGCCATGCTAAATTCTCCCTCAGTGTACCCTAACGTGTGCCGAATAGGGGATTTTCACAGTAACTTCATTGCGGTGTTAATGTAAGCCTACTTGTGACACTAATAAATAAATTTTATAGGATGGATATCTATTAAATGAATTCCCACCCTGGCCATGCCTTTCACGACTCAGGGATCCCAAAAGCGTTTTTAAAATAATTTAAGTTTTTTTTTAAGCGTACTTAGTATTGTACCGTAGGAAACGCAGAAGCCAATTTTTCGGTGGACAAGCTCCGACGTATTGTTATGCGTTGATGACATGTTTGAGTGATGTTGGTTGAAGCTTACGTATTG
Organism: Mustelus asterias; assembly: GCF_964213995.1. Lineage (NCBI taxonomy): Eukaryota > Metazoa > Chordata > Chondrichthyes > Carcharhiniformes > Triakidae > Mustelus > Mustelus asterias. The sequence goes on from NC_135806.1 coordinate 10,054,940, forward strand.
GCTACAAGACCTCCCCTACTCTTCAAATGGTGATGTAGGCCTGAATATTACACTGCCCCCCTGGTGGATTTTGAGGCAGAGCAGGAACATGAAATTGCACGGATGGGATTCCCCCCAGGAGCCCACCCACCCCCGACCTGGATATGGTTTAAGAGTGGGGGAGGCAGGGCCTCAGATGGGAAGCCCCCCCTTGCTCCTAAGTGGCTACTAAATGGCCATTTAAGGGCCTTTTCATGTTGGCGGGTGCCGGGTAGCTGAGGGTGGGAAATAGAATAAAATCACTGGCCTTGATTTTGGGCGCGAAGGTGGAGTTTCCATCAGTACCCCCTCCCCCCTTCTCACTATGAACGCCCTCCCTTCATGGACTGGACACCTCCAAATCTCCCTCCCCTCCTCAATGGAGTTGAGCCCCCACCATCCAAACAAATTCAGGCAACAGAATCTTTTACAAGGTTCATGGGATCTCAGCTTAACATCTCCTCCTAAGGATAGCGTTTTGGCAGTGCAGCACTCCCTCAGTGCTGCACTAAAAATGTTAGCTTGCATTATTTATTAGTCACAAGCAAGCTTGCATTAACACTACAATTAAATTACTGTGAAAATCCCCTAGTGGCCACACTCCGGCACCTGTTCGGGTACACTGAGGGAGAATTTAGCATGGCCAATACACCTAACCAGCACGTCTTTCGGAGTGTGGGAGGAAACCGGAGCACCCGGAGGAAGCCCACGCAGACATGGGGAGAATGTGCAGACTCCGCACAGACAGTGACCCAAGTCAGGAATCGAACCTGGGTCCCATTAAGTCCTCAAGTCTCTAGAGTGGCCCTGGAGTGTATTAACAGGTAAATCTAAGTTACCTGTTAATACCCATATGCTGGCATTGGACACACTACAGCCGTAGAAGCAATAATTGGCTCAACAGAACACTTGGAGTTGACAATGCAAAACATCTAACTGATCCCTTCACATGCTTCTGAGTTATAAAATATAAAGGCAAGTTCTTCATGGATGTCAAACATCCAACAACCCCAGTGATGTTTGAAATTCTAATTTGTTGCATCTGGATTACAACTCAAAAACGTAAAAGTGATGGCTTTGAAAGCACCATGTTCCGTTAAAAATGCGGGTGTGGGTGCTGTGCAGTTGGGAGGGCGGCACGGTGGCACAGTGGTTTGCACTGCTGCCTCACAGCGCCAGGGACTCGGGTTCAATTCCGGCCTCGGGTCACTGTCCGTGTGGAGTCTGCGCGTTCTCCCTGTGTCTGCGTAGGTTTCCTCCCACAGTCCAAAGATGTTTCCTCCCACAGTCCAAGGATTAGATAGATTGGCCATGCTAAACTGACCCTAGTGTCAGGGCGTTAGCAGGGTAAATATGCGGGGTTATGGGGATGGGGTTAGGGCCTGGGTGGGTTTGTGGTCGGTGCAGATTCAATGGGCCAAATGGCCGCTTTCTGCACCGTGGGGCTTCTATGACTCTATGAGTAGACATCCGTGATAATCATATTGGAGAGCTTCACTGCAGCATCTTTCTGAAGTTCCGTACAATTCAAGAGAAGTCAGAAGTTGCTTCCTAAACTGATTGAGACATTAACACAGCTGGAAACATCTGAAACACCAACCAAGCAAACTACGACAGGGGACTGCTCAGATACTCTCCAACATGGCACTGGGGAAATTGGAGCAGACTGCTCTGAAACCGCTAGAATTCAGTAATCGTTAAAATCACTTCTTATTTCCTTCCCGCTTATGACACAAGGCCCCACAATGAAACAGTAAAGCGTCCGTGATGCCTGAATTCAATTCACTGGCAGCTGCATAGAATAGCTAAGAAACGGAATATTGGGCAGACGAGCAGATCCCAGGGAAAATGGAGGGTATGAGCTGGCACTTCCGATGTGCTCCCTCGGGGGGGGGGGGGGGGCGGGGAGGTGAAGCTGCTCCGGAGCAGTGTTAGGGAGCTGCAGACTTGCAAAAAATAAATACCGATGAGGAAATAAACAAGTGTCTGGGTGGCACAGTGGTTAGCACTGCTGCCTCACAGCGCCAGGGACCCGGGTTCGAATCTGACTTTGGGTCACTGTCTGGGTCGAGTTTGCATGTTCTCCCCGTGTCTGCATGGGTTTCCTCCGAGTGCTCCGGTTTCCTCCCACACTCCAAAGATGGACAGGTTAGGTTGATTGGCCATGATAAATTAACACTTAGTGTCAGAGGATTCTCAGGGTAAACGTGTGGGGTTACGGGAATATGGCCTGGGTGGGATTGTGGTCGGTGCAGACTCGATGGGCCGAATGGCCTCCTTCTGCACCGTAGGATTCTATGATTCTAACCTATGAGCACAGTCACACACAGACCTCCGTCCCCAGACACGTTTGTGAATTTTATTTGAGCCCTCACCTTTCATCCCACCATGGATCGAGGGTCGCAGCCAAAACGGGAAGGCTGCCCTGGCCAATTGGCCCGTCCGCCAACTGTGAGGGCAGACGGGCCGCGTAAAATCCCACGCAACTGCTGTTTAATTCAACTGCTGTTTGTTGCCCACTACTAATTGCCCCTTGAGGAGGTGGTGGTGAGCTGCCTTCTTGAACTGCAGCAGTCCCTAAGGTGTAGGTACGTACCCAGTGATGTTAGGGAGTGAGTTCCAGGATTTTGACCCAGTGACAGTGAAGGAATGGAGATACAGTTCCAAGTCAGGATGGTGTGGGACTTGAAGGGGAACCTCCAGGTGGTGGTGTTCCCACCTGTCTGTTGCCCTGTTTAGGTGTTGTGAGACTTCTTACTGTGTCACAAGTAGGCTTACATTAACATTGCAATGAAGTTACTGTGACAATCCCCGAGTCGCCACACTCCGGCACCTGTTCGGGTACACTAAGGGAGAATTTAGCACGGCCAATGCATCTAATTGGCACGTCTTTCGGACTATGGGAGGAAACCGGAGCACTCGGAGAAAACCCATGCAGACATGGGGAGAACGTGCAGACTCCACACAGACAGTGACCCAAGCTAGGAATCGAATCTGGGTCCCTGACACTGTGAGGCAGCAGTGTTAAACCCCCCACCTCCCCACTCCAGGGGCCAATGAGCAAATTTTGAAAAGATACAGTTTGGTCTAACGTTGAACATGAATTTCAATAAAATGCTGAAGTTTGAAGGTAAGAAACAGCTTTGTGTGTTTGCAGTGGGTTGCATTGGGCTGAATGACCAGTTAATGGGTAACATTCCCGTTTCCACTCACAGTAATGTGCAGACAATTAATTTAGGTGTGTGGGACGTTTCAATATTTCTGCTTGTAAGTAACAAGCTGCCTCAGTGTTAGCACCGTCGCCTCTTTTGTCATGCGCCTCTGGGGTCAAACCCCATTACACAATCCAAGCTGCAGCAATGCAGGGGGAGCATTGTCAGACATGCTGTTCTTCATATGTGATGCAAAATCAGGCTCACAGCATCATCCTCTACTGTCAACATCATGAGGGTTACCAGAGACTGAACTGGACTCGCCATATAAGGACTTGCTATGAAAGCAGGTCAAAGGCTAGGATTCCTGCGGCAAGTAACTCACTTCCAGACTCCCCAAAGCCTGCCCACCATCTACAAGGCACAAATCAGGAGTGTGATGGAATACTCTCCACTTGTCTGGATGTATGTGTCTCCAAGAAGCTCGACACCATCCAGGACAGAGCAGTCCACTTGATTGGCACCCTTTCCATCAACACTGACTCCCTCCACCACTGACGCACAGTGGCAGCAATCTGTACTATCTACAAGATGCACTGCAAGAACTCACCAAGGCTCCAAACCCACAACTGCTACCATCTAGAACAGATTTGTCTAACATGTGGCCCACTGGGCCTCTCTATCCAGCCCACAACCCCTGTCCAAATTGTCAGTTAGTAAATTTGATGATTTTTTTTCAAAGGAGGGTCCCTCCAATCGCACGCTGTTTCTCTCCCACATTTGTTGTTGCTAGGTTGACTAGTGAGCCAATTAGCAGCAACTGTGGGAGAGCACCAGTCTCGTATTGGAGGAGCAGCTCTCTTCACTCAAAGGCTTGGAAACATGGAGCGATGGCAATGGTGAATCTGCTGGGAAGGCAGGAGGTTTCCAGGGTGGGGTGGGGTTGTGGGGGAGCAGAGGGATAGTCGCTGCCAGGGGCAACAGAGTGGCTGCCAACAGGGTTGGATGGAGTGGAGACTGGGCGGGGGGAATGAGTGATATGTGTGTGTGTTTGTGTGTGTGCGTGTGCGTGCATGCACGTGTGTGTGCGTGCACCGTCTGTGTGGAGTTTGCATGTTCTCCCCATGTCTGCGTGGGTTTCCTCCGGGTGCTCCGGTTTCCTCCCACATTCTGAAAGACGTGCTGGTTAGGGTGCATTCACCCGAACAGGCGCCGGACTGTGGCGACTAGGGGAATGTCACAGTAACTTCATTGCAGTGTTAATGTAAGCCTTACTTGTGACTAATAAATCAAATTTTAACTTTTAAAAGCGAGAGCAAACAAGAGAACTCCACTGCAGTCATGTCCCTAGTGGCAGCAAGCACTCTTCGAAAACAGGTCACTGATTGTGGAGCACCTCAGGATATCCCGAGCATGTGAAAGAAGCTGTTTAAATGCAAATCTTTTCTTCATTAGATCAGGCTATTGTTGCTTAAACCAAATCAATTTGGGCCCAATCACCCTAATTTAGATTGATTTAAAGTTTTGATTTAGTTCCTAATCTACAGCAGCGTGGTAATTACCCTAAGAAGGGCCAGGCGACTCCTGAATGGCAATAGAGCAGATGAATACTGGTCTTCAATATCATTTTAATATAACCCATATCTCATCAATTCCCATTGAATTTCCTTGTAACCATAAAACTACTCAGATGTAAAACTGTAATTAGCCTGTAATGAGTATTATGAAACACTCGCACCATCGCCAATCACTCTCTTACCTGGAAAGAAACTGGCCTGATGTTATATTCATTTCTTCCCAGTGCATACAGTTTGTTATACTTGGAACGAGAGCCAGCTCAGGCCTCACGTAGGTTGCAGTGGCCACAGCTCTGGCAATCAGCTCCACGGCATCCTGCACGTAACTATGGAAGGCCGGCTGTGCCGTTTTCCCGTGGGCCAACAGGCCCATGGGCAAGCCATCGGTTCTCAATTCCTCCACGTTCTGGGAGTCCCCCAGAATCCAGTGGTGTTCCGGCAGCATTAATCCGTAGCTGGCCGCCAGCTGAAAGATCTTCCGGAAGTGCTCAATGTCGCAGCCGAAGGTGACGATGGACAAGGACGCCTCTTTGACCGTCTCCAGGTACTCTTGCAGGTAGTTCAGGAAGTTGGCGTCGTCACTGTCCGAAGCAATGTTGAAAATGGTCCCGAGGTGAAACTTGGAGTTGTTGTACAGGAGGCTGAGGAAGCTGGTCACATTCCATTCTTGGCACAAAACCAGGCTGACATCATACCAGCTGTTCATCGTCAGGAGGAAGATGAGTATATCCGCGTGGGTGGGATGAGAGGTTTCGAGGCTCATCTGAAGATGGAGGGGATTCTGCATCAAGAACAACAACAAGAAAATGAACAAATCAGTGCAAAATAAATCCTGAACAGAATAATACCCAACTTCAGGGATGTGGGCCAGAATTCTCTGCTGCCAGCGACAATGGAGAATTTGGCCAAATCTTGGCCATTTGGCCAAATCTCCGTTCACAGCAGCGGGACTGGAGAATCCCAGCTGTGGGGCGAGGTCGGAGAATCCCAGCCGCAGGCTGGATTTTCTAAGGAACCAGCCACTCGCAGTTGCATTGCAGTATTTGCATCGGTTGGTCTTTTAGAAGTCACCTCATTCTGTCAGCACTCCTCACCAATAGTTGTGCATGAGACATGCACGACTGTCAGAACCTTTATCGAGTTGTCCATCGGGGTGTGAATCCAAGGTCACCAACAAGTTTGAATGGGCAAGAGACCAAAGGCGAGGGAGAAGTCAGAATCTACAGACAGTAAGATGATCTTATTCATTCCGACATCAAACCCCTTTCAGGGACAAAGCACATACTTCTGATACAGGGAGAAACTATCAAGAAAGTTTAATTCTTTTATTTAACAATCCAAGAATGTCAAAGTGATTTTATCCAGTTGATAAGCGAGTGTCCCTTACCGATGACATTTTTTTTGCCTTTGGAAGTACAATAAATTTTGTTTTATGAGGCCATCAAAAAAGGTTTTTCTTGGCCAGGGGAGCTATCATTCATTCACCAGTTGGTTTTCCCATCACTTATTGAACAGAGAGGAAAACCTGGGGCATTCGGTATACTGGAAGGATCTACAAAATGTATGAAATAATATATTACAAAAGCAGGATTCAATGAAATATAACAAAGAGGAGACGGTGATTATAGTCATCAAATTAAACGCAAGGGGATATCCTGATGTGACTCACCATCCTCATTGGTCCCTTTCCCTCTCAAGCTTGGTTGTTTACATTAGATCCACATCCTGATGAACTACTCAATCAAGGTCCTGACACAACAACAGAAAATGCTGGAATAATCTCAGCAGGTCTGACAGCATTTGTGGAGAGAGAATGGAGCCAACGTTTCGAGTCTGGATGACCCTTCGTCAGAGCTCAGAGGTTCTGACAGATGTGTGCTCAATCTCTTTTCACAAGCCATGCTTTTTATCAAAAATGACTTTATACATTGACTGGTTGAGAACTGCTGAGCTTTAAAAGACTGAAACAACTCTTTTAGTGATATGAAACAGCAGTTTCTAAGATGACCGAACATTTGCATGACTATACCTCACAACTTCCAAAGCCATTGCAATGGAGTCAACTTGTTAAGGAAACTCCATCAGAAATAATCACTTTGAAGGAGTGTGAATGGGCCATCTCCTAAACCATTCACAAGACATCCAGTCAATCATCTGGGTACTGAACTGGATAGGGACCAAGCATTAGGCACAGTCACCCCAGACGATCAACTCTGGCTGAGAAAGGAATTCACGCAACCAGAATCTAATCATGTAAATCATGAACCTGGAATATACTAGCCATGACCATGTTTGGGTAACTGCTCAGTCGGAAGGAAAGGGTCATGTGACAAGTCAACTAACTGTTTGGCCGGATTTTTACTGCCTCGCCCGCCCCAGAATCGAAGCAGGTGAGGCTTGCAGAACGGAATTCTCCGTTGGCCTCGGGCGGGATATTACCAGCCTTGCCTGAGCGAGGTCATAAAATACCGGCCTTTGTGTCTAAGAAACTGTTTTTCTCCAGGTCAAAGGACAGAATCAGAAGAGATACCAAAGAAGGAAGACCCCCAAAGTGGGCCACTCTCTCTCTCTCTCTTCTCTCCTTCTCACCATAACCACATGCAAGTTTGAGCCCTATCTGCTGTTTGACCATCCACACTCTGCAGGCAGCGTTTTAAGAATGAACTTAGCAGCTGCTGATTCCATATGAGCAGGTATAAATTGTCTGTCAATATACTTAAACTGTCTCGATACCAAACGCTGAGGGACTATCAAACTCTGCCTGAAACCAACCAGGTCCTCAATCAACAAGACCTGTACGCTTTATCTTTTACTGGAATTTAACAAGGATGGCTTAACCTATCCTCCCATGCTAACTTAATTATCCGAGTGTGTGTCTGAACCTTGAGTGCATGTACACGTGGAAGTCAGTGTGTTTAAATACAATAAATACTAATCTCTTCTTTTCAAAAAACATACAGAAAAACTGTGTGTGTGTGTGTGTGTGTGCATGTATGTGTGTGTGTGCGTGTGCATGCATGCTTGCATGTGTGTGTGTGTGTGTGTGTGTGCGCATGCATGTGTGTGTGTCTTTTACAGTCACAGCATGTAAACAGTTACACACTCACCAAATTTGATAAGCATATCCTTTCAAACAGAATATTGCGGCCTAACGAATGGGAAAAGGTGACCCTGATTTTCCAGTCCCAGAAATTCCTGCCCGAAGTCAATGGACCTTTGTGGCTGGTTTGCCAAATTTTCCATTCTACCCGCAATGATTCCCGCCGCAGGCGCGACTGGAAAATCCCTGCCACAGGATCCTACTGAGGTACAGGGAATTACAGTTCCTTTGGTAATTATGGCCGCTCGCGAAGTCTCCTTTGACAGCACCTCTCAATCTCATGAACTCACCGAGAAGAACAAGGGCAGCAAGCATTTGGGAAGACCATCACTTCCAAGTTCCCCTTCAAATTGCACACTCTCCCGACATGGAAAGACATCACCATTTCTTCACCATTACTGGATCAGAATCCTGGAACTCCCGACCCACCAGCACTGCTGGAGTAGCTTCAACAGAGAGACTTTAGCTCAGGCAGCTCACCGTGACCTTTACAAGGACCATTCTAGATGGACAATGCTGCCATTGCCAGCAATGCCTGTATCCCATCACGAATGAATAAATAATGGCAGACACTGTGTCTTTGAAAAGGTGTGAAGTTAGCTGCGTGACTGCTAAAGAAGTAGGAAAATGGTCGAAGCAATGTACAGTTGGTTGCAACAATCACCAGCATACATGCAAGAAAGAGGGCTCAGTACGCATAAAAGGTCTTCATCAGAGCACAGGAGTGAGGCTGCAGGCTGCAAAAACCAAATGGGACCAGCCGTCAATTTGAATCACAGTTTCAAACAATCCCAGCTCGCACTCGCTGCATAGGCATCAATACCGCTTCCCAATTGTGTGATCATTCACAAAATGCTCGAGATACACAGAAGGCATCTGCTCTTCCAGGGAAGAGGTGTAGCCAGAGGTGTAATCACATCGCCAACAACTGCTACTGCCTTCTGTATCCCTGGGCACATGATAAATTACCACCGCCAACACTGAAACCTCGAAACTCCGGGGAGATTCTCACACTTTGCTGACATAACTTCCAACTGGAGAAATGGCCGAAAATTGATCATTTAATCCAGGGCACCTGGCAGAACCTCCGCGAAGTCCCTGGCCCAGATTGCTTGGGAAGAGAAATGATTAGTAAGCAGCCATCCACTGATCCTTGACTACAAGTCTTCCCTCCATTGCATTTGGGCTGTTGAAAATAAGTGAATTGCTTCACATTAACCTCTGCCTCACAGCGTCAGGGACCAGCGTTTGATTCCCAGCTTGAGTCATTGTCTGTGTGGAGTTTGCACGTTCTCCCCGTGTCTGCGTGGGTTTCCTCCGGGTGCTCCGGTTTCCTCCCACAGTCCAAAGATGTGCGGGTTAGGTTGATTGGCCATGCTAAAAATTGCCCTTAGTGTCCTGAGATGTGTAGGTTAGAGGGATTAGTGGGTAAATATGTAGGGATTTGGGGGTGGGGCCTGGGTGGGATTGTGGACGGTGCAGACACGATGGGCCGAATGGCCTCTTTCTGTGCTGTAGGGTTTCTGTGATCTGTGATTCTGTGATACAGCCCCTGTGGGGAGGGTTGGGAGGGTGAACATGGCCAGGCATTACCCTGGCACCACCCACTGGCACTGCCTCCGGCAAAGTGCATGCCGGTTTTCTCACGTCAGGCAGCACTCTGTGCAAAAAAAGAGGAAATTCCACCCACGATAACATAAACCTCCTCATCGGCAGGACAGCAGAGTGCTGGGATTGGAGAAATTTCAATTGGAATCTTAAAAGACATTGTCCTCCCAGTGACGTGACGAACACGTTATTTCCCTAGTTGACAGGGAATGAGTTATGCGAATAAATGAGGACACCTCTGTCAGCGCACAGCAGTTTTTAAAAATCTTTAGAAGCTACCAGAACCAACTGAAAACTAATTTCAATAATTCTAATGGCCAAACAGCCCAAACGGCCCATTCCTGCTCCTGTGTTCTGACAGCATGAACAACAATTTGCATTTAGATAGCGCCTCTATCGCCGCAAGAGACTCTGAGCACTTCGCAGAAGAGGTAATCAGACAAAATTGAACACTGAGCTACATGAAGAGATTTTAGGAGTCTTAAGGTGATTAAAAGCTCGTTCAAAAGAGATAGGCTTCAGAGAGTGACGTAAAGGGGAAAAGAGAGGCAGAGAGATGTGGAAGGTGGCACGGCGGGGTGGGGGGGGTTGTTTTCCAGTCCTACCTTGGGACGGACAATTTGACAGACTGTTGAAAGGTGGCTGCACAGTGGTTAGCACTGCTGCCTCACAGCGCCAGGGACCCGGGTTCAATTCCCGGCTTGGGTCGCTGTCTGTGTGGTGTTTGCGCGTTGTCCCCGTGTCTGCGTCGGTTTCCTCCGGGTGCTCCGGTTTCCTCCCACAGTCCGAAAGACGTGCTGGTTGGGGTGCATTGGCCGTGCTAAATTCTCCCTCAGTATACCCGAACAGACGCAGGAGTGTGGCGACTAGGGGAATTTCACAGTAACTTCTTTGCAATGAGAATGTAAGCCTATTTGTGACACTAATAAATAAATAGACTTTAAACTTGAGGTCCATTGACCTCGGATGGGACCAGAAAATCTTGCGCCGGGAGGTTTGGGGAGGAAACTCCGAGGCCTCGGACGTAGGTAGCTGAAGGCGCCAATGACGCAGTGATGAATATCAGGGACGCGGCAGAACTGCAGGTGTGCAGAGAACTCGCAGAGTTATAAGGCAGGAGGTTCCAAAGTAGCTCATAACTTAGCACTGAAGCAGGCTGTTAATAGCTGCTTCACAAATTGATCCTGCCCGAAAAGCGTCCCAAGGCGTGCTGGTATCTCATTTAAAATGCACAAATTGCCCCGTGCTGGGAAAACGAGAATAAAATCAAATCCAGTCACCCATAGCAATGATGTTCCAATTATCAGTTAATTAGCTTTTCATTTGGTGATACGATTAGTAACAAAATCCATCGACCTGAACCCAGCCTTTTGCAGCTGGCGGGTTAGATTTTTCTAAGTGTACTGCGGACGCAGTCGCAGAATCGCAGCTTACTGGACATCTGTTGACAACAATAAACATTCTCAAAGCAGAATTAATGGCTCCTAGCAAGGGCCCAACCCACAAGGATTATTAATCGCGATTTCCGATTTTCGCCAGCCCTTGCCGAGGACGTAGTCAGGTTCACAAACACAACTTGCGTGACCCTGATTTACATACATTACACTACATTTCCATATAATTAAAGGCCCCCCTCCCGCCAGATATTAAGCCCCTGTCGTATTTTCAAACCACACCAACGTGATGTAGTGTCAGCGATGTTTACAACAGGTTCACCCAGACGTGAACCTGTCGTGGGGAATTCCACCCCTCCTCCCCCGCCAACCTCCCCCCGGGGCCTCAAGGTGAGTATAGTTCCCGGGGGAGAGAGAAGACATGGCCGGACAGTGGCCTGCCAATGCCCCCGGCACTGCATGGCATGGCCATATTGGCTCCATGCCCATGCCAACCTGGCAGTGCTGACCTGTGCCCCAGGGATGGACCGCAGTGGGAAGCTCATGGGGGAGCAGGGGGGGCGATTCATTTCTCTGTGGTGGTGGGTGGGAGCAGACCTGGGGATGCCGGCGATGGGGAGGCGGGGGGAGAAACGGCAGCTCCAATCCAGAGTGGGGGTTGGGGGAGCCCCTGAGATCTTTGTAGTGGTGGTGGGGTGGGTGGGGGGGGGGGGGGGGGGGGGGGGGGGTGGGGGGAGGTAACTTTTTGCTTTGCTCTGTTCACCCTTTAAACATAGCACCCTGATCTCAGAGGTGCCGGGCTTTGCTGGCATGTTGAAGCCCCGCACTCCCCCAGGTAACGGCGTGAAACACGCCCATCGGTTTATTTAGTGAGTGAAAGAATGCGGTAAGATCTTGAGAGAAAACCAGCCTGTAAATCTGGAGAGAAACATACCGATTTTCTTGCAGGAACCATCTCCCTAACACTAAGGGTCAATTTAGCACGGCCAATGCTCCTAACCAGCATGTCTTTCAGATTGTGGGAGGAAACTAGAGCACCTGGAGGAAACCCACGCATACACGGGGAGAATGTGCAGACTCTGCACAGAGAGACACCCGAGGCTGGAATCAATCTTTACCCTGCATCCCTTAAGGGACACCATTTGTCCCTTATGTCTAAGACAGCCTGTAGGAGTCTGAATCTGGGAGTTTCCTCTCCTTTGCCTCTGTGTGTTTTGTTACGAGCGCGCGCACTATTGCCACTATGAGTTTAAGTGAGTGGGCGAGGGTCTGGCACATGGAGTACAATTTTGGCAAGTGTGAGGTCATCCATTTTGGTAGGAATAACAGCAAAATGGACTATTATTTAAATGGTAAAAACATTGCAGCATGCTGCTGTGCAGAGGGACCTGGGTGTCCTTGTGCATGAATTGCAAAAGGTTGGTTTGCAGGTGCAGCGGGTGATTAAGAAGGCAAATGGAATTTTGTCCTTCATTGCTAGAGGGATGGAGTTTAGAAACAGGGGGGTTATGTTGCAGCTGGATAAGGTATAAGGTGGGGCCACACCTGGAGTACTGTGTACAGTTTTGGTCTCCTTACTTGAGAAAGGATCTATTGGCACTGGAGGGAGTGCAGAGGAGATTCACTCTGTTCATTCCGGAGTTGCGATGGTTGGCTGAGGAGAGACTGAGTAGACTGGGACTATGTTCTTTGGAATTTAGAAGAATGAGGGGGGATCTTAGAGAAACATATTAAATTATGAAGGGAATGGATAAGATAGAAGAAGGAAGGTTATTTCCACTGGCGGGTGAAACCAGAACTACGGGGCATAGCCTCAAAATAAGGGGGAGCAGATTAAAGACTGAGTTGAAGAGGAACTTCTTCATCCAAAGTGTTGCGAATCTGTGGAATTCCCTGCCCACTGAAGCAGTCAAGGCTACCTCATTGAATGTTTTTAAGGCAAAGATACAGACTTTTGAACAGTAAAGGAATTAAGGGTTATGGTGAGCGGGTGGGTAAGTGGAGCTGAGTCCACAAAAAGATCAGCCATGATCTTATTGAATGGTGGAGCAGGCTTGAGGGGCCAGATGGCCTACTCCTGCTTCTAGTTCTTATGTTCTTAAAACACCCTCCCCTGCATCCTCAGTCCCATGGTTGCAATGTCCCATATGTTAAGAGTTAGTCACCCTGTTTTCCACCGAGGATCTTGAAAAGATAGGAGCAGAATTAGGCCATTCGGCCCATTGAGTTTGCTCCACCATTCGAGCATGGCTGATATGCCCCTCATCCCCATTTTCCTGCCTTCTCCCCATAACCCTTCAACCCATTATCAATTAAAAATCTGTCCAACTCCTCCTTAAATTTACTCACTGTCCCAGCATCCACCACACTTTGAGGTTGTGAATTCCATAGATTCACAACCCTTTGGGAGAAGTAGTTTCTCCTCAACTCTGTTTTAAAGTTGCGACCCCTTATCCTAAGACTACGACCCCTCATCCTAGAATGCCCAAGAGGAAGCATCCGCTCCACGTCTACTTTATCCACACCTTTTATCATCTTCTTTACCTCAATTTGATCTCCCCTCATTCTTCTAAATTCCAGAGAGTGTCGGCCCTGAGAGTGACTGGTCCTTTCGCCTCCTTAACATCTTTGCACGGGCTTCTGTCACCAGTTGCATCTCCCATGGACAGCTTGGGTTATTGTATTGTATTGTGTACAGTTTTGGTCACCTAGTTACAGGAAGGATGTAAATAAGATTGAAAGAGTGCAGAGAAGGTTCACAAGGATATTGCCGGGACTTGAGAAGCTGAGTTACAGAGAGAGATTGAATAGGTTGGGACTTTATTCCCTGGAGCGTAGAAGATTGAGGGGAGATTTGATAGAGGTGTACAAGATTTTGATGGGTATAGATAGAGCGAATGCAAGCAGGCTTTTTCCGCTGAGGCTAGGGGAGAAAAAAACCAGAGGGCATGGGTTAAGGGTGAAAGGAGAAAAGTTTAAAGGGAATATTAGGGGGGGGCTTCTTCACGCAGAGAGTGGTGGGAGTGTGGAATGAGCTGCCGGATAAAGTGGTAAATGCGGGGTCACTTTTAACATTTAAGAAAAACTTGGACGGGTTCATGGATGAGAGGGGTGTGGAGGGATATGGTCCAAGTGCAGGTCAGTGGGACTAGGCAAAAAATGGTTCGGCACAGACAAGAAGGGCCAAAAGGTCTGTTTCTGAGCTGTAATTTTCTATGGTTCTAGAGGATGAGTCTCAGGACAATTACTGCTGCAGCAGCTCAGGGTCCACTCCCGGATGGTGAGATGGTCGGGTGGGGGGGGGGGATGACGGCTGAATCAGCTATTGAAGAACTCTGGGAGGGGGAGGAACTTGCAAACAAGAGCAGGCCACTGATCCGGTGCTTTTTACAAAATTATTCATGGAGGGCGCGATGTTACCTGTCGCTCAAGCCACACTTCCTTTTCAGCGAGGTTGGAGAATTTGGCGGCCAGCCAAATCTCCGTTAACTGCGGCGGGATGGGCGTGAACGGTGATAGGATTCTGGCCAACATGTGACCATTGTTGGCAAGGCCAGCATTCATTGCTCATCGCTAATTGTCCTCTAGAAGACTTCTATCGGACTGTAGGAGGAAACCGGAGCACCCGGAGGAAACCCATGTGGACATAGTGAGAACGTGCAGACTCCGCACAGAGAGTGACCCAAGCCGGAAATCGAACCCGGGTCCCTGGAGCTGTGAGGCAGCAGTGCTAACCACTGTGCTACCGTATTATTCAATCGTTCAACGTAAGTATCATAAATCACATAGCATACCCAGTGCTTCAAATATTCCAATGGTCGGACAATTTAAATTAAGCAACTGTGAATTAGGAAAGTATAATGGTCACAAACTAAGAACTTGGAGATTAGTAAATAACTTAGAGATTACTGAGAAAGACAATAGCGGCATGGTGGCACAGTGGTTAGCACAGTTGCCTCACAACGCCAGGGACCCGGGTTTGATTCCCGGCTTGGGTCACTGTCTGTGTGGAGTTCGCACATTCTCCCCGTGTCAGCGTGGGTTTCCTCCGGGTGCTCCAGTCTCCTCCTACAGTCTGGTTAGGTGCATTGACCCGAACAGGCGCCGGAGTATGGCAACTGGGGGAATTATACAGCAGCTTCATTGCAGTGTTAATGTAAGACTTACTTGTAACGAATAATAAATAAACTTTACTGTGTGGAGTTTGCACGTTCTCCCTGTGTCTACGTGGGTTTCCTCCCACAGTCCAAAGATGTGCGGGTTAAGTGGATTGGCCATGCCAAATTGACCCTAGTGTCAGGGGGATTAGCAGGGTAGATATGTGGGATTGTGGTCGGTGCAGACTCGATGGGCCGAATGGCCTCCTTCTGCACTGTAGAGATTCTATGTCTCTGTCTAATGGCCTCAGAACAGGATCACAAACCATCCTCGTATGTGTGTCATTGACTAATACTGGACAGAGAAATCAGTCATTCCAGTAATTTACAACCAATTGCTGAGTTGTTCTTGTATGGTGCACATTTCTGGAGTGCATCAGTCAATTCATTCCTGAGGGCAGGTATTCTTCCTTACATTAGTTGTACTAAATTGTTTAGTCTGTTTGGGTCCAGCATTCCTCAGATCACTATTTTAACAATGTTGTTGATTCATTAATCTTCCATAGGCAGTTAAGGCTTACCACGGAGTTTGCATTGATCCCAAAAACAAAGTTCAAGTGGAAAGGTTCCAGCACAAGCGGGGCTGGTCACCAGAGGACACAGCTTCAAGATAATTGGCAAAAGAACCGGAGGTGAACATTTTCCTTTGCGCAGTAAGCTGTTTTTGATCTGGAACACAGGCTGAAAGGAAGGTGGAAGAAAATGCAGTAATAACTTTCAGCAGAGAATTGGATAAATAATTGAAGGTTGGGAGGTGGGGAAATGCAGGACAATTGGGGAAAGTGCAGGCGCGTAAGATTAATTGGATAGCTCTTTCAAAGAGCTAACATAGACATGTTGGACCAAATGGCCTCCTTCTGCGCTGTATGATTCTAAACGTGAATAGCCTTTGACTATTTCACTGATGTGAAAACATTGGATAACTGATGCGTTAAGAGTGTTTTCAGGGAAGGTTTTTCAATGCTGTAAAACACATCACTGCCTTGCCGTACAACTTTGTTTAAATAAAATCATTGCTTTTCCTCAGACTAGTTAATTTAGTGTTAATCTTCGATAGAAACTGGTAACTGGAAATTCAAATTTCTCTTTTAAAAACTATTAGCTGAAAGGATGACATCAAGATTTCATTTCTTTTATAGAAAATTACAAAACATTGTTTTCTTGTGGAGCCAACTTATAGTTGAAACTATAGAGATAAACAGTTTCTTATTATTTATCAGTCTCCCCAGAATTACAAGTCTCGAGGCAAACAGCCCAGGCTTCCTTCCTTGCTATTTTTCCACTTAGGTAACTTCTAATCCTCGAACTGTCTCTCATTTGAGGTTACACTGTAGGTTTCTTCCTCCAGTTTGCCTTAAGCTAGGCAAACTTTCCAGCCTCTTTCAATTCCTCACCAACCCGCTCTTCATGGGGAGTGTGAGCTCCCACCTGTGTTCTGCATGGTGAACAACAGAGTCAACATTTTCTCTGCTTAATGTGCAGGCCTGGCTAATTCTAACTTTTCTTGCTCTCCATCTCTCAAATCGGCTGCCGACCACAAGACCAAACTGCAACTCCCTCCTGTATCTGATATTTCAGGGTTTATAGGGAAGCCTGTAACCTGATTACAAAATGTCTTCTATTATCCATTTTTCTGTGGCAACGGGAAGCAGATTAGCTTGGCATATAAGTAGAATTGCTGATCGCTTAGCTCTGATCCCAACTCTCAGGAGTAAAGGGATAAATTGCAGCAGTGCTATTTAAACCTTAATATCAATATCATCTTTCTCGGACTTCAGAAGATGCAGGATCTACCCATTGTACATTTATGAAGAGATGTCATTGTCCCCAAGTGTAAAAACCTTGCACTATACTCTGAATAAAACAATCTGATTCTTCTTCTGAACTCTAACAATTAAACCTCCCAGGTTTATTGTAGGGCGAACTGCCACATGACTCCTTTCATTTATTCCTGAGTTTGAAGATATTGTCCCAGAATATAACACTCGCATACATCAAAGATATGGAACTTAAACATAATCTTATAAACCTTACAAATGTAACACAAGGCAGAGTTGATTCACGTACTTCAGCCTGTGTTTCTACACTTGTTTTTCAGACAGGGTAAGGTTGTCGAACATCAAGCAGACTGCTTCCAGGAATGACCAATTCCAGGAACTGTAAACTACACAAAGAGGAATGGTATCTGTTGCTGAAGGAGAGTTGGAATATCATTGGATAAGCAATTTGCAATGTTTAGATATTCCAGAGGGCGCTCCATTAAATTGAACAAACAGCTTTGTTACCTACCCGCTTTTTCATCAGGTTTCTCCCTTCGCTCTCCTTATGTGTAGGGGGAAGCAGTGGCGTAAGGGAATGGTGGTGGCGCAATGGTATTGTCACTGGACTAGTAATCCAGGGTAATGTTCTGGGGATCCAGGTTCAAATCTCACCAAGGCAGATGGTGGAATTTGAATTCATTAGAAATCTGGAATTAAAACTCTAATGATGACCATGTCGATTGTCGTTTAAAAAAAACCACCTGGTTCTGGCTTGTATGTGACTCCAGAGTCACAGCAATGTGGTTGACTCTTGCCTCTGAAATAGCCTCTCAGTACAAGGGCAATAAATACTCGTCCAGCCAGCGACACCCTCATCCCATGAATGAACAAAGAAATTCAACCACCATAGCCATCACAGAAGCCCTCTCCTCATCTAATGTCTACACACATGCATGTCTATATGGCTAAGTGGAGGGACTGAAAGTCGGAACCTTGGCTGATATTCTCCTTCCTAACTCAGTGACATGGGGGCAAATTAATGGACAGGAGCGGGGATCCAACTCAACACTTTTTAGTCAAGGGATTAAAGCTGGGAGCTCCTACACTGAATGACTCAGTGACTGAATCATAGAATCCTTACAGTACAGAAGGAGGCCATTCGGCCCATTGAGTCTGTACCAACCACAATCCAACGCAGGCCCTATCCCCATAACCCCGCACATTTCACCCGCTAGTCCCCCTGACACTAAGGGGTAATTTAGCACGGTCAATCAACCTAACCTGCACATGTTTGGAGCGTGGAAGGAAACCGGAGCACCCGGAAACCCATGCAGACACGTGAGAATATGTAAACTCTACACAGACAGTGACCCGAGGCCGGAATTGAACCTGGGTCCCTGGCGCTGTGAGGCGGCAGTGCTAACCACGGTGCCACCGTGCCGCCCCGTTAGTTTCAACTGGCTGACCCACTCAAGCCACATGTATCCGTCCCATAGCAAATGATTGGATTTTGGTTTCCTAAAGACTTTCAACCTCAATAGCCCAACCGCGGAGAAAATTATGCTGCTTTTTGAAAAACATTCTTCCCTGCATCTGCCTAAATTTGCTTTTCATCAATTTGAAGCTTATTTTACTGTTGTAACTACCATGAAATAATGCTGGGGATTTAACCTGTGTGTTATAATTCTATAAAGCTTCTCTGGTCACATCTTAAAGCTAAAGATTCGCAGTTTCTGTTCCCGAACCTTTTGTGTTTGAGTTAGCTTCCACTGGTCTGCTCTAGTTTGTAATATATTTATAATGGCTGCCTCCACATTTCTCCCTAGTTTTATATATTCATTGAATTTAAATCCTCCAGCTGCTGCGGTGGGCTTTCTACTCTCAGGATCATGAGTCCAAGTCTCTGGATTACTAGTCCAGTAACATAACCATTATTCCACTTCACCTCTTCTCAGCTAAGCCAATTACATTTATCCTGAAAATAGTCCCAATTCCTTATCCTTGCAGCAATTTACCAACCATTTGGCGGGGTGGCACGGTGGTGTAATGGTTAGCACTGCTGCCTCACAGCGGGTTCAATTCCCAGCTTGGGTCACTGTCTGTGCAGAGTCTGCACGTTCTCCCCGTGTCTGTGTGGGTTTCCTCAGGGTGCTCCGGTTTCCTCCCACAGTCTAAAGATGTGCTGGTTAGATGCACTAGCCGTGCTAAATTCTCCCTCAGTGTGCCGGAGTGTGGCGACTAGGGGACTTTCACAGTAACTTCATTGCACTGTTAACGTAAGCCTATTTGTGACATTGATAAATAAACATAGAAACATAGAAAACTACAGCACAAAACAGGCCCTTCGGCCCCACAAGTTGTGCCGAACATATCCCTACCTTTTAGGCCTACCTATAACCCTCCACCTTATTAAGTCCCATGTACTCATCCAGGAGTCTCTTAAAAGACCGTATTGAGTTTGCCTCCACCACCACTGACTGCAGCCGATTCCACTCGCCCACCCTCTGTGTGAAAAACTTCCCCCTAACATTTCCCCTGTACCTACACCCCAGCACCTTAAACCTGTGTCCTCTCGTAGCAGCCATTTCCACCCTGGGAAAAAGCCTCTGAGAGTCCACCCGATCTATGCCTCTCAACATCTTATACATCTCTATTAGGTCTCCTCTCATCCTACGTCTCTCCAAGGAGAAAAGACCGAGCTCTCTCAGCCTATCCTCATAAGGCATGCCACTCAATCCAGGCAACATCCTTGTAAATCTCCTCTGCACCCTTTCAATCTTTTCCACATCCTTCCTGTAATGAGGTAACTTAAAAAAGAATTTCTGCATCATGCATTCAGGTGGTTAATGCTCCTTTACTCAAAACTGGAATCACGGTAGAGAACATTATATCCCAGAATTTCAACATTTCAAGATGATTCTTGAGGGTTGCTGCACAATGTCCCTCTCGCTGTGGTCTTCCACCATAGACTTCCCCATTATTCTCTTCAGAAGTCATTTCAACCTTCCCTCAATGTGCACTGGTCCAAATACTAGGGTTCACAGGCCTATCAGAAAAAATTTGTGACACACTTGCCAATCCAAGCTTCTGTGCTGCAAAGCCTCACTGTGTCTCCTCGTTAGCTCGAGGTCAGATACGCGTTTCCCTCATTCCCTCTCACTCAGAAAATATACAGAATGAAGGGAAAGGGAGTCAACATGACACAAAAGAGGCAGGAGCATGTGAACAGTCAGAAAATCAAACAAATACATAAGGAGAACAGATGGGGAGGCAATGGCCGAGTGTTATTATCACTAGGCTATTAATCCAGAAACTCAGCTAATGTTCTGGGGACCTGGGTTCGAATCCCGCCACGGCAGACGGTTGAAATTGAATTCAGTTAAAAAAAAGTCTGGAATGAAGAATCTACTGATGACCATGAAACCATTGTCGATTGTTGTAAAAACCCATCTGGTTCACTAATGGCCTTTAGTCAAAGAAATCTGCCGTCCTTACCCGGTCTGGTCTACATGTGACTCCAGAGCCACAGCAATGTGGTTGACTCTCAACTGCCCTCTGGGATGGGCAATAAATGCTGGCCCAGCCAGCGACGCCCATGACCCATGAATGAATGAATAAAAAGGCAATGCGGTGAGTATTGAGGAGCTAAGAGCGGGAAAGGAGGGAAATCAGTGATGCAAAGCGAGAGGGGGAGGTCAGGTGGTTCTGATCAAAGACAAGCAGCAAGAAATCCTGCTGGGCCGGCATACCGTGATGGTCACCATTGGACTCAGTATCAGCTTAAAGTTTATTTATTAGTGTCACAAGTCGGCTTACATTAACACTGCAATGAAGTTACTGTAAAAATCTCCCAGTCATCACACTCCGGTGCCTGTTCGGGTACACTGCGGGAGAATTTAGCATGGCCAATGCACCTAACCAGCACGAGTTCGGACTGTGGGAGGAAACCGGAGCACCCGGAGGAAATCCACGCAGACACGGGGAGAATGTGCAAACTTCACACAGACAGTGACCCAAGCCGGGAATCGGAACCCAGGTCCCTGGAGCTGTGAGGCAGCAGTGCTAACCACTGTGCAGAGAGATTTAGGTAATGAGTTAGAGGAAAGGATGGCAGGTTTAGATGGAAACATTAAACCTCACAGAATGCGACCTGCAAGGCTGTAGGGCAAGAAAAGAGCCAGCAAATGATTAATCACTCCGGCGGCAGCAAAACACTGTAAGTGTCTCAGACCCAATAAGCAACACAGAGGTTAATCAAAGTGTAGCAGACGTATGCTGGAAAAGGTTGGCCGAAAGGAAGAATTGCAGCCTCGCTAAATA
This sequence comes from Mustelus asterias, assembly GCF_964213995.1. Classification (NCBI taxonomy): domain Eukaryota; kingdom Metazoa; phylum Chordata; class Chondrichthyes; order Carcharhiniformes; family Triakidae; genus Mustelus; species Mustelus asterias. The sequence goes on from NC_135806.1 coordinate 10,076,026, forward strand.
AAGGTGCCGTAATGGAAGGTGACAGGAACAAGGTTTAAACTCAGTGTGCAAATGGGGACGTGAACTCCACCGGACAGGAATAGGTCAACAACAGAGAAAAGCCAAGCAATGGTCTATCATCATAAATCAGGATCAGATAGCTTTTCACAGGAAGAATTGCTGAGCAAGAATTCAATCCGAGTCATACATAAACTGAATTTCCCTAGCTCAGAGTTTTAAAGCTGCATTATCTCTTCTGTGGCACGTATTGAAACTATACACTCAGGACAAAGCAATGAAAGTGTCCTCTTTAAATGATGAGATCCCCGCCATGGACGCACAGCCTGTAATTGGCCACCCACTAAATGAATGGGCAGAAATCACAAAGCTACAATTTTGTAAGATGCAATTCCGGTTAGCTCCATTACCAGGTCACAGAATCACCCTTCCAATATTTACAAGATGTCTAACAGTCAGTGACTCTCAACGCCTCCCAAGAACCTCCAAGCAAAGAATTGACGCATCTTGGTCCCTGATATTTCCACCTCTCCGTGGAAGGGTTTAAGAACACAAACATGTCTGCCGGTGCTAAGTTGGCAGCACTCTTGCTGCTGAATCAGAGGATTGCGGGTTGCACTCCCGCCCCCAGAGCTCTGTGCACCCAATTCCAGGTTGACATTCCAAGTGGAGGGCTGAGAGAGTGCTGCACTGTCGGAGGTGCCTTCTGTCCGCTGAGACATTAAAACAGGCTCCTACCAGCTCTCCCTCAGGTGGAAGCCAGATTCCCTGACACTACTTCAAGGGGAGCAGGCGTTCCAGCAATATTTATCCCTTAATCAGTATCACTTAAAGATTTATCATCGCGTTGCCATTTGTGGGAGTTAGCTGTGCCTAAATTGACTGCTACTTTTCCAATACTGACAACACATTTAAAAACTTCATTGGATGCAAATCGATTTGGGGAGTGGGGGAGTTAGCTTGAGGTCATGAAAGCAGTTTGTATAAATGTGAGTTTTTACTTCGAGTTTGTAAGAACAAAGAAAAGTGCAGCACGGGGACAGTCCCTTCGGCCCTCCAAGCCCGTGCCGATCATGATGCCCTAAGTAAACTAAAAAAACCTTTTGCCCTTACTTGGAGTAAGGATTGCACTTGGAGTATTGTGTACAGTTCTGGTCACCGCATTATAGGAAGGATGTGGATGTATTGGAAAGGGTGCAGAGGAGATTTACTCGGATGTTGCCTGGTATGGTGGGAAGGTCTTATGAGGAAAGGCTGAGGGACTTGAGGTTGTTTTCGTTAGAGAGAAGAAGGTTAAGAGGTGACTTAATAGAGGCATACAAGATGATCAGAGGATTAGACAGGGTGGATAGTGAGAGCCTTTTTCCTCGGATGGCGATAGCTAGCACGAGGGGGCATAGCTTTAAATTGAGGGGTGATAGATATAGGACAGATGTCAGGGGTAGGTTCTTCACTCAGAGAGTAGTAAGGGCGTGGAATGCCCTGCCTGCAGCAGTAATGGACTCACCAACATTAAGGGCATTTAAATGGTCATTGGATAAACATATGGATGATATTGGAATAGTGTAGGTTAGATGGGCTTCAGATTGGTTTCACTGGTCGGCGCAACATCGAGGGCCGAAGGGCCTGTACTGCGCTGTAATGTTCTAACTCAGTCCGTGTCCCTCTATTCCCTCCCTATTCATGTACCCATCCAGATGCCTCTTAGATGTTGCCAATGTACCTGCTTCCACCACCTCCTCTGGCTGCACGTTCCAGGCACCCACCACTCTCTGCATGAAAAACTTCCCCCCCCCCGCCGCACATCTCCCTTAAACTTTCCCCCTCTCACCAACCCTACTGGGGGGCACAGGTTTAAGACGCGAGGTGCAAGGTTTAAAGGAGATGTACGAGGCAGATGTTTTACACAGGGGGTGGTGGGTGCCTGGAACTCATTGCTGGGGAGTGGAAGCAGATACAATGATGACTTTTAAGGGGTGTCTTGACAAATACATGAATAGGATGGGAATAGAGGGATATGATCCCCGGAAGGGTTAAGTCGGGCAGCATGGTGGGTGCAGGCTTGGAGGGCCGCAGGGCCTGTTCCTGTGCTGTAATTTTCTTTGTTCTGTGCCCCCTTTGTGATTGACACTTCCACCCTGGGAAAAACTCTCTGGGTGAGATCTTGCAGCCTCGCTCGTCCCGGAACTGTAAAATCCCGCCCGAGGATCTTCCCATTGTCCACCCCTCGCCCGCTCCGATTCCCCTGGCGGGCGGGACGGTAAAATTCCAGCCTCTGACTGTCCACCCTGTCTGTGCCTCTCATCATTCTGTAGACCTCTATCGGGTCTCCCCTCAGCCTCCGTCTTTCCAGTGAAAAACAATCAGTTTTATACGCCACATCTAACTTTGCAAATCCACCACCTGGTTAGGAGATGAACTAATCTTTCTGTAGTGAGAATCAGGTTGGGATTGTGCAGTGCAGAATGAAGCCATTCGGCCCATTGGGTCTGCGCCGATCACAATCCCACCCAGGCCCTTTCCTCATAACCCCTACTAACCTACCCTGCTAAACAACTGACACTAAGGGGCAATTTAGCATGGCCAATCAACCTAACCTGCACGTCTTTGGAGTGTGGGAGGAAACCAGAGCACCCGGAGGAAACCCACGCAGACACGGGGAGAAAGTGCAAAATCTATGTGAGGGGCATGGACAGAGTGGATAGTCAGAAGCTTTTTCCCAGGGTGGCAGAGTCAATTATTAGGGGGTATAGGTTTAAGGTGCGAGTGGCAAGGTTTAAAGGAGATGTACGAGGCAAGTTTTTTTTACACAGAGGGTGGTGGGTGCTGGAACTCACTGCCGGGGGAGGTAGTGGAAGCAGATACCATAGTGACTTTTAAGGGGCGTCTTGACAAACACATGAATAGGATGGGGATAGAGTTTAAAGTTTATTTATTTATTAGTCACAAGTAAGGCTTACATTAACACTGCAATGAAGTTACTGTGAAATTCCCCTAGTCGCCACAGTCCGGCGCCTGTTCAGGTCAATGCACCTAACCAGTCTTTCAGACTGTGGGAGGAAACCGGAGCACCCGGAGGAAACCCACGCAGACACAGGGAGAACATGCAAACTCCACACACAGTGACCCAAGTGGGAATCGAACCCGGGTCCCTGGCGCCGTGAAGCAGCAATGCTAACCACTGTGCAACCGTGCCACCCCTGGGGGTATGATCCCCGGAAGGGTAGGGGGTTTTAGTTGAGTCGGGCAGCATGGTCGGTGCAGGCTTGGAGGGCTGAAGGGCCTGTTCCTGTGGTGTAATTTTTCTTTGTTCTTTGTTCCACACAGACAGTCACCCAAGCCGTGAATCGAACTCGGGCCCATGGCGTGGTGTGGCAGCAGTGCTAACCACTGTGCCACCGTGCCGCATTTTCTTTGGTCTTTCCACTGGACAGAAAGAAAGGGAGAATTTTGCAGCTCCAACATAACAGCTGTTGGGAGAAAAAAATGTATTCACCTGTAAGAATGTCAATTAGAACTGGACAGGTCTTATGATTATTGATTTGTATGAAGCACTTTTTCACTCCCCAACACTCGGAGCATCATTCATTTATGATTTAAATTGCCTGGTGAATTCTGTTCTTCCATTGAAGCGAAAGATTTTGCAGGCAGTTCAGACAATACTGAAACCTCACCAATTTGTCCAAACACATTAAAATCCTGTATTCCATACTGGATAACAAGGACAAGAGTAAAATCATCTCAGATTGACGGATCAATCAGGATCTGGATTGCGATAAGATAATAACGAGTGAGATTTTCAGGATCTGCTTGCTGCCTTTGTTCGATACACCTCGCAACCTTGGACTAATGGTTTCGCTCAGCTTTACAGGTTTTGCAATCTCCAGTGTTTTGTAACACCGCACCGCTCCTTTTCACTACACAGAATTGATAAAATGAGCTCCAATTCGTGGTACACGACTGATCTGTGGTTGGAGCAGTGAGGAACAATCCACAGCATAGAACATAGAACAGTACAGCACAGAACAGGCCCTTCGGCCCACGATGTTGTGCCGAGCTTTATCTGAAACCAAGATCAAGCTGTCCCACTCCCTATCATCCTGGTGTGCTCCATGTGCCTATCCAATAACCGCTTAAATGTTCCTAAAGTGTCTGACTCCACTATCACTGCAGGCAGTCCATTCCACACCCCAACCACTCTCTGCGTAAAGAACCAACCTCTGATATCCTTCCTGTATCTCCCACCATGAACCCTATAGTTATGCCCCCTTGTAATAGCTCCATCCACTTGAGGAAATAGTCTTTGAACGTTCACTCTATCTATCCCCTTCATCATTTTATAAACCTCTATTAAGTCTCCCCTCAGCCTCCTCCGCTCCAGAGAGAACAGCCCTAGCTCCCGCAACCGTTCCTCATAAGACCTACCCTCCAAACCAGGCAGCATCCTGGTAAATCTCCTCTGCACTCTTTCCAGCGCTTCCACATCCTTCCTATAGTGAGGTGACCAGAACTGCACACAATACTCCAAATGTGGTCTCACCAAGGTCCTGTACAGTTGCAGCATAACCCCACGGCTCTTAAACTCCAACCCCCCGTTAATAAAAGCTAACACACTATAGGCCTTCTTCACAGCTCTATCCACTTGAGTGGCAACCTTTAGAGATCTGTGGATATGAACCCCAAGATCTCTCTGTTCCTCCACAGTCTTCAGAACCCTACCTTTGACCCTGTAATCCACATTTAAATTAGTCCTACCAAAATGAATCATCTCACATTTATCAGGGTTAAACTCCATTTGCCATTTTTCAGCCCAGCTTTGCATCCTATCTATGTCTCTTTGCAGCCTACAACACTCCAGGTCAAAGAGGAAGCTGTTCAAATTGATTGCCATCAGTGCATTCCACTGCATGTTTTTTACAGCACCTTTTGATGTAATGAAATCATAGGATCATCGAATCCCCACAGTGCAGAAAGAGGCCATTTGACCCATCGAGTCCGCACCGACCATAATTCCAACCAGGCCTTAATCCCGTAACCCCTCATATTTACCCTGCTTATCCCCCTGACACGCACATCTTTGGGCTGTGGGAGGAAACCGGAGCACCCGGAGGAAACCCATGCAGACACGAGGAGAATGTGCAAACTCCACACAGACAGTGACCCAAGCCGGGAATCGAACCCGGGTCCCTGGCGCTATGAGGCAGCAGTGCTAACCACTGTGCTACCATGCCCCAAGGCACTTCACAGAAGCAAAATCTAACATCAAGCCACTTAAGAACCAATGTGGGCAGATGGCCAATAGCTTGTATTTCGTAGCATTGTAAGGTTATGGAGACAGAAAGATTAAGGGAGGGAATTCCAGATCTTAGGATCTTGGTACATTATAATAAAATAATGATCCAGTTCTTACTGAGAATGCTATGCTCCCACCCAGAATGAATGCATTTTTTGCTCTTCTGTACTTAGAATCATACAGTGCAGAAGGGGGCCATTCGGCCCATCGAGTCTGCACTGACAACAATCCCACCCAATCCCTATCCCTGTTAACTCACGCATTTACCCTGCTAATCCCCGTGACATTAAGGGACAATTTAGCATGGCCAATCAACCTAACCCGCACATCTTTGGACCGTGGGAGGAAACTGGAGCACCCGGAGGAAACCCATGCAGACATGAGGGAATGTGCAGACTCCACACAGACACTGACCCAAGACCGGAATCAAACCCAGGTCCCTGGCGCTATGAGGCAGCAGTCCTAACTATTGTGCCACCATGCTGTCCCTTGTCACTGGTGATGAAGGAAGTTTCATCAGATGGGGGAAAGAACAGGGGAATGGGACTATTTGGACAGCACTTTCAAAGAGCCAGTGCAGGTATGATGGACTGAATGGCCTTTTTTATTCATTCGTGGGACATGGGCATCACTGGTTGGCCAGCATTTATTGTCCATCCCTAGTTGCCCGAGGGCATTTGAGAGTCAACCACATTGTTGTAGCTCTGGAGTCACATGTAGGCCAGACCAGGTAAGGACGGCAGATTTCCCTCCCTAAAGGACATTAGTGAACCAGGTGGGTTTTTCTATTGACAATGGATCATCAGTAGAGCAGCAGTCCAGCCAACTGAGCTAACACAACTTCCATTTGATCCCCCCCCCGCCACTTCCCCTCATGACCTCTGATTAAACGGGGGTAGTTGACTATACCACAATTATGATGTATTAGTAGCTGGAACTAAATTAAAAACTAGAAATGAGAAGATCATTACCAAAATGGGAAGAAGCACCGCAGACAACACCAACAGGAGAACGCGTGTGTGTTAGCTTCAGTCGTTTATATGTAAATATTGATAAGTAACTGAAGCCACTAATACGTCCATACATATCGGAGGCGCCACTGCAGATAGCACTGTGAAAATTAATCAGTGAAAATAGAAAAGTTGCTTGCGGTCTCAAATCAAATGTGGAAACATCTGATGGAATCAGCAGAAAAAAAGCCTGATGCTTTATCTTTGTACCATCCCCTCTGAGTATACCTGTACCATGGTCCAACCATACATCCATCTTGACAACAATATGCATTTATTACAGTCCCTTTAGAAATAATAGAACCCCTGCAGTGCAGAAGGAGGCCGTTTGGCCCATCGAATCTGCACCGACCACAATCCCAGCTCAGGCCCTATCCCTACAACCCCATACATTTACCCCGCTAATCCCTCTAATCCTATATTTCCTGGGAAGCCAAGGGGCAACTTAGCATGACCAATCAATTTAACCAGCGCACCTTTGGAGTGTGGGAGGAAACCGGAGCCTCCGGAGGAAACCCACGCAGACACGGGGAGAACGTGCAAACTCCACACAGACAGTGACCCAAGCCAGGAATCAAACCCAGGTCCCTGGAGCTGTGAGGCAGCAGTGCTAACCGCTGTGCCACCCTGCCCCTGTACAGTTAAAAATGTCTCGCGGTGTGTTTCGCAGCAACAGCATCCGACAAAGTTTGCTACTGAGCTACATAGAGATATTAGGACAGGTGATCAGAAGTAGGTGTTAAGTTGTCATTTTGTGTGTTTTCAGAATGTACAAGTTGCTGGTCACTGTCCAATTTTCAGAGAGGAAATGGAAAGGAATGACTGGATAAGAACACAGTTTGACAGGAAGGTGTTTGCTGTGCACAAAATGGCTGCTGCCTCTCCAACATTACAACCCTGAACTGGATAGCAGAATGCGGCCATTTTCATACAGCAAGGCCCAGGTTTTCACTGAGTTGTGGAGGCCACATAGCTTAGCCAAAATGGCACCGGGACCCCAGATCCTGAATTCCTGTCCCAATTTCCAATAGATCCTATGTTCTCCTGCAGGGAAAAGTGGACAGGATGTGGAGCTGAACCCTGCAGGTTCATTTGAATGCAGTTTGAATTCAAATAGACCCCATTTTCACTGGATCCAGGTCAATTTCCAACTGTGTGATCTAACAATTTTTAAGAGCAATTTATTTCAATCCCTTGCCTTTTAAATTTTGAAATTAAAAGATTTCAGTTTCAATACTTGCCTGTTGATAGAATCCTAACAAGTATCATTATAGTATTATTACTGCTTGACAGCTTCTGCAACCTATCATTATCACAGTGGAGGGGAGGGCTGTAAATTCACAGTTTGACTGACAGCTCCAATAAATTATTTAGCGATTAGCTATCTTTGATGTGGGCCATTAATACAAATGTTTCTTTTTATAAGCGATTAAGTATTTGAGAGAATTCAAATATATTGAATGGGCATCTATCAATGAGTGTTTTTAAAATAGCAAAGTCTAAAAAAGATACTTAAAACTTTATTCATTTCATCTCAGCATGGCTCCTAAGGTCTTCCGATTTTGGATACTTGATGAGTTGGCATGGAGAGTTTAAGGGCAAACAATGGAGGGATGGGTTGGTATGAGTTGGCACTAAGTTGGCACAGAGGCTATATGGGGCCTTGGGGATGAGTGGAGGGGTCATGTATTAGTGTAAGTTGACATAGGGGCATTTGTTGAGGGACATAGATTGGCATGGAGAAAATGAGAGGGTATGAGGTGTGGATGGAGGGGTATGCATTGGGCATGGGGAGTGGGGCTGTTGGGTAGGATAAGGGGATGGGAGGAGTGAGAGCTAGAGAGCCTTACATTCAACAGAATGTCTGGGACAAAGTCCCAGAGCACTGGTTAAAAGGCTCACCTTGATATTCAGCCTTTGAAATCTTGTATGCACCCCTGCCCCAAGGAAGATTGCCTCAAAATTAGATGAAAGATTGCTGGATTTTTCATTTGTGTTTCAATAGATATCACTGTACCCTTTGAGGGGCCAGCTCAGATTTCATTATCCCAGTAGCTGTTTTTTCTTCCAATTCCCATGTGGAATTATATAAAATCCATAAATATTCGAGCACCATTGATTGAACTCTTCAAGAGACTGCAAGGATCTATGATTATGAAGGATGACATAGTCAGACACAGTCTATAATGTACACTCGTCTAGCCTCTGTCTAGTGAGATGATACCGCTGAAAGATCAGCAATTATCTCAAAAAAGACTTTGGTTTAGCTCAAAACCAGAAACTTTAACCATTCACGAATATTTTAAAGAATCAAACAGAGATAACAAAAAATTATAATCAACATTGTGCCTTTCACGTAAGCTTAGCAAGTTAATGAAATCTTAAACAGGGTTGCTTTAATAACGGAAGTTGCAAATCTTGCTGTCCTGAGCAAGTCCAGGATAAAGCTGTGGCACATAACTGATGGGATAATGGCAGTACACGTGTCAAAATTGACAACATTCGACATCTCAAGTTATTTCAATGGAAGATGGCACTTCTTAAACTTGCCATGTAAGTTTTATAAGTTTATTTATTAGTGCCACAAATAGGCTTACATTAACACTGCAATGAAATTACTGTGAAAACCCCCTAGTCGCCACCCTTTGGCACCAGTTCAAGTACACTGAGGAAAATGTAGCATGGCAAATGTACCTAACCAGCACGTCTTTCTTAAGTTTATGTTTATTTATTAGTTTTATAAGTTTATTTATTAGTGTCACAAGTAGGCTCACATTAGCACTGCAACAAAGTTACTGTCCCCTCCACTCTCCGGCGCCTGTTCGGGAACACTGAGGGAGAATTTAGCACGGCCAATGCACCTGACCAGCACGTCTCTCGGGACTGTGGGAAGAAACCAGAGCACCCAGAGGAAACCCACGCAGACACGGAGAGAACGTGCAGACTCTGCACAGACAGTGACCCAAGCCAGGAATTGAACCCGGGTCCTTGACGCTGTGAGGCAGCTGTGCTAACCACTGTGCCACCGTGCCGCCCAAGATAGGTCTTTATGCTTTGAGCTCCAATTCACTAGGCTGGATATTCATACAGCAAATCACACTGATAGAATAACAGCTAAACAAGCACATAAATAATGCATTTTCTTGTCAGCAAGCTGATATGCAATCTTACATTTTCTGCTGGACATCTCACAATGTCTGGTCTAATATGAGTCAGCAGCTTGTCTGCGGAATTTTAATTGTACTGAACATCTCAAATGTAGGAAATTCTCAACAGTCAGCATTTGGATATAGTGAGCAGGTGTAAAACCCATGGTCCTCTGGTCCTGCCTGTTATGGCTGAAAGATTCTTGTTGTCTGTAATGAAAATACACTTCTATCCATTATTGCTGATAAGGAGTTCTGTATAACTCCTCTGTGGGTATGCACATGTGTGGTAAGACCATAAGACCATCAGATATAGGAGCAGAATTAGGTCACTCGGCCCATCGAGTCTGCTCCGCCATTCAATCATAGCTGATAAGTTTCTCATCCCCATTTTCCTGCCTTTTCCCTATAACCCCTGATCCCCTTATTAATCAAGAACCTATCTATCTCTGTCTTAAAGACACTCAATGACCTGGCCTCCACAGCCTTCTGTGGCAAAGAGTTCCACAAATTCACCACTCTCTGGCTGAAGAAATTCCTCCTCATCTCTGTTTTAAAGGATCGTCCCTTTAGCCTGAGGTTGTGCCTCTGGTTTTAGTTTTTCCGATTAGTGGAAACATCCACTCTATCCAGGTCTCGCAGTATCCTGTAAGCTTCAATAAGATCCCCTCTCATCCTTCTAAACGCCAACGAGTACAGACCCATGTAACCCATATGGGTTTTTCCGACATCTACAATGGTTTTACAGTCATCAGTAGATTCTTAATTCCAGATAATTTTATTGAATTCAAATTCCACCATCAGCCGTGGTGGGATTCGAACCCAGTTCCCCAGAACATTTGCTGAGTTTCTGGATTAATAGGGCAGCATGGTGGCACAGTGGTTGGCACTGCTGCCTCACAGCGCCAGGGACCCAGGTTTGATTCCCAGCTTGGGTCACTGTTTGTGTGGAGTTTGCACATTCTTCCTGTGTCTGCGTGGGTTTTCTCCCACAGTCCAAAGATGCGCGGATTAGGTGGATTGGCAATGCTAAATTGCCCCTTAGTGTCAGGGGGACTAGCTGGAGTAAATGCATGGGGTTATGGGGATAGGGCCTGAGTGGGATTGTGGTCGGTGCAGACTCGATGGGCGAAATGGCCTCCTTCTGCACTGTAGGATTCCATGTTAGTCTAGTGATAATAACACTATCTTAATAACATTAGATAATAACCATCGCCTCCCCTTATTGAGTTGAAATTCTCCTGTGGCCAGGGTGGGACTTGAACTCAGAACCCCAGCATAAATCCACACTCTGGTTAAGCTAGTCTAGTATTAAAACTGTTATGTCGCCACCTTCCTAACATGATATACATTAGTTTTGACACAAGGCAGTTAGTTAATTGGCTAAAAGAAACACTGTTGATTGCCTACACTTAGAATGTAATTGCATTAGTAATTCCTTCAGGCATGTTTGAACGCGTACACCTGCCAGAATCCTCTAGGGTTATTCCCCAAACCAGCCTATTTAACATGAAGCTCATGCTAAAAGTAAACAATCTTAGCAGAAAGCCAAGAGGGTACTGTTCGCACTCTTAAACCTCAATAGTAGAATTGATTAGTAATATAATTGCCTGCCTGGCAGGAGAGAACTCTGCTGATCACATCTGCTATATTCTGCATTAGGAACCCGGAGGATTAGCATCTCTCGGACTGCTCGTTTCATCAGTTCAGTTTTTAGTGGCGTTTACAGTCACAGCTGGACTTTGAGACAGGAATTTCAGCTTCCCCTGAACACATCAGCAAGTTTCTATCAGCATGTATTTTTCATAAGGTGTGCTTATTATGTATCAGAATATATACAAGACCAGCGAAGCTTGGATTCGTGATTGTGGGAACTTTCTTATGAGCCCCCAGTATTTCTTCCTGTATTCACTGTCCTCCAGTGAAGCTACTGTTGGGGAGTCTATAAACTACTCCCACTGGTGACTTTATCCTTCACTACTTCCTTATTTCTATGCAGATTCTGCATCTTGATCGTTAGTACTAAGGTTATCTCTCACTATTGCACCGATGTCATCCTTAATTAACAGAGCTACCCCATCACCAACTTTTCCTAGCTTCCTATCCTTCCGAAATGCCAAGTACTTTGAATGATTAGGTCCCAGCAGTGGTCACCCAGGTCATATGCATCTATTTCTCTTTGTGTTGACCATATGTAAATTAGTTATGAATGCTACACACATTCAGCTATTTCTGTTTTTTCACTGTTGTTGCAAACTCTGGCCTTATCTGGTGGCGCACTCTTTAGTTTGTACATTGTCTTTTCCTATCACATTCTGATTATCATTACCCTTATTGCTACCTAGCCGTGATGTGGAGATGCTGGTGTTGGACTGGGGTGGGCACAGTAAGAAGTCTCACAACACCAGGTTAAAGTCCAACAGATTTATTTGGAATCACGAGCTTTCGGAGCGCTGCCCCTTCATCAGGTGAATGAGCAGTTGACGAAGGAGCAACGCTCATAATTCCAAATAAACCTGTTGGACTTTAACCAGGTGTTGTGAGATTTCTTGCTCTATTGCCATGTTCTTTCCCTTTAATTTACCACATTTTGCCCCATATGATCCATCCCATGCCCCCAGCTATTTACTTTACCTCTCTACCATCTTAGTGAAAAAGGCTCGCCAGAACACTGGTCCCAGCATGGTTCAGGTGAAGACCGTCCCAACAGTACAGCTCCCATTTTCCCCAGTGCTGGTCCCGGCTACCTCGTGAATCAAAACCCATTTTTCCCACACTAATTTTGAGCCACACATTCAACTCCCTAATCTGATTTACCCTGCGCCAATGTGCTGGTGGCTCGGGTAATAATCCAGACATGAAACAATGGGAAGAGATCCCGTTGAAGCCTGGAGGAACTTTGGACTTTGACCACAAGACTACATTTCCGTGCAGAGTGAAGCGTACTGTGTAAACGTGCTGTGTGGTGTTCGGCTGTATTACAAAGTCAATAAGCAATGCCTTTTCTGCAGTTTACATAAGAACATGGAGCAGGAGTAGGCCATTCAGCCCCTCGAGCCTGCTCCGCCATTCAATATGACCATGGCTGATCCTGTCTCAGCCTCAACTGCCCATTCTCCATAACCGGCATGGTGGCCCAGTGGTTAGCACTGCCGTCTCACAGTGCCAAGGACCCAGATTCAATTCCCGGCTTGGGTCACTGTCTGTGTGGAGTTTGCACGTTCTCCCCGTGGCTGCGTGGGCTTCCTCCAGGTGCTCCAGTTTCCTGCCACAGTCCGAAAAATGTGTTGGTTAGGTGCATTGGCTATACTAAATTCTCAGTGTTAACCAGAGTGAAAATGCACCTCAGCAATGGGGATATCATCAAGGCAACAAAAACGATTAGGGTGGAACGATGGCACAGTGGTCAGCACAGCTGCCTCAAATCGCCACGGACCCGGGCTCGATTCCTGGCTTGGGTCACTGTCTGTGTAGAGTTTGCACATTCTCCCCATGTCTGCGTGGGTTTCCTCCAGATGCTCCGGTTTCCTCCCACAAAGATGTGTGGGTTAGGTTAATTGGCTATGCTAAATTGTCACTGAGTGTCAGGAGGATTAGTAGGGTAAATACGTGGGGTTATGGGGATAGGGCCTGGGTGGGATTGTGGTTGATGCAGACTCAATGGGCTGAATGGCCTCCTTCTGCACTGTAGGGATTCAGTGAACCTTTCAACCAGTTAAAAATCTGTTTAGCTCCTCTTCAAATTTACTCAGTCTCTCGGCATCCATTACACTCTTGAGTTAATGAATTTCACAAATTCACCACCATTTGAGAGAATTAATTTCTCCTCATCTCTGGTTTAAATCGCTACCCTTTATCCTGAAACAGTGACCTCGCTTAGTGTCCTAGTTGCCTGCTAAGTAATATCTGGTCTGTGCTGATTTTAGCCTGTGTGTTATGGTAAAAAGTCTTTAACATGAAATCTTGTCAAGCGATCCCTAGTTGGTCACTGGGAAATTCACATCTCTTCCTAAATGCTCGATGGGGATTGCAATAAACATATTTAGGGATGGATTCCCTAAATTAACATGTTGGAATTGAGGGTCCTGACTAACCCAGAAACTTAGAAATCTTAGAAACCCTACAGCACAGAAAGAGGCCATTCGGCCCATCGAGTCTGCACCGACCACAATTCCACCCAGGCCCTACCCCCATATCCCTACATATTTACCCACTAATCCCTCTAACCTACGCATCCCGGGACACTAAGGGCAATTTTAGCATGGCCAATCAACCTAACCCGCACATCTTTGGACTGTGGGAGGAAACCGGAGCACCCAGAGGAAACCCACGCAGACACAAGGAGAATGTGCAGAATCCACACGGACAGTGACCCAAGCCGGGAATCGAACCCAGGTCTCTGGAGCTGTGAAGCAGCAGTGCTAACCACTGTGCTACCGCGGAGTGAGTTTCTGGCATTCTGGTGTTGGCGGATTTTCATTTCCATTGTCTTCACGGGCATGCAACCAGGCAGGTTCTTGACAGGAGATACAAAATGCCCACCAGAATACCACCCAGCCAGTAAAGGTGAAAACCTTCCACCATGAGTCCTTAAGTGAGAGTCAAAGGGCAGCAATGGTAGCACACAACATGGATCAGATACCAGAAGAGACAATGGGCCCGATTTTACCATCAGGTTGCGCCCGTTTTTGGGCGTGAAAACTTAGTAAAGTTGGGCATGAGGCGAATCGCGCGATCCACGCCCGCCTCCGCACTGGTTCCCCCTTTATCAAGGCCCAAAAATGGCCGCCATTGGGACCACACCTGAAACGGGCGCGACGGCCATTTAAAGGCCTTTGCATGCATTTAAATTGAATGGGCTGCACGCCCAACCTTACCGGCACTTCCCCCTTCACTGCCGCGTTCGCCCATCCAGAATCAGCGCGAAAGAGACATGCTCCACAAAAGTCCGATTCGGGCACTCCAGTTAGTGAGGAGGTAAGTGCCAAGCGTCCGACAGTTCTCTGCTTGAGATCAGTGGGGGAGTTGGGGGGGGTCTGCTGCCACTCTGCCTGAGATCAGTGGGGGAGAAGGGGGGGGGCTCACGATCTGGGTCTGGGTGGTGGAGGGGATGGGGGAAATAAGGGGTCAGTAATGTTGGGAGGGGTGGGACAATGTCTGTGTGGGCCGGGGGAGGCATTATCCCAGCCTGGGAGGGATGTGGCAAGGTCTGTGGCAAGATCTATGGTAGGGAAAATCGCATGGGTTGGGGAGTTCCCTTCCAGAGGCGTGGTACATTGGGGGTGGTGGAGGAGTCCCATGGTATGGGGGTGGAGTAGTTGTGGGGAGGGGAGCTGGAGGAATCCTATGGGAGGGGGAGGTAGGGTGGGAGTGGAGAGAGATCCCTGGGAGGGGTAAGGGGAGCCCCGTTCAGAGGAGTAGTTGGGGTGGTGGGAGTCTCCTGAGGTTTTGGGGTGTGGAGGTTACCCGGAAATTAGAAGCAGATAACTATTCATGTAACACAGTCGGAACCACTTGAGCTTTGTGAATTAAGTCACATTTTCTGATGATTCCCAGTGCAGGGCAGTTGCCTGTTGGGAATTTGTACTTCTGCGGTAATGAACATTCTGGGGGCATTCTATAATTTTTCTTTCTGCGCATGCACAGTTGGAGGTGCCAATCGGAGCTGCAGGATTTCAGACGCATTAAGCCCAGCCCACAGGTTTGTGCAGCGCCATTCGGAATTGCTGATATTTTTTCAGGCAGACTGCGTATGGGGGCACCTCAGAACGGGTCTAAAAGTCGGATCTGAAGCACTCCCAGTTTCAAGTCCGCTCAGCACTTAGAATCAAAATGGTAAAATAGGGCCCAATATTTCAAACATGAATATCAAAAAAAGAATCATCGAATCGCGACAGTGCAGGCGGCCATTTGGTTCATCGAGTCTGCATTGAATCTCTGACAGAGTGTCTTACCTCAGCTCTCTCCCTCGTCCTACCCAGTAACTCTGCTCATTTACCATGGCTAATCCACCTAAGCTACACATCTTGGGACACAGAGGGGCAATTTACCTTGGCTAATCCACCTAACCTGCACATCTTTGGACAACCCAATATCAACTATTAAGTTAGGATGCCAATGAATATAAAAGACTGAACATTTCTTGTGGCATGTGCCTTTAATACAGAGTAGAAATCCAACACAAAAACAGTCAAATTGATTATTTATTAATGGATTGGTATTATTGCCAGTTAAATTGGGTTAGCACGGTGGCACAGTGGTTAGCACTGCTGCCTCAAAGCACCAGGGACTGGGGTATGATTCCAGCCCTGGGTGGACTGTCTGTGTGGAGTTTGCACGTTCTCCCCGTGTCTGCGTGAGTTTCCTCCGGGCGCTCCAGTTTCCTCCCACAGTCCAAAGATAGGTGCACTGGTCATGCCAAATTGCCGCTTGGTTTTCAAAGGTGTGTCGGTTAAGTGGATTAGCGGGGTGAATATGTGGGGTGACAGGGATAAGGCAGGAGGGTGCGCCTGGGTGAGATGTTCTGTTTGAGAGTCAGTGCAGACTCGAATGGCCTCCTTCTGCACTAGGGAATTCTATGGCAAGTATTAACTTACTACCAACTCCATTGGATTACAAGCTAGTCACCCACATCCTGTAGAATTCAATGGGGCAATTCTGACGGCAGCTTTTAGCCATTGTCCTTCTGTTGACTCTGTGGCTTGCACCTAGGTCAACAAGGAGCCAGCTGCAATAAAGCTTACATTTGTTCGGCATTTAATTGCTTTTTAACTGGGATGAATTATCAATTTTTCCCCCATTTGGCTGTTGAGTGCACAGCGTGCACTTACGGTGCCTGAAGTATGGGAGAAAAATAACGGAGGCCCCAGGTGTTACACTTCAATGGTTTAATTAGAGTCGATGTGAGTCTGAATACTGGACATTGGCCAACCTAATACCCATTTTCAAATAGGGAGCTAAGGATAGCACAGATAATTACACAGGCAACTTACTTCAACATCTGTGGAAGGGAAAAATTTTGAGGATCTTTAATTGATTAAACTATTAAATATCCAGAAGAGGAAAAAAAAACTGGGACAGTCAGCAGGAATTTCAAAAAGGAAGATTGCGCTTGGCAGAAATTTTGAAGAGGTTACAGATGGTGGATGGAGTAATCGCAGACGATTTGGTGCACGTTGACTTTCGGAGAGCCTTTGACACAGGAGATGACTGGTGAAGATCAAGGGTAATGATGTAAGGGGAAGGATAGCAAACTGGAATCCAAGTGAGTAGAAAGGAGAAAACAGAAGGTAGGCACTGAGGACTGAGCCTTGGGGAAGGTGAGGCGTAAGTCGCTTCTGGCAGGGGGGATTGAAGGGGATGTTCGGGCCCGTTTAGGGGGTGGGGGAAAATCGCATGGGTTCGGGAGTTCCCACCCAGAGACGTGGTACATTGCGGGTGGTGGAGGAGTCCCGTGGTATGGGGGTGGAGTAGTTGGGGGGAGGGGAGGCAGAGGAATTCTGTGGTGGGGGGAGGTAGGGTGGGAGTGAGTGAAAGAGACCCCTGGGAGGTATAAGGGGAGCCACGTTCAGAGGAATAGTTTGGGGTTGGGGGAGTCTCCTGAGGTTTTGGGGTGTGGGGATTACCCAGAAATTAGAAGCAGATAACTATTCATGTAACACAGTCGGAACCACTCGAGCTTTGCGAATTAAGTCACATTTTCTGATGATTCCCAGTGCAGGGCAGTTCCTGTTGGGAATTTGTACTTCCGGGGCAATTGCCATGCAAACCTTATCAATGAACATTCTGGTGGGGGGGGGGGGGGTGGAATTCCCCAGCACATATTTGGGGGAACCCCTCAATACGACACCCTGGAGCCTGGACGTTGAGACTGAGGATAAAGCACAGATTTTCAAGAATACTGGGTGATATGAATATAAAAATGTGGATTGTTGTAAGTTGTGGGCGTGGTAGGTCATATTATAGTCTTAGTTAGTAAGCATTTATTAACTACTAGAAATTATATAGAAAGATACAATAGGTCCAAGCTCAGAGCTGTTTCCATGCTTGTTTCTACACACTGCTCTGTCTGACACTACACTGACCCCTAGATATGGGTCATGGGGTTCTCTTATTATATTGTGGGCATTACTGTACTCAGTCTCATATTAACCCTTTAAATGCTAAACCTTTACACTACATAGATCTGAAAAGATTTGGTACCTTTCATTCGAGCAAGGGAGATTTAAAGAAAGCATTAACCCATTACATGCTAGGCCCTTTTCTAACATAGATATGAAAGATTTTGGTAGTTTTCATTAGAACGGGGGAGATTTGAAGACAGCATTTAAAATTATGAAGGTGTGGTAGAGAGTGGACAGAAACAGGCTTTTCCAGTGATGGTATTGTCTACAATGAGAAACCATGGATCAAGGATTAAATAAAAGTGATTAAGGAGGCAGAGAGCAGAAGAAACTTTTACACAAAGCGTTGGGTGTTTGTGGAACGTATGACCAGACTGAGCAATTGAAGCGAAGATCAGCAGTTGAAGCAGAGATCATGTCCTCATTTAAGTTTCAAGATGGTGCCGTGGCGTGGTGACTTCTTGCGTCCAGCATACCTTCTAATTCTACCTTTCGCTTTCGTTCCATGCTTTTAAAACTCTACTCTAACTCTTATAAACTCTCTAACAATGCCTTCTGGGCCTACTTTATATTAAGTTGATCTTTCTGTACACCCTGGCTATGACTGTAACACTACATTCTACACCCTCTTCCTTCCTTCGACCCTATGTACTCTATGAATGTCGGCATAGCACACAAGAAACAATACTTTTTACTGTATCCCAATACAGCTGATAATAAAAAAATCAAATCAAGTCAGGGGTTGAAGGTAGAACAATGGAGGGATATGGGAAGGGGGTGGGAAAGAGAAAGAAAATAAGATTAGGAATTAAAACAGACCGCATTGGAAACTAAGGCCGGAATTTTACTGGCACGCCCGCTCCAATTCCAGGGGCGGGCGAGGCTCGGAGAACGGCATTCTCCGTTGGCCTCGGGTGGGATCGCACGAACCTCGGGCGGGTGAGTTGGTAAAACTCTCCCCCCCCCCCCTGTGTTTTTGTGATCATTTTCTTCCTCGCCTGTTATTTCCTGCAGAGAAGTCCCCATCAGATGGGCAAATTATTTTATATATTGATTGAGATCTCTTTTTAGCTTTAGCATGGGAAGCTCAAAAAAGATGAATCTTATACAATGACGGATGGAGAATTACAGAAAAAAAAATACCACCTATCTGGCAGGAGACCTACTTTCGGCTAATTGTCTCCAAAGAAATGCAGAACTTGGGAATCCTTGATGATCAGTCCCTTGCTGAGCCTAATAGGTGCATTTTAAAAAGGGCATGACATTGTCAAGTTGCGGTATGTCTCTATCCCCTTTGTGTTTTCACATTGTTAGTCTACTTATCTGCTAAGGTTCACATCCTGAGCAACTCTTGCATGCCTTCCTCACAGCTCCGATGATATAGGGTATACCTTTCCTTGCCTGACATCGAGATAAACACCTAACATCAAACTCTTGCGATGTATCACAGCTTGCCATCTGATCCTGCTCTCCTTGGACGTGGCTCTATTTCAGCACAGCAAGTAGTCTCACAACACCAGGTTAAAGTCCAACAGGTTTATCTGGTAGCACGAGCTTTCGGAGCGCTGCTCCTTCATCAGATGAGGCAGGGTGAGGTGAGAAGGGGCAGCGTTCTGAAAGCTCATGCTACCAAATAAACCTGTTGGACTTTAACCTGGTGTTGTGAGACTACTCACTGTGCCCACCCCAATCCAACGCCGGCAACTCCACATCATATTTCAGCACAGCAGACAAATGAACGGTAAATAGTATAGCAAAGCAAAATGTGCATTGCTCATTACATTAACCGTATTGTTTCTGCCCAAGTCCAGGCTTTGAAACATAGACTTGTGTTTCAATTCTGCAGTGCACAGGAAAGCAGCCTCAGGGTCAACAACATAATACATTCCCCAATTAAAAGCCTTCAGCTCCGACCAGGCAGCTTGGTGGCAAGCACTTTACAAAATGAACATTTTATTGACCAACACAGAGACTGGTCTGAACTGCTTACTTGACCTGGATCATTACATTTTAATTCCAAATGTTTGTATTGTCAAAGGGTTACCAACCATTCAATATTCAAAGTAGCTGTTTGATATAATGGAATTATAAGATGCATTAACTGCCTTTTGTTTCAGTGGAGAGTCAGAGGTTCGTCCAGATTATTAAGTCAGGTTCAGGCTGTAGGTGTGAGTGACAGCTGGATTGGAGACCTTGGCGAGGACAGTGCCACTGTCTGTGGTTGGTCTCTGACAGACAGCTCTGTGGCCAGAGCTCTTCAATTATACGGGGCCACTTGTGTTCAACACTCACATTACCATCATCGCTTTGAGTGATGCAGCCTGAGGTTTTCATGTTTCTAAAGCACTATGAGGCACAAAGCAGGACAGCCGCAAGAGTTTTCAAATGGTCGCCCATTCTGCGGGCTAACCAGTGACAATAACTCATATTTGTACGGCACCTTCGATGTAGCACATTTTTCTTATTGTAATTTAAGCAAGATTTTACTGGAGGAGGAACACCCTCATCTTCCAATTAGGCACATTCTGGATTCAACAATGTCAGACTTTTACATTTATTCATTTTATGGGATGTGGGCATCGTTGGCTGGGCCAGTGTGTATTGCCCATCCCTAACTGCCCTCCATTTCAGAGGGCATTGTTGTGTCAACCACATTGCTGTGGATCTGGAGTCACAGGCCAGGTAAGGATGGCATATTTCCTTCCCTAAAGGACATTTGTGAACTAGATGGGTTTTAACTTCAATTGACAATGGTCATCGTTACGACTCCAAATTCCAATTTTTTATTGGATTCAAATTTCACCATCTGCCATGGTGGGATTCGAACCCAGGTCCCCAGAGCATTACTCTTGATCTTTGGGTTACTAGTCCAGTGACAATACCACTATGCCACCACCTCACCCTGTGAACTTTCTCCTTTATCTTGACCGATTTTTTTAAAATTCAAAAATATGTTTTTATCTCAACGCAAACCTCCCCCACAGGGTCATCTGTCACTTTCACTGAGGTTTCACTTTCATTGACCACTGACCTTTGTTTTTAAATTTACATCTTCTACGTTTTACCCTTATGCCACTATTATCACCTTCTATGGTCCTTCTCATTACCATTAACACTTCCTTTAGAATGCCCTACACATTATTGTGCAATCTCTCCTACCCCCCACCTATCACTGACCTTCTACTCTGCTTACTCCACCCCCTCTCCTACAGTATATTATTCAATACATTTCTCCCCCTCTTTAGCTCTGCATAAGAGTCATACGGACCCAAAACGTTATCTCTGTTTCTGTTTCCACAGACGCTGTCAGGCCTGCTTAGTTTTTCCAGCATTTTCTGTTTTTATTTAAGATTTGACTTGTGACTGATACCGTGGCTCCATTGGTCGCACTCGTGCCTCTAAGTCAAAAGGTTGCGTGCGGGTTCAGGTCGCACTCCGAGTCTTGGCTGACACTCTAACCCAGTAGTGAGAGAATGCTGGGCGATTGAAAGGACCATGCTGAGACAGCATTAAATCAAGACCTGTCTGCTCAAAGTTAAAGGCAAGAAATCCCAAGGTCCTACTTTGAAGAGCACAAGGGGTCTTTTCCCAGGTGTTTTGGCATCGCTAACGCAGGTTTTCTGGTCATCATCAAGTTACTGTTCATGGGAGCTTGCTGTGTTCAAATTGAATGCTATATTTCCTACATGCGCATTCAAATTGAAATCATAGAAACTCTACAGTGCAGAAGGAGGCCATTCGGCCCATCGAGTCTGCACCGACAACAGTCCCACTTCGGTCCTGTCCCCATAACCCCTCACATTTGCCCCACTAATCCTTCTAACCTACGCATCCTGGGACACTAAGGGGCAATTTAGCATGGCCAATATACCTAACCCGCACATCTTTGGACTGTGGGAGGAAACTGGAGCACCCAGAGGAAACCCATGCAGACATGGGGAGAACGTGCAGACTCCGCACAGACAGTGACCAAGCCAGGAATCGAACCCAGGTCCCTGGAGCTGTGAGGCAGCAGTGCTAACCATTGTGCCACTGTGTCACCCCCAACATGACCATAAAGATGTGACTCGACATGTCTCATCTATGCCAGTGAGACAAGGAACAGAACAGCAAAGGTGTCACATAGTTGGACGTCTTTTGCCAGTGCTGCCCACTCAAGTTAGTGGGCAACGCATGGAGAGACAGCACAAGTGTCCCAGAGGATCCCTCAGAGATGTCTGTGAGACATCCTGATGGAGAGATGTTGGAGGCTGGTAGGGCATAAATATCGTTTCATGGATGTACACCCCACTAGAGTGGCGATCGGATGGACATCATTTGACAGAACACCACAATGGGGCCAACTAAAGATGACCTAGTAAAGCAGATTAAAGGAGGACCTCCAAGGATGAATCACCACCGGGGCTGCAGCAAAAGAGGGTGCGATAGTCGGGGGCTGGAGTGGAGTCTTGCTGCCTATTGTCCTGCATGGAACCGGAGGAACTAAGTCAAAGTAAAAGCCGAAGTTTCCCACATTACAACAGTGACCAAACTTCAAGAGAATTTTGTTGGCTGGAAAAGGTGCTTTGGGATGTCTCGAGAGTGCAGAGCAGGTTCCTGGGATGCCGTGATTCATGTATGAAGAGAGATTGGGTTGGTTAGGATTATATTCTCTGGAGTTCAGAAGCATGGGGGGTGCACCTCATAGAAGCCTTTAAAATTCTAACAGCACTAGTCGGTGGAGACGCAAGAAGAATGTTCCCGATGGTAGGTGTCCAGAACCAGGGATCACAATCTGAGGATACTGGGGGGAGGTGGGGGGGGGGCCCGCACACACAGTGGCACAGTGGTTAGCACTGCTGCCTCACAGTGCCAGGGACCCAGTTCGATTCCCGGCTTGGGTCACTGTTTGCGCAGAGTCTGCACATTCTCCCCATGTCTACGTGGGTTTCCTCCGGGTGCTCCTGTCTCTTCCCACAGTCTGAAAGACATGCTGGTTAGGTGCATTGGCCATGCTAAATTCTCCCTCAGTGTACCCAAACAGGCGCTGGAGTGTGGCGACTAGGGAATTTTCACAGTAACTTCATTGCAGTGTTAATGTAAGCCTACTTGTGACACTAATAAATAAACTTAAGCTGGGACAGAGATGAGGAGAAATTTCTTCACCCAGAGTGGTTAGCCAATAGAATTGGCTACCACAGGAAGCAGTTGAGGCCAAAACATTGCATGTTTTCCAGAAGCAGTTAGATATAGCACTTGGGGCGAAGGGCATAAAAGGATATGGGGGAAGGTGGGACCAGGCTGTTGAGTTGGATGAGCAGCCATGATCATAATGAATGGCGCAGCAGGCTCAAATTGCCAAATGGCCTCGTAAAGTCATTCAATCCCTACAGTGCAGGAGGCCATTCGGCCCATCAGGTCTACACTGACCACAATCCCACCCAGGTCCTATCTCCACAACCGCATGCATTTACACTAGCTAGTCCCCCTGACACTAAGGGGCAATTTAGCATGGCCAATCCACCTGACCTGCACGTCTTTGGAATGTGGGAGGAAAGCAGAGGAAAGCCATGCAGACACGGGGAGAATGTGCAAACTCCACAGAGACAGTCACCCAAACCGGGAATCGAACCCAGGTCCTTGGCGCTGTGAGGCAGCGGTGCTGACCACTGTGCTTCCTGCATCACTCAGCAGACTTTGGGTGACTGTCCATGTGGAGTTTGCACCTTCTCCCCATGTCTGCGTGGGTTTCCTCCGGGTGCTCCGGTTTCCTCCCACAGTCCAAAGATGTGAGAGTTAGGTGTATTGGCCATAAATTGCCCATTAGTGTCCAAAGATGTGTAGGTTAGATGAATTAGCTAAGGTAAATGTGCAGGCCTCCTCCTGCTCCTATTTTCTATGTTTCTATAGAGAAAGGTGTTTTCATAATGCAGAAATTTCTTTTGTAATCTTGGAAGGGTTTTGAGGAGGGCTACCAGATTGATATAAGTCTTTCACAAGAATGAAAATCCTCATTCAGCTCAATAGCTATCATCCATTGGTACACCAATTGGATAATGAACGAGTCTTTTATTGATTTTTACAATACCAATGACTTCCATGAAGCTGTTTTTATGATGATGAAATGGAGAATTCTCCACTTGGGGGAAGGCAAAACTCTTGTAATTTTTTTTATACGTTGCATTTTGGAGCCCGAATGTGAGGAAAGAAATTGGGACTAAAAATATTACTGACCCCGAGAGTATACTTCCCCTTTAGTGAGGGACTGTCGTGCCTCTTCAACCAGTGCTGTGCTTTAATGAGGAAGAATCTGTGAGCTTAAGAAGAAAAAAAATCCAACATCAATGCTGGACACAGGCTGTCAAATAGTGAGGCATAACCTAATTAAAGAGATACACTATTTCACAGTCTGCAGTTAGCACTATGCCCTATTTTCAAGAAAGCTAGATCTTCAATTAAGTGAACGTATTCATGCATTTTCCCTTCACAATTCGGGCATTAGAAAAATATTATGAACAACACCATTATTTCTTACTTTAACACCTCGAACACAATAAGCCTTACTGGAATGCTGAAAATGAAGCGTTTTTTTTCAGTTGTATGCTTTAAAATCCGCTCAAGTTTTACCAATGTTCAGCTTTTTGTTTTAAGCAACTCAAACATCATCTGATTAATCGAGTTGAATTTTTGAGTGGGGTCACTAACATAGTGGATAGGGGTGCGTCTGTTTGTTTGCCCATATGGGGCAGCACGGTGGCACAGTGGTTAGCACTGCTGCCTCACAGCGCCAGGGTCCCAGGTTCAATTTTAGCCTCGGGTCACTGTCTGTGTGGAATTTGCACGCTCTCCTCATGTCTGCGTGGGTTTCCTCCGGGTGCTGGGGTTTCCTTCCAAAGATGTGCGTGTTAGGTTGAATGGCCATGCTAAATTGACCCTAGTGTCAGAGAGGGTTAGCTGGGTAAATGCATGGATTGCGGGAATAGGGCCTGGGTGGGATTGTGGTTAGTACAGACTCGATGGGCTCAATGGCCTCCTTCTGTACTGTAGGGATTTTATGATTCTTGGGGATATTTGATAAAGTTCTGCAGAAGACTGCAAAAAAGGGCAGCACAATGGCAAGCGCTGCTGACTCACAGCGCCAGGGACCCAGGTTCAATTCCCGGCCTTGGGTGACTGTCCGTGTGGAGTTTGCATGTTCTCCCCGTGTCTGCGTGGGTTTCCTCCCACAGTCCAAAGATGTGTGAGGTAGGTGTATTGGCCATGCTAAATTGTCCTTAGTGTCCAAAGATGTGTAGGTTAGAAGAATTAGCTGAGGTAAATGCGCAGGATTACGGGGACAGGGTGGTCGAAAGGGCCTAGGTAAGGTACTCAGTTAGAGAATCGGTGCAGACTCGATGGGCCGAACGGCATCCTTCTGCACTGGAGGGATCCTATGGTTAATATAACTTTGTTTTAAAAAAAGCAGGAGCAATTCTCGCTGTATATGTAGAGGTATAGAATGCAAGGAGGTTATGATAAATCGATAAATCCCATCTGAACTACTGTGCTCAATTTGGGGCAGCCCGCTCCACAAAGATGTGAAAAATTCGGGAAGGCACACAAGAAATTCACTGGGATGGTTCCAGGGATACGGCTTTACAATGACATGGAAAAAGTGGAGAAGCTGAACTGGTGTCTTTGGAGCAGAGAAACATAAACAGAGATTCGGCAGATGGTGTTTAAAATCATGAAGGGTTTAGATCGAGCAAAATTCTCTCTTGGCTGAAGCATCAATAAAGGGAAAGACTTTAAGAAATGGCAAAACAAAAACCGTGGAGGTATGAAGAAAAACCCTTTTATAAAACTGGTAGTTAGGATTTGGAATGGATGGACTGATTTGATCTGATTTATTATTGTCACAAGTGGTTAGCACTGCTGCCTCACAGTGCCAGGGGCCTGGGTTTGATTCCCGACTTGGGTCACTGTCTGTGTGGAGTTTGCATGCTCTCCCCGTGTCTGCGTGGGTTTCCTCCGGGTGCTCCAGTTTCCTCCCACACGCCAAAGATGTGCGGGTTAGGTGGATTGCCCCTAAGTGTCAGGGGGGTTAGCAAGATGATGAAGTGGGGTGATGGGGATAGGGCATGGGTGGGATTGTGAAACGATTGGGGAAGGAGAGAGTGCAGAATGTAATGTTAGAGTCATAGCTAGCGTGGAGAGAAAGATCAACTTAATGTGAGGTAGGTCCATTCAAATGTCTGAAGAGACTTCAGAAGAGAATTGCAAAAAAAAATTAATTAATGGATAGCGATCCGTCAGTGAGGAGGACACTTGTCACAGAGTCCTACAGTAGAGAAGGGGAAAAAGAAAGAGAGACGTAAGAAATAGTCAGTTTAAGGTAAAGAAGGTAGAAAAGGTCAAGTAAAAGACTAAGAAAGAAACAGCATTGAGGAAAAAAAACCATCCAAAATCAACATTCCACATCAGCAGTCGGTTCCTTCCTGAGCTTCCTTTCTGCTTGCGTGTCTTTTGCCTTCATTACTTTTTTACACAAAGGGTGGTATGTGTGTGGAATGAGTTGCCGGAGGAAGTGGTTGAGGCAGGGACATTGACAATATTTAAAAGGCATTTGGACAGATACATGGATAGGAAAGGATCAGAGGGATATGGGCCAAATACAGGGGTTAGCTTAGATGGGCATTTTGGTCGGCTTGGACCAATTTGGGCCAAAGGGCCTGTTTCCATGCCGTAGATTCTATGATTCTTCAAAACCATCAATACCTGGGGAAAGCAGCGTTTCCCATCATGGATAGTCCAGTGCACCCTCTTCCCAGCTGATCAGGTCAAAATCAATCTTCTGCCAGTAGGCCTTCGGGGTGTCTCTGAAACATTTCCACTGGCCACCCTGCCATCGTTAATCAGTCGTGAGCTGAGAGGTGAGTGTTTAATATTCTGACGCACTGGCCCTCCCATTGCAGTTGCCATAGGAGAATGGTCAGCTCTATGCTCGGGGTGCTTGCTTCCAGAGTGCCGGCTCCTATTCATACAGCAATCCATCCAAGTGACATGTAGGATCTTCCGCAGGCACCACTGATGACCAGTCTCCAACTTTCTCAGACACTAAAGACATAAAGCAACGTTGGGAGGTCACCTGCCTTGTGGACAGCGACCTTTTTAGTCCATCCACACTGTTGGTTGGTCGAAGACTCATCAGAACAGCTCACTTGCTGGATTCTGTGTATGGTCTCCAAGTCTATGGTCATCGACTGGCACACATATCTACCGAGATAGCAGAAGTGATCAACTGCCTCCAGATGATGAGAGTTGTCAGTATTGGGGCTAACTGAACTGCTCTTTGAATGAGCTTGCACAGACTCAAAGGGTCAAAAAGCCTCCATCTGTGCTCTATCATTCTATGATTCAATGAAATGGAGTTGAGGTGGAGACAGGCCATGATTCAATCAAATGATGGAACAGACTTGTGTGAGTGAAAAGCCTATTGCTGTTCCGATATCCCTATGATTAGCTTATTAAGAATCAAGAAAAGAGTCTTGAGACCCAACAGTAAATGTGAGGAAGTCCACACCATGATCATTTAGTCCATCCGATATCCAGTCTGTTATATTCAGAGTTCATTCATGATTATTCTGTCATGGACAGTCCTGCCATACACAGGCTTATTTCACAGTTTTACGGAATTCGATTTCAGTAACTAATCTCCTCTTAAAAAGAACTAAGTGGTTGTAGAGTCATACAGCACAGAAACAGGACCTTTGGCCCACCATGTCTATGCTGACCATCAAATACCAATCCATACTAATCCCATTTATCAGCACTAGGTCCACACCCTGCGATGCCTTGGCGATTTAAGTGCTCATCCAGAAGCTTCTTAAATGTTACGAGAATTCCTGCCTCCACCACCCTCCCAGGCAGCGCGTTCCATATTTCCACCACCCTCTGGGTGAAAATTATTTTCCTCAGGTCCCCTCTAAACCACTTACTCCTCACCTTAAAGCTATGCCCTCTGGTCTTAGACATCTATGCGGCAAGGCCAATTTTGATGGTATCAGGCAGGGACTTTTGAAAGTTAATTGGGGGAGTCTGTAGGAAGGCAAAGGGACGTCTGGTAAGTGGCACGCTTTCAAAAGTGTGTTAACCAGGGTTCAGGGTAAACACATTCCTCTTAAAGTGAAGGGCAAGGCTGGCAGAATTCGGGAACCCTGGATGACTAGGGATATTGAGGCCCTGGTCAAGAAGAAGAAAGAGGCACATGACGTGCATAGGCAGCTGGGATCAAGTGAATCTCTTGAAGTGTATAGGGGGTGTAGGAGTAGAGTTAAGAGAGAAATCAGGAGGGCAAAAAGGGGACACAAAATTGTTTTGGTAGATAAGACAAAGGAGAATCCAAAGAGCTTCTACAAATACATAAAGGGCAAAAGAGTAATAAGGGAGAGAGTAGGGCCTCTTAAGGATCAACAAGGTAATCTATGTGCGGATCCACAAGAGATGGGTGAGATCCTAAATGAATATTTCTCATCAGTATTTACTGTTGAGAAAAGCATGGATGTTAGGGAACTTGGGGAATTAAATATTGATGTCTTGAGGAGTGTACATATTACAGAGAAGGAGGTTTTGGAAGTCTTAAAGCGCATCAAGTTAGATAAATCTGCGGGACCTGATGAGGTGTATCCCAGGACGTTGTGGGAGGCTAGGGAGGAAATTGCAGGTCCCCTAGCCGAGATATTTGAATCATCGATAGTCACGGGTGAGGTGCCTGAAGATTGGAGAGTGGCAAATGTTGTGCCTTTGTTTAAAAGGGGCTGCAGGGAAAAGCCTGGGAACTACAGGCCAGTGAGCCTCACATCTGTGGTGGGTAAATTGTTGCAAGGTATTTTGAGAGACAGGATCTACAGGCATTTAGAGATGCAAGGACTGATTAGGGACAGTCAGCATGGCTTTGTGAGTGGAAAATCATGCCTCACAAATTTAATTGAGTTTTTTGAAGGGGTAACCAAGAAGGTAGATGAGCGCAGTGTAGTTGATGTTGTCTACATGGACTTTAGCAAGGCCTTTGACAAGGTACCGCATGGTAGGTTGTTGCATTAAGTTAAATCTCATGGGATCCAGGGTGAGGTATCTAAATGGATACAAAATTGGCTTCTTGACAGAAGCCAGAGGGTGGATGTAGAGAGCTGTTTTTCAAACTGGAGGCCTGTGACCAGCGGTGTGCCTCAGGGATCAGTGCTGGGCCCACTGTTATTTGTCATTTATATTAATGATTTGGATGAGAATATAGGGGGCATGGTTAGTAAGTTTGCAGATGACACCAAGATTGGTAGCATGGTGGACAGTGAGGAAGGTTATCTCCAATTGCAGCGGGATCTTGATCAATTGGGCCAGTGGGCTGACGAATGGCAGATGGAGTTTAACTTAGACAAATGCGAGGTAATGCATTTTGGTAGACTGAACCAGGGCAGGACTTACTCAGTTATTGGTAGGGTGTTGGGGAGAGTTACAGAACAAAGAGATCGAGGGGTACATGTTCATAGCTCCTTGAAAGTGGAGTCACAGGTGGACAGAGTGGTGAAGAAGGCATTCGGCATGCTTGGTTTCATCGGTCAGAACACTGAATACAGGAGTTGGGACGTCTTGTTAAAGTTGTACAAGACATTGGTAAAGCCACACTTGGAATACTGTGTGCAATTCTGGGCACTCTATTATAGAAAGGATATTATTAAACTAGAAAGAGTGCAGAAAAGATTTACTAAGATGCTACCAGGACTTGATGGATTGAGTTATAAGGAGAGGCTGAAGAGACTGGGACTTTTTTCTCTGGAGCGTAAGAGGCTGAGGGGTGACCTTATAGAGGTCTATAAAATAATGAGGGGCATAGAAAAGGTAGATAGTCAATATCTTTTCCCAAAGGTAGGGGAGTCTAAAACTAGAGAGCATAGGTTTAAGGTGAGAGGGGAGAGATACAAAAATGTCCAGAGGGGAAATTTTTTCACACAGAGGGTGGTGAGTGTCTGGAACAAGCTGCCAGAGGTAGTAGTAGAGGCGGGTATGATTTTATCTTTTAAAAAGCATTTAGATAGTTACATGGGTACGATGTGTCTAGAGGGATATGGGCCAAATGTGGGCAATTGGGATTAGCGGGGTTTAAAAAAAAAGGGCGGCATGGACAAGTTGGGCCAAAGGGCCTGTTTCCATGCTGTAAACCTCTATGACTCTATCTCTGCCATTGGGAAAAGATTCTTACGATCTACCCTATCTATGAGTCAGAATTTTGTACACCTCCAACAGATTCCCGCTCCTCAGCCTCCTCTTCTTTAAGGAAAGCAAAATCAGCCTATCCAGTCTTTCCTCAAAGCTGAAACTTTGCAGCCCAGGCAACATCCTGGTGAATCGCCTCTGCACCCTCTCCAGCGCAGTCACGCACTTCCAAGAGTGTGCTTACCAGAACTGCACACAATATTCCATCTGTGACCAAACCAATGTTTTATAAAATTGCACCAAGACTTCCCTGCTCCTATATTCTCTGCCCTGGCTCATGAAGGCAAGCATTCCATATGCCTTCTTCACCACCCTATCTATTTGTGCTGCCGCCTGCAGGGATCTAACCATAGTGCCACCGTGCTACCACACCTTTGGAAAATAACAAAGCTGTTCTTCAGATGTGCCCAGTTGCCAACTTAACTTACAATAAATGTCTCATACCAACCAGATTTTTATTATTCACAATATTGTACATAGCCAGGATTCCCAGAAGAGGGCCCTGTTGAACTTCACTGGTCACCTCTTGACAGGCTGTGCATTTTCTGTTTATCACCACTGCCACGTTTTGTAATCTTTGACTATTCAATCTAAGAAGGCTTTGGGGTAATTTGTATTAAAATATTGCTGCTCAGTTAAATTTAGCTTGACAGAGGTCAGACGTGTAACATACTGCTCAGCAGGATGTGGGTTAGAATTCAGCACAAGGACCATAAGATAGAGAAGCAGAATTAGGCCATTCAGCCCATCGGGTCTGCTCCCCCATTCAAACATGGCTGATAAGTTTCTCAATTCCGTTCTCCCGCCTTTTCCCCATAACCTTTGATCCCCTTATCAATCAAGAACCTATCTATCTCTGTTTTAAATACACTCAATGACCTGGCCTCCTTCTGTGGCAATGAATTCCATACATTCACCACCCTCTGGTTGAAGAAATTCCTCCTCATTTCGGTTCTTAAGGGTCGTCCCTTTATTCTGAGTCTGTGCCCTCGGATTCTTAGTCTCTCCTACTAATGAAAACATCTTCCCCATGTCCACTCCATCCAGACCTTTCAGTATTCTGTAAGTTTCAATGAGAACCGACTCCCCTCATCCTCTTCAACTCCATCGAGAGTCCTCAAATGCTCCTCATACGTCAAGCTTTTCCTTTCCGGGATCATTCTCGTGAACCTCCTGTGGACCCTCTCCAGAGGAGCTAGGCTCAGTTGGTCATCTACACCCTATGACTGTAGCACTACATTCTGCATTCTCTCCTTTCCTTCTCTATGAACAGTATGCTTTGTCTGCATAGTGCGCAAGAAACAATACTTTTCACCGTATGCCAATACATGTGACAATAATAAATCAAATCAAATCAAAACATGGCTTGCACACGACAGTAGTTTAAGCCAATGTGGATTGTGAACTCAGCACAGAGGGGGAGTTGTGTGCAGTATCTTGGAATGCGAGGTGCTGCCAGGCTGCTCACATCTGTCAAGGTGATATGACAACAGCTTGTTTGGCAACATGTTTTTAACTGCTTAACACAATGTGTTAAAATCTCTAAAATATTCTCCGTAACATAAATATGCTATAATCCTTCTTCTGCTGATGTGGGCAATTTTCTTCCTGCAAGATAGCAACTGTTTTGATTAATAAGTCAGCGCAAACTTACAGAAACAAGAGACACATTTCTGCAAGTTACTTTAAGAAAACATTGCAGACCAGGTGTTTAGGGATCAACATATTTTTCAAATTCAAAGACTTCCAATAAACCATCTATAATAGGGGTGGCAAGGTGGCACAGTGGTTAGCACTGCTGCCTCACAGCGCCAGGGACCCGGGTTCAATTCCAGCCTCGGATCTGTGTGGGATCTGCACCTTCTCCCCGTGTCTGCGTGGGTTTCCTCCGGGTGCTCCAGTTTCCTCTATCAGTCCAAAGATGTGCGAGTTAGGTTGATTGGCCATGCTAAATTGAACTTTAGTGTCAGGGGGATTAGCAGGGTAAATATGTGGGGTTATGGGGGATAGGGCCTGGGTGGGATTGTTGTCGGTGCAGACTCGATGGGCCAAATGGCCTCCTTCTGCACTGTAGGGACTCTATGAATATTTGAAGGGTTTAAAGGATTTGCATTTATTAAAGCAACTTGCACAACCTAAGGATGTTCCGAACTGCTTCAGGGCCAATGAAGGGGAGTTATTCTGAAGACAAATGCACAGCCATAATTTGCACACAGGCAGGTCTCCAAAATGGCGCTGATGTTGGCCAAAATTTCAGGGCAACTCAATTGCTGTTCTTCAAACAGCATCAAGTGATCTTTTACAACACTGAGTCAGGGGCAGAGAGGTGGTAAGTATCTAAAGATCTTTTAATGAATATCAGTGACTGAGAGAGCGACTGTGTAAGGTCAGGTCAGTGGATAGTTGGGGAGGGCGAGTTGGATCTGTTTAGGGTGAAGTAGATGGATTGGGAAGGTAGTCAGATCTCGTAGGAGTGGTACTTGGGATGTGGGAGATAGTCATGTCTGGGCAAGGGATGATAATCGGATCGGGAGAGTAGTTGTGAGGAGGATAGTTGGCTTGGGTGGTTTGGTATTAGAATTGCCAAAGTGTCAGATTGGGTTTTAATCTGTCTCACATTTCCTGAGTGACTAACTATCCTGGTAAGTACCGAGGAACGATCTCAAGCCTCTGACTCTGAGACATGGCCAGAATTCTCCGGCCGCCGCCACGACAAAGGAGAATTTGGCGCTCAGCCAAATCTCCATTCACTGCGGCAGGGAAGAATCCCAGCTGTGGGCGAGGTCGGAATATCTGGCCCAGAGACATTCGGGGTCGCACAGTGGTTAGCACTGCTGCCTCACAGCACCAACGACCTAGGTTCAATTCCGGTCTTGGGTGACTGTGTGGAATTTGCACATTCTCCCCATGTCTGTGTGGGTTTCCCCCGGGTACTCCGGTTTCCTCTCACAGTCCAAAGATGCGCGGGTTAGGTGAATTGGCCGTGCTAAATTGACCCTAGTGTCAGGGTATTAGCAGGATAAATATGTGGGATTACGGGTGGGATTGCGGTCGGTGCAAACTTGATGGGCCAAATGGCCTCCTTCTGCATTTAAGGATTTGATGATTCGTGCAGGGTCCAGGGAAGATGGGGAAGTTTCAACTTCCCGGACAGTTTCCGTGTAGGTCCTTGCGTCAAGACTTCCACAGGGTCCAGATCTGCATCTCCTGTTTTACGATGGCTGTCTGAGAATCTGGCGACCAGAAGATTTGGACCTTAGTCTCTACTCTTCCCAATCAAGCACTGAGCTACAGTAGTCAAATATGTTTTATTAATTCACAGAATAGTTTGAAACAATAACTCACTCCAATGGATGCAACTGTAATAAACCCTCTAATGTTTCTTGTGAAAAGATCTGGAATTAATCATTAATGTTGGGTTGTGAACGAAATACACAGCGATGGTGCAGGATTAGCAAAGATCACTCACTCAGGCCATCACTTGCAAGCTTTTATATTGATTCACTCCCAATACACTTTCCCTAAATAAGCAATAATCACCCGAGAGAAATATTACTCATCCTCAAGGCTTAGATCATGATCAAAATATGAGGACTTCCCTCATCCTAGACCCCATTCCCACTACCTGTCCTACCAGGTTAGTAGGTATTGTTAAAACTTCCCTCTCCTTGGGTACTGCCCACCTCCCCTGCAAAGGTAGGCTGCCACCACCATCTCTGATCTCTAAAAACCCACTCTAGATTCCTCTGTCCTTATCACTCCATCTCCAACCTCCCTTTCCAACCCAAGTTCATGAGCCTTTCAAATCCGTGCCTGCATTTCCTGGAATTCCGTATCTCTGAACACCTCCAATCAGCTTTCCTCCCCTCGCACAGCACTGGAATGGGCCTCAAAGTCGCAACTGAGGTGACTATGGCCCGAAAACACTTCAAGGCTCCAATCTTTGTGTTGATACCACCGGCTCCATGC
Organism: Mustelus asterias; assembly: GCF_964213995.1. Taxonomy (NCBI): domain Eukaryota; kingdom Metazoa; phylum Chordata; class Chondrichthyes; order Carcharhiniformes; family Triakidae; genus Mustelus; species Mustelus asterias. The sequence goes on from NC_135806.1 coordinate 10,109,792, forward strand.
CTCAGCATCATCTCTCTTAATGCCCCCATTGTTGCTACATTAACAGAATGCTTATCCAGCATCTAGGAATAGATGAGCAAAAAGTTGCGAACAGACTGGTTTAGGTTTGGAGGTTCTGTTAGACTGAGAGGCGGTACAGATCAGTAAGCACAGGGGTTTGATTTGATCTGATTTATTATTTGATTTGATTTATTATTGTCACATGTATTAGTATACAGTGAAAAGTATTGTTTCTTGCGGGCTATACGGACAAAGCATACCGTTCATAGGGAAGGAGAGAGTGCAGAATATAATGTTACAATCATAGCTAGGGTGTAGAGAAAGATTAACTTAATGCAAGGTAAGTCCATTCAAAAGTCTGACAGCAGCAGGAAAGAAGCTGTTCTTGAGTCGGTTGGTATGTGTCCTCAGACTTCTGTATCTTTTTCCCGAAGGAAGAAGGTGGAAGAGAAAATGACTGTGGTGCGTGGGTCCTTAATTATGCTGGCTGCTTTGCCGAGGCAGCGGGAAGTGTAGACAGAGTCAATGGATGGGACGCTGGTTTGCGTGATGGTTTGGGCTACGTTCATGACCTCTTGTAGATCCTTGCGATCTTGGGCAGAGCAGGAGCCATACCAAGCTGTGATTCAACCAGAAAGAATGCTTTCTATGGTGCATCTATAAAAGTTGCTGAGAGTCGTAGCTGACATGCCAAATTTTCTTAGTCTTCTGAGAAAGTAGAGGCATTGGTGGGCTTTCTTAACTGTAGTGTCAGCATGGGGGGACCAGGACAGGTTATTGGTGATCTGGACACCTAAAAACTTGAAGCTCTCGACCCTTTCTCCTTCGACCCTGTTGATATAGAAATCATAGAAACCCTACAGTGCAGAAAGAGGCCATTCGGCCCATAGAGTCTGCACCGACCACAATTCCACCCAGGCCCTACCCCCATATCCCTACATATTTTACCCACTAATCCCTTGAACCTACGTATCTCAGGACACTAAGGTGCAATTTTAGCATGGCCAATCAACTTAACCCGCACATCTTTGGACCGTGGGAGGAAACCGGAGCACCCGGAGGAAACCCACGCAGACACGAGGAGAATGTGCAAACTCCACACAGACAGTGACCCGAGCCGGGTATCGAACCCCGGTCCCTGGAGCTGTGAAGCAGCAGTGCTAACCACTGTGCTACCGTGCCGCTACCTCGGCAAAGCAGCCAGCATAATTAAGGACCTCACGCACCCCAGTCATTTTCTCTTCCACCTTCTTCCTTCAGGAAAAAGATACAGAAGTCTGAGGACACATACCAACCGACTCAAGAACAGCTTCTTTCCTGCTGCTGTCAGACTTTTGAATGGACTTACCTTGCATTAAGTTTTCTCTACACCCTAGCTATGATTGTAACATTATAGTAAGAAGTTTAACAACACCAGGTTAAAGTCCAACAGGTTTATTTGGTAGCAAAAGCCACACCTTTGGTGTGGCTTTTGCTACCAAATAAACCTGTTGGACTTTAACCTGGTGTTGTTAAACTTCTTACTGTGTTTACCCCAATCCAACGCCGGCATCTCCACATCATGTAACATTATAGACAGGGGCCTGAAGTTGATGACAATCTCATTACGTTTTGTTGACTTTGAGGGAGAGATTATTGCTGCCGCACCAGTTCACCAGATTCTCCATCTCATTCCGGGTGATAGGCTGGTAGGCCCTTTGACCCTTGCCCTCCTCTATCTACCTCTGGCCTCTTGCACATTCCCGATTTTAATCATACCACTACCAGTAGCCACACTGTCTGCTCCCTGGATCCTAAGTTTAGGAATTCCGTCCCTCAGCTAAATCTCTCCACCTCTTTACCTCGGTCTCTTTTTAAGACAGTGCAGAAAGCCTCCTCTCTGCTCATATATCTGCGTTGCAATGACATCAAATTATGTTGGATAATGCTGCTACTGCAGTGTTTTGAGTAATCCTGCTATATTAAATGATATAAGTGCAAGTAATGATGTACTTATAGGTCTATTACTGTAGAACCAGTCACTTGTTGAGATGTGCTTTCAGTTTCGACTTCACAATCACATTAATCAATCTTCCATTCAATTCTGTGTGGGCTTCACATGACAGAGAGAAAACTCAGAAATTCACTGTGAAATGAAATGAAAATTTGCCACAATCCCGGGGGACCAGAAGCCACTCTCTCCTTAAGGCAGAGAAAGTGATTTAACCTGAGGATCACTGCACCTCAGGCGAGGGGCAAGATGGAGAAGGCTTCGTGAATAACCTCAGCTGGTACGAGAATTGAATCCATGTCGTTGGTGTCGCTCTGCATCACGGGCCAGCCGTCCAGCCAACTGGGCTAAACCAACTGGCTGAAATCCACTGTAGCAAAATAAGCGTCAGCTCGGATTGTTCATATCAGTAACTCTTGTATCTGCTTTTACATATTAACTCTCAGCAGCAGTGCAAGCCACAGGAACATAATCCAAAACACAGACCGAAAAATCCAAAACAGAGGCATGCCACACATTTCTGACAGCAGGTTTAAGGCAGTAATCCACTCTTAATGATGCTGCTTAACTCCTTAAAACTGCAACATTAAAACTCTGCCAGTATATGATGTTATCTGTACTGCTGAATTGAATCTCCATGTAGTAATTCACTGCTCGACATTTAGAATCATAGAATCCCTACAGTGCAGAAGAGGGCCATTTGGCCCATTGAGTCTGCACCAACAACAATCCCACCCAAGTTCTATCTTCACAACACCCTGATAATCCCCCTGATGCTAAGGGGCAATTTAGCATGGCCAAACTACCTAACCCGCGCATCTTTGGATTGTGGGAGGAAACCGGAGCCCTGTAGAAATCCTACGCAGACACGGGGAGAACGTGCAAACTCCACACAGTCACCTGAAGACAGAATTGAACCATGGGTCCCTGGAGCTGTGAGGCAATAGTGCTAACCACTGCACCACCGTGTCACCCTTGGTATCCTATATATTCAAATCTACTGGTTGAGGTCATCATCTTATAAATCCCATTATTCATTGTAAGGTGATCATCGCTTAGTCATTTTTACACAGTATCACCACATACCTAATTGTAGTTCCTATGGCAAGACTATATTCGAGACTTAAAAGCAAAATACTGCGGAATGTTAAAAACAGCAAATATTGGAAAATCTCAACAGGTCTTAAGGGTCATCCAGACTCGAAACGTTGCCTCTATTCTTTTTGATTTATTATTGTCACATATATTGGGATATAGTGAAAACTATTGTTTCTTGCGCGCTATACAGACAAAGCACACTGTTCATAGAGTACATGGGAAGAAGGAAGGGATTTTGATTTGATTTATTATTGTCACATGTATTAGTATACAGTGAAAAATATTGTTTCTTGCGCGCTATACAGACAAAGCATTCCATTCATAGAGAAGGAAAGGAGAGAGTACAAAATGTAGTGTTACAGTCATAGCTAGGATGTAGAGCAGTGGTTCCCAAAGGGTGCGGTGCGCCACACTGGTGCGGCAAGAGAGGATGGCAAGTGTGGCGGGAAGATTCAAGGACAATCAAAGAAACATTTAAACATGGATTAGATATTTTTCCAAAGTGATTGTTTTATACTTTCTGGATGTCCCATGATCATATTATAAAGTAGTTGTGTTCTATGTTATGAATCAAGCACCGCTAGGAGTTGTTTTTTTTTTGTTTTTGAATGTATTTATCAATAAAAAAATTCGGTGCGGCGTGAGCAAATTTTTATTCTGAAAGTGCAGCCCGGTGAAAAAAGTTTGGGAACCACTGGTGCAGAGAAAGATCAACTTAATATAAGGTAGGTCCATCAGAAGTCTGATGGCAAAAGGGAAGATGTTCTTGAGTCGGTTGGTACGTGATCTCAGACTTTTGTATCGTTTTCCCGACGAAAGAAGGTGGAAGAGAGTGGCCGGAATTTTACCATCCCGCCCGCCATGGGAATCGGAGCAGGCGGGGTCGGACCTTGGAAAGTTCTGTTGACCATGGGCGGGATTTTATGGTTTCGGGATGAGCGAGGCTGCAAAGGTCCCGCCCAGTATGTCCGGGGCGTGTGGGGACCTTGGTTATGCGAGCTTTAAAAAAAAGGAGGGTCTCCCCACTGCTGTCAAATCTGCTGAGATTTCCCAGCATTTTCTAAGAACAAAGAAAATTACAGCACAGGAAGAGGCCCTTCGGCCCTCCAACCTGCACCGACCATGCTGCCTGTCTGAAACAAAACCCCCTACCCTTCCGGGGACCATATCCCTCTATTCCCATCCTATTCACGTATTTGTCAAGACGCCCCTTAAAAGTCACTATCATATCTGCTTCCACTACCTCACACGAAGTTGATCTTTCTCTACATCCTAGCTATGATTGCAACACTACATTCTATACTCTCCTTCTCTATGAACAGTATGCTTTGTCTGTAAAGCGCACAAGAAACAATACTTTTCACTGTATGTTAATACATGTGACAAGCATAAATCAAATCAAAATGCTCCTTCTGTTGTATATATTTGAAACTTAATGTTTCATCCGCTGGCTCTTGCAGTGGCAACTATTTGATGGTGCTGGGGTAGGGGAGGAGGGCAAAGGGATGTTGGAAATAAATACTCCGAAACATCTAGGGTGTCCAGAAACATCGACTTAGTGCAAGGTAGATCCATTCGAAAGTCTGATGTCAGCAGGGAAGAAGCTGTTCTTGAATGGTTCATACGTGACCTCAGACTTTTGCATCTTTTTCCCGACGGAAGAAGGTGGAAGAGAGAATGTCCGGGATGCGTGGGGTCCTTAATTATGCTGGCTGCTTTGTCAGAAGTGTAGACAGTGTAAATGGACAGGAGGCTGGTTTGCGTGATGGATTGGGCTACACTCACGACATGGACAGAGTGGATAGTCAGAAGCTTTTTCCCAGCGTGGAAGAGTCAGTTACCAGGAAGCATAGGTTTAAGGTGCGAGGGGCAAGGTTTCAAAGGGAGGTATTTGTGAGGCAGAGTCAGGATTGGGAAGGGGCCAGCGATTGAAAGGTTCTTGCATCACAGACGCTGCCAGAAACTGGTGAGTATTCTCAGTATATTTTTTCTAGTTTTCCCCCAGTCCCCCGTAACCTTCTTGTTTCTGCTGTTTCAGAATCAAGTGTTTCCCATTAGATGGCGCTCTGAAGCTGCGAGGGGAAACAGCACTTACTGAGAACACCACAATGCAGCGTTAGCTCCTCCAACTCTCAAGGCTTCCCTGTCAGATTTGCAATAGGAGTGGGGGATTGAATCCACCCCAAACAAACCACAGTTCCTCCCCCCACCCCCTCGCTAAAATTCACATCCTTCGCGAAAAAAAAGAAGGGACATGATTCGGAAAACTGCCTGTCAAGCATCCAGTGCAATATTAATTGAGGTTCAGTTAACGCGGGGCAAAACTCCCCGATCAATCAGTGCCACTGGGACAGATCCCTGTGAATCCCCTGTGGAAACAGGACGGAATAAATAACCCACACCACCCCGTGTGATTAAACCACCAACCCTCCCCAATCCAGCACTCTCGAAACATTGGGAGGCAGGTAGAATATGTTTTTATTTAAAAAGCGCCCCAGGCATACAAAAATGCTAATATTCGTGGGTTATTTTAAGAGTTGATGGTCTTGAGCTCAACACCTGAGAGAAAGACTTTTTTTCCACTCCACAATAGTTTAATAACCTCTAAAACGTTAACACGAAAGAGACAATGGAGATTAAATAGAGGTGTTACCACCAAGATAACAGTTTTGATGGGGATGTCAGCCGAGTTACAGACAAATTATTCAGAGCGTGTATCGTGCTGTATTCCCCCCACCCTCAACTCTGACTATTATCCCCACCTTCACTGGAAAAACAAACCATAGGCAGGTTAAGAGTGCCAAGCAAAGTTCCGGGCCATTTCTGACCGCAACACTCACTGACATGGGAATAACAACTCTGCAAGGGTTCAGTGCCACAGTTCCACGCTGCAAATGCTCCGGCGCTGGTCATTTTTCAAGATTCTCTCTCTCTGCTGGGTGGAAGGGGGCAAGAGAAACTCTCAGTTGTGTCAGAGAGCGTGAGTGGGGCAGTGAGGAGAAATCTGGAGCTTTCACACGCTGCCCATTTGCAGTGACTCTCTCAACTCAATAAACCTGGCTCTCTATCTCTCCCACTCTCCATCTCCCCCTCCCAGTCTCCCTTTCCCCCCTCTCCCAGTCTCCCTTTCCCCCTCTCCCAGTCTCCCTCTCTCCCAGTCTCCTTCTCCCCCTCTCCCAATCTCTCCCTCCCCCTCTAACTCGCTCTCTCTGCGTCTCTCCATCTGCCTCTGCCCCTCTCCTGTCTGTCTGTCTCTTTCTCTCTGTGTCTGTCTCTCTCTGACTGTCTCCCTCTCTCTCTCCTGTGTGTGTGTGTGTGCAAAGATGCGCAAAAAACAACCATTTCTCTTTGGAGAAGCCGGGACATGTTTATATTTCGAAGCAAAAATGTGTCGAAGCGATGCTTGTACTTTTAAATAAAGACCAGGGAAGAGAGGGTTTCGGAGCTCCAGTGCCTCTTTCAGCATCCAGACATCTGATACAGCCCTCTCCCCCTCCCTCCATAACTAGCATTATAAAAGTCAATAGCCCTTTCCTGCATTTGAGATCTGCGGTCATTTTAACCCTTAACATGCCTGGTAAACAACCCCCCCCCCCCCTCCCCCCGCAGAGACTTAGGATGCTGGCAAAGACCGATTTGGTTTGTATCATTTTGTATCTCAAACAATTGTCTGGTCCATGGGGTTAACTTTAACCTGGTGTTGTGAGACTTCTTACCATGGGGTTAGCACCAGGGACAAGAACCACACCCATTGTACACCCTCTGCTCCGTGTTCCAGACATTGGAATCGACACACCTCTCTTACAAACCTGCCGGGCACTTGTCGGTGCGGGGGAATGTGTCTCGGGAAGGGGTCAATTAATTCACAGTTCTGTGGCTATTTGAAAAACTCACTCGCCCGGTTGGCACTGGGTGCCGCCGAGACTGTCAATGATGCCCCCTTGTTCCGCCTCAGTCAGGGTGAAAGGATACATTGTTTCACAGGCTAAGGTCTAACTTCAATCAGGAATTAAAACGGGGCTTTGGGGGGCCAGAGGAAGCCAAACTTTCTCTCCCCTTACAGCTACTTAACACGGTTAACAAGAGCTTTCTCATTTGCAAGGGGGTGATTTTAACAAGCACACATGCTTATCTCAGGCAGGGGAGGTGAAGGAGGTGTCCCCTCGCTCCCAAGTTATTTATTATGTATGACTGCGACTTCACCCACATTGATCCGGGCGCAACGCTCCAGCTGTTTCGATACCAGATGTGTGTGCATGAGAGAGAGATAGAGGGAGGGACCAGTCCTCATCAGCAGCTAACTTATTCTCGATCTTGCAACAGCTCACAAGTCTTCACATCAAGTCCCAGCACTGTGACAATAATGTTTCTCCCCCTCTCTCCACTGATGGCAAAGTAAAGATGTGGCGGACGTGCCGGCGGGACCGGAAAATGTCCCCCCTCATCCTTGTTGCAAAACGGACTCAACCGACTTAAGAACAGCTTCTTCCCTGCTGCCATCAGACTTTCGAATGGACCTACCTCGCATTAAGTTGATCTTTCTCTACACCCTAGCTACGACTGTAACACATATTCTGCATCCTCCCTCCTTCTCTATGAACGGTATGCTTTGTCTGTATAGCGCGCAAGAAACAATATTTTTCACTGTATACTAATACATGTGACAATAATAAATCAAATCAAATACAGCTCTGAAGAAAAGTCATATTGGACGTTCATTCTGTCCCTCTCTCCACAGATGCTGCCAGGACCTATTGAGCTTTTCCAGCATTTTCTGTTTTAAAAAAATATATCATTTGAGATTTTCAGAGTTGATTCTCTGAAGCACTTGGATAGATGGGAATTTCGACAATTGTGACATAAATGTGACCTTTTTTATCCTCCCAATGTTCAAACAGATCATTATTTGCCCCCTCCCCATTTTAGTTAACATTTCACCCAGAAATGAGATCGATTGTATGAAATCTCACCCCTAAAGGGGGGTGTCTCTGGGGGCGACTGGAGTCCGCAAATCCCTGGGCGGAAAATTTGAGTTGTCTCTCAAGAAGTTCGCACCGCAGAAGGAGTCACTCCGGCCCCAGTGAAGTTGCCTCCTCGGCATTGTGATTACCCGTCCATCAGCTAAGGGTGGCTGGTTCTCCAATTGTGGCTAAGAGGTTTATGATTGCCGATTCGCAATGATACAAGAAATGTCCCCCAACCCACCAAGAGAGAGAGGGGAAAAGAATAAAACCTCAGGCTTTCAAATATTCTGATTTCTCTTGGGGAATCATTAATGTTCACATTTCTAGGAGCTCTCCCTTCCCCACTCAATTCCCCCCCACCCCTCCCCCTCCACCCCCGCCCCGCCCCAAGTGTTACAAATGTCAACTTGACACATGTCAGTTTGACCCATTTTCCAGGTCTGTAGCCCCATGTTTTGCATTGTTAAGAGGGTTTACTATCAAGCTTCCAGATCCACCAGACATGACACCGTGAACCTCTCCTTGTGGGGAACTCTCTTTCAGGCATAAAGACTGCAAATCATTGAATCCCCAATGGAACAGAAGGAGGCCATTCGGCCCATTCAAGTCTGCCCCGACTCTCCAAACGAGCATCTCTCCGGCTTGTGGTCACTATTTACCCCGCACAGAGCGAGTTCTCCAACACCTCTCCCATCTCCAACTCAATTCAATTCAACTAACTCATCGCTTTTTATTGTTCCAAAAAAATTTAAGAAACTTAAGCTTTCCCCTCCCAACCAGCACGGAACGGAATCCTACAGTCCCCGCAGAAGGCAGTTCGGTCCATCCTTCCTGGTGCTGGCTCTTTGCAAGGGACTATCTATCCAATCCAACCCCTTTGAGCTCTGCAGATTTCCAGTAGTTGTCACGAATTCTCCATCATACTCGTGTCCCGGATGCTTTCCACATTATCACATCCCCTCTTTTTTCCATAGATCATCCAAATGCACAGGAGGAGGCACTTCGATCCATCCTGCCCGTGCTGGCCCCCTTGAAAGGGCTATCAAACCGGGTCCTGCTCTCTCTCTCTCTCCTTCAAGCTGCGCACATTCCCAGGATTTGTTAGTGTCCAAGGGACGCTCACAGTTTCCACATCACATTTACCGAATTAACGCGACACGATCACCTTTCGTTTCGATACATAATCAATAGTCATTCGGTCCATCTTCCCTTTACGAGCCCCCTTTGAATGAACAATCCAGCTAGGACCCACTCTGCTCTTTCCTGCACCATTTGCTTCTATTCAAGTATTTTGTCTCACTCCAAAAAAACCCACACCATTCGGCCCACCGTATCTGTACTAGCCCTTTTTTGGAAAGGACAATCCGGTTAAGTCCCACTCTCCCTCGCTCTTTGCTGCAACATCTGCTCTTAGTCAAGAATTTTGTCCAACACGGAATCATACAACCATTCGGTCCATCTTAACCGTGCTAGCCCCTTTCAGAGGGCAATCCAATTAAGACCTCGGCTTGCTCTTTGCTGCCACACTTGCTCGTGTTCGAGAATTTTGTCCAATTTCCCCAACCCCGGGATCATGCAACCATTCGGTCCATCGTATGTGTGCTAGCCCCTTTTGTAAAAGAGCAATCCAGTTAAGTCCTATTCTCTTTTGTTTCCTGCAACATTTGCTCGTAGTCAAGAATTTTGTCCAACTCCGGAATCATAACGTCATTCGGTCCATCATATCTGTGCTAGCCCCCCCCCTTTTTTTTAAAGCCCCTTTTGAAAGAGCAATCCAGTTGAGACCTATTCTCCCTCACTTTTTGCTGCAACATTTGCTGGTACTCAAGAATTTTGTCCTGCTGCGGAATCGTACAATCATTCGGTCCATCATAACCGTGCTAGCCCTTTTAAAAGGGCAATCCAGTTACGACCTAATGTCCATCGCCCTTTCCTGCAACATTCGCTCGTATTCAATAATTGTGTCCAACTCCGGAACCGTACAACCATTCGGTCCAACTTATCATTGCTAGCCGTTTTACGAGCGCAATCCAGTTCGGTCCTACTCTCCATCGCCCTTTCATGCAACACTCGCGCCCATTCAAGTACTTTTGTCCAGTAAGTCACCCCCTCTTTTCTCGAAAGGGGGAGAGTTTCTGTTGAAAAGGGGGTGAGTTTCTGTTGAAAAGGGGGTGAGTTTCTGTTAAAAAGGGGGGGAGTTTCTGTTGAAAAGGGGGTGAGTTTCTGTTGAAAAGGGGGTGAGTTTCTGTTGAAAAGGGGGTGAGTTTCTGTTAAAAAGGGGGTGAGTTTCTGTTGAAAAGGGGGTGAGTTTCTGTTGAAAGGGGGGGGGAGTTTCTGTTAAAAAGGGGGGTGACTTACTTGGACAAAAATACTTGAATGGGACCAAATGTAGGAAATAACAAGGGGCAGGAGGACTGAACGAGATTGCCCTTTCGGGTCAAGTTATCAGTTTTTGTAGGGTTGGCATTGCCTTACCTTGGACTGCCGGGGGTACTGCTTGCCCACGATGCTGACCACCGGGATCTGGATGGTGGACGAGAGGAACTCCAGTTGCAGCAGCTCGCCGGTGCTCTGGGGGAAGGCGAGCAGGGCGCTGACCCCCTGCACCACCACGGTGCGGCAGACACTCTCCAGGAAGGACTGGGGGTCGCGGCGGGAGGAGGGTGGCACCCCGAAGGCGGGCAGCTCGCCCAGCCCCGTCTCCATGCCCACCACCAGCTCCACGGTGAGGTTGTAGGGCAGCAGGCGCGCCGCCCGGCCGTTGAGGCGCCGCACGGCGCGCAGCAGCGCATCGCGGGCAGCGGCGGCCGGCGGGACCGGAGAATGTTGGCTGTTCCCCAGCGCGGAGCTGTTGGACAGCGCCCGCGGCGGAGCTCCGGGAGGCAGCAGCAGCACCGCTCCCAGCCGCACCGTGTGCCCGATGCGCCGGAGGATGTGGCAGGGTTGCGGGTGGCTGCGGGAGGCGGGCACGCTGCTGGGCAGGAGGAACAGCAGCAGCAGCAAGGGGCAGAGCGGCCACAGCAACACCCCCGGGAGCAGGCGGCTGCCTTGCAACACTCTCATCACCCCCGCAACAAACCGCTGCACCACCCAGTAGCAAATTGCAAAACTGCCCGAAAGAAAACCCCAATTCAAACTCCAACCCGCATCAAATGCAAAAGAAGAGCCGATGCAAAAGGCTGCCCGAGAGCGTGGCCACAAAGTGCAAAAGAGAGGAACTGCTTTGGTGCCGGCGGTTTTGCATGCGAGGCTGCGGGAGCGGAAACTTGTTGCGGGTTTTGCGGCGTCTCGCGCTGCCCAGCGCCACATTCCACGTTCCATCCATTGTCCGACAGAGGGGGCGGGGCCCCGGGCAGGCCGCCACTGCGCCTGCGCCCGCTGGCCCCGCCCCCTCCTCTCACTGTGGCATCTATCTGATTTGATTTCATTCATTATTAGGAACATCCATCTCTTACTCTGGTTCTGTGCTTTTAAAACTCAAACTCTCTAACAATACACGGTGGGCACAGTGGTTAGCGCTGCAGCCTCATAGTGCCAGGGACCCGGGCTCAATTCCCGGCCTCGGGTCACTGCCTGTGCGGAGTCCGCACGTTCTCCCCGTGTCTGCGTGGGTTTCCTCCGGGTGCTCCGGTTTCCTCCAAAAGATGTGCTGGTTAGGTGCATTGGCCGTGCTAAATTCTCCCTCGGTGTACCCAAACAGGTGCTGGAGTGTGGCGACGCGGGGATTTTGGCAGTAGCTTCATTGCAGTGTTAATGTAAGCCAACTTGTGACACTGATAAATAAACTTAAGTAGGGCGGCACAGTGGCACAATGGTTAGCAGTGCTGCCTCACAGCGCCAGGGACCTGGGCTCAATCCCAGCCTCGGGTCACTGTCTGTGTGGGGTTTGCACATTATCCCTGTGTCTCCTAGGTTTCCTCTAGGTGCTCCAGTTTCCTCCCACATCCAGAGATGTGCAAGTTAGGTGGATTGGCCATGCTAAATTGTCCCATAGTGTCAGGGGGATTAACGGGGTAAACATGTAGGGTTATGGGATAGGGCCTGGGTGGGATTGTGGTCGGTGCAGACTTGATGGGCTGAGTGGTCTCCTGCACTGTCGGGATTCTATGAATCTATGAATGCTATCTTTCTCTGCACCCTATCTATGACCGTAATACTACTTTCTGCACCCTCTCCTTTCCTTCTCTATGTACGGTATGCTTTGTTATATAGCGCGCAAGAAACAATACTTTTCACTGTATACTAATACATGTGACAATAATAAATCAAATCAAATCAACTCAGAAGTGGAGTGGAATGGCACAGTGGTTATCACTGCTCCAGGGACCCGGGTTCAATTTCCAGCTTGGGTCATTGTCTGTGCGGAATCCGCATGTTCTCCCCATGTCTGTGTGGGTTTCCTCTGGGTGCTCCAATTTCCTCCCACAGTGTGAATGAAGTGCTGGTTAGGTGCATTGGCCATACTAAATTCTCCTTCAATGTACCTGAACAGTTGCCAGAGTGTGGCAGCTGGGGGATCATCACAGTAACTTCATTGCAGTGTTAATGTAAGCCTATTTGTGACACTAATAAATAAACTAAACTAAAACCTTGATCAGGGAGGGCACGAGGCTAGCCCATTGCGCTGGGGGTGGGCTGACACCTGCAATTGTAGCTTCCCTAAGGTAGGGTAAAGGATCAGGGTAGCCAATGAGGTTAAACCGAGGCTTTACCCGATACAATTTTTCAAAGCCATTTTGGCCTTTTGCTGCGATGAAGCGTCAGATCGAGCCCGGGACGGGGTGCAATGCCTCATCTTGTCAGCTTGGATCTGGTTTGTCCCTCGTGTGGGGACCATGATTGGGCTGAATTTGAATTGGCTTTTTTTGATTGGAGGTGGTTTGCCCAGGATGAGGCTAGTCCATTGCACGTCGGGTGTGCTGAGATCTGTGATGTCTCCAAATGCAGTATACTCAACTGCAAAATTCATTAAAAAATAGGCAATTCAGCCCTTCGAACCTGCTTCGCCATTCAATCATCTCATGGCTGATCTGTCCCTGGTCTCAGATCCACCTTCCTACCAGTTCCCCATATCCCTTTAACCCATTTTTAAAAATCAGAAATAGATCTCTCTCCATCTTGAAACCATTTCATGATTCAGAGTCCACCGTGCCATCGAGCAACGAGTTAAACAAACTCAACACCCTCTGCGAGGAGTAGCTCCCGCACATCACATATCATAGAATCCCTACAGTGCAGTAGGAGGCCATTCGACCCATCGAGTCCACACTGGCAACAATCCCACCCTATCACCTTACGTATTTACCCTAGCTAATCCTCCTGACACTCAGGAGCAATTTAGCATGGCCAATCCACCTACCCGCACATATTTGGAGTGCAGGAGGAAACCGGAGCACCCGGAGGAAACACACACAGACACGGGGAGAACGTGTAAACTCCACACAGACAGTCACCCAAGCTGGGAATCAAACCCGGATCCCTGGCGCTGTCAGGCAGCAGCGCTATCCACTGAGCCACCGTGCGGCCACTGGGGTAAAGGTGGACCACTCATGCGGCCCACACACTAGCCTAGGTTTCCCATCACTGATACAGAGTTTCTGATCTGTTGTCAGTCTAAAGCTTTAAGCGTTATAGAGCCAAGACATCTAGCTGGAGTTAACATACAAATCAGCCAGGATCAAACAGAACAGTGGAACTGGCTCAAGGGGCTGAATGGCCTCCTCCCATTCCTATGTGCAAAGTTAGGTAAGTCGAGAGGGAGATAATTTTGTCAGGACCTTCTAAGAGGTTTTCTCAATGTTTTCTTTTATTGTTGATTTATGTTCTAGGAATCAATAAATAAGAATCATTGTTTTCTGAAGAAAATAAATTGTAGGGAGCATTGTCTGAAATTTTGTGAAATGAACTGCGAGCGATTGAGGTACCACAGAGGAAAAAGTCAAGTCTATATATCATGAAGATCTCAGGAAGTAAAGTTGAGGGAGGCCATTTCACATGTAATTCTGTAGAAGCTCCCAGTCGACCCATTGCAGCATTCAGTTGCTGTTGAATGTTTCCAGAATTTTGACTTCTACTACCCCATGTGGAGAACTACCCAGGCATCAGTCACCCTTGTGTTGAAGTATTTCCAGAAATGAATTTTGAACTTGCCTTTGACCTGTTTGTGCCTATATGTCTGTGCCTTGGCTTAATTTGAAATAATGCCCACAATTAACTTTTCTACTTGCCGTTATAGAAGTTTATTTATTCGTGTCACGAGTGGACTTACATTAACACTGCAATGAAGTAAGTGAAAATCCCTCGCCGCCACCTGTTCGGGTACACTGAGGGAGAATTTAGCATGGCCAATGCACCTAACCAGCACATCTTGGAGACTGTGGGAAGAAACTGGAGCACCTGGAGGAAACCCATGCAGATACGGGGAGAATGTGCAGACTCGCACAGACAGTGACCCAAGCCGGGAATCGAATCCGGGTCCCTGGAGCTGTGAGACAGCAGTGCTAACCACCGTGCCACCATGCAATTGCTGTGTTTTATGCATCTCTATGAATCCCCTTCTTACACATTTTCTTTCAGAGGTGAGGTGTTCTAACCTGTTCTCACGCTGCCCTATGGATTAACCATGCTCTTTAAGTAAATATGTTTCCTCCATTTGTGTAAAACCTCACGCTCAATTGTATTAAATTTTATTTGCAATAGTTCCATCCATTTGCAAAAAATATCTAGATCCTTTGATCCTTTCTCTAATTTTCCACATGCTGCATTCGATCCTTTTGAATGACCCTGCCATTCCCCCCCACCCCAGTTTAGTATCATTTAGAAGTTTGATCAACTTCCATGGAATTTCTGAATATCCATCTTTTAGATTAGAAACTGTGGAAACTCCACTTAATATATTTCCCAAAAATAGCTTCATTCCTCTCGTGGGTTTCCTCCGGGTGCTCCGATTCCTCCCACACTCCAAAGTTAGGTGGACTGGCCATGTTAAATTGCGCCTTAGTGTGAGGGGATCAGCAGGGTCAGTATGTGGGGTTACGGGGATAGGACCTGGGTGGGATTATTGTCGATGCAAACTCAATGGGCTGAATGGCCTCCTTCTGCACTGTAGGGATTCTACGATATTGGTGTTCTATGATCTCTGGTAATACCATTGATTTGGCTTGAAAACTGCTTATTTCCACTTTTGTATTATCACCTGATTCTATCCCTGCCTTAGCTCATCCCTAATCCAAGCTTCATCCATTTCTTTGCAATATCTCGACTTGATTGTTCCAATGCTGGCCAGCTTTCTATTGTGTATAAACTTAAGGTCATCCAAATCCCTGCTGCCCATATCATAACTTGCACCAGGCCCCATTCACCCGCCTCCTCTGCTTGCTGGCCTATATTGGTCAAGCAATGCCTCAATTTTAAAAATCCTTGTTTGCAAATTTCTCCATTGCCTCGCGCTCCCCCATTTCAGTGACTTTCTCCAGCCCAACGATGCTCCAATATCTGTGCTCCTGTAATTCTGGCCACTTGAGCATCTGCCATTTTAATCACTTCACCATTAGTGGCTATTCCTTCAAAAGCTACATCCAAAGGTCTGGAATTCCCTCCCTGGACCTCCTCATCTCTCTTTCTCGCTATCAGACCCTTATTAAATCCCACCTTTTTGACTAAGCTTTTGGTCATCACCCTTAATATTTCTTTATGTGGCAAATTTTGTTTTATAACTCTCCTGGACATGCTTCGGGACATTTAACTGTGTCAAAGGTTCTAAATAAATTTGGTGAGGCCACAGCTAGAGCACTGTGTGCAGTTCTGGTCGCCACATTATAGAAAGGTTGTGATTGCACTGGAGGGGCTGCAGAGGAGATTCACCAGGATGCTGCCTGGGATGGAACATTTATGTTACAAAGAGAGGTTGGATAGGTTTGGGTTGTTTTCATTGGAGCAGAGAAGACTGAGGGGCAACCTGATCGAGCTGTACAAAATTATGAGAGGCATGGACAAAATGGATAGTGAGCAGCTGTTCCCTATAGTTTAAGGGAACATAGGTTCAAGGTGAGGGTTAGAGGCTCAAGGGGAATGTGAGGAAAAACCTTTTTACCCAGAGGGTGGTGATGGTCTGGAACCCTGGTAGAGTTAAGTTGCCTCACATCCTTTAAAAAGTACCTGGATGAGCACTTGGCAAGTCACAACATTCAAGGCTATGGGCCAAGTGCTGGTAAATGGGATTAGGTGGGAGTTCAGGTGTTTGTCACGTGCTGGTGTAGACTCGATGGGCTGAAGGGCCTCTTCTGCACTGTTTGGTTCTATGATTCTATTACTTTTGCTGTTGGTTCCTTTCCGTCATTCCATCACTTATGTTTTATCTACAATACCAATTAAGCTCCATCATAAGTTTTCTGAAAGCCTAGGCACTAAATATCTTGCAATATAGGGGAACAACTGACCTGCTCAATGGTGTCAGTTTTTTTGTGAACATCGAGATGAATATAAAATGCAAGAAAACACTAAGCAACTGCATCTTACCTTCTGGACCAACTTATGAATAGTTCTTAATGTTACCAAGCACTCTGCTGAAACATGCATGTTAAATTCAGGAATTTTATTGTGAGCTTCTCTCGAGATGTGAATAATTATACAATCTTTCAGCACCTAATAATGTTCAGAAAATCATGGTTGATTTGGAGTTGCAATGTCGGTAACTACAAGTAACTTCATCTGGTTTCGTTTCACAATGGCAAATCCCGCTAAGAGTGTTACTACATAAAAGGCTTTTTTTTAATTCAGTTATGGGATGTGGGTGTCACTGGCTAGGACAGCATTTATTGCCCATCCCTATTGCCCTTTGTGGCGAGCTGCTTTCTTGAGCTGCTGCAGTCCCTGGGGTATAGGTACACCCACCGTGCTGTTTGGGAGTTCTAGCATTTTGACTCAGTGACAGTGAAGGAACAACAATATATTTCCATGTCACTTAGTATTAGATCCAAGGAAGCGGCAATGGCAATGGAGGCATTGGCTTAGTGATATTATCACTGGGCTATTAATCCAGAAACTCAACTAATGTTCTGGGGACCCGGGTTCGAATCCCGCCACGGCAGATGGTGGAATTTGAATTCAATAAAGAAATCTGGAATTAAGAATCTACTGATGACCATAAAACCATTGTCGATTGTCGGAAAAACCCATCTGGTTCACTAATGTCCTTTAGGGAAGGAAATCTGCCGCCCTTACCTGATCTGGCCTACATGTGACTCCTGAGCCACAGCAATACAGTTGACTCTCAACTGTTCTCTGAACATGGGCAATAAATGCTGGCCAGCCAGTGATACCCATGTCCCACAAATGAATTAAAAAAAATACAAATTGGCCTAAAAAAACAACAGGGCTGAGGATTGGGAGCAGTTCAGAATTCAACAAAGGAGAACAAAGGGATTGATTAAGAAGAGGAAAACAGATCTCGAGAGTGGGGAAACACAAAAATAGAACTAAAAGATTCTATAGGTATGTAAAGAGAAAAAGATTGATGAAGACAAATGTAGGACCCTTACAATCAGAAACAGGGGAATTTTTAATGGGAAACAAAGAAATGGCTGACCAACTGAATACATACTTGGGTTCTGTCTTCACAAATGAGGACACAAATAACACACCTGAGATGCTGGGAAACACAGGGTTTAGTGAGAGGGAGGAGCTGAAGGAGATCAGTATCAGTAGATAAATGGTGTTAAGGAAATTGTTGGGATTGAAGGCCAATAAAACCTGAGGGCCTGATAATCTACCAATGTACTTAAGGAAGTGGCCCTAGAAATAATGGATGCATTGCTGGTCATCTTCCAAGATTCTATATACTCTGGAACAGTCCCTGCAGAATGGAAGGTAGCTAATGTAACTGTTCTATTTAAAAAGAGAGGTAGAGAGAAAACAGGGAATTGCAGACCAGTCATTCTGACGCGGTAGTGGGGAAATTGCTAGAGTCCATTAAATATTTAATAGCAGAGCACTTGGAAAAGAGTGGCAGGATCAAGCAGAGTCAGCACAGATTTATGAACGAGAAATCTTGCTTGACAAATCTACTGGAATTCTTTGAGAATGTAACTAGTAGAGTTGATGATGGGGAGCCAGTGAATGTGGTTTATTTGGACTTTCAGAAGGCTTTCGACAAAGTCTCACATGAGAAATTAGTGTGTAAAATTAAACACATGGAATTGGGGGTAGTGTATTGAGATGGATAGAAAACTGTTGACAGACAGGAAACAAAGAATAGAGTAAACAGATCCTTTTCCAAATGGCACAATGACTAGTGGGCCAGGAATTGGTGCTGGGACCCTAGCTATTCACAATATATATTCATGACTTATACAAGGGAGCTAAATACAATATCTCCAAATTTGTGGATGGCACAAAACTAGGTGGGAGAGTGAGCAGTGAGGGGGATGCAGAAATGCTTCCTTGTGATTTGGACAGGTTGGGTGAGTGGGTAAGTGCATGGGAGATGCTGTATAATATAGATAAATATGAGGTTATCCACTTTGGTAGCAAAAACAGAAAGACAGATTATTATCCCAATGGCTATGGATTGAGAGGGTAGAATGTGGAATGAGATCTGGGTGGTCTCATACACCAGTCACCGAAGGTAAGCATGCTGGTACAGCAGGCAGTAAAGAAGGCAAATGGTATGTTGGCCTTCACATAAATGTGAGGTTATTCACTTTGGAAGCAAAAACAAGAAGGCAGTCTACTACCTGAATGGTTGTAAATTGGGGGAAGAGAGTGTGCAGCAGGACCTGGGTGTCCTTGTGCACCAGTCACTGAAGGTAAGCATACAGGTGCAGCAGGCGGTAAAAAAGGCAAATGGCATGTTGGCCTTCATTGCGAGAGGTTTTGAGTACAGGAGCAGGGATGTGTTATTGCAACTATACAGGGCCTTGGTGAGGCCACACCTAGAGTATAATGTGCAATTTTGGTCTCCTTTTCTGAGGAAGGATGTTCTTGCTCTTGAGGGAGCGCAGCGAAGGTTTACCAGGCTGATTTCGGGGACGGCAGGACTGATGTATGAGGAGGGATTGATGAGGTTAGGATTGTTTTCGCTGGAGTTTGGACAAATGGGGGGGATCTCATAGAGACTTACAAAATTCGAACAGGAATAGACAGGGTAGATGCAGGAAGGATGTTCCCGATGGTGGGGGAGTCCAGAACCACGGGTCACAGTCTGAGGATTCGGGGTAGACCATTTAGGATGAGGTGAGGAGACATTTCTTCACCCAAAGCGCGGTGAGCCTGTGGAATTCATTACCACAGGAAGTAGTTGATGCCAAAACATTTAATGTATTCAAGAGGCGGCTGGATATAGCTCTTGGGATGAATGGGATCAAAGGTTATGGGAAAAAGCAGGATTAGGCTATTAAGTTGGATGATCAGCCATGATCGTGATGAATGGCGGAGCAGGCTCGAAGGGCCAAATGGCCTCCTCCTGCTCCTATCTTCTTTGTTTCTATGTTTCACAATGAGTAGATTTGAGTACAGAAGCAGGGGTGTCTTGCTGCAATTATACAGGCCTTGGTTAGGCCACACCTAGAATATTGTGTGCAGGTTTGATTTCCTTATCCAAGCAAGGATGTTATTGCTATAGAGGGAGTGTAGACAAGTTTTACCAGACTGAATTCCTGGGATGGCGGGACTGACGGTTGAGGACAGATTGAGTCAGTTCAGATTGTATTCGTTGGAGTTCAGAAGAATGAGGTGGGAATCTCATAGAAACCGATAAAATTCTAACAGGACTAGACAGGGTAGATGCAGGAAGTGTTTTCCTGATAGTCGATGTGTCCAGAAACAGGGGTCATAGTCTAAAGATATGGAGTTAAACATTTAGGACTGATTGAGGAGAGATTTCTTCACCCAGCATGGTGAGCCTGTGGAATTCACTACCACAGAAAGAAGTTGAGGCCACAAGATTGCATGTTTCCAAGAAGGAGTTAGATATAAGTCTTGGGGCTAAAGGGATCAAAGGACATTGGGGGGGTGGGGGGAAACAGGAACAAGTTACTGAGTTGGAGGATCAGTCATGATCATAATGAATGGTGGAGCAGTCTTGAAGGGCCGAATGGCTTATTCCTGCTGCTATTTTCTATGTTACGATGGTGAGTGACTTGAAGGGGAACCTCCAGGTGGTGGTGTTCCCATGCATCTGTTGCCCTTGTCCTTCTCGGTGGCAATGGTGCTGGGTTTGGAAGATGCTGCCTAAGGAGCCTGAGTGAGTTCCTGCAGTGCATCTTGCAGATGGTACACATGGCTGCCACTGTTCGTCAGAGGTGGATGGAGTGAATGTTGATGGAAGGTGTACCATCAAGTGGGCTGCTTCGTCTAGATGGTGTTGAGTTTCTTGAGTGTTGTTGGGAGCCACACTCATCCAGCCAAGTGGAGAGTATTCCATCACACTTCTGACTTGTGCCTTATAGATGGTGGACAGGCTTTGGGGAGTCAGGAGGTGAGTTACTCACTGCAGAATTCACAGCTTCTGGCCTGCTCTTGTAGCTGCAGTATTTATATGGCTGGGTCCAGTTCAGTTTCTGGTCAATGATAAATCCCCAGGATGTTGATAGTGGGGGCTCAGCCAGTGAATAGAATCATAATCCCTAGAGTGCAAAAGGAGGCCATTCAGACCATCGAGTCTGCACCGACCACAATCCCACCCAGGCCCTATCCCCATAAACCCATGCATTTACCCTAGCTAGTCCCTCTGACACTAAGGGGCAATTTAGCATAGCCAAGCCACCTAATCTGCACATCTTTAGACTGTGGGAGGAAACCGCAGCAGGAAACTCATGCAGACACGGGGAGAATGTGCAAACTCCACACGAACAGTGACCCAAGCTGGGAATTGAACCCGGATCCCTGGAGCTCTGAGGCAGCAGTGCTAACCACTGTGCCACCGTGCCGCTCAGTTCCACTGTGCTGCTCAGTAAGAGGCAGTGATTATTCCGATCTGAATGTTTTCCTACTCTCTGATTTTGGGGATAAATGTTTGAAATTGAGCAAGATTCAAAGCTATTGAGAATTGTGAGCTCTGACATTCATTTTGAATTCCTCCAACAAATGCTGACAGAACAATGGATTGAAAAGCCTCTTCCTGTGCGCTAACCTTGCATGGAATTATGTATTTGAGTTTGCCTGTCTATACTTCACTTAGCTACTCTAGTGGCAGGAGGTCAGTTTGAATATAGTAAACAATATTTTTTTGCTTTCAGTCGAAGTCAAAGGCTTTCCACAGAGCGAAGTCATTTTTTTCACTTGGTAACTATAAATTACATTGAAAAAAGGATTGTTTTGTCAGCCTGTCTGGCTTTCACTGAGCTAACATTTCAGCAGTTTAATTCAGCAGTCAAAGCTGAACAAAATGTAAACATAACCTCAAAAGAAAATAATTAAAATGTGTTCTCCAATGTGTTTAGGAATTATGAAGAAGGAAGAAAGTTGGTTGACAGCTGTTCAATCAAATTATGGGGTGGCACAGTGGTTAGCACTGCTGCCTCATGGCATCAGGGACCCGAGTTCGATTCCAGCCTTGGGAGTTTGCATATTCTCCCCGTGTCTGTGTACATTTCCTCCGGGTGCTCTGGTTTCCTCCCACAGTCCAAAAAAGCACATATTTGGTTTGGTTTGATTTATTATTGTCACATGTATTAACATACAGTGAAAAGTATTGTTTCTTGCGCGCTATACCGACAAGACATACCGTTCATAGAGAAGGAAACGAGAGAATGCAGAATGTAGTGTTACATTCATAGCTAGGGTGTAGAGAAAGATCAACTTAATGCATTTAAAAGTCTGACAGCAGCAGGGAAGAAACTGTTCTTGAGTTGGTTGGTACCTGACTTCAGACTTTTGTATCTTTTTCCCGACGGAAGAAGGTGGAAGAGAGTATGTCCAGGGTGCGTGGTGTCCTTAATTCTGCTGGCTGCTTTGCCGAGGCAGTGGGAAGTCGAGACAGTGTCAATGGATGGGAGGCTGGTTGGATGGGAGGTTGGATGGTGTGGTCATGCTAAGTTGTCCCTTAGTGTCCAAAGATGTGTAGGTAAGTGCGTGGAGTTGCGGGTGATGGGCCTGGTGAAGATGCGCTTTCGGAGAGTTGCTGTAGACTCAGTGGGCCACAGTATTGTTCCGGACCAGGATGGTGTGCAGCTTGAAGGGGAACATAAAGTTGATGCTGTTCCCATGTGTCTTCTGCCTTTCTCCTTCTTGGTGATAGAGGTCGCGGGTTTGGAAGAAGCTGTTGAAGGGGCCTTGGTGAAGTGTGAATGGTGGACACTGCTGTTTCTGTGCATTGGTGGTGGAGGGAGTGAATGTTTCAGGTGGTGGATTCCAATCAAGCCCACTGCGTTGTCCTGAATGGTTTTGAGCTTCTTGAGTGTTGCTGGAATTGCACTTATCCAGGCAAGTGGGGAGTATTCCATCGCACTCCTGATCTGTGCCTTGTAGATAGTGGACAGACTTTGGGGAGACACGAGGTGAGTTACTTGCCACAGGATTCCCAGCCTCTGACCTGCTCTTGTAGCCAGAGTATTTATGGTTAGCCCAGTTCAGTTTCTAGTCAATGGTAACCCCCAGGATGTCAACAGAGGGGGATTGTTATGCCAAGGGGAAATGATTATATTCTCTTTGTTGGTGGTGATCATTGCCTGGCACTTGCGTGGAGTGAATGTTGCAACTTATCAGAGCATGGATGTTGTTCAGGTCTTCCTGCTTGCAGACACAGATATATAAATACTGTGGTTCCAAGAGCAGGTCAGAGGCTGGGAATTCTGCAGTGAGTAACTCATCTCCTGACTCCCCAAAGCCTGTCCACCAGCTACAAGTCAGGAGTGTGATGTAATTTTCTCCATTTCATAGAATCATAGAATCCCTCCAGTGCAGAAGGAGGCCATTTGGCGCAACGAGCCTGCACCGACACAATCCCACCCAGGCTCTATCTCCGTAATCTCACGTATTTATCTTGCGAATCCCTCTAACCTACACACCCCGGGACACTAAGCAGCAATTTAGCATGGCCAATAAACCTAACCCACACACCTTTGGAGTGTGGGAGGAAACTGGAGCACCCGGAGGAAACCCACGCAGACACGGGGAAAATGTGCAAACTTCAAACAGACAGTGATCCAAGTCGGGAATCGAACCCAGGTCCCTGGAGTTGTGAGGCAGCAGTGCTAACCACTGTGCCACCGTGCCACCCAAACTGGATTGGCCTGGATGTTGCCTCCAACAACACTCAAGAAGCTCGACACCATGCTTTAGTGTCAGAGGAATTGTAAATGGTAATCAACATTTTCCAATCGTCAGCGAACATCCCTACTTCTGACCTTATGAGGGAGGGAAGGTCCTGAAGATGGTTGGGCCCAGGACACCATCATGAGGAACACCAGCAGTGATGGTCCTGAGAGTGAGATGATTGAACTCCGCTGTGCTAGGTATGACTCCAACCACCGGAGAGCTTTTCCCCTGATTCCCATTCACTTCAATTTTGCTAGGGTTCCTTGATGCCACACTCAGTCAAATGCTGCCTTAATGTCAATGGCAGTCACTCTCACTTCACTTCTTGAGTTCAACTCTTTTGTCCATGTTAGGACTAAGGCTGTAATGAAGTCAGAAGCTGAGTGACCCTGGCAGAACCCAAACTGGGGAACAGAGAGCAGATTATTACTGAGTAAATGCCACTTGAAAGCACTGTCGATGACCCCTATAACTTTGCAATGATCGAGAATAAACTGATGGATTGGGTATTGGCCAGGTTGGATTTGTTCGAGACATACCCGGGCAATTTCCCAGATTGCCAGGTGGATGCCAGTGCTGTAGTTGTACTGGAACAGATTGGCTAGCGTGCTGGAAGTTATAGAGCACAAGTTTACAGTACTACTGTTAGGATGTTTGCTGCAATTTGCTGCAATTGTATAGGGCATTGGTGAGGCCACACCTGGAGTATTGTGTGCAGTTTTGGTGTCCTTATCTGAGGAACGATGTCCTTGCTATAGCGGGAGTACAGCGAAGACTTAGCAGACTGATTCCTGGGATGGCAGGTCTGTCATATGAGGAGAGATTAAATTGGTTAGGATTACATTCATTGGAGTTTAGAAGAGTGAGAGGGGATCTCATAGAAACTTATGAAATTCTAACAGGATTAGACAGGGTAGATTCAGAAAGAATGTTCCCAATGGTGGGGGAATCCAGAACTAGGAGTCATAGTTTGAGGATAAGGGGTAAACCTTTTAGAACTGAGGTGAGGAGAAATTTCTTCACCCAGAGGGTGGTGAATGTGTGGAATTCACTACCACAGAAAGTAGTTGAGGCCAAAACATTGTCTGATTTCAAAAATAAATTAGATATAGCTCTTGGAGCTAAAGGGATTAAGGAAAATGGGAGGCGGGGGGATCAGGATATTGAATTCGATGATCAGCCATGATCAAGATGAATGGCGGAGCAGGCTCGAAGGGTCGAATGGCCTACTCCTGCTTCTAGTTGCTATGTTTCTATGTTGTCAGGGCCCATTGCCTTTGCAGTTTCCAATACCTTCAGCCACTTCTGGATATCACGTGGAGTGAATCGAATTGGATGAAGACTGATATCTGTGATGCTGGAGACCTCTGGAGGAGGCTGAGATGAATCATCCAATTGGCACTCCTGGCTAAAGATTGTAGCAAATCCTTTAGCCTTGTCTTTTGTACAACATTGAGGATGTGGATAGTTGTGGAGAATCCTCCTCCAGTTAATTGTTTAATTTTTCACCACCATCATGACTTGATGTGGCAAGACTGCAGAGCTTAGATCTGATCCATTGGCTGTGTGATGGTTTAGCTCTGCCTATTGTACATTGCTTCTACCGTTTGGCACACAAGTATGATAGTTTCTTCAGGTTGGCACCTCATTTTTAAGTATGCCCAGTGCTGCTTTTGGCATGCTGTCCTGTACTCTTTATTGAACCATTGTTGACCCCCTGGCTTGATGGTAAGGGTAGAATGGTGGAAATGGCAGGCCATAAGATTGCATACAATTCTACTGTGTTGATCACTCACATGTTTTGAGCTGCTTAATCAGTTCTGAATCTATTTGTTCTCACTGGAGCGACGGAGGTTGAGGGGTGACCTGATAGAAGTCTACAAGATTATGAGAGGCATGGACAGAGTGGATAGTCAGAAGCTTTTTCCCAGGGTGGGAGAGTCAGTTACGAGGGGGCAGAGGTTTAAGGTGCGATGGGCAAGGTTTAAAGGAGATGTACGAGGCAGATGTTTTACACAGAGAGTAGTGGGTGCCTGGAACACGTTGCCGGGGGAGGTAGTGGAAGCGGATATGATAGTGACTTTTCAGGGGCATCTTGACAAGTACATGAGTAGGATGGGAATAGAGGGATATGGTCCCCGGAAGGGTAGGGGGTTTTAGTTAAGTCGGGCAGCATGGTCGGTGCAGGCTTGGAGGGCCGAAGGGTCTGTTCCTGTGCTGTAATTTTCTTTGTTCTTTGTTCTATCCCATTTAGGACACGGGGGTAGTGCCATACAACTCGACAGCAGGTACCCTCATTGCAAAGATGTTCTCTGCAGCGCTCAAATCTCGGTGTTGCCGAGTTGTCTGTAGAAGTCCTTTTATTGCTACTCAAATGTTTTTTTTTGTTTTTATTTTTTATGATCTTTTATGACCCTGCATTATTAGGAGGAAGGCCATGTGCTTTGGACAATTTTTTTTCCTTCCTAGTGATTTTAAGATTTCATTTTCTCCCTGGCTGGCAGCAGTGTTAGTTTTAGAAGGGACATCAAGCTGAAAGGAAGTGTCTCTCTCTCTCTCTCTGGTTTTGGAAATTTTGTTGGTTAGCTGAAAGCAAGGCTTCTTGCCTTCCTGGAGTAAATAATCTGCTTTTGGTGGCTTGACCAGAGTCTCTCCCTGATGTTCTGGGAAGCAGTTCTGAGTTCAAACTATTCTGAGTGTATCCAGAGGACTGCTAGAAGTTACAAGGCTGAGAAGTCAGAGTTTCAATTCTCCAACCAAAGGACTCAATTTCAGTATCACGTGAGCATCAGTCTTTGCTGTGTTAAACCTGTGAAAAAGGTTTTTTTGTCTAAAGGAAGTTTTGTTTGATTGGAACATCCTAGATATATTTGTTCAGGATTAGACAGTATCGTGGCTGTTTTGATTTTGTTTGTAATGGATAAAAGTTATTGTTAATTTTCTTTCCACACATGTTAACTATAATCTTAAATAAACTTTGTTTGATAAAAGCTCCCAAGTGGGTCATTTGAATCAAACCTGAAGGTGAAACATATGCTTATCTCAGCCAAATTCAAAGTGCAAAATTTATGATCCAGGTAGGCTTCATAAAACACTGTGGTGTTTCTGAGCTGAATTATAACAATAGCTTGGTGATGACAAAGTTTGTAGGTTTTGGCCTCTTGTTGGTTCCCTCACCACCTACTACAGGCCCAGTTTGGCAGCTACTTCCACCAGAACCCGGCCAGCTCGGTCCACGGTTGAGCTACTGAACCACTCTTGGTGATGGACATTGAGGTCCCCTGCCATGAGAACATTCACTGCCCTTGCCACCCTCAGTGCTTCTTGCAAGTGGTATTTGACATAGAGGAGTCCTGATTCATCAGTTGAGGGAGGACGGTAGGCAGTAATGAACAGGACGCTTCCTTGTTTGACCTGATGCTGTTAGACATCACAAGGTGTGATGCCAATGTCCTCCCTGACTGTATACCTAGGTGATAGATGTGGGTTAAAAAATTGGATTTGAGATACGTTGAAGCTACACATGAAATAACCGTGAATGACATTACTCAAGCACATAAAAGATTGGTATATTTCATTGTATTTCTGAAATAGGTAAAATGTTAATGTTTCAGATATTAAACATGTCAGCACTGATTTCAAAAATTAGATAAAGTATTTAGATTGCTTTGATTGTTTTACTTGTTTTCTTCCGAGCCTCCTGCTTTCCAAACAAATTAAGATATGAGTAAATTAATACATTTAAATATCACTTAATCAGTTTGAGGATATTTGCTTGAGGTGCATTAAATTTGTTTATCACTCAACCAATTGCTGGAAGGTTATAAATGAATCAATTTGGTAAGTCAAATGGGCAATCAAAAGCTATTTGAATAAACATGGCTAAAAATAGTAACACTAAGTGTGACAGAAAAGTAAAAGAACGTACACTGGTAACAAATGATAAAATAAGTGACAGAAAATCATTAAAGGAAGTTCACTCTGAGAATGGGCGGTGCGGTGATACAGTGGTTAGCACTGCTGCCTCACAGCACCAGGGAATCATAGAATCATAGAATCCTACATTGCAGAAGGAGGCCATTTGGCCCATCGAGTCTGCACTGACCACAATCTCACCCAGGCCCTATCTCCACAACCCCATGCATTTAACCTAGCTAGTCGCCCTGACACTAAGGGGCAATTTAACATGGCCAATCCACCTAACCCGCACATCTTTGGACTGAGGGAGAAAATTAGAGCACCCGGAGGAAACCCACGCAGATTTGGGGAGAATGTGCAAACTCGACACAGACAGTGACCCGAGCAGGGAATCGAACCCGGGTCCCTGGCGCTGTGAGGAAACGGGTTCAATTCTGGCCTCGGGTGACCGTCTGTTTGCATGTTCTCCCTGTGGGTTTCCTCCAGGTGCTCCGGTTTCCTCCCACAGTCCAAAGATGTGCAGGTCACATTGGTTGGCAATGCTAAAATTGACCATTAGTGGCAGGGGGTTAGCAGGGTAAATACGTGGGGTTACGGGATAAGGCCTGGGTGGGATTGTTGTCAGTGCAGGCTCAATGGGCTGAATGGTCTCCTTCTGCACTGTAGGAATTCTATGAATGAATACAGTCTTCATGGAAGAGTTTTAGCATATTGCTACAAATCTCCCATAGCGTAGCTTATAGAGGAAAAGACAGAACAGGTATCATCAACATATTGGGTGATTCTGGGTTTGGTGAGCACTTAGAAAGGAGTTGGAACTCTATAGTGCTTGTACATAGTCTCAAAGAAATACTCTGAGTTTAGGCCTCAATATCTGGAAGCACCGGCTGGAGTTCCATTGCTGAGGAAAGCTTTGGAAACATTGGTCCAGGAATCTGACACTGTAGCGGACGGAAACCCTCGGATTCAGGAACCCTGGTGTTGGTCGTGGACTTGAACACTGCTGATGTGTACCAAGTTTTATTTCAGTTTTATTTTTAAGATCCCAAGATCTGAGTTAAGAGGAAGGTGTGTGGGTGCCGGGGTTTTGGGAAGTTCCTGGAGTCCAGCATGTCTGGGGCGGGGGGAGGGGGGGGCAGGGGGCAGTGGGGGGTGGGAGATGGACAACTTGGAATCATTGGTGCAGGGCTGGGTCTGATCATTTTGGGAGCTAGACCTGACCCTTCATGGAATATCAGACTCCAAGGGTGGGGTTGCACCCACATCATGACTGGAAATACCTGCCCAAGGTCAACAGACCTTTATATTGTCCAACAAATTGCCCATCCCACCTGGGATGATTCCTACGGTGGGTAGGACTGGAAAATTTACCGGCATGTTACTACTGTTTAGCATCTTTATTTACGCCCCCATTCTTCTTGCACTATCAAATAACCCCTAAACCCCCTGTTCCTCCATGACTATTTTCTCCATATCCGTCAGTCACACTCATTGAATTCCTGCCATAGAGTATCTCCTACCCAACAATAGTGCATTCGCTAGCTCACACTCTTCGATCTATATTAAGTTTCTCATGTGTGCCACTTCAGATTATTTCCAGAAATTCAATGTTAAAATGTCCACACTGATTTATTTACTGTAGTGAAAGTAGTGCAATTAAGATGAGTATTCGTATATTGATCTTTTGTGCTTAAGGAGAATGTTTAAAAATTCAGCTTTGTGCCATCAGCAGTCAATATGTTTGGAGGGAATGCAGATCAGATTCAGAGCAGGATAATTACTCATTTTAGCCTTGCAAGTGTTTATGTAAAGTAGAGTTAACGGACTTCTGTTTACTTAAATTCCTCTGGGATTTCTGATTGGAATGATTGACAGGGTCATGTGATGATATGGTTTATCATATTATCAGAGAAAGAAAAAGGCTGTTGCAGAAGGCAGTTTAGTTTGCTGCTGAAGGCTGGTTGAAGTTAGAAGGATTTTGCAGGCTTCTGAAACTCATTTTTGCTCTGAAAGTTTCAAGATTGTTTCCACTCATTATAGCAAGTATATTTATGGTTGCTAACTGTATTTAAAATGACATTTAAGTCTGTCAGAGGAGTGTTGCTTATTTGAAACTGAAACAGTCATAAGCTAGAAATTAAAGTTATTTCCTTTGCATTAAATATTGTTCAACTGTTACGAGTTAAGCTGTTTCATTTGCTAGAGTTATTTTTAAACTGTGTTATTAAATAAAGTCTGTTCTACTACAAAAGATCCCTACTTTGTGAGCAGAATCATTCCTGGAAGGATTTATCCTTTCCTCACATTTTTGCAAGAATAGAAAAATTGTTGGGGTCTAATCTGGCATCCTAATGTAATTTGGGGTTCTGGTCCTGGACTCGAACACAACACTTATATTTCCCTATCATCCAACTTCAGCAGAGAGCAGCAAACTGAGCCACCTGGAGATTAGATCTTGACTTTCCTGGACACAGCTACCAACTGCCCTAACTAGTTAAGCCATCAGATGAGTCCTGCATTTATTCATGAATTGTTTATCTCTAGGATAGAGCAGCAAATGGTCGACGTTCAGTGTGGCCAAGGTTGCTGAAGGAGAAATGAATCCTCAAGTCAAATGAAGCTCATCCAATGCCTTGGCCGCGGTTAGTGGGCATTTTTATTTTTGCTGTGGTTCTCACCATCCAGTAACGCGATTGAGATGTCTCTTGAGACCCTACAACAATGAGAGAAAAGAGATGTCTTCCCCATCAGTTGGAGCTGATTTGAACATAGGTTGCATGAAAGAACGGTGTTCCAATCTGTTGTGCTACCCCTGGGTTTTCTTCTGCGATAGTGTGTTTCAGATGAAGAGCTCAGCATTAATGGGTACCAGCATTGTATGCGTATCTGCCTGGTATTATCGAGTTTTTTTTTGCTGCCTGTCTCTCAACCGTCTGACGTGCCTGGATGAATTAAAACCATTTTTTTCTCCCATTCCTGCTGTGAGAGAGATTCAAGGCTTACTGTGGGGAATGAGAGCTATCACAAGCTATGAAGTAGACAGATCCAGGCTAGCTTTGGTATAATGTATTCCCTAAAATTCTCATTGCAAATAGGAACTTAGAAGCATCTTCCAGCTTGGGAAAGGACTTTGATTCACATGATGTCAGGAGATGAGATTTCGTAGGTGTATTGTGCGGATGAAACTCAAAGGATCATCAGGCATAGAAAGAAATAATTTTCATTTATATCCTCAGAATATCCCAAAGTGTTACTCAGCTGCACTATTCTAGATAAAAGTAGCAGCCAAATTGTGCATAGCAGGGTCTAAAAGCCACCTGACAACTCAATCTGTTAGTTGAGGGATAAAAGTTAGGCAGAATACTGGAATAATCCTGCGATTCTTCAGATAGTGCCATGGGATCTTTAATATCTACCTGAACAGATAGATAGGCCCATTGTGTAAACCTCCCACTTAAACGATGGGGTCCCCAACAATATATCCCTCGCTTAGTCCTGTGTTAAAATGTTGCCGAGATTCTGTGCACAAAATCTTAACTTAGAGTTCTAATCTTTTTATGTTCAATCATAGAATCATAGAATTCCCTACAGTGCAGAAAGAGGCCATTTGCCCCATTGAGTATGCACCAACAACAATCCCAGCCAGGCCCCATCCCCGTAACCCCACATATTTACCATGGCCAATCCACCTAACCTGCGCGTCTTTGGGCAGTAGGAGGAAACCGAAGCATCCGGAGGAAACACACGCAGACACGAGGGAGAAAGTGCAAGCTCCATACAGACAGTGACCCGAGGCCGTAATTGAATCCGGGTCCCTGGCGTTGTGAGGCAGCAGTGCTAACCACTGTGCCCACCATGGTGGTGAGCTGCCTTCTTGAAACGCTGCAGCTCATGTGCTGTGGGTTGATGCACAATGTGGCTAGGGAGGGAATTCCAGCATTTTGACCCAGCAATGGCAAAGGAATGGTGATATATTTCCAAGTCAGCATGGTGAGTGACTTAGCGGGGAATTCTTCTGATGCACAGGCAGGAAAGCTACCACTGAGCTAGCATTGGCCTTATAGTAGAATGCAATTGCAAAGATGTGTAATAACGTTTGACAGAATGTTAAACGAGGTTCAGTATTTTGAAGCAAAATACAAAAGCGAAGCTCTGCGGATGCTGGAAATCTGAAGGGAAAGCAGAAAATGCTGGACACGCTCAGCAGGTACGGCCGCGTCTGTGGAGAGAACCAGAGTTAACATTCCAGGCTGTGACCTTTCATCAGAACTTGAAGAGTATGGAAAGCTCTGACGAATGTTCACAGCCTGAAAGGTTAGCTCAGTCCCTCTCTCCATAGGTGCTGCCAATCCTGCTGAGGACTTCCAGCATTTTCTATTTTAATTTCAAATAGTTTGAATGTGTACCAAGACTGGTTAAGCGAGTGATTAAGTGAACCTGGATGCGATTGTGCTTTTCATACTCGTTACCTGCGAGCTAATTTAAGGTTGGAATCGCTAATCTGGTGCTCCCAGTGAAGAATTGCCCTCAAACGGACCCCCAAGTCATTGAGCTAAACACTGCAGTGTCCTACCTCCAACCCTGACCCACTTTGAACATAGCTTTCTGCTCCAACTTAAATTACAGCAAAATAATCACTACACTAGACCAAATTTCACCCCGGAGAACATTAGTTCCATGAGACGGATGACTTTTTTTGATAACAACAGATGAAGTCATCAGAGACAGGCACTGTAGGCATAAAATAAGAGGGAAAAAAAGCAAATTATTGCGGATGCTGGAATCTGAAACCAAAAGAGAAAATGCTGGAAAATCTCAGCAGGTCTGACAGCATCTGTAAGGAGAGAAAAGAGCTGATGTTTCGAGTCCAGATGACCCTTTGACAAAGCATCAAAAATAAGCGTTAAAAATAAATAAGTCTTTTCTCAAAAATAGGAGAAATCGATTTTAAGGAAAGGCAAGGAACAATGGGAGGAAAAAAAAATAATGAGTGAATGTTGGGTGTTATTTTTCAATTATTATATTCCGGTACCCAATGCTTCTTTCTGTAACTGTTGCTATGCAACATATGGCACGGATTATGAGGAAAGAAGTCAAATAAAGAGGGAGAAAGTAATTTTCACCCTGTGCCACCTGAGCAGTGATCTCGTGGGCTGAATATCAATGAGTTGAAAGTCAGGCAGGTTCAACAATGGGAGGGTCACCTCCCAGGCAGTGGAGGTGGTATCAACTCCCACGGTATCCTCAGCCAAAACACTGCAGGAAGTGCGGACTAAAGCAATTTCTCAGCAGGTCAGGCAACATGCGTGGAAAAGGGAGAAGGGGAGGTGATGGCCTAGTGGCATTATCGCTGGACTATTAATCCAGAAACTCAGCTAAAGCTCCGGGGACACGAATTCGAATCCTGCCACGGCAGATGGTGGAATGTGAATTCAATAAAGAAGTAATATCTGGAATTTAGAATCTACTGATGACCATGAAACCATTGCCCAGTTGCCAGAAAAAACCCATCTGGTTCACTAATGCCCTTTAGGGAAGGAAATCTGCTGTCTTTACCCGATCTGGCCTACAGCAATGTGGTTGACTCTCAAGTGCCCTCCAAGGGCAATTAGGGATGGGCAATAAATGCTGGGCAGCCAGCGACACCCATGCCCATGAATTAATTAAAAAAAAGAAAGAAACAGAGTTAACGGCTGGGATTCTCCGAACTCGCCCACGGCTGGGATTCTCCGGTCCTGCTGCTGCAAACTGGGCTTTGGCTGAACTCCAAATTCTCCGTAATAAGACCATAAGACCATAGGAGCAGAATTAGGCCACTCGACCCATCGAGTCTGCTCTGCCATTCAATCATGGCTGATATTTTTCTCATCCTCATTCTCCTGCCTTTTCCCCATAACTTCTGATCCCTTTATTAATCAAGAATCTATCTATCTCTGTCTTAAAGACACGCAATGATCTGGCCTCCACGGCATGCCACAGATTAACCACTTTCTGTAATCATTGGCAGCAGTGGTGGGTGTACCACATCGGAGAATTCCAGCCAATGTTTCAGGTTGATGACCTTCTGCCAGGATTTTAAGGTCATCGAGCCGAAACGTCAACTCCGTTTTGCCTTCCTCGGATGCTGCCTGCTGCACTGAATATTTCCAGAATTTTCTATTTTCTTCTTCTTCTTCAGTGTATATATATCTAGGGGCTTTAACACAATGAAACATCTCAAGGCACTTCATGGAAGCATTATAAAACAAAGTATGGCTTTGAGCCACATAAGGAGATATTAGGTCAGATGAGTAAAAAATTATCTGGGAAAGAGATTTTAGGGAGTGTCTTCAAGTGAGGTTAAGAGGTGAAAAGGCGTCGGGAATGTATCCCAGGGCTTGGAGTCTAGACAACTGAAAGCATGGCTACCTATGACACAGCAGTTCAAATTGGGGATATACAAGAGGCCTGAATTTGAGGAGTGCAAAGATTGCAGAGGGCTAAAGGAGTTAGGGAGTGGAGACGCCATGAAGGGATTTGAAAATAATGTTACTGATTCAGTCATTAATGTGGCACTTGTATGAGAGTTCATTTGGTTAAGGGAGTGAGTATCGGAGCCAGAGTTGAAGCGGATCCATAGTTCCCTCTCTAGAATGCTCAGTGAGCTGATCTCAGCTGGGTGGCAGCAGAGATGTTACAAAGACCCACAGCATTCTTGGGAAAAGGAAAGAAAAACAGCCAGTGTTTTTTTTTCCCCATTCCATCTCTTGTTCATGATGCAGAGATTCCCAACGGGGGTGCATGTGTGTGTGCGTGTGTGTGTGTGGAGTTGAGTGAGGACATTATTGGACGAAGCCATGATTGGCAACACTCCCATTCCCATCATGGTGTGACAGCCAGCTACTATTGACTGCCTGGACTAGTATGTAAAAGATGGGACAGTTGGGAGCTATTGCAGGGTATCTTAACAACATAGGGTGGAATTTTCCCATCCGGCCCGTGACAGGAATTGTACAGGGATTTTCTGGCCGTGCCTGCCCCAAAGCCGGAAAATCCCACCCAAAGTGTCTACGTCAGAGGAGAGGAAAAGGAGATAGACACAAAAGGAGAAATAAAAATAAAAACATTACTGAGGTACTCATTAGTAATTTGC
This sequence comes from Mustelus asterias, assembly GCF_964213995.1. Lineage (NCBI taxonomy): Eukaryota > Metazoa > Chordata > Chondrichthyes > Carcharhiniformes > Triakidae > Mustelus > Mustelus asterias. The sequence goes on from NC_135806.1 coordinate 10,144,149, forward strand.
ATATGCGGGCCACATTTCGTGGTCTGATATATTTACATAAAGAAGTTAAAATTGAACTTTGCCACAAATATTACTTATTTCCTCTGCTTTTAAGCAGTCACAACCACGTAATGGTAGTTTAAAAGCAACTCACCGACCAGAGTGAGTTTATGAATAATTCATTCGGAGTGCGTTAATGAGAATGGGGTAGAACATCCAAGATCTGGGTACAACGTGATTCTTCAAACAGAGCATAATGGAACTGCTTCAAGGTGGCTTGAAAAGGAGGCCGTTTTGTCAAAAGTTATTAATGACTGGTTACTTGATTGGACTGTGGAGCATTTGTACTTTAATGCTATAGAACAGATAGCAATTGCCAAACATTCAGTGAATGCGGTCATCGCAATTATCAGCGAACCATTGCTCCATTGGGTTTTTTTCTGTCTAACAAGAACAAAAGAGACAGAAGATAAGCGTTCAAACGACTGACATGGCAATCTATATTCCGAAGTATCCAGGTTGCCCACACGTACAATGACCAGCAGAGAGATTCATTGAGACATTAGGCTGCATTAGGCAGGACAAGATAAATTAAACCAAATGGTAAAAACAAACAAAGCTAATGGCTTCGTGGGGATAAGCACTTTGTGTGATGTAAGATGTAAGATAAAATCATGGAAGGATTTTTTCAATAATGATATCGGGGGGTCAAAAATCACCTGCAAAAATAGTTAAGCTACACAATGGATGGAAATGTACGCAGAAAGAGTACATGTGACACAAAAGAAAAGCTAAGCACTTGGGCAAAATAATTGTCATGGAATCCCTACAGTGCAGAAGTAGGCCATTCGACCCATCAAATATGCACCAACCACAATCCCACCCAGGCCCTATTCCCGTAACTCCACATATTTTCCCTGCTAATCCACTGACACCAGGGTCAATTTAGCATGGCCAATCCACTTAATCCGCACATTTTTGGACTGTGGGAAGTAACCAGAGGAAACCCACGCAGAAACAGGGAGAATATGCAAACTCCACACAGACAGTGACCCGAGGTTGGAATTGAACCTGGGTCCCTAGCGCTGTGAGGCAGCAGTGCTAACCATTGTGCCGCTCCATTTGTCGACAGAGGCCAGTGAATGAGCACAGAAGGAACACAGCTACAAATAGCATTTTGTCTGATCATAAAGTAGATGTTGGACAAGAATGAACCCAAGGCAAAAGGAATCTGGACAGTGCCCAAGAAGCTAAAGAAAATAGCTAGAGAATTAAATGGATCATTGACCATCATTGAGCATTTGAGTGTCAAATACAGAGATAGTTCTCAGATACCATCACAGGTTTGTAAACAGTGTATTGTCGAATGTTGTCGTGCTGACAGCTTGCTTCCTCTGGCTGGGGATTCTAGCAATTGGGATCAGAGGCTGAGCAAAAGGGTTTAGCCATCTAGCACTGAGATGAGGAGAAATCTCTTTCACCCCGATGGTTGTGAATCTTTAGAGTCCTCTACCCCAGCCGGCTGTAAATGCTTTAGTTATTGAGGGTATTGAATAGGTCGGTAGATTTTTGGACATTAATGTGTGGTAGAGCTGGAAAGTGGAGTGGATGTGGAAGATCAGCCATGACAAGATTGAATAGTGGGGGAGGCTCAAGGGGCTGTATAGCCTTTTTAAAGTTTATTTATTAGTGTCACAAGTAGGCTTACATTAACACTGCAATGAAGTTACTGTGAAAATCCCTTCATCGCCACACTCTGGCGTCTGTTCGGGTACACTGAGGGAGAATTTAGCATGGCCGACGCACCCAATCAGCACGTCCTTCGGACTGTGGGAGGCAACCCACGCAGACATGGGGAGAAAGTACAAACTCTGCACAGACAGTGACCCAAGCCAGGAATTGAACCCTGGCGCTGTGAGGCAGCAGTGCTCAGCACTGTGCCACCGTGCCCATCCAGGCACAATCCTATTTATAAGGTTACTATAGCAAAAGATGGAATGGCGTAATGATCCTATTAATATCTTTCTTAGTGCTGGTATGTAGGTGGTATGTCACATTAATCTTCGCCTCATTGGCAAATTTGTATAATTAACAAAATATCAAATTGTACTGTACAAAAGCTTAGTAATGAATATTTTTATTGGAATGATTCACGAATTTTAGAGTATGTTGTTCAGAAAGTCTTAAATTGGCATCTCTTTAAGTGCCAAATACAATGATGTAGCTCTAGGAAAGAAGATGTTGCTTCTTTGAGAGTGAATTGAAGTTATAGCTGAGAAACATTTGCATATTTGGGCTCCAGAAAGTCTAGCTTAGTAATGAGAAGCCAAAGCTGTGATGTGGATTGGCCAGGAAGATGGTCTGATGACTAGGGATGAGATTTTCTGGCCGCGCTCGCCCCAAGACTGGTAAATCCCGCCCGAAGTCAACGGACATTTGCATGGTCTGTGTCCTGCCTGCAATGATTCCCGTGGTGGGCGGGATGGGAAATCTCCACCCTAAATGATCCAGGGCATTTTGTCAAAGATACAAGTTATAGTTTAGTAATCGGAAGGGGAACCAAAGCTACAATGTGTTCAAGAGGTGGCTGGATACAGCACTTGGGGCGAATGGGATCAAAGGTTATGGGGAGAAAGCAGGATTAGGCTATTGAGTTGGACGGTCAGCCATGATTGTAATGAATGGCGGAGCAGGCTCGAAGGGCCAAGTGGCCTCCTCCTGTTCCTATCTTCTAAGTTTACAGTGATGAGCACAGTAAGAAGTTTCACAACACCAGGTTAAAGTCCAACAGGCTTATTTGGTGTCACGGGCTTTCAGAGCGCTGCTCCTTCATCAGGTGAACATTAATCTTAATGTTGTGAGACTTCTTACTGTGCCCACCCCAATCCAACGCTGGCATCTGCACACAATGATGAGTGGCCAGGAAGGTGGCTTGGGGACTAGATGTTCCCAGGTCTTCTGGTCAGAGATACATTTTAAGTTAGATTGTTGTGGGAATGCAGGGAGCACTTTTCCCATTGGTTAAGAGTTGCAACTACTTGTTAGAAGTTGTCCGTTGTGTTGATCTAGTTGCCCAAACTTGGGTTAAATGTTATAAAGCTGCCTGAAAAATGAGTACAAAAATAAGGGGGTTAAACCTACTGAAGTTTAGCACTTGCTAAGGCTTAGCATTTATCACACCACCCTTCCTGTGGGACATTTCTCGGAAGAGACAGGAACAGGGCGTTTGCCAGGAGAGCACTTGCCAAGAGTAGGGCACTTGGTAGAATCATGGAATCATAGAATTCCTACAGTGCAGAAGGAGGCCCATCGAGCCTGCACCGACAACAATCCCACCCAAGCTCTATCCCCATAACCCCACATAATTACCCTGCTAATCCCCCTACGGGGCAATTTAGCATGGCCAATCAACTTAACCCGCACATCTTCGGACGGTGGGAGGAAACCGGAACACCCGGAAGAAACCCACGCAGACACAGGGAGAACGTGCAAACTCCACACAGACAATGACCCGAGACTGGAATTGAACCTGGGTCCTTGGCGCTGTGAGGCAGCAGCGCTAACCACTGTGCCACCGTGCCGCCCAGAAGTTAGCATTTGTCAAAGGCATTGCCAGTCAACGAGTACTTGTCACAGATTGAGGAGTAGCTGTAAGAACATAGTATTAGACTTAGTTAGTGACACAAGTAACTGTCACAGGGCTGTGAATTGTCATGTGAATACATTATTAGAATCCACCATAAACAGGGCTGAAGTAATTGTCTGAGAGAAAGAGTGAACAGAAAACATATAACCACTTAGCTGCTGAGGAACTATCTTAGGAGAATCAGAAGTAAAGAACAGCCTTACTCATCTTTGAAAAGCTCTCAGTCTTTGTTTGAAAGCTGTTGCCACCAGAGAGAGACAACATGCAGCGGGTAACTGTGCAATGTGTAGCTTCAGCAGTTCAGATGGACTGGAATCTGTGAGTTAGAAAATGATCTACTTGAGTCGAAGTCTTAAAACTGCAAAGGGTTTTATAGTAAGAAGTTTAACAACACCAGGTTAAAGTCCAACAGGTTTATTTGGTAGCAAAAGCCACACAAGCTTTCGAGGCTCTGAGCCCCTTCTTCAGGTGAGTGGGAATTCTGTTCACAAACAGAACTTATAAGACACAGACTCAATTTACATGAATAATGGTTGGAATGCGAATACTTACAACTAATCCAGTCTTTAAGAAACAAAACAATGGGAGTGGAGAGAGCATCAAGACAGGCTAAAAAGATGTGTATTGTCTCCAGACAAGACAGCCAGTGAAACTCTGCAGGTCCACGCAACTGTGGGAGTTACAAATAGTGTGACATAAATTCTGATTCTAGGATCGCATGATAAAGACTCAGGAGGAAAAAAGCAGAAATATTTATGTGAAATAGTGTGACATAAACCCAATATCCCGGTTGAGGCCGTCCTTGTGTGTGCGGAACCTGGCTATCAGTTTCTGCTCCGCGACTCTGCGCTGTCGTGTGTCGCGAAGGCCGCCTTGGAGAACGCTTACCCGAATATCAGAGGCCGAATGCCCGTGACCGCTGAAGTGCTCCCCAACAGGAAGAGAACAGTCTTGCCTGGTGATTGTCGAGCGGTGTTCATTCATCCGTTGTCGCAGCGTCTGCATAGTTTCCCCAATGTACCATGCCTCGGGACATCCTTTCTTGCAGCGTATCAGGTAGACAACGTTGGCCGAGTTGCAAGAGTATGTACCGTGTACCTGGTGGATGGTGTTCTCACGTGAGATGATGGCATCTGTGTCGATGATCCGGCACGTCTTGCAGAGGTTGCTGTGGCAGGGTTGTGTGGTGTCTTGGTCACTGTTCTCCTGAAGGCTGGGTAGTTTGCTGCGGACAATGGTCTGTTTGAGGTTGTGCGGTTGTTTGAAGGCAAGAAGTGGGGGTGTGGGGATGGCCTTGGCGAGATGTTCATCTTCATCAATGACATGTTGAAGGCTCCGGAGGACTTCATCAGAACAGGATATGGCGCTAGACTCATTGATCAACAGTTCCAACGCGCCACAGCGAAAAACCGCACCGACCTCCTCAGAAGACAAACACGGGACACAGTGGACAGAGTACCCTTCGTTGTCCAGTACTTCCCCGGAGCGGAGAAGCTACGGCATCTCCTCCGGAGCCTTCAACATGTCATTGATGAAGATGAACATCTCGCCAAGGCCATCCCCACACCCCCACTTCTTGCCTTCAAACAACCGCACAACCTCAAACAGACCATTGTCCGCAGCAAACTACCCAGCCTTCAGGAGAACAGTGACCAAGACACCACACAACCCTGCCACAGCAACCTCTGCAAGACGTGCCGGATCATCGACACAGATGCCATCATCTCACGTGAGAACACCATCCACCAGGTACACGGTACATACTCTTGCAACTCGGCCAACGTTGTCTACCTGATACGCTGCAAGAAAGGATGTCCCGAGGCATGGTACATTGGGGAAACTATGCAGACGCTGCGACAACGGATGAATGAACACCGCTCGACAATCACCAGGCAAGACTGTTCTCTTCCTGTTGGGGAGCACTTCAGCGGTCACGGGCATTCGGCCTCTGATATTCGGGTAAGCGTTCTCCAAGGCGGCCTTCGCGACACACGACAGCGCAGAGTCGCGGAGCAGAAACTGATAGCCAGGTTCCGCACACACAAGGACGGCCTCAACCGGGATATTGGGTTTATGTCACACTATTTCACATAAATATTTCTGCTTTTTTCCTCCTAAGTCTTTATCATGCGATCCTAGAATCAGAATTTATGTCACACTATTTGTAACTCCCACAGTTGCGTGGACCTGCAGAGTTTCACTGGCTGTCTTGTCTGGAGACAATACACATCTTTTTAGCCTGTCTTGATGCTCTCTCCACTCCCATTGTTTTGTTTCTTAAAGACTGGATTAGTTGTAAGTATTCGCATTCCAACCATTATTCATGTAAATTGAGTCTGTGTCTTATAAGTTCTGTTTGTGAACAGAATTCCCACTCACCTGAAGAAGGGGCTCAGAGCCTCGAAAGCTTGTGTGGCTTTTGCTACCAAATAAACCTGTTGGACTTTAACCTGGTGTTGTTAAACTTCTTACTGTGTTTACCCCAGTCCAACGCCGGCATCTCCACATCATGACATCCATGGGGAAGTCAGACCGGCATACAATGAACTTGTGTATCATGGCGTGCCTTAACCAATGAATCGCTAAGAATCCATCTTTATTGCCGAATAAACCTTGTCAGTTTGCATTCTGAATGAGTGATTGTCCTTTCTGCGATTATGGTTATTCCTCGACAAGAATTTTCGAGCTCTGGGGTTTGCTCTAAAGTCCAAATCCCTACAGCCGCCAGTGTCTTATTGTAGCGACGGAGAGACGGCAACACCAGCTGACAACTCTGCCTTGCTCACTGGCTCAGGTGACACCGAGCAGACACAAAGCTCCAATCATCGGTGACCGGCTTCTGGGTCGATTGTTTTACATTCACAAAAAGCTTTAAAAAATTTTCAGGTGAAACAGTATCACTTTGCTTCTGGGGAACCAAATCCAGGTGGGATCCATCAAACGTACACTGCGAGGTTCAACGCAAAAAAGTGCAGATACTGGTTTGTCGAAGTATAATTAATACAAAACTTAAAAAGACACTCCACCACACATCACAACGGATAAAGCATGTCTTGTTTCTCTACCTGCTCCCGCTGGCCATGTCTGGTAGATTTGGAACAATGTTTTCAGTTCAGATATGCCTGGCACCGTCCTGAGAATTTTGTCTGCCAAAAACTCTTGAAAATCCTTTTAACACAGAATCTAATTGATTAAAATTAAGCTGATGAGCTGCTGCCATTTCAGATCTTTCTATACCACCTGCTGCGCAGAATGCCACTTCTGCCATCTCTTTCTGTACTGGCTAATACAACCGAGCTGAGAATGTGAAATCTGTTAATAATGAATACTGAAGCCCTGTTCTCACACGGGCATGAATTATTGGCAAGAAGGAATCAGATAAGTGCGGTAAAATCCCACAGATTCCTGGGCTAGAGTTGCCTTTCCAGCCAGGGTTTGGGGGAGGTGGGGGGTGAGGCATGCTATACAAGCTAGATACCAACTCAGCCAAAATTGTAGCCACTCTTGTAATGTAGGATACAGTTAATTTGTACACAGGAAAACCCCACAAACAGAATTGCGAAAGTGACCATAGAATCCCTACAGTGCAGAAGGAGGCCATTCATCCCATCGCGTCTGCACCGACCACAATCCCACCCAAGCCCCACCCCCGTAGCCTCACCTATTTACCCTGCCAATCCCCCTGACACTAAGGGGCAATTTAGCATGGCCTATCCACATAACCTACACGTCTTTGGAGTGTGGGAGGAAACCGGAGCACCCGGAGGAAACACAAACACGAGGGAGAATGTGCAAACTCCACACAGACAGTCACCCAAGGCTGGAATTGAACCCGGGTCCCTGGTGCTGTGAGGCAGCAGTGCTGACCACTGTGCCACCCGTATCATTTTTTTTAATGATGTCGTTTAAGAGATAAATATTGGCTGGGTTAACTTATCTTGAAAACATTAAAACTGGGAAATAAGAGTGTTGGTCCAAAACAGCGTTCCATTTTAAAGTATACAAGATCAGTTTGGACTGATACTCTCATATCCCAGTTTTAACTGTGTTGCTCAAGGAGGTACCTGGGTTCTCAGTTGAACATCGTATTTGAAAGACAGTTCCTCCTACAGCGCAATGTACCCTCTGTAGAAGCACAGGAATGAAGCTTTGGTTTATGTGTTCAAGACGTGGGGCAGGATGTTCCGTTCTCAGTCAATGTCCTGCTCGCTGCCTGACAAAGCGGCGAGGCCCCCACGCTGATTCTGAGGATGGAGGCCCGCCCATCAGGCACTTAAGAGGACAGCTGCAAGCCTTCCTCTTGACTAAGGACCTCAGAGGACAACTTCCCACTCGCCACAAGCTACTGGCCAATGGGGCCAGTAATTCTTTCAGCGCCACGGAGGCAGCCATGGAGCTCCAGGATCGTAGAGCGACCCAGAAGAAAGAAGTGCTGTGGGGGAAGGAATCACGCGGCATGGGGGGGCAAGAGGTGAGGAGGGTGGGCCATGGAGGTTGGCAGCAAGGGGGAGGTGCTATCACCCTGCCCTGCGACCAAGCATACATTGGTGCAGATTCAGGGACCCTCTCCCTCCAGCTGACATGTAGCCCGCATAGTTTTGCCATTCATGCAGGCTACATGTCAACAGGCCCGGTTGGAGCTGGAAAGATTATACCAGAGGTGGAAGTCTCCCTAAAGTGATCATTAATTGGCCACTTAAGGCACTCAAGTGGAGATTGAGCGGGAAGATCGACCTTGGACCTTTGCACGTAAAACTTTCAACTGAGGCAGGAAGATTGGATGCCAGACTCGAAACATTGGCTCTATTCTCTCTCCACGGATTCTGTCATGTCTGCTGAGATTTTCCAGCATTTTTTGTTTTTGTTTCAGGCCAAGGTAGCTCTAGCTTGGGCATGAGAGAAGGGCACTCTAACTCCCCCCTCCCCTCTGTCCCATCACCTGATCCAATTTCAATTTCACCTGAAAACCAACCATCCAGCAATTCAACTGTAAGAAGTCTTGCAGCTTCTTGAGAATCCTCTGTCCAGACCTCCACTCCAGCTCAAGCATTGATTCATCTAAGAAACTACAGGCCTACTACAAAAGAGACTGAATTGATTCCTGGTCATGATTGTATTGTTTTCTCTACATCTGTATATCATCTTGGTGTGCCTGATAGTGAGATGTTGCATTTGAAACCTCTGCAACAAGTGTGCGATAATAAACTATCAACTTTATTCTGAAATTCAAAAATGGCTTGCTACTGGATATCATTTAAATGGGGACAAATCAACCTGAGGGGAAGAAAATACACCAACCTTACACATTAAAATACTTCAATCCTGGACATTGATAAAATGTGTGAACTCTGTCCATGACAATGGGAGTCATGATGTGGAGATGCCGGCGTTGGACTGGGGTAAGCACAGTAAGAAGTTTAACAACACCAGGTTAAAGTCCAACAGGTTTATTTGGTAGCAAAAGCCACACAAGCTTTCGGAGCTCCAAGCCCCTTCTTCAGGTGAGTGGGAATTCTGTTCACAAACAGGGCATATAAAGACATAGACTCAATTTACATGAATAATGGTTGGAATGCGAATACTTACAGCTAATCAAGTCTTTAAGATACAAACAACGTGAGTGGATGCAACGTAATGCTCTCTCCACTCACATTGTTTATATCTTAAAGACTTGATTAACTGTAAGTATTCGCATTCCAACCATTATTCATGTAAATTGAGTTTGTGTCTTTATATGCCCTGTTTGTGAACAGAATTCCCACTCACCTGAAGAAGGGGCTTGGGGCTCCGAAAGCTTGTGTGGCTTTTGCTACCAAATAAACCTGTTGGACTTTAACCTGGTGTTGTTAAACTTCTTACCATGACAATGGGCACAGAAGCCAAGGAATAATGGTTTTCACAAGAGTGTATCTCAAGTATTCCTGAGTGAGACATTACCCATGGAATTCTTTGAAACATTTTTTTTCATTTTCAATTCGTGTTGGTGCCAATAAAGTGGGGGCATGACCCATAATACTGGACTGATGGGAAGATGGTGGTGGTGAGGATAGAGATGTTACATCTTGTGGCTACTGGTGTTGAGCATGGGAATGTGCCTGGAGAACTGGTGAGGGGAATTGGAATGGGTATTCGGAAGTCAGGGACACAGGTGGATTGCCTGGATGGCATAGAAGCACCCCTCCCCCTCCCCCCACCGAGTCTGAAATGCTCAGGGACGATGGCGGTACATGGTCTGAGTGGCCCTCAAATAGGAACATAAGAACTAGGAGCAGGAGTAGGCCATTTGGCCCCTCGAGCCTGCTCTGCCATTCTGCCAAAGATCATGGCTGATCTTTTCGTGGACTCAGCTCCACTTACCCGCCCGCTCACCATAACCCCTTAATTCCTTCACTGTTCAAAACTTTATGTATCTTTGCCTTAAAAACATTCAATGAGGTAGCCTCAACTGCTTCACTGGGCAGGGAATTCCACAGATTCACAACCCTTTGGGTGAAGAAGTTCCTCCTCAACTCAGTCCTAAATCTGTTCCCCCTTCTTTTGAGGCCATGCCCCCTAGTTCTAGTTTCACCCGCCAGTGGAAACAACTTCCCTGCTTCTATCTTATCTTTGAGGGTAACTTGGAACAGCAGTGCCATGAGCACATCGGCTCTCACATTTCTTTCTTTCTCTGCTGCGCTTCAAGTCCAGTTTTAAGCCCAAGGCTAATTTTTGAAGAGCGGGGATAGGAGGTAGAAGAGAAAGATTCGTAGAAGATAGAATCCCTACAGTAAAGAAGGAGGCCATTTGGTCCATCAAGTCTGTACTGACCTCAAATCCCACCCAGCTCTAATCCCCGTAACCCCACACATTTACCCTGCTATTCCCCCGACACAATTTAGCATGGCCAACCAACCTAACACGCACATCTTTGGAATGTGGGTGGAAACCGGAGCACCCAGAGGAAACCCACGCAGACATGGGGAGAATGTGCAAACTCCACACCGAGAGTGACCTGAGGCTCGAATTGAACCCGGGACCCTGGCGCTGTGAGGCAGCAGTGCTAATCACCGTGACACTGTGTCACCCACTACCCAGAATCATTACCCTTCAGTGCTGAGCACAAGGGATTGGATTTTCTGCCCGTTCATGCCAGTGGGATTCTCTGATCCAGCTGCAGTGAATGGAGATTTGGCCGCGCACCAAGTTCTCTGTCCTCGGCTTGTGAATAGTATAACATTGGATCTGCAACATGGCTGATTCAAAGGAGTTCAGCAGTCGAATTTACTTTGACAAAGGGTCATCTGGACTTGAAACGTCAGCTCTTTTCTCTCCTTACAGGTGCTGCCAGACCTGCTGCGATTTTCCAGCATTCTCTCTTTTGGTTTCAGATTCCAGCATCCACAGTAATTTGCCTTGAACTAGACTTTTCTTTTCTGTTTTGGAGTATCGGCCATTATTCATTCGCTGTCAGGAGCTTGTTTTTTTTTTAATAAACTTTTTAATGACCTGTGCTTATATGCTTGGTGTCAGTGAGATAAAGACTCACTGAGTGGAATCTTTGTGTGTTCTGTGTGCCTTTTCCTGTGTTACATAAAATCTCGGCAGAGTACTGAATGTACTCATCCAGCCCGTGCTTGCAAAACATAATGTCTATTGTTAGATGTGATCCAGTGATTGGAAAGCACTTGGTGAATAATCCTGAGTGTGCTAAGAATTACACTACCAGCCAACTGAAAGTCACTTGAGAGAATAATGACAATTATAAGTATTGAGGAAGTCCTGGGGTAGGATTTTCCAACCGCGCTCACCCCAAAACTGGAAAATTCCACCCATGATCAATGGACCTTTGCATGGTCCATGCCCCGTGCCTGCTATGATTCTCGTGGTGGGCGGGATGGGAAAATACCTCCCCCCCTCTAGAGCCCACTGCCACATACTGCTGAGCAGCTGCAGCAAAACTGAATCGTACTTTTTTGTTTCTGTTCCCTTCAAGGTTAAATTCACATGAGCTGGGGGAAAAGAGTAATTCAGTAAAGGGTGTCCAACTTCCGCTTGCTCGAAGCCACATATCATATGTGGAGAGTGACAGTTGGTGTCTCAGTGAGGGAGTGCTGCTCGGGCTGCAGTGGAGAGTGACAGTTGGGGAAGTGTGGGGAAGTTTTTTTTTTTTGTTTTCTTTTTTTCTTGCTGGTAATGGCTTCAGGGATGGCAGTTCAGGCAGTATGCTGCATCTCCTGTGGGATGTATGTGGTGAGGAAATCCAGTAGTGTTTCAGGAGATTTTAGTTGTAAGAAGTGCATTAGATTGCAGCTTCTGGAGGAGCGTGTAAAGGAGCTGGAGGGGGAGGTAGAGGAACTCCGCATAATTCGGGAGGCGGAGGTGGAAGTTGATAGGAGTTATAGAGAAATAGTAACTCCTAGAAATGAGGCTTGGGTCAATGCCAGGAGGAGGGGTAAGAAGCAATCGGGAAGACAATCCCCTGGGGCGGTTCCCCTCCATAATAGGTTTTCGGTGCTGGAGGCTACAGTTGAGGAGGAATCAACTGAGCATAGAGAGCAGATCTCTGGGGGTGAGCCGAGTGAGAAAGCTCAGGTGGTTAGGGGCTGTAAAAGACTGGGCCTTGTGATTGGGGACTCCACAATTAAGGAGACAGATAGGAGGGTCGGAACTAAAGGTAGGGACTCAGGGTTGGTGTGTTGCCTACCAGGGGCTGGGGTCCGGGATGTGTCTGACAGGGTATTCAGGACTCTTAGGGGGGAGGGAGATAAACCACAAGTTATTGTACATGTGGGGACACACGACATAGGGAGGATAGGGGAAGGGGATATTAGGCAGGGATTTATGGAGTTGGGGTGGAAACTAAAGGCCAAGACTGACAGAGTGGTTATCTCTGGACTCTTGCCTGTACCACGGGATAGTTTAGAGAGGAATAGGGAGAGGGAAGGTTTGAATTCATGGCTGAGGGGATGGTGCAGGAGGGAGGGGTTCAGGTACTTAAGCAATTGGGGCTCGTACTGGGGAAGGTGTGACCTCTATGAGAAGGATGGTCTACACCTTAATCAGAAGGGGACCAATATCCTGGGGGGTAAATTTGCTAAGGCCATGCAGGGAGGTTTAAACTGATTCGGGGGGGGGGGAGGGATCCTGAGTAGTGGGGCTGAAAGTGAGGGATGCATGGATGGGGACTGCAATGCACGGCATTGCAGAGGTGGGGTGGAGCAGGGTTTGAAATGTGTATACTTCAATGCCAGGAGTATTCGCAATAAAGTGGGTGAACTTGCAGCGTGGATCAGTACCTGGGACTTCGATGTTGTGGCTATTTCAGAGACATGGATAGAGCAGGGGCAGGAATGGATGCTGCAGGTCCCGGGGTTCAAATGTTTTAGTCGAAGTAGGGAAGGAGGTAGAAGAGGGGGAGGGGTAGCATTATTGGTCAGAGATTGTATCACAGTGTCAGAGAGGAGGTTTGATGAGGACTTATCTGTTGAGGTAGTATGGGCGGAGATTAGAAATAGGAGAGGAGAGGTCACCCTGTTGGGAGTCTTTTATAGACCTCCTAAAAGTTCTAGAGAAGTTGAGGAAAGGATTGCGGAGTCAATCCTGCTTAGGAGTGAAAGTAATAGGGCAATTGTTATGGGGGATTTTAACTTGACTAATATTGACTGGAATTGTTATAGCTCTAGCTCGTTAGAGGGGTCAGTTTTTGTTCAAAGCGTGCAGGAAGGTTTTTTGACTCAGTATGTAGACAGGCCAACTAGAGGTGAGGCTATATTGGATCTGGTGCTGGGAAATGAGCCAGACCAGGTGCTAGACTTGGAAGTTGGTGTGCATTTTGGTGATAGTGACCACAATTCGGTTACGTTCACCTTAGTGATGGAAAGGGATAGGCATGAACCTCGGGCCAATGGTTTTAGCTGGGGGAAGGGTAATTATGAGGCTATTAGGAGAGAATTAGGAAACATAGGTTGGACTAGGAGATTACAGGGACTGGGAACGTCCGACATGTGGAGTTTTTTCAAGGAGCAGCTACTGCGAGTCTGTGATAGGTATGTCCCTGTCAGGCAAGGAGGAATTGGTAGGGCTAGGGAACCGTGGTGCACCAAAAAAGTTTCTTTGTTGGTTAAAAAGAAAAAGGAGGCTTATGTTCGGATGAGACGTGAGCACTCGGGTAGTGCACTAGAAAGCTTTAGATTGGCTAAGAGGGAGTTGAAGAGCGAGCTTAGAAGGGCTAAAAGGGGACATGAGAAGACTTTGGCGGATAGGGTTAAAGAGAATCCTAAGGCGTTCTATAGGTATGTCAAGAACAGAAGGTTGGTTAGGGCAAGTTTAGGGCCAGTTATAGATGGCAGAGGGAAGTTATGTGTGGAACCGGAGGAGATTGGTGAAGCATTGAACCAATATTTCTCTTCGGTGTTCACGCAAGGGGACATGAATATAGCTGAGGAGGACACTGGGTTGCAAGGGAGTAGAATAGACAGTATTACAGTTGATAAGGAGGATGTGCAGGATATTCTGGAGGGTCTGAAAATAGATAAATCCCCTGGTCCGGATGGGATTTATCCAAGGATTCTCTGGGAGGCAAGAGAAGTGATTGCAGAGCCTCTGGCTCTGATCTTCAGGTCGTCGTTGGCCTCTGGTATAGTACCAGAAGATTGGAGGTTAGCGAATGTTGTCCCATTGTTTAAGAAGGGGAACAGAGACTTCCCCGGGAATTATAGACCGGTGAGTCTCACTTCTGTTGTCGGCAAGATGTTGGAAAAAATTATAAGGGATAGGATTTATAGTTATTTGGAGAGTAATGAATTGATAGGTGATAGTCAGCATGGTTTTGTGGCAGGTAGGTCGTGCCTTACTAACCTTATTGAGTTTTTTGAGAAAGTGACCAAGGAGGTGGATGGGGGCAAGGCAGTGGACGTGGTATATATGGATTTTAGTAAGGCGTTTGATAAGGTTCACCATGGTAGGCTTCTGCAGAAAATGCAGATGTATGGGATTGGGGGTGATCTAGGAAATTGGATCAGGAATTGGCTAGCGGATAGGAAACAGAGGGTGGTGGTTGATAGTAAATATTCATCATGGAGTGCGGTTACAAGTGGTGTACCTCAGGGATCTGTTTTGGGGCCACTGCTGTTTGTAATATTTATTAATGATCTGGATGAGGGTATAGTTGGGTGGATTAGCAAATTTGCTGATGACACCAAAGTCGGTGGTGTGGTAGACAGTGAGGAAGGGTGTCGTAGTTTGCAGGAAGACTTAGACAGGTTGCAAAGTTGGGCCGAGAGGTGGCGGATGGAGTTTAATGCGGAGAAGTGTGAGGTAATTCACTTTGGTAGGAATAACAGATGTGTTGAGTATAGGGCTAACGGGAGGACTTTGAATAGTGTGGAGGAGCAGAGGGATCTAGGTGTATGTGTGCATAGATCCCTGAAAGTTGGGAATCAAGTAGATAAGGTTGTTAAGAAGGCATATGGTGTCTTGGCGTTTATTGGTAGGGGGATTGAATTTAGGAGTCGTAGCGTTATGTTGCAACTGTACACAACTCTGGTGCGGCCGCACTTGGAGTACTGTGTGCAGTTCTGGTCCCCACATTACAGGAAGGATGTGGAGGCTTTGGAGAGGGTGCAGAGGAGGTTTACCAGGATGTTGCCTGGTATGGAGGGGAGATCCTATGAGGAGAGGCTGAGGGATTTGGGATTGTTTTCGCTGGAAAGGCGGCGGCTAAGAGGGGATCTTATTGAAACATATAAGATGATTAGAGGTTTAGATAGGGTGGATAGTGATAGCCTTTTTCCTCTGATGGAGAAATCCAGCACGAGGGGGCATGGCTTTAAATTGAGGGGGGGTAGTTATAGAACCGATGTCAGGGGTAGGTTCTTTACCCAGAGGGTGGTGAGGGATTGGAATGCCCTGCCAGCATCAGTAGTAAATGCGCCTAGTTTGGGGGCGTTTAAGAGATCCGTAGATAGGTTCATGGACGAAAAGAAATTGGTTTAGGTTGGAGGGTCACAGTTTTTTTTTTTTTAACTGGTCGGTGCAACATCGTGGGCCGAAGGGCCTGTTCTGCGCTGTAATGTTCTATGTTCTATGTTCTATATCATATTACAGGGAGCAGCAGGCAAAAAGGAATGTGTCCAGGTATTGCACATTTTTGGATATAACCAAAAGCATGGGGGACAATAGTTCCCTGGTGCAGTCTCCATTTGCCTTGACCAATCAGAGTGGACTTACCAACTCTTTTCTCACGCAGTATCAATTCGCTCCCTTTGAAATTTGGCATTCTCATCTCAGTCCTGATGGGTGCAAGTTGAAAAGCTTCAACAGCATGTCTCCTTTCTCAGCATTACTCAAAAACCAAACTGGAGAATTGCAACTTGGATAAACTAATTCTGGCTTGGCACTTTCTGAAACACTGAAATTGGATATCATCAGGAGAAACGATGGCCGGAATTTTCTGGCCATTCACGCCCTGTCGCTGCCGCAAGCGAGGATGGAGAATGTGGCACTTAGGCAAATCTCCGTTCACTGCAGCGGGACCGGAGAATTCCGCTGGCAAGAACGGCCAGAAAATTCCAGCCGGAAAATTCCGGCCAATGTCTTTTAACCTAGCTCTCCATAGAGTCATAGAATCCCTACAGCGCCGAAGGAGGCCATTCAGCCTATCGAGCCTGCACGACAACAATTCCACCCAGGCCCTATCCCCATAACTCCCCCTGCTAGGCCCCCTGACACTAAGGGGCAATTTAGCATGGTCAATCAACTGAACCTGTACATCTTTGGACTGTGGGAGGAAACCACTCACACCCAACCCCCACCCTATCCCCATAACCCCACATATTGACCATGGCTAATCGACCAAACCTACACACATCTTGGGACACTAAGGGGCAATTTAGCGTGGCCAATCCACCTAACCTGCACACCTTTTGGACTATGCGTGAGTAAACTTAGAAGAGATGGCCCAATATAAACTTTCAGGATTTCCAACTTGTCCTTCTAATGCCATTCTCCCCCACCCTCTCCGGACACACTCCACCCCAATATCCTCACCCCAATGCCACAACCCCCCCCCCGCCCGCCCCTCCTTTGCCCCACCCCGGATCAGTTCAATTGTGGCTTAATTACGGGAACTCACAGTCCAGTATATGAACTAATGGCATTAGTTAGGTTTACAAAGTGGGCAATTGAGCAAATTGACTTAAACTCGTTGTGGTTCAGTCGGCTAATATTTCAGATAAAAGTTACAGCGCTTGTGTCAAGTACACTGGATCAGGGTTCCTAATTACAGGCAAGCTTGAGAAAAGTAAAGTGCACCGCAGGCTGCAAAAACGAAAGCAATGCCCTTTTTTTGATTATGTTGCAAAATACCAGCGCTGGAAGAATACGCTGCTTGCGGTTACACAGAGGTTTGAATTGCAGAATGATGCCACATCTCCGCTGTTCAATCTGAATGAGCTCTGCATCCTCTGCCCTCGCTGCCTGCAAGATGTGCTGCACTCCTCGGTCTTCATTTATCCCTATAATCTTCGACGAGCTATTTGTGAGACATTTTTGAAGGAGTTGATCAAGATTGTGTCAATTGCTTTTGTCCAGACGTTTGCAGCACACAGCCGAGATTGACAAAATGTCACACATCAAAAACATCCTCATTCTCTCGTAGCGTGGAAGCTTTGTCAATTTTAAACGCCTGGTCCCCAGCTCTGCACTGAAGGGCGAAGACAAATAGCTGCCTATCACCACTTTGAATGTTTCCTCTTGACTTCCTTTTCCCTGATAAAAACAGTTGTTCATCATTTTTTTTTCTCATCTCTTCGAATCCTGAATCTCAGAAATATTCTTGTCATTCTCCTCTGAACTCGCAAAGTGTTGTTGAAAGCATGTTTGCCAAAATTGCACACAATATTACAGGAATGCTCCACCAGCAATCAATATGTGGCCAGCATAACTGATTTGACTTGCAGCAAGATGCTTTTGCGAAGCAGTCTCACCCATAGAAACATAGAAGATAGGAGACCATTCAGCCCTTCGAGCCTGCTCCACCATTCATTACGATCATGGCTGATCATCCAACTCAATAGCCTAATCCTACTTTCTCCCCATGACCTTTGATCCCATTCACCCCGAGTGCTATATCCAGCCACCTCTTGAATACATTCAATGTTTTGGCATCAACTTCTTCCTCTGGTAATAAAGCAGTAGAAGTTGGGCAATTGAATGTATTCATGGTTGAGTTTGATAGATTTTTGATCCACAAAGTTGTGATATAATCGGTTAGGAATACACTCATTGGAGTTTAGAAGGGGATCTCATAGAAACTTATAAAATCCTAACAGGGTTAGACAGGGTAGATTCAGGAAAAATGTTCCCGATGGTGGGGGAGTCCACAACTAGGAGCCAGCATAATTAAGGACCCCACACACCCGGACATTCTCTCTTCCACCTTCTTCGGGAAAATGATATAAAAGTCTGAGGTCACATACCAACCGACTCAAGAACAGCTTCTTCCCTACTGCCATCAGACTTTTGAATGGACCTACCTTGCATTAAGTTGATCTTTCTCTACACCCTAGTTATGACTGTAACACTACATTCTGCCCTCTCTCCTTTCCTTCTCTCTGAAAAGCATGCTTTGTCTGTATAGCGTGCAAGAAACAATACTTTTGACTGTGACGATAATAAGTCAAATCAAATCAAATCAAACCATAGTTTGAGGATAGGAGGTAAACCTTTTAAGACTGAGATGAGGAGAAATTTCTTCTGCCAGAGAGTGGTGAATGTGTGGAATTCACTACCACAGAAAGTAGCTGAGGCCAAAACTGGGTGGCACACTGGCACAATGGTTAGCACTGCTGCCTCACAGCGCCAGGGACCCGGGTTCAATTCCCGGCTTGGGTCACTGTCTGTGCGGAGTTTGCACATTCTCCCCGTGTCTGCGTGGGTTTCCTCCGGGTGCTCCGGTTTCCTCCCACAATCCAAAGATGTGAAGGTTAGGTGGATTGGCCATGCTAAATTGCCCCTTAGTGTCAGGGGGACTAGCTAGGGTAAATGCTTGGGGTTACGGGAATGGGGCCTGGGTGGGATTGTGGTCGGTGCAGACTTGATGGGCCGAATGGCCTCCTTCTACACTGTGTGATTTCAAGAGGAAATTGGATGTAGCTCTTGGGGCTAAAGGGATCAAGGGATATGGGGGAAAGGTGGGATCAGGGTATTGAATTTGAGGATCAGCCATGATCATAATGGATGGCAGAGCAGGCTCGAAGGGCTGAATGGCCTAAACCCTGTTTCTATATTTCTGAGGGAGTCAAACGTTTTGATGGGGAAGGCAAGAAAGTGGAGTGAAGGTCACAGTCAGATCAGCCATGATCATTCTGAATAGTGGAGCAGGGCTCCAAGGGTTAATGGCCCATTCTTGCTTCTAGTTCTTATGTTCTTATGTTCTCAGCGACAACTGACATAAATTTCGGCAATTGGGTTCTGAGAGGTGGTTGGCTTTCCTGGCCTGGAAGCCCAAAGGGTTTGGTTAGAAAGTATCGGAAGAATTCAAGATGGCCATCAGCTGCTGAATCAACTTTTCTCTCTCCAGAGTTACTTTCGCTTTGAAGAGGGTAACGCAGCGAGGCTTCGTCCGTCCATCATTACACCACCTAACAGACATGATAGTTCGACTTACACAGAGTATCCCGAGCTTTCAAAGTGCATATTCTGCGCGAACAACAATAGCATGGAATTGGAACAAATTACTGCACAACAGTCCTCCGGGAGCCTGGAAGAGTGCAGGCAGACTGTTCCGGAGAAAATCTTTGTTCTTCACTGCAGTAATTTGTTGTGGCTGTTTTTCCCTTATGTAAAAGGATGTTTTGTGGTTTTGTTTCCTTGAATTTCAGCAGCAAGCAGTTTGGAACTTCACATGTGGTTATGTTAGGAGTGCAGTGAAGCAAGGTCAGGCAGTTATTGTATATTAGGTCAGCCAACTGTGAATTAAATAGTCTTCTGATATGTTCCGTTAGAGCTTGCGCCTCTTCTAGCCTTGAGGCAAGTGTAAATTGTTTTATTGCATGGATTTTTAAGACAGCTCATTGCTTTTTCCCTTGTAATGCTGATTTGTGAGATCACTTAGTTGACATCATTAGTGAAATGTGTGCAGAATGAATCCAGGATCCTGTGAAGGTTGCTCCCTATTTAGTTTAAGAGCTTGACTCACAATGTGAAAATCCACTTCCTTCTCTTGACGTTACCAGACGCCTTTCCTCCAATTATTCTTTGACAGGGGGCTTGTGGATGTTTACACATTCCACCTGGTATGGTGGCGTGGTGGAACAGTGGTTAGCACTGCTGCCTCACAGCGGTGGGACTGGGGTTCGATTCCGGCCTCTAGTGACTGTCTGTGTGGAGTTTGTGCGTTCTCCCTGTGTCTGCGTGGGTTTCCTCCCACATTCCAAAGACGTTAGGTGGAATGGCCAAGTTAAATTGCCCCTTAGTGTCCCAAGATATGTAGGTTAGGGGGATTAGTGAGGTAAATATGTGGGATCACGGGGATAGGGTTTGGGAGAGATGCTGTGTCGGAAACTGGTGCAGACCTGGGCTGAATGGCCTCCTTCTACACTGTAGGGTATCTATGACCCTTTAAAATATTATTTCTCCTGAGGAACTTGTCAATGTACTTTACAAAGTCCTTGCAACTTACACACACAGCTTGCTCCACATGTTAAATATTCTTTTACTGAACAAGTTGACCTCAATTGCCTATCCATATGGGGAGGCAATGGCCTAGTGGTATTGTCTCGAGACTACTAATCCAGAAACTCAGCTAATGTTCTGGAGACTCGAGTTCGAATCCCGCCACGGCAGATGGGGGAATCTGAATTCAATTAACAAGAAAAAACCTGGAATTAAGAATCGACTGATGACCATGAAATCATTGTCGATTGTCGGAAAAACCCGTCTGGTTTACTAATGTCCTTTAGGGAAGGAAACTCCAGAGCTACAGCAATGTGGTTGACTCTCAACTTCCCTCTGAAATGGCTGAGCAAGCCACTCAGTTCAAGGGCAACGAGGGATGGGCAATAAATGCTGGCCAGCCAGCGAAGCTCACGTCCCACAAATTAATAAAAGAAAAAAATCAGCCTCCCTCATGCTGATTTCATGCTTCTGGGCTCCATAACCCTGTGACTGGTACAGTAAAAGAAAATGATCCTTTTCAGCATTACCTAATTCCTTTGTAATTTTGACAGTCGTGCCTCTCAGCGTCCTCTCCCCAAGAGGCAAGTGCTAAGAGACGCAGTAGCTTTCACATCGCTCAATTCTTTTGGTATTGATATTAATCTTGTAACCCTCTGCTTCTCAATTCCTTCCAATAAAAATGATATCCCGTTGGGAATAGGAGGAAGAAAGCTGAACACAATATTTCAGGCCTGCTTTCATCTAAGTCAATTTTAATTTAATATTTCAATTTTAGACTGCAAATTTAATATCTTTTTAAAATTTCTGTGGTATACACGTTGTTAGGCAACAAATTGATTACTTTCTTTAGAATCTGGGAACACTGGGTTAATCGTGTTATCGTCAGATCCACCAATATTCTAAGGTTTTCTTTTTCGCTCTGCTGTCTCCACTGAGTAAATTTTCTCTTATTAGATCTGATCACTTTTCACTTACTGGTGATAAACTGCATCTGTCATTTTTGTACTGCTCACAGACTCAGAACTGTCAGATCTTTTGATTTCGAAACCTTATTGACGCCTGGAATGGTCAAACGGGATCTTCACAGCAGCTTGCAATTTCAGCAAACCTTGCATTTGGGATTCCATGTGCGAGGAATGATAAAACCACATGAAACAACTTGGACACTGCGTCCTCGCTTTCACACTGACCCCCTGCTTAAAGCTCCCCCTTTCAGTCACGTCCAGTTCTGTTGAGACTAGTCACTCCGCCTTGTCAAACCACAGATTCCAGGAAGAAGCAGCCACATTGTAATGACAGCATAGAAACATAGAAGATAGGAGCAGCAGGAGGCCATTTGGCCCTTCGAGTCTGCTCCGCCATTCATCACGATCATGGCTGATCGTCCAACTCAATAGCCTAATCCTGCTTTTTCCCCCATAACCTTTGATCCCGTTCGCCCCAAGTGCTATATCCAGCCGCCTCTTGAACACTAAAATAAGAACTTGCATCTATATCACAGTATTACAGAATTGTTACGGGGCAGAAGGAGGCCATTCGGCCCATTGTGTCTGCACCAGCTCTCCAAACGAGAATGATAACTTAGTACCAATTCCCTGCCTTTCCCCTGAACACTGTCTTTATTCAAGTAATCATCTAATGTCCTCCTGAATGCTTCAATTGAGCCTGCCTCTATCGCACTTCCAGGCAGCGCAATCCAGACCCCAACCACTCGCTGTGTGAACAAGTTTTTACTCACATCACATTTGCTCCTTTTGAAAATCACTTTAAATCAGCGCCCTCTTGTTCTCTGAGCAGGAACAGTTTCTCCCTGTCAACTCTGTCCAGCCCCCTCATAATTTTGAGCATCTCTATCAAATCTCCTCTTAGCCTTCCTCTCTCCCAGGAGACATTAGTAAGGCCACACTTGGAATACTGTGTGCAATCCTGGTCACCCTATTATAGAAAGGATATTATTAAACTAGAAAGAGTGCAGAAAAGATTTACTTGGATGCTACTGGAACTTGATGGTTTGAGTTAAAAGGAGAGGCTGGATAGACTGGGACTTTTTCCCTGGAGTGTAGGAGGCTGAGGGGTGACCTTATAGAGGTCTATAAAATAATGAGGGGCATAGATCAGCTAGATAGTCAACATCTTTTCCCAAAGGCAGAGGAGTCTAAAACTAGAGGGCATAGGTTTAAGGTGAGAGGGGAGAGATACAAAAGGGTCCAGAGGGGCAATTTTTTCATACAGTGGTTGGTGAGTGCCTGGAACAAGCTGCCAGAGGTAGTAGGAGAGGCAGGTACAATTTTGTCTTTTGAAAAGCACTTAGATAGTTACATGGGTAAAATGGGTATAGAGGGATATGGGCCAAACACCGGCAATTGAGACTAGCTTAGTGGTTAAAAAAATGGGCGGCATCGATAAGTTGGGTTGAAGGGCCTGTTTCCATGCTGCAAACATCTATGACTCTATGAGAACAGTTCCAACTTCTCCATTCTATCCTCAGAACTGAGATTTCTCATCCTGTAAACCTCTTCTGTAGTCTTGCCAATGTGTTAACATCCTTCCTATAGCATAGTGCCCAGAACTCTATAAGGTCACCCCTCAGCCTCCTACAAATGTGTTTTTCGACATTATTCCTACTCGCTGATGGTCTACAGACTGCACCGAACAATGTAATTGCACTCTTTTTGTTCCTTGATTCAAGTCAAATTTATTCTGACCTTGAACTTTCTGGAACATTCTCTTTCTCCAGCACTGCAATGTTCTCCTCATCCACCCCTCCTCCTCTCTTTCCTTTCTTATATTTTCTGAACACCTTGCACTCAGGATTACTTAACACCCAGTCTTGCTCTTCCTTAAGCCATGTCTCGGTTATCACCACAACATCATAATTGCACATTGCAATCCGAGCTTGCAACTCACCAATCTTATTTACCATACTCCATGTATACATGTAACATAACCCTGATTTAGACTTCATTACTTTCTCCCTTACTCCAATTCCACCTATTAACTAAGTATACTTTATTCCAATGCTAACTCTTTTTCTCCCAGTATATTGTGCACCCTGATATTCCTCTTTGATATTTACTGCACGTTCCCACACAGCTGCCGAGTTGTGGCACAATAGTTAGCACTGCTGCCTCAAAGCGCCAGGGACCCGGGTTCGATTCCCATCTTGGATCATTGTCTGTACGGAGACGGCACGTTCTCCCAATGTCTGCGTGGGTTTCCTCCGGGTGCTCCGGTTTCCTCCCACAGTCCAAAGACGTGCTGGTTAGGTGCATTGGCCATGCTAAATCCTCCCTCAGTGTACCCGAACAGGTGCCGGAGTGTGGTAACTAGGAAATTTTCACAGAAGCTTCATTGCAGTGTTAATGTAAGCCTACTTGTGACACTAATAAACAAACTTTAATCTTTAAACTTTATATTAAAGTCCTCCCAACCGCACTAGCAAAATGTCCCTACTACTTTTGAAGTCCTGCTTGCTAGTTTTTTTAGCCTAACTCCCTAAATTCTGACTGTATGACCATATCCACCTGCCTACCTAAGTCATTCGTACCAACGTGAACCATGACCTCAGGCTGGTCAATCTACCCCAACAGTATATCCTGCATATCCTCTCTATGACAGTCTTGACCCTGGCCTCAAGGAGGTATCCTGGAGTCACGTCTATGGCCACAGAAATTCCTGCATGTTCCTCCAGTCGCTACACTCTGGCGCTTGTTCGGGTACATGCAGAAGATTAATTATACTTTAGAAGAATGGATTCGCGAACACATTTCAGAATGAACTTGAAAGCTGATCTGATTTTATGATTGGGTGCAGAGCAGTCATGGAATCCTAAAATTGTTTAAAATGAAGAGGGGAGATGGATAATCGTCTAAATAATATGAGAGATTGGTGTTGTAATACATGCCACGAAAAGAGATTTTAAGGCCAGATTATCTATGATTTGACATATTTGGTATACGTCACAGCTATTTTTTCCATGGTGGCTCAGTGGTTAGCACTGCTGCCTCACAGCACCAGGGACTCAGGTTCGACTCCCGGCTTGGATCACTGTCTGTGTGGACTGTGCACATTCTCCCTGTGTCTGCCCTGGTTTCCTCCCACAGTAACTTCATTGCAGTGTTAATGTAAGCCTACTTGTGACACGAGTAAATAAACTTAGAAAACTTATTTTGTTTGAATCCGACGAAGAAATAAAAGGGGAAATTGCATTTTGTTTTATTACAAAGCCTGGGCCAATAAAGCAGCATTCTGATCATATTGGCTCTCCACATGGGGACCCAATGTTTAACTGCAATTTCCGTTTCAACATTTATCTTATTGAAGTTATACCGCCAAAGCAGTGAAAAGTTAATCATTAGTATCTTGTCACATTCCCACTTAGGCCGTAGTGCGCGCTTCTGTATGATTGGGGCAGCACAGTGGTTAGCACTGCTGCCTCACATGCACCAGAGACCCGGGTTCGATTCCCGGCTTAGGTCACTGTCTGTGCGGAGTCTGCATGACCTCCCCGTGTCTGTGTGGGTTTCCTCCGGGTGCTACGGTTTACTCCCACAGTCTGAAAGACATGCTGGTTAGAAACATAGAAGATAGGAGGAGGAGGAGGCCCATCGGCCCTTCGAGCTTGATCTGCTCTTCATCTCAATCATGGCTGATTGTCCAACTCAATCCTGCTTTCTCCCCATAACCTTTGATCCTGTTCGCCTCAAGTACTATATCCAGCCGCCTCTTGAATACATTCAATGTTTTGGCATCAACTACTTCTTGTGGTAATGAATTGCACAGACTCACCACTCTTTGGGTGAAGAAATATCTCCTCACCTCCATCCTAAATGGTCTACCCTGTATACTCAGACTGTGATCCCTGGTTCTGGACACCCCCACCATCGGGAATATCCTCCCTGCATCTATCCTGTCTAGACCTGCTAGAATTTTATAAGTCTCTATGAGATCCCCCCTCATTCACCTGGACTCCAGCGAAAACAATCCTAACCTCGTGAATCTCTCCTCATACATCAGTCCCACCAGCCCCGGAATCAGCCTGGTAACCTTCGCTGCACTCCCTCAAGAACAAGAACATCCTTCCTCAGAAAAGGAGACCAAAACTGCACACAATATTCTCAGTGTGGCCTCACCAAGGTGTGTTGGCCATGCTAAATTCACCCTCCGTGTACCCGAACAGGCGACTGGGGGATTTTCACAGCAGCTTCATTGCAGTGTTAATGTCAGCCTACTTGTGACAGTAATAAATAAACTTTAGATTGATAGTAAATCAGCTCAGTCACTCCAGTTTAAAAATGGCATTTAATGTGGCCAGATGTCTTTTGGACGGCATGTAGAAATTGCACTGGTGGAAATAAGATTTAATCTGTGCCCTTAAAATGTATCCTTAAAATGGTAAACCCATTCATTATCAATGCATCAGTTGTAGCACAAAGCGTGCTGTGGAATGCTTGTTCCAATATATAGTGGTGTTTGACGCAGTTTGCCCCATGCCATCCTTTAATTGCTACATGGAAATACAGTCACCAAATTTATTGTTTTATGGCTGTTCATCTTGAAGGGCATTAATCAGAGTGTCTTGAGCCATCATCTTACACTCAAATTGTATAATTTTTAATTCTACTGTTTGACAGATTTGTACTGTGTAAATGGTCTGATGACAAGTTCAATAACTATAGGCCATGTGTTTGGAGTATTGATAATCTTATGTCAACCACCTGTCAGATAGAAAATTACCATCTTGGCATTTGGGCCCAGTTTGATTAATAACACTATGTTAAATTTTCTATCATTGGTTTAGCTGAGTGATACCAGCAGGCTAAAAATGCCAACTGGGCTAGTTTTTAGGTGGTAGATTCCATCGACTTAGAGGATTCTGTCTGTTTTCAATATATTAAAGACCTCATAGCACCAGACCTTAAACTGGTCTTGACTTCATCAATCCAACGCATTTATGTCAATATGTTTGAAGTCAATTGCTTTTGCACACTTGAAATAATTTATCATATGAAATGATTATGGAGAGCTTGCATTGTTATGCCGCAGGGAACAAAGCTAATGATTTTTTAATCACACTGCTAGCTTGTTGCTCTCCTGAATGAATCTATTTGCATTACATTGTATTTGTTGGAATGAGTACTGGAACATGCATTTACAACATTATTGCACAGAAAGAGGGGAAGACTGATATCTGGGATGGTCCAAAAACTCAATCTACTTGGCTAGAATTAAGATTTGAGAAGCAAACGGTTACTTAATGGGGAGTTTATTATGCATCATCAGAAGATGGACGCATGATAAAGAAAGAACTAAGCTGACGAGTTAGAGGAATGTGAGATGATAGCAAACAGTGATTTTAATTATCCAATCTAGGGGGAAATATAAGTGACAGAAAAGGGAACTAGTTGGACAACGTAACAAAAACTGATGTTTTTTATAATTAATTTGTGGGACGTGGGTGTCGCTGGCTGGCCAGCATTTATTGCCCATCCCTAGTTGCCCCTGGAGGGTCAGTTGAGAGTCAATTGCTGTGGCTCTGGAGTCACTTCTCTAGGGCAGGGGGGTGGGGGTTGGAGGGGTGGTATTGGGGGACGGGTGAGTGGGGAGGAAGGGGGGAAGGGGAAGCACGTTAACTTATAATTATAATTGTGGTTATTGTTATGTAATGCAGACAATGCATCTCTGTGTGATTAGTCACATGACGTGCCAAAGTTTATTTATTAGTCACAAGTACGGCTTACATTAACACTGCAATGAAGTTACTGTGAAATTCCCCGAGTCGCCACATTCCGGCGCCTGTCCGGGTCAATGCACCGAACCAGCACGTCTTTCAGAATGTGGGAGGAAACCGGAGCACCCGGAGGAAACCCACGCAGACACGGGAAGAACATGCAAATTCCACACAGACAGTGACCCAAGCCGGGAATCAAACCCGGGTCCCTGGTGCTGTGAGGCAGCGGTGCTAACCACTGTGCCACCGTGCCACTGGTGCGTGCCACTTTACTTTATGTCAAAATCTAAAAAAGGGATCTACAAGATATCTGATGAGGATGAAAATTTTCCAGATGATACCGGACTAGGAAAGATCCAAGAACTTAAACTAGTTGTCTTGTGCATGAAAGGGGATACCCAAAGGTTCTGGGTAGTTCCACTGAAGGGATATATCAGGGCACAAATGGTCAGTCAGCAGAACTGCCTCCGCACATAGTAAATGGAAATTTTCCTGCACTCTTTGGAAAAGCACTGTTACACAAAATCAAATGTAAACAGGGAGCAAAGGACAAAGATGGACTCCACAAAGAACCTAAGAAAATGACAGCAATCTTAGATGTGCCATTTTTGGGGTGGCACGGTGGCACAGTGGCTAGCACTGCTGCCTCACAGCGCCAGGGAGCCAGGTTCAATTTTGGCCATGGGTGACTGTGTAGAGTTTGCATGTTGTCCCCGTGGGTTTCCTCTGAGTGCTCCAGTTTCCTCCCACAGTCCAAAGATGCGCAGATTTCTCTTTTTGTATTCATTCGTGGGACATGGGCGTCGCTGACTGGCCAGCATTTATTGCCCATTCCTAGTTGCCCGAGGACAGTTGAGAGTCAACCATATTGCTGTGACTCTGGAGTCACATGTAGGCCAGACCGGGTAAGGACAGCAGATTTCCTTCCCTAAAGGACATTAATGAACCGGATGTGGTTTTCCGACAATCGACAATAGTTTCATGGTCATCAGTAGATTCTTAATTCTAGATATTTTTTATTGAATTCAAATTCCACCTGGCGGGATTCGAACCCAGGTCCCCAGAACACTAACTGAGTTTCTGGATTAATAGTCTCGCGATAATACCATTCAGCAATCGCTTGCCCAGGTTAGGCGCATTGGCCAGGGTAAATTGTCCCTTGGCGTCTCAAGATGTGTAGGTTACGGGGATTAGCCACGGTAAATGTGTGGGGTTATGGGGAGAGGGTGAGGGAGAGAGGGGGTCTGGGTAAGATTCACTGGCATTGTTGTTCCTGAGCAGGTAAGTGGGAACTAAATTTGATCTACTCACGGCAGGTGACACTACGACAATAGTAGATCAACAACATACAAGCACAAGTTACTGGTCATGAACAAATAGCGAAACTGAGGAGTTAAAACAAGGAGGAATAGTTATTGCGAGAAACGACTCTACAAATGAGAAGTGGGTACTTGCAGCTACTCGAGCTAAAGCAGGCCCTATTTCCTATGCAGTGCAACTTGATGATGAGAGAATATGATGGAGATACACAGATCAAATCCTTGCTTCAAAAATTGAATCACGGAGAGAATACCAGAAAGGCGAATGTCAGACACCCAAGGTTGGGAAAAAGTGAAGTTTATTTATTAGTTTATTTATTAGTAAGGCTTACATTAATACTGCAATGAAGTTACTGTGAAATTCCCCTGGGCGCCACAGTCCGGCGCCTGTTCGGGTCAATGCACTGAACCAGCACGTCTTTCAGACTGTGGGAGGAAACCAGAGTACCCGGAAGAAACCCACGCTGACACGGGGAGAACACAGTAAGAAGTCTCACAACACCAGGTTAAAGTCCAACAGGTTTATTTGGTAGCAAAAGCCATCAGCTTTTGGAGCGCTGCTCCTTCGTCAGGTAAGTGGGATTTCTGTTCACAAACAGGGCATATAAAGACACAAACTCAATTTACAAAATAATGGTTGGAATGGGGAGAACACAGACTCCACACAGACAGTGACCCAAGCCGGGAATCGAACCTGGGTCCCTGACGCTGTGAGGCAGCAGTGCTAACAACTGTGCCACTGTGCCACCCCCAGAGAAATCCCTGAACGAAGGATTACTATAGAAACAAATTTATATTCTACTCCAGTAGAACAACCAACATCTCGAGAAGCTGACAACGAACCAACTTCACAAGATGAAGTATCTGATATTCCTGAGAAACAGGCTACTGAGGATGTCAAAGATCGGACTCTGGAACATTGTGTCTCACCAAAATGAAATTGACGTCCTCCAAAAAGACTCTCGTATTAATTATATATATGTAGGGGATAAAAATACTTGGTAATGCAACTGATGTTCACAGTGGGTAATCATTAATGTGTAAAAGTTTGTTGCTGTACAACTGAAGTAAAGGGGGAGGGATATTATGTATTGTAAAGCAATGCATCTCTGTGTGATTAGTCACATGATATGTTGGACTTCAACCAGGCAACACTTTGTAACTAAAGCTGTATTGGTTTGTTTAAGTAACCCATGGTGTGGCACCTTGGAAATCCTTTTCCCTTGTTGTCAAATCAGTCAGAAACAATTGCACATTGAAAAAACAGTTATGAACAATTTTTCATGACAGGGGAGTGCTCAATCTGGATATACCTGACGGGGCAGTCAATTCAGGAGAAGATCCAGAGCTGAAGACCCAATGGATTGTGCTTCCTCAGACAAAACTATCGGAGGTAGATGACGAAGGGTCATCTAGAATCGAAACGCTGGCTCTATTCTCTCTCCACAGATGCTGTCAGACCTGTTGAGATTTTCCAGCATTTTCTGTTTTTGTTTCAGATTCCAGTATCCGCAGTATTTTGATTTATATTTAGGAAAAGTAAAAGTTTATTTTATTTATTAGTCACAAGTAAGGTTTACATTAACTCTGCAATGAAGTTACTGTGAAATTCCACCAGTCGCCACATTCTGGCTCCTGTTCGGGTCAATACATCTAACCAGCATGTCTTTCAGACTGTGGGAGGAAACTGAAATACATTTAAGACACAGATAGATAGGTTCTTGATTGGCAAGGGGATCAAAGATTACGGGAAAAGGCGGGAGAATGGGGTTGAGAAACTTATTAGCCATGATCGAATGGCAGAGCAGACTCAATGAGACAAATGGCCTAATTCTGCTCCTAAAACTTATCCATAAGTGAGTAACTTCAGGAAAATAGGAGTTCTCATCAAGGACTGGAAGGCAGTGATGCGCGATTAAATCACTCGGGAGGCTGGATCGTACCCGGGAAATAAAGGCTTTTATTACTAACAAGAATGGAGCATACTATATACAATACAATCCCAGACTAAAGGGTCACCAGGCAGTGCAGTGACCTTTATACTCCTCCAGGTCGGCGGAGCCAACTGGAGTGTACCACAGAACAATATCAACAGGTAGAACAGCCCAACCCTAACCCCAACAGTGACAACAGTGACATATCTACAAGTACCCATAGTGCTGACCATCTATGGTTCAGTACTCATCGTGGTAACCAACTATGGTTCACCACAGGCAGCCAGAACCATTTTGTAAAATCTAAAGCAGACTGAACACAGGGACAATATCAATTGGTTGAGAAATAATTCTGCGTCTAACAATACATTGTGTGGTTGTCAATTTAAGAAATTTATGCCGCCTTTTGCAAAGCTTTTTTATGCAGGTGAAAAAATGTCTTTACCTTTTTATATTGACTAGTGATCAGGTTGTGTCTTATGGGTGGGATGGTAGCATAGTGGTTAGCACTGTTGCCTCACAGCGCCAGGGACCCAGGTTCAATTCCGGCCTCGAGTCACTGTCTGTGCAGAGTCTGCACGTTCTCCCCGTGTCTGCGTGGGTTTTCTCTGGGTGCTCCGGTTTCCTCCCACACTCCAAAGATGTGTGGGTTAGGTTGATTGGCCATGATTAATTGCCCCTCAGTGTCAGGGGGATTAGGAGAGTAAATACGTGGGGTTACAGGGATAGGACCGGGGTGGGATTGTTTGTCGGTGCAGGCTCGATGGGCCAAATGGCTTCCTTCTGCTCTGTAGGGGTTCTATGAGTCTAGATAGGTTCTTGATTGGTAAGGGGATCAAAGGTTACAGGGAAAAAGCAGGAGAATGGGGTTGAGAAACATATCAGCCATGATCGAATTTCGAAGCAGACTCAATGGGCCAAATGGCCTAATTCTCTTCCTATATCTTATGGTCTTATCGCATGGAACTTCTAGACGGCAGTTCATTACAGTGGATTTCAGCACCTGGTTGCCTCCACTCAATGATTGCAGCTTGCATGCCTTCTCTTCGACATATTAGGCCCCTTGAAACTAATACCCTCCCACACACATCCATTCTCTTTGCTCTGATGTGTAGCTGTGTCAACTGTCATCACCCAAGTGGAGAAGATCTGCACTAATTGAGGGCACCTTTTTCTGTGTGGCTGAGTTTGCTATGATTCAGAAATCACAGGTAATTCAGTCATAATAGAACAAGTTCAAACCAGCCTCCATCAGTGACAAAACGCAGAACAAGTGCATATTCAACTTAAGTACATTAATGACAAAGTAAAAATCAGCCTCAACAGAACAGAATATTAATACACTTTGAACCTAATGGCCAAACATAAACAGGCCTCCATCAGTAACTCTGAGTCGAATAAGTGCCCAGTTGATAATCACCACAATGTACAAAGCAGCTTCCATGAATAACTATCAGAAAAGTTGGTGCACTCTGAAATTAACATTATGGCCTGCATCTTCTGAGGAATGACAGTCATTGTGGGATTGCTGCTCCACTTAAAAAATTCCCCCTGACTCGCTGTTGTTCTGCAATTCGATTTGATTTGATTTATTATTGTCACATGTATTAACATACAGTGAAAAGTATTGTTTCTTGCATGCTATACAGACAAAACATACTGTTCACAGAGAAGGAAATGAGAGGGTGCAGAATGTAGTGTTACAGTCATAGCTAGGGTTTGGAGAAAGTTCAACTTAATGCAAAGTAAGTCCAATCAAAAGTCTGGCAGCAGCAGGGAAGAAGCTGTCCTTGAGTCGGTTGGTACGTGACCTCAGACTTTTGTATCTTTTTCCCGAAGGAAAAAGGTGGAAGAGAGAATGTCCGGGGTACGTGGGGTCCTTAATTATGCTGGCTGCTTTGCCGAGGCAACGGGAAGTGTAGACAGAGTCAATGGAAGGAAGGCTGGTTTGCGTGATGGATTGGGCTCCATTCACAACCTTTTATAGTTCCCTTGCGGTCTTGGGAAGAGCAGGAGCCCATACCAAGCTGTAATACAACCAGAAAGAATGCTTTCTATGGTGCATCTGTAAAAGTTGGTGAGAGTCGTAGCTGACATACCAAATTTCCTTAGTCTTCTGAGAAAGTAGAGGCGTTGGTGGGGCTTTCTTAACTATAGTGTCGGCATGGGGGGACCAGGACAGGTTGTTGGTGATCTGGACACCTAAAAACCTGAAGCTCTTGACCCTTTCTACTTCATCCCCATTGATGTACACAGGGGCATGTTTTCCTTTACGCCTCTTGAAGTTGATGACAACCTCGTTCGTTTTGTTGACATTGAGGGAGAGGTTATTGTTGCCGCACCAGTTCATCAGATTCTCTATCTCATTCTTGTACTCTGTCTCGTCATTGTTTGAGATCTGACTCACTACGGTGGTGTCGTCAGCAAACTTGAAAATCGAATTGGAGGGGAATTTGGCCACACAGACATAGGTGTATAAGGAGTATAGTAGGGGGCTGAGAACACAGCCTTGTGTTGAGGATGATTGTGGAGATGGCGTTGTTGCCTGTCCTTACTGATTGTGGTCTGTGAGTTAGGAAGTTCAGGATCCAGTTGCAGAGGGAGGTGCCAAGGCCCAGGCCATGGAGTTTGGAGATGAGTTTTGTGGGAATAATAGTGTTGAAGGCTGAGCTGTAGTCAATAAATAGGAGTCTGACATAGGTATCCTTGTTATCTCAGTGTTGCAGGGTTGAGTGCAGGGCCAGGGAAATGGCGCCTGCTGTGGACCTGTTGTGGCGGTAGGCAAACTGTAGTGGATCCAGATAGTCCGGGAGGCTGGAATTGATTCGTGCCATGACTAACCTTTCAAAGCACTTCATAACGATGGATGTCAGAGCCACCAGCCGATAGTCATTAAGGCACGCTGCTTGGTTTTTCTTAGTTTTTCTTCCAGGACCTTCTGAGCCTGGGTTTTCCAGAAATGTGGAGCACAGTATCCATCAGGGAACTCGGAGTGTAGTAGAGTCAGGGAGAAGACAGGACGTGCCCTCGCCACTGGATGGTCAGTGTAATTGACAGACTTTTGATTGACAAGGGGGTCCAGGGTTATGGGGGACAGGCAGAAAAGTGACTTTACGGGCACAATCAGATCGGCCATAACCTTATTAAGTTATGGTGCAGGTTCAATGGATTGAATGGTCTGCTCTTGCCCCCTCCTTCATATGATCTTATGAGTGAAATCCCTTCTGATGTGTTTAGACTCCTGGCTCTGCTGTTGAAACATGGGCAGCATGGTGACACAGTTGTTATCACTGCTGCCACACAGCGTCAGGGGCCTGGGTTCAATTTTGGCCTTGGGTGACGGCGTGGAGTTTGCATGCTGTCCTTGTGTCTACCTGGGAGTTTCCTCCGGGTGCTCTGGTTTCCTCCCACAGCCCAACGATGTGCAGGTTAGGTTTATTGGCCATGCTAAATTGCCCCTTCGTTTCCCAAGATGTGTAGGTTAGATGGATTAGCTATGGTAAATGTATGGGGTTGAGGGGATAGGGTGGAGGAGTGGACCTGGGTAAGATGCTCTGTCAGAGAGTTGGGACAGACTCAATGGGCCAAATGGCCTCCTTCTGCGTTCTATGATTCAAAGAGAATGTATGTGCGGTTGATTGTTCTTTGCAGCAGGGAAAGGCCTGCGATTCAGCTGGTGAAGCTCTAGGTCCTGCCTTCCCATTTTACGATGTGGAGCTGCTGGCGTTGGACTGCAGTAGGCACAGTAAGTAGTCTCACAACACCAGTTTAAAGTCCAACAAGTTTATTTGGTAGCACGAGCTTTCGGAGCGTTGCCCCTTGTGAGACTACTTACTGTTCCCGTTTTACACCATCCAGGATCGTGGGCTTTGGCAAGGGGTGCAACCATCACCCGATGAATGCAGACGTGTTTAACTGATTGGCTGATCTTACAGCTTGGTAGGCTGCATGAAATTCAGGGCCACAGTGGTTTTGACAGTCCACGAAAGGCTGCAGATGACCTAGCTGTGGTCACCATTAGTGCAGGACTCTCTGATGGAGCTTTGTGAGAGCCTCCCTGCTGAAGCAGCCATTCCTTCGCACACTGCTTCTCAATGAGGTGAAAGTAAGAGGCTTTGGGCCTCTGTACTCAAGGTGAGGAAAGTTAAGCTTCACCCTGAAGCTACGCCTCCTCCTCCTCCTCTTTCTGCCTTAATGACAATCCGACTGAAACCCAATCAACAGTTTGCCAGAAGCTTCTAATCAAATGTTGTCTGCTGACTCACAAATGATTACTGACCATCCCAGCAGCCACAGGCCCTACAAAACAGAAGCAGCACATCAGCAAACTAATGAGCTCACCAGGATTATACCAGAGAGCAGCTTTAAATATTACCTGCAAGTATCACCAGGAAGGGCCACCTCCGGCCTGTAATTTCAGTGACTAATTGAGAATAGGATACGGAAGATGACTTTTAGGCCCTAGGCCAACAACAACCTGTATTCGTATAGTGTCTTTAATGTAGTGAAATATTCCAAGGTGCTTCTCAGGCATATTATCAAACAAACCTCCACACTAAGCCAGATAAGGAGATGTTTAGGGTGACTGGTTAAAGAGTTACATGTTTTAAGGAGCATCTTAAAGGAGGGAAGGAGGGCGGCACAGTGGCACAGTGATTAGCACTGCTGCCTCACAGCTCCAGGGGTCTGGGTTCAATCCCTGGCTCGGGTCACTGTCTGTGCGGAGTCTGCACGTTCTCCCCGTGTCTGCGTGGGTTTCCTCCGGGTGCTCTGGTTTCCTCCCACAGTCTGAAAGATGTACTGGCTGCGATTGCATTGGTGTATTGGCCATGATAAATTCTCCCTCAGTGAACCTGAACAGGTGCCAGAGTGCGGCGATTAGGGGATTTTCACAGTAACTTCATCGCAGTGTTAATGTAAGCCTACTTGTGACTAATAAATAAACTTTGAATTAGGGTTGGAGAGATTTAGGGAGGGAATTCCAGAGCTCAGGGCTAAATGTATGACCACCAGTGGTGGAACGATGAAGATCGTGGATGTGCACGGGGCAGGATTGGAAAAGTACTGAGCACTTGGAGGGTTGTAGGACTTGAGGTAGCTTCAGCGATAGGGAGAGATGAGATTAATTAGCACCCACCAATTTCAGGAAAGCTTGTCGATGTTTAAAACTTCCCATTCAAAATTATGAAAAGTGAGTTCTGTGCATGAAATGGCCTTTCAATATTGTGAGGGGAATTTTCCCGTCTCACCCACCACGGGGATCGTAGCGGGTGAGGGGCTGGCCATGCAAAGGTCCATTGACCTGGGGAGAGATTTTCCAGTTTTGGGGTGAGCGCGTCCAGAAAATCCCACCCTATGACTCACTTTCAGCACCTGAGCATCGATTTTCTGGAAGTAAAATATGAGTGTTATCCCCCACACTGTGACTTTCGTTCACATACTTAGTGTTGCATCTAATAACACCTGAAGGTAGGAACATCCTGATGTTGGGGGTGAAGGGTCGTATTAGATGACTCATGGCAGCTGACTCCAATATATCCCCCGATAGGAACTTAAGAAATAGGGGCAGAAGTAGTCATGTGGCCTATTGCACCTCCTCTACTGCAGTAATGGCAAGGATTGGCAACCATCAGTTAGTATAACAAACTACAATGGTTTATTGCAAGTGGATACATGTACAGAGTACTTCACAATGAAAACAATTCCAGCTTAGGGCAGCATGGTGGTACAGTGGTTGACGCTGTTGCTTCACAGCGCCAAGTTCAATTCCTGGCTGTGTGACTGTCTGGGCAGTCTGCATGTTCTCCCCATGTCTGCGTGGGTTTCCTCCGGGTTCTCCGGTTTCCTCCCACAGACCGAAAGACATGCTGGTTAGGTGCGTTGTCCACGCTAAATTCTCCCTCAGTGCACCCAAACAGGCGCCGGAGTGTGGCAATTAGAGGATTTTCGCTGTCACTTCATTGCAGTGTAAGCCTTCTTGTGACACTAATAAATAAACTTTAAATCCTAGGATCCTGCTCTGACTGCAAGAGCCTGTTCTCCACACCGTAATCCCATGTTCATTCCCCACTGAGCGATCAGGTCACATGACCCTCCCAATGTACACTCCTTAAAGGAGCCAGCCACTGCATCTATCATTGAATAAAGATCTTGGCTGATCCTTGACCTCATCTCCACTTTCCAACCCTATCTTCATATCCTTTAATTCCACTGTTCAAAAATGTATTGATCTCAGTCTTAACTGCGCATCCACAGCTCCCTGGATAGAGTGTAACAAGGATTCACAACTCTCTGAATGAACACAACCTCTGATCATCTAATTCCTAAATTGCTGACCCCTGATCTTGAGACTATTTCCAGTTCTAGACTCTTCAATGAGGGGAAATCTAGCTCTCAGCATCTATCATTATAGGATAGAATCCCTAAAGTACAGAAGGAGGCCATTCGGCCCATTGAGTCTGTACCGACCACAATCGCAGCCAGGCCTATCCCCGTAACCCCGTACATTTACCCTGCTTATCCCCCTGACACTAGAGTCAATTTAGCATGGCCAATCAACCTAACCCACACATCTTTGGAGTCTGGGAGGAAACCAGAGCAGAGCATAGAACATAGAACATAGAACATAGAACATTACAGCGCAGAACAGGCCCTTCGGCCCACGATGTTGCACCGACCAGTTAAAAAAAAAAAAACTGTGACCCTCCAACCTAAACCAATTTCTTTTCGTCCATGAACCTATCTACGGATCTCTTAAACGCCCCCAAACTAGGCGCATTTACTACTGATGCTGGCAGGGCATTCCAATCCCTCACCACCCTCTGGGTAAAGAACCTACCCCTGACATCGGTTCTATAACTACCCCCCCTCAATTTAAAGCCATGCCCCCTCGTGCTGGATTTCTCCATCAGAGGAAAAAGGCTATCACTATCCACCCTATCTAAACCTCTAATCATCTTATATGTTTCAATAAGATCCCCTCTTAGCCGCCGCCTTTCCAGCGAAAACAATCCCAAATCCCTCAGCCTCTCCTCATAGGATCTCCCCTCCATACCAGGCAACATCCTGGTAAACCTCCTCTGCACCCTCTCCAAAGCCTCCACATCCTTCCTGTAATGTGGGGACCAGAACTGCACACAGTACTCCAAGTGCGGCCGCACCAGAGTTGTGTACAGTTGCAACATAACGCTACGACTCCTAAATTCAATCCCCCTACCAATAAACGCCAAGACACCATATGCCTTCTTAACAACCTTATCTACTTGATTCCCAACTTTCAGGGATCTATGCACACATACACCTAGATCCCTCTGCTCCTCCACACTATTCAAAGTCCTCCCGTTAGCCCTATACTCAACACATCTGTTATTCCTACCAAAGTGAATTACCTCACACTTCTCCGCATTAAACTCCATCCGCCACCTCTCGGCCCAACTTTGCAACCTGTCTAAGTCTTCCTGCAAACTACGACACCCTTCCTCACTGTCTACCACACCACCGACTTTGGTGTCATCAGCAAATTTGCTAATCCACCCAACTATACCCTCATCCAGATCATTAATAAATATTACAAACAGCAGTGGCCCCAAAACAGATCCCTGAGGTACACCACTTGTAACCGCACTCCATGATGAATATTTACTATCAACCACCACCCTCTGTTTCCTATCCGCTAGCCAATTACTGATCCAATTTCCTAGATCACCCCCAATCCCATACATCTGCATTTTCTGCAGAAGCCTACCATGGTGAACCTTATCAAACGCCTTACTAAAATCCATATATACCACGT
This sequence comes from Mustelus asterias, assembly GCF_964213995.1. Lineage (NCBI taxonomy): Eukaryota > Metazoa > Chordata > Chondrichthyes > Carcharhiniformes > Triakidae > Mustelus > Mustelus asterias. The sequence continues at coordinate 10,182,205 of NC_135806.1, forward strand.
CCACTGCCTTGCCCCCATCCACCTCCTTGGTCACTTTCTCAAAAAACTCAATAAGGTTAGTAAGGCACGACCTACCTGCCACAAAACCATGCTGACTATCACCTATCAATTCATTACTCTCCAAATAACTATAAATCCTATCCCTTATAATTTTTTCCAACATCTTGCCGACAACAGAAGTGAGACTCACCGGTCTATAATTCCCGGGGAAGTCTCTGTTCCCCTTCTTAAACAATGGGACAACATTCGCTAACCTCCAATCTTCTGGTACTATACCAGAGGCCAACGACGACCTGAAGATCAGAGCCAGAGGCTCTGCAATCACTTCTCTTGCCTCCCAGAGAATCCTTGGATAAATCCCATCCGGACCAGGGGATTTATCTATTTTCAGACCCTCCAGAATATCCTGCACATCCTCCTTATCAACTGAAATAGCCACAACATCGAAGTCCCAGGTACTGATCCACGCTGCAAGTTCACCCACTTTATTGCGAATACTCCTGGCATTGAAGTATACACATTTCAAACCCTGCTCCACCCCACCTCTGCAATGCCGTGCATTGCAGTCCCCATCCATGCATCCCTCACTTTCAGCCCCACTACTCAGGATCCCTCCCCCCCCCCGAATCAGTTTAAACCTCCCTGCATGGCCTTAGCAAATTTACCCCCCAGGATATTGGTCCCCTTCTGATTAAGGTGTAGACCATCCTTCTCATAGAGGTCACACCTTCCCCAGTACGAGCCCCAATTGCTTAAGTACCTGAACCCCTCCCTCCTGCACCATCCCCTCAGCCATGAATTCAAACCTTCCCTCTCCCTATTCCTCTCTAAACTATCCCGTGGTACAGGCAAGAGTCCAGAGATAACCACTCTGTCAGTCTTGGCCAGTGGATCAATGAGGGGGAACCTCCCAGGTAACTGACTTTTAAAGTTAAAATAAAAATACACACACTAGCTGACTAATTAAATAAATAAACAATTCAATTAATCCAATTAATCTCTTACCAGCACTGCTGCTTTTCAATCACCCCTCTCAGCTTGCTCCAGTGGATCAATGAGGGGGAACCTCCCAGGTAACTGACTTTTAAAGTTAAAATAAAAACCCTTCCCAGACTCCTTTGCTGCCCACTTCTAGTTTTCACTTTAAACTTGAAAAACTGCTGTTAAAGTAAAGGCCAAAAAAATACACACACTAGCTGACTAATTAAATAAATAAACAATTCAATTAATCCAATTAATCTCTTACCAGCACTGCTGCTTTTCAATCACCCCTCTCAGCTTGCTCCAGTGGATCAAGAGCACCCAGAGGAAACCCAGGCAGACACAGGGAGAAAGTGCAAACTCCACACAGACAATGGACCGAGGCCAGAATCAAACCTGGGTCCCTGGTGCTCTGAGGCAGCAGTGCAAACCACTGCGCCACCGTGCCAAGTGCTCCAATAATTTTTGATGTTTCAGGAAGATCAGCTCTCATTCTTCTAAATTTTAGAGAATACAGATCCATCCTTATTCAATCTGTCTTCATAGAACAGTCCACTCATCTCAGGAATCAACCTACTGAACCCCTTTCTGAAGCACGTACATCCTTCCTTTGGTTAGGAGTTCAAAATGGCACACAGTGCTCCAAGTGTGGTCTCACCAAAGCCCCATATAAACTGCAACAAGATCTTCTTACTCTTATTCTCCAACTTTCTTTCAATCAAGGCCAACATACCATTCAAACCATACATTCTTAGTCACTTGCTGTAATGCCACCACCACCTTGGTCTGTGCTTTCATGTAGGTAGGGACATGCATGGTGCCTGATTGTCTCCTACCTGTCATTACAGACCTGGATACAGTTGGATCAGTGACTGTGAAGGAGATGAGGCCTCCATGACGATGCTGCAAGCCGGAGCTGGTCTTCTCTAGCCATTCAGGTGAGGTTCCACAAACCACAGGAGATCATCCTTAGAGCCCTTAACACACTTCTGGTGTTGCTGAGAATTGCATCTCTCACGGTGGCGCACAATGGTTAGCACTGCTGCTTCACAGCTCCAGGGACCCGGGTTCGATTCCTGGCTCGGGGGTCCCTGTCTGTGCGGAGTTTGCACATTCTCCCCGTGTCTGCATGGGTTTTCTCCAGGTGCTCCGGTTTCCTCCCACAGTCCAAAGATGTGCGGGTTAGGTTGATTGGCCACGCTAAATTGCCCCTTAGTGTCCTGGGATATGTAGATTAGAGGGATTAGTGGGGTAAATGTGTGGGGCTGTGGGGATAGACCTGAGGGTGGGATTGTTGTCAGTGCAAACCCGATGGGCTGAATGGCCTCCTTCTGCACTATGATTCTAAGTCTGGATCTCAGCACTCCAAGGCCTTGAGTTGCTTTCCATTCAGCCACCGTGAAAAGATTTGCTCCATTTGCCACCCTTCCAGCTTCCTCATGCTAATTTGGCACTCTAGTGGGTCTCAGGTGTGTGGAATGCCCTCTTGCCTTGTCGGGCTAGCTACCCTCCTGGCTGGCATAAAAGCGATTATGTGAAGATGCCGGCGTTGGACTGGGGTAAGCACAATAAGAAGTCTCACAACACCAGGTTAAAGTCCAACAGGTTTATTTGATAGCACAAGCAACAAGCTTTCGGAGTGCTGCCCCTTCATCAGGTGAGTGGGAGTTCTGTTCACAAACAGGGCATATAAAGACACAAACTCAATTTACAAAATAATGGTTGGAATGCGAGTCATTATAGGTAATCAAGTCTTAAAGCAACAGACAATGTGAGTGGAGAGAGGGTTAAGCACAGGTTAAAGAGATGTGTATGGTCTCCAGACAGGACAGTTAGTGAGATTTTGCAAGCCCAGGCAAGTCGTGGGGATTACAGATAGTGTGACATGAACCCAAGATCCCGGTTGAAGCCGTCCTCATGTGTGCGGAACTTGGCTATCAGTCTCTGCTCAGCGACTCTGCGTTGTCGTGTGTTGTGAAGGCCGCCTTGGAGAACGCTTACCCGAAGATCAGATGCCGAATGCCCGTGACCGTTGAAGTGTTCCCCAACAGGAAGAGAACACTCTTGCCTGGTGATTGTCGAGCGGTGTTCATTCATCCGTTGTCGTAGCATTTAACAGCGATTACCAGCATGGAAAGTGAGTTCCTGTCGTGATGCCTCACATTGTTAATCAGTCAGTGAATGGTCCCATTACTTCACTCTATTCTTGAAAGGTAGAGTGTGAAGATACGACAGCAACACTCCCTTCATAAAGCCTGAGAAAACCACAGCTGAACCAACTTTTAAAACTTGTGCAAAAAATAAATCTGTGGTTATTATTCTAACCTTCCGATAACCTGGCAAGGCTTTTAGAAAACAACAAGTTTTGGTCTCATTATCTCAGGAAAGATATTGGGCGCAGTGCAGAGAAGGTTCACTAGGTTGATCTTGGGTATGAAGGGTTTTCTGATGAGGAGAGGTTAAGAAGGTTGCATCTGTACTCATTGAAGTTTGGAAGAATGAGAGGCAACCTTATTGAGACATATCAGGTTCTCAAGGGGCTTGACAGGGTAAATACTGAGAGGTTGTTTCCCCTTGTGGGAGAGTCTTGGACCAGAGGGCATAATCTCAGAGTAATGGGTCATCCATTTAAGACAGAGTTGAGGACGAATTTCTTCTCTCAGAGGGGAGTGAATCTGTGGAATTCTTTACCGCAGAGGGCTCTCGAGGCTAGGTTGTTAAGTTCAAGGCTGATGTAGACAGATTTTTAATCAGTAAGGGAGTCAAGGGTTATGGGCATAAGGCGGGAGAGTGGAGTTAAGAATTATCATAGATCAGTCATGATCTTATTGAGTGGCAGAGCAGACTTGATGGGCCGAAGGGCCTATCTCGGCTCCTACACCTTATGGTCTTAAAGCAGCAGAACTCATTTACCAAAACTTCTGACAAGAATAATAAACAGTTTACATGGGTCCAATCCTTATCCTCACTATAAGTACCTGACCAATGACATTCAAGAACTACACTAGGCTAGGAGCCCACTCTGCTCCAGATCCCAGAGTGTATGCAAGGGATTTCACATGGGATGTCAGCTAATTTGACAGGTTTTGATTACATTGTCAAAGCAAGCACTGTCATCTTGTAAACAACTGTCAGAACAATTGGCTCAAAATATAAATTCAGGGTGAATAGAATTAAAATAACAGCAAGCGTTGATATTTTACTTTGCGTCTGTGAAGAGGTGAAACATACAAAAGCATTCAAAATAGCTCACTGATAATCCAATGAAATGATCATAGAAACACCTACCTGAAAGTTTTGATGTTATTTGTGTGTTCAGTATACTCAAAAACAATCAGCAATCACTGCATATCAAATGTTCTCATTTGGAATGAGTTTGAATATAGTCAGCAGAGTTTTGTCATCTTTGGCATCAAATGACAAAAGGTACTCAAGGCTATCCACTCAGCTCAAGGCTATCCACTCTGGTCAAAGCTGTCCACTAATTTAGTCCACAATACAGTATATGTTTGAGAGCACACACTATGTGCGGAATTGTACTGATACGTCCGCCTGAGGTTCGTATGATCGAGCCCAAGTCTAATGGAGAATGCTGTTCTCCGAGCCTCGCCCACCTCGTGGGGCGGGGCGGGGGGGGGGGGGGGGGGGGGGGCTGCGGTGGTGGAATGGGGCATTTTTTTCTAGTTTGGATTTTTACACCTATCCATAGAATCCCTCCAGTACAGAAGGAGGCCATTTGGCCCATCGAGTTGGCGCTGACCACAATCCCACCCAGGCCCTATTCCAGTAACCCTCATTTACTCTACTAATCCCCCTGACACTTGGGTCAATTTAGCTTGGCCAATCAACCTAACTCGAACATCTTTGGAGTGTGGGAGGAAACCGGAGCACCCAGAAGAAACCCACGCAGATACGGGGAGAATGTGCAAACTCCACACAGACAGCGACCCAAGGCTGGAATTGAACCTGGGTCCCTGGTGCTGTGAGACAGCAGTGCTAACCACTGTGCCACAAAGGACTGAAAGACTGGCCAGCTGGGATTTTCCAGTTCCTCCACCCTGCCGCTGACAGAACTGGAAAATCCCGCCCTCCAGTTTTTTCGGCATATAGGCCGGGCTTTTTCCCACAGGCTCCAGGATTCCGATGTCAGTGTTATATAGGAGTCGGAAGCCCCGATTGTGAGAAAATTCTTCTGTGATTTCCCCAGAATCTTTAAAACTCCGTTAATCTTTAATCAAACTTCGGTCACATGACCTAATACTTTTTTCTGTTGGTGCCCCCTACCTGGAATGTTTGACCTTTGAAAGCTTGGGATTGGGCTTTTGGGGGGATGGGGGTTGGGGGCGTGGGGGTGGTGCTGGAATGTGGTTGGTGTGGAACAAAATTGTTCTGGGGATGCTGGTGGGGAAGAGAACTGTTGTAATCGGGGGTTTGCCAGAAGATCCCACCCGCAGGAAGGACTGGAAAATGCCACCCTAATGGTTAAATTATGAGGAGCGATCACACAAACTGGAGTTGCATTTCCTCAAACTTACGCAGTGAAGGAGCGATTTGGTCAAAATTTTCAGGAAAATGAGGTGAACTGATTGGGTAGATAGAGAGAAACTTTTGGCTAGATGGGAAATGGAGGATGGGGGGATAGCACTGAAAAATTAGAGTTGGATTGGGCAGCAGAGTGGTTGGGCAACACCAGTGCGCACGAAATGTGCGAGGGAGTAAAGTAAAGTCTATTTATTAGTTACAAGCAAGCTTACATTAACACCGCAGTGAAATTACTATGAAATTCCCCTTGGAGTTAGAATCATAGAATCCCTACATTGCAGAAGGGGGCCATTCGGCCCATCGGGTCTGCATCGACCACAATCCCACCCAGAATCTATCCTCATAACCCTATGCATTTACCCTAGTGAGTCCCCTGACACTAAGGAGCAACTTAGCATGACCAATCAACCTAACCCGCACATCTTTGGAGTGTGGGAGGAAACCAGAGCATCCGGATGCAACCTACGCAGACGTGGGGAGAACGTGCAAACTCTGCACAGACCCGAGGCCAGAATCGAACCCAGGTCCTGGTGCTGTGAGGCAGCAGTGCTAATCACTGTGCCACCATGCCGAGTTCAACCTTCTCTTTTGCAAATTGATGCGAGGTTGGTTCTTAATTTGATCTGAACTTCGTAGACTTTTTGTGAAGAGAAATGCTCAGGACACGAGGCGAAGGTGAACATACGTGGGACGATTTTGCACCTGCCTTCGCCTTTAGCGCAAATGGTGATGTGGGTGCAGAATTTCACGTGAATCGGAAAATGAGATTCACGTCGGCGAGTTCTTGTTTTCTGATTCTCCACACCCCTCGCCGATGATGTAATGAGGTTCCCACCCAGAAAGGGCAAGGTTCACAACGGCCAAGGGGAACCTGCAGTGGGGTTTCAAAGGTGGGAGGTCTCTGGGTGAGAGGGAAGTGTGTGTGTGTGTGTGTGCGTGTGTGTGGTGAGAGTGTATGTGTGTGTGTGCGTGTGTGTGGTGAGAGTGTGTGTGTCTTTGACTGAGTGTGTCTGTGTGTGCGTGTGTGTGTGTGGTTTCCACGTAATCATTAAATTTAGGGAAGGAGTCTCCATATTCGAGGGAGGGTGTTGCCCTGGTGGATGATGGGTTTCGGGGGGGGTGTTGTGGGGTTGCCCGTATTCACTATGGTGTGTCGGGGGGAAGGGTCCCCATAGTCGAGGGGGGAGTTGCCCTGGTCGGTGGCAGGTGTTGTGGAAGGATTGTGGTGGTTGCCCCGGTGTGTTTGGAGTTCCCCGTATTCAGGAGGGTGTGTCAGGGGGAAGTCCCCATATTCAAGGGGGGTTGCCCCAGTGTATGGGTTGGGGGTTTCCCCATATTCATGGGAGGGGATGGTTTGTCCTGGTGTTAAGGGGGCTCCATGCATGTGAGGGATGGGGTTGGCCTTGTGTGTGTGGGAGGGGGACAGGTTTGCTGGTGTGTGGCAAGGAGAGGGGGGTCACCATTTCCATTTTTCCATTGGGGGGAATTTTTGTCGCTTGCTGATCCGGGCACCCTTTACAAAGGAAGCCCTGATCACTGTGGAGCTGACATTGCCGGTTCTATGAGTCTCCGCTCCGGCAGTGTGGCAGCATCAGAGACAGCAGAAGATTTCTTTACTCTCAGTTACTCTCTGGCTAGAAAGACCAGCTGTGCAGATGGGGAGTTTGCAGATCGGTTTTCTTGGCAGAGCCAGCACTCAGAGTAAAATTCAGATGATTCCACCCACGGAACTAAATCACAGATCAGAGATAACCTCACTGGCAGAACAGACACGAGGCTGAATGGCATGCACCTGATTCTATGTTCCACTGACTGGGCAGCACGGGGGCACAGTGGTTAGCACTGCTGCCTCAGTGCCAGGGAGTCGTGTTCAATTCCAGCCTTGGGTGACTGTCTGTGTGGAGTCTGCATGTTCTCCCCGTGTCTGCGTGGGTTTCCTCCGGGTGCTCCAGTTTCCTCCCACGCTCCAAAAATGTGCAGGTTAGGTGGATTGGCCATGCTAAATTGTGTCCAAAGACGTGTAGGTCAGCCATGGTAAGTGCACAGGGTTACGGGGATGGGGATAGGGCGGGCATGGGGTGGGCCTAGCTAAGATGCTCTTTGAGAGAGTCAGTGCAGACGTGATGGGCCGAATGGCCTTCTTTGGCACTGTATGGATTCTATGGTTACAGCCAGTAGATAGGGACCTTCATCCCATCAGTCAGGGCTGGATTGAAATCCAAGTGTTAGTGCAGATGAATATTCTGCCCAGCCATGTAACTGGCTGTGTCTTCCTGCAGTATTTCCGTGCTTCAAGCAATCAGTCTTTTCCTCCAGTTTCATTATTTTCTCCATTGTTTCCCTCAGACTCTCCTCTCCAGGGAGGGATGTGCAATGTGTTTGGGTTTCAGTTTTATAGGTTGTAAAATTCAAGTGTTCGCAAAGATTGAATTTCAAGAGAAGCAATCAGATATTACACTTTACCGTTAGAAAATACAAAGGCTGGTCCAATGCTGGAAATTAGGATGTGCTAAACACACTCCCAATAAACTCAACAATAAACTGACAGATTGCCTGTTGCTGTCACGAAAGAGAAAACTTTTGGCAAGGCAGATAAAACATGGATGCATGTGCGCAACGAGACCTCTTGAAAGCACTTGGTATTGCAGCAATTTTACCCCTGCTGTCTCAGAGGCACTGACTCTTACTTCATCCATCGATGACAATGGCCCATGTGGGCTGGGTAAGATGCTCTTTCGGAGAGTCGGTGGCAATTCGATGGACCAAATGGCCTCCTTCTGCACTATAGGGGTTCTATTGGTTCTCTGGTTCAATGCCTGAACAGACCTGATATTCACAACCCCACACATTATTGATTTGATTTTGATTTGATTTGATTTATTATTGTCACATGGATTGGGATACAGTGAAAAGTATTGTTTCTTGCGCACTATACAGATAAAGCATACCGTTCATAGAGAAGGAAACGAGAGAGTGCAGAATGTAGTGTTACAGTCATAGCTAGGGTGTAGAGAAAGATCAACTTAATACAAGGTAGGTCCATTCAAAAGTCGGATGGCAGCAGGGAAGAAGCTGTTCTTGAGTCATAGAATCCCTACAGTGCAGAAGGAGGCCATTCGGCCCATCAAGTCTTCACCGACCACAATTCCACCCCAGGCCCTATCCCCACAAATTTAACCCACTAACCTACACATTCTCTGGCACTAAGGGGCAATTTAGCATGCCCAATCAACCTAACCCGCACATTTCTGTACTGTAGGAGGAAACCAGAGCACCCAAAGGAAACCCATGCAGACATGGGGAGAATGTGGAATGTGGGAAACTCCACACAGACAGTGACCCAAGTCACGAATCGAACCCGGGTCCCTAGAGCTCCGAGGCAGCAGTGCTAACCACTGTGCCACCGTGTCGGTCGGTGTGTGACCTCAGACATTTGTATCTTATTGTTATTGCTGTGTTAATGTTCACGAGTTCATTCAGCAGCAATTGGGGAATGTTTTTAATGAATTAGAAAGTTGGCTGTATCTCTAAAGATGACACTTAGATTGAAGCTTAGGAATTTGAACAGTATTATGTAAAAGTGTTACGAATTATGCCACGTACAGTTTGTTTCTCTCAAGTTCAAAGTTATTAACTTTTAAAGTTGCAGAAGGACTTTATAGATATCCTGTATTCTCTAAGCTCATGTTACCGTTATCAAGCCTTCCGTCTGTGACATGTAATATGCATCATTTAGTTGAACCAAGTAACATGAAGCTAATGTCGCTCTGCGATAATGACTAAAATGAACACGTTATATTACCTTTGCCTGAAGTGTAATCACAATGGACATTAAATAGATGCCTCTGGAAACTAGGTAAAGTCCTTTGAGATCTCAGAGACAAGATCAAAAGGTTCTCATCCACACATGTGTAATATTCATGTGGGAATGTATTTTCCTTACCAGTGGGTTTAAATCATTTTTTCCCATTAAGTTTTTATAATTTGAATTTTTTGACATCCGAATAATGATTCCTATTAACGGAGTTCACGTAATGTTATCAATCAAGCCCATCCAGAAAACAACACCACTGTTGACATCTTGTCCCTCTGGTAATGTACGTAATTATCAACTGACAATCAGTGCGTTCACTTGCTCTATCTGTCTTGGAAGACAAATGAAAGTCACAAGGAATTTAATTGCAGTTCAGCTTACTTCAGCGTGGAAAGTGGAGACATTATAAAGCTGCGTCTTCTCCACGCAGTAAGTGGAAAGCATTTTCGCCCCTCCTTTTTCGACTTGCTTGCCTGCTCTTTACACAATCTCCAGTTCTCCAAGGCTTCCATTGGTAACGTAGTTATGAGAGTACCAATGAAAAGGAAATGCATGTATCAGAACCAGTGTGCTTGATTGTCTCTCTGATGGGTATCTCCAATTGGCACCACCAAATTAAAATGGCCACAACTCTGCACTCATCGGTTTAGTGGCAAAATTTGCAGGGACTGGACTCCTATCTTTTCCAGCCGCGTTCGCCCCAAGACTGGAAAATCCCGCCCGAGGTCAATGGACCTTTGCATGGTCTGTGTCCTGCCCGCTACGATTCCCGTGGCATATGGGATGGGAAACTTCCACCCATAAACCCCTCCCAGACTCTGCTATCTGTGTCCTAGTGCATATCAAAGGTGGGATTTTCCAGTCCTTCCTGCCGGCGGGAACTTCCAGTCCCGCCGGAAATCGACCTCCATGGCGGTGGTGGGATGGGTGATCCATGCAACGTGCCATTGACTCTGGCAGGACTGGAAGATCCCGCTGGCGGCTGATGGGTGATCCATTGGCTTTGGCAGAACTGGAAGATCCCGCCGGCAATTGATGATGAACTACCTCCACTGCAGGTAAAACATTCCGTGAAGGGTTGGGGGTTGGGTGGGTGGGGGTGGTGTGGCTGGAAAACTCTGGCCTAAGTCCCACTGATCCATCATTTCTGCGTTCGGTGACCTACACTGGCTTTCAATGTACAAGGCTTTGATTTTAAAATTCGAAACCTTGTTTGCAAATCCCTCTCTGGTCTTCTCCCTCTCTCTGTCCATACTCTCCTACAGCCTACAGCCCTCTGAGATATTTTGTGCTCCTCCAATTCTGTCCTCTTGCACATTTTTCATTTTAATTGCTTATTATTGGCAACCACATCTTCAGTTTTCGAGTTCTTAAGCTCTAGAATTTCTTCGCTAAACCTCTCTGACTCCCTGTAGCTCTATGCTCCTTTAAGCTACTTATTAAAACCGACTGTGTTGACTAAGCTTTCAGTCATCTGTCTTCATATCAAGGGTGACGCGGTGGCACAGTAGTTAGCACTGCTGCTTCACAGCGTCAGGACCGGGGTTCAATTCCAGTATCGGGTGACTGTGTGGAGTTTGCACATTCTCCCCGTGTCTGCGTGGGCTTCCTCCAGTTTCCTCCCACAGTCTAAAGGTGTGCGGGTTAGGTTGATTGGCCATGCTAAATTAACCCGATGGTGTCAGGGGGATTAGCTGGGCTAAATATGAAGGGTTACGGGAATAGAGCCTGGGTGTGATTGTGGTGGGTGCAGACTTGATGGGTTGAATGGCCTCCTTCTGCACTGTAGAGATTCTATGATTCTATATCGCCTTATTTGGCTTGGTATCAAATTCTATTTGATAAACATTCCCGCAAGCTGCGCTGGGAGATGTTCCTGTCTTGAAGGTATTAAATAAATACAAGTTGTTGCTGTTGATTGCAACGTCAATCTCAGGCTTTTTGGTTGAAAAAATTGGCAGTCTTGTCTAGGAGGGGAATAATTAGCTAATAACAATCATGCTTCTGAATCAATCCAAACACACAAATAACACCGGGTGATTTAAAATGAATGATAGTTATTTGTAATTGATAAATGGAATATTTTAGTCTCTGGCGATTTTGTGCATTCAAATTAACAGGATACATAAAACACGTTGCTACATTCAACAAACGTAATCCTCATTAGGTTAAGGTGGTTTTCAATACAGAAATGCCTGCAGCTGGCATTTTTATATGGCTGAGTTTTTTTGGAAAAAAAAATGACAAGTGAATTGAAAGTGAATGAATTGGCACTCGGCAAAATACTACTCTCTTGATCAAAGGTATCCTAATAATCCAATGCAGGGGCTGACGAACAATTACAGTTGCATGACAGTACAATTCGGAAATCAATAAAGCGTGAATTGGTAAGAGCAGCTTAAACAGTGGAGAGAAATCCTCAGAGGAATTTGTAAGAATCACTTTTGCTTGCCTTGTAATATCGCTGTCATTCTGAAATTGGGCTGGGGTACATTCTAACACCCGAGACTTGTTCCAAGTCCTTTGTTTAAGGCAAAATGTGATATGATACTGCATTTGCTTATCAGATTTTCAATTTGAATGCCAACCAATTAGCACTGCTGTCTCACAGCGCCAGGGACCCCAGGTTCGATTCCCGGCTTGGGTCACTGTCCGTGTGGAGTTTGCACGTTCTCCCCGCGTCCGCATGGGTTTCCTCGGGGTGCTCCCCTTTCCTCCCATAGTCCAAAAGCGTGCTGGTTAGGTGCATTGGCCGTGCTAGATTCTCTCTCAGTGTACCCGAACAGGAACCGAAGTGTGGCGACTCGGGAATTTTCACAGTAACTTCATTGCAGTGTTAATGTAAATATTACTTGTGACTAATAAATAAACTTTAACTTCTTTGAAAAAACATGCAAATAATAAACACAAATACAATGGCCGCAATACTCCCCATCCCGCTGCGCTAATTTTTTAACGCACTGGGCTGGGAGATTCTTGCGTCGGCCGATTCGTGGGGTTCGCGCGTGCGTTCGCGTCCCGCTTGCGTATCCCAGCGCCACGGATTTCCGGCAGCGTCTTCTCCACACCAAAAATTGGCAGGGAGACGCAAAGACCATTTAAAATGGTCATTTAAATGTAATTTGAATGAGATTAAATATAATTTTGAATTTAGACTGTTCCACTCCAGCAGGGTTTACAGTAGCTCCTTACTAATGGGAACTCGCGGCTCGACCCCGCTGGAGTGAAGGGAGGGCAATTCTGTCTTATTCTGGGCCAACCTGTGGGTTGGACGGCTGAGGGCAGGTTCCCCCGGGGCATTCGCACCCTGGCAGTGCCAGCCTGTGCCCCTGGCCCTGCCCAAGGGGCAAAGTGCCAATGTACAGGAGGCACCTTGGCACTGACCATCAGGCATATGGCAGTGCCAAGGAGTGGGACCTATGGGGGCAAGGACTGGGGGGGCCAGGACCTGATGTGGGTTGGACATTGGGAGTGGGGCCTATGGGATGGGGCCTAAGTGTGATCCGTGGGGGTGGGGGGTCTTGCAGCCACTCTGCATAGGGATCGGTGGGGGAGGAAGGGAGGCCAGTGATCGGGGCAGGCTGGGGGCATGGTCAGCTGGGGGGTTGGTCAGCTTGCCTGGGGGGTTGGCAAAATCGGTGGGGGCGGGGGGGGGGAGTTGGAGATCGCAGCGGGCCAGGAAGGAGGGTTCGAGGCTGGACCCGGGAATGATCAGGGGGCCAGTGATCGAGCTGTGGGGGGATGGAGAGCAGGCATTGCGATGGTTGCAGGGCTGGTCAGGAATCGAGCTGGCCAGCGATTGGGAGGCTGGCAGTGCAGGGATACTGCACTTGCGCTGATCTCAGCGCTGACAGATGCATGCGCAGTGCCCACTCAGCACGCTGTCCAAAGGGAAAAAGCCCCAGTCTCTGAAATGTAGTGATATTCACGCTGGTGGCCTCTGCAATGCACAGAGTGTGAGAGATTCTTCTCTGAACTCCCACTGAAAAAAACAGTGTGAATTACTCCAGTTTTCACGCGAATTTGACACTTAGAATTGTTTTGGGAGAATTCAGGCCAATAGGTCTTTAAAAACCTTTAATGTTAAAATGCCTGCAACTCCACCAGGTGTCATTGTTGAATTCAAAGTTTACTGTATCATACAGAAGCATAGAATTCCCACAGTGCAGCGGGAGGCCATTCGGCCCATAGAGTCTGCACTGACTTTCTGAAAGAGCATCTTACCCAGGCCCATCAACCTGCTCTGGCACCATAACCTTGCACACTTGCCACCTCACCAACGGATGTTTTGGTACTAAGTGCGGCCTTTTCCGGTTGCGTTCGTCCCAAGACTGGAAATTCCCGCCCTAGGCCAATGGGTCTTTGCATGGTCCTGTCCCGCCCGTTACGATTCCCATGGTGGGCGGGATGGGAAAATCCCACCCTCAGGGGCAATTCAGCATGTCCAACCCACCTAACCTTTGGACTGTGGGAGGAAACCGGAGCACCTGTAGGCTGGGTCAGTTAATATTTTTAAGGTAGAAATAGATAGGTTCTTGGTTGGCAAGGGAGTCAAATGGTTGGCAGAATAGGCTAGAAAGTAGAGTTGAGTTTACAAGCAGACCATCATCTTTGCAAATGGTGGAACAGGCACAGTGGGCCGAATGGCCTGCTCCTTATTCATATGCATGTATGAACATATGTACATGTTTATATATGTTTCTTTTTAAATCCATTTATCTTGCTACACATCCTGGATATATGTGTGTACACGTGCATGACAATATAATTCCTAAATCATTTTGGAATAACATAACAATATAACTCACATTTCAGTCAGTCTCCCCTCCAGTTCTCGCTCTAAATTTCTGCTGAGCTTTCACTCCTATTTGCGAACGATCTTTGGGTGTTTATCTCTATTTAATACGCTGTGCAATTGCAAGCTATCATTGCATTGATTGAAAATGAACACCCCAATTGCTTTTTTCATGATCTTAGGAAGTCTTAAAGCACTTTACTGCCAATAAACCATATCTGAGGATTACTGGCTGCTGTGATGTGGGAAATGTATCTGTCAATTTATGCACAGCAAGATCCCACAGACAGCAAAATGACAACAATCAGTTAATCTGCTTGGATAATGCTAGCTTGTTGGACCACCCAACACTTTACAGTCAATGAAGCACTTTTTGGAATGGAACCGGTGGGAAACATAGCAGGCATTTTGTGTACAGCCATAACCAACAATGTGGTCACCAGATACTCTGTTTTCTTTGTGACCTGGATGGAGGGATAAATGATGTGGAGATGCCGGCGTTGGACTGGGGTAAACACAGTAAGAAGTCTCACAACACCAGGTTAAAGTCGAACAGATTTATTTGGTAGCAAATACCATTAGCTTTCGGAGCACTGCTCCTTCGTCAGATGGAGTGGAAATGTGCTCTCAAACAGTGCACAGACACAAGACACAGACACAGAGAAGCTACGCATCTCCTTCGGAGCCTTCAACATGTCATTGATGAAGACGAACATCTCGCCAAGGCCATCCCCACACCCCCACTTCTTGCCTTCAAACAACCATGCAACCTCAAACAGACCATTGTCCGCAGCAAACTACCCAGCCTTCAGGAGAACAGTGACCACGACACCACACAACCCTGCCACAGCAACCTCTGTAAGACGTGCCGGATCATCAACACGGATGCCATCATCTCACGTGAGAACACCATCCACCAGGTACACGGTACCTACTCTTGCAACTCGGCCAATGTTGTCTACCTGATACGCTGCAGGAAAGGATGTCCCGAGGCATGGTACACTGGGGAAACCATGCAGACGCTACGACAACGGATGAATGAACACCGCTCGACAATCACCAGGCAAGACTGTTCTCTTCCTGTGGGGGAGCACTTCAGCAGTCACGGGCATTCAGCCTTGGATCTTCAGGTAAGCGTTCTCCAAGGCGGCCTTCACGACACATGACAGCGCAGAGTCGCTGAGCAGAAACTGATAGCCAAGTTCCGCACACATGAGGACGGCCTAAACCGGGATGTTGGATTTATGTCACATTATCAGTAACCCCCACAGCTTGCCCCTGGTCTTGCAGAATCTCACTAGCTGTTCTGTCTGGAGACAATACACATCTCTTTAACCTGTGTTGAATGCTCCCTCCACCCACATTGTCTGTACCTTTAAGACCTGGCTGGCTGTAGAGATTTGCATTCTAATTAGTATTCTGTAACTTGATTTCTGTGTCTGTGCACTGTTTGAGAGCACATTTCCACTCCATCTGACGAAGGAGCAGTGCTCCGAAAGCTTATGGTATTTGCTACCAAATAAATCTGTTGGACTTTAACCTGGTGTTGTGAGACTTCTTACTGGAGGAATAAATACAGGGCAGGACAGTCAGGGATTACCCCCTGCTTTTCTCCAAAGTAGTGTCTTGAGATCTTTTACATCCATCTGAACAGAGGGATGGCATTTCTGTCCAACATCTCATCAGTGATGGTGGCCGCGTGGTGGTACAGTGGTTAGCACTGCTGCCTCACAGCGCCAGAACCCGGGTTCGATTCCCGGCCTCGGGTGACTGTCTGTGTGGAGTCTGCACGTTCTCCCCGTGTCTGCATGGGTTTCTTCCGGCTGCTCCGGTTTCATCCCGCAGTCTGAAAGACGTACGGGTTAGGTAGATTGGCCATGCTAAATTGTCCCTTAGTATCAGGGGGACTAGCTCGGATAAATGCATGGGGTTACGGGGAAAAGGGCTGGGTGGGATTGCGGTCGGTGCAGTCGCAATGGGCCGAATGGCCTCCTTCCACACTATGGGGATTCCAGGATTCTATTCTTTGTACGGCCGTCTTCAGCCTTGTTTGTTTCCAGGATTGTTCATAAAGATCCCCGAATCATGAATCTTTCTGCCTGCCCTTATCGTTATCCATGCTTCTGTGCGGAATTATGAGTGCATTGTACCTCTCCTGGAATTCTCCCTCAGTGTACCAGAACAGGCGCCGGAGTGAGGCAACAGTAACTTCATTACAGTCTAATGTAAGCCTTAGTTGTGACTAATAAATAAACTTTAAAAACTTTAGCAAGACAGCATCTTTGACACTGCAGCACTCCCACAGCACCGCACCAGAATGTCGGCATTGATTTTTGCACCCGACAAGTCCTGCAGTGGGGTTCAAATCGAAAACCAAATGAGTCAAAGGGAAACATGTTACCGGCTGATTAAAAGATACTTATGCTCCTAATGATCAGCCTTAACTTACCATGGTGAGTTTAATGAGCAACTAACGCACAAATCCAGCGAGTCCTTAAAAATAATGGGGAGTCGAAGGGTGGGATGCCATTTGTGTGAAACCAAAAAACCAGAACAGCATAAATTAATCAGTGAGCCAACAATTAATACTGAATCTTTTAATTCCCTGAATTTAGTGGCCAATTTGCACATTAATAAGAGTGTACATCATTAGCACATCATTATCTTTCCAGCAAAGTTTTTAGAGTAAGGAAACTCAGTCTATAAGCCCATCATAGTAACTAAATGCCCTTCAGTTTGGTTCAATCTGTGGCCTCCCTTTGAGTCTTGAAGAAAATCCTGCATTTTTTCAATGTTAGTGACTAGTTCAGGACGTACCAAAGTGCGTTTTTTGATTTGATTTATTATTGTCACATAGAATCATAGAATCCTACAGTGCAGAAGGAGGCCATTTGGCTCATCGAGTCTACACCGACCACAATCCCACCTAGGTCCTATCCCCATAACCCCATGCATTTACCCTAGCTAGTCCCCCTGACACTAGGGTAAATTTAGCATGGCCAATCCACCTAACCCGCACATCTTTGGACTGTGGAAGGAAACCGGAGCACCGGGAGGAAACCCACACAGACACGGGGAGATTGTGCAAACTCCGCACAGACAGTGACCCAAGCCGGGAATCGAACCCATGTCCCTGGCGCTGTGAGGCAGCAGTGCTAACCACTGTGCCACATGTACTGGGATATAGTGAAAAATATTGTTTCTTGCATACTGTTCATAGAGTACAAAGGGGAGAGGGAAATGAAAGAGTGCAGAATGTAGTGTTACAGTCAAAGCTAGGGTGTAGAGAAAGATCAACTTAACACAAGGTAGGTCCATTCAAAAATCTGACGGCAGCAGGGAAGAAGCTGTTCTTGAGTCGATTGGGACGTGATCTCAGACTTTTCCCCAATGGAAGAAGGTGGAAGAGAGTATGTCTGGGGTGCATGGGGTCGTGGATTATGCTGGTTGCTTTTCCGAGGTAGCGGGACGTGTAGGTGGAGTCAATGGATGGGAGGCTGGTTTGGGTGATGGGCTGGGTTTTATTCACAACCCTTTGTGGTTTCTTGCGATCTTGGTAAGAGCACTTGGTGTAGACCAAGTGATCATGTGATGAAGTGGGAACGCGGCGACTAAAAGGGTCATGTGACGGGAGGGCGGATGTTCGCCCCAGATTATGGACGGAGCGCAAGCAAGCAGTAGCTACTCAGCAAGTGAATAAAATGTTGTTGGTACGGGCCCTTGTTGTCAGTGTTTGGGAACACAACACTTTTACACATAGCTAGTGCAATTATGACCACTGCTGTCACGGAGGAAATGTGGCAGCTTACATGTGCACAGCAAGCACCCACAATCAGGAATGAGACAATGGCCAGATTTTGTTGGTGAATCGGGTTGAGGGATAAATATTACTCGGGGCTCCATTTTGCTCCCTGAAATAGTTCCATGGGATATTTAACTTAACACCCCAGGTGATAGACAAGGCCTCAGTTTAATGTTTCACTGAAAATACAGCACTTAAGCCAATCATGTTAATTGTGGCACTGCTGCACTCCTTCAGTACTCCTTATGTTTTTAAAATACGGGGAGCTGGACAGAAACCCGCTGAATGAAATTAACTTCCCCATAAGAAAATGAGTAATGAGAGTGTGTAACGTGCTTGAAGTGTAAATTTTAGATTTATAACCTATTTTTATGTACTGATGCTATTAATGTATTTTCTGTATTAATCAAGCCAGACACACATGAACAAGTAACAAAATGAAACTTGCCTAAATACTCAGGTAGGTAAATGAGTGCCCAGTTGTGCTTGCGAGTATCTGATGTGATAGGCAATTAAGTGAGTTGGTGGATGCTGGCGTTGGATTGAGGCGGGCACAGTAAGAGGTCTCACAAAACCAGGATAAAGTCCAACAGGTTTATTTGGTATCACGAGCTTTCGGAGCACTGCTCTTTCATCAGGTGAGTGAGAGGAGAGTTGGTAGAGACATGATAGTGGCATTCCTATTCTGTGTCACCTTTTGTTTCAGCCCCTTTCTCCTAGAAAGGCCAAAGTTTTGCCTGAATGCCATGATCCTTGAACTCTAACCCCTCAAAAGAGTCTTTGCTCTGCTGGTTGCCTGAATGCTCCACCTCAATCAATTAACTGCACAGTGATTCAACCACCTGCCATCCAAAGACTAGGTGAGAAACACATCCCAGTCAACTCCAGCTGCCCCAATGTCATGTTACGCTCTAATGAGCATCGACTGGTATAAGGCAGGGCTTCCACCCTCACCTGGGAGGAATTCCCGGTTTGGAGAGCTGCAGGTTAATTAGATGGGTCGGCAGATCTCTAGTCCCTCCACGCACAGTGCTACAGTGGCTGGAAGAGGCACTGCAAGGAGATGCCTGGAACTAAGTCCCACGACCCAGCGGACAGGTTTGGTGGCAGGGATGTACGGCTGGGGAGGAAAGGAAACATCTTGGCATGGTCACGAGGGGGTGCGATCGGGGTCTCAGGGGGTAGGCCTTGGCTGGAGGGAGATCTGGAGATTTTTAGCCTTAAGAAGAAGGCGCCCCCCCCCACTCCAACCCCAGTCAGAAGGGGCCTTCTAATAGAGGAGACCCCTTCCCCTGCCCACCTGATATTGAACTTTGCTTTATTTGTGCATCCCCGCACCCCCTCGCATGAACAGTCATCGGTCCGCCAACCTAAAGATTGAGGCTGGGCGGGGAAAGGTCCTGAAGTGGCAACCTAAGAACATTAATTGGATAAAGGATGGGCTTCCCCTCTGGGTCCTGTCCACCGCAGTATAAAATCATAACCAAGTCAGGGCGAACGGGAACATGGAAAGAATCCCGCCCTGACATATTCCACTTACCATCCCCAGCACCCCCCGCCCCCACCCTCCCCTCCTCCACCACCTCAGAACCCATCACTGGGGAGTTTGACCCATGTTATTAAACTGCGGTGCGTGAATGGGATGCTTGCCTTATAGTTTTTTATTGGCCATTGGAGTACCAGCAGGCAGTGCCTCAGTTCTTTGATACAACCAGGCCGGCCTCCCAAGGGGCACCTTACCAATATCCCAATCCTGGAATCCTGCGGATTAGAATGGCTCATTCTCCGCTAACATTACTTCTCGGTACAGTGGGCTGGCAGGATAACAGAGCAATAATGACTTAGCAAACACGCACAAGTAAGCGCACTAAATCAAAAATCGAGATTGTGCCTGGCAGCGCTATTCGAATAAGTTCCCTCGGCTTAAAACCGCTGTAAAAGGAGAACAGGTTACTGGAATGCACTCTCAATGGGGGATGTGTGTATTAAATTACATCCACCCAGACGCAGACTTATTCCTCCATCATCTCGAGATCTGCTTGTAATCCATTTTTCTCATCTAATGCCCTGACAAATGTAGAAACCTTTGTTATAAATGATTGCTTTGAAATATTGGAGCGTGCTCGACCATACAACATCATTGTTCTATCTCAATAACTTTCCCAGTTGACTTGGCTGCTTCTCGGTGTACACAGCTTTGAACTAACACTGAATAGAAAGCAACATCTCTCTATTTTTAACTAGATGCATCTAATTTTGCATGTATTATCGCATACAAAGTTCTCTGATCGGATTATCCTCCTGATGTCTGAATCTAATGGTGGACCGAAATAGATAGACAGACAACTCAGGACATATCGAACAAGCCATCTGAGATTGCTTGAGAAGAAATAAAATCAGACTAATACGCCATGAAATAGCTCTGCTTTTGTACTTCCTGAGGCTTGGGAATATAATCAGCAGTGTGAAGGGACAACGCACCAAAGGTGATGTATGTGTGAATTTCAAATACCTTGTCAATCCACCAAAAGATATCAATTGCCACAACCAAATAGTCGCAAAGCAATAACCCGCAATAAGAGGAAAACTCAACCAAAGGGGAGGAGCAAAGAAATTCTTAAAAGAAAGCAAGGAATTAAAGCTGAAAGGGTGCAAAAATAAGCATTCCTGTGAAGTGGGGCAACACGGTGGCACAGTTCGCACTGCTGCTTCACAGCACCAGAGACCTGGGTTCGATTCCCGGCTTGGGTCACTGTCTGTGTGGAGTTTGCACATTCCCCCCGTGTCTGCTTGGGTTTCCTCTGGGTTCCCTCCAGTTCCCTCCCACATTCTGAAAGGCGTGCTGGTTAGGGTGCATTGACCCGAACAGGCGCCGGACTGTGGTGACTGGGGAAATTTCACAGTAACTTCATTGCAGTGTTAATGTAAGCATTCCTTGTGACTAATAATTAGACTTTAACTTTAAACTGATGAATCTGCCTACGATAAGGGAGCACAACCTCATTGTGGAAAATGATAATATTGTACCTGGGCACCATTCGTCAAAATTTTTTTTTCATCCAAAACAGGCTTAGCAATTTAGGCGACTCAATGTGGCAAGTAACAAGCTAAAAGATTCACTGACTGAGAAGAACTGTGTACAATGATGGGTTTAACAGCATAACCATACGGATCTACTCCCAACAATACTTTGGGTGGAAGTTTAGTGTCCCGTCCGCCACGGGAATCGTATTGGGTGGGACACGGATCATACAAAGGTCTGTTGACCTGGGGCAGGATTTTCCGGCATTGGGACGAGCACGGCTGGAAAATCCTCCCCCCCGTGACTCCAATTGAAGCCTTCCAGCCCCGGGGATGCACTCCCAATTGGCCCAGGTTTGCACGCTGGCGCTCCATTGGTTCCAGCCCGGTCAAGTGGCCCATGAAGGATCACCCCTTAAAGGGGCCACAACCACCACAGCATCTTTGCGATTTAGTGGTGAATGTTTACCTATCAACACGTCAAGTAGCTGAATAAATTGTCTTTTTTGCTCTCCTCTGCTGACTGCTCGCTGGACTATTGCTCAATCGATGCCAACTATGCTCCCTCACATACAGTCCATTACTTTGCAAATCAGTTACAGTTGTGTAAGGAAGCACAACAGTTATCAGTGCACAGTATGATCCCACATAAATGGTGGCAATGAATGAAGAGTTCTGCTCTTTTTAGTGGTGCTGGTATTGGATAGGATGGCAATTGACCTGCTGGCGTATAAACATTGGCATGCAACCATTCAGACATATCACAGAATCATGTCATTTGGGCCCGGGTAGCTCAGTCAGTAGAGCATCAGATTTTTAATCTGAGGGTCCAGGGTTCAGTTCCCTGTTGGGTTGCTGCTTCTGGCTGAATCTATTCACTCCCCACAGAAAGACGGAGAAACCAAATAATGAATGCACGATGTTTCAGAGAAAGTGGGAGAAGCCTTATTTGTGACTAATAAATTAACTTTAAGTGTAAGAACATGCTTTATGGGCGACATGGTGGCACACCAGTTGGCACTGCTGCCTCACAGCTCCAAGGAACCGGGTTCAATTCTGACCTTGGGTCACTGTCTGTATGGAGTTTGCGCGTTCTCCCCGTGTCTGCGTGGGTTTCCTCCGGGTGCTCTGGTTTCCTCCCACAGTCCAAAGATGTGCGGGTTCGGTGGATTGGCCATGTTAAATTGCTCCTTAGTGTCAGTGGGACTAGCTAGGGTAAATGCATGGGGTAAGAGGGATAGGGCCTGGGTGGGATTGTTGTCGGTGCAGTCTTGATGGGCCGAATGGCCTCCTTCTGCACTGTGTGGATTCTAAGATTCTATGATGATAAATAGGACCTTAGTTTAACATTTCTTCCCTGCAGTGCAGCACTTCCACCTTATAGCAGGTTGTAGGGCCAAAGCCCAGAGTGCGGCTTTCGCTCAGGAACTTTCCATTTCAAAGATGACGGACAGACGCACACTGTCATAACCATGAAGGTCGCAGTCTCCATCTTCACTCGATGCTTAGCTATGCAGAAGACAGTGAACACCTTTGACCCAGGGTTCAGAGGAGGAAGAAATTAGCCACGTGTTCATTCTCTATTTGTGATCTCAGGGAGCGCGTGTCAGTGTGAAACACGGACACAGATATTTGATATGGTCATGTGCAATTAATGTCTCAATTTGAGTACGGGAAGTCTGCTGAAATTGAAGAGCAAAGGTTTATAGGACAGGTTAATGAAGCTTTCAGAGGCAGCTATTATCAGAATGTCATTGTCTCCTGGTCATTGCTGGGAAGAGAGAGGGATAACAGCAACAGCACCTGATTTGATTTGATTTGATTTATTATTGTCACATGTATTGGGACACAGTGAGTTTCTTGCGCGCTATACAGACAAAACATACTGTTCATAGACATAGGGGAGAAGGAAAGGAGAGGGTGAAGAATGTAATGTTACAGGCATAGCGAGGGTGTAGAGAGTTTAAAAGAGTACAGTTTTAAAAGCATAGGCCAAGGGTAAAAGATAGAATCGGAAGGTATGCTGGGGATAACTTGCAAGAGGAGGCGATGGCCTCGTGGTATTATTGCTAGAGTATTAATCCAGAAACTCAGCTAATGTTCTGGGGACCTGGGTTCGAATCCTGCCACGGCAGATGGTGAAATTTGAATTCTTAAAAAAAATCTGGAATTAAGAATCTACTGATGACTATGAAATGATTGTTGGAAAAACCCATCTGGTTCACTAATGTCCTTTTGGAAAGGAAATCTGCCGTCCTTACCTGGTCTGGCCTACATGTGACTCCAGAACCACAGCAATGTGGTTGACTCTCAACTGCCCTTTGAACAAGGGCAATTAGGAATGGGCAATAAAAGCTGGCTCAGCCAGCAACACTCATGTCCCACGGGTGAATAAGAAAAAGTCGCTATGCTCTGGTGCCAGCTTGGATCAACAAATATTGGCCAAGACACCTTTAGTGTAGCAAAACATCCCAATGCATTTCATGGGAACATTATCAGACAAAACCTGAGATTGGGCACATGAAGAGATAGTTGAGCGAGAGGGGGTCAAAAAGGCAGGTTTTAAGGAGTGTTTTAAAGGAGGGGACGGATGCAGAGAGAGGAAAAGGTTTAGGCAAGGGAATAGATATCTTCTTAGGGTCTAGTTAACTGAAGGCGCAGCCACCAATGATGGAAGAAAACACAAATCAAAGTGTGCCAGAGGCCAGAATTGTAGGGGCACAGAATTGTTGCAGGGTCATCGAGCTGGAGAAGGTGACAGAGTTGGGGAGACGCAAGGCCATGGGGCAGATTTGAGAACCAGGTTAAAATTGAGGCTGTTCTGGAACCAGAGACAACAGAGGTCGGCAGGTACAGGGGAATGGGGGAACAAGACTTGATGTGAGTTAGATAAAGGCAGCAGAATTGTAGATGAGCTCAAGTTTATGTCGAGTTTGAGCTGGAAGGCCAGGCAGAGAAACATTGGAATAGGCAGATCTAAAGCATGGATGAGGGTTTCAGCAGCAGATGATTCAGGTGGGACCAAGGCAAACTATTCCTCAGGTATGGAAGTAGGTGTCTTTATGCTGGAGCGTTGGTTGGCTGCTCATCTTGGGGTCAAATATGACACCAAGGTTGCAAATAGCCTGTTTAGCCTCTGACAGTTGCCAGGGAGATGGATGGAGTTATTTTTAATTAATTCACGGGATGTGGGCATCACTGGCTAGGCCAGCATTTATTGCCCATCTCTAGTTGGCCTTCAGAAGGTGGTGGTGAGCTGCTTTCTTGAACCACTTCAGTTCCTGGGGTGAAGATACACACCAAGCTGTTAGGGAGGGAATTCCAGGATTTTGACCCAGCAACAATGAAGGGAGTGCAATAAATTTCCAAGTCAGGATGGTGAGAGACTTGGAGGGGACCTCCAGATGGTGGTGTTCCCAGATATCTGCTACTCTTGTCCTTCTAGCTGGTAGTGGTCGTGAGTTTGGATGATGCTGCCTAAGATTGGTGGAGTAGTGGATGAGGTGGAGGGCTGTTGTAGGCTGCAAAGAGACATAGATAGGATGCAAAGCTGGGCTGAAAAATGGCAAATGGAGTTTAACCCTGGTAAATGTGAGGTGATTCATTTTGGTAGGACTAATTTAAATGTGGATTACAGGGTCAAAGGTAGGGTTCTGAAGACTGTGGAGGAACAGAGAGATCTTGGGGTCTATATCCACAGATCTCTAAAGGTTGCCACTCAATTGGATAGAGCTGTGAAGAAGGCCTATAGTGTGTTAGCTTTTATTAATAGGGGGTTGGAGTTTAAGAGCCGTGGGGTTATGCTGCAACTGTACAGGAGCTTGGTGAGACCACATTTGGAATATTGTGTGCAGTTCTGGTCACCTCACTATAAGAAGGATGTGGAAGCGCTGGAAAGAGTGCAGAGGAGATTTACCAGGATGCTACCTGGTTTGGAGGGTAGGTCTTATGAGGAAAGGTTGAGGGAGCTAGGGCTGTTCTCTCTGGAGCGGAGGAGGCTGAGGGGAGACTTAATAGAGGTTTATAAAATGATGAAGGGGATAGATAGAGTGAACGTTGAAAGACTATTTCCTTGGGTGGATGGAGCTATTACAAGGGGGCATAACTATCGGGTTTGTGGTGGGAGATACAGGAAGGATATCAGAGGTAGGTTCTTTACGCAGAGAGTGGTTGGGGTGTGGAATGGACTGCCTGCAGTGATAGTGGAGTCAGACACTTTAGGAACATTTAAGCGGTTATTGGATAGGCACATGGAGCACACCAGGATGATAGGGAGTGGGATAGCTTGATCTTGGTTTCAGATAAAGCTCGGCACAACATCGTGGGACGAAGGGCCTGTTCTGTGCTGTACTGTTCTATGTTCTATGTTCCATGAACCTTGGTAAGTTCCTGCAGTGCATGCTGTGAGTGGTACAAACTGATGCCACTTTGCATTAGTGGTGTAGGATTGAATGCTTGTGGAAGAGGTAGCAATCAAGTGAGCTGCTTTGCCTTGGATGGTGTAAAGCTTCTTGAGTGCTGTTGGAGTTGTACCCATCCAGGCAAGTGGAGATTATTCCATTACATTCCTGATTTGTGGCTTGTAGATGGTGGACAGGCTTCAGAGAGTGGGGGGTGAGTTACTCGCCGGAGGATTGCTAGCCTTTGACCTGCTCTTGTAGCCACAGCATTTACATGACTAGCCCAGTTCAGTTTTTGGTCAGTGGTAACCCCCAAGATGTTGATAGTGGGGGATTCAGGTGGACTCACCCCTGACATTGACACTGGGGCATGGGGAGCCCACCCTCTGTGTTGAATCCAGAGCTATGTTTCAGGTTGGTGAGTATTCATCAGAACAGAACTGGAAGACATTAGTTATTGATTAGCTTGTGATCATGTACAGATTTAGGGAAGAGAGTGTGTGTGTGTGAGGGTGCGGAGTGGAGGAAAGAGCAAGGACGCTGCCCCCTCCTTTCCCAAGGCAGGTTATATCTGTTGCTGGGTAGATCATATCCTATAATTCCCTGCTAAATTCTTGTTCCTGCTGTTCCTAAGCAGATCCATGACCATAGAATTATAGAATTCCTACAATGCAGAAGAAGGCCATTCGGCCCATCGAGTCTGCACCGACCACAATCCCACCCAGGCCCTATTCCCATAACTCCACATATTTGCCCTAGCTAGTCCCCCAGACACTAGGGTCAATTTAGAATGGCTAATCCACACATCTTTGGACTGTGGGAGGAAACCTGAGCACCCGGCGGAAACCCACGCAGACACGGGGAGAATGTGCAGACTCCACACAGACAGTGACCTAAGGCCGGAATCGAACCTGGGCCCCTGGCACTGTGAGGCAGCAGTGCTAACCACTGTGCCACCGTGCTGCCCCCACAATGATGTTTGAAGTATTCAGCGGCACTCCTTTGTTCACGGGTCATTAAATCAGCCTGTTTGCGAAATGTGGCTTTCGCGTTTCCATAAACATTTCTAAAGGGCACAATTTAAAGCCAAGCTTCAAGTGAGAGAGGAGTTCCTTTGTGTACTACAAGTGATAAAATCATAAACCCACTTGTAAGGAACATGTTTACAATTTAGCTTCCATGGCGTACTGAAAAAAAATCTTCCCGCTCTATCTACCATGAACAGCATTGAGTTATGAATGACCTGTGGGTACTTACACACTCATGGAAGGGTAATCATATCTTGTTCATGATTAGGTGCTTATAACATCACAAGGTGCTCCAGATGGGCGATAACTAATCTCATGTACTCAGCAAAGCTTGCTTTCATTTAGAATGGATCTCGCTTCTACTGCATCCAAGTTTCTCAATCGTTTCCTGCAACGAGGCACCATGTGATCTCATTGACTTATCCATTGATTTAATCTCTGGATCACTTTGCTCATCAGCACACTGTAATACTCTTCTGATTAACTCTTCTGGGCGGCACGGTGGCACAGTGGTTAGCACTGCTGCCTCACAGCGCCAGAGACCCGGGTTCAATTCTGGCCTCGGGTCACTGTCTGTGTGGAGTTTGCACGTTCTCCCCGTGTCTGTGTGGGTTTCCTCCGGGTGCTCCGGTTTCCTCCCACACTCCAAAGATGTGTGGGTTAGGTTGATTGGCCATGATAAATTGTCCCTTAGTGGCAGGGGGATTAGGAGGGTAAATATGTGGGGTTACGGGGGTGGGACCTGGGTGGGATTCTGGTTGGTGCAGGCTGAATGGCCTCCTTCTGCACTGTCGGGATTCTATAAGCTGGGCTGGTTATTTAGCATGCAAGATGTAAGTGTCAAGAAACAACTTTTTTTTCATTCATGGGACATGGGCGTCGCTGGCTGGCTGGCCAACACGCAAGAACACGTAGACATTGGAGACAAAGTGGAGGAAATAGAATCATAGAATCATAGAAACCCTACAGTGCAGAAGGAGGCCATTCGGCCCATCGAGTCTGCACCGACCACAATCCCACCCAGGCCCTACCCCCACATATTTTACCCGCTAATCCCTCTAACCTACGCACCCCAGGACTCTAAGGGGCAATTTTTTTTTTTAACCTGGCCAATCAACCTAACCCGCACATCTTTGGACTGTGGGAGGAAACCGGAGCACCCGGAGGAAACCCACGCAGACACGAGGAGAATGTGCAAACTCCACACAGACAGTGACCCAAGCCGGGAACCGAACCCGGGACCCTGGAGCTGTGAAGCAGCAGTGCTAACCACTGTGCTACCGTGCCGGGGGTTTTTGATGGTGTGTCTTTGCCCTATATATTCCTGGGTTGGGGGGGGGGGTGGGGAGAGAGCGGGATCTTTCTGAAGTCTCTCCCAAAGGTGGATGCAGGAGATGGACCATTTGCCTCATTTTCACCGAGTTTATTTCGAAAAGACTGGTGGATCAGAAGGGTTGGGGACAGGGAGGAAGATCTGGAAAGATCCCCTCCAAGATTCTCACCATCCTGACTTGGAAATATATCGTTGTTCCTTCACTGGGCTAAAATTCTAGAATTCCCTCCCTAACGGCATTGAGGGTCGACCCACAACACCGTGAACTGCAGTGTTTCAAGAAGGCAGCTCACCACCACCTTCTCAAGGGCATTTAGGAATGGGCAATAAATACTGGTCAGCCAGCGACACCCATGACCCACGAATGAATGAAAGAAATAAGTCCTTTCTGATGCTTACATCATAAGTGTTTGAACCTTGTTTTTCAACAGCAAGGAAAGAAAGAAAGAAAGATTTTGCATTTGCGCAGCACTTTCGCAATCTTAGGACACCCCAAAGTGCTTTACAGTGTGACCATTGCTGTAATGTATGAAATACAGCAACTTATTTGCATCCAGCTCGGCCCCGCCAATAGTAATGGAATTACGAGCAGAGGATATTGGACCAGAACATCAGATAGAACTCCCCCGTTCCTCTTCAAAATAGTGCCGTGATAGGCATGCCCTCTGTTTAACATTCCACCCAGAAGAAAGCACCTCTAACTGCGCCACATACCCTCAGGTCTGTCAGCCTACACGATGCGCTCAAGCCTCAGGAGCGTGAGTTGAACCACAGGCCTCTGCCTTACTCTGCAGTAAGAGTGCTACACACTGAGCCAAACATAGCTGATGGCCATGACGCAGGATGTTGTGAAGTGCTCACATTGTTACCCCTATTTCTAATTCGCGGGGGAGAGCCCAAGGCATTAAAATTATATTTCGGTTGGCGTGGGGCCAATTGAGGCCATTGCAATGGCAAATGCCTCTGATTTTGAGTGGCTCGCAAGCTTTTAAAGTCAACGCACAGGTCACTTGGCCAGACAGCCTTCTCGTTTTTCATGATCCGGGTGAGGTGAGTAAGTAGGAGTTTTGAAGAGTGTTGATCCACAGGTAGTGTCTTTCATTTCTTTGGTGTTCTGGATTCTTTGATTCCTCTGCATTTTAGAATCAGAGAATCACTACTGTGCAGAAGGAGGCCATTCGGCCCATCAAGTCTGCACTGACCACAATCCCACTCAGGCCCTATTCCCGTACCCCACATATTGACCCTGCTAATCCCCCTGACACTAGTGTCAATTTTAGCATGGCCAATCCACCTAACCCGCACATCTTTGGACTGTGGGAGGAAACCGGAGCACCCGGAGGAAACCCACACAGATCCGGGGAGAATGTGCAAACTCCACACAGACAGTGACCTGAGGCTGGAATTGAACTCAGGTCCCTGGTGCTGTGAGGCAGCAGCGCTAACCACTGTGCCACCGTGCCACCCTTATTTTCAGAGGCTCTCTGCTGCAAGGCCCCTTTGATGCAAACTCCTGTGTGTGCAAGTTTAAAAAAAATGGATTGTCTACTTTGTTAGAGGGCCCTCCCTCAAAGTGCAGGAGAGGGCCAGAAGGGAGAGGAGGTCTGTTGCCTGCAGGCAGCATCCCAGGGAGGAACCTGTGGATCAGGAGGCACAGCCAGAGGGAGTGCAGGGTGAGGCGCGTCTGATAAATAGACAAGGCTGATGTTGCCAGGAACAGAAGGCTTTTATTCGCTAAAAAGGAACGATGTGGAACAGACAATAATCAGAACAATACTGGGCATGAGGATCTCCCGACTGAGGCCGGAGGGGGAGGGCTGCAACCTTTATACCCTGAGGGCGGAGCCTCCAGTTAAAGGTGCAGCCGAATTAAAGGTGTCAGGGAGTGTCTCATATACGAACAGTAGTGGCAACAATATATACAGCTCAACCGTGCCGAAGGCACGACAGTGGTTTACCACACAGGGCCAACAGGAAGTGAAATGCAGAAGGATCTGGAGAAGACGCCACTATCCAGCAGGCAGAGTCTAGCATTCCTACTACCTGGACATGGAGAAGGTTTAGTGCCACAGAAAGCCCCATCTTTCCAGGGAGACTGTCGCCTCCCTGTGCCAGATGATTGGTCCATAGATCACTGCCAATTCTGTATCTGCCCATCCAACGCCAGTGGTTCTGCTGGCTACAGTGGCCCTGAACCTTCATGTCCCAGGTTCTCCCCAGGGGTCATTGAGGGATCTACGAAGTGTTTCACTGAGTCAGCTCAGTGCCTGTTTCACTCAAGTTGGCTGTTACTAGGCCAGCCAGTGTGAAATCAATCTCAGGAGCCGGCTATTGGCAGAAGCGACACTTCCGGGCCTACCGACCGCGCTCCCACAACAAGCGCAAAATTCAGACCCATGGCTTAGTATGCCTTCAAAGACTGAGTAATGTTTCATTCAACAAGGTTTAACATTCTCAGTGGCTATTACAGCAAGAATTGTATGTAAAAAGTTGAAGTACATGTCAAATCACTGATTCAATATCGGTGGCATGTGTGAGAAATGCAACTCTGCACTCTGCAAAAGAGAAAGCATGACTAACACCTGGGTTTCCATGTTTAACTGTGCCAAAGAGTGGCTGTCAGCTTTACATGGTAATGACGATGAATGTTCACAATCAAACTGCAAAGTCTGGGCTATTGAGTTGAATCCGCTACTTAGTGGCCTGTTCCATGTTCTAACCTATTGCATATAAACGCTCCTTAGGCAACACCTTCCAAATCCATCAACACTACCATCTGGGAGGACTGGGACACAGATACCTGGAAACACCAACATCTGGAGGTTCCACTCCAAGCCACTCACCATCCTAACTTGGAAATGTATCCTCGTTCTTTCGCCGTAGCTGGGTCAAAATCCTGGAACTCCCTCCCGAACATCACTGTGGGTGTACCTAGACCATAGGGACTTCAGTGTTTCAAGTAGGCAGCTCACCATCGTCTTTTCAGGGGCAATTAGGGATGGGCAATAAATATTGGCCGAGCCAGCGATGCCCACATCCTGCAAAAGAATAAAAATAGTGTGGCTTTAACATACATTTAGTAAATGCCTCCGGCATGAGTAATTCTTCTTTGATCTCCACAAATCCAGCTCATCTTAAAACCAAAACTTAAATAGCTGCTTTCCAAATCCTTTATTTGAGGAGAAAATGATCAAAGTTCCAAAGAAAGTGTAGTGGCATGGCCCTTTAAGGAGGGGGAGGCGGGGGTGGGTGACATTTCCCAAGGGCCCCTTGGTCGGGCCTTGACTGTATGGATTGTCAAGGTGGGAGACTGAGACAATCGGCAGGAGGGTGCGTACCATGGGTGGAGGAAAGTTTAGCAGTTGGAGGGAAGGAGCTGAGTCGAATAGTCGCAGCATAATTCAGTCTGACCTTGTTGTATATACATTTCTTACGGTTGGCAATAATGCCTTTGTTGATTCAAGCCGCATCAAGTCACCCTCGATCTATTGCAGAAAGTGACACTAATAATGGCGTGGTTATCGAACCTACTGTCATTCTGAATGCTCTGATTCTTCAGACAGATTTTGTGCTCAGCAGCAACTTAGATGGCCTGAGTGAATGCTCCATTGGCATTAAACCATAATATCTGCTCACATTATGTAGCTCATGGGGCATAAATTAGATAACGACCATTAAATTGTACACACAGTTCTCCGCAGCTCATTGATAATAGAAAAGGCTAACTAGGCAAGAATAGAGAGGAGACGATTGAAAGAATGGTGCAGGGTAAGATAAAGGAATGTCACATGAGGAACACTTTACTGTTAGGATTGCAGTCGTGAGATATATACAGGTTTTCTCTACATTTATGGGACTAATTTTGCAGGAGGATGCTAGAGAATCAGTCATGCCCCCTGACAAATTGTGCTAAAATAATTTAATGGTGACTTTTCCCAGCAGTTTGAAGCATATGTCATAGAATTAGAATCATAGAATCCCGACTGTACAGAAGGAGGCCATTTGGCCCATCGAGCCTGTACCGACCACAATCCCACCCAGACCGTAGTCCCATAACTTTACCCTGCTAATCCCCCCGACACTAAGGGGCAATTTAGCATGGCCAATCCACCTAACCTGCACATCTTTGGAGTGTGGGAGGAAACCGGAGCACCTGGAGGAAACCCATGCAAGCACGGGGAGAACGTGCAGACTCCACACAGACAGTTGACCCTCTGTGTGAAACAATTGCCCCTCTGGACCCTTTTGTATCTCTCCCCTCTCACCTTTGGGAAAAGATGTTGACTATCTAGCTGATCTATGCCCCTCATTATCTTATCGACCTCTATAAGATCACCCCTCAGCCTCCTATGCTCCAGAGAAAAAAGTCCCAGTCTATCTCGCCTCTCCTTATAACTCAAACCATCAAGACATCTGTGCTCAGTCACGTGAAGAAAAATATCCTGCAGTGTGATGTGACCTTAACATTTCCTTAATGTCTGTAAGCATGTCCATTAAACTCAGTAGCTCTTTAACATGTATTCTGGAACCAAGGAAGTGGAGAGTGACTGTTTGCCACAATTGATGTGGATGTTAATTTCTGAGTCAGGTGATGGGGTCCTGGTGGACTGGCTTTACATAAAGTGTTGCCAGGGAAGCGGGGCACTGAGCTGTATGATCCTGCACAGATGACTCGCACTTGAAAACTTGAAATTTGGGCGGCACGGTGGCACAGTGGTTAGCACTGCTGCCTCACAGCACTAAGGACCCCGGTTCAATTCCTGGCTTGAGTCACTGTCTGTGTGGAGTTTGCACATTCTCCCCATGTCTGCATAGGTTTCCTTCGAGTGCTCTGGTTTCCTCCCAGAGTCCAAAAGGGGGGTGGGTTAGGTTGATTGTCCATGCTAAATTGCCCCTTAGTGTCAGGGGGACTGGCTAGGGTAAACGCATAGGGTTATGGGGATGGGGCCTGGGTGGGATTGTGGTCGGTGCAGACCCGATGGGCTGAATGGCCTCCTTCTGCACTGTAGGGATTCTATGATTCAATGACTCTGATGGAGTGGTAACTCTCGGTGGTTTATCAATGGGCCTCCTGCAGTGCTCTGAAAGACATGAGGTGAAATGTGTGCAATTAATGTTGCACAGGATGGACTCTATCATAGATAGATCATAGAATCCCAACAGTGCAGAAGGAGGCTATTCAGCCCATCGAGTTTGCACTAACCACAAACCCACCCAGGCCGTATTCCTGTAACCCCACATAATTGCCCTGCTGATCCCCTGACACTAGGGTTAATTTAGCATGGTCAATCAACCTAACCCGCACATCTTTGGACTGTGAGAGGAAACTGGAGGGACCGGAGGAAACCCACACAGACGGGGAGAACGTGCAGACTCCACACAGAGAATTACCCAAGCTGGGAATCGAACCTGGGTCCCTGGCGCTGTGAGGCAGTAGTGCTAACCACTGTGCCACCGTGCTGCCCTGTGAAATCCTATTAATTAGCATTGTTTCTGCTGCTTTTGCTTGCTTGGCTCCTCACGCTGACAAACCAAACATTATCAGTCTTTCTCTTTCCACCTTTCTCAACTGCAGATTGTCTAATGTCCCTGATGTCCTGTCTGGTAGCCTGGAATGGGCCTGAGGCAAGATAGTTCAGGTACGTTGAAGTGTCCTTGGCAGTCATTGATAATCGTAAGAGTTTTAACAACACCAGGTTAAAGTCCAACAGGTTTATTTGGTAGCAAATACCATTAGCTTTCGGAGAGTTGCTCCTTCGTCAGATGGAGTGGAAATGAGCAGCGCTCCGAAAGCTAATGGTATTTGCTACCAAATAAACCTGTTGGACTTTAACCTGGTGTTGTTAAACTTCTTACTGTGTTTACCCCAGTCCAACGCCGGCATCTCCACATCAGTCATTGATAATGGCAGGCTTCGCTAAGGCTTGTTTACAGATTAGTTTGTAGCCAACGGCACAATTTGGTCATGGTGTCATTGGCGAATCATGCCCAAAGGAACAATATATCTGGAAGCTAAGACCAGGCAAGTCTGATATAAAAGCAAATTACTGCGGATGCTGGAACCTGAAACAAATACAAAAAATTGCTGGAAAATCTCAGCAGGTCTGACAGCATCTGTGGAGAGAGAATAGAGCCAATGTTTCGAGTCTGGATGACCCTTCATCAGAGGGTGGGCAAGTCTCCATTGTCTATGTGCAGAGTCAGAGAGGAAATGGGAGATAGAGACAATGCTACTGCAATGTTTGCTGTCATAGCTGCATCTCTCTGTTACTGCTCATCCTCCTCAGCCCTCCAAAAGCACAGGTAAAAAGAGATTCCTGTCTGCAACACCAAGGAAAAATGAGCACAGCATGAATCACATGGTTGGCTGAGAATAAAATGTAGACAAAAAGAGCACATAGGCTTTACGTTTTTAGTTATTAGTATCGTAAGCAGGCTTACATTAACACTGCAATGACGTTGCTGTGAAAATCCCCTCATCACCACACTCCGGGTTCTGTTCGGGTACACTGAGGGAGAATTTAGCACGCCCAATCCACCTAACCAGCACATCTTTCGGTCAGTGAGAGGAAACCGGAGCACCCGGAGGAAACCCATGCAGACGCAGGGAGAATGTGCAAACCCTACACGGACAGTCATCCAAGGCCGCAAATCGAACCCAGGTCCCTGGTGCTGTGAGGCCATGATGTGGAGATGCTGATGGGCACTTGGACTGGGGTGGGCACTTTACGAAGTCTCACAACACCAGGTTAAAGTCCGACAGGTTTATTTGGAATCACGAGCTTTTGGAGCGCTGCTCCTTCATCACCTAGGGGACTTTCACAGTGACTTCATTGCAGTGTGAATGTAAGCCTACGTGTGACTAATAAATAAACTTTTAAACTGTTTTAACCTGATGAAGGAGCAGCGCTCCGAAAGATCGTGATTGCAAATAAACGTGTTGGATTTTAACCTGGTGTTGGGAGACTTCTTGCTGTGAGGCAGCAGTGCCAACCACTGTGCCACCTTGCTGTGAAGCTCAAAATTGTATTGTTGTCTAAGTAACGTTAACCCGGTCACATTGCCAGATTGTAATGAAGTTTCCATTAATAGCCGGATTTTCCTCTGTCATACATTATTACTAGAAATTTTCCATTGTTAAGGCGGGGCGGGGCGGCGGGGGGGGGGGGGGGGGGGGGGGTGGGGGGAGGTGGGGGGGGGGGTGGGGGGAGGTGGGGGGGGGGGGGAGGGGGGGGAGGGGGTGGCGGTGGGGGGGGAGGGGGTGGCGGTGGGGGGGGAGGGGGTGGCGGTGGGGGGGGAGGGGGTGGCGGTGGGTGGGGAGTGGGGAATGATCGCTCCCTACATTTCCACCCTGTAATGCACCGTTTGTGGATATTTATCTGGCATTGCCGAGGAGAAAATGGGAGTTGTGTTTCAGGACTGGAAAAAGAAATCTGTTGAGAGATTTTCAGTTGGGAAAACTTTTACATTGTCGTACCTTATATTTTTCTCACGTGGCAGAATTTCCCTGCTAAACGTGCTTGATCCATGCAGCCGAGTCCCCAACACCCAGGTAACAGAGTCAGCAGAAGAGTGAATTCTAAACAGCCGCCTGCAGGCTCTTCCGACGTAAGTGTGTGTGAACTAAGTGACTCAGTACTTGAAACAAGGCCTCAAACGCAGAACCGACATCTAGAGGTTATCGTTGGCTGTTTCGTTTGTAGTGAGTTGTAACCAGGGGCGTAAATGTCAGAACATTAAAGCTGAAAAAGTGCTTCTCCGGCTGGCTGACAATTCTGTGCTCGTTGAAATCAGGACACTCGGCGAGAATATTTGCAGAGCTTCATTTGAAATTCCATTTGAATACGAAGCTAAACATATGTCATGGAGCGACATCAGATGCTCGGTCCTTATTAAGGTCACACTTAATAATTTAATGACTAGAAGAATTAAGGTCCACAGCACTGTGGTACCCAGCTAGTTAGATTACCATTCAAGTTGGAGTGCATTGCAATTCCTTCATTTCGTCCATAACTGTGTCTTTTTAGGCATGGTGAAAACTAACCCTACCGGACCCACTTTATTTTTCATCTGGGGTGATTTATTAACTGCAGTCCTGAGCAAAGATGAATCTCATAGAATCACAGAATCTCTACACTGCAGAAGGAGGCCATTCAGTCCATCGAGCCCGTACCGACAATAGTCCCACCCAGGCCCTATCCCCGTAACCCCACATATTTATCCTGCTGATATCCCGAACACAGGGGCAATTGAGCATGGCCAAGCCACACATCTTTGGGAGGAAACCGGGGCACCCGAAGGAAACCCACGCAGACCCGGGGAGAACGTGCAGTCTCCGCACAGACAGCGACTCGAGGCCAGAATCGAGCCCGTGTCCCTGGCGCTGTGAGGCAGCAGTGCTAACCATTGTGCCACTGTGCTGCCTATGAAATCTGTTTCTCTTTTCCTTTTGAATGAGTGGTGTTGATAGGTGCGAGGGCCTCTCTGCCCCAGCCTTATCTCATCTGTTGAAAGATTGTCATCAATTCTCCCTGTGATTTTGGTTTCCACATCTCTTCCAGGTATGCCTGGAGGGTGCTTCTGGAAGGAAATGTATTTGAAAACAATGGCACAGTAGGTATTCTGGCCATGAAGGGAAGGCCAACAGATATTTCTTGATCACGATATGACGTTAGAAAGGTTTTTTTAAAAATCATGATTTCTACAGCTCACAGCCTCAGCTGATGTCATTATTGTTGCCAGATTGGCTACCAGATGTCTTTTTTTTCTCCTTAAGTGGCTTTGATGGGAGTTGTTTGTTTTTACTTTGGGATTTTTAAAATTCTGCATTGTTAGGAGGAAGAAAAACTGGTTGGCAGGTCAGGTGATAGAAGGTTTTTCATTTTCAATTTTGAGCTACAGTTGAGTTTTTAAAAGGGACAGCAAGCAAAAAAGAAATGTTTTTCTCCCTCTCCCTGGTTGTTTTGGAAATTCTGCTGGTTATCTGAAATAAAAGTCTTACCTCCCTGCAGTAAAGATTCTGCAGTTAGTGGCTGGACCAGAGTCTCTCCCTGGGATTCTGAGAAGCTGTTTTGACTTCAACTTGTTCTGAGTGAATGCAGAGGACTGCAGACGTCAACCAAAGGACTAAATTTCCAGTATCACGTGAGCATTAGTCATTGGTGTGTTGAATTTATTTAAAGGATTTTGTCTATGGAAGGTTTTTGTTTAGATTGGACCACATTAGATATATTTGTTAAGGGTTATACATTATAGTGGTCGTTTTGGTTTCTTGTTTGCAATTGATCAAAGTTCTTGCTAATTTTCTTACTACACATGTTAACTATATTCTTAAATAAACTTTGTTTGACAAAAGCTCCCTAGTGGGTCATTTGAATCATACCTGAAATGAAGCTTATCATGCCTATCTGAGCGAAATTCAAGATGCAAAAATTATGATCCAGGCGGGCTCCAAACAACACTTTAGAGTTCCATAACAACAGGCAAGGGGGACATCTTAATTTGTAGTAGGAATGTTCGCACCCATCGGTCGGTGCCTTTTCATAGAATCCCTAAAGTACAGAAGGTGGCCATTTGACCCATTGGGTCTGCACCGACCACAATCCCACCCAGACCCTATTCCTGTAACCGCACACATTTACCCTGCTTACCCCTCTGACATTAGGGTCAATTTATCATGGCCAATCAACCTAACCTGCACATCTTTGGACTGTAGCAGGAAACCAGAGCACCCGGAGGAAACCCACGCAGACACGAGGAGTACTTGCAAAGTCCACACAGATAGCGACCCGAGGCTGGAATTGAACTCGGGTCCCTGGCGCTGTGAGGCAGCAGTGCTAACCACTGTGCCATCATGCCGCCCATGTGAAGCGCATGTGTGGTTGAGAGATAATTAAATGAATTCATTTCACCCTTGCCTGGCTCTTCATCCCTTCTTGTGATGAGTAAGCATGATTTTTAAAAATTAATAATTAAATTAAATCACTATTTTAGTAACTGAATGCAATATTGCCCCACATTACCCATGTTGTGGGTAAGAGATATTCTAGAATTACCAATATACAGATAAGAACATAAACAATTGGAGCAGGAGTAGACATATAGGCCGTGATTTTCTGCTCGCGTATGCCCCTGGAAACGTAATGGGCGGGGCAGAAAATTTGGCGGACCATTGGAAGGTCCGTTGATCTCAGATGAGAATTTCCGGTATTGGGGCGTGCATGGCTGGAGAATCCCACCCATGGTCCTTGGGTCTGACTGCCAATCAATAAGATCATTACTGTTCCCGTGCCTCCACTCCACTTTCCCACCCACTTCCCAGTTGTTCCCCATTTTATTTTGAATAAATGGGAATTATATGCTTTTGATATTGTTGGGATAAATATGATCTTGAAAACTACATGGGAATTGTGTCGAGCGACATACTGCGATGTAATCCCCACACCTGTGTGTGTAACATATAAATCTTCGCCAGAAAGCAGCTTCAAATTCATCACAATTTTAAAATTTTATTTGTGTCACAAGTCGACTTACATTAACACTGCAATGAAGTTACTGTGAAAATCCCCTAGTCGCTACACTCCGGTGCCTGTTTGGGTACACTGAGGGAGAATTTTGCATGGCCAATGCACCCTAACCAGCACGTCTTCCGGACTGTGGGAGGAAACCGGAGCACCCGGAGGAAACCCACGCAGACACGGGGAGAATGTGCAAACTCCACACAGACAGTGACCCAAGCCGGGTCCCTGGTGCTGTGAGGCAGCAGTGCGAACCACTGTGCCACCGTGCCACCCTAATGCCACAATGTTATAACCCACAATATGGCCAGGACCAGGAGATCCAGCCGCCGGCCAGCGATGCGCCACCTCTGCTGCCATGAAACACGTAGTGCGTTGTGCTGAAAATCCCTCCCTGTGGGCGGAATCTCCTGATAATTTTCCCAGAGTGTCGGTTTCAGCGGGAAAGCCGACGTGTAGTTCTCCTGCTGCACAGTTGAGTTTCCTCACCAGATTCTCTGGCACTCTGCGCACTGCCAGGATGGCACCACCGGGGGCAATGCCAAGATGTCAGGGGACATCACCTGATGAAAGAGTGACACTCCGAAAGCTCGCGATTCCAAATAAACCTGTTGGACTTTAACCTGGTGTTGTGAGACTTCTTACTGTGCCCACCCCAGTCCGACGCTGGCATCTCCACCTCAAAGACGTCAGGAGGCACTGCATGACCCTTTCTCCCCTTGGGCTATATTTACCTTGCCTCCCCCACCGCCCCCACCGCGCCCGGTGGGCTCCCCTCGACACCGTCATGTTTTGATAAAACTGATGTAAACCTTGCCAATACAACATCAGTTCCGCAAGGGGGGACTTCCTGACCTGGGGGGACGGCACATGGACAAATGTATTTCAGTGGATTGGATGGGAACCTTATTGCATCACAGGTGAGGGGGCAGGGAAAATCTCCAAACAAGCTCGTGCCGCCGAGATTTCCGTTCCCGTTGTCTTTGGGACTTTCCGCCCCTGTTGAATGTCGGCTGAAAATTCCACCCTATATGTCAGGAGTTATATTTCAAATCTTTACCTTTAGTTTCTTGTCAAAGGGTGATGCAGTGGCTTCCACAATCAACCATGGGTTCAGCACGTATCCTGTATTCCAAGTCATAAATTCTCGACTTTGTCTGGTAATACAGACTAACGTTTGGAACATGCAGTCCTTAGATAATGACTGGGATGCAATTAGTTATCAGGAGAAATCTATCATTTTTCTAGCTGTATATAATATTTTAGGAACTTCTATAATATTTTCCCTGGCC
The DNA here is from genome assembly GCF_964213995.1 of Mustelus asterias. Lineage (NCBI taxonomy): Eukaryota > Metazoa > Chordata > Chondrichthyes > Carcharhiniformes > Triakidae > Mustelus > Mustelus asterias. Next base: position 10,221,730 of record NC_135806.1, read on the forward strand.
ATTTTCTGATGAAAGGCCCAAAACGTTGGTCGCGGAAGCTATTGGTTGCTGAAGGGATTTTCCAGTCCTGCCGGTGACAATGGCCATTTTTGTTGCTTGCCTACTGCATTGCCGGGGACCCAACTGTGGTGGAGGGGGAAAGTGTTGCCTCAGGCAGGACTGGAGGATCCCACCGGCGGAAAGGGCCTGAAACTCCTGGCCATCAGGTGGGATTTTCCATTCTCGCCCACTGCAGGAATAATTGTGGGCGGATGAGGAAAATTTAACGGACCAGCAAGACGTCCACTGACTCCGGGTGGAATTTGGATCCCTACAGTGGGCGAGAATGGAAAATCCCACCGGTTCACTCTGTTTGTTCTCCACACGTGCTGTCTGGTCTGCTAAGTATCTCCAGCAAGTCTGTTTTAATTTCAGATTTCCAGCATCTGCAGTATTCTGCTTTCTGGGAATAAAGCTGTTTTTATAATAGCTTTAGCTGGAGTTAGTTTGGGTTAAGAGTTCAAGGAAAATGATTAAACTCCTGGTGCAGACACAATGAGCGGGATTTTACGGCCTTGCTTGACCGAGACCTGAAAATCCCACCCGAGGTCAACAGACCTTCCCATTGTCAACCCCTTGCCTGCTCCGATTCCCACGGCAGGTAGGGCAGTAGAATTCCAGTGAATGGGCTTTTGAAATTTATTTATTAGTGTCACAAATAGGCTTACATTAACACTGCAATGAAGTTACTGTGAAAATCCCCTCGTCGCCACTCAGGCGCCTGTTCAGGCAACACTGAGGGAGAATCTAGCACTTAAGCGGCACGTCTTTCGGACTTGTGGGAGGAAACCGGAGCACCCGGAGGAAACCCACACAGACGCAGGAAGAACATGCAGACTCCGCACAGACAGTGACCCAAGCCGGGAATCGAACCCGGGAGCCTGGCGCTGTGAGGTGGCAGTGTTAACCATCGTGCCACCCATGGCCCCCTTCTGCGCTGTAACAATTCTGTGATTCCGTGAATTACCCAGTTAGGAAAATATCTTTCTTCTGATTGCAAAGGATGTGATTTATCTGGAGGCATTTATAGGCTTTTTCATTAGAGAGACAAGAACCAATCCATTTATGAAAGGAAATGGCAAGTTTATACACAGCCCCCATTTACTAATAAACGTCAAGTACTTTCCAATAATGCAATATTAATGGATTATTATGATTTAATTTATGCGGTAAATGATTCACATTCTTTTCCTCGCGTTACTGCGAGCTAACATTGATTACTTTGAATGGATTATTTGCAGCCTTTACTTCTCCAGCAATGATATCATACAGCTCGCACCTGACACTGTGGAGGGAATTCACCTGTTAACTGGGAAGTGGGTTTTTTGTATTGGGAGATTTAATTTAGAAATACAAAAATAATTTTCTGTCCGATTGACTGAAAGGAAAATGAATGAATTTAAAATGGATATCCAAAAAAAAAATGTTTTTCCATTTCACCATAGCCCCTCGGTGAGACACATGGAGGGTGGTCTCATCATCGATGCCGAGAAAGGCAGCTCCAGATATCTGTCTGAAGTTAACACTGTTTGCCAGCAGTAATTGGGGTAAACATATCTCTTGAATCTACTTGTTAACCAGGTGGGTGAACAGTAATCGAAAATTAATATTTAATCATTTCATTCTCCACGAAGCTCGCCCTTATACACACATCGGTCCTCACTGTGTGAACAATATAATTGACACTGAGTCCTTAACCCATCAGGAGTATAGGACTGAATTAACATACTGACAGTCCATAATTTCAAGAAGCATAAATGATTCAAATCCGTGGCTATTACGTAAAAGAGCTCCTCAGCTGATTAACACTGAGATGTCCAATTTCCGACTCGGAAACTGTGGTGCGGTGGCACAGTGGTCAGCACAGTCGCCCCACAGCGCCAGGGACCCGGGTTCGATTCCGGCCTCAGGTAACTGTCTGTGCGGAGTTTGCACATTCTCCCCGTGTCTACGTGGGTTTCCTCTGGGTGCTCCAGTTTCCTTCCACACTACAAGGATGTGCGGTTTAGGTGGATTGGTCGTGCTAAATTGCCCCTTAGTGTCAGGGTGCATTTGCAGGGTAAATACATGGGGTTATGGGGTAGGGCCTGGGCGGAATTGTTGTTGGTGCAGTCTCGGTGGGCTGAATGGCCTCCTTCTGCACTGTAAGGATTCCAAGATTCTATGATGTGACGTTGACCCATCTCCTGGGGATCTATGGGGATTATGCACTGTCTGTCCATCTGTAATGGGTAGCCAATTGAGGTATTAAGAGGATAACAGTGGTTCGCACTGCTGCCTCACAGCACCAGGGCCAGGTTTGATTCCCGGCTTGCGTCACTGTCTGTGTGAAGTCTGCACGTTCTCCTCGTGTCTGCGTGCGTTTCCTCCGGGTGGTCCAGTTTCCTCCTACAGTCCAAAGGCGTGCTGGTTAGGTGGATTGCCCATGCTAAATTCTCCCTCAGTGTACCCAAACAGGCGCCAGAGAATGGCGACCAGGGGATTTTCACCGTAACTTCATTGCAGTGTTAATATAAGCCTAGATGTGACTAATAAATAAGCTTTAATTTTAATGAGCCCTTTATTTTGCACAGCAATGCAATTTTAGAAGGTACGTGGGCCCAGTGTGTCATGTCACGAGCCTAGCAGCACATAGCAGGCAGCCGCATGGTGGGAGGGTCGAAGGATATCAGAAGCTGATGTCCATGCCACTTTCGGTGAGCTGCCAGGCTGAGTGGGCACAACAGCTCAACTAAAATAAATCTTGCAGAGCGTTTTCCCCTCCGCACTGAACAGCGCTCGGTCTCCATTTCTCTTGATCCAAGTCTTTTGACAGAGCCTCCATTTTGATGCACCCTGGCAATTTCCCTCTGCCTCAGCAACAGCCATCTCTGTCCCAGTGACGTGGCAAACCTGGCTACTCCTGTGAGCCCTCCCATGTCTGTGTCCCAGCCAATGCCCTTGATTGGACGGGGAGCATGAAGGCAGCCTGTTAATTGGCTGCTGCCTCCTGTAGGACCACACTGCTGGGTGCGCCTCTGACATGACTGGGGTCAGGACCCATGAGTGGCTCCCAAATTCTGACATGGAAACAATGCGGGCCCATGAGGGATAGATTAACAGTGAAGCTCCCTCCCAGGAATAGGCCACTCAGCCCAGCCAGCCAGCCCATGTCGGTGCTTACCCTCCAAGTGACCAAATAATCCCCGTCACATTTACCCTACCCTCATCCCATATCCCTTGATGCCTTTTTCCTCATCTGCCTGTCCAATCTAATCTTGGAAGTTGACATAGCTTCTGCCTTAACAAACACCCCTGTTAATGAGCTTCACAGTCTGGTAACTGTGTGTAAAGAGGTTTCCTCTGTTCTGCTACATTCAATCTTGTGTCTATAATGCCTCATTCGCAGCTTCTCAATTAATGGAGACATCATAGAATCATAGAATCCCTACAGTGCAGAAGGAGGCCATTCAGCCCATCGAGTCTGCACTGACCACAATGCCACCCAGGCCCTATTCCCGTAACCCCACATATTTACCGTGCTAATCCCCCTGACACTAGGATCAATTTAGCATGGCCAATCAACCTAACCCACACATCTTTGGACTGTGGGAGGAAACCGGAGCACCCGGAGGAAACCCACACAGACACGGGGAGAATGTGCAGACTCCACACAGACAGTGACCCGAGGCCAGAATTGAACCCGGGTCCCTAGTGCTGTGAGGCGGCAGTGTTAACCATTGTGCTATCATGCCGCCGCTTCTATCTACTCATTTAAACGCCTCCATCATATTACTCCATAACATGCATGATGGAAGGACAATCTTTCCAAGCCTTTCTTTGTATTTGTAATTCCTCATACCAGGCATATTCCAGTGAATGTCTGGTGTCCGTTCTCTGAAACCTCATCATCCTCACCGTGGCATGAAGCCCAATTCTCCTCACAGCGCTGTAACTGGTGTCTGATTAAGATTTGATTTAAGCTTATCATTATCGCTTGGATTTTACACTCAATATGGTCATGATAAAATCTGGAATTGCATTAGGCTTTTCGGCCTTATCAAAACTGCCTTTAGATTTCTGCAGCCTGAAATCCTTCTGCTCTTCTTATAGCCTTGCGCTCGTTGCTATGCAGGGTTTATTCACTACTCTTATCTTTTTATCACAAGTGTATCACCTCACACTTGTCGGCTAATGATTTCTAGCAGGCATCTTGACAATATCCCTTTGAAGTTTTCATGATATTATGAAGAAATAATTGGACCTCCCATTTGAGTTCCATCTACAATTTCAACGCCACTCTGTTTAGTCTAACTTAACTATTGACATATACAGTGAAAGTCAGCTTTGGCCCCTGTATGACACCACTAGCAAGTCCAACCTGCATGAAAACTACCTTGAATTTCCCTGGCTTCTGCCTTCTAATCCAGTTATTTGGTCCAGTTTGTTACTCTTCCACTATCCATCTTTCATAATCTTCTCCAAGAATCACTAGTATCATCAAAGACTCTCCTCATAGTCCATGTACATGCATACATTCAAATGGGCGGCACGGTGGCACAGTGGTTAGCACTGCTGCCTCACAGCGCCAGGGACCCAGGTTCGATTCCCGGCTTGGGTCACTGTCCGCGTGGAGTTTGCACATTTTCCCCGTGTCTGCGTGGGTTTCCTCCGAGTGCTCTGGTTTCCTCCCACAGTCCAAAGATGTGTGGGTTAGGTGGATTGGCCGTGCTAAATTGCCCTTTCGTGTCAGGGAGACTAGCTAGGGTAAATGCATGGGGTTATGGGGATAGATCCTGGGTGGGATTGTGGTCAGTGCAGACTCGATGGGCTGAATGGCCTCCTTCTGCACTGTAGGGATTCTATGATTCTATGAAATTAGGAGCAGGAGTAGGCCACTCGGCCCCTCAAGCCTTATCCGCCGCCATTCAATAAGATCATGGCTGACCTATTTGTGACTTCAACCCCACATTCCTGCCTCCCCCTGATAACCTTTCACCCCTTGTTAATCAAAGATATATCTAACTCCGCCTTGAAAATATTCCAAGATTCTGTTTCCACTGTCTTCTGGCAACGAAAATTACAGAGACTCACAAACCTCTGGGAGAAAACGTTCTCCTCATTTCTCTCTTAAATGAGTGACCCCTTATTTTTTAAAAGTGACCCTCAGTTCCAACAAGAGGAAGCATCTTCTCCCCATCCACCCCGTCAATCCCCGTCAGGATCTTAAATGTTCCGATCACATCACCTCTCATTTTTCTAAACTCTAGTGGATACAAATCCAACCTCTTCAACCTTTCTTCATAAAGGCAACTCATCTCTTCCTGTTGTTATTTAACTGTAAATTTAAATCTTTTCCGAGGTACTCATTTTACGATTACATCCAAAGAATCATAGAATCCCTACAGTGCAGAAGGAGGCCATTCGGCCCATTGAATCTGCACCGATCACAATCCCACCCAGGCCCTATTCCCATAGCCCCACATATTTACCCTGCTAATTCCCCTGACACTAGGGTCAATTTAGCACGGCCAAGCAACCTAACCCGCACATCTTTGGAGTGTGGGAGGAAACCGGAGCACCCGGAGGAAACCCACGCAGACACAGAGAGAATGTGCAAACTCCATACAGACGGTGACCTGAGGCTGGAATTGAACCTGAGTCCCTGGCGCTGTGAGGCAGCAGTGCTAACCATTGTGCCATCGTGCCGCCAAAGATAGGAGTTAACTCAAATTCACTTCAAGGAAACGTACACTTTATTCAACACTTTAGGTGCCAAACTCAGAAATTCATTTGAAACATTTTAACTCATTTCACTTTAATTCTCTGACTCGAGCATTAACTCGAAACTTTTAACTGAAACCAAATACTACCCAATTTTGAGTAAACTGTCCAGGTCTGCTCCCCGTTATAGATCTTCCCTTGTGGTTCTTTGTCTTCTCTGAAGATGTTCTCCAGGACAGACTTACGATGGTGGGCCTCGAGTCATCGCTGGAGACAAAATCTCAAACACCCTCCTTTATCCCCAAACTTTCTCAATCTTCCGGAAAGTTTTCTGGCACTCAGCCAATGATATCACCGGAAACTAATCACAATGTTCGATCGTGGCCAATGGAGTCACTCTGAAACAACTCCATAATGTTTATACCAAATAACATGTAGATCACGTAGCCTCAACCATATTTTGGACATGGCCGGAAACCGGGGTGCTGAGAAGTCTGGCATAGCCCAAATAATCCCCCTTATTTGGTCAACACAGGAAATGTCGGGTCACAGCTCACAGGACAGGTCACGACTTGCAGCAGCCTTCTAACCTGCATCTGTGTTTAGTTATAACTCAACCAAAGTTCCCAGCAAGTTCCCATGCTTGACTCGCATTGTCACGATTGATCTCCCAGCTAATATTGCTATTGTTGTTGTCATTGTTGACCACCCAGCCACACTGCTTTTAATGCATTTCCATCTTTCCTGAGATACTAGACACAATACTCTGGATGTGGTCTCACTGATGTCTTGTGCAACTGGAAAATCCTGTCTTAAATGTCAAATATCATATATACCATATTCTAAAAAGGAGATGAAGGCACTGGAGAGGATCATTATTCCAACACCTATTCATTTTAACCAGTCTAAGCAATAGGATCTGCTTACCCACCTCTAAGAGACTGAGGATGATATCAAAAATGCAAGGACATATATTTTAAGAAACGACGAACAGGCTGAGTCACTTTTCACTTGAAAATAAAAGGCTGAGTGGTGACCTAATAGAGGCTATTAAAATTCTGAAAGGTTTTGCTGAAGTAGATACAGAGAGAATACTTCCTGCTTGTAGGAAAGAGCATAACTAGAGGCCATCTGTATAAGATAATCACTCAGAACTCCAATAGGGAATTCAGAAACACATCTTTAACCAATGCGTGGTACTCACTATCACAGCGAATGGTTGAAGCAAGGAATACAGAGGAATTTAAGGCGAAACCAGACAAGAATATGAGGGAGAAGGGAACAGTAGCAGATGATGGCAACGTTAGATGAGGAAAAACAGCAGGAGACTCAGAGGATCATAAACACGAGCACAGATTGGTTGGGCCAAATGGCCTGTTTCTGTGCCATATAACCGTTATGTATCGATGACATCAAGATAGACAGGAAAGTAGGTTGACAAGAAGAGCTAAAGTTTGTACAAGAAGATTTGGATAAGTTAAGAGAGTGAGACAAAAGATAGGCAGATAGAATCATAGAATCCCTACTGTGCAGAAGGAGGCCATTCAGCCTATCGAGTCTGCACTGACCACAATCTACCCAGGCCCTATCCCCCTAACCCCATATATTTACCCTACTCGTCCCCCTGACACCAGGGTCAATTTACCATGGCCAATCAACCTAACCCGCACATCTTTGGACTGTGGGAGGAAACCGGAGCACCCGGAGGAAACCCACGCAGACACGGGGAGAATGTGCAAACTCCACACAGGCACTGACCCAAGACATGAATCGAACCTGGGTCCCTGGCGCTGTGAGGCAGCAGCGCTAACCACTGTGCCACCGTGCTGTCCCAATAATGTGGGAAAGTGTGAGATTCTCTACCTTGGCAGGGAGAATAGAAAAGCAGTGAACTTCTTAAATAGAGAGAGACCGCAGAACAGGGTGGCACAGAGGGATCTGGATGTTCTGGTCCATGAGTCACAAAAAGTTAATATGCAGATGCAGCAAGTGATGAGGGTGGCAAATGGAATGCTGCTGTTTATTACAAGGTGGGTAGGGTATAGTATACAGAGTACTGCAGCTGTACAAGGCTTTGGTCAGACCACATCTGGAGGACTTGGTCTCCTTTTTGAAAGGCATACGTAATTGCATTAGAAGCAATTAGGAAAAGGTTCACTGGAGTCATCCCTGGGCTGAAGTGCTTAGCTTAGGATAGGTTAGACAGGTTGGACCTTTACCTACTGACGTTTAGAAGAAGGAAAGGTGATATTGTTGAAACATATAAGATCCGGAGAGGACTTGATAGAATAGATACTAGGAAGATATCTCCTCTGATTGGAGAGACTACGACTGGTTTAAGAATGAAATTTCCCTTTACAGGTGCAGATGAGGAGAATTTCTTTTTCTCTGAGGTTCATTAGGTTGTGGAATTTTCTTCTCCAGGGAGAAGTGCAGGCTGTTAATGATGAGCTGAGGGATATGTGTGAAAACATGAATATCATAGTCATGAATACGATTGCGGAAAGCCCATTTGGTAATGGGGTGTGTGTGTGTGTGTATGTGGAGTTGTAAAAGAGAATAAAGTGAGTTTGTGAAGAAGCTAGACTTGCGTCATTTTTTATTACTGGACTGCAACTGGGAGGCTAAACATTGGGAGCAGGGGATGGTTGCAGTTAACCCATTCCTAACACAGGCTTGATCATTGAATTTATTCAAGAGCTGTTTTAGATAGATTTTTGATTGACAAGAGAGTCAACTTTATAGGGGGCAGACAGGAAAGTGGAGCTGAGACCACAATCAGATCAGCCAAGATCTTATTGAATGGCAGAACAGGCATGAGGGGATGAATGGCCTACTTCTGTTCCTACATCCAATATGCCTATCTCCTATATAAGCCTACGTACTATCTACTCCAATTCCAATTCTCTTCCTGCACCTAGTGGTGCACTAAGGCAGACTTTTGTCTGTTTCCATAGCTAGTAATCCCCAGGTCGCTAGTCTGTTGCCAGGGGCTTATAGCTTGAGGGGCGCCACTCTGCATCAAGCGTGGCTGACCAGAAGTCTCTCCCACTCTTACCGCCAGCCATTGGTGTGTTTGGAAGGGTTTGCAGGTTGACACTCAACCAGTTTGACTGCATTCTGAATGCACCTTCCTTGGCCATCTAATCCTGGGGTGGGACTGAAGCCCAGAGTTTCTGGCTCAGAAGTAGGGACGCTACCCACTGCGCCTCAAGACTGCCAATGTACTATATAGCCTTGCTGTTAATGCATGTCTGAGAACAAGGAAACATTGAAACTTTAGGATTAAATCTTTATTAAATCAAGAGAATTAGATAATAAAACTCAATCCTTTCACTGCAGTGTGTACGAGATATAGGTATTAATTAAAATGTAATTATTCACTTAACTGTACCTGGGGAGGCGATGGCCTCAGGGTATTATCGCAAGACTATTAATCCAAAAACTCAGCTAATGTCCTGAGGATTCGAACCTGAAGACCCAGTTCAAATCCTATGATGGCAGATGGTGGAATCTGAATTCAATAAAAAATATCTGGAATTAAGAATGTACTGATATGAAACCATTGTCGATTGTTGGAAAAACCCATCCGGTTCACTAATGTCCTTCAGGGAACGGAATCTGCCATCCTTACCCGGTCTGGCCTACATGTGACTCCAGAGCCACAGCAATATGGTTGCCTCTCAACTGCCCTCCTTTTTTAACCATTCCTTATACACTCAGTCCATGGGACCGCAAAAAAAACATTAGTTCTACAGCGAATGCTACTTGTCCATTCTCGAGTCCCTTGGACCAAGATTGAAGGTAAAATAGCCTGAGACCCAAGAGCTTTCATAGACACCAGATAGATTTGATTTTGATTTGATTTATTGTTGTCACATGTATTAGTATGCAGTGAAAAGTATTGTTTCTTGCACACTATACAGACTTTTGAATGGACCTACCTCGCTATACTTACTGTTCATAGAGAAGGAAATGAGAGAGTGCAGAATATAGTGTTACAGTCATAGCTAGAATGTAGAGAAAGGTCAACTTAGTATGAGGTAGGTCCATTCAAAAGTCTGATGGCAGCAGGGAAGAAGCTTGAGTCGGTTGGTACGTGACCTCAGACTTTTGTACCTTTTTCCCAACGGGAGAAGGTAGGAGAGAGAATGCCCGGGGTACGAGGGGCCCTTAATTATGCTGGCTGCTTTTCCGAGGCAGCGGGAAGTGTAGACAGAGCCAATGGATGGGAGGCTGGTTTGCATGATGGATTGGGTTACATTCATAACCTTTCGTAGTTTTTTGCGGTCTTGGGCAGAACACCCACAGAAGGTAGTAGGGGCGACATTGCAATGCGAGCTAGGTCCATTCAAAAGTCTGACAGCAGCAGGGAAGAAGCTGTTCTTGAGTCAGTTGGCACATGACCTCAGACTTTATATCTTTTTCCCAATGGGATAAGGTGGAAGAAAGAATGTCCGGGGTACGAGGTGTTCTTAATTATGCTGGTTGCTTTTCCGAGGCAGCGGGATGTGTAGACAGAGTCAATGGATGGGAGGCTGGTTTGTATGATGGCCTGGGCTACATTTACAACATTTTGTAGTTCCTTGCAGTCTTGGGCAGAGCAGGAGCCATACCAAGCTGTGACACAACCAGAAAGCATGCTTTCTATGGAGCATCTATAAAAGTTGGCATACGGTCCAGTTGTTTTAAAGTCAGATCCATGGACCTCCTCAAACTGGAACTTCAGCAAGAGCCAACCCAAAGGACTTCCATGTCATTGAAAATAAATAGGAACACTCCAGGTCCATTAAAATCAGAATTGAGTGAAGTTAGAATCAGGACAATGAAAGCTTCCCAACTTGACCTGGGACGTGGAGCTTGTACCAAGCTATCTCCCTCAAGTGCCTGTCATAAATCAAGAAGAGCTGGATTACAATGAGCTATGAGGAGCATTTACATTGTTTTGGGATTGTGGTAACTGTCAGAAATCAACTTCCAGATTATTCTTGAACATTCCCACAAGAGATTCATTAGTAATGATAGAATTGTTCGTGCTCACACACTGCAGGCAAGCCACAAAGGAACATAATGCACCACTAACCATATGCTTTATACCACTTGAGCTTTATCTAATTCTTACCTTTTTCATTTTAGTGAGTCTGATAGTTACAAAGAAAGCACACGGGACATATTTTTTTATCCCTCTTGTGGCATGCACCATAATTCATTTGAAACTTACGTCGCTTGTGAGTTATTGGTTCAGCCCACTCATGGGATACATTCATACCCAAGGGTCCTCATAATGTTTCCATTATGGAGCCAGTGCTAGTCTCGGCACGGAGGTGAATAGGAAGATAGATGAACTTGACATAAAGGTTGCTGTGTATTGCCTTGTACAGGAATCACCTACAAGATTATCATTGATTACATCTACTGCCGTGAATAAGCAGTTGATGTTTCCTTGCTGCTTCAGGTTCCATCTGAGTCTCAGGCAGCACAGTGATAAAGCCGAAGAAATATTATAGTTTTGACTTGCCGCGCAGGTGGAATTATAAAAGCTCCAGTTATTATGCTTTTCACACATGCTGAGGTCCTTCCTTTGTATCCATTCCAAGCACAGAACTGACATCAAAGGGAGAGCAGCTCTGAATAAGCAGTACATCACCGGCTGCATTCTGAATGACGATACAAGGGAGGCACGGTGGCACAGTGGTTAGCACTGCTGCCTCACAGCGCCAGGGACCCGGGTTCAATTCCCAGCTTGGGTCACCGTCTGTGTGGAGTTTGCACATTCTCCCCGTGTCTGCGTGGGTTTCCTCTGGGTGCTCCGGTTTCCTTCCACAGTCTGAAAAACGTGCTGGTTAGGTGGATTGGCCATGCTGGATTCTCCGTCAGTGTACCCGAACAGGTGCTGGAGTGTGGCGACTCGGGGATTTTCACAGTAACTTCATTGCAGTGTTAATGTAACTCTACTTGTGACACTAATAATAAAATTGTTCCTGAGATGGGGGGAATGCTCATCTCAACAATAGACTACCCTTGTGGGTTACACAGCACAGAATGTCTAGAATGATGATACCGGGCCAAAGGATTTAAATGATGAGGATGGGCTGCATAGAGTGGTGTAATGTTGCACTCTCAGAGACTTCATCAACGTACAAAAAGGGATTTATTTAGCGATCTTTAGTTTTCAGCTAATTCTAAAATATCTCTGCCGAGGAGAACTCCTCCCCCTGTGGTGGTTCCCCACTCTGAGTCCCGATTGGTCACCCAGGCCAGATGACCCTTACTCTGCCGTGTTGCCCTTCAGGGGACAATCACCACAAATGGGCTTCTATTTCTTTAAGTATGGAAGATCAAGGGGTGATTTATTTGGGGTGCTTAAGATGATTAAAGGATTTGATTGGGTGCTTAGAGAGAATGGCTGAAGGAATTCAGAACAAAGAGGGCATCAACTTAAAGTTAAAACTATTCCGAGTGAAATCGGGCAGCATGTCTTCTCACGAAGGGTAATCTAAATGCCGTTGAGACTGGGGAGGACGTCAATTGAAAATTTCAAAACTGAGATTGCTATCGTTTTGTCAGGTTAAGGTAATAAATCATGGAAATCATAAAAATCCTACAGTGCAGAAGGAGGCCATTCAGCCCATCAATTCTGCACCGACAACAATCCCACCTAGGCCCTATCCCCATAACCCCACATATTTACCCTGCTAATCCCTCTAATCTACACATCCTGGGACACTAAGAGGCAAATTATCATGGCCAATGCACCTAGCCAGCACATCGTTGGGCTGTGGGAGGAAACCCACGCCGACATGGGGAGACCGTGCAAACTCCGCCCAGTCAGTGACCCAAATTGGGAATTGAACCCTGGTCCCTGGAGCTGTGAGGCAGCAGCGCTAACCACTGTGCCACCTTGCCAACCCCGCAGAACCAAAGTGGGTAGATGGAGTCAAGACATACATCAGCCATGATCTAAGTGAATGGTAGAACAACTTTGAGGGGCTGAATGGCCGACTCATGTTCCCGTGATGATTGGACCAGATACAATGACTGGAATCCCATGGCTGGGATTCTTTGGTCCTGCTGCCCTGAATGGAGTTTGGCTGAGCACCAAGTTCTCCATTCTCGCCGGCAGTGGTGCGGGTCTGGAGAATTCTAGCCAACAATCCAAGTGGCTGCATTCGCTGTCAACACTGTGCATGTGCAGTTGGACTGTTTTAGTGCCCAACATAATTGCATTGGCGAACAGCGAACTTAATTGTGCCTGTCAATGTAGCTACAATATGCCCTTTCTTAGAAATGTGTTGGCAAAGCTTATTTAGAAGATAATTTGTATCATCGTAGCTGTCACATCCCTGGGACACTCGAATTAAGAAGGCTTGATGTTTTCTATTTAGTTTTGAATGATATTGTCTGGTTGATCTCAGCAGAAAACATAACAAAGAGCACTCGAGTGATTCTCTCATTCAGAAATCATATTCCTTCTCGCTCAGTACCTGAGGATGAGACAATCCCCGATCCTACTTCTCTCCCATATCAAAAGAAGTAGGCACCTGGCAAAAAATAGTTTTTATTCAGGAATGCGGGTGAGAATCAGTTCTGCAATTAAGGTTGCTGACTGTTTTAAATAAATCAGAGCCATATCTAAGTAAATCCAAGCCTCGCTGTCATTGGTATTGGTGACCATCTGGCATCAGCAGGAGAAGTCTAACAACATCAGGTTAAAGTCCAACAGGTTTATTTGGTAGCAAAAGCCACTAGCTTTCAGAACAGGCTGTTCCTTCGTCAGGTGGGTGGGAGTTCTGATCTGTTCCGGACAGCCTGTTCCGAAAGCTAGTGGCTTTTGCTGCCAAATAAACCTGTTGGACTTTAACCTGGTGTTGTTAGACTTCTTACTGTGTTTACCCCAGTCCAACGCCGGCATCTCCACATCAGCAGGAGACACAGTGGGGGCGATTCTCCCAGGAGACATCATGGGAGGCATTTCGCGAGTCTCCCAGGCCATGTTTTTTGATGTAATCAGCGTTGCGCTGGAAATCAGGGCGAGGCTAATTATCATACTGAAATTGACATTTCCATATGATTTGCGAGCTCGGGACGTTATTCTCCGGGCTCGCTAGAGGTTCCCGCCAGCGGGGATTACAACTGATCCCCATCAACGGTGACCAAGCGTGATCGCTCCGCTGGTAGGGACAAAGGCCGTTGAGGCCATCCCAGAAAGGGGGTGCCCCTTTGGTAGTGCCAGCCTGGCACTCTGGCACTGCCCACCAGGCACCCTAGCATTGCCCATCCACCACTGGGCAGTGCCAGATGGGTGGAGCCAGAGGGGACAGGGCCTACGGGGCAGGCTGGTGGGGTCATGGTGGGGGGAGACCTGCTGTGCACTCTGCTATAGGGTCAGTGGAAGAGGGATGGAGGGGGCAATTGGGGCTGCACATGGGCGGGGAGAAACGGGACTGCACATGAGGAGGAGATCAGGGCTGCACATGAGGGCGGGGGGGGGGGAGGCGTTTGGGCTAGCAATAGGGGAGGGTTGACCCGGGGTGGGTGTGGTGAGCCAGAGATGGTCACCACTATGGGTACTTGTACATATGTTACTCTTGTTACTGTTGGGGTTAGGGTTGGGGTGTTCCACCTGTTATCATTGTTTATGTGGCACACTCCATTAGGCTCCGCCTTCTTACAGGAGTATAAAGGTCACTGCTACTTCCTAGTAACCCTTAGTCTGGGATAGTATTGTTAAGTAGTGTGCTCCAATCTTGTTGTGAATAAAAGCCTTTATTCCCGGGTACGTCCTAGCCTCCCGTGTGAATCAATCGCGCATCAGTGGGGGAGTCGTGTAGGCCAGCGATCAGGGGAGGTGGGCAGGGAAGCCAGCGATCAGGAGAAGGAGGCCGGTGATTGGGGTTGGGGGAGGGGGGGGGGGGGCGGGGGGCAAGTGACAGACTGACAGATCTGATCGGTGCATGCACAGTGGCCCGCTCAGCGCTATGCATGCCGGCCTCTTGGGCAGCATGTGGCCCCACTCCCCATCCCCCCACACCACTTACTGGTGTGAATCCCCCTGAGGCACTCTGTGGAGCAAGAGTGCCAAAGATACGTGAAACTAAGTAATGCCCAAAAATAGGACAGGAAAATCCCCCGTTTTCTGTTGTGCACTGAGTGGGAATCATCCCCATCGTTTCCAAGCGACCTCCAGCAGTCATTCAAAAATGAAATAGAAAATTTCAAGTTCATATTTCGCAGTATTAAATAGCAATATGCCTTGTTGATTAACACCATGCAATAATAAACTCCCTATCCAAAAAAAAGAAAGGGGCGGATTTCTCCGGCCGCGCTGGTCTAAAAGCCAGAAATTCCTACCCGACTGTCAATGGGGTTTCACATTGTCCGCAACGCGCTCACTATAACTCCAATGGTGGGCGGGATGGGAGCATTCCGGCCAAGGTTTCCCAAGTTAAAGCATTTCATCACAAAGTCCAAGTCAAACAAAATGAAGGAAACAAAAAGTTAATTTGTAAATACAGTAAATATTCAGCCAAGCTGGACTCGATTAAACTATCCCAACGTGGCAGATATGATGGGTGGGATTCTCCGGTCTTGTCCATGGTGGGACTTGGTGGGCATGGTGGTGCGAGCGAGAATGGAAAATCTGACGTTCCAGCCAAAATTCCCATTCACTGGCAGCTGGAAAATCCCAGCCGTGAACGAGGACCGAAGATTTCGGCTGATGATTCATGTGATCTTCGAAAGAAGCTTTGCCAACACATTTTTGAGAAAAGACATTTTGCATCTGTATTGAGAAGTGTTGTTAAGTTCACTGTGCCGGTGCAAGTATATCACAGAGTAAAACAGTATAACTGCCCATTCGGAGCGTTGACAGCAAATGCAACCACTTGGAAAACAGGAATGTTGTATCTGGTCTAATCATCACAGGAACATGGGCACATGAGTTGCCCATTCAGTACCTCAAACTTGTTCTGCCATTCACTTCAATCATGGCTGATTTGTACCTTAACTCCATCCACCCAGCTTCGTTCTGTAATCTTTAAGAGCCACTGGGTTGCTCGACTACCACTTCCACGGAACGGGGGGGTCCACAGATTGTGCTCTCCACCCTGCCTCAGGGCACTATATTATGTCAAAGGACCTTTGGGGTGGTGTGACTCCTTTAAGAGGCGATTCTTCGCGGGCCACATGACTGGGCTGGAACCAATGAAGCGCGGGTGGGTGAACTTTGGCCAATCAGGAGTGAGGGCACATATCCCCGTGGCTGAAAGTTGGCAGAGCGAGTTGGAGAGTTGTTGGGAACAGACATGTGTTGTTGTGTTGCAAATCCTTCAGTTACAAATAGTTCCTTCTTGTCTTATACCTGCCATACCGAGTTGCCTCACAACCCCAATAAACATCTGGGTCAAGCCCCACCTCATAGAAACCCTGCAGTGCAGAAGGAGGCCATTTGGCCCATTGAGTCTGCACTGACTCTCTGACAGAGAGCCTTACTCAGGCCCACCTTCCTGCCCCATTCCCATAACTCCGCATATTTACACAGCTAATCCTCCTAACCTGCACACCTTGGGTTACTCAGGGAATCATAGAATCCCTACAGTGCAGAAGAAGGCCATTTGGCCCATCGAGTCTGCACCGACCACAATCCCACCCAGGCCCCATTCCTGTAATCCCACATATTTACCCTCCAATCCCCCATTTTTGGATTGTGGGAGGCAACCGGAGCACCCGGGGGAAACCGACACAGACACGGGGAGAATGTGCAAACTCCACACAGACAGTGACCCGAGGCCAGAATTAAAACCGGGTCCTGACGCTGTGAGGCAGCAGTGCTAACCACTGTGCCACCGTGCCACCCATGACTTCTACCTCAGTCACGTTGAAAAAGGGGGCCACAACATGACGAAAACTGCACTTTTCAGCACTTCTCTCTATTAAATTAATCAACCTTTGGAAAGAACGTTGAAGTTAGAAAACCTTTTGATTAAATGTAATAAAAGATTGGAATGGAATTGTGTTTGTGGCACAAATTCTGAAGTAATTAAGACAGACAGGGTCTGTATGTTTTTGTGTCTATTTGTACAGATCAGTGCTGGGGAGCCAAGCTACTGTTTAAAAAAAGAAATATAGATTTGGTGGTCGCAGTAATTTCACCGTGGCTGCCAGAATGATGTACTGCAGTACTTGCACAGAAAAAGATATAGCATCAATCATTACAATGCTTTCTTAAACAACGAAAGGCATGTAAATGACTACTCGGGAGTCAATAGTGCCTATAACATTTAATTGAACGATGCCTTGAGCGTTGGTACATTCAGTACCATTGCATAATTCATCTCGTTCTCACCACTTACTAAAATAACATAGAAAGACCAGTAAGAAATGAAAATATGAATCAAACACCACTAATTAACTTTGATGTGATGACTCGGAATAAATTTTCATATGCATCTGTTGCAGTTTATTCAAGGATTTCTTCTGTTGAGGTCCGCAATCCCAATTAACATCTTGATTTTTTAATTCATTCGTGGGACATGGGCGTCGCTGGCTGGCCAGCATTTATTGCCCATCCCTTGTTGCCCTTGAGAAGGTGGTGGTGAGCTGCCTTCTTGAATCGTTGCAGTCCACACACTGTGAGTTAACCCACAATGCTGTTAGGGAGGGAATTCCAGGATTTTGATCCAGTGACTGTGAAGGAATGGCGATATATTTCCAAGTCAGGATGGCAAGTGGCTTGGGGGGGAACTTGTAGGTGGTGGCATTCCCAAGTATCTGCTGCCCTTGTCCTTCTAGATGGAAGTGGTCGTGGGTTTGGAAGGTGCTGTCTAAGGATCTTTGGTGAATTGCTGCAGTGCATCTTGTAGATAGTACACACTGCTGCAATCAATCCTCATAGGTTCACCCTTTAATAGAGGGTGAGCTATTCCGGATCTGACAGTGGTGGGCATCGATAAGGATGAGATGGGTAAATTTCTAGAGCTGTTGTCCTTTGACAGCTCTTCAAATTTTCCCATCTTACCTGCGACAGTTTCTGACAGGGCCAGAAAAGGCCAACCATAGAATCATGCAGTGGTTACAGAACGGAAGGAGGCCATTTGGCCCATTGTGTCTGTGTTGGCTCTCTTCAAGAAGAGTCCATCTGGTCCCACTCACTCATCCTTTTGTTTTCTCTTCAGCTAATTATGCAACTCTCTTTTGTAAGTTGTGATTGAACCTGCCTCCACCACACTCTCAGTCAATACATTCTAGAACCCAACCAGGTTATGCGCAAGTGTTAGAAAACAAAGGTAGTTTTAAAGAATTTTTATTTGTATTTGTAAATATTAGAAAGATAGTTCTCTGTGGGTTTAATTTAGTGTTTCTGGGCCTGGAAGGGTAAAACCTCTAGTTTGATTCATACTGGACAAAGGTGTTTGTATGTGGAGGGCTTGTATGTGCAGTTCCAACTGTGTTTCCATTGTGCTTAGAAAGGGCTACAGCATGAAGTGTCAATAAGCTAGCAGTTGTTTCTTAGCAACTGGGGTTTTTATAAGGTAGAACAGGTTTTAAGTTTTAGTTTTAGCTGGATATACTGGAGTTGAAGAAGGACACCAGGGAGTGAACATCTCTCAAATCTGCCAGAAGAAAGACGGTTCAGGAAGGGAGCTGCAAAGGGACAGTTTTCCCAAAGAACTAGTCACTGTCCAGATAATCAGGGAATTGGGACAGAAATAATTTCTCAAGATGCTGAAATTAAGAGAACAGAGACTGATGCATTGTTCAGAAGAATTGAAGGAAGAGTAAGCAAAGTGTTTAGAGTTAAAGTCACAATTGCAATAACCAGAATTAAACTGGAAAAACACAGACTTCAAAGGTAAATCAAAAGTTTGATGCCATTTTAATAGAGTCTGGGAATCGAAAGTTAAAGCAATTGTGGACAGTTTGTACAGCAGTCAAGAGAAAGAAATCCTAAAATGGATGGTCTAAAACCTGATACTGGATTTGCTAGAATAGAAGCTTTTTAAAAAAGTGTCATTTGGAATACGTCAACTGGATTTTGGAATGCAAACCACTAACAAAAATCCTTTTCTTTAAAGAAGATTTTAAAGCATGTTTTTGGGAGTGGAATTTGGAAAATCTCATGTGACAATCATGTGGCGGGACTCTGTGGAGAAATTCACAAACAGTAGCTTGGGTTCAGAGTGGAATGTGTGTATTTGACCACAACCAATCTGTGTGCTTAAAGGGACTTGGTACCAATGAGATCATTGTACCTCAAGATGTACTTTATAACATATTAACCTTAAAATCTATGTGCATTTGTGAAGCTAAGGGGAAAGTAAAGGGGTACTGTATCAAAATCCAACTTTTCATGTGTAATAAATGCTTTTTTTCTTGTTATTAAAACAAATTAATGGTCCTTTGACTCTCTTCCTCCATGTTTTAAAAATCAATAAAATAAAAATCACGGTCTTTTGAGCCAGGGTTCCATTCTGGGATCTTCCCGTCCAAGTGTAGCATCAACTGGAATCAGTGGCACAGTGGTTAGCACTGCTGCCTCACAGCACCAGGGACCCGGGTTTGATTTCCGGCTTGGGTCACTGTCTGTGTGGAGTTTGCACATTCTCCATGTGACTGCGTGGGTTTCCTCCGGGTGCTCCGGTTTCCTCCCACAGTCCAAAAGACGTGCTGGTTAGGGTGCATTGGCCATGCTCCCTCAGTGTACCTGAACAGCGGCCGGAGTGTGGCGACTAGGGGATTTGCAGAGTAACTTCATTGCAGTGTTAATGTAAGCTTACTTGCGACACTAATAAATAAACTTTAAAACTTCAAACAGTAAGAAAGCTATTCCTGTTGCTTCTATTGCCAATCATTTTAACTCGGTGACCTTTGGTTCTTGCTTTTTCTACCAATGGGAACAGTTTCTCCTTATCTACCTTGTCCAAATTCATGATTTCAAACGTGTCTATCAAGTCTCCTCTCCACCTTCTCTTGTCCGAGGAGAACAGCCTCTGCTAAGCCCCATTATCATTCTGGTAAATCAGCATTTCACCCAGTCCAAGTTCCGGGGGTCACGGTGGCACAGTGGTTAGCACTGCTGCCTCACAGCGACAGGGATCTGGGTTCGATTCCCGGCTTGGGTCACTGTATATGCGGAGTCTGCACACTCTCCTCGTGTCTGCTTGGGTTTCCTCCCACAGTCTGAAAGACATGCTGGTTAGGGGCATTGGCCATGCTAAGTTCTCCTTCAGTGTACCCGAACAGGTGCCGGAGTGTGGCGACTAGGGGATTTTCATTGTAACTTCATTGCAGTGTTAATGTAAGCCTATTTGTGACAAGTAAATAAATGAAGAAAAAACATATATGCTTCCTAAGATGTCGTGCCCAGAACTGAACAACATACTTCCGATGAGTAAAGCTAAAACTTTATATAGAGATTTCTATCTTAATGTAATTGCCCAAGGAGTCACTTTCTCCTTCAACCGTTGGTAAAATATTACAAGAGACAAAAGGTGAAATCATTAATAAATGCTGGAAATAGGCACAAAGTGGGCAGAATTATCCAGTTACTTGTCCACCGATGTCAGCACGACACATTGAGATTTGTGCCTCACTTAAATTTGATGGTTATCTATCTGTGTGACTTACACTGGTAACTAGACAGTGGTGATGGGGAGAGGCGGGGGGTGATGGGTACTGGGTTTTGGCAGGTCCAAAGCCAATTACTGGGGGCCTGCACCCTTTAAAGGGGAAGTGCACATTCAAGGAGCTCAACTGAAGGCTGTTTGTGGACGGGAAATCCAGAAAAAAAACTGACTTGGAGTTTGCCAATGTGTCCTGCAACTTTTCTTAAGAAAGAATGGAGGAGGAAGGTTCGATCATTTTCCCACAAATGGGAGCAGGTAACCCTCCACACTTCTAAAACAATTATTCCATGAGATGTGGGCATCAATGGAAAAACCTGCCTAATAGCCCTTGAGATGAACATGTTGTGTTAGTCTGGAGTGACATGTAGGATGGGGCGGCACGGTAGCACAGTGGTTAGCACTGCTGCTTCACAGCTCCAGGGACCTGGGTTCGATTCCCGGCTTGGGTCACTGTCTGTGTGGAGTTTGCGCATTCTCCTCGTGTCTGCGTGGGTTTCCTCCGGGTGCTCCGGTTTCCTCCCACAGTCCAAAGATGTGTGGGTTAGGTTGATTGGCCATGTTAAAATTGCCTCTTAGTGTCCTGGGATGCGTAGATTAGAGGGATTAGCAGGTAGAATATATGGGGGTAGGGCCTGGGTGGGATTGTGGTCGGTGCAGACTCGATGGGCCGAATGGCCTCTTTCTGTACTGTAGGGTTTCTATGATTTTCTATGATGAGGATGCATGGGTCAGATGCCAGATCTCTTCCCTAAAGAGCATTAATGAACCAGATGGGTTTTTACAACAATCGATGATAATTCCATTGTTAAGAAACTATTACTGAGACTATCTTCATATTCTAGGTTGATAAATTGAATTTAAATCCTATCAGCTGCTATGGAAGGATTTGAACCCATGTCCCTAGTGTATTAGCTTGGGCCTCCAGAATACTTGTCCAGTGACAATACCACTCTGCCGTGGTCTCCCCCTGTTATCCCATCTTGGTGCAAGTTGGTTGATTGTGCAAGTACCTAAAGTTTGGCCCCGCAGAGTGCAAATTGAATGACTTGACCTAAGCAATAAAGTAAATGGAAAAACAAGTGTCTCACAGCTTGGGCTAATATATGCTGAGGATGTCAGTACTTTACTTAAGGGAAGGATAGACCATCCTTAACTGAACTAGCTTACAGGTGACTCCAGTCTTACACAAAATGTGGTTGAGTCTTAAGTGCCCTCTGAACTGATATGGCACACCGCTCAGTTGTATCAAACTGTCCATCACCATTTGAAGGGCAGCTAAGGATGGGCAATAAATGTCATATCTCGGAAATGTTTTTTTTCAAATAAGAGAGATGGAAGCACACGGAAGTCCCAGGCAAAATAAGGAGCAAAAAATATATTTTGTTTAATGGAAAAATATAGCTTTCCCTTTTGAACTATTTCACCAGCGGTTGAAAAGGAAGGTAACTCCATGCATGGTTACCACTGGTAGCTAATCACATTCCGAATCCTTTGAATTATTTTCCCAAATTTATTCCGGAAACATAGAAACTAGAAACAGGAGTAGGCCATTTTGATCATGGCTGATCATCGAATTCAATATGCTGATATTCTCAGAATACATTTCTCCTACCGGGTCTCCTCGGCATTTGCTTTGGGCAGCCAGATGTGAAGTGGATGCACAGTGATGCTATCAGACAGCCAGGCAGCCGAGGGATTCTCTGGAGTGTGTCAGATCCACATGGTTGGGACTTCCATTGATGCAGGCTGGGGTTTGAATGCTTATTGCAAAGCTTAAATAAGATTTATAAACTAAATGCAAAATAAAGAAACAGAGCAGTGAGTCGTCAGCTTCTGCAAGAGCAAGATAAATTAACATTTTGTAAGAATTAACATGGTATTTAGTTCCACCGAAGGTCTTTATTCAAATTATTTTTCTATTTTAGATGTTGCCGGCACTCTTTAAACCTGTTATTATTTCATACATCCATTTGCATCTTCAAATGTATATTTATTTTCTGCACTGGATAAAAGCAAATTACTGCGGATGCTGGAATCTGGAACCAAAAGGGAAAATGCTGGAAAATCTCAGCAGGTCTGGCAGCATCTGTAAGGAGAGAAAAGAGCTGACGTTTCGAGTCCGGATGACCCTTCGTCAAAGATTTGATCCTTTGACAAAGGGTAATCTGGTCTCGAAACGTCAGCTCTTTTCTCTCCTTACATATGCTGCCAGACCTGCTGAGATGTTCTAGCATTTTCTCTTTTGGTTCATTTTATGCATGTTGACTAAAAGGACACAATGTACTTCTTTGGATGGAATGTAAATGGTTTATGGAGTTTAGACAGTTACAAGAGAAAACAACTCAATTCCACCTTCTTCTGTCAGGAAAAAAGAAACAGAGGTCTGAGATTAGGGACCAACTGACCCAAGAACAGCTTCTTCCCTGCTGCCATCAGACTTTTGAATGGACCTACCTTATATTAAGTTGATCTTTCTCTGCACCCTAGTTCTGACTGTAATACTATACTCTGCACCCTCTCCTTTTCTTCTCCCCATGTACTCTATGAACGGTATGTTTTGTCCGTATACCGCGCAAGAAACAACACTTTTCACTGACACATGTGACAATAATAAGTTAAATCAAATAATTGACCATGAGGTGATGGCAACTTGAGTGCATTTCAAATAATTGTGCCCTTAATCTCACCATCAGTAATGTCAAATGAAACCCGAGGGTTGGAATGTTACCACCGTTCACACGAGCGGGATTTTCCCATCCCGCTGCAGTGAACGGAGATTTGGCTGGGTGCCAAATTCTCCGACTTCACTGCAGCGGGAACATGGCACGAACGACCGGTAAGGTTGCACCCCCAGTGGTTTAAATGACTCTGTGGCTTCCCAAAAGCAGCATTCAGCATCAATGGTACCAGACCCAATCATTAACATTGCACAGTGGGCCTGCCCCAGCATTTATCTCGCCTTCAATAAATCTATTTCCGGTAACGTACTGAGAGGCCAAACAGACTCACTGTCATCAAAATAATCATATAAATGTCACACAGCTCCAGCAATCAAAATAAAACAAAATGCTGGAATGATAAAGCACGCTCGTAAACATCTGAAAGGAAACTGGAGGTTCATATTTTGAGCGAATGACAAATATCACCCAGACTGCACACTTTCCGCACTCTCTTTCAAAGGCTGGTGGATTTTGACTATCTTCTGTTTCAGTGCCAGATCTTCAGCACTTGTAGTTTTTTGCCTATTTCTGCAGCAATGAAATTCTTGTCCACTCTTCCGTTCTACTCATGGAGGGATGGAGGATAATGGGTCGTATAATTGCTTAAAGGCTTGAAACAAGTAAAGAGCATTATGATGAGTGAATAGCTACAGGACAGTTCAGGTAAGAAAATGCCTAGGCCAACAAGGGAGATAATCGACCGAATGCACAGAGTTAGCTGACTGAACAGTAGTAGAAAGCAAAAATAATGGGGGAATATTCTCGTCCCGTCCGCCGCATATATAGAATCATAGCGGGTGGGGGTGGGCGGGGGGGGGGGGGGGGGGGGGGGGGGGGGGGGGGGGGAGACCATGCAAAGGACCTCGGACGGGATTTTCCAGTTTTGGGGCGAGCGCAGTTGGAAAATCCAGCCCAATATTAATGTGTACAGGTATATCTGACTACAATGCTGGCAAAAGCTAATTAAGTAGAATGCTTTATCATAGATTAAGAGAGTCATTGTATCCCTACAGTTACAGAAGGAGGCCATTCAGCCCATCAGGCCTGCGCCATCAACAATCCAACCCAGTCCCTATCCGTGTAACTCCATGCATTTACCTTGCTAGTCCCATTAACACTAAGGGGCAATTTAGCATGGCCAATCAACCTAACCCACACATCTTTAGTTGAAACAAGTATTACATCACATGATTATGATGGACTAGAGGTTAAGTGAAGGCCTACCCTGCACCACCATCAAATACATCACCCCTACCCCCACTGTCAGTATTCTGAAGGGCGTCTTTCACAGAATCAAAGAACCCCTACAGTGCAGAAGGAGGCCATTCGACCCATCCGACAAGAATCCCATCCCGGTCCAATCCCCATAACCCTACCCATTCCCCCTGCTAATCCCCCTGACACTAAGGGGCAATTTAGCGTGGCCAATCAACTTAAGCCACACAGCTTTGGAGCATGGGAGGAAACTGGAGCACTCGGAAGGAACCCACACAGACACGGGGAGAATGTGCAGACTCGACACAGACATTAACCTAAGACTGGAATTGAATCTGGGTCCCTGGCGCTGTGAGGTAGCAGCGCTAACCACTGTGGCACTGTGCTGCCCAAATCAATGTATTTCCTCCGCAACACCCTGGTCCACTCCTCTATCACCCCCAACATCTCATCCCCTTCCCATGGCATCTTCCCATACAACCTCAGGAGGTGTAACACCTGCCCTTTCCTTGCCTCTCTCCTCCCAATCCTTGGCCCGAAACACTCCTTCCAGGTGAAGCGACGATTAACTTGTGC
The DNA here is from genome assembly GCF_964213995.1 of Mustelus asterias. Lineage (NCBI taxonomy): Eukaryota > Metazoa > Chordata > Chondrichthyes > Carcharhiniformes > Triakidae > Mustelus > Mustelus asterias. The sequence goes on from NC_135806.1 coordinate 10,246,607, forward strand.
TTCTTTCGATGTAGTCTTTTGGATTCACTGCTCACAATGAAGTTTCCCCCCCGCTTCCCCCACCACCTCTCCCCACCCGTCCAGTGGGGAAGACCAAACAGAGACTGGATGACCATTTTATGGAACACCTCCACTCAGTCCATAGGCACGAGTGCAATCCTCCGGTCACTTGCCATTTGAATCCACCTACTTGCCCACACTTCTGTCCTCGCTCGGCCTGCTGCAATGTCCCAGTGAAGCCCAACTCAAACTGGAGAACTGACGCCTCATATTCTGATTGGGCACTTTACAGCCTTCTGGACTCAACATTGAGTTCCACAACTTCAGACCATGAACTCTGTCCTCCATCTTGATGTGCCCTTTTTTGTTGCCAAGTGCCAAATTGTATCTTCATGTTTTGCTTTCTCATGAACCTGTCCTTTATTCTGCCATTAATACTTACTCTAGACCAATGCTTTGTCTCTTTACCACAACCATTACCATGCCCTTTGCCTTATGTACCATGGCATCTTTGTTATTTAATCTCTCCCATCTTCTAATCTACCTCTGACACACCAGTGTAAAACCTGTCAAGTTTCTACCTCCCTTCAATTCCAAAGAGGAGTCGTAATGGACTTTTCTCTCCATAGATGCTGCCAGGCTTACAGCACTCTCTGATTTTATTTTAGATTTCCAGCCTCTGCAGGATTTTGCTTCAAGTGACTTTTGCTTCATGTGACTTTTAAGGGGCGTCTTGACAAATACAAGAATAGGATGAGAATAGAGCGATATGGTCCCCGGAAGGGTAGGGGGTTTTAGTTCAGTCGGTCGGGCAGCATGGTCGGTGCAGGCTTGGAGGGCCAAAGGGCCTGTTCCTGTACTGTAATTGTCTTTGTTCTTTGTTCTAAGTGCAACAGGCCTGATGCTAAATACTGGGACGTGCTCGGCAGAATGACGTAAAGCAAACATGAAACAGGGACCTGGAGATAAGGGAACTATACTGAAATGGAAGATGTCAGTTTTAGACCAAGTAAGAATAGATGAGGTTCAGGATATACCACATCCTGTGACCAAAGTAAGCATGATATAGTAAAAGTAGATGGTTGGAATTTTACATGCCTCTGGGTGGGTTGCGAGGTCAAGGGGTGTGGGCATAAAATAAGGTGCCATGATGGCGGCTCTGTGCCCATTCTTTACCTGGTGCCATTGGGATTTTACTTATGCCAGTGTCAGGTCACTTCTATGCTCCTGGCTCTATTGACGTCCTTAAGTGGCAAATTAATTGGCCAATTATATATCTCCGCTTGCTGCTACTGGGTTTTTACTGGCTGGGGAAGTGTCAGGGTCAAGTGTCCCACTCCTCCAAGTAAAACCTGGTGCCTTCATTGCTGGGCTAGTGGGAGGGTACTTCCTGTTTGTTCACCCAAGGTTCCTTCCCCAACCCTAGGGACTCCCTCCATCATTTTCCCCCTCCATCCTGATAAATTGGCCCCCATCCCCTTTGCCGAGGTCTGTTATCCTGACCCTGGCGAAATCCTGAACTTACTTTTCAGTCTGGATCCATTGCACCTCTTCTTCAGGAGCTACCTGTAATCCCAGCAGTGGCCAGGGCTTCTGGTGGCGCTGCTGAGACTAGAAAGCTATCAGCCAGTTAATTGGCCAGCAACTCTTAGATGCAGCCGTTGAATTGCTACAGGGTGACTCAACCAAGTGAGATGGCTCAGCCAGGGACCTCTGTGTAAAATTAGTTATAGAAAGTTATAGAAACCCTACAGTACAGAAAGAGGCATTTCGGCCCATCGAGTCTGCACCGACCACAATCCCACCCAGGCTCGACCCCCATATCCCTACATATTTACCCACTAATCCCTCTAACTTACACATCTCAGGACACTAAGGGCAATTTTTTTTTTAGCATGGCCAATCAACCCCCGCACATCTTTGGACTGTGGGAGGAAACCGGAGCACCCGCAGGAAACCCACGCAGACACGAGGAGAATGTGCAAACTCCACACAGACAGTGACCCAAGCCGGGATTCAGGCACATATGTACAATACGTGTACCTTGATGTGTATACGAGACTACAAACTACCTAGTGGGATGCAAACCTGGATTCCCAAATGGCTCTCCCTATTTGTCAGTATATTAATTGCATGTACAACTCATGTACTCTCTTTAAATAATAACCTATTCTAGATGTATCATCATCCCATGGGTTTCCAATTATATGAAATAACTAAAGGATGGAATACAGTATATAAAACCCAGCAAAGATCTATATTTGATTTGGTTTGATTTGATTTATTATTATCACATGTATTAATATACAGCGAAAAGTATTGTTTCTTGCGCGCTATACAGACAAAACATACCATTCATAGAGAAGGAAAGGAGAGAGTGCAGAACATAGTGTTACAGTCATAGCTAGGGTGTAGAGAAAGATCAGCTTAGTGCGAGGTAGGTCCATTCAAAAGTCTGATGGCAGCAGCGAAGAAGCTGTTCTTGAAATGGTTGGTATGTGACCTCAGACTTTTGTATCTTTTTCCTGATGGAAGAAGATGGAAGAAATGTTTCAAATTTTCATAGAAATCATAGAAATCATAGAAACCCTACAGTGCAGAAGGAGGCCATTCGGCGCATCGAGTCTGCACCGACCACAATCCCACCCAGGCCCTACCCCCGCATATTTACCCGCTAATCCCGCTAACCTACGCATTTGAGGACTCTAAGGGGCAATTTTTAACCTGGCCAATCAACCTAACCCACACATCTTTGGACTGTGGGAGGAAACTGGAGCACCCGGAGGAAACCCACGGAGACACGAGGAGAATGTGCAAACTCCACACAGGCAGTGACCCGAGCCAGGAATCGAACCCGGGACCCTGGAGCTGTGAAGCAGCAGTGCTAACCACTGTGCTACCGTGCCGCCCTAATGTGTAATCATTCTTGACATAAATAGAGGGACTTATTGTGAAAGTACCTTCATTGCATGGGTCACAGCATAATGGGGCGGCACAGTGGTTAGCACTGCTGCCTCACAACGCCAGGTACCTGGGTTCAATTCCCAGCTTGGGTCACTGTCTGTGCGGAGTCTGCACGTTCTCCCCGTGTCTGCGTGGGTTTCCTCCGGCTGCTCTGGTTTCCTCCCACAGTGCGAAAGACGTGTTGGTTCGGTGCATTGGCCATGTTAAATTCTCCCTCAGTGTACTCGAACAGGCGCCGGAGTGTGACGACTAAGGGATTTTCACAGCAACTTCACTGCAGTGTTAATGTAAGCCTACTTGTGATACGAATAAATAAACAACAGTTTTTGGTGAAGATTCACTCCCACCTTCTCAAGGCCAACTATGGATGGATGTTTAATGATGTGGAGATGCCGGCGTTGGACTGGGGTAAGCACAGTAAGAAGTCTCACAACACCAGGTTAAAGTCCAACAGGTTTATTTGGTAGCAAATACCATAAGCTTTCGGAGCAATGCTCCTTCGTCAGATGGAGTGGTCTCTGTTCTCAAACAGGGCACAGGCACAGAAATCAAATTACAGAATACTGATTAGAATGCAAATCTCTACAGCCAGCCAGGTCTTAAATGTACAGACAATGTGGGTGGAGGGAGCATTCAACACAGGTTAAAGAGATGTGTTTTGTCTCCAGACAGTACAGCTTGTGAAATTGTGCAAGTCCAGGAGGCAAGCTGTGGGGGTTACTGATAATGTGACATAAATCCAACATCCCGGTTTAGACCGTCCTCATGTGTGCGGAACCTGGCTATCAGTTTCTGCTCAGTGACTTTGCGCTGTCGTGTGTCGTGAAGGCCGCCTTGGAGAACGCTTACCTGAAGATCCAAGGCTGAATGCCCGTGACTGCTGAAGTGCTCCCCCACAGGAAGAGAACAGTCTTGCCTGGCGATCGTCGAGCGGTGTTCATTCATCTGTTGTCGTAGCGTCTGCATGGTTTCCCCAATGTACCATGCCTCGGGACATCCTTTCTTGCAGCGTATCAGGTAGACAACGTTGGCCGAGTTGCAAGAGTAGGTACCGTGTACCTGGTAGATGGTGTTCTCACGTGAGATGATGGCATCCGTGTTGATGATCCGGCACGTCTTGCAGAGGTTGCTGTGGCAGGGTTGTGTGGTGTCGTGGTCACTGTTCTCCTGAAGGCTGGGTAGTTTGCTGCGGACAATGGTCTGTTTGAGGTTGCATGGTTGTTTGAAGGCAAGAAGTGGGGGTGTGGGGATGGCCTTGGCGAGATGTTCGTCTTCATCAATGACATGTTGAAGGCTCCGGAGGAGATGCCGTAGCTTCTCCGCTCCGGGGAAGTACTGGACGACGAAGGGTACTCTGTCCACCGTGCCACCGACCTCCTCAGAAGACAAACACGGGACACGGAGCATTGCTCCGAAAGCTTATGGTATTTGCTACCAAATAAACCTGTTGGACTTTAACCTGGTGTTGTGAGACTTCTTACTGTGGATGTTTAATGTCAGCCTTGCCTGCAATGCCTGTTTCTGAAGAACGAATAAAATCAAGATAAATTCAATGCTCCCAGCGGTGAGTGACACTCAGGGGAACAGATCAGTGGGAAATCACGGCAGAGCATTGAAGGGTTGTTGGTCTGGTCATCTCTCATTTACTGACAGAACACAGATTGTTCAGCTCTGATGCAGTGCAGTTGGCCCCATTGAAGACCCAGGGAGCATGGAACCAGTGTGTGACAAACCTCCACAAAATCTACTGATTTTAGAACAGCAACTTGCATTTAAATAGCACCTAGAAGGCAGTAAAATGTCTCAAGACTCTTCACACAATCATAGAACATAGAACATTACAGCGCAGTTCAGGCCCTTCGGCCCTCGATGTTGCGCTGACCAGTGAAACCAATCTAAAGCCCCTCTAATCTACACTATTCCAATATCATCCATATGTTTATCCAATAACCATTTGAAAGCTCTTAATTTTAATCGTCATTAAACAAAATTTACCCACTGAGCCTTGGGTGGCACAGTGGTTAGCACTGCTGCCTCACAGCGCCAGGGACCCAGGTTCAATTCCGGCTTCGGGTGACTGCCTGTGTGGAGTTTCCATGTCGGCGTGGGTTTCCTCCGGGTGCTCCGGTTTTCTCCCACAGTCCAAAGATGTGCAGGTTAGGTGGATTGGCCATACTAAATTGCCCCTTAGTGTCCTAAGGTGTTTAGGGTAGGGGGATTAGTGGGGTAAATAGGCGAGGTTAGGGGAATATGCTTGGGAAAATGCTCTGTCGGAGATTCGGTGCAGACATGATGGGCTAAATGGCTTCCTTCTGCACTGTAGGGGTTCTATAAGGAGCTGCCAGGGACAGTTGGATATAGAGGTAGGTTTTAAAGAGCATCTCAGAAAGAGAGAGATCTGGAGACCAAAAGAGAAAATGCTGGAAAGTCTCAGCAGGTCTGGCAGCATCTGTAAGAAAGAGAAAAGAGCTGATGTTTCGAGTCAAGATGACCTTTTGTCAAAGAGAGATCTGGAGAGAGAGTGAGGCAGGGATGGACTTTCAGAGGTTAGGGCCTGGACAGCTGAAGGTACAACCATGAATGGTGGAATGGTTAAAATCGTGGATATGCAAGAGGTCGGAGTTCAAGGAACTCAGGGATCTTGGAGGGCTTTAGGGAAACATCATAGAATTGACAAAGGGGTCATCTTGACTCGAAACGTCAGCTCTTTTCTCTCCTTACAGATACTGCCAGACCTGCTGAGATTTTCCAGCGTTTTTTCTCTTTTGGTTTCAGATTCCAGCATCCGTAGTATTTTGCTTTTATATTTATTTTAACATCATAGAACTGTTATGTTCAATTATATATTTCCAAATCTTTAATTCAACTGACTAAAATGCGTCAGAGATGCTGTCCAGTGTACTGACTGACAGAGCGCCGAGTGCTAATGGATAACTGCGGGTCAGTCCTTTGAAATCTTTGCTGTGAAATGTAATCCCGCTGCCTGCTGATTGGCTAATCTGCACGCAACATGTCGCATTACTGTGCAGTGAGCCGCATGTTAAACCCTTGTATCAATATTGTAATGGTCAATGGGCCAACACAATGATTAAATATTGATTGCTTTGCTCTTTTAAAAACTTACTTTGTGTCAGGATGAATTAACCAGTTTGTATCAATATGGTACCGTGGGAACTTTTTTTCTCATGAACTTCACTTTGCAATGCAATGAAATACAAACAAGTTGGTTCTGATTTTACTGATATTTTATAGGATCATAGAGTCCCTACAGTTCAGAAGGAGGCTATTCGGCTCATCGAGTCTGCATCGAAAACAATCCCATGTAGCCCCACGTAATCCCCCTGACGCGAAGGGGAAATCCCACCCAGACCTGTTCCCCAAGTAACCCCAAGTATTTACCCTGCTAATCCCCCTAACCTACACATCTTGGGACACTAAGGGGCAATTTAGCATGGCCAATCCACCCAACCTGCACATCTTTGGAGTGTGGGAGGAAACCGGAGCACCTGGAGGAAACCCACGCAAACACGGGGAGAACATGCAAACTCAACACAAACAGTGACCCAAGCTGGAAATTGAACCCGAGTCCGTGGCGCTGTGAGGCAGCAGGGCTAACCACACTGCCATTATGCATTGTGACAAAGTTTTAGTTTATTTATTAGTGTCACAAATAGGCTTACATTAACACTGCAATGAAGTTACTGTGAAAATCCCCTAGTCGCCACACTCCAGCGCCTGTTCGGGTACACTGAGGGAGAATTTAAGCATGGCCAACGCACCTAATCAGCATGTCTTTTGGAACTGTGGGAGGAAACCAGAGCACCCGGAGGAAATTCACGCAGACATGGAGAGAAAGTGCAGACTCCGCACAGACAGTGACCCAAGCCGGGAATTGAACCGGGGTGCCTGACGCTGCGAGGCAAGCAGTGCTAATCATTGTGCCACGTTGCCACCCTGATGCTAATATTCAGTGCCAAAGACATCGGGAAAACTCTGACTGATAATGACCTTCATGCGATTTTCACATTTACCTGATTGGATTGGGCAAAATCGGCTTGCAAACGATTGGAGATTCTGGTGTAATTATTGCGTAAGTGAGATTGAGAAAATTCTGAGCCTTTATTTCAAGGGTCGTACTCAGTCTAATTCTGTTGCATTTGAAGGCCACAGAGTAGGCAATTTTTCTCAATGCTGAGAAACATTGTACTGTGACAGAAAGAACATTCCAATATCACACATTGAGAATTTCTTTGTTCATTTGCTAATTGAATTCTCAAACTCTTGTTACTTAGTAATGGCAACACAGAACCATTCTTATTGGTAACAAATTATACACCAACGACAACAATGGAAAACACACATTTCAATTGGATGTATTCATTATTGGAACAAATGCTGCCTTAAATTTATTTTACATTGCAAAAACATTTTGTTTCCAAAACAAGGAACACTTTTTTGCTGAGCAATCAGATCAAATAAAAATAAATTATTCAACAAGAATACAAGAAAACGAGGTTTGGAAAACCTATCTGAAATCTTCTTTGTGGTTGCAATTATATGCAGTCAGTGGACAGTTTGTGTGTTGTTTGTATTCTGCAAATTACATAATCGGTGTTGTTGTGTCTCAGGAAGCCATTTGGCCCATCTTGTCTCTACCTGCAGGGGCAATTTATCTGGTGTCATTGCTCCTGCTTTCTCCCCACAGCCCTGCACATTCTTCCTTTCCAGTTAGTAACCCAATTCCCTCTTGGATGCCTCAATTGAATCTTCCGTCACCGCACCCTCATAGAATCCATAGAATCCTACAGTGCAGAAGGAGGCAGTTCGGCCCATCGAGTCTGCACCGATCACAATCCCATCCAGGCCCTATCCCCATAACCCCATGCATTTACCCTAGCTAGTCCCCCTGACACTAAGGGGCGATTTAGCATAGCCAATCCACCTAACCCGCACATCTTTGGACTGTGGGAGGAAACTGGAGCACCCGGAGGAAACCCACGCAGACACAGGGAGAACGTGCAAACTTCACACAGACAGTGACCCAAGCTGGGAATTGAACCCAGGTCCCTGGTGCTGTGAGGCAGCAGTGTTAACCACTGTGCCACCATGCCGTCCCCTCAGGAGGTGCATTCCAGATCCTAACAACTTGGTGCGTGAAAACCTTTTTCCTCATGTTGCCGTTGCTTAGACCATAAGACCATAAGACATAGGAGCAGAATTAGGCCATTCGGCCCATCCAGTCCGCTCTGCCATTCAATCATGGCTGATATTTTTCTCATCCCCATTCTCCTGCCTTTTCTCCATAACCTCTGATCCTCTTATTAATCAAGAACCTATTTATCTCTGTCTTAAAGACACTCGATGACCTTCTGCAGATAAGAGTTCCACAGATTCACACTCTCTGGCTGAAGAAATTCCTCCTCATCTCTGTTTTAAAGAATCGTCCCTTTATCCTGAGGTTGTGTCCTCTGGTTCTAGCTTTTCCTATTAGTGGAAACATCCTCTCCATGTCCACTCTATCCAGATCTCGCAGTATCCTGCAAGTTTCAATAAGATTCCCCCTCAGACTTCTAAACTCCACTGAGTACAGACCCAGAGTCCTCAATCTTTCCTCATACGACAAGCTTTTCATTCCAGGGATCATTCTTGTGAACCTCCTCTGGACCCTTTACAAGACCAGCACAATATGGGGCCCAAAACTGCTCTAAATGGGGTCTGACCAATGCCTTATGCAGCCTCAGAAGTACATCCCAGCTCTTGTATTCCAGCCCTCTCAACATGAATGCTAACATTGCATTTGCCTTCTTAACTACCGACTGAACCTGTGCGTTAACCTCAAGAGAATCTTGAACAATGACTCCCAAGTCCCTTTGTGTTTCTGATTTTCTATGTATTTTCTCATTTGGAAAATAGTCTTTACCTCCATTCCTCCTTCCAAAGTGCATAACCTCACACTTTTCCACATTGTATTCCATCTGCCACTTCTTTGCCCACTCTCCTAACCTGTCCAAGTCCTTCTGCAGCCCCCCTGCTTCCTCAACACTACCTGTCCCTCTACATAGCTTTGCATCATCTGCAAACTTAGCAACAGTGCCTTCAGTTTCTTCCTCCAAATCGTTAATGTATATTGTGAAAAGTTGTGGTCCCAGCACTGACCCCTGAGGCACACCACTAGTCACCAGCTGCCATCTTGAAAAAGACCCCTTTATCCCCACTCTCTGCCTTCTGCCAGTCAGCCAATCCTCTATCCATGCCAGGATCTTACCCTTAACACCATGGGCACTTAACTTATTTAACAGTCTCCTATGCAGCACCTTGTCAAAGGCCTTCTGGAAATCTAAATAAATCACGTCCACTCATTCTCCTTTATCCAACTTCCTTGTTGCTTCTATCGTGAACTACATTAGATTTGTGCCCTCTGACTCTTGATCCTTCAATCACTGAGAACAGTCTCCTCATATCTTATTCTGTCCAAACCTCTCATGGTTTGGAACACCTCTCTCGAATCCTTTCAACCTTCATTTCTCCAAGATAGAGAGGTGCAATTTCTCCAATCTTATGCAATGTTAAAGGGACATCTTGACAGATACATGAATAGGCGGGGAATAGGAGGATATAGACCATGTAGAAGCAAAAGGTCTTTAGAATCATAGAATCTACAGTGCAGAAGGAGGCCATTTGGCCCATCGAGCCTGCACCGACAACAATCCCACCCAGGTCCCATTCCCGTAACACCACATATTTACAGTCTTAATCCCCCTGATGCTAAGGGGCAATTTAGCATGGCCAACCGAACCCGCACATCTTTGGACTGTGGGAGGAAACCGGAGCACCCGGAGGAAACCCACGCAGACACAGGGAAGAATGTGCAAGCTCCACACAGAAAGTCACCTGAGACTAGAATTGAATCCGGATCCCTGGCACTGTGAGGCAGCAGTGCTAACCACTGTGCCACCATGTCACTGTTAGTTTAGAAAGGCGTCATGTGTTGGCACAGGCTTGGTGGGCTGAAAGGCTTGATCCTGTGCTGTTCCTTGTTTTTTTGTTGAGGTTTCTCACCCCGAGAACCATTCTCGTGAATGTTTGTTGCACCCTCTCTAATGCTTTCACATCTTTTCTAAAATGCGGCTCCCAGAACTGGACGTAATTCTCCAGTTGAGGCTGAACCTGTGTTCCATATAAGTTGAACCTAAATTCTTTGTTTTATTTTACTCCATGCCTCCATTAATAAAGTCTAGGATGTTGCACGAACATATGAACATATTAAATAGGAGCAGAAAAAGGCCATTTGGCCCCTCCGCCATTCGATAAGATTGGGGCTGACCTGTTTGTGTTTCAAACTGCACCTTCCCACCTACTCTTTGATTCTCTTGCCGAACAGGGATCTAACTAACTCTGCCTTAAAAATATTCAGTGACCCCCACCTCCACCGCCCTCTGAGGCAGAGGGTTCCAAAGTCACACAACCCTCTGAGAGAAAAAAGTTCTCCCCATCTCTGTCCTAAAAGGATGACCCCTAATTTTAAAACAACCCCCCCCTAGTTCTGGACTCACACACAAAAGGAAACATCCTTTCCACATCCACCTTGTCAAGATCATTCAGAATCTTACATTCTTTAAACAAGAAAACCCAAAACTCCAGTGGGGACAAGCTCAATCTGCCTGATCTTTCCTCACAAGACAGTCCACTTATTCCAGGTATCAGTCTAGTAAACCTCATCGCAACCACCTCCAATGTATTTACAGTTTTCCTGGAGACCAAAACTGCACAGTATTCCAGATGTTCTCTGATGCACTATCAATAAGGCGAAAGACTACCGATATGCCAATATAAGTGTAGGCTTTTATTCACAACAGAATCAGGAGCAGATCCCAACAATTAACCGACCTGGACTGAACAAGGGGGAGGAGACAGCCACCTTTATACTAGGTGCTGAGGGGAGGAACCAAACTGGAAGGGGATGTGTCCAGGTATGACAAACACACACAACGGTGGTCCATATAGGACAAAGGCACAACTGAGGTCCACCACATTCACCCCTTCCTTTTAAAAAAACAACACGGGGGTGAAGCGGAAACAATATCACAAGTCCAGACGAACCGGTGGCTTGATCCGTCGTCGCGATCGTCGTAGTGCAGGTCGCAGAGTCGTCCGAGCAGGGAGCGATGTCGGCCCAGGCTCCGTACAGTGAGCGTCGAGAGAAGGCGCTGGGTGGTGTGAAGCGGACCGATCCGTCGTCCCGTCCAGTCGTCGGGTACTGCGTGGCGACGGCTCCGGCGACTCAAGCAAGCTGTACATAGGGGCGAGAGGAATGGGCTGTGGCCCTGGTGGCGTATGGGGAACAGTGGGAACCGGAGCTGGGGGGTGGGGGGCTGCAACAGGCTCTGGGCACACTACATTGGGGACAGGGACTGAGGGAGGAAGAGGCGTAGCAGTCTCCGAATGGACGACACCAGGGACCGTGGGGCGGAAGGACGTGGTGACCTCCGGGGCACCCGCGGGTGCCAGGTCACGGACAGAAACCGTGTCCTCCCGCCCATCAGGGTACGCTACATAAGCATATTGGGGATTAGCATGGAGCAGTTGGACCTCCTCGACCAAGGGATCTGCCTTATGGGTCCGGACATGCTTCCGAAGCAGGACGGGTCCCGGGGACATCAGCCAATCCGGGAGCGAAGTACCCGAGGAGGACTTCCTGGGAAATGAAAACATCCGCTCGTGAGGGGTCGTATTGGTCGCTGTGCACAAGAGTGACCTAATGGAATGTAATGCGTCCGGAAGGACGTCTTGCCAACGGCTGACTGGAAGGCCCCTAGACCGTAACGCTAATAGAACGGCCTTCCAGACGGTTGCGTTCTCCCGCTCTACTTGACCATTGCCCCTGGGGTTATAGCTAGTGGTGCGGCTGGAGGCAACGCCTTTGGCGAGCAGGTACTGCCTCAGCTCATCACTCATGAAAGAGGACCCACGGTCGCTATGAATATAGGCTGGGAAGCCGAACAGGGTGAAGAGCTTGTTCAGGGTCCGAATCACTGTAGCCGTGGTCATGTCCGAGCAGGGGAAGGCAAAAGGGAAACGTGAGTATTCGTCAATGATATTCAGGAAATAAACATTGCGGTTAGAGGAGGGGAGGGGGCCTTTAAAATCAACGCTAAGGCGCTCGAACGCGCGAGTAGCCTTTACAAGGTGCGCCCTACCTGGCCGGTAGAACTGCGGTTTGCACTCAGCGCAGACCCTGCATTGCCTGGTAATCGTCCGGACTTCCTCAAGGGAGAAGGGCAGGTTACGGGACTTGACAAAATGGAAAAATCTGGTGACACCCGGGTGACAGAGGTCGTTATGGAGGGACTGTAGCTGGTCTAGTTGGGCACTGGCACATGATCCACGGGACAGGGCGTCTGGGGGCTCATTGAGCTTCCCAGGCCGGTACATGATGTCATATCTGTAGGTGGAGAGCTCAATCCTCCACCGCAAGATCTTGTCATTCTTAATCTTGCCCTTTTGCCTGGTGTTAAACAGGAAGGCAACTGACCGCTGGTCCGTAATTAAGGTGAATCGTTGGCCCGCGAGATAATGGCGCCAGTGCCGGACGGCTTCCACGATGGCCTGGGCCTCCTTCTCGACCGAGGAGTGTCGAATCTCAGGGCCTTGTAGGGTCCGGGAAAAGAAGGCCACCGGACGGCCCCTCTGGTTAAGGGTGGCAGCTAGGGCAAAGTCAGACGCATCACTTTCCACTTGGAATGGGATGGATTCGTCCACAGCGTGCATCGCGGCCTTCACGATGTCCGCTTTGATGTCATCGAAGGCCCGACAGGCCTCCTCCGCCAGGGGAAAAGAGGTCGATTTTAGGAGCGGACGGGCTTTATCTGCGTAACGGGGAACCCACTGGGCATAATAGGAGAAGAAGCCCAGGCATCTCCTCAGTGCTTTGAGGGTAGTAGGGAGGGGAAGCTGCATAAGGGGACGCATACGGGCTGGGTCGGGGCCAAGGACACCATTTTCTATCACGTACCCAAGGATGGCGAGGCGGCGTGTCCGGAAAACACACTTCGCCTCATTGTATGTGAGGTTCAGGAGAGTGGCCGTACGAAGGAATTTTTGTAGGTTGGCATCATGGTCCTGCAGGTCATGGCCGCAGATGGTGACGTTATCCAGATACGGGAAAGTGGCCTGTAGTCCGTGCTGGTCCACCATTTGATCCATGGCCCGTTGGAAGACTGAGACCCCATTGGTGACACCAAAGGGGACTCGGAGGAACTGGTAGAGGCGGCCATCCGCCTCAAAGGCAGTGTATGGGCGATCCTCCGTGCGGATAGGGAGCTGGTGGTAAGCCGATTTCAAATCGATCGTTGAAAAAACCCTATAGTGCGCGATGTGGTTGACTATGTCCGCGATACGGGGAAGAGGATATGCATCTAGTTGGGTATACCTGTTTATGGTCTGGCTGTAGTCAATCACCATGCGGTGTTTCTCCCCCGATTTAACTACGACCACTTGCGCCCTCCAGGGGCTGGTGCTGGCCTGGATAATCCCTTCCTGGAGCAAACGTTGTACCTCGGACCGAATAAAGGCCCGGTCATCCGCACTATAGCGCCTACTCTTGGTGGCTATAGGCCTACAATCCGGGGTGAGGTTATCAAATAACGGGGGGGGGGTGATCTTGAGGGTCGAGAGACTGCAGGTGGTGCGCGAGGGGCGCTGCAGTGACGGTGCCTTGCAGACGGAGAGCGGGGGATAAGGGCCATCATACTGCAGGGTGACGCTCCTATGATGGCTGAGGAAATCTAACCCCAGCAGTACAGCTGCGCAGAGTCGCGGCAGCACGAGGAGCCGAAAACGCTCGTAGACTGTGCCCTGTACCGTCAGCGTCACCAAGCAGCACCCGAGGACCTCCACTGAGTGAGACTTCGAGGCCATGGAGATGGTCTGGCTCCAGGGTCGCACGGGAAGGGCATATTGACGCACTGTGCGAGGGTGTATAAAACTTTCCGTGCTCCCACAGTCAAACAGGCAGTTTTCTGCATAACCATTTACCTTGATCTCCATTATGGACTTGGAGAGTTGATGTGGCTGCGACTGGTCCAAGCAAATCGATGCCACTGTTGAATTAAAGAAGAATCCATCTTCGTCGCCGTCTGATGACGTCACGGATGAAGCTTCCTGCTCAGCTTGCCTTGATGCCAGTCTCAAAGATGGCGACTCCCGCACTTCCGGTGACCGCATCAAAGATGGCGATTCCCGCACTTCCGGTGACCGCATCCAAGATGGCGATTCGCGCGCAGCCGCCGCCTGCATCAAAGATGGCCGCGCCCTCGGAGCACACATGGCTCCACGAGTCTTCAGAAGCGGCTTTGCTCTGCAGACTTTAACAAAGTGGCCTAGCTTACCGCATCCGGAGCAAATCGCGTCCTTTGCCGGGCAGTGACGCCGAGGGTGCTTAGGGAGGCCACAAAAGTAACATTTGGGCCCTGCTGGAGCAGCCGTCGCAGTGGAGCCGTCGGTGGAACGGGATCCAAGGTAAGACCCGAGATTATGGGAGGCTGCTTCTAACGTTTCAGCCATCGTGGCCGTTTTCCAGAGGTCTAGGTCATCTTGTTCCAGCAGACGCTGCTGGATGTATGTAGACTCAATGCCCGCAACGTAGGCGTCGCGGATCAGATCCTCCGTGTTCTGAGCTGCTGAAACAGCCTTACAGTCACATGCTCGGGCGAGGACTCGCAGGGCGCGCAGAAATTGGGCGCACGATTCTCCTGGCTGCTGTTTGCGGGTAGTTAGGAGGTGTCTGGCGTAAACCACGTTAGGGCTCTTTCGGAACTGCCCTTTTAGGAGTTCGATAGTGTCCGCGTAAGTAGCAGCGTCCCGGAAGATTCCATAGACAGTTTCGCTTACCCGGGCGCGGAGCACGTGGAGTTTAGCAGCGTCGGTGTCGATGGCCGTAGCGGTGTCGACGAATGCTTCGAAGCAGTCCAACCAATGATCAAATTTATCAGAGGTTCCAACCTCTTGAGGGTCTAAAGCTAACTTGTCGGGTTTTAGAAACTGCTCCATACTAGTAACTGTTGTGAATAAAATTGATGCACTATCAATAAGGCGAAAGACTACCGATATGCCAATATAAGTGTAGGCTTTTATTCACAACAGAATCAGGAGCAGATCCCAACAATTAACCGACCTGGACTGAACAAGGGGGAGGAGACAGCCACCTTTATACTAGGTGCTGAGGGGAGGAACCAAACTGGAAGGGGATGTGTCCAGGTATGACAAACACACACAACGGTGGTCCATATAGGACAAAGGCACAACTGAGGTCCACCACATTCTCTCACCAATGCCCTGAGTAACTGAAGCATAACATCCTTGCTTTTATTTTCAATTCCTCTCGTAATAAAGGGTAGCATTCCATTAGCCTTCTTAATTACTTGTTGTACCTGCATGTTAACATTTTGTGACTCATGCACTCAAACATCTCGATCCTTCTGCATTTCAGAATCGTGCAGCTGTTTTCCATTTAAATAACCCTCTGCCTTTTTATTCTTCCTGCCAAAGTGAAAAACTTCCCATTTTCTCACATTATTGGGGATCTTTGCCCACCCACTTGACCTATCTATATCCTCTGCAACCTCCTCATTGATTTGATTTATTGTCACATGTATTAGTATACAATGAAAAGTATTGTTTCTTGCAGGCTATACAAAGCATACCATTCATAGAGAAGGAAAGGAGAAGGGACAGAATGTAATGTTACAGTCATAGCTAAAGTGCAGAGAAAGATCAACTTAATATGGGGTGGGTGCATTCAAAAATCTGACAGCAGCAGGGAAGAAGCTGTCCTTGAGTTGGTTGGTACGTGACCTCAGACTTTTGTATCTTTTTCCTGACGGAAGAAGGCGGAAGAGAATATGTCCGGGGTGCGTGGGGTCTTTGATTGTGCTGGCTGCTTTCCTGAGGCAGCAGTAAGTGTCAATGGGTGGGAGGCTGGTTTGAGTGATGGACTGGGCTTCATTCACGATCCTTTGTAGTTTCTTGCGGTCTTGGGCAGAGCAGGAGCCATACCAAGCTGTGATACAACCAGAAAGAATGTTTTCTATGATGCATCTGTAGAAGTTGGTGTGAGTTGTAGTGGACATGCCAAATTTCCTTAGTCGCCTGAGAAAGTAGAGGCATTGGTGGGCTTTCTTAACTATAGTGTTGGCATAGAGGGACCAGGCCAGGTTGTTGGTGATCCGGACACCTAAAAACTTGAAGTTCTTGACCATTTCTACTTCGTCCCCATTGACGTAGACAGGGGCATGTTCTCCACTAGAAAATGTCAATCGATGGGAAGCTCGTTTTGTGATGGACTGTGCTTTGTTCATGATCTTCCTTTCACAACATCTTTTCCTACCTATCTTTGTGTTGCCTGCAAATTTAACGACCATGCCTTCACTCCCCTCATCTAAGTCATTGATACAAATTGTAAAAAGTTGAGGCCCCAGCACAAGCCCCTGTGGGACTCCACTTGTCACATCCTACCAATCATAAAAAGACTATTTATGCATACTGTAATAATCTTAGTGAGAAAAGTCTTCTGTCATCATTACCCTTTGTTTAGAATATGCTCAAAGTGCCACTCAGCAGCGACAGTGTACAGGTCAAGCGTCAAAGTCTCTCGACTGCCAACCTGAGTGGAACCAGCTGGTTTTAAATCCCCCACTGCTCCTTCCCTTTTGGGCGAGCCTCCATTTGCCTAATCAGGGAGCTCGTATTCTATGAGATCCATGGGGAGGTCTATTGATGATCCCCTGTGGCCATCATAACATACTCTCTGTTTTCTGCCAGCCAGCAAATCTTCTACTCAAGCTAATATGTTACTCCCTAAACCACAAGTTCTTATTTTCCACAATAATCTTTGATGATGCGGGAGGGAGTGGCGTGGTGGTATTGGAACTGCACTAGTAATTCAGAGGCTTTGGGCAAGATCTGTGCACCTGGGTTCAAATCCCACCATGGTAGATGGTGAGATTTGAATTCAACAAAAATCTGGAATTCGAAGTCTAATGATGAGCATGAAACCATTGTCGATTATTGTAAAAACCCATCTGGTTCACTAATGTCCTTCAAGGAAGAAAATCTGCTATCCTTAAATGGTCTGGCCTGCATGTAACTCCAAACCAAAAGTTGACTCTTAAATGCCTTCTGAAATGTAGAGCTGTTAGGGATGGGCAATAAATATTGGCCCAGCCAGTGCCACCCATATCTTGTAAATGAATTGAAGAAAAACCTTATCAAATATTCTGAAATGAATTATTCACCATACTCGTGACCTATCCTATTATGATCGATGGTTTATGCACATAGTTTAGAATCGTACCCTTAATGTTATATTGTTTCTCCATGTTCTTCCTACCAAAATATATCACAGTGGAGTCACAGGTGGACAGAGTGGTGAAGAAGGCATTCGGCATGCTTGGTTTCATTGGTCAGAACATTGAATACAGGAGTTGGAATGTCTTGTTGAAGTTGTACAAGACATTGGTAAGGCCACACTTGGAATACTGCGTGCAATTCTGGTCACCCTATTATAGAAAGGATATTATTAAACTAGAAAGAGTGCAGAAAAGATTTACTAGGATGCTATCGGGACTTGATGGATTGAGTTATAAGGAGAGGCTGGATAGACTGGGACTTTTTTCTCTGGAGCGTAGGAGGCTGAGGGGTGACCTTATAGAGGTCTATAAAATAATGAGGGGGACAGATCAGCTAGATCGTCAATATCTTTTCCCAAAGGTAGTGGAGTCTAAAACTAGAGGGCATAGGTTTAAGGTAAGAGGGGAGAGATACAAAAGTGTTCAGAGGGGCAATGTTTTCACACAGAGGGTGGTGGGTGTCTGGGACAAGCTGCCAGAGGTAGTAGTAGAGGCGGGTACAATTTTGTCTTTTAAAAAGCATTTAGATAGTTACATGGGTACGATGGGTATAGAGGGATATGGGCCAAATGTGGGCAATTGGGATTAGCTTAGGGGTTTAAAAAAAATGGTCGGCATGGACAAGTTGGGCCGAAGGGCCTGTTTCGATGCTGTAAACCTCAATGACTCTATGACTCTACTCTTCTATACATTAACTTCATTACCTTCATCAACCTTCTTTGTTACCTCATCAAACAACGCCAGCAAGTTGGTTAGGCATGATTTGTCCTTAATAATTGCATACATCATCCCTCATTTGCCCCAGTGGCTATTGATTTTGTTCAGAATAATCATTTTTAGAATTTTCCCACCACTGAGGTTAAACTGACTGACTTGTAACTTTGTTGTTCGTATCTTTACATCCTTTCTTAAGGGTAGAATATGTTTAATTCTTCAGTCCTTTGGCACCACTCCGAGCCTAAGGAAGATTGGAAAATTATGGTCAGTGCCTCAGCAATTTCTGGTCTCATTTCCTTCCGTATCCTTGGGTGCATTCTATCTGGTCCTGGTAATTTATCAATTAAAGTACAGACAGCCTACCCAATAACTTCTCCTGATCAATTTTAAACCCTTCAGGTGTCTGATCTACCCCCTCTTTCACTGTGACATGTACAGCCTCTTGTTCCTTAGCTAAGGCAGATGCAAAATATTCATTCAATATGTATGGGAATTTGAGAAGCAGACAAGTTAATTACTAAAGAAGACCTTTATTGTAAAATACAAGGACTCAGGAGATACATTGTCATTTGCACAAAGTTGTAAGTTTTAAAGTTTATTTATTCATGTCACAAGTAGGCTTACATTAACACTGCAATGAAGTTACTGTGAAAATCCACACTCCGGCACCTGTTCGGGTACACTGAGGGAGTTGGAGTTGGAATTTATCATGGCCAATGCACTTAACCAGCACACCTTTCAGACTGTGAGAAGAAACTGGAGCACCTGGAGGCAACCCACACCAACACAAGGAGAATGTGTAAAATCTGCACAGACAGTGACCCAAACCAGGAATCGAACCTGGGTCCCTGACACTATGAGGCAGCAGTGCTAACCACTGTGCCACTGATGGGAATGACTGTAATGGGCTTACACAGGCTCTTTTCCATTATAAATGTGGACAAAAGCAATTCATAATCAGAACCACACACAATTCTAACAACCTCAATATGTTATGAATAGTGTATTAGTTAATTTGAGAGTTGGGATTGAATAAATAGCTAATTAGATTTTCACGCAAGTTTCTTCACTTAAAAACACACAGGATGAAATATTAATAGCTTTGCTCTTTGCATAATTACTCCAAGCTTCTTATTGTTGAAGAGGATCATAACCTGTTTCCACGTGTTACTTTTGATTGTCTGTCTTCCGTCTGATTGTTTGAGTGTAGATAAAGGTTAAACAGCTCATTATTGAGAAAATGTATTCGCAAATTGTGCTTTAACCGTGATTTTAAAAAGTATCAAAAACAGAAAATGCTGGAAAATCTCAGCAGGTCTCACAGCATCTGTGGAGAGAGAAAAGATCCAACGTTTCGAGACTAGATGACCCTTCGCAGAGCTTCGCTGAACTCTGATGAAAGCTCCTCCAGGATCGAAACATTGGCTCTATTCTCTCCCCACAGACACTGTCAGACCTGTTGAGATTTTCCAGCACTTTCTATTTTTGTTTCAGTTTCCAGCATCTGCAGTAGTTTCATAGAATCCCTACAGTACCGAAGGAGGCGATTTGGTCCATCAGGTCTGTACAGACCACAATCCCACAGGCAGCACGATGGCACAGTGGTTAGCGCAGCTGACTCCCAGCTCGGGTCACTGTCTGTGTGGAGTTTGCATATTCACCCCATGTCTGCGTGAGTTTCCTTCGGGTGCTCCGGCTTCATCCCACAGTCCGAAAGATGTGCTGGTTAGGTGCATTGGCCGCGCTAAATTCTCCCTCAGTGCACCCAAACAGGTGCTGAAAGTGTGGTGACTCGGGGATTTTCGCAGTAACTTCATTGCAGTGTTAATGTAAGCCTATTTGTGACACTAATAAATAAACTTAAAAAAAACCCCACCCAGGCCCTATTCCCATAACCCCTCACATTTAACCTGCCAATCCCCCTGACACTAGGGTCAATTTAGCGTGGCCAATCAACCTGACCTGCACATCTTTGGACTGTGGGAGGAAACCGGTGCACCCGGAGAAAACCCACGCAGAGATGGGGAGAATGTGCAAACTCCACACAGACAGTGACCGAGGCCGGAATTGAACCTGGCGCTGTGAGGCAGCAGTGCTAACCACCATGCCGCCCTAATTTTGCTTTTACCTTAGTCTTTGAAAAAGTATCCTCTGATAAACAATCCTTCATTTCAAAACAGCACATAATAAGTGCAGATTTAAATTGGATTATAAAATTTTAATTTGTATGGATGGAACAAATATACGAACCTATCAAATTCTCTTTGTGCGTAGGAATGAAAACATTTATATTTTTTTGACTTTTCCAGATATGATTTCAGTCCTGCCTTAATTTGGAAACCAATAAGATTTTTCAGAAATACATTTCAGACAGGGCCAACTTCAATGTTTTCCAATTAACTTCCTCTGACCTATAATTTACATAACTAATACATTGCTCCAAGTCACAACAAAAGATTTAATGATTTTTGAGTTATTTTGGAAATCGCATTTTTCAAATTGATACCAATCTGAGCAATTGGAATGATGGTCCTGATCGCCTATTAATCTTGAAGCTCTGGTTTGCACAATCAATTAATGTGTACACTCCAAGATTAAATATTGAAGTTATCAATACCTTTTTAAAAAATTTATTCTCTTTTTACAGGTTGTGGGTGTCACCGGCTCGGCCAACATTTATTACCCACCTCTAGTTGTCCTTCAGAAGATGGTGGTGAGCTGTTTTCTTGAACAGTGCATTTCCCGCAGGGTGAATCGGGGGTGAATGGCGGGGGTGTGGGGGGCAGTGAATGGGCCATTTAGCCGGCTAATTGTTTGATTTGATTTGATTTATTATCGTCACATGTATTAGTAAACAGTGAAAAGTATTGTTTCTTGCGCGCTATTCAGACAAAGCATACCGTTCATAGAGAAGGAAACGAGAGAGTGCAGAATGTAGTGTTACAGTCATAGCTAGGGTGTAGAGACACTTAGTGCGAGGTAGGTCCATTCAAAAGTCTGATGGCAGCAGGGGAGAAGCTGTTTTTGAGTCAGTTGGTATGTGACCTCAGACTTTTGTATCTTTTTGCCGATGGGATAAGGTGAAAGAGAATATGTCTGTGGTGCATGGGGTCCATCATTATGCTGGCTGCTTTCCCGAAGCAGCGGGAAGTGTAGACAGAGTCAATGGATGGGAGGCTGGTTTGCGTGATGGACTGGGCTACATTTCTCCATTAGCAGGTTTGCACAACTATTGGGTTGCCACTCGTTCTAGGCTGGAATCCGATCGGGGCCAAGGGGGGCGGGTCGTATGAATCCCCATTGCCTTGAAGTCCTGAATTTATTTTGGCCGATACCCCATTCAGTGGGGCATTGGGATTCTGTGGGCAGTCTGATGAGGCTGGGGAATCTCGCCATGTATGTCAGCCAGTGGACAACCCATCAGCAATTGCATGTGAGACCGTAGAATGGTGAGATCAAGAGCTCACTGGATCATGCTTGAGCCAAATGTTTGTAAGAAACATACAATTGGTCCCACTCCTCATAATCCTGTAAATTTCCTTCATGACAGGGTATGGGAGCAAGATGGAGAATTGAGAGGTCAGGCCACTTGTGGTCTCGGATCAGGTATCATATAAAGGGACAAAAACAGAAAAATGCTGGAAAATCTCAGCAGTTCTAACAGTATCTGTGGAGAGAGAATAGAGCCAATGTTTCGAGTCTAGATGACCCTTCATCAGAGCCTTTGTTTCTTTAGTCACTTCACTTTTGCCAGTCCCTATCTACTTTCCTCCCCGCACCCTCAGTCCTGAGAAATGTGGTTAATAACCTGCAGAGTTTTTGCCCGTGATTTGATGCACTCCTCTTTAATTGTCACCAACGCTTTCAATTCATTAAGAAACAATTTTCCACCCCCGTCATGAATGTGTTCCCTGCAGGCCTCCAAATCTGCACTCGGAGTTGTGCATAATTATGATATTGAGTTGACCTGGGCAATTCCACAGGGATTAGCACACGGATTTTCTGCGGTCACACTGTGGGGATGAATTTCTTTGCTTCTCCTCGGCATGAAATCCATCAGTATAAAATCTGACTTCAGCAGTCCATGACAGCAATCAGATGGTCCGAAGCAAAGTCACCCTGTGCAGCTGTTTCCGCGGTGCATTATCCCTCCTTGTCCTCCTCGACCTTACTGCAAGCCTTGACACAGACTGTGGCGCCACCCTCATCCAAAGGCTTAGCTTGGTTCTCCAGAATTGTCAGGATGCCCTCACTTGGTTGTGGATGTGTTGGGTGAGTGTAAGAGGAACACGTTGGTGGCAAAAGCAGATCTGTCGCTATCACTATGCAGCTTAAAGAGCACCATCACATTTCTTTAACTTCTGTGACTCTGAAAGACACTGAACACAGTTAAGTCTGAATTTGTGGACAAAGTGAAGACCTGGCAGAGATCCAGCGATTGGTATAAGTGGAGGGTGTACAAATCATTGCTGCTTCCGCTGCCCACTAAGCAGTCAGAGCGATTCCTGTCCACCATACTAAGGCAGCAAGAAGAGTGTAGACCGAGTGGTTGCTTGATGGCCAGAATTCTCCGGCCATTCACGCCCCGCCACTGCAGCCAGCGAGAACGGAGAACTTGGCGCACAGCCAAATCTCCCTTCAGACTCTGGGTCTATACTCGTTGGAGTTTAGAAGGATGAGTGAAGACGTTACTGAAACTTACAGGATACTGCGAGGCCTGGATGGAGTGGACATGGAGAGGATGTTTCCACTCGTAGGAAAAACTAGAACCAGAGGGTGCAAACTCAGGCTAAAGGGACGATCCTTTAAAACAGAAATGAGGAGGAATTTCTTCAGTGGTGAATCTGTGGAACTCTTTGCCGCAGAAGGCTGCGGAGGCCAGGTCAATGAGTGTCTTTAAGACAGAGATAGATAGGTTCTTGATTAATAAGTGGATCAGGGGTTATGGGGAAAAGGTAGGAGAATGGGGATGAGAAAAATGTCAGCCACGATTGAATGGCGGAGCAGGCTCGATGGGCCGAGTGGCCCAATTCTGCTCTTATGTCTTATGGTCTTATGGTCTTCACTGCAGGGGGACCGGAGAATCCCAGCCATGGGTGAGGTCGGACTGTCCGGCCCGGTGACATGATGACACGGCTACAAAAAGGGTCGTGTAAGGGGAGCATGGGATTTCTCCCCAGAGCACGGACAGAGCGCAAGCAAGGAGTAGCTGCTCAGGCAGAGAATGAAGTCTCGTATGTTCTAGATCCTTGTTCTCAGTGCTAGGGAAAACAACACGTTTACACAGGGGGTGAGCCTGTAGGGTTGGAATGTGTCGGCACCCCATCAGCTGAGTGGTGCCTTCTGACAATATTATAGCCGGTTATGAATGGAAATAATCCTGGCTTGAATTGAGATCTCCACTCAGTTGCCATTTCAAATTCAAGTGTCCTGGCCACTTGGCATCCCTTGGTTTTAAAGTTTATTTATTAGTCACAAGTAGGCTTATATTAACACTGCAATGAAGTTACTGTGAAAATCCCCTCATCGCCACATTCTGGCGCCTGTTTGGGTACACTGAGGGAGAATTTAGCATGGCTAATGGACCTAACCAGCACGTCTTTCGGACTGTGGGAGGAAACCCACTCAGATCCAGGGAGAACGTGCAAACTCCACACAGACAGCAACCCAAGCCAGGAATCGAACCCGGGTCCCTGGCGCTGTGAGGCAGCAATGCTAACCACCGTGCCGCCCTACAGATGCTTTTCACTTGCTACGTGACAGACGTGAAGATGACACTTGCTGCTCAGTAATTTGAAGGAAGGGTGTATTGTTTGAAGCGTAGCGGTGACACTGATGATCCCAAATACGATGTGAGCAGAGCTGAGCAAAAGGAAAACAGATCATCCTTGGGATTCACATCCGCTGGTGTCGATGAAAGGTTTTGCAACTGAGTTGTTTGTGCTGATGTTCTCGGTCTAGACACCAAACAATCGAGAATGTACCTCGGGGGACCAAGCATCCTACCCTTGAAGATAAACCACCTCAAACAAATGCTCTTTCAACTGAAAAGACAGATTGAAAGTAATTGAAGTGTTCACCGCTGCCAAAGCGCTTGAAGCATTCTCTGCTGTGTTGTATCAAACAGGAAGAAGCTGAAAATCCCACACTAGAGAAAGCCTTGACTGGCAGGAGGAATCGGAATGGAATCAACGAAAATTGCTGACGAACTCAGTCTCCTCCAATTTTCAGACCATGAGCTGGATCTGTTGGGGAGTGATAGGCCGGAATTTTACCGATTCTGGGGCGGGCGAGGCTCACAGTAGGGCATTTTCCATTGGCCTCGAGTGGGATCTTACGAGCCTCGGGCAGGTGAGGGGATAGAATTCCAGCAATAATGTGGAAGCCACGCTGGTGACTATATTTGGAACTACTTCCTCATCATTTGCATTGCCTAAGGAGGAAACATGCTCTCACCTGCTCTCCTGCAGTGTGGATCAACTGGTGAACTATTTTTTAATATTATTTATTTGTGGGACATGGGCATCACTGGCTGGGCCAACATTTATTGCCCATCCCTAGTTGCCCTACGAGGGCAGTTGAGAGTCAATCACATTGCTGTGGTTCTGGAGTCACATGTAGGCCAGACCAGGTAAGGACAACAGATTTCCTTCCCTAAAGGACATTAGTGAACCAGATGGGGTTCTCCGACAATCGACAATGGTTTCATGGTCATCAGTACATGCTTAATTCTAGATTTTGTTTTGATTGAATTCAAATTCACAATCTGCTGTGGCGGGATTTGAACCTGGGTCCCCAGAACATTCGCTGAGTTTCTGGATTAATGGTCTAACGATAATACCACTAGGCCATTGCCTCCCCAGTTGGAAAGGCCCAGTGCTGAGGGGCAATTACAATGAAGCCACCCCCTCTTTGGCGTCACGAGCTGAAGGCACAACCCTTGAGGACTGTCACCAACACGGTGTGTAGTGAGTGTTTTAAATCATTTCAGAAGTTTCCTTCATTCTACTTTTAATTCTACCGTCCAACCTCAACTCCCCCACCCACCCACCCTGCAACTCCAGTTCTGCTCGTGTTCGCTCCCCCCCCGCCACCCCCTTAACCCACAACACCATGGCTCTGCTCACACCCTTTCTTCAACTAACGTCAAACCCATCTCGTTGATAGGGTGGCACAGTGGCACAGTGCACTGCCTCACAATGCCAGGGACCCGGGTTCGCTTCCCAACTTGGGTCACTCTCTGTGTGGAGTTTGCACATTCTCCCCGTGTCTGCGTGGGTTTACTCCGGGTGCTCCGGTTTTCTCCCACACTCCAAAGATGTGCGGGTTAGGTGAATTGGCCATGCTAAATTGCCCCTTAGTGTCAGGCGGACTAGCTAAGGTAATGCATGGGGTTATGGGGATAGGGCCTTGGTGGGATTAGGGTTAGTGCAGACTCGATGGGCCAAATGGCCTCCTTCTGCAGTGTAGGATTCTATACTGGCAGGAATTGGAGACTGAGTCACCAGTTGAAGGGGAATGGAGGGGAGAGGAGGGGAGGGGACGGGGAGGGGGAGGGTGGGTGAGAAGTGACGAGGGTGCAAGGAGGGGATGAATTGCGATGACCAGACTAAGGCATACTGGGAATTGTCAGGGGGAGGGGTGCCAGGGGAATGCAGAGCCAAGTCTGATGGTGGAGGGGGACCAGTTGGGGAGAGGTAAATTAATTGGGAGGTTGGGGGGGGTAACTGGCGGTCATGAATGGTCTTTGTCTCCACGTGTGAGTATAATTTGTTCAATATGCCTCCCTGATGATGGTTCCCAACCTCAAGGGCCACATCTACTGGAGTGGAACCACTGCAGGGACATCTGTCTCCTGAAACCCAGCAAGCTCAGTTATATTCCTGTTTATATTTCTTTTTCCCTGGAATATCCTGTTAGAATCTTGTGTGACTGACTTTTTGGAAAGCGCCGTTTCAGCACTTGTCAACTGGGGGATAAATCTTTGATAAGAACATCAGCATCAGTTTGTATCTGTTCCATAGAAACCCTACAGTGCAGAAGGAGGCCATTCAGCCCATCGAGTCTCCACTGGCAACAATCCCAACTGAATCCTATCGCCATTACCCCACATATTTACCCCACTAATCCCATGTGAACATGTGTAATAAATTCTAAATATGTTGTTTAATTTATAAAATTGTTCCAGTTAATATTTTGTTTGTATTGCTTATGGAAAGGTTCCAAATCGTAATGATATTTGATTGTTCTCTTTGCAGTTTGGAGGGTGGTACGGTGGCACAGTTGTTAGCATTGCTGCCTCACAGTGCCAGGGACCCGTGTTTGATTCCTGGCTTGGGTCACTGTGCAAGTTTGCACGTTCTCCTCAGGTCTGTGTGGGTTTCCTCCTACAGTCCAAAGACGTGCTGGTTAGGTTGATTAACCATGCTAAATTCTCCCTCAGTGTCCCCGAACAGGCACCGGAGTGTGACGACTCAGGGATTTTTAAAGTAACTTCATTGAAGTGTTAATGTAAGCCCACTTGTGACACTAATAAATAAACTTTAATCCCTCTAACCAATGCATCCCGGGACACTAAGGGGCAATTTAGCATGGCCAATCAACCTAACCCATACATCTTTGGACTGTGGGAGGAAATCGGAGCACCCGGAGGAAACCCACGCAGACACGGGGAGAGCGTGCAAACTCCACATAGACAGTGACCCAAGCCGGGAATCGAACCCGGGCCCCTGGAGCTGTGAGGCAGCTGTTAACTACCGTGCCGCCCATACTTGGGAACAGTAAGCGGGTAATGCTGTATTTGGGGATCAATTTTATTTTAACTATCACATTTTATTAACAGGCAGCTTTTTCAGAATCCAGGCAACTTCTGCCTGAAAGCTGTCCAAAGAAAAAAACATCTTGCAGCCCAGGCATGCAAACCCTTCATGTTGAGTAAAGCTGGGATGATAAAAATAATTGCTTGCTCTTTGCGTTTTATTATTTGTAGATAAGCTTATCTGTTTTATCGCATTAAGGCCATCATTGGAGGAGGCGAGTAAGGCAGTGGCACTTTCATCCACACATACCACGTAACAAAATAAAGTCATTGGATTGTTGAGGTGATGTAAGTTGATGTAAACTGGGAGTAAATCCAACATAACACAGGACACAATGTAATAGCCTATTAGTTGAGAGATAAGGCAACACGACTGTGACATGGTAGATGATAAGACCCAGGGCTGTGTAATAAATTCTAAACACGTTGTTCAATCCACTTATGGAATTGTTCTGGTTAATATTTTGTTTGTATTGCTTCTGGAAAGGTTCACAATTGTAATGGTGTTTGATTGTTCTGTTTGCAGCTTTGAGGGCGGCACGGTGGCACAGTGGTTAGCACTGCCGCCTCACAGCACCAGGGACCCGTGTTCGATTCCAGTCTCGGGTGACTGTGTGGAGTTTGCACGTTCTCCCCGTGTCTGCGTGGGTTTCCTCTGGGCGCTCCGGTTTAACCCCCACACTCCAAAATGTCATGTATGCTGGGGGCATACCTGTTTAAGAAAACGGGTCAGGTGACCTGGGACACAAGCTCCACCCTGGGTGGAATATGGCTACTTATAGAATCCCTACAGTGCAGAAGGAGGCCATTCAACCCATCGAGTCTGCACCAACAACAATCTCACCCAGGCCCTATCTCCGTAACCCCACATATTTACCCCGCTAATCCCTCTAAGTTACACATCCCCAGACACTAAGGTGCAATTCAGCATGACCAATCCATCTAACCTGCAAATCTTTGCATTAGGCAGTCTTGTGCTGACTGTGCCAGAGAAATGACATGTTAATAAACAGTTCCAGTTACTTTACTTCCACTTACCTCGTAGTCTTTTATTAATCCATATGAGACCTCATACATAATAGAAAGGTTAGGTGGATTGGCCATGGGTTATGGGGATGAGGCCAGGGGATGGATAAGATACTCTGTCAGAGAGTTGGTGCATGGGGATAGGGCCTGGGTGGGATTGTGGTCGGTGCAGAATCGATGGGCCGAATGGCTTCCTTCTGCACTACAGGGATTCTATGTATCTAAAGGGTTAAAAACAGTTTTTTGTGCAGAGAACTGTGTCTGGTGCTGGCAAAACGACATCAGCGAGTCGGGAGCTAGGTAACTAGGCCAATGTAGCCAAGATAACCCAATCTCATGCAGGCCGGTGGGGTCACATAGGCATCACAGGGGCAGGAGCCAGGGAAGAGAAGATATCAAAGACAGCCAAAGGCAACATCACCTGTATCTGGACAACGTTGACGAGCAAAGATCAATGTCTACTCTCGTCTATTTTTAGGTATTTTCCTTCGATCATTTACTTAATGAATACTTGCTACATTGAAATCATAGAATCATAGAATCCTACAATGCAGAAGGAAGCCATTCGGCCCATCAAGTCTACACCGACCACAATCCCACCCAGGCCCTATCCTCATAACCCCATCCATTTACCCTAGCTAGTCTCCCAAACACTCAGGGGCAATTTAGCATGACCAATCCACCTAACACGCACATCTTTGGATTGTGGGAGGAAACCGGAGCACCCGGAGGAAACCCACGCAGACACGGGGAGAATGTGCAAACTCCACACAGACAGTGACCCAAGCCAGGAATCAAACCCAGGTCCATGGCGTTGTGAGGCACCACTGCTAACCACTGTGCCACCGTGCCGCCCTTCAAATCATTGTCTGTTGCCTTTGTGTCTTGGCCCAAGGAATCAGTTAAGATCAGGAAAGCTTACAGTCTCTGATCACCTTGCTACTGTGTTCAGCACTTGTAAATGGGAGAATTCCTGTAGCCTTCAACTACCATGCCATCTTCTGTAATAAACATGAAACAAAAGATTCTGCATCCGGGACTCCCATTTTTGGCACAGAGATTAGGGTGGGATTTTATGGCCTGGCTCGACCCGAGGCCTGACGTCAATGGACATTTCCATTGTCCACCCCTTGCCCGCTCCGATTCCATGGCGGGCGGGTGGTTGAATTCCAGCGTGCAACTCCAAGCTTGTCTTATTGAGATTTCAGCCGGGTTACCTGAGGTGTCTCGAAATGAACAGGCACCTTGAGATATGTGTATCTTTAGGTTTTGCATCGCTCTGGGAAAGAAAAATGAGCAACTGAACTCCCCTGAGGGGAAATGACTTTTCTCATCCCAGATCAATAATTCAGTGTCAATTTTGTTGAGGTTTGTGAGCTTTTGTCTCGTGGGCCCATGTCCAAGAAAGGGGTTTCTGAAGCTTGTTTCCTGAAGCAGTCACACGGCCAACAGAGAGGAACGCTTTGTTCCATCGATTTATACTGGATTTATAAAAGGCCCTCGAGGTGACAGGTATGTGCCTCAGCACAGCGATTCCAATTTCTGACTAGGCAATCCAGTCCTTCAGGCCCTTGCTCCTCATTCATCTTCATTCTTTGACTTTTCATTTGTTGCTTTCTCACATTTGACTTTTATCATATCAATGATTTGTAAAAGTTTATCTTTAAACCTCTTGTCTCAGATGTTTTGATGAAGTTTTGCTTACTCCATGACAAACTTTGAGATAGTCAATGTATAGTTTTTCTTGAAACTACCAGGGCCTATCCCCGTAACCCCATGTATTTACCCTTCTAATCCCCCTGACACTAAGGGGCAATTTGTCATGGCCAATCCACCTAACCTGCACATCTTTGGACTGTGATAAACCTGAAGACACACCTTCCATCATCTCCTCTGCACTGCAGATTCTTTGATTCTATTTATTAAGAACTATTGACACAGACCTCATGGTAAGCACGTGGTTCTATGCACACAGTCTACACTGTGTCTTGCTGTCCTGGGACCTATTGGTTACCTGACCCAGGCATCATGCTTACATCGTCATCATCATCACTGACTCATTAACATAACCATCAACCCTTTGAGAGGGTTGGCTTATGAGGAGAGACTAAGTAGACTGGGGTTATACTCTTTGGAATTCAGAAGAATGAGGGGAGATGTTGTAGAAACATACAAGATTATGAAGTGAATAGATAAAATAGAAGCAGGGAGGTTGTTTCGCTGGCAGGTGAAACTAGAACTAAGGGGCATGGCCTCAAAATAAGGGAGAGCAGATTTAGGACTGGTCTGAGGAGGAACTTCTAAACCCAAAGGGTTGTGAATCTGCAGAATTCCCTGCCCAGTGAAGCAGTTGAGGCTATCCCATTGAACGTTTTTAAGGCAAGGATAGATAAATTTTTGAACAGTAAAGGAATTAAGGGTTATGGTGAGTGGAGCTGACTCCACAAGAAGATCAGCCATGATCTCATTGAATGGTGGAGCAGGCTCGAGGGGCCAGATGGCCTACTCCTGCTCCTTGTTCTTATGTTCTTATGTTCTTTAGTCTACGTGGTCAGCAGATAAAACCTAAATCAGAACACAATGGGCCAAATCTTGAGAGACCGGAAAATCTGCCCAATTTTGAAGATGTGCTTCAGGAGTCTCAGGAAGTGCTGTCATGTGGACTTATGTGGGAATTGCTTTGGGACATTTAAACTTCTGATGGACAATTTTTCAGCTCCCCAGGATCCTCTGCAAAGCTCTCTGAGTTCGAGTGGGAAAAGTTTAAAAGTTCTGATGTGCTTGCCTGAGTAGTTACCCAAGGAATGTTAAATGGATTAAAATGTAGACGATCACTTGGGCCGCTCTGCAACTGACCCCCTCAACTACCCCCAGGATGATATGACATTCCATTCCATTCCATTCAATTCAACTTTATTGTCATTGTATAGTGCATAAATACAAATACAACGAAAAGTGAGTTTGCAGGCTCCCAAGGTACAAAGAAGGAAGCAAGTGCAAGTAGTTATTATAAACTCGTGCAATAGTCATTAAGTGTATACATACATATTGCACAATACCCATCACCTGGGGATATGTTAAAGGATGGAGTTCAGCTGGGTAACAGCTCCGGGGAAGAAGCTGTTTCTGAGCCTGGTCGTACGGGCTCGAATGCATCTGTAGCACCTCCCAGATGGCAGGGGTTGTGGAGGGGGGGGGGGGGGGAAGGGGGGGCAAACAGTCTGTGGCTGGGATGGGTGGGATCTCTGGTGATGCTAAGAGATCTTTGCAGACAGTATTTGTGATAAATGTTCTGGATGGTTGGTAGCTGGGTGCCAATGATGTATTGGGCAGTTTTGAGTACCCGCTGCAGAGCTTTCCGGTCAGAAATGGAGCGACTGCCGTACTGCACCGTAACGCAGTTCGACAAGATGCTCTCTACTGTTTGAGAGAAGCTGGGGACAGATTGGCTCCTCTTTAGCCTCCTCAGGAAGTATAGGCGCTGCTGAACTTTCGTCACTCGGGAGGAGGAGCTGACGGACCATGAGAGGTCCTCCATGATGTAGACACCCAGGAATTTGAAGCTGCAGACCCTTCCCACCTCTACCCCTTTGATGTAAATGTGTCTGCTGCCTCTGGACCTCCTGAAGCCCACAATGAGTTCTTTGGTCTCCTTAGTGTTGAGGGCCTGGTTGTTTCCAGCACTCCACATCACC
Organism: Mustelus asterias; assembly: GCF_964213995.1. Classification (NCBI taxonomy): domain Eukaryota; kingdom Metazoa; phylum Chordata; class Chondrichthyes; order Carcharhiniformes; family Triakidae; genus Mustelus; species Mustelus asterias. Next base: position 10,278,232 of record NC_135806.1, read on the forward strand.
AGATGTTGGACCACTGGATGTTACATCTTTGGGCCTAGTCTGCAGGGAGCGGTCGGAGGGCGGAGCTGAGCGTAACTGTGAGTATAAAACTAACTTACCGGCGAAAGTGATTGGCGGTTGCAGGTCACATTTGCATAATTGCAGTCACTGTGACCTGAAGATGGTTTGTGGAGGAGCTGCTGTGAAGGGGCAGTTAAACCCCAAACACTACTTTAATGTTTCCCTCCCTCCCTCCTCCTCGAACCAAAAAACAAATGTTGGCAGGAGGACCACAAGCAAGGGAGAGGTGAGTTGCAATATATTTTATCCGTATAAGGGCAAAATGGCAGCTAGGGCAGTGGTATGCTTCTCTTGCCAGATGTGGGCAATTAGGGAGCAATCTAGTCTCCCTGACAACTTTGTCTGCAGGAAGTGTGTCCAGTTGCAGCTACTCACAGACCGCATTGTTCGGTTGGAGCAGCAGGTGGATACACTGCGGAGCATACAGGAGGCAGAGTGTGATAGACACTAGTTACAGGGAGGTTGTCACACCACAGGTTCAGACAGGTAGATGGGTGACCGCCAGGAGAGGCAGGCAGGTGGTGCAGGAGTCTCCTGCGGCTATTCCCCTTTCAAACAGGTATATCGTTTTGGATGCTGTTGAGGGGGATAGCCTGTCAGGGGGAGATACCAGCAGCAGCCAGGCCTGTGGCACCACAGCTGGTTCTGCTGTGGGAAAGGGTCGGGCAAAGAGCAAGCGAGCAGTAGTAATAGGGGACTCGCTAGTTAGAGGCACAGACAGGCGTTTCTGTGGCTGCAATCGAGACTCCAGGATGGTGTGTTGCCTCCCTGGTGCCAGGGTCAAGGACGTCTCTGAGCAATTGCAGGACATTCTTAAGGGGGAGGGTGAGCAGCCAGAGGTCGTTGTACATATTGGTACCAACGGCATAGGTGGGAAAAGGGATGAGGTCCTGAAATGTGAATATAGAGAGTTGGGCAGAAGGCTAACGTGCAGGACCTCGAAGGTAGTAATTTCAGGACTACTACCGGTATCACATGCTAGTGAGAGTATGAATAGGAGGATTAGGCAGATGAATGCCTGGTTTGAGAGCTGGTGCAGGGGGCAGGGATTTAGATTTTTGGATCATTGGGAACTTTTCTGGGGAAGGGCTGACCTGCTCAAGAGGGATGGGTTACATTTGAACTGGAGGGGGACTAACATCCTGGCCGGGAGATTTGCTCGAGCCACTTGGAAGGGTTTAAACTAGTTTGGCAGGGGGTGGGATCCAAAGCAGTCGGGAGACAGAAGAGAAGTTTGAGGACAGCACGGAAATTAAAGAGAGCACATTAGTTAGTAAAGGCAGTGTCAGTAATCCTAGTACCAGAGAGATCAGACAGAAGCAAGACAGAGTGCAAGGGAAGTCCAGATTAAACTGCATTTATTTCAATGCAAGAGGCCTGACGGGCAAGGCAGATGAACTCAGGGCATGGATGGATAGGTGGGACTGGGATATTATAGCAATTACTGAAACATGGCTAAGGGAGGGACAGGACTGGCAGCTTAATGTTCCAGGTACAGATGCTATAGGAAAGATAGAACAGGAGGTAAGAGAGGAGGGGGAGTTGCACTTTTGATTAGGGAAAGCATCATGGCCGTACTGAGAGGGGATATATCCGAGGGTTCGGCCACTGAGTCTATATGGGTAGAACTGAGAAATAAGAAGGGGGAAATCACTTTGATAGGGTTGTACTATAGGCCCCCAAATAGTCGGCGGGAAATTGAGTTGCAAATATGTGAGGAGATTACAGATAGCTCCAAGAAAAATAGGGTGGTAATAGTCGGAGATTTTAATTTTCCCAACATTGACTGGGACAGCCATAGTATTAGAGGGTTGGATGGAGAGAAATTTGTTGAGTGTATTCAGGAGGAATTTCTCATTCAGTATGTGGATGGCCCGACTAGAGAGGGGGCAAAACCTGACCTCCTCTCGGGAAATAAGGAAGGGCAGGTGACAGAAGTGTTAGTGAGGGATCACTTTGGGACCAGTGACCATAATTCTATTGGTTTTAAGATAGCTATGGAGAACGATAGGTCTGTCCCAAAAGTTAATATTCTAAATTGGGGCAAGGCCAATTTTGATGGTGTCAGGCAGGAATTTTCAAAAGTTAATTGGGGGAGTCTGTGGGAAGGCAAAGGGACGTCTGGTAAGTGGCATGCTTTCAAAAGTATGTTAATCTGTGTTCAGGGTAAACACATTCCTCTTAGAGTGAAGGGCAAGGCTGGTTGAAGTAGGGAACCCTGGATGTCTCGGGATATTGAGGCCCTGGTCAAGAAGAAGAAAGAGGCACATGATGTGCATAGGCAGCTGGGATCAAGTGGATCTCTTGAAGAGTATAGGGGGTATAATCATAGAAAGAAATCATAGGAACCCTACAGCACAGAAAGAGGCCATTCGGCCCATCGAGTCTGCACCGACCACAATCCCACCCAGGCCCCACCCCCATACATATTTTACCCACTAATCCCTCTAACCTACGCATCTCAGGACACTAAGGGCAATTTTAGCATGGCCAATCAACCTAACCCGCACATCTTTGGACTGTGGGAGGAAACTGGAGCACCCGGAGGAAACCCACACAGACACGGGGAGAATGTGCAAACTCCACACAGACAGTGACCCAAGCCGGGAATCGAACCCAGGTCCCTGGAGCTGTGAAGCAGCAGTGCTAACCACTGTGCTACCGTGCCGCCTGTGTAGGAGTAGAGTTAAGAGAGAAATCAGGAGGGCAAAAAGGGGACACAAAATTGTTTTGGCAGATAAGGCAAAGGAGAATCCAAAGAGCTTCTACAAATACATAAAGGGCAAAAGAGTAACAAGGGAGAGAGTAGGGCCTCTTAAGGATCAAAAAGCTCATCTATGTGCGGATCCACAAGAGATGGGTGAGATCCTAAATGAATATTTCTCATCGGTATTTACTATCGAGAAAAGCATGGATGTTAGGGAACTTGGGGAATTAAATATTGATGTCTTGAGGAGTGTACATATTACAGAGAAGGAGGTTTTGGAAGTCTTAAAGCGCATCAAGGTAGATAAATCTGCGGGACCTGATGAGGTATATCCCAGGACGTTGTGGGAGGCTAGGGAGGAAATTACGGGTCCCCTAGCCGAGATATTTGAATCATCGATAGTCACGGGTGAGGTGCCTGAAGATTGGAGAGTGGCAAATGTTGTGCCTTTGTTTAAAAGGGACTGCGGGGAAAAGCCTGGGAACTACAGGCCAGTGAGCCTCACATCTGTGGTGGGTAAATTGTTGCAAGGTATTTTGAGAGACAGGATCTACAGGCATTTAGAGACGCAAGGACTGATTAGGGACAGTCAGCATAGCTTTGTGAGTGGAAAATCATGTCTCACAAATTTGATTGAGTTTTTTGAAGGGGTAACCAAGAAGGTAGATGAGGGTTGTGCAGTTGATGTTGTCTACATGGACTTGAGCAAAGCCTTTGACAAGATACCGCATGGTAAGTTGTTGCATAAGGTTAAATTTCATGGGATCCAGGGTGAGGTATCTAAATGGATACAAAATTGTCTTCTTGACAGAAGCCAGAGGGTGGTTGTAGAGGGTTGTTTTTCAAACTCGAGGCCTGTGACCAGCAGTGTGCCTTAGGGATCAGTGCTGGGCCCACTGGTATTTGTCATTTATATTAATGATTTGGATGGGAATATAGGGGGCATGGTTAGTAAGTTTGCAGATGACACTAGGATTGGTGGCATGGTAGGCAGTGAGGAAGGTTATCTCCAATTGCAGTGGGATCTTGATCAATTGGGCCAGTGGGCTGACGAATGGCAGATGGAGTTTAATTTAGACAAATGCGAGGTAATGCATTTTGGTACACTGAACCAGGGCAGGACTTACTCAGTTAATGGTAGGGTGTTGGGGAGAGTTACAGAACAAAGAGATATAGGGGTACATGATCATAGCTCCTTGAAAGTGGAGTTACAGGTGGACAGAGTGGTGAAGAAGACATTCGGTATGCTTGGTTTCATCGGTCAGAACAATGAATACAGGAGTTGGGATGTCTTGTTGAAGTTGTACAAGACATTGGTAAGGCCACACTTGGAATACTGTATGCAATTCTGGTCACCCTATTATAGGAAGGATATTATTAAACTAGAAAGAGTGCAGAAAAGATTTACTCGGATGCTACCTAGGGACTTGATGTGTTGAGTTATAAGGAGAGGCTGAATAGACTGGGACTTTTTTCTCTGGAGCGTTGGAGACTGAGGGGTGACCTTATAGAGGTCTATAAAATAATGAGGGGCATAGACAAGGTAGATAGTCAATATCTTTTCCCAAAGGTAGGAGAGTCTAAAACTGGAGGGCATAGGTTTAAGGTGAGAGGGGAGAGATACAAAAGTGTCCAGAGGAGCAATTTTTTCACACAGAGGGTGGTGAGTGTCTGGAACAAGCTGCCAGAGGGAGTAGTAGAGGCGGGAACAATTTTATCTTTTAAAAAGCATTTAGATAGTTACATGGGTATGATGGGTATAGAGGGATATGGGCCAAATGTGGGCAATTGGGATTAGTTTAGGGGTTTTAAAAAAAAGGGCGGCATGGACAAGTTGGGCCGAAGGGCCTATTTCCTCTATGACTCTATGACTCTATGACCATCCAACTACCCACACTGACCCCCTCTTCCACCCAACTCCAGCAACTTCCTGACTACCCAATTACCCTTCGGCCCAACTACTAGTTCCCAGCCAGACCTAATCACCCTCAATCACCTAACCCCCTCCCCATCCCTTCGACCTGACCTGACCCAGCCAAACTCCATCCTAACCCAATCCCATATCAGCCATAGTGGAATGGTGGAGTGGACTCAATGGGCCGAATGGTCTAATTCTATATCCTACATCTTATGAACTTATGAACACCCCATCCACCACTTTAAACGTTCACTCCCTCTGCCACAATAACCGCCGTGTGTATTATACATAGATGCACTGCAGCAATTCTCCAAGGCTTCTCTGTCAACACCTTCCAAACCGCGACCTCAACCACCTAGAAGGACAGGGGTAGCGGAAACCTGGGAACACAGCCACTTGCAAAGTACTCCTCCCAACCAGACCTGACTACCCCTCCTGACCACCTGGCTTGATCTGACTACACAATGAGCCACCTACCCACCTACCTATCTCACCCACCTCTCCTCCCCTACAACCTACCAACATACCTATCTCACCCACATTCCCACCTCAAACACCTACCAACCTCACCCATCTCATCAACCTATCCACCTCACCTACCCTACAAACCTACCCACCTCATCCACTCATTCACCCACCAACCTCCCCAGTAAGTGGGCTACTCACTTGCTTATCTGCACCTCTTCACCCACCTACTCTACCTACCCACCCCCTACTCACTCACCTACCCAGTTGCTCACTCACCCATTCATTCACTCAACAATTAATTTGCATTAAGCCTGGACTTTCAAACGTACCATACAACAACTAGTGCTGTGTTGACTTGAATCTACTCTGCTCTGACAAAGTTCCCCAAGGGACAGTATGCTGTGCATCTCTGTAAAAGCCTGGATCAGAATACCCCAGAGGAAATGCACAGGAGGGTCAACTTGGGGGAATTTTCAAGCATAAGGCACAAGTCAGGAGTGTGTTGGAATATTCTCCCTTTGCCTGGATGAGTGCAGCTCCTACAACACTCAAGAAGCTCAACACCATCCATGAAAAAGCAACCTCGCTTGATTAGCTACCCCAAAGTATGGTGGATGTTGGGACAGTGAGTAAATTTAAGGAGGAGTTAGACAGATTGTTAATTGGTAATGGGTCTAATGGTTTTGGGAAGAAGGGAGGAAAATGGGGATGAGGAGCGTATCAGCCATAATGGAATGGCGGAGCGTACTCGATGGGCCGAATGGTCCAATTCTATATCCTATACTTTATGAACACCCCATTCACCACTTTAAACATTCATTCCCTCTGCCACAGCAATGGCCATATGTACCATATACAGATGCACTGCAGCAACTCTCCAAGGCTTCTCTGACACCATCTTCCGGACCCGCGACCTCTCCCACCTAGAAGGACAGGGGTAGCGGACACATGGGAACACAGCCACCTGCAAAGTTCCCCTCCAGGTTAGTCACCATCCTGATTTGGAAATACATTGCCGTTCCATCACCGTCGTTGGGTCAAAATCGTGGAGCACCCCTCCCTAACAGCACTGTGCGTGTACCTATACCACATGGACTGCAGCGGTTCAAGGCGGCGGCTTGCCATCACCTTCTCAAGGGGCGATTAGGATGGCAATAAATGCTGGCCTAGCCAGCGATGCCCACATCCCCTGGAATATTAATGCTACAAAATGGAATGTAGCTGTGTGCTGAGCCTAGGGACAATACACAGTCATCACAATACAACACCAGCTGCTTTGGCCTTTTTTGAGGACCAATAGTAATTGTTTATGCAACATGCTAACTGCAGGATACCCAGATAATGTTCCAGGTTGATGGATATACGGAAAGTAATCCTCAATGGCATAAGCAGTATAGCTGGAAGGGTTAAAGTGGTAGAAGGTCAAAAGTAAAATATATGGTTGGTCATTACAAGGCTTACCATTTGTTAGAAAATAACAGTATAGCAGTCAGCAAAGGTCATTCTTTAGTAGTAGTGAGCAACCCCTGCAGCCTGTCATATTTTCCAGGTGACATTTTGTTTCCAACTCAATTTTTTCCCAACAATTTAACACAAGTTACTGTGAAGCAGAAGGTCGTGCACATCCTGCAGAGAAAAGTTTAAATGCATCCATCGGAGAGATGTCTCCAGTCCTCTCTGAGGATGACTACAGGCCCATTCCTCTGCTCTGCACCATGGTCAAATGCATTGGGCATTGCAGAAGGTCCCGCCAACCGTGATACCTGAGAATCTTCCACTGAGGGAAAAGGAAGACATCTCAGAAGCGCTGGTGTGGAAGGTTGCATTGTCAGAAAAGTCCGGGATGGCGAAACCTGGAGAATGGAAAGGGGCGGCACGGTAGCTAGCACTGTTGCCTCACAGCGCCAGGGACCCAGATTCAATTCCAGCCTCGGGTCACCGTCTGTGTGGAGTTTGCACGTTCTTCCCGTGTCTGCGTGGGTTTCCTCCGGGTGCTCCGGTTTCCTCCCACAGTCCAAAGATGTGTAGGTTAGGTGCATTGGCCATGCTACATTGACCCTCGGGAACAGGGCCTGGGTGGGATTGTGGTCAGGGCAGACTCAGTGGGCCGAATGGCCTCCTTCTGCACTGTAGGGATTCTGCGATTCTGTGAAAGGAGTCCTTTCAGAAAACAGAGCAAGAGGAAGTGCAGCCTCGGTAGCAATGGATGTCCGTGGGTCTGTAGTGAATGTTAGTTGAGAGCCTATCCCCAGAAATGGAGACAGGGAAGTCCAGAAAGGGAAAACTAAGACTGAGTGAAGGTGAAAGAATAGGGTGGAAATTGGAATTTGGAACGACATGTAGCCTTTAAACAGTGTTGCTGATGTTTCCTCATTTACTGTCAGTACTGAACATGGTGAGTCAAGTGCTGGGGAAGCGCAATTTCAAAAGAGCCTCCAACAAAATATTTCAATACTCTGATGCCTACAATCAACCCCAATCTAATGTGCTGGAGTGCACTTCTGTCGTGGGACCCACATGCCTGCCCGCCATTTTGAATAATTCGTTGCCAAATAGCATCCAGACTTCGAGCCATTTCTTTTAAATCAAAGTTTATTTAGTGTCACTCGTAGGCTTACATTAACACTGCAATGAAGTTACTGTGAAAATCCCCTAGTTGCCACACTCCAGCACCTGTTCGGGTACACTGAGGGTTAATTTAGCAAGGCCAATCCACTTAACCCGCACATCTTTGGACTGTAGGAGGAAACCAGAGCACCCGGAGGAAACCCACACAGACATGGGGAGAACGTGCAGACACGGGGAGAACGTGTGGACTCCGCACAGACAGTGACCCAAGCTGGGAATCGAACCCGGGTCCCTGGCGCTGTGAGGCAGCAGTGCTAACCACTGTGCCACCAAGAAGGCCCTGAGCGATGATCAGAGAATGTGCAAATGCCTTAGGAAAGCAACTTTTCTGCTCATTTTACATGCCGGCTGTTTCGAGTCTTCTCCGTGACCTGGAATTGCTCTCTTTCAAGCGGTTAAATTGGTTACTTTTGTTTTGTGCTGCCGAGCTTGACTTACCTCAGGCGGGCACAATCATGTTTGCAATTTTGGCAGAGAAAACACCATAATTGCATTGGTGGCGTTCAGCCTCAGCATAATGGGGAGTGTCGGAGCATTTGATCGATTGTGGGCCTTGACAACAAAAATAAATAAAGCAACTGTGAATGCCTGTTCCCGATGTCGGGACGTTGGCGACAAGGTGGCACATGCACGCCTGTCACACGTTGTAGTGAAGTTTCCGTTTGAGGTGGGATTCCCAAACTCATCACGGAGATCACAAGGAAACAAGTACTGACTGAACAAGACCTGAGCTGAAAGAAAGTTCTCAGTTTCATGCGGAAAAAGGAGAACATGGCAGAACCATACCTTGACCAAGTTAAACTAAGACATTTTTATTGATTTACCGACAGGTTCTTCAAGCACGTTTGATTTGATTTGATTTATTATTGTCACATGTATTAGCATACAGTGAAAAGTATTGTTTCTTGCAGGCTATACAGACAAAGCATACCGTTCATAGAGAAGGAAAGAAGAGAGTGCAGAATGTAGTGTTACAGTCATAGCTCGGGTGTAGAGAAAGATCAACGTAACACAAGGTAAGTCCATTCAATAGTCTGATGGCAGCAGGGAGGAAGCATAGAAGTCATAGAATTCCTACAGTGCAGAAGGAGGCCATTCGGCCCATCGAGTCAGCACCAAGCACAATCCCACCCAGGCCCAATTCCTGTAACCCCATGTATTTACTCTGCTAATCACCTGACACTAGGGTCAATTTAGCATGGCCAATCAACCTAACCTGCACATCTTTGGACTGTGGGAGGAAACCGGAGCACCCAGAGGAAACCCACGCAGACATGTGGAGAACGTGCAAAATCCACGCAGACAGTGACCCGAGGCCAGAATTGAACCCGGGTCCCTGGTGCTGTAAGGTAGCAGTGCAAACCACCATGCCGCCACTTAAGCAGTTCTTGAGTTGATTGATATGGGACCTCAGACTTTTGTATCTTTTTCCCAATGGAAGAAGGTGGAAGAGAGAATGCCCGGAGTGCGTGGGATCCTTAATTTTGCTGGTCGCTTTGCCGAGGCAGCGGGAAGTTTAGACAGAATCAATGGATGGGAGGTTGGTTTGTGTGATGGATTGGGCTACATTCACGACCTTTTCTAGTTCCTTGCGGTCTTGGGCAGAGCAGGAGCCATACCAAGCTGTGATACAGCCAGAAAGAATGCCTTCTGTGGTGCATCTGTAAAAGTTGGTGAGAGTCAATGCATGGCCAGCTCCATGATGTGCAAGAAAACACATTAAAGTTTCCAAAATCTGGTCCAGTTACAACGTGCAAATCTCTGCTGAGAAATTGTTCATCCATTCAAAATTCAGGTGCCATCAAAGATGTTGAAGAACCTAAAAGACAATGAAGGGCCATTGTTGAGAGAAATTGCTGGATAAAAGTGGGAACTATTGGGGCACAGATATTACGGCCAATGGACACAAAGCGAAATTCAGGACCAGAATTTTCCGGCCATTCACGCCCCGCTTCCGCTGTAAGCGAGGGAGGAGAATTTGGCGCTCAGTCAAATCTCCGTTTGCTACAGCTGGACCAGATAATCTGGCCGATGTGAACAACTAGAAAATTCCACCCCAGATTAGACACTGGAGCAGGAGTTTCAGTCTTTTCAGAAACTAAACTCTGAAGCCAGATTTTCTCCAGCCAACAAACATACGTCCATGGTCCAGGACATATTCAGCTGAAGGTCAAGGCATAGTTGACTGCTGAACTCAAATACAAAGGAAGATAAATCACAGAAACTTTTGATCCCTGACTAAATGTTCACTGTTAAGTTGAATTGCTTGCACAGATCTCCAACTCAGCTACAAAGTTGATGAATTAGGAAGCCGAGAAAAGTCACAGAATTCAGTGTAGAATTGCCCGAATAGGTCAGAGGTCTGGCGAAGCTGAAACAGCTGATCGGCTATCAAGTCACATTGGGACCAGATGTAAAACCATTGTGCTAATTCCACACCCACCTTGCCACAATGTGAAGTAAGAAACTGAGTCAATGCTGCATCAGGGCTGCACCCAGCTGACCTGGTGCCAAACCCACAAGTTGATGTTCAGATATGGTTCCAGTATTGAAGCTAAATGGCTCTGTGCTGACCCTACCCAGTTAAGCAAAGCAATGGAAAAGGGAGATCCACCCAATGGCATCCATAGCCAAGAGTCTGGCAAAGATATCACAAAGTACCATTATTTCAAAGCTGGATGCAAACACTAGCTTCTGACAGATACTGATGAAAAGGATAAAATGGGAACTATTGGGGCACAGACATTATGGTCAATGGACACAAAACATGATGAGGACTCCGAACTACTGATCGTGAATGTAGCCCAATCCATCACACAAACCAGCCTCCCATTCCATTGTCTCCGTCTACATTTCCTGCTGCCTCAGAAAAGCAGCATAATCAAGGACCCCACGCACTTCGGATATATTCTCTTCTACCTTCTTCCGTCGGGAAAAAGATACAAAAGTCTGAGATCACATACTAACCAACGCAAGAACAGCATCTTTCCTGCTGCTGTCAGATTTTTGAATCGACCTACTTTATATTAAGCTGGTCTTTCTCTACACCCTAGCTCGGACTGTAACACTGCATTCTGCACCTTCTCCTTTCTTTCTCTATGAATGGTATGTTTTGTCTGCATAGCTCGCAAGAAACAATACTTTTCACTGTATCCCATTACATCCATCACACCCTTTGGGAGATCCTGCTTAAATTGCCTACTCTGGGGAATCACACCAGCTCCCGCTATTTTTTAAGAGGACAATGACATGCATTTTGGAGGGATTAGGAGGAGGTCACCTGCCACGTGGATGGTATCCTGCTCCAGGGCCCCACCTCACTGGAATGCCGTACAAGAGTGAGAGCCGTGTTGCCCTACTTGGAAGAAGCAGGACTTAGGTCCAACAATAAGTGTGAGTTCTCGCAGCCAACTCTTATTTCTTTTGTGGGGGCATTGTTCACACACCAGGCATCACGGCTGTTCCCATAAAGACAAGGCAATCAATGATTTTCCAATGGTGTGGACCTTCAATGCTTCATGGAGATGGTCAATCAAGTGGGAAAGTTCCTACCTTATCTGATACATGTGAATGAGCCACAATGATAATTGCTCAGGCAAGACCAAGCATGGCGTTGGTGAGAAAATCCACAAACGTCTTTGCAAATAGATGTTTATTTCACCGGACACGTCAGCACACCATGTCCTGAACCTGCCCATATTAGTTGCTGTGGAGACTTCAACGACCAGGCCAGGAGTTTTCAAATCCAGAATGATGGAATTTTTAGCCTATTATCATAGAATCATAGAATCCCTACAGTGCAGAAGGAGGCCATTCAGCCCAGCGAGCCTGCACTGACTCTCTGACAGAGCATCGTATCCCGGTCCTCTCCTCCCTATGCCCACACCCTGCACATTTACCCTGCTACTCCCCCTAACCTACACATCTTGGGACACTAAAGGGCAATTTAGTACGGTCAATCCACTTAATCTGCACATCTTCGAACTGTGGAAGGAAGCCGGTGAATCCGGAGGAAACCCATGCAGACACGGGGAGTGTATCTTCAGAACGAACTCTTCAAAATGCAGCTAATGAAAATACAACAAAACTTACTCCAACTTATAAATCAAAGAAAGTGTTTAATAAAGAAACTTCATTACTCCAAACTTGGGGCCTCATCCTGGGCTACTCCAAGCTCCCCACAATTCTACATAGTTCCTTATTTATAGTGAATCAGCTGGTCAGCTGACTATTACATCACTCTAATTGGTTCCATGTTTTACTGGGTCAGCTGACCCTAACATCTTGTTCACATTGGTCACATTACATCCAATCAAAGTTGTCACCAGTTACATTCTAACAGGAAGAACGTGCAAACTCCACACAGACTGTCACCCAAGCCTGGAATTGAACCCAGGTTCCTGATGCTATGAGGCAGCAGTGCTAACCACTGTGCCGCCATTATACTATGCAAAATGATATAAAAGCAAAATACTGCAGATGCTGGAATCTGAAACAGAAACGGAAAATGCTGGAAAATCTCAGCAGCGTCTGTGGGGAGGGAATAGAGTAAGAGTTTTAACAACACCAGGTTAAAGTCCAACAGGTTTATTTGGTAGCAAATACCATTAGCCTTCGGAGCACTGCTCCTTCGTCAGATGGAGTGGAAATGTTTCCACTCCATCTGACGAAGGAGCAGCGCTCCGAAAGCTAATGGTATTTGCTACCAAATAAACCTGTTGGACTTTAACCTGGTGTTGTTAAAACTCTTACTGTGTTTACCCCAGTCCAACGCCGGCATCTCCACATCAGGGAGGGGATAGAGCCAACGTTTCAAGTCTAAATGATACTTTGTCAGAGCTATGCATCATGGTTATTGACTGAAATGGAATAAAGATATGCTGCAATTGATAAAGAGGCACTGGGAGCCACATGGGCCTATGAGAAATCAGCCGACTATATCTGAGATCTGTTCACCATTGAGATGGAGCAGGAGCCTTGGTCACCATTTTAAATAGCAAATGACTCACAAAGATGCCACCTAAAGTCCAGAGCTTTTGACTGAGACTCACGAAACTCAATGCCAGAACCATTCAAAAGGTATAAACTTTAATGAAAAAGGTAACTCAAGGGCCATGTGAATTCACTTGAATGGACTATCTGTGCATGTATCTTTTTAAAGTTCTGTGAATAGATAAACAGCACAAAGTCTGTGAGTTGTGTTGTCGAAATCTTTGGTTCTTTTCATTCATCTGGGAATTGATCATTTTGTCTCTGGACATGTGCTTGAGTAAAGAACTGGATTGCGGTTCTGATGCTTGGAGGTGATACAATCAATCTAGAACTCATTTAAAACAACATCCACAGCACTGGCTGTAACATTGATCACCTCCAAGCATGCTGGTTTTTGAACTCTTGGTCGTCAATGTTATTGCTTGGCTGTGTTAAGAAAACAATTACCCTCCAGGCAAGACTTGAACCGTTCAACATGTATACCTCGCTCATGTTGGCATATCCTCCACAGGTTGTTCCACTCTATGGCCAGAAACTTACCACCGTTTGCGTCGGCAGGATTTTCCCATCCCGCTGCAGTGAACGGAGATTTGGTTGGTCGCTAGATTCTCCGACTTCGCTGCAGCGGGAGTGTGGCATGAACGGCAGGTAAGAACATGCCTTTCAAATAGATCGTGGTTGATCTAAATCTTGTGCCTGACTACCTGGCATGGGTCTGTAACTCTTACATTCCTTGTCCAACAAACTCATCAATGACACAGCGCCAGGAACCCGGGTTCAATTCCAGCCTAGGGTGACTGTCTGTGTGGAGTTTGTGCATTCTCCTCGTGTCTGCGTGGGTTTCCTCCGGGTGCCCCAGTTTTCTCCCACAGTCCAAAGATGTGCAGGTTAGGTGGATTGGCCGTGTTAAATTGACCCTTAGTGTCCCAAGATGTGTAGGTTAGTGGGATTAGTGGGGTAAATGTGCAGGATTATGGGCATAGGACGAACAGATTCTCCCCTGCTGCCATCAGACTTTTAAATGGACCTACCTTGCACGAAGTTGATCTTTCTCTACACACCAGCTGTGACTGTAACATCATAGCTTGGTATGCGTCTGCTCTATCCAGGACCACAAGAAACTACAAAGGGCCATGAGTGAAGGCCAACCCATCACTCAAAACAGCCGCCCATTCATTGACATTGCCTACACTTCCTGCTGCCTCGGACATACTCTCTTCCACCTTCTTCCATCGAGAAAAAGATACAAAAGTCTGAGGTTGCACCAACCGACTCAAAAACTGCTTCTTCCCTGCTGCCATCAGACTTTTGAATGGACCTACCTTGCATTAAGTTGATTTTTCTCTACACCCTAGCTATGACTGTAACACGACATTGTGCACTCTCTTGTTTCCATCTCTATGAATGGTATGCTTTGTCTGTATCGCGTGCAAGAAACAATACTTTTCACTGTATACTAATACATGTGAAAATAATAAATCAAATCAAATCATCTGTTAACTTTTTTCATGTGCAGCTCTTTCTGATAGGACTGAGAACCTCCCTTATTTTCCTTCATTATTAAGGGTCCGTTGAGAAAAGGCCCTTATGGCTGAAACCCCTTCCTGTTTGAGTTGGGTGGAGGGAGGTGCAGAGGGCTTCATCTGTGGGTGGGATTCAACACCAGGGCGGAGCCATAAAACACAGTGAGCCATTCAAAACGCCATTGGCTTCAGCAGGAATGGAATATCCCGTGGGCAGGAGGGGCCGTAACCCCCATCCTGCATTTCCTAACCGGGACTGAGGGACTGCTGCATTGTTGGAAGTGTTACCTTTCAGATGAAATGCTGAACTGAGGCCCCATCCACCTACTTGGGTGGATGCAAAAGATCCCATGACACTATTTCAAAGGAGAGCAGGTGAGTTATCCCCAATGTCTTGACCAATGTTTATCCCTCAGTCAACATCACAAAAACAACAGATTATGGGTCACATTGTTGCGTGTGGGAGTTCCCAATTCCAATTCTCTGCCTGCACCTCATGGGGCACTAAGGCAGCCTTCCATCTCTTTCCATAGCCTGTAATTCCCAGAACAGGCCACTAGTCTGTCGCCAGTGGCTTATAGCTTGAGGGCCATCACTCCATACCAAACATGGCTAACCAGGAATCTCTCCCACTCTTACCACCGCCATTGGTGTGTTTGGAAGGATTTGCAGGTTGACACCTAACCAGTTTGGCCATGTTATGAATGCACCTTTCTTGACCATCAAGTCCTGGGCCGGAATTCTCCCCAAAAAATTCGAAGTGTCGAATTTGCGTGAAAACTGGAGTAATTCACGCTGTTTTTTTCAGTGGGAGTTCAGAGAAGAATCTCTCACTCTCTGTGCACTGCAGAGGCCACCAGCGCGAATGTCATTAAAAACTAGGGGGGGGGGCCTATCGTGCTGGAGAGGCCGGCAGCATAGCGCTGAGTGGGCCACTACGCATGCGCCAATCTGTCAGCGCTGAGATCGGCGCATGCACAGTGGCCCCACACTGATGGCCTCCTGACTGCTGGCCAGCTTGTTCGCTGGCCAGCCCCATGACCCCCACAATGCTGGCCCTCCACCCCCTATAGCCAGATCGTTTGGCCCCCCCTTGACCATTCCTGGGCCCCGCCCCGCCCCGAGCCCTCCACTCCTGGCCTGCCCCGATCTCCAGGTGCATCCCCGAATTCTCCACCCCCACAGCCCTGAGCCCCCCCCCCCCCCGCCTTCTCAGTGTCGACCCCCTCCACCCAGGCTAATCCTCCCTCCCCAGTCTGGCTAACCCCCTCCCCCCCCCGCCCACCCCATCTCCAGGTCTCCCCTCCCAATTCTCCACTCTCACAGTCCTGACCTTCCCCTCGCAGTGTCAACCCCCCACCCCGGCTAACCCCACTCTCCCAGCCCGCCCCGATCGCTGCCCCCCCTCTTTCCCTCACCAATCCCTATGCAGAGTGGCAGCGAGAACCCCAACCCCACTGATCGCCCCCTAGGGCCCAGCCCCATATGCCCCACCCCCTTGGCACTGGTCCATGCCTGATGGGTAGTGCACCCTGGGCATTGGCACTTTACCCCTTGGGCAGTGCCAGAGGGCACAGGCTGGCACTGCCAGGGTGCCATCCCAGGGGGCACCCCCCTGCCGCCCAACAGTCTGGAGGGCCCCGATTGCCCCCCCTTCACTCAAGTGGAGTCTGGCCGCTAGTCCCCCATTAGTGGGGAGGTACTCTAAATCCCATTGGAGTGAACCACTCTGGCGGGGTGGGACATGTTAGCCGGCTGAGAGAATTCAGTCCCGGGCCTGCTAATCACATTTAAATTCTATTCAAATGACCATTTGCGGCGTTTGCCGATTTCCGGTGCGGATCTGATGCCGCTGGAAATCAGGCGCTGGGAGACGCTAGTGGTGCGCAACTGTGCGCACGAACCCTGCGAATCGGCTGACTTGAGAACCTCCCGACGGGAGAATCGCGGTCCTGGTGTGGAACTCGCACCCGGAGCATGATGCGCGACAATCAAGCACGAGGTACAAGGCTTCAGCGATTGAAGGCTTTTATTGACAAACAATGGAACTATCTAACACGAGTACACCAATCCAGACTGGAGGGGTCCCGCCTGAGCAGAGAGTCTTATACCTCTCCCCAGGAGGCGGGGCCCGACCGGGATGTGCCATAACAACATCCACCACAGGTATATTAATCCCACAGTGTAAACACCCTAACCCAACAACATTATGACAATCCCCACAGTGGCAACACCCTAACCCAACAGTAACATTGGAATAACCCCACAGTGGTAACCAACGATGGTTTACCACATTCACCCCTCCTTTAAAAACAAAGGCCGGAGGGGTGCGAAAACAGATCACATATATACAAAATTCACAAGTCCAGACGGTCTGGAGGACCGCACCGTCGCTGTGATCTCCTCAACACCGGTTGCGACACCGGAGCAGGTGCTTGCGGTGGCGTTCTCTCCAAAACAGCGTCCGGCTGTCCCCTCGAGGACTCCCGGGCCGGTTGACCCTGGTGAGGCGGTGGTGCAGGGGATCCTGGAACCTTCTGTGGTGGCGCCGATCTCCGAGTCTCAGGCAAGCTGTACATGGGAGTATAACTGTTATGCACTGGTCCCGGTGCTGACCGCGCCACGTCTGGGGAAGAAAGAAGTGAAAGGGGGTTCGTGACAGGGGGTATAGGAGCGACAGGAGTTGCTACGTCACCTGCGGGCGCCAGGTCTCGAATCGAGACCGTGTCCTCTCGCCCGTCAGGATATGCCACATAGGCATACCGAGGGTTGGCGTGGAGGAGTTGGACCGGTTCGACCAAGGGGTCGGACTTGCGGGCCCTCACATGTCGCCGCAGAAGGACGGGTCCTGGGTACGTCAACGAGGCTGGTAAGGAGATCCCCGAGGATGACTTCCAAGGGAATGAGAACATCCTCTCGTGGGGAGTAGCATTGGTTGCCGTACACAGGAGGGAGCGAATGGAATGAAGCGCATTTGGAAGGACCTCCTGCCAACGGGAGACTGGAAGGCCCCTGGACTTCAGCGCCAATAGGACAGCCTTCCAGACTGTAGCATTCTCCCTCTCCACCTGTCCGTTACCCCTAGGGTTGTAGCTCGTGGTTCTACTAGAGGCAATCCCGTATGAGAGCAGGAATTGCCTCAAGTCGTTACTCATGAACGACGAGCCCCTGTCGCTATGAATGTAGCAGGGGTACCCGAACAGGGTAAAAAGCTCACTGAATGCCTTGATGACGGTGGCAGTCGACGTGTCCGCACAGGGGACAACAAACGGGAACTGGGAGTATTCATCTATGATATTGAGAAAGTACACGTTCCGGTCCGTTGAGGGAAGGGGGCCCTTAAAATCCACACTCAGCCTCTCGAAGGGGCGAGTGGCCTTGACCAATTGTGCCCGGTCCGGTCGATAAGAGTGCGGTTTGCATTCCGCGCAAATCCGACAGCTTCTCGTTACTGACCTGACATCCTCCACCGAGTAGGGCAGGTTGCGGGCTTTTATGAAGTGGTAGAGTCGAGTGACTCCAGGATGGCACAGGTCATTGTGGAGGGCCTTCAAGCGGTCCTCCTGCATGATAGCGCATGTTCCGCGCGAGAGGGCATCCGAGGGCTCATTGAACTTCCCTGGACGATACATAATATCGTAATTATAGGTGGAGAGCTCAATTCTTCACCGCAAGATCTTATCATTCTTGATCTTGCCCCTCTGCGTATTACTGAACATAAACGCCACGGATCGTTGATCCGTGATCAGGGTGAACCGCTTCCCCGCCAGGTAATGGCGCCAGTGTCTGATGGCCTCCACAATGGCCTGAGCCTCCTTCTCCACCGCTGAATGCCGAATTTCGGGACCTTGAAGGGTGCGGGAAAAAAACGCGACGGGCCTGCCTGCCTGGTTTAGTGTGGCGGCCAGGGCGAAATCCGATGCATCACTTTCCACCTGAAAAGGGATGGATTCATCCACCGCGTGCATCGTGGCTTTCGCAATGTCGCTTTTCAAAGCCTTGAAGGCCAATTGGGCCTCCGGCGTGAGTGGGAAGGTCGTGGACTTGATGAGCGGACGGGCTTTGTCCGCGTAGTTGGGGACCCACTGCGCATAATAAGAAAAGAAGCCGAGGCATCTCCTCAGTGCTTTTGCGCTAGCGGGCAAGGGAAGTTCAGTAAGGGGGCGCATACGGTCTGGATCAGGGCCGATGACCCCGTTTTCCACCACGTATCCAAGGATAGCTAACCTGCGCGTACGGAATACACACTTCTCCCTGTTATAGGTCAGATTCAGGCGAGATGCAGTGCGCAGAAAGTTTTGGAGATTCGTGTCATGGTCCTGCTGGTCATGGCCGCAGATGGTGACGTTATCCAGGTACGGGAAGGTAGCCCGCAACCCGTTCTGGTCCACCATTCGGTCCATAGCACGCTGGAAGACCGAGACCCCATTGGTGACACCAAATGGAACCCTAAGAAACTGATATAGACGACCATCCGCCTCAAAAGCCGTGTATTGTCGGTCCTCTGGGTGGATGGGGAGTTGGTGGTAGGCAGACTTAAGGTCTATGGTGGAGATCACCCGGTACTGCGCAATCTGATTGACCATATCAGATATGCGTGGGAGAGGATACGCATCCAGCTGCGTATAACGGTTAATGGTCTGACTGTAGTCGATGACCATCCGGGGTTTGTTCCCGCTTTTAACCACCACGACCTGCGCTCTCCACGGACTAGCACTGTGCTGGGTGTATGATCCCTTCTTTGAGGAGCCGTTGAACCTCAGATCTGATAAAGATCCGGTCTTCAGCGCTGTAACGCCTACTTTTAGTAGCGATGGGCTTGCAGCCTGGTACCAGATTCTTAAATAAAGAAGGTGTGGTGATCTTTAGTGTGGAAAGATTGCATGCGGGGCGCTTTGGGCAATTTGGAGGCTGCGGCTGATTCCCTACTGCCAGTGAAGGGAGTGGCCCACCGTACTGTAGGATCATACTCTTCATGTGGACCATAAAGTTTAGTCCGAGGAGAATTGGCGCGCAAAGGTGCGGCAACACAAGGAGCCTGTATCGCTCGTAAATTGTGCCCTGCACCTCTAGGGTTACCATACAACGTCCTTGGATCGGTACAGACCGGGACCGTGATGCCATAGAAATTGTCTGTTTGGCAGGTAGAACCCGGAGTCTACACCTTTTTGCAGTGTCAGGGTGAATAAAACTCTCGGTGCTCCCACTGTCAAACAGACAATACACAGTACGACCATTTACCTTGATGTTCATCATTGAACAGTCAAGCCTGTGATGCTTTGTCTGGTCCAGAGAGATCGACGCCACCGTTGGCCCTAGGGCGTCACTGCATGCAGCCGAGGTTGATACTGAGGACCCCTGCTGGTCGCTCCTGGTTGTCGTCGACCATGATGGCCGCCCCCATGAATCGCACGTGGGTGAGGGCGCCAAGCGTAGCGACTCCTGGTGGTCATCCTCCTCCTCCGTCAGCCACGATGGCGCCGTCCTGGATTCGCACGTGGTCGGGCCTCGCGGGTACTGCGACGCCGAAGGAGATTGTCTCCGCTCTGGAGGGTCACAGGCTGCACTGCCATTCTTGGGCTTCGACCTGCAGACTTTAGCATAGTGCCCCTTTTTGCCGCACTGACTGCAGATCGCCGTTTTTGCTGGACACTGTTGCCGTGGATGCTTGGCTCCTCCGCAAAAATAGCATCGCTGGCCGCCTGGAGCTGCCGCCGTCGTCGGGTCGATATGGGAGCGCGAGCCCGTGGGGCGAGGAGGGATTTGTGCTTGCTCCTGCCACGTTGTCTCCACGTGGTCTTCGGGGTACAGAGCCAAGCTTTTCGACGCTGCCTCCAGCATCTCAGCCATCTCCATCGCTTGGGTCAAGTTGAGGTTCCCTTTCTCCAATAGCTTAAGCCGGATGTACGAGGACCCTACCCCTGCTACGAACGCATCTCGGTCGAGGTCGTACATATACTGCTCAGCCGACACAGCTTTGCAGTCGCAGCCCCTGGCAAGCTGCAAGAGCTCATTGGCGTAGTCCTCCATGGTTTCGCCCGACTGCCGACGTCGTGTAGCGAGGAGGTAACGAGCGTGAATCTCGTTGGGTGGTCTCGTGTATCGTTTCTTCAAGAGCTCGATGGCCCTCGGGTAAGTGGTGGCCGCACGAATCGCGAGATAGACCGTGTCGCTTACCCTCGCGTGGAGGACCTGGAGTTTGTCGTCGTCCGTAGTAACTGCTGCAGAGGCCGCCAGGTAGTCCTCGAAACACTTCAGTCAGTGGTCGAAGGTGTTAGAGGCACCGACCGCACGTGGGTCCAGCGTCAGACGCTCTGGTTTCAGCATTTGCTCCATACTCTCTTTACTGTCGAGAGTTTTGTGTTTGTCAATAAAATTGATGCGCGACAATCAAGCACGAGGTACAAGGCTTCAGCGATTGAAGGCTTTTATTGACAAACAATGGAACTATCTAACACGAGTACACCAATCCAGACTGGAGGGGTCCCGCCTGAGCAGAGGGTCTTATACCTCTCCCAGGAGGCGGGGCCCGACCGGGATGTGCCATAACAACATCCACCACAGGTATATTAATCCCACAGTGTAAACACCCTAACCCAACAACAACATTATAACAACCCCCCAGTGGCAACACCCTAACCCAACAGTAACATTGGAATAACCCCACAGTGGTAACCAACGATGGTTCACCACAGAGCATCTGGTTCAGAGAGAGGGACACAACCCACTGCAGTATAAGACCTATGTGGGAGCCTGCTGTGTGCAAACTGGCTGCCACTATTCCAACCTTAGAGCAGTGATTACCATTCAAAAGTACTTCATGGAATAGAAAGCGTTCTGGGGCATCTGGTAAAGAACCATTGTATAATTGCAAGGTTATCTTTTTCCTTTAACCTTGCTGTTTTAACTACGTCAGGTAAAGTGGGTGTTTGATCTTAGAAATCTGACCTACTGCAATTCGGATAGAATTTCACAGGGTTTTGTGACAATTAAAGTCCTACAGAATATTCTTTGCTTCCCAGTAGGGCGGCACGGTAGCACAGTGGTTAGCACTGCTCCCTCACAGCGCCAGAGACTTGGGTTCGATTCCTGGCTTGGGTCACTCTCTGTGTGGAGTCTGCACATTCTCCTCGTGTCTGCGTGGGTTTCCTCCGGGTGCTCTGGTTTCCTCCCACAGTCTGAAAGACGTGCTGGTTAGGTGCATTGACCAGAACAGGCGCTGGACTGTGGCGACTAGGGGAATTTCACAGTAACTCCATTGTAATGTTAATGTAAGCCTTACTTGTGACTAATAAATAAACTTTGAACTTTAGATTGATCTTTGCAGAAACCTCAATCAAATAAATGCAGAATGCACAAATCTATACGGATACCAACGGTAATGACATTGGTGGCACAGTGGTTAGTATTGCTGCCTCACAGCACCAGGGACCCAGGTTCAATTCCCAGCCACGGGTCACTGTCTGTGTGGAGTTTGCACATTCTCCCCGTGTCTGCGTGGGTTTCCTCCGGGTGCTCCGGTTTCCTCCCACACTCCAAAGATGTGCGGGTTAGGTTGATTGACCATGTTAAATTGCCCCTTAGTGGCAGGAGGATTAGCAGGGTAAATGTATGGGATTACGGGAATAGGGCCTGGGTGGGATAGTCGTCGGTACTGACTCGATGGGCTGAACGGCCTCCTTTTGTACTGTGGGGATTCTATGATTCTATGAAAAAAGGCAGAATGTACAAACCTATACAGATACTAACAATCACATTTTTCACAGAATGCTTTATGAATACTTGCCCCATCAGGAGATTTGCTGCTGCCTCATCGTCTGTGGGTTGATTTAAGAGCAAGTTGGATTACCCACCCTCCTTCAGAGAAATAAAAGGATAAAAATGAGTTTGAAGAAAAGGTCCTTAAGGATTACAAAACTGAGATATTCACTCTGTGGGTAAATGGACTCAATGAGATAGAGGTTTAAACTGAAATCAAATACAAGAATACATCGACAATGTAATTACCTGAAGCATGTCATTTATCCGACAGATTGCAGTCAACAATTCACTTAATTGCTTTCTTTCACACAAATATTTTAATTAACAATTTGGATCTCATAAATAGTGTAGGAAGAAGAGTATGAGGGAAGGTCTGTGATAGAGAGGGAGAGCAGGAAATTTATTTTGTTATTTAATCCCCCCTTCCCTTCATTCTATCACAGACCTTCCTTTTTGTTCTTCATCCCAAAACGTATTCCGTAGAACCAGAGGAAAACTACGCAAGAGATAGAGGCCATTCAGCCCATTATGTCTGCGCTGGCCATAAATGGAAAAAAAAACAACTTCCCATTCTAATAATATCTTCTGGCACCCAGTTCATGTCTTTTCAGATTCCTGCACTTTGGGCGCAGGTCCAGGTACAACTGAAACGAGTTGGTGTTTCTGCCTCCACTACCAAACAAGGCTTTTGATTTGATTTTGATTTGATTTATTATTGTCACATGTATTAGTATACAGTGAAAAGTATTATTTCTTGTGCAGTCAAAGCATACCGTTCATAGAGATGGAAATGAGAGAGTGCAGAATATAGTGTTACAGTCATAGCTAGGGTGTAGAGAAAGATCAACTGAATGCGAGGTAGGTCCATTCAAAAGTCTGATGGCAGCACAGGGAAGAAGCTGTTCTTGATTCGGTTGGTATGTGACCTCAGACTTCTGTGTCTTCTTTCCGACGGAAGAGAGAATGTCCGGGGTGCGTGGGGTTCTTAATTACGCTGGCTGCTTTGCAGAGGCAGCGGGAAGTGTAGATAGAGTCAATGGATGGGAGGCTGGTTTGCTTGATGGATTGGGCAACATTCACGACCTTTAGTAGTTTCTTGCGGTCTTGGGCAGAACACCCCCGGAAGGTAGTAGGGGCAACATTTTAGCATCAGGTATTCTAGGTCTGGGGAGCAGAAACTCATCAGTGTTGCTACGTCCAGGTACCACGAGGTGTTGATTAGGGAGCAGACTTCACCTCCCCTAGCCTTGCCTGAGGCCGCTATACAGTCCATTCGATAGATTGAGAAGCCTTCTGGTTGTAGGGCACAGTCTGGTGAAGCAAGAATGAGCCATGTCTCCGTGAAACAGAACACACAGCAGTCCCTCAGTTCTCTTTAGAAAGTGAGTTTGGCTTTAAATTCGTCATTCCTAATGCCTACCACCCTTCTGGGTGAAGGTGTTTTTCCTCCTGTCCCCTCTAATCATTCTACATTTCTAATGTTTCTCAGTTCTAATGAAAGGTCATTGTTCTGAAACATTAACTCTTGTTTCTCTCTTCATAGATGCTGCCTGACCTTCTGAGTATGTCAGATTAGGTGGATTGGCCATGCAAATTGCCCTTGGTGTCCAAAAGTGTGTAGGTTAGGTGGATCGGTCATGATAAACGCACAGGGTTACGGGGATAGAGTGGAGGGGAGGGCCTGGGTGGAATGCTCTTACGGGGAGTCGGTGCATGTTAGAATCTAACCAATGATAACATTGGATCTGTTGTAATGTACCAATAATAACAAGTTGTAAGAGTCAGCTGACCCAGTAAACTATGTAACCAATGACAAAACGTTGTGGTGATCAGCTGACTCAGTATAAATAAGAACCTGTTGAGAATTGTTGGGGGAGCTTGGAATGGCCCAGGGTGCGGCCTCAAATGTTGGAGTAATGAAGTTTCTTGCTTCAAACTTTTTCTTTGATTTATCTGTTGGAGTAAGTTTTGTTTCATTTTATTGTCTGTAACTGCTGATGAATAGTGCAGGCTCAATGGGCTGAATGGCCTCTTTCTGCACTGTAGGGATTCTACGGTTCGATGTTCAGTGGCTTCTGTTTTAATTTCTGATTTCCTGCATCTGCGGTATTTTGCTATTGGGAACTATTTTAAACGCCTGTCTTTTGATTCCTGTCCAATAACTAGCGGGCGGGAATCATTTTATTTATAGAATTATAGAATCCCTACAGTCCAGAAGGAGGCCATTCAGGCCATTGAATCTGCATCGACCACAATCCCACTCAGGACCTATCCCCTTAACCCCATGCATTTACCCTAGCTAGTCCCCCTGACACTAAGGGGCAGTTTAGCATGGCCAATCCACCTAACCTGCACATCTTTGGACATCAGGGGCAATTTAGCATGGCCTATCAACCTAACTCGCACATCTTTGGACCGTGGGAGGAAATTGGAGTACCCAGGGGAGAATGCGCAAACTCCACACAGACCTGAAGCTGGAATTGGACCCGGGTCCCTGGCGCTGTGAGCCAGAAGTGCTAACCAATGTGCCACTTATGTTACGAATCGGAAAATATAATGGGCTTGATTTTTGTTCCTTCTGTAACAATGACGTAATATGCTTCTGCGATGTGTTTGCACCAAATCCAACATTCACCCCCACTTCGTTTGCCATGCATGTGTCTGCATATTCGGCAAGCATATGTAAAGAACATTTGCAGTTTCTGCTGGGAATGTTGCAGTTACATCTGTTGACACATTCAACCCTAGCCAAGTGTGATCAGCAGAGGGCAAAATCATTCAACATTGAATTAGATCTCGGTGTCAGCGATATTTCAAGATGCGCAACATGCCCGAGCGGGAAACCTCTCCAGGTCATTCTCTCCCCTCGATAACAGCATGCTATACTTCTTAATCAAACAAAGAGACCACAATAGGTCAGCTTTTGATGAAGTGCAATCTGGCTCGTTCGCACGCACACCTGGAGGTGTTTGCAGTATTAGTGAAACACATCTCAGAGGAAGATGCATAAAAATGAGATTGAAACGATATTAAAGAAGGTACAAAAGTGAACTGTGCCGCCATAGCTCGAGGGGAAATGCACAGCAGTGGAGGACTTGAAGTCTAACACAAAGTGACAGGCAACAAAAATACAGTTTCATGGATCACTGCGAGGCTACTTAAGGCAGATAAAGCCAATATCTGCAAGAAATTACTGTTTGGGGACTAGTTATTATCTCCTGTGGGTGTAAAGTGAGCCTTATAGGAGACACTGAAAAAAGTCAAAGCTCCCTTCCAGGTCACATAGGATGAGGAAGGGTGTACGACATGCTCTCGGCACCGTCATCAGTAGACCGGGGCAAAATGATCATTGCCAATGTTCTGAAACTGGCTAAGGAAATTAGAAGATGAGCAAGGAAATGCCTACCTTGCATTTCATTTGTTTACCAGTGGCATGGTGGCACAATAGTGAGCACTGCTGCCTCACCACGCCAGGGACCTGGGTTCAATTCCCGGCTTGGGTCACTGTCTGTGCGGAGTTTGCACATTCTCCCTGTGTCAGCGTGGGTTTCCTCCCACGCTCCAAAGATGCGCGGGTTAGGTTGATTGGCCGTGCTAAATTGCCCTTTAGTGTGAGGGGGACTAGCGAGAGTAAATATGTGGGGCTACGGGTAGAAGGCCTGATGGAATTATTGTCGGTGCAGGCTCGATGGGCTGAATGGCCTCCTCCTGGACTGTAGGGATTCCATAATTCTATGAGTCATTAGCAGGCTGGAGACCCAATTCAATGGGAGCACGGTGGCACAGTGGTTAGCACTGCTGCCTCACAGTGCCAGGAACCCAGGTTCGATTCTGGCCTCGGGTCACTGCCTGTGCGGAGTTTGCACATACTCCCTGTGTCTGCGTGGATTTCCCCCCGGGGCTCCGGTTTCCTCCCACAGTCACAAGGATGTGCAGGTTAGTTGGACTGGCCACGCTAAATTACCCCTTAAGTGTCCAAAGATGTGTAGGTTGGTTGGATTAGCCATGGCAAATGTGTTGGGTTACGGGTATGGGACGGGGTGGATGGCCTGAGTAAGATACTCTGTCAGAGAGTCAGTGCAGACTTGATGGGCTGAATGGCCTTCTTCTGTACTGTAGGGATTCTATAATTCTTTCAAAAAGTTCTATAATGCCCTCCTGCCATTCACCTGCCTCCCCAGTAGGAATGGACTTTGGTGCTAGTTATGACCAGCGTGAATCTGGCACATTGGACCCCCAATGGGGTCAAAGAGGTGAGTGCAGTGCCCATGTGCCACCCTGACACTGCCAAGCTTCTGATGGAGGGTCCCCCAACGGTCTTGGGTATTTTGGTGGGCTCAGGTTGGGGACAAGGGGTTGACGTTGGCAACTCTCCCATGGGATGGGGGTCTAGTGGCAAGACTGCCCCTTCTAGTCTTGGGAAACTTGAACACCACTCTTGGCATGGTCATTTCAGGCATCTCTCTGATCAATCTGGTCTGTGGGTTGTGAAAACTTTGAAGTGGCCTGGTCACTTTAATCTCCCCTCACATCTGGCAGGCTCCCAAGTCCTAGCAGTAGTCCATTCTGAAGAAGGGATTCCTCTTTCTCTCTGTCAGGAGCTGGAGGTGTGGGAAGACCTCTTTCAAGTCCTCTGACTGACAGGAGAAATCATTTTCACTGCTGGGGGAAGGTCCCTTCTCCAAGCTGCTCACTCGGCCCCATCTCAGAACCTTTCTAGAAAGCACAAATGGTTGGAAATCCTTTCAATCTCTTTGCTTTTCTTTGAAAACCTTTGTTTTCATTCAACTTCATAGACATTGATTTATAGGTTTATGGTTTTTGCACATCATGCAGTGTTTATCTTTTCCTTCATGGTTGAATTACCTCCCTTTATTCCTCAGCATAATGTTTACACACAAGAGGAATTGAGAGCACTTAGCTGCTTTTGAAGTTGCCTGCAGCTGTGAACCAGAACCTTGGGCTTACAGCTGCATGGAGATTAAGATGACTAGTCCATTTCATGGGCACTGCACTTACCTCTTTGATTCCTCCCCCACCCCGTGCGCCGCACCCCCCCCCCCCCCCCCCCCACAACCCCCTCCCCTGGAGTACAGGTGCCAGGCCAGGGTGTCACTGCCAGGGTACCAGAGGCCTGTGAAATGCCAGCACGTGGAGTCCTGAAGGGAGTCATGAAGGGGCTCCTGAAGGGGGGGTCCATCTCGGAGTGTCTCCCCTTGTGGGGGGTGCCATTGAGGCCTCTGGCTGGTCATCCTCATGCCTGCATGGTGTTAGATTCATAGAGTCATAGAGGTTTACAGCACGGAAAAAGGCCCTTAGACCCAACTTATCCATACTGCCCAGTTTTTACCATTAAGCTAGCCCCAGTTGCCTGCGTTTGGCCCAAATCCATCTGTACCAATCTTATCCATGAAACTGTCTAAATGCTTTTTAAAAGAAAAAGTTGTACCTGCCTCTCCTACTACCTCTGGCAGCTTGTTCCAGACACTCAGCGCCCTCTGTGTGAAGAAATTTCCCCTCTGGACCCTTTTGTATCTCTCCCCTCTCACTTTAAACTTATGCCCTCTAGTTTTAGACTCCCCTACATTTGGGAAAAGATGCTGACTATCTACCTTATCTATGTCCCTCATTATTTTACAGACCACTATAAGATCACCCCTAAGTCTCGTACATTCCAGGGGAAAAAAAGTCCCAGTCCATCCAACCTCTCCTTATAACTCAAACCATCAAGTCCCATCAAGTGTTGGGAGGGAGGAAGGGACGGCGGGAGTGGGGGTGGACAGGGGGACGGGGGGGAGAATGCTCCTCTGTGATGAGGGGAGAGGGGGCAGCCTGGCAACCAGTGTGGAGATTGGAGTGCCTTTTAAATAGGGCGCCCTGATGTCTGATCACCCGGGCTGGCGGGGATGTTTCACATTCAGCGTAAATTGAAATGGTTAAAAGTTGGTGAATCCTACCTCCGAATCGCTGTTAACACCAGTGGGAAACACTCCCATTTTCCTTCAGGGGTGGACACTTGGATTCAAAACAGGTGAATCACAGCCTTAACCAATGAGCTTGAAGAATTGTAAATGAACAAGAGAGACTCTGTGCCAGGGAATGTTGGATGAAATAATTAACTCAATATAAAATCAGGCACACAAAGTGAAATAAAAGGAAGGAATTAAAGATAAAAATTAAGAGAGACTGAGAGAGAGAGAGAGGGATACTTCGGTACAAGAGATTTAACAAGATTTTTAAAAAGTACACTTAATTTTAAAAAACTCTCAGTTGAAAATTAAAATTTGAGACTCCATATTTCTTAAAATTAATTTTCAGTGCCAGAGAGGAAGCTTGGCAGTAATTAAAACCTATCACCGTGTTAACAGTAGAAAGGTCAAGAGCTTCAAGTTTTTAGGTGTCTAGATCACCAACAACCAGTCCTGATCCCCCCATGCTCACACCATAGTTAAGAAAGCCCACCAACGCCTCTACTTTCTCAGACGACTAAGGAAATTTGGCATGTCAGCTACGACTCTCACCAACCTCTACAGATGCACCATAGAAAGCATTCTTTCTCGTTTTATCACAGCTTGGTATGGCTGCTGCTCTGCCCAAGACCGCAAGGAACTACAAAAGGTCGTGAATGCAGCCCAATCCAACACGCAAGCCAGTCTCTCATTCATTGACTCTGTCTACACTTCCCACTGCCTCAGCAAAGCAGCCAGCATAATTAAGGACCCCACGCACCCCGGACATTCTCTCTTCCACCTTCTTCCGTCGAGAAAAGGTTACAAAAGTCTGAGGTCACGTACCAACCGACTCAAGAACAGCTTCTTCCCTGCTGCTGTCAGACTTTTGAATGGATTTACCTTGCATTGAGTTGATCTTTCTCTATACCCTAGCTACGACTGTAACACTACATCCTGCACTCTCTCATTTCCTTCTCTATGAACGGTATGCTTTGTCTGTATAGCGCGCAAGAAACAATACTTTTCACTGTATGTTAATATATGTGACAATAATAAATCAAATCGAATCAAATCAAATCAAAAACAAGGAACTTACACTGGAATGGACAAGTCGTACCTTTCGCTGCTGAGTCTACTATGGAGCTATCAGGTAAATATAGCAACATGAAGCTGCTCCCTGTATTTCAAAGATGGATCTGTCAGTCAGATATCATCACTCTTCATCTTCTGAAAGAACAACCTCCTGATTTTGCCTTTCATCTCTAGTCCCTTGACGTTGCTGTCTGAATGTCACTTTAATGATGATG
Organism: Mustelus asterias; assembly: GCF_964213995.1. NCBI lineage: Eukaryota > Metazoa > Chordata > Chondrichthyes > Carcharhiniformes > Triakidae > Mustelus > Mustelus asterias. The sequence goes on from NC_135806.1 coordinate 10,307,547, forward strand.
AGTATGTTAGCTCCACCATTAACTCTACTGCAAATTATCACCCCATTGCCAGCTGACGTACATTGACATGTCAATTTTAAAGTTCTCATGCTTGTTTCGAGATCCTTCCGTGGCTGCTTTCCCTATCCCTGTGACATTTTCCAGCCCTACAGGCTTGCAGGATCTCTGCGTCCCCCAATTCTGCCATCTTGCACACCCCCAATTTTAATCCCCCCCTCTCCTGTTATATTATTTTGTGGGGAATTGTTATCACAATAGCTTTACTGTATGTTCGGGGAATTTTCTGGGGGGGCTTTCCTCTGGGGGGTCCTGCATTGAGCCGAATTCAGCTGATACAAAACTTGCGAGAGACAGTATACAGTTTAAGATGTTCTTTATTTGACCAAAACGCATTGGGGGAGAGATGCTGGATAGATTCCAACTTCTCTCTAAGATTACATCACATGAAATTACATCGGCGCGGTGGCACAGTGGTTAGCACTGCTGCCTCACAGCGCCAGGGACCCGGATTCGATTCCCTGCTTGGGTCACTGTATGTGTGGAGTCTGCACATTCTCCCCATGTCTGCGTGGGTTTCCTCCGGGTATTCTGGTTTCCTCCCACATTCTGAAAGATGTGCTGGTTAGGTGCATTGACCCGAAAAGGCGCCAGACTGTGGTGACTAGGGGATTTTCACAGTAACTTCATTGCAGTGTTAATGTAAGCCTTACTTGTGACTAATAAATAAACTTTACTTTACATGAACACATCTGATATGCTATTTTCTGAGATTTCCCACCCAATCTGTCACACAAACTGGATGGTCCAATTACATTAATACACACTATTTACCTTGGCCAATAGCCTTCTACCCCTTAGCATAATTAGGAACTCATTGGTTAACTGGACTTGGACATCTTTCTCCCGCTGCTTAGCAACATTACCTACGCATGTCCGACAGGTTCAAGATTCACTCTCGCCACCTGCATACTATGAGAACTAAAAGGGAGTCATTGTGTCAACAAGCTATAAGTTATCAGGCCGAGAGTGAGGAGCAGAATGCTCCTATTCATTTTAATTAGCAATTGAAATCTTCTGTTTATCCCATAATCTTAGTACCTTACAGCTACAAGGTCTTCCAAAGCCTTTCACTGAATAAGTTTTATACTTCATTGTTCCAGATGCGGCCTGTCTGATTCTGCTTTTTCCCAATATACCTTTAGGGCAAACTGCCCTTAGCCAAAATTTACAAGACATTTAAAACTACATTTTAAAATTACAATTTTTGTTAAAAATTCACTACTATCGGGGCAACATGGTGGCACAGTAAATGGCACTGCTGCCTCACAGCACCAGACACCTGGGTTCGATTCCCGGCTTGGGTCACTGTCTGTGCGGAGTTTGCACGTTCTCCTTGTGTCTGCATGGGTTTCCTCCGGGTGCTCTGGTTTCCTCCTACAGTCCAAAGACATGCTGGTTAGGTGCATTGGCCATGCTAAATTCTCCCTCAGTGTCCCTGAACAGACACCGGAGTGTGGCAACTCGGGGATTTTCACAGTACTTTCATTGCAGTGTGAATGTAAGCCAACTTGTGACTAATAAATAAACTTTACTTTGCTTTACTTATATTATGTTTAATAGGCAATATCTTTGTATAATATATGTAGGAAGCACATGATGATCCCTTTGGTGTATATATAAGGCACATTATGGTATTTATTTTGGACTAGTCTACTTTGTTTTAAAAGCCCCTCAATAAGCAAGGTTTTAACAGCCCCTGCTACATCATATGATTAGTGCCTAACTGCTGTACTAAGACACAGCAAGTAGTAGATAGAATACCTGGTGCATTGTTCAGCTGGCTCGGAATGAAAAAAGCTATTTGCTGCACATCTACAATTATACTGAGAAAGACTGGGACAGAAGACAGAGGGTGAAACAGAAAACAATGAGGTAATGAAGCTTTGCTGTGCTATAGTTACACAGGCCATCTGGGATAGCGGAGTCTGAGACACTGACTGAAATATATTGGCAGTTTTACTCCATCCAGTTTTTAGATTGAGCAACAGTGGAGCACTATTTAAAACACTGAGTCCAACTGGGGTGGGAATTCCAGGGGAATTCCAGGGGATCCGACATTGTTCTCCACTGATTTCAACGGGTGTAAAATTAATTGGCTGATAAAATAGCATTTTATGCAATCACATTAAGTTCCCAACAAGCAGGCTCAGTTCAAAGTCCCCCAGCGGTCTTCCTTTGGATTTACGCATGCAAGAAGCACAAATCCCAAGTTAGATACAGATGTGGAAGGCAACTCATGCTACCGTGGTTCACCCATTTACAAAGGAGCCATTACCTCTTCACTAGTCTGTTTTGCCAGTTTGTTGCTTTATTTAATTTTTGAATTACCAGACAGCAATGCAGGGAAACGTTAGTTTCTAAAGACTGCAACAGATTTATTTACAGTGTTTTTAAATATCCCTACATGCTTGCGCTCGCATTTATCCCAGCTCAGCTTTCAGGTCTTTCTGGTCACATTAGCTCTGAATCAATGCCCAGACATAACAAATCAAGCACAGTGAGCATAGATTAGTTACCTGACTAACATAATTGAACTCAGAGCAATCAAACGATTCGCCACAAAACTCACCGCATATTCATTTTTTTTTTCAAATGATTACTGACCTATTTACCAACCAAAATCCTCTGCCAACATGTTCCTGTCTTTATCAATGGTGACCAAAGTAAAAATAGTCAAGAGCTTCAAGTTCTTGGGTGTCTAGATCACCAACAACCTGTCCTGGTCCCCCCATGCCGACACTATAGTTAAGAAAGCCCACTAATGCCTCTACTTTCTCAGAAGACTAAGGAAATTTGGCATGTCCACTACAACTCTCACCCACTTTTACAGATGCACCATAGAAAACATTCTTTCTGGTTGTGTCACAGCTTGGTATGGCTCCTGCTCTGCCCAAGACCGCAAGAAACCACAAAGGGTTGTGAATGTAGCCCAATCCATCACTCATACCACCCTCCCATCCATTGACTCTGTCTACGCTTCCCGTTGTCTGGGAAAAGCAGCCAGCATAATCAAGGACCCCATGGACCCCAGACATACTCTCTTCTACCTTCTTCCATCGGGAAAAAGATACAAAATTCTAAGGTCACATAGCAACCGACTCAAGAACAGTTTCTTCCCTGTTGCCATCAGACTTTTGAATGGATCTGCCTCACACTAAGCTGATCTTTCTCTACACCCTAGCTATGACTATAATACTACATTCTGCACCTTCTCCATGAACAGTATGCTTTGTCTGTATAGCATGCACGAAACAATGCTTTTCACTGTATGCTAATGCATGTGATAATAAATCAAATCAATCCTTGATAACATGCACGAAGTTCATTCTGATATCAGTCCAAAACATTTTTTGCGGCTGGGCTTCCTTATCTAGATCACGGTTTCATCTGAAATTTTAGCCTGACCTTTTCTGTCCCACTGACTATTTCATAAACCTTTACTGAGTTTTATGTTAAGGCTGTAAAGGCTAATTTACTCAAGTATTCCTGTCATGTTGGTGACCTGGGTCAGTTCTCTCTGAACTGTATCCAGAGCTCGGATCCTGGTGAGCAGGGAGAGTGCTCAAATTCTTGTGTGATCACAGCACTAAATCATTTGAATGTGAATTTTCATAACTGTGGAAAACATCCCACTTGAGTCTACATTCACACAAACACTTCCCATCAGCGTCATGCTGTTGCCCCTTTCCAGCATCCGGGTGTTTAAATTAATTTAATTTGATTTGATTTATTATTGTCACATGTATTGGAATATAGTGAAAAGTATTGCTTCTTGCACACTATACAGACAAAGGATACTGTTCATAGAGTACATAGGGGAGAAGGAAAGAAGAGGGTGCAGAATAAAATGTTGCAGTTACTGATAGGGTGTAGAGAAAGATCAGCTTAATATATGATATTTGATTTGATTTATTATTGTCTCATGTATTAACATACAGTGTATTATACCCCACCCAGAGTGGGGTATAATACCCCACCCAGAGTGGGGTATAAAGGTGATGGTCCTTCCTCCTTGCCTCAGTTCAGACCAGGTCAGCTACAAGGGTGTGCTCCTGTTCTCAGTGAATAAAAGCCTATTAGTTTTCCCTCACTCTCAGAAGTCTCAGCGTTGTAATTGATAGTGCATCACCGGGGTGTGTGGGGTCCTTAATGTGCGGGTTAGGTTGATTGGCCATGCTAAATTACCCATAGTGTCAGGGGGATTGGGAGGGTAAAACTGTGGGGTTGCGTGGGATTGTTGTCGGTGCAGGCCCGATGGGCCAGATGGCCTCCTTCTGAACTGTTGATTCTCTCATCTATGATCTATGAATCTTTTGGCTGAGCGTCAAATTCTCCACTCTCATTGGCAGCAGGGGAGAGGGGAACGAGGTTGGAGAATCCTGCCCTTAATATTTAAGAGGGAGTTTAGAAGATGTTCATTGAATCTTAGAAACTGTGGTTTCAATAGCCCCATGACGGATATGCCAGTCATAAATCTTCAACGAGAGCTGTAATGCCACCTATCCGCTCTTTCCCTGTTCCCTTCTGCATTCTTACTTTTTAAATATTTTAAAGCAGGACGTAACCGATTTTCAGCGCTTAATCTTTGAAGTTTGGACAAGCTTTGTCAATAATCCAGAAATAACGTGAAGATCATCGTTTTAACTATGGACAATTTTTAATGCAAAGGGAATAATGTATATCTCTTGTGAAACATCGCTTGCCCTAATGGGAGAATTGGTTTTGCAAATCAGAATATTGAACTCACATTTCCTTTCAACACAACAGTGCAATTGGCCATCTGGGTTTTGTGATCTATTTCTCTTCTGCACTAGATAAGCTTTTGCACACAGTTAAAGCTTAACGAGAGACAAATACAAAAATGTGTGGTGAAAATTTAATTGCAATCATTAATGTCGACTCAGTTGGGTCGATCCTGACAGTCAACATGAATAATAATGGCTCAGATAGGCGAAAAGATGCTCATGGGGGATCTCTCAGAGTGGATGTCAGTGATAATGATAAAGACTGGGCTTAAAGAGGATGGAACAGGGAAGGCCACCAGATAGATGACCTTGAAAAGAGACCTGTAATTTTTCAAACCATGCTGCAGACTGTTGAACAAATATTAGTCAATTTCCCATGGTATTGCAGACATAGTAGGGCAGAGAGTATGGTTTCTTTCTATCAGCGTTGGAATAAGTAACACACCGGTTTGGAGACATTCATTCATAGAATCATAGATTCTTACAGTGCAAAAGGAGGCCATTTGGCCCATCGAGACTGCACCAACAACAATCCCACCCAGGCCTTATCCCCTCTTCTATCCCCCACATATTTACCCTGCTAATCCCCCTGACACTAAGGGGCAACTTTAGCATGGCCAATCCACCTAATCCGCACGTAATCATAGAATCCCTACAGTGCAGAAGGAGGCCATTGGGCCCATTGAGTCTGCACCAAGCACAAACCCACCCAGGCCCTATCCCCATAACCCCACGTCTTTGGGGTGTGGGAGGAAACCTGAGCACCCGGAGGAAACACACGCCAACACAAGGTTCAAGCCCTCCCCCCCTTTCAAAGAATTGAACCTATGGTCTAGGCTGACACTTCATGACAATGCTGAGGGGGTGATGCACTCTTGTAGATGCTGACGTTCCCACCATCAAGGTCTTCCGGGGCCGCCACCAGTGCCTCCCCACCACCTCCCCACCCCCCCCTGCCCCCCCCCACCCCCTCCCCCCACTCCTGCCACCCCACTTCCTGCCTCTGCCGCGAGTTCCCCAGTGGCAGAGGGCGAAAACAATAAGAAAACCTATTGACTGTGGCAGGACTGGAGGATCCTTCAGTTGGTGAATTGTGGGTCACCTCTGCTGCCTGAAAACACGCCATGAGGGGTTGAAAATCCTGCTGTTCTCTTTTGGATGAGACCTTAGAATCCCACCTTTCCCTCTGAATTGGATGGTAAAGATCCCATGGCATGATTTGTTCTTAAAGTTAATATTTATCCTCCCTACCAAAATCACTGAAATACTGATACCACATCACAGTGTGCGGAATCTTGCTGTGCACAGATTGGCTACCATGTTTCCTACATTACAATGGGAGCTACAATTCTAAAATAATCCATTGCCTCTGAAGTGCTTTGAGATGTCCTACAGTTTTGAAAGGCTCTATATAAATGCAAGTTCTTTCTCTTCCTTCCCTCTGATGTCAGTGGAATGCTATTCCTCTCCACCTCTCCTCCACTGTTTCTGTTGTGATGACACAGTGCCTTTAAGAAATGTATTTGTGTCATGTCCCTTGCAAAGGGGTTTTGTTTAGAAGTTTGTTCTATTTACCCAGTGCTGCTTTGTCTTCAACCGGCAGCCTACATGCTGAACATGCATAATTGATCCTAATCTTTGGGTGTTTGTTTTAATCTGGACTAATGCAGTTTTGTTGTTTTAGTGTTTTCCTCTGGGGTTTTCAGAGTAGGGTTTGATTAGGTTAACTAACAGGAAAATCATGTGACTGCACGAAGCTAGGCTTACAGAGAGAAACAAGCAGCCACTTGCTGTTTTGAATCTTTATAGATCAGTAGCTTTCTCTCTCTCTCTCTCTGGAGATTAGAGTCTGGGACCTGCCAGTAAATAGATCTCTCTCTGATGATCCGCTGTTTGAAGATAGATCTTTCTCTGGAGGCTGTTGTCTGGAAGTCAGAGGACAGGTATTTTTCTGTATCTCTGTTCAGAGGCTGGAAGCCTAACACCCCACGAAAGCCAGTGTGTTTTTGTTAACTGATTCTGAAGAGGAGTTTACGTCTGTGGGGATATTGCTTAAATTGGAACTATAGAGATAGCTAGCATTTGAGAGTTGTACCTTGTCATGTTTAAATATTTCAATTGGAAAAGGTAGGCTAATTTCTTTTGTTACATTTTAATTGTGTTGTTAAAGAAAGAAAGTTCCATGATAAAATTAGTGCGAATGTTCCTTTCTTCTGTTGAAGCTAATGGCAAATGTAATTGTCTAATTGTATGAGTACCAATATTATAACAATTACTTCCATACATTGGCTGTGAAGTGTTTTGGAGGCTTCCAGCCTTCGAACAGAGATGCAGAGAAAAGATCTGTCATCTGACTTCCAGTCAGCAGCCTCCAGAGAAAGATCTATCTTCAAATGGCAGACCATCAGGGAAAGAGATCTATTTACTGGCGGGTCCCAGACTCCAATCTCCCGAGAGAGAGAGAGAAAGAGCTGTTGTTTAAGATAAAAGCTTCCTCATTGGTCAATGGAATCACATCTGGAGCAAAACATCTTATGCTTGCACTAATGCCAGAATCAAAATAGGTTGGGGTCTCGGCTAACTTCATAATATACCTTGGAGTTTCTGATCTGGTCCGTAACATGTTCTCAAGCTCAGTTTCACAATGAGAAAGTGTGATCAGTGAATTTCCCCTCATGTATCGGTCATTCATTGTGAGAAGAATTTCTCTGGTCACTGTAAAGTCACAACCCCATGGGCAGCAGTGTGGGACATGGATTATAGAATCAGCACTATCTGCAATGCTTTCAACATGGTTCCTCAGTCACAGCCTTATCTACTTTAACATCAGCAATCAGAGTTGCTTTTTGTTTTGATAACTAAATGAAATTAAATTAAATTTGCAAGTCATTGCTCAGTGGGTGGCACTCATATCTCTGGATCTGCAGTTTTGAGTCCCACTCGAGGTGTACAGAAATCAAGACAGGCACTCTAGTGAGGGAGTGCTGCACTATCAGAGATGCCGTCTTTTGGATGAGACGCTGCTTCAAGCCTGCTCGGGCCGATGTAAAAGATTCCATGGCATTATTTCAAAGAAGAGCAGGAAAGGTATCCTCAGTTCCACTGGCCACTGTTCACCCCTTGATCAACATTATAATAAAACAGGTTCTCTGATCATTAGCACATTGCAGTTTGAGAAGCGTTTGCTGTATGCATGTGGCTGCTGCATTTCCTACCTCACTGGCTGTAGGGTCTTTTGGAATAGCTGATGCTAGAGAAAAGCGCTATATAAATGCAGACCTTTCTTTTTTATCAGTGACATGATTCTTAATGTCAGGATGGTCACTTGTATTTGCAGCTGCGACTTTGAGGGTGGCACGGTGGCACAGTGGTTAGCACTGTTGCCTCACAGCACCTCACAGGGTTCGATTCCGGCTTTGGATGACTGTCGGTGTGGAGTTTGCCCATTTTCCCAGTGTCTGGTTTCCTCCGGGTGTTTCAGTTTCCCCCCACACTCCAAAGGTGCGTCGGTTAGGTCATGTTAAATTGCCCCTTAGTGTCCCAGGAATTGTAGATTGGGGGATTAGCAGGGTAAATACGTGGGGTTACTGGAATCAGTTTTGGGTAAGATGCTCTATCGGAGAGTTGGCACAGACTTGATGGGCTGAATGGCCTACTTCTGTACTGTGGGGGTTCTTCTATGATTCTGTCTGAGCAGGAGAGAAATTGGCAAGATTATATGGAGAGCAGGAGGTGTGAGACTATTTGGATAGCTCTTTCAGAGGCAAACGCACAATGGGCTGAATGGCCTCCATCTGAGTCATTCTCGGCTCTACCCCAGTGAGAAAGGAAAGATGATTTATCCTGGAACACGCTGGGAGGCTGACACATATGTTAGAATGCTGAGAGTAGTTTAAAAAGCTTGTGGCTGGTATACATGAGCCTAGTCATCTCTAAGTGACAGGATGATGACTGTTTTGAAAGCCCTGGGGCACTTGGATATGTGTTGGCGCTTGTGGCAGGTGCAGTGTGTGACGTGATGTGTTTTGTAGTCCTCTGCTCCAGGCTGCTGTCAGCTGATTGCATCTCATGTTGGGTCTACACCATTCAGCATTCCCAGAACTCTCCTACTGTGCTTAGTCAATCACAGCAGACTGAATCTATTCGCTGCAGGAAGATGAGTCCCCAAAACACTCTCAACATTCAGCTGCCAAGTCCAAATCTCCTTGTGCAGCTACCTTCCTCTGCTCCAACGTCCTCTTGCCCCATCTGTCCTGCAGACATTGGTTCATGGCATCCGGTACTTCATTACACTGGGCATTTCTCCCGTGCCAGCCTAACTGTGAGTGTTGGCAGATTATTAGACTATTTCCTTACTCATCCACCTACAGAAACTTCTAGCTATGCCATTGGAGACACTCAGAGAAGCAATGCTATTGACTTTGCTTGTTTTCCAGTTTGGCAACACCAGGTCCAGTTACATTTCATTTTTGGTACCAAGCTCTCTCAAAGAACAGAGAAGGTGTTAATGCATTACATGCCCTACTTAGCTCTGTACCAAAACTCAGAGGGGTCTGTCACTTCTGTGGTGTGAGAGATGATGTGGAGATGCCGGCGTTGGACTGGGGTAAACACAGTAAGAAGTTTAACAACACCAGGTTAAAGTCCAACAGGTTTATTTGGTAGCAAAAGCCACACTTTTGCTACCAAATAAACCTGTTGGACTTTAACCTGGTGTTGTTAAACTTCTTACTGTGTGAGAGATTGCCACTCCTCTTATAGAATAGCACAGTTCACCCCTTGATAGGTACCACAGTGGTTAGCACTGCTGCTTCACAGCTCCAGGGACCTGGGTTCGATTCCCGGCTTGGTTCACTGTCTGTGTGGAGTTTGCACATTCTCCTCGTGTCTGCGTGGGTTTCCTCCGGGTGTTCCGGTTTCCTCTCACAGTCCAAAGATGTGCGGGTTAGGTTGATTGGCCATGCTAAGGCACGGTAGTGCAGTGGTTAGCACTGCTACTTCACAGCTCCAGGGTCCCGGGTTCGATTCCCGGCTCGGATCACTGTCTGTGTGGAGTTTGCACATTCTCCTCGTGTCTGCGTGGGTTTCCTCCCGGTGCTCCAGTTTCCTCCCACAGTCCAAAGATGTGCGGGTTAGGTTGATTGGCCAGGTTAAAAATTGCCCCTTAGAATCCTGAGATGCATAGGTTAGAGGGCTTAGCGGGTAAATATGTGGGGGTAGGGCCTGGGTGGGATTGTGGTCGGTACAGACTCGATGGGCCGAATGGCCTCCTTCTGCACTGTAGGGTTTCTATGATTTCTTAAAAATTGCCCTTAGTGTCCTGAGATGCATAGGTTAGAGGGATTAGTGGGTAAATATGTACGGATATGGGAATAGGGCCATGGGATTGTGGTCGGTGCAGACTCGATGGGCTGAATGGCCTCTTTCTGTACTGTAGGATTTCTATTGTTCTATGGTTAATAGAATCATAGAATCCCTACAGTACAGAAGGAGGCCATTCGATTCATTGAGCTTGCACCGACAACAATCCCACCCTATCCCTGTAACCCCACATATTTGCCCTGCTAATCCCCCCCCAAAACTAGAGTCAACATCACTAGGGACCTAGGTTCAATTCCGGCCTTGGGCGACTGTTTTGTGTGGAGTTTGCACATTCTCCCTCTGTCTGCGTGGTTTTCCTCCGGGTGCTCCGGTTTCCTCCCACAGTCTAGAGATGTGTGGGTTAGGTTGATTGGCCATGCTAAATTTCCCCCTAATGTCAAGGGGATTAGGAGGGTAAATATGTGGCGTTACGGGGATAGGACAGGACCTGGGTGGGATTGTGGTCAGTCCAGGCTCGATGGGCCATACGGCCTCCTTCTATGAACTATTGGTGCAGGACAGTTGGAAACATCTGGAGTTTGCAATTTAAATTGGAGTCTCAGATAGTTTCTACTGCAAGGCAACTTCCAACAGGAGTTCCAACTTCCTGCACCATCCTTCCCTGGGGACCTCCATGAGAGGTTGGGGGGAGTGGGGGGGATTTCTCCATGCATTTTTGTGGTACCTCTACTTATGATGCCCTATATTGGAAGTTAGAGTCATAGAGTCACAGAGGTTTATAGCATGGAACCAGCCCTTCAGCCCAACTTGTCCATGCTGCCATTTGTATTTTAAACCCCTAAACTAGTCCCAATTGCCCGCATTTGGCTGATATCCCTCTATACCCATCGTACCCATGTAACTGTCTAAGTGCTTTTCAAAAGCCAAAATTGTATTCGCCTCTACTACTACCTCTGGCAGCTTGTTCCAGACACTCACCACCCTCTGTGTGAAAAAAATTACCCATCTGGACCCTTTTGTATCTCTCCCCTCTCACCTTAAACCTATGCCCTCGGGTTTTAGACTCCCCTACCTTTGGGAAAAGATATTGACTATCTAGCTGATCTATGCCCCTCATTATTTTATAGACCTCTAAGGTCACCCCTCAGCCTCCTACGCTCCAGAGAAAAAAGTCCCAGTCTATCCAGCCTCTCCTTGTAACTCAAACCGTCAAGTCCCGGTAGCATCCTAGTAAATCTTTTCTGCACTCTTTCTAGTTTAATAATATCTTTTCTATAATAGGGTGACCAGAACTGTCGACAGTATTCCAAGTGTGGCCTTACCAATGTCTTGTACAACTTCAACAAGACGTCCCAACTCCTGTATTCAATGTTCTGACCAATGAAACCAAGCATACCGAATGGTTTCTTCACAACTCTGTCCACCTGTGATCACGGGTGCTCAGTTTGGGTTCCGTCAGGCTTACTCAGCTCCAGACCTCTTTCCAACCTTGGTTGAAACATGGACAAAAGAACTGAACATTAAAGATGAAGCAACAGTGACTGCCCTTGACATCAAGGCAGCATTTGAGTGAGTGTGGCATCAAGGAGCCCTCGCAAAACTGGAGTCAATGTCAATCAGAGGAAAGATCTCCGCTGGTTGGAGTCAGACTGGGCACATAGGAAAGTGGTTGTGATGGATGAAGGTAAATGTTCTCAGCTCCAGGACAGCAACGCAGGAGTTCCTCAGGATAGCTGCTCCATCAATGCTCCATCCTCCTTCAGCTGCTCCATCAATGGGCGTTCTTCCATCATAACGTCAGAAATGGGGATGTTTACTGATGACTGCGCAATATTCAGCACCATTCCTGACTCAGATATTGAAGCATTCCATGTCCAAATGCATCAAGACTTGGACAATATCCAGGCTTGGGCTGACAAGTGCCAGGCAATGACCATGTCCAACAAGAGAGGATCTAACCATCGCCCCTTGACATTCAGTGGCATTACCTTCACTGAATACCCCACTGTCAACATCCTGGGGTTACCATAGGCCAGAAACTGAACTGAACAAACAATACAAATACTGTGGCTACCAGAGCAGGTAAATGGCTAGGAATCCTGCGGTGAGTAAATCACCTCCTTAATCTCTGAAGCCTGTCCACTATCTACAAGGTGCAAGTCAAAAGTTTAATGGAATAGTGTCCACTTGTCTGGATAGGTGCAACTTCAACAACACTCAAGAAGCTCAAAACCATCCAGGAAAAACCAGCCCGCTTGATTGCGACCCCTTCTACAAACATTCAATCCCTCCATCACTGATGCACAGTGACAGCACTGTGTACCATCTCCAAGTAGCATTGCAGGATCTCACTAAGGTTTCTTAGACAGCACCTTCCAAACTCATGAGTGTTACCATATAGTAGGACAAGGGCAGTAGATACCTGGGATCTGCACCACCTAGAGGTACCCCTCCAAGTCACTCACCATCCTGACTTGGAAATATATTGCCGTTCCTTCACTGTCACTGGGTCAAAATCCTGGAATTCCCTCCCTAACAACACTGTGGGTGCACCTATACCTCAAGGAGTGAAGCGATTCAAGAAGGCAGCTCACCACCACTTTCACAAGAGCAACTAAGGATGGGCAATAAATGATGGCCTCACCAGCGACACCCGCATCATGTAAATTAATTTTTTAAAAATGCATTCATCGAATCGACAGTGCAGAAAGAAGCTATTCGGCCCATCGAGCCAGCATCGACAACAATCTCACCCAGGCCCTATCTCTGTAACCCCACATATTTACCTTCCTAGTCCCCCTGACACTAAGGGGCAATTTATCAGGGGCAATCAACTTAACCCACACATCTTTGGACTGTGGGAGGAAACCAGAGCACTTGGAGGAAACCCACACAGACATGGGGAGAACATGCAAACTCCACACAGACAGTGACCCAAGGCCGGAATTGAACCCGGGTCCCTCGCACTGTGAGGCAGCAGTACTAACCGCTGAGCCAGCATGCCGCACGATTCCTCGTCATTTACCTGCTCTGGAAGCCACAGTATTTGTATTGTTAGTCCAGTCCAGTTCTGGTTTATGGTAACCCCAGGATGTGAAGGTATATTCAGTGAAGGTAATGCCACTGAATGTCAAAGGGTGATGGTTAGATCCCCTCTTGTTGGAGATGGTCATTGGAGAAAGATTCAACAGTGGCTTTCAAAAGAGAAAATAATTACAGGTCCATTGGTTAAAGGTGGGGTTGTGGGATTAGTTAAACTGTTCTTACATTCAGATAACACTGCCAAATGGCCTCCTCCTGGCCAAATCCATTCTATGATTCCCCTTTGAAGTATCCTATTAATAATCTGACTGTGTCAATTACTGCCGATGAACCCCTTTGTTGTTGAAAATTTACTATTACTGGCGTGCAGTCTCATTCGTTCAAGACTTAATTGTTGTTGGAGACTTTAAAAAGGAACAATATTTTTTAACCTTTTCTTTCTATCTCTTTGTTCTTTCCTCTTAGTAAAATCTTTCTCTCTTTAATTCTTATAGTATTTCACAATTTTTCAATCTAATTGGTGAAGGAGACGGGGGAATTTTTCCATCCTGCCCACCACAGGAACTGTAGTGGGCGGGGTGGCCACATAGGTCTGTTGTCCTTGGGTGGGATTTTCCGGTTTTTGGGATGAGTGCGGTTGGAAAATCGCGCCCCGCTTTGGGCACAGTGGTTAGCACTGCTGCCCAAAGTTATTTTTTTCAGTCCTTCAAGGGATCTGAGCATTGCTAGCAAGGCCAGCATTTATTGCCCATCCTCCATTGCCTTTGAGAAAGTGGTGGTGAGTCACCTTCTTGAACCGCTGCAGTCCATGTGGGGCAGCTACAGCTACAGTGCTGCTCCAGAGGGAGTTCCCGGAGTTGACCCACTGACAGTGAAGGAGAGATAATATATTTCCAAGTACGGTCGATGTGTGGCTTGGAGGAGAACTTGCAGGTGGTGGTGTTCCATTTGCTGTGCTTGTCCTTCTAGATGATGAAGGTTGCGAGTTTGGGAGGTGTTGTCGAAGGAGCCTTGATGAGTTTACAGTGAATTCTGTTCACGGTACAGCCTGGCGACATAATGCACCAGTGATGAAGGGAGTGAATAACTAAAGAAGTGGATGGCCAATTAAACTTTATGTCAGATTGTGTTGAGTTTCATGAGCCTTGTTAGAGCTGCACTAAACCAGGCAAGTGGAGAGGATTCCATCACATTCCTGACTTGTGTCTTGTAGATCGTGAACAGGTTCTGCGGGGTCAGGAAGAAAATTACTCGCCATAGAATTCCCAGTCTTTGACCTGCTCTTGTAGCCACAGTATGAAGTGGCTGATCCAGTTAAGTTTTTGATCACAAGTAGGTTTACATTAACACTGCAATGAAGTTACTGTGAAAATCCCCTAGTCGCCACACTCCGGCGTCTGTTCAGGTATAGTAAGGGAGAATTTAGCATGGCCAATGCACCTAACCAGCACGTCTTTTGGACTGTGGGAGGAAACCGGAGCACCCGGAGGAAACCCATGCAGAGAACGTGCAGACTCCGCACAGACAGTGATCCAAGCCGGGAATTGAACATGGATCCCTGACGCTGTGAGGCAGCAGTACTAACCACTGTACCACCATTCAGTGATGGGAATGCTGTTGAATATCATGAGGAGGTGATTTCACTCTCTCTTGCCAGGTGTTTGCTCAGGTATTTGGCTGTTCATTTAGGTTTCCAGGCTCTGTTGCCCTCTTTGAGTGGACCAACCTTATGTTAAGCTGATCTTTCTCTACACCCAATAACACCACATTCTGCACCCTTTCCTTTCCTTCTCCCCTATGTACTCTATGTATGGTATGCTTTGTCTGTGTACCGCGCAAGAAATGATACTTTTCACTGTATCCAACACATGTGACAATAATAAATCAAATCAAAAACACTGCCCTGCTATCAACTCATGGTGGCACAGTGGTTAGCACTGCTGCTTCGCAGCGCCAGGGTCCCACGTTCAATTCCAGCTTCGGGTCACTGTCTGTGTGGAGTTTGCACTTTCTCCCCGTGTCTGCATGGGTTTCCTCTGGGTGCTCCGGTTTCCTCCCACAGTCCAAAGATGTGCAGATTAGGTTGATTGGCTATGCTAAATTGACCTTAGTGTCAGGGGGATTAGCAAGGTAAACGTGTGGGGTTACGGGAATAGGGCCTGGGCGGGGTTGTGGTCAGTACAGACTTGATGGGCCGAATGGCCTCCTTCTGTATATAGAACATAGAACATAGAACAGTACAGCACAGAACAGGCCCTTCAGCCCACGATGTTGTGCCGAGCTTTATCTGAAACCAAGATCAAGCTATCCCACTCCCTATCATCCTGGTGTGCTCCATGTGCCTATCCAATAACCGCTTAAATGTTTCTAAAGTGTCTGACTCCACTATCACTGCAGGCAGTCCATTCCACACCCCAACCACTCTCTGCGTAAAGAACCTACCTCTGATATCCGTCCTGTATCTCCCACCACGAACCCTATAGTTATGCCCCCTTGTAATAGCTCCATCCACCCGAGGAAATAGTCTTTGAACGTTCACTCTATCTATCCCCTTCATCATTTTATACACCTCTATTAAGTCTCCCCTCAGCCTCCTCCGCTCCAGAGAGAACAGCCCTAGCTCCCTCAACCTTTCCTCATATGACCTACCCTCCAAACCAGGCAGCATCCTGGTAAATCTCCTCTGCACTCTTTCCAGCGCTTCCACATCCTTCTTATAGTGAGGTGACCAGAACTGCACACAATATTCCAAATGTGGTCTCACCAAGGTCCTGTACAGTTGCAGCATAACCCCACGGCTCTTAAACTCCAACCCCCTGTTAATAAAAGCTAACACACTATAGGCCTTCTTCACAGCTCTATCCACTTGACTGGCAACCTTTAGAGATCTGTGGATATGGACCCCAAGATCTCTCTGTTCCTCCACAGTCTTCAGAACCCTACCTTTGACCCTGTAATCCACATTTAAATTAGTCCTACCAAAATGAATCACCTCACATTTATCAGGGTTAAACTCCATTTGCCATTTTTCAGCCCAGCTTTGCATCCTATCTATGTCTCTTTGCAGCCTACAACAGCCCTCCACCTCATCCACTACTCCACCAATCTTGGTGTCATCAGCAAATTTACTGATCCACCCTTCAGCCCCCTCCTCTAAGTCATTAATAAAAATCACAAAGAGCAGAGGACCAAGCACTGATCCCTGCGGCACACCGCTAGCAACCTGCCTCCAATCCGAAAATTTTCCATCGACCACCACCCTCTGTCTTCGGTCAGACAGCCAGTTACCTATCCAATCGGCCAACTTTCCCTCTATCCCACACCTCCTCACTTTCATCATAAGCCGACCATGGGGGACCTTATCAAACGCCTTACTAAAATCCATGTATATGACATCAACTGCCCTACCTTCATCAACACACTTAGTTACCTCCTCAAAAAATTCTATCAAATTTGTGAGGCACGACTTGCCCTTCACGAATCCGTGCTGACTATCTCGGATTGATCCGCATCTTTCTAAATGGTCGTAAATCCCATCCCTAAGGACCCTTTCCATCAATTTACCAACCACCGAAGTAAGACTAACCGGTCTATAATTACCAGGGTCATTTCTATTCCCTTTCTTAAACAGAGGAACAACATTCGCCATTCTCCAGTCCTCTGGCACCATCCCCGTGGACAGCGAGGACCCAAAGATCAACACCAAAGGCTCTGCAATCTCATCCCTTGCCTCCCACAGAATCCTAGGATACATTTCATCAGGCCCAGGGGACTTATCGACCTTCAGTTTATTCAAAACTGCCAAGACATCCTCCTTCCGAACATCTATTTCCTCCAGCCTATTAGCCTGTAACACCTTCTCTTCCTCAAAAACATGGCCCCTCTCCTTGGTGAACACTAAAGAAAAGTATTCATTCATCACCTCGCCTATCTCTACTGATTCCATACACAAGTTCCCACCACTGTCCTTGACCGGCCCTAACCTCACCCTGGTCATTCTTTTATTCCTCACATAAGAGTAAAAAGCCTTGGGGTTTTCCTTGATCCGACCCGCCAAGGACTTCTCATGTCCCCTCCTAGCTCTCCTAAGCCCCTTTTTCAGCTCATTCCTTGCTAACTTGTAACCCTCAATCGAGCCATCTGAACCTTGTTTCCTCATCCCTACATAAGCTTCCCTCTTCCTTTTCACAAGACATTCCACCTCTTTTGTGAACCATGGTTCCCTCACTCGGCCATTTCCTCCCTGCCTGACAGGAACATACCTATCAAGGACATCCAGTATTTGTTCCTTGAAAAAGTTCCACTTTTCATTAGTTCCTTTCTCTGACAGTTTCTGTTCCCAATTTATGCCCCCTAATTCTTGCCTAATCGCATCATAATTACCCCTCCCCCAATTGTAAACCTTGCCCTGCCGTACGGCCCTATCCCTCTCCATTGCAATAACAAAAGACACCGAATTGTGGTCACTATCTCCAAATTGCTCTCCCACAACCAAATCTAACACTTGGCCCGGTTCATTTCCCAGTACCAAATCCAATGTGGCCTCACCTCTAGTCGGCCCATCCACATATTGTGTCAGGAAACCCTCCCGCACACACTGCACAAAAACTGCCCCATCCAAACTATTTGACCTACAAAGGTTCCAATCAATATTTGGAAAGTTAAAGTCCCCCATGACAACTACCCTGTGACCCCCACACATATCCATAATCTGCTTAGCAATTTCTTCCTCCACATCTCTATTACTATTTGGGGGCCTATAGTAAACTCCTAGCAACGTGACCGCTCCTTTCCTATTTCTAACTTCAGCCCATATTACCTCAGTGTGCAGATCCCCCACAAAGTGCCTTTCCGCAGCCGTTAAACTATCCTTGATTAACAATGCCACTCCTCCACCTCTTTTACCAGCTTCCCTACACTTAGTGAAACATCTATACCCCGGAACGTCCAACAACCATTCCTGTCCTTGTTCCACCCACGTCTCCGTAATGGCCACAACATCGTAGTCCCAAGTACCAATCCACGCCCCAAGTTCATCTACCTTGTTCCGGATGCTCCTTGCATTGAAGTAGACACACTTCAACCCACCTTCCTGTCTACCAGTACCCACCCTTGACCCTGATACCTTCCCCAATACCTCACCACCCTCACTGACTTCTGGACTACAACTCCCTTTCCCAATCCCCTGACAAATTAGTTTAAACCCCCCTGAAGAGCCATAACAAATTTCCCTCCGAGGATATTGGTGCCCCTCTGGTTCAGGTGCACCCCGTCCTGTTTGTACAGGTCCCACCTTCCCCAGAACGTGTTCCAATTATCCACGTATCTGAAACCCTCCCTCCTACACCATCCCTGCAACCACATATTTAACTGCACTCTCTCCCTGTTCCTCAACTCGCTATCACGTGGTACCGGCAACGTACCAGAGATGACCACATGTTTCGTCTTGGCTCTCAGCTTCCAGCCCAGCTCCAGAAATTCCTGCTTTAAATCCCCGTCCCTTCTCTTACCTATGTCATTGGTACCAATGTGCACCACGACTTGTGACTGTTTCCCCTCCCCCTTCAGAATCTGGAAAACACGGTCTGAGACATCACGGACCTTGGCATCCGGTAGGCAACATACCATCCGTGAGTCTCTTTTGCTGCCACAGAACCTCCTATCTATCCCTCTAACTAACGAGTCCCCAATAACTATCGCCCTCCCGCTCTCCCCCTTTCCCTCCCGAGCCACAGAGACGGACACAGTGCTGGAGATCCTCTCACTGCGGCTCCCCACTGGTATGTCATCCCCCTCAACCGTATCCAAAGTGGAATACTTGTTGCTAAGGGGAACGACCACCGGGGATCCCTGCACGGACTGCTTCCTCCCAGCCCCTCTCACCGTCACCCATCTGTTTTCAATCCTCGGAGTAACTGTATTCCTAAAGCTTGTGTCTATGGCCATCTCTGCATCCCTGATGATCCTAAGTTCATCCAACTCCAGCTCCAGTTCCCTAACACGGTTTTGGAGGAGCTGCAGATGGGTGCACTTCCCACAGGTGTAATCAGTAAGGACACTGTCGTCGTCCCTCACCTCAAACATAGTGCAAGAGGAACATTGCACTGCCTGCACACCCATCCCCTCTAGATACCTTGCCAGTACCAGGTAGAAAGTGCAAAAATGAATTCAACTCACCCCTACTCGCCCTTTCAGCCTAAGCCCTGTGAGCCAAAGTCTTATAGCTCACACTCTGCTTCCCACACACTCTACTGCCCGCTCCCGACGCTGCCCGCTGTATACTGCAGCCTACCTTTTATACTTCACGCGCTTAAAAAACCCTTCCCAGACTCCTTTGCTGCCCACTTCTAGTTTTCACTTTAAACTTGAAAAACTGCTGTTAAAGTAAAGGCCAAAAGAATACACACACTAGCTGACTAATTAAATAAAAAAACAATTCAATTAATCCAATTAATCTCTCAGCAGCACTGCTGCCTTCAATCACCCCTCTCAGCTTGCTCCAGTGGATCAATGAGGGGGAACCTCCCAGGTAACTGACTTTTAAAGTTAAAATAAAAACCCTTCCCAGACTCCTTTGCTGCCCACTTCTAGTTTTCACTTTAAACTTGAAAAACTGCTGTTAAAGTAAAGGCCAAAAACATACACACACTAGCTGACTAATTAAATAAATAAACAATTCAATTAATCCAATTAATCTCTCACCAGCACTGCTGCCTTCAATCACCCCTCTCAGCTTGCTCCAGTGGATCAATGAGGGGGAACCTCCCAGGTAACTGACTTTTGAAGTTAAAATAAAAACCCTTCCCAGACTCCTTTGCTGCCCACTTCTGGTTTTCACTTGAAACTTGAAAACCTGCTGTTAAAGTAAAGGCCAAAAAAATACACACACTAGCTGACGAATTAAATAAATAAACAATTCAATTAATCCAATTAATCTCTCACCAGCACTGCTGCCTTCAATCACCCCTCTCAGCTTGCTCCAGTGGATCAATGAGGGGGAACCTCATTGAACCCTAATGTACTGTAGGGATTCTATGATTCTAACTTCAGCAATTTGACAAGCAAAGAAAATCATAAGAAGTCAAATGTGCAAACCTGACTCGGGTTGGATGCTTTATCGCTGCAAACTAAGGCCCATTTATTGTTCTCAGGCTCCTGGGCAGCCAGCTTTGGCACGCTACCAATTGCTCGACTGTGTGCCCCCTGATTGGAGGCTGGACATCTCCTACTTAGCCCCGATTGTTGCCTCCTGGGAGATCCCGTGTGGGGCCCGCTGGATCCTCGATTCCACTCCAATTGCTTCCCCATTAATAATAATTTAATTTCGCAATTGTCCATTTAATCGTCATTTCAAACTTTACAATACATCAATATTCATTGAATACATTGAAATATATATATACATATTTTCAATTATCCTTTCTTAAATATGCATCAAATTTTACATTCCAATTAATCTTAAAAGTGACAATTCCAACTCTCTTGCTTGGTTACATTCCAGGATTGATCATTGCTTGACTTCCTGTGTAACGTTTCATAAATCATAATTTCCAAATTTTACTCAGCGAACACGATTAATTATTACTTTAATATCTCACCGAGTTAGGTTCAGTAAATCATCGTGTCAATTTCTGTATTTCTTCATCACTGCGGGTCGTATTTTTCATTATTTTCTGTCATTTTCTAATTATGGCTGGGCTGACACTCGGGAATGCAAGGCAACAGAAGAATATTGTGTTCAAAATTTGCCAGAAAATGTCTATGTGTTTGTGTGTGTGTGAGCGAGAGAGAGCATCCTCCTGCATTTAATATTGCATCAATTTTCAGAGCAAGAGCTCCAGTTGACTTTTGAAGTTAACTAATTACCTCCACTTGTTACTTGTTTACTATTGGAGTAGGTTAATTACCCACACCCACGAGAAAACAAATCCAATTTCTAATACCAACATGATAGATAAAGAGCAAGAGAGGAAACCAAAAAGAGAGAGAGGGAGAGAGAGCGGCATAAATAAAAGCAAATTACTGCGGATGCTGGAATCTGAAACCAAAAGAGAAAACGCTGGAAAATCTCAGCAGGTCTGGCAGCATCTGCAGGGAGAGAAAAGAGCTGACGTTTCGATTCCAGATGACCCTTTGTCAAAGCTTTGACAAAGGATCACCTGGACTCGAAACGTCAGCTCTTTTCTCTCCTTACAGATGTGCCAGACCTTCTGAGATTTTCCAGCGTTTTCTCTTTTGGAGAGAGATCAACACTCGGGTGGGATTTGATTTGAATTGATTTGATTTATTGTCACATGTACTGGTATACAGTGAAAAGTATTGTTTTTTTTTATTGGTGGGACATGGGCATCGCTGGCTGGCCAGCATTTATTGCCCATCCCTAGTTGCCCTTGTTCAGAGGGCAGTTGAGAATCAACCACATTGCTGTGGCTCTGGAGCCACATGTAGGCCAGACAAGGTAAGGACAGGAGATTTCCTTCCCTAAAGGACATTAGTGAACCAGGAGGATTTTTTCGACAATCGACAATGATTTCGTGGCCATCGGTACATTCTTAATTTCAGATATTTCTTATTAAATTCAAAATCCACCATCTGCCGTACTGGTATTTGAACCCGGGTCCCAGAACATTAGCTGAGTTTCCGGATTAATAATCTGGTGATAATACCATTAGGCCATCGCCTCCCTCACTTGCACGCTATACAGACAAAGCATACTGTTCATAGAGAAGGAAAGGAGAGTGCAGAATGTAGTGTTACAGTTGTAGCTAGGGTGTAGAGAAAGATCAGCTTAGACTGATCAACAAGATCAACAAGATTTCCTGACCTTCCTGCTGGCAGAATCTTCCAGTTCTGTCAAAGTTGGCCGTCTCGCAGTGGGGCTGGTGAGCCATGCAAAACCCCTTGGACTTGGGTGGGACTGGAAGATCACATACCGGCTCGCCATGTCTGCCGTGGGAGAGCCAGAAATTCCTGGTCTCAGGCACCTTCTTTACTCATTCTAATTTGATAGTTTTTTTTGAAACAAAAAATCACGTTTAATGTTGAAAGCCAGGGAACCCTCTTTGAGGAAATTCAACGTTAGGAATGAGAGGCGAGGAGAACATAGAACGTAGAACATAGAAAAGCTACAGCACCAACAGGCCCTTCGGCCCACAAGTTGCACCGAACATGTCTCTACCTACTAGGCTTACCTATAACCCTCTATCTTACTAACTTCCATGAACTTATCCAAAAGTCTCTTAAAAGACCCTATCAAATCCGCCTCCACCACCACTACCGCCAGTCGATTCCACCACCCACCACCCTCTGAGTGAAAAACTTACCCCTAACATCTCCTCTGTACCTACTCTCCAGCACCCTAAACCTGTGACCTCTTGTGGCAACCATTTCAGCCCTGGGTAAAAGCCTCTGAGAATCCACTATATCAATACCTCTCAACATCTTATACCCCTCTATCAGGTCACCTCTCATCCTTCGCCTCTCCAAGGAGAAAAGACCGAGCTCTCGCAACCTATCCTCATAAGGCATGCCACCTAATCCAGGCAACATCCTTGTAAATCTCCTCTGCACCCTTTCTATGGCTTCCACATCCTTTCTGTAATGAGGCGACCAGAACTGGGCACAGTACTCCAGGTGGGCTGCAGCATTATCATAGAAGATCATAGATCATAGAATCATTGAAACCCTACAGTACAGAAAGAGGCCATTCGGCCCATCGAGTCTGCACCGACCACAATC